>NW_026542594.1:106075441-107420897 GCF_028750875.1 Macrosteles quadrilineatus
TTCAGATTGGGAGTTTCCAATAAGAACCCGAAGTTTATTGTGGTGAATTGTACAAATGAGGTAAACGAACATTTATGGCAACAAAGAGTACAAACTGAACTATCTCGGCCAGTCTTTTCTTGCTTAAAAATATGTAAGTCACTACAATGTAAACATTTAACGTTCATTTGTCCGAGATTGGACTATCACAACGGTGGTACTACCACTATATGTACCCATCAAATGTTCAATTGAGAGGTTGATGCAAGCGGTCATGCTCGCATTCCCTCCAGCCACCCACAGTTCTTCGTCGTACTGGCGGCATTTGATTTTAAATTGAAATGAAATAAGAAAGTTAACTAAACAACAGAAAACACTATAAAGGAATTGGAATTTTGATACACATTGTAAATTAAATGATAATATGGTAATGTAACGGATAACTGCCCTGTGAATAATCACTTTTAAACATTCACTTCATCACATCAAACTGTAACTACATGATAATCAGTAAAATACGATGTAAGCTAAATCAATTTAACCATAGACAAAAAGAATTAAATATTTATTCTTAAACACTTTGTTGTCTAGTATTGATAGGAAACTCTTCATTATGAACCAGACTTAGTTAAAAGATTGAAACAAAATATAAATTCCAGCTTTTCTCTGGAAGTTTTAAGTCCTGCAGTCTGTGGTTAACCTTAAAAACTATTTTAAACTACGTCCATATGTTATTTGTAAACAAAGGGAAATGAGTTTAATCAAATGTCAACAGATAGCGCCACCTTCCAAACTTTAGCCCTTAACTGTACTTAAGTGATGCCCTTTCTTAATATTCTGAGACGTATTTGCACATCTACATGAAAATACCTTTAATTTGATACCTCAAACGTTAAAATCCATCAAGCGGTTATCGAGCTATGACTGTGAAAAGAAAACTGCTTGCGTATTAATATATAGATACATCTTACAAAATGAAACTAGAAAAATATTGTCATACCGTTTGTTTGGCATAATAAATAAAACAAGAGGACCTGTGCATGAATTGCACAGTTTAATAGGATCTAAAACTTGTTTCCAGGGGAAATGAATCCAGTGCAATAAACATTTATCTTTTCAAGATTATGTTTGTTAAGAACATTATTAGGTGAATAGAGCTACTATAGTGGAATAGATTACAGAATAGGACCGGAACCAGTTTGAGTCGGGTGGGGTGAGGGAAAGCGGTATCCAATAAGCTTTCAGAAAACTGTCCACTGTTGCCAAAGTTGTGCCACGCACTCAGTCTTTGCCCGACAGCCGACCTGTGCGTTTCGAGCATATCCTCCTGTTTGGTCAAGAAATTGCCTTAAAGTGTGCTTATAATTCGAAACAGCCCAGTAACAAAGCTACAAAAGGCATCTCACTCCATTCTACACTCATCCTTCACTCATATTTAGGTTAAAATACGCTCATAGGTGGCGTCCCCATCTCAAATGAATAATTAATATGGTAGATTGTATCCTCTTCATTTCGATGTTAATTTTGTTTCATGTATCAAACAATAAGCTGAGCAATATTTTAGATTTTTAGAACTGCTATACAAATTGTTTGGTCATATAAATTTACTGTTAAATTTATTAATTTAATGTTTATATATTTTTCAAAAACTGCATCTGGTAGCCGTTTGTGGCTTAAAGACAATTGTGTAGCAAATAATCAAACCAAACTATAATAATGTATGGGATGAATTTTGTGTTTCATACGATATAAAAATATGACAATACTAACCAATACCACCAAGAACAAATACATTATTAATTTGTAGTGTTGAACTGAACTACCCTACAAGTGGGACGATAGAGGGGGGTGCCGGGCTCTAGGTGAAAGTCAGCTCACCGGCCAAGACCGAAGTGGCAACATCGCATCCCCTACCTCTTCAAAGGCCAGTCCTATTCTGTAATCTATTCCACTATAATTTACAGGAATTTTGTTGATTTTAGATCTAAACTATTTAAAGAGTGATTCACCTACCTCAGTCAGGTCACAGTTGTTAAAACATTTTCCTATTTAAAATATCCTACATTTTCATAAAAAATAGTTCAGTCTCTAGTTTACAATCTGACTGTAAACAGTTAAACATCAAACTGGAGGAACAGCTATTAAATTACAACTAGTGCGCCCGTTGCTCTAATTCGAGCAATTTCGAAGTATTACAGGCGTTATTTCAAAACGAATAATGCATTTATTTGATCTAACATTAAGCAAGTTTACTTTACCACCGTAACAACACTATGTGCTTCATAAATTTTTCCACTTCCAAAGTAAGTTGCATAGCAGAATTGGCAAATATTATTCATCTCACCAATTAGATGTGTATCTGGATGGGTATCTGTTAGACCAGGCCTCTCTTTTTCTACTCTCCTCATACGCATAAGATATTTTATTATTAATTATCTCCTCCTCCCGATTTCAATATTTCTTCTTTGAAATTGAGGCATTTTCTGTTCTTGCAACAAAACTGATTAACTGTTTAACTTGGTCTTAACCTACTGCATATTACACACATTAATATTTATTTACTCCCAAAAAGCTAATGAGTTTCTTCTTATATACAGCTGTTTTTTTTTTGTTTTTTTTTATTTCTTCTTTGTATTTCTTATGGGGAAAACCCGACCTTTGAGAGGTTCTCACGCCCTTAAGAGTAGGGATTTTAAAATTCTAAAACCTTATGGCAAAACTACATATTGAGACGAATCTTTTGACACCTTAAACGTTGAAATTGGTCCACAAATAAGGGAGGAGTTGTGTTAACAAATAAACGGCTTCACGTATTATATATATAGATTTACTTTTTAAACAGTTATAAAAAAAGTTGGTATAAAAGGACCTTTGAAAATCGACTCTAGAAATAAACCAAACTTGAGGGGAGCGAAGCCCTAAAGGAATTTTTTGTAAAACTCAGTTAAGTAGGACTATATTCTAAAGCCGGGTTTTCCTAGGCGCGGAGTCTGCGAGCGGAGAGAGGAACACGGAGAGCGGAATTGAAATTAACATGGCATTCCGCTCCGCTTCTAGGAAAACAGTAACATTAAATTGCCTAAGACAAGTGGAGTCTGCTCACCGCGTTCCTCTCTCCGCTCGCCGAATCCGCGCCTAGGAAAACCCGGCTTAAGACTAAAATTCTCACTTGGTACTGCACCTGTTGAATTTAATAGTTGTGGTAAAGCACTACCGGAATCATAATTTTATTATCTATTATGATTATAGTTAAGTATTATAGTAAAGTTGGTCCGATTGTAAATTTCAAAATAAATAATTGAAATATAATGTATTTGGTGTAAAAATAAGGAAAAACTAGTCAGGGGTAAAATTTTGCCTTATTTTACAACTAAAAAACTTTTTCTTTCAGTTATTTGTCGTCCGATCTTTTTGATCTTGGTATCGTTTGATAGGGAAATAAAAATGCTAAAAAAAGTATTGTTGTCATTTTTTCATAGAAATAGCCGTTTTTGAGTAATTTAGTTATAAAGATTCAAACGGCTGCCATTTAGAAATTTACAATCGAACGAACTATTATTATTTCTTCTATAATAGGTCTTGTGTATGTTAACATGCTTAACAAATTTTATAATCATCGAATGAAAAACTTCACAGATAAAAATAGTATTGTATAAAAAACAAAATGGCGGATACCTGGGTAAATATGAATTTTCGGACATACCTTCACATAAACTTTTTTCTTCCTTTTAGTATGAGGATTCATTTCCCAAAGTACTGAAACGTTTTTTATGGACAATCTGTATAATATTAAAAAGGCAAGCACGTTTTTTGTTCACAGAACTCCTACGTGGTTTCTCAACCAATTTTGTTCTGTTGGTTTACGGCTCATTTTAAAGACATCATTAAGTAAATGGCATATAAGGTCAGGCATGTTTAAAAAGTCCCTTGGGCTCTGCCCCAGTGGCTTTTTAAGTTCCCATGTTATTATTTTTTGTTTAACAAAATAACTAGATCAGCTGTATAATTTAATTGCGGTTAACATTTATGTTGCAATTAAAGGAAAACGGGCTACAACCATTTACTGGTTTAGCCTAGTTTAAATGAAATATTTACATTATTTTGAGATTTAACAACTATTTAATCTGCATAATTCAATTTGTAAGGGTTTAATAGAATTGAGTAATCCAGAGATACAAAGAGAGACAAAGTTAACTAGCAAATGCCAATAAGAGCGTTGGGGCCTGTACAAAACTGTTATCAAGATGCTCAAAATTAAGATTATACAAGACCATTATACAGCCAGTGTTATTGTATGGAAGTGGAACATGGGTCCTCTCCAAAAGAAATTTAGGACTTTTGATGGTGTTTGAAAATAAGGTACTTCGTAAAATATTAGGCCCAGTTTATGAAGAAGGATTTTGGCGCATAAGGAAAAATAGAGAGCTGTGTGCCCTAAACAAAGAGCCTGATATAATAGCGCTTATAAAAGCCAAAAGAATTAGTTGGTTATGTCATGAACTTCGGAGACAGGATGGCACAAGACTGAAAGAGGTTTGTGAGGCAGTACCTACAGGAAGACGTCCGTTGGGTAGGCGTAAATTAAGATGGTATAAGGAAGTCAAAAAGGGTGTGATCCAATGCGGAAGATAAATCCGGATGGCGGAGGATAGAGAAGAGTGGAGGCGGCTAATCTACGAGGCAAAAATCAACTGAGATTTGTGACGCCCCATCAGTAAGTATTAAAGATTTATTAAAGCTTTTATTGAGGGATTCACCTATTAACAGTTAAGGGGGAAACAACTTGAACAACATCAGGCCTTTTAACCCCGCATTTTCTCAATTTCTAGAATTTTTGGGACCCGCCCATCCTACCTTCCAATATAATCAAATATTCTCTTCGGAGATGAAAAACGTGTTTAAAACTAATTTAAACTATTATATAAAAATCTAATGGTGTCTGTATGTGTATTACTAATAGGTGCGAAAACTACTGAAACAACCTGGCTTAAATTTTACAAAAATTTAGTTACCACACCAAGGACCATTATAGGACTATTCACACTTCAATACTGGCAATGGGCTTTGCCCCTTTGGCTTTAAAAGTTCTGAGGTGAGGATTTTAAAAGTAAATATTGATTGGTCACCATGGCTGCAATGAGAATACAGTACTCACAATGTTTACATTTGCTTTAACATTTCAAAATAAACAAGAAGAACTGCCAAATTGCATATTTTACAATTTAAGACAGCTGATCTAATGAAATTAAATATACTATTCCAGACAATTATGTGGTTGGTTTATTTAATAAAAAAAATTTCAAAGACCATTTATTCAAAACTATGTCAATGATTATAAAAATAAAAAAATGGCTCTGCTTTCGATTTTAAAGTGTTATGAAAATAATGTTATTGATATATTTCATGGAAACAGTAAGAAAATTAAAATGTATAGATGTTATGTATGAATTTGAAGGCTACTATAAATAAATTAGAACTGCTTAACATGTGTTAGAATAACTTAACATAACTTGCACATTACATTGTTTTGTTTTTTTTTTATATGTACCGGTATATTTAGGTAAATTTAGTTATTGTGTTTTGCTAAACCTGTTGTTGCTTAAATTAAACTAAAGAATATCATCAATAACTAAATTGTTCGTCATTGATTTTTGTGTTCTAAAATCTGTTGTATATTTGTAAGTATATTTAATTATCAAATGGTAATACAAAATAAACTTATTTTATGTTAACATAGCTTTCAGTTCCCATTTACTTTATTTGACAAATTTATTATTTGTGTTTTGCCACACCACTGATTAAATTAAACAAAGGGAAATATTAAAACTAAGCAGTACACAGTGTTCTTTTCTTTCTAAAATCAATGAAATATCCGTTACTATGTTTACTTAATGGTAATGGAACTGATTAAAAGAACAGATTAATAAGTTGTTTGATGATATTTTTGTAGAGTAGAATCAGAGATGCAATGAAACATACTGTATTTGCTATTACATTTTTTAGTCCTTGATGCTTTGATAATCTTATTCCTTTTGTCTGCTGTCTTTAATGCTAAATTATTTGTTTAAATTTTGTTATAGTATACATATATAGTTTCTTTAATATTTCAAAAGACTATTGATAACGCACAACAATATTTATAAAGTTTATAACTGCTGACTTAGTTTTGCTAATGATTTTATTGTGAGTGAAGAAACTGAAGATGGAAGGATTGGTGATTTAATACGAAGAAGAGTGAAATTAAAAACATGTTCATTTAAATTTAATAATTAGTATTTTTGCAACTTCAAAGTTGAAATTTAAAATGTCAAAAATAAAGAAATAAGAAGGTAAATCATGTATGGGAAAGTTGTATTCAAAGATTTGGTAAGTTTTTCTCATATCAGCCTACACAAGATTTAAAATTATTCAAAACCAAAATGGTGGTATCCACTACTTACCAGATTTAAAAGTTATAACTTAAACGTTTCTATTAAGGCCATGAAAGTTGAATTTTGTTTCTAAAAGCGTTGGTGGATGTGTAACTATTATATGCAACAGATGTACAAACTAAAATGTTTCTATTTTGTGTCCTCTTCCCGTTGCAAAGCACGGGTACAACAGCTAGTATCCTATAAAAAAATCATACAAAAGAAAGCAGGTGCCCTCCCTTACAAAAAAAATTGGACAACAAATTATTGTTCCTTCGATATTGATATTCTCCACTCATTAAATAATACTAGTTGCCCTGCCCGTGCTTCGCTACGGGGTGAGAATGCAGAAAAGAATAATTTGGTTTTACTTTAAGATACTATAATATACTATAAGGAAGTTACAACACACTTACCAGGAAACATATAGGCAAAGGCTCAATCGTACTTATTGATTATTTAAATTAATATCTCTTAATGTATTACAGTACCATCATTTTATATAGTGTATATCATTTAAAATATATGCAAAAGTATAACTTATTGACCACATGGCATTAAGAAACAATTCTCCTTGTAAACAAATTAAATTAAATAAATAGCAGAACAGCATTTCTGACAACAGCTGGAGTTTCATAACAATGTTTGTTTCCCATGTTAATCTTATGGAGAAATACGAAACTTTAAAGGGCCCCAGGGCCTCACTCTCTAATTATTTTCCCATAAAAAAAATTTCCTGCACAACTTCACGTTACGCTCTTTCCAATGACACCAAAAACATGGCAATCGGTTCAGTAGTTTCAGAGGAGTAATTGTCACAAAAAATCTGCTTGCGTATTAAATAAGTACGAGAGGTCGTCCAGTGGTCGAAACTCGACCAAAAATATGTAATGTACTCACTTCTCTATTTTCACCCCACACTGTAAATAAAACATGTGATTGAAGTTTCTTCCATTTGTTTTGATTTTCTGTTTATATTTCGTTGTTATTTCGTCACCAGCATGGCAACGCATAAAATCCATGTTAATTTTTTCAAATTTTCAATCTCATTTTTTGTGCTTATCTTTGAGCCTATTTAAATTTATAAAGGGATTCTGCACACCTACAGGAAAATAGCTTTCCAACGGTATGCGTAGATTTTCCCTACGATTCACACGAGCTGAGAAAAAAGGTTTTAAAGAAACATGCTTGCCTATTAATATATAGATAGATCCTGTTATTTAGTTTCAGTAAAACAAAGATCTTGAAAATCCTAACAAATAGTGTAACTGCTGTACTGTCAGTTAACTTTTAAATTCATTGAACCTTTATAAAAATGTTTTGCAGTGAAACACCAATTTTTAATCCATAAAAACAGAGTACATCTATATATTTAATACGCTAGGCATATTTTAGTCATAATTGTTTTGGAGTGGTGGTGCTACCGATCACCATGTCCAAGGTGTCGTTAGAAAGGTCTTAGCATGTAGTTTTGCCATCAAACAAAATAACTTTGGAATTCCATCAGGGCTCTGCCCAGTGGCCTTCAAAGTTCCCATGTTATTCTTAGGGAGAAAATGTTTGTTTACATTTGAACAGATGAATACTTTGAAATTGAGACTAACATTTGAAACAGCTGGTTATACTAAAATTTTGCACAAAATCAAAACATAACCAAAAAAAGTTTGACATAATGGAGACTATAAGACGTTGACCAGGACGGCCAATAGGAGGAGGCCGACGAACTTTAACTGGTAGACGCGAACGAAATACAAATAATACTATTGTCGTTGATGATAGCCGAATACAGCAAGCACCCTTCCGTGTTGGGTTTAAGTGCGCTCTCCAACAGCCCCTTGAAGATTTCACATTCAATTTAGGACTGTTGGATAATCGCTGCATAAGCTGTTGATTTTGGAAGACAAGGAGGCGGGTAGGACTACATTGGAAACAGAAGAGAGAAGATATTAGATGAGTGGCAAATGCGTTGGGAGCAGAGTGTTTTATGTTAACATTTTAAAGGTAAACTTTGGATATATACCTAACATCAGAATGAGACTGGAAAAAGATTGGGAGATGGGCCATTATGAAACGCAGTTTGTAACAGGAGAAAATAAAACATGATAAGTGACAAGGAAACAACTGAGACGTTTAGAAAAGTAGCTAGGGAAATAGGAAAAACCAGGAATACATATAGGCGTTAAAATTCAAAAAAAGAAACAAACAAAAACTAAGAAACAAGAGGAATGAAGACTTGCCTATGAAGGGGATAGGAAATACATAAAATAAGGTTACTAACCTGTCGTCAATCAGTCCTCTATTGTCTTTGATGACTATAGTTTCGGGGTTATAACCCCATTTTCAAATCTTCTCTTCAGTCGTCAAATGTCAAACATATTCTCTTGCGTAAGCCGTCGTCAAAATTACTTTACATATACACATAAACACACACGAAAACATTTATAATTACAAATCATGTACATTCGCGTGAGGCCGGCCAAGGACAAAACCAGACTGCGGGGTTTGATAAGAGTGTAGGTTAGCCGATGCCTACTTGATGATGTTGACCTTTTGTGAATAGACTCTTAAAGGTGCCAATGACCCAAGAAGATTACAACATTGAATACACAATTCTAAAATACATAGCAGTAAATAATGGTTACTCAAGCAGCATTATAGATAAGATCATTAATAAACAGAAGAACAAAAAGTCTCCAGATGAACCTAATTCTAAATTCGTATCCATTGAGTTTGGCAATAATCTACATTTCACTTTGAAAAATGAATTAAAAAAACAAAACATCATTCTGGCATGTAAGACTACCAATAAATTAGAACAACAATTGAACACATCCCCTCCTGATAATAGTAACAGTCTTGAAACATCTGGCGTGTACAGATTGTCATGCAACGATTGTCCCAAGGTATATATAGGTCAATCAGGTCGTCCATTTATGAAAAGGTATGTAGAACACCTTCCCAAGCCTAAATTGCAAACACAAAAATCAAAGTTTGCAGAACACCTAATGAACGAAAATCACAATGTCAACAGTTGCATAGATAATTTAGAGATATTACACAAATGTAATAAAGGTAATAAAATGAACGTTCTGGAAACCTTTGAAATTTACAAAGCAATAAAAAAATCCCCAAATGATGTTTTGAACGAGAAGTTAAATTTTGGATCAAACATTTTATTTGACAGAGTGACCAAACTACAGAACAATAGAGGAGATGAACAGCTGGTTCCCCTCCCCCAAGGTCAACACCATCAAGTAGGCATCGGCTAACCTACACTCTTATCAAACCCCGCAGTCTGGTTTTGTCCTTGGCCGGCCTCACGCGCATGTAAATGATTTGTAATTATAAATGTTTTCGTGTGTGTTTGTGTGTATATGTAAAGTAATTTTGACGACGGCTTACGCAAGAGAATATGTTTGACATTTGACGACTTAAGAGAAGATTTGAATAAGTATGACAATTGTGTTCCCTAAACAACGTGATTGATGAATTCGTTTAACACAATATTTCCTACCTTTCTTTTTATCGGCTTTAGGTTGCCCAAAAGGTTTTTTTAGGAGTATAATTGTTTGTTCATGAGTTTGTTTCATACCAAAGCCACTTTCACTATATGGGAGAATGAGTTCATATAATTAGTCTATCATGTTACGGAAAGAGTCAATATTTATTACTAACCACTAATTCCATCTGCCTTAGGAAAATCATTCAGATTGTATCTGGATTTATCTTAAAAGATGTAAATCTTCATATTTTTTTTTGATAAAAATATCTGATTCTCCAGAACGCAGTAACATTCTTACTGCGATCTCAGCAATTTTAAATCCTTCTCTTGCCACATCGACCCATGTATTTAATCATCCTGTTCTTACTTGATAATTCATTAACTTATGGGGTAGTTTTGCCTTGGCCATATAGATCACATAAAGCTGTGCATGTATTTCGTAGATTGGAATGAACCATAATTGTAGGAAATTTTATCACAAATCTTGAACATTTGTGGAACCAAATCCATAACCTAGTCCAGCATTGGTAACAAATTATGCAAATGCGATGAGATGTGATGACACTGTTGTGTTTCCGAATGTTTTGTATGTAGTGAGGTTTAGATGCGTTGTTCAACCTAGCTACATGTGTAGGGTGACTTGCCCAGTGAATGACCGGTTAAGGGTAAAATTCTTTGTTAACTTAACAATAATCTTAAATGAGAGTATTAATTTTATATATTATTTCACCTACTTCTTCGTTTTTATTTAAGGGTTTGCCCTATATCATTAATTGTCCATAAAAGTTCAATTATGCATGTAAAAATTGTTTTTTATACACCAAAGTCATGAGTCCAGTAAATGACCGATGTTATGCCAGTGAATGACCAGTCCTGTGCCAGTGAATGACCGACTTCGGAAGGTTTAGTAAATCACTTATAAAATCAGTAATATTCAAAAAAGGGGGATTTATATTGTTTAAAAATGTTAAAAAAGCTTAAAAGAAAAAGCCTAATGCTATATAAAAACATTATCAGAAGTATATAACATTTTACATGAAATTTAAAATTAAAACATAGGCAGGCCTGATTAGCTGATGGAAAAAACGTCTTAAAGTGCCAAAGAGGATATTCGATTGGGAAAAATAGTAACAGTGGTCTAAATAAAACACCAATCATACCATTTCAATGACAAATGTTTACTAGGAAAAAAGTAGATGACTTCGATATAGAGTCCGGTCATTCACTGGTTAGGTAAAATAAAATGAATTATAATTTTAGTCTGATATCGATAATTATATTCCTTAATAATTTCTGAGCATTTTGATAGTAAATTGTAAATTTGAGACCAAACCAAGTAAAAATGACCGGGCGGTCATTCATTGGTTTAGCCCAGGAATCTGTTTCAGTATGTGACCGCTTGAATAAAAACTTATTTTTTGGCTTGCGTATGAAAACAGATAGTTTAAGATTAATATACACTCTTAATATTAAGTATTAGCCAATTAAATCGCCATTTCAACAGCTTTTTTTCACAAAAAAAAAGGTAATGAAATATGCCTTACTTGCAGAGTTCTTATAGTGGCAGAAGCTAAAAACGAAAATTCAAAACATGTCCAATCTAAATCATCAAAATAAACATAAATATTTAACAATAATAAAAAAATTACGATTAAATATGAAGAATAGAGTAATATCTATTGTCTAAACTAGTTTTTTTCACTCCTGTCTTAATTTAACTCTTATTATAGATGATTTAGAGTGAAACGGTCATTCATAGGCACCGGTCATTCACTGGGCAAGTCACCCTACATCAAAGTAAAAACTGTGTACACATTTTTTTAAATACCTGAATTGACATTAGTTCACCTACTTTACCAAAACCATAGACTCCGTAGTTAGTCTATTCCAAAACTTGAACACAGCTCTCATCCTCAACGTACTCATCTATGACACAATTTTCAACCCGATTATCAAAAACTGTTATACCAATAAATGAATCTCAGGTGTTCTTTCTTGAATTTAAAAATAAATGGTGATTGAAAGTAGGAAAAAAAGGCAAGTGCCAACCTTACAATATGTATAAGCTATCCCGATAAGGAATAGTTATATGTTCCCTTGAAATTGATAAGTCACACTTATTTCATAATTTAAAATTTTCTAAGAGCAATAAAGTATAGATTTTTGAACAAAACATTTCAAACGTATCATAAATTCATCATTTTGTTGAAACTATAAAAAACTTGCCATGCAGTGGAGAATCCATTTAAAATCATAAATAATAATGTAAACATTTAATTTTGACAGTTTCAGTAGACCTTTGAATACAATTTTAATATTAACAGCTGGTTCATTAAAAGTAGTGTAAAATTATCAATATGGTTGAAATGTAAACAAAATTGCAGAGTGAACTTTAAAGGCCTCTGGGGCAGAGCCCCAAGGAAATTTACATCGTTTCTCTTTTGAGGGCTCACCTACAGACCAATACCTTTCTTTAGACACCCCTACTAAGTTTCTACGCCCAGCCGTTCTCTCAAATTAGCTGTGACAAAAACCTTGTTTTCCTCCATAAGAATAACATGGGATGGGAATTTAAAGGCCACAGGGGCAGAGCTCCGAGGGAATTCTCCATGTTTCTCTTTTGATGGCTCATCTACAGACCAGGACCTTTCTTTAGACACCCCTACTGAGTTTCTACGCCCAGCCGTTCTCTCAAAATAGCTGTCACAAAGAAAAACAGTTTCAAATTAATATATAGATTATGACTATTATTTGTTTTACAATAACGCCTGTAATACTTAGCAATTGCTCGAATTCGAGCAACAGGTACACTAGTTTTTATCTAGTCAACAAATCTAATAAATCCCTTATCGCTCATGTTTCCATTAATTTCAATTTTTTTCCAACCAGCTGTTTAAAATATCAAATGTAAATTTCAAAGATTCATCTGTTCAAATGTAAACAAACACTTCCTCCATAAGAATAACAGGGAACTTTGAAGGCCACTGGGGCAGAGCCCTGATGAAATTTCAAAAGTTTTTTTGTTTGATGGCAAATCTACAGGCCACGACCTATCCAATGACACCTTAAACATGGTCATCGGATGCATGGCAGCTTCAAAACAATTATCACAAAATTCATGTTCGCCTAATAAATATATAGATGAGAATAGAGTGAATTTGGTAATAGCGAATTTCCCATATAGGGAATAAGAATAAGCTATTACCGTAGGTCTCATGGTAAGACCTGGACCCGGGACCGATGTACTTTTTTGTTTTGAGGTCCAAAAACACCATTTGTTCAAATTCCTATATATCTTCCTAATATTATAAATGTGAAAGTTAGTGTGTTTGTTTATTTGTTTGTTTGTTTGTTTGAAGTTCAATCACACATAAACCACTGGACGGATTGGGCTGAAATTTGGCATGATGATAGTTTACATTCCCGATTAACATATAGGTATATTATTATCTCAAAAATCCTTTTGGGCTTCGCCCCAGTTAAGAGATACCCCCTATGTTTTACATTTTTAACCATATGCATTCGTAAGAATAGATTTTTTTCTATAATAAAATGCATCTAGTTAATATTTAGTCGAGTAATTTACTAATTACACTATTATTTATCAACAATTCCTAAGAGTTTTGAAAAAAATTGCTGTGTAGCCTATAATGTAGATTTTGTGAAACATATTTTTGTTATAACTTTTTTATTACTTAAGATACAACTTTGTACCTCATAACCTTTTCTGTTGGCCATATTTTTTTGATTAAAACGACATTTTGACCGATGTTCCATCTCGTACAGTTCTCGAGATAGAGTCGTTTCAATGAATAGTACGATCCGCCATCTTTGCCCCCCCTACCCCAAGTTCTCGACCACCTGAAAAGTAGACGACATGTGTATTATTTATCACCACAGTCCGTATTACAACTATCAGCAAAGATATTGATATTACTTCTTTGCGACACTCAAAAATTAATTCTACTTTCGGAAAAAAAATTACACGAATGGTCCATTTTTACATATCCTTATATATAATACGTGAAGGCGATTTCTACGAAACGCTACTCCTCCGTTAATAATGGAGGGATTTTTACAAACGACGTGTCAAAATAAAGTATTTTTTGTATAGACGCCCCCTTTCACCAATTCCTGTAATAAAAATCCTCAGGCTTTGCAACACAGGCCATCAAAGTTGGAGTTTCTCCCATAAGATTAACATGGGGAATCTAAATATTTAATTGGAAACTTTGTCCCCACTAATTTGAGAGAACGGCTGGCCGTAGAAACTTGGTGGAGGTGTCCAAAGAAAGGTCTTGGTCCGTAGATGAGTTATCAAAAGAAAAACTAAGCAAAATCCCTTAGGACTCTGCCCCAGAAGCCTTTAAAGATCCCTCCACAGAGTTGTTTACATTTTGGCCATGTGAATAATACTTTTTAATGAAACAGCTGTTCATTTTTAAATTGTATTTCAAACAACACACATTTATTGGGAGTTACTAAATTCTACCAAATAAGTATTTGCAACGTTATTTTCTGATTTTAAAATTGATTTTCTTCTTTATAATGTCATGTTTTGTATTTTTTTTTCTTTTGAAATAAAATCATATTACACTGATGAAATCACGGAACGTGGAGAACAAATCAAACCGGGAAACCGACAAAAAAGAAGAAGTAAGTATGGAGGTAGAGGAGGGGACAACAACTCCCCAACGGATGGAGACATCTGAGGCGGCCACAGGGTCCCAAGATGTTATCCCCCAAAAACCTAGCATTTCCTCCCAGGAGGTGTCCGCACCTCAGGGAGTGGATGCAATAACACTATCAGAGGAGGAAGGCCTCCTCAATGAAGATGACTCCGAAAATGTCAAGGAGTTAGAGGTAAAAGCTGGAAAGCTCAAGCTCACAACAAGGAAACCTTGGCTGAAGATGAGCGATTCCAGAACCAAGAGGTTCCTCTGGCTCAGGAGGAGGGGATGTCCAAGGCAGGAAGCCTATGAGAAGAGCCTCGAGCCACTAGGGAGGAATGAAAACGAAGGGGAGACCAGCAGTAGGCCAAAAAGACCTAGGCAGGACACAACAACCCCCGAAGAAGCTCGTGAGAGGAAAAACAGAAAGAAAGAGAGCTCAGCAGGGGCAACGCCAACTTCCCAGGAGGCAACCAGCCAACCTCTCTTATAAACAGGCAACAGAGGGGATCAGAATTGGAGTCATCCACACCAACTACCCCGAGGTCCTGCTGACAAACGAACAGATGGGAGAACTTCAGGAGTCCATCTTGTCTCTCGTCTGGAGTGAGGCTCCAGAGGAAGGCCTACGGCCTAGATTCAATGCAGTCTACAGCAGGCAGGGCTACATGGTTCTGGTCTGCGCAAATGAGGAGACGGCTGCCTGGATAAGAACAAAAGGCGAAAGGTTAAGCCTAGAGGGAGGGATAACCGTAAAGGTCGTGTCTGAAGGAGACATTCCCAAGGCAAAAGTCCTAACGGTCTACTTCCCGAACAGCAGCCAATACTCGACCCAGCACATCCTGTCAACAGGCATAGCGTTTTGCTCAACAGGCAAAACGAAGACCTTCCAGCAGAGACTTGGAGGACTCTGAGCAGAGCTGAAGTCGAAGGAAATGCAGTGATCTTGGTCCTGTCCATCGACCCAAAGACGGCGGCCAGGATAAACAGGGACCGTCCACTGATTGTGGCCTACAGATTCGGCGCAGTCACGCTGAAGCTGAGGGGCAAAGGTCCGGAGGAGGGAGCTGGTCAATCAGCTCCGGCACCTCGGCCTGAGCCCCCTTCGTCCACCGTAACATCAAACACTGAAGGGGAGGCCACCGTCCCTCCAGCGCAGCCACCAACTGCTCCGCCAGCGCAGACACCAACTGCTCCGCCAGTGCAACCTCCAACTGCCACCCTGGGAGCAAAGAAAAACACGCCACCCTCAACAACCACTTCCACGGTGAGGTCAGTGGAGTCAAGGAGGGGCGAAGAAAGGAGAAGCCAAGACTCCCGGTATTTCCCTATCTTCGACAGGAGGAACTCCCAGGAAAGGAGAGAGGAGAGGCACAGGGGTCCCTCAACGACCAGGAGGGAGCAGCACCGGCCAAGGAGCAGCTACCCTAGACAAGGGGACAGAAGGGAGTCCTACCACCGTGACAGGAGGGGTAAGAGCGACCCCTTAGACAGGAAACGGGAATGAAGTCCCGATTCATACAGGCCAACCTCCACCATGCCAAAGGTGCTTCAGCAGCCCTGGGCAGGAGGTTTGCCACCGAAGGGCTTGACTTTGCCCTCCTTCAAGAACCCTGGGTAAGAAGAGGAACGATTCGAGGACTTCCAACATAGGTGGGTAAGGTGGTATACGGTAGGGGATCTGCTAACCCTAAGGATCTGCTAAGGGGCCTGCATCCTTATGAACCCTAACAACGTTTGCTTAGCTGTTTCAGAATTCATCAGCCGTGACTTGGTAACAATCCAAGTCGACTTCGACTCCACTGCAGGGAGGCAAAAGGCTTTAGTTGCCTCAGCCTACTTCCCCAACCCAGGAGAAACTTGTCCTCCGGGTGCGGTAGTGCAGGGCGGAGTATGCTAGAAGCAAGCGGATGCCCCTAATCCTCGGCTGTGACGCAAATGCTCACCACACCATCTGGGGGAGTTCGGACACCAATGAAAGAGGTAAGGATCTCCTGGAATTTATATTTAAGGTTGACTTACAGATAGAAAATATAGGTAACGTACCAACCTTCAGAAATAGAATAAGAGAGGAAATTTTGGACCTCACCCTATCGTTAAACCTTGGTCACCTGGAAACAAAAGGATGGCACGTCTCTGATGAAGCCTCTCTATCTGACCACTGCCATATTAGGTTTGACTTAATAGCAAGCGTCAAAAGCGTTTTGACTTATAGGGCTCCTAAAACAACAGACTGGGTGGGATACAGGGAATCCCTCAGGGATGAAGTTGAAGACAAGGTGACCCAACTCATGACCATTGACGGCCTTGACATGAAGGCAGAACTGATAAACAGGTCAATGCTAAATGCCTACGAGGAAAACTGTCCTCTCAAAACCAAAGTCTGTCCTTTATTTTTTTATTTTCATTCCAAAACATTAACTTACTTCTAGCGATAGTAAGGCATCGCCGGACAGGCCTCGCCGGGCAGGCCTCGCTGGACAGGCCTTGCTGGGCGAGGCCTTCTCCGGCGCGAGGCATGGAGCGGTCGCTCCACTCGCTCCACCCTAAGGACGGCGCTGGGGCAAATCAACAACGACGGCCCTAAGCACCCTAGTGGCAAAGATCGAGGAAACCCTAGAACACCAGGAACTTCTGGCAGGGGTCTTCATGGACATACAGGGTGCTTTTGACAACGTGAGTTACAACTCTATAGAGGGTGCAGTCAGAAGCAGGGGCATCTACCCCGACGTAGCAGCTTGGATTAACGCCCTCCTCAAGAGCAGGGTGGTGACGGCAGAATTGGGAGGCTACTCGACAGCTATCATAGCTCGACAGGGATGTCCTCAAGGAGTTATCTCACCCTTGCTGTGGGCTCTTGTGGTGGACGATCTACTGAGAGAGGCTGATAGGAGAGACATGGACCTCCAAGCCTTTGCAGACGACCTAGTGCTGACTGTCAGAGAAAAACACGCAGCCACAGTGAACAACCTCACCCAGACAGCCGTTAGCTTCATTGAGGGGTGGTGCTCCAAAGAGGGGCTCACAATTAACCCTGACAAAACAGAGATAATCTCCTTTACGAGGAGGAGAACAAACCTAACAGCCCCGAAAATTCAGGGGAAGTGTAAAACTTGTGAAGGAAACAAAATACCTTGGAGTTTACCTGGACCAGAAACTGACCTGGAGCAGGCACTTTGACTATGTACTTGCAAAAGGAACAGGAGCTTTTGGTGCCTGCAGAAGAACCTTTGGCAAGAAATGGGGACTTAGTCCCAAACTTACACATTGGACTTATGAAGCCATAGTCAAACCAATGGTTACATATGCAGCCTTAGTATGGTGGCCTAAGGCAGAGCAGACAGTAGCTGGCAGGAAACTGCAGCAGCTGCAAAGGCTTGCGTGTTCAGGGATCTGTTTGACAACAGTATTTCAATCAGAGGTCCTGGCGATTGAGTGCTGTGCTAATAATATTATTGGCAAGAATCTAAGAAAGGGGAAAATCCTTACTCTCTCTGACAGCCAGGCACCATTGAAGGCGCTGGGGTCATGTGTGACACAGTCACAAACAGTAAAAGGGTGTAAAAACACCCTCAAAAAGTTAGCAGAGCGAAACCAAGTCAAATTGTCTTGGGTTCCTGGACCTTCGGGACATGAGGGGAACGAAAAAGCCGATGCATTGGCCAGAAGGGTGCGGAAGACCAACTGTCAGGACCAGAACCCTACTGTGGTACCCTTATAAGCTTAAGAGTAGCCAAAGTCCGAGACTGGTTCAAGGCTCAAAAGGCTCTGGCCTGGATGAACCACCCAGGTATGAGGACGTCTAAATTACTAATTGACCCCACTGATAAAGATTGGAAATGATTGCTGAGCCTTAAGAAAGGGGACATTAGTCTACTAGTAGGAGTGTTAACAGGGCACGGTCCTATCAGGAAACATCTCAGGACCATAGGGAGGTCACAGACAGACCTCTGCAGGTTCTGTGAGAACGAGGTAGAAACCTCAGAACACTTATGGCTGGACTGTCCAGCGTTGGCCCATAGAAGGCTTACATCTCTGGGGAGGTTATTTCTGGAATCTGGAACCAACAAAGATAAGGAAGCTGGGTGTCTTTCAGCTCCTGGGCTACTTGAGAAGCCTACGGCTGTCAAAATGAATTAAAGGGTGCTACAAAAGGTCTCCAGGCCACCCCACAAAAAAAAACCTACGCCTTGAAAGTAACCGTCGATTTCGACGGGTTTCACCTAGTTTTATACAATAACTTGTTTATTATTAAAGATACGACCTCGGACCTAATAATCACTATTGTAGTCCATATTTTTAGGATTACAACGACGTTTTAACCGATGTTCGATCTTTTACCGTTTTGAAATATCAGCGTTTTAACGCATAGCGCAACCCGCCATGTTTGCCCCCTCCCTCCCACCTTATCGACCACTTTTGAAATAGGAGACATACGTAATTTTGATCACGACAGTCCATATTATAATAATCAGCAATAACATTGCGTACTACTTTCATGCATGCTCAAACCCCCTCAGCTCCTGGACTATCTGCAGCTCCCCATGTTAAATTCATATTTAAAGGGAATTAAAGCATTTAGTCAGCTGTTTCAAGTAAAAAAGTTGGTTCTATGACATACAAAAGCATTAAAAAGATATAAGATTTACCAACAGGGTGCGGCACTTTAAAGAATTTATTTTTGCATTTATGTAAACAGCTAATTTGAACTAAGCAGCAACAACAAACTGTGATACGCAATGAGAACTGTCAAAGTAGGATTGTTTATAGTTATTTTTTTATGTCATGAATAATTTGTAATTTTTTGTGAATTTTTTATAATTTTTTTTTTCTTTATTGTTTAAGTGTGAAGTGGTAGAACATTATAGTTGGTAGATGTGTAACTATAGTATACCGTCAGTTTAAAGCAAATTTTATCAAACTGTGTCCTGCCCCATTGCAAATGCAAAGCTTGAGTATAACAGCACTACGCATTTTAAACTTATATGCCAACCCCGTACGAAGGACGGATACTCTGCTAGTATATATGTATTTGTGTGTCCGTTAGCACGATAACTCGAACAAAAATTATACGATTTTGATGAAATTTGGTATTAACGTGTAAACCTACATTTATTCGAACGAGTTCGCGAACCAGCATGATCGGACCATGGGAACGGAGGTTTATGGGGGGTTTTATGGGGTAAAAATGAGTTTTTCCCATTTTTTACCCTAAAAACTTAAATTTTTTTTAATTTCTTTCCCGACCATTTTGTAGAGCTTAAAAAAATAAATAATTTAGTATATTGAAGCATTGTTGTATGCCAAATGGTTACGGAGAAAATTTAAAAAGTGCAAATTTAAAATACTCATGTTATTCTTATGGAGAAAATGAAATCTGTTGTAGTTTACTTGTTTATGGATATATGTTGATCAAATTTGGCTAATTTATTTATTTCATCCTATACTATTGACGTTTGGTCAAAAACCACTGTTTACTTTCCCCGTAGCAGCAAACCTAAGCACTCGTTAAATCTAATGTTATTTAAATCTATATAAATAAAATTAGAGTTTTGTCTGTACATTGCTCAGAATCATAAATTTTTAGGTCATTTTTACGTTTTATACATTAAAGAAGCCGAAACAAGTCTCATCTAAATTTCTGTCTGTCTGTCTGTCTGTCTGTCTGTCTGTCTTTCTGTCTTTCTGCATCACTCAAGATGACATTTTACGCAATCTTCTCCAGGAAAACGAGAGTACCTATCAAGACCCAAGTCATTTTAATGTATTCACTGGATTGGCGAGAGTGTCTTTAGCCATTAAAATATGGCCTCACGGTCAATATGCATTTTAGGGTTTGCACGCGATTTTTGAATTTTTTTTTTTCATTCTACTCGAAACTTAACGCTGATTCCGAAAATGACGTTCTTTTTCCGCGGAAAACGACCAAAAACTTTTTTTATCAAAACACGTCATGTGGGTACTCAAATTAACCGGAATATTAAGCAGATCACGAATATGCAAGAATTTTTCGGATCCGACGTCAAATAAGCGAGATTTTCACGAAAATGTGATACTACCAGCAATAACTTCTACTCACTATGGGGCAGGTGGGAATTCGGGGTTTTGGGTGGGGGAGACATCTAACGTGGTTCATCATCAGAAAGTTAGGTGGGGAAAGGGTAATTTAATGTGTAATGGGTAATTTAACGGGAAATAATGGGTAATTAGTCGGGAGAATTACCGTATGGGAAATTTGTTTGGCAGTACCAACCTATTCATTGGTTGTTGTAGCACTGTCATGTTGCTTGTTAGGTTATGTTAGGTTAGGAAAGGTTTGGTTAGGTTAGGTTTGGTTAGGTTAGGTTAGGTTAGGTTAGGATAGGTTAAGTTAGGTTTGGTTAGGTTAGGTTTGGTTAGGTTAGGTTAGGTTAGGTTAGGTTAGGTTAGGATAGGTTTGGTTAGGTTAGGTTAGGTTAGGTTAGGATAGGTTAAGTTAGGTTAAGTTAGGTTTGGTTAGGTTAGGTTTGGTTAGGTTAGGTTAGGTTAGGATAGGTTAGGTTTGGTTAGGTTAGGTTAGGTTAGGATAGGTTAAGTTAGGTTTGGTTAGGTTAGGTTAGGTTTGGTTAGGTTAGGTTAGGATATGTTAGGTTAGGCTAGGTTTGGTTAAGTTAGGTTAGGTTAGGATAGGTTAGGTTAAGTTAGGTTTGGTTAGGTTAGGTTAGGTTAGGTTACTTTATGCTTAGTATCATCCCTTTTACCTCAAGTAGAGAAAATACCTTTAGTACTTTGGCGGGTAGAGCTCTGCAGCTGCTCTGAAGAAGGCGTGGACTCTGTCCTTTTCAGGGTATGCTTTCTTAAAGAGAAACTCCGCCAAATACCCGTCAAAGTGTTCGGTTTTTACGCCGTACTTTGGAATCCTTGCTCTTGCTTCTCTCCAACCACGCTCAACTGAATTTGTGTGGGCGCCAGTAGTCGGGTCAACAAAGTTTCTCGAGTGATTGACCGTGAGGTGGTGGAAGTGGTACTGCGAGAGGGTAGCATACGCTCGCCAGCTGTCAGTGACTATTGTCGTTCCGGGTAAAACCCACCGTCGAATTAGCCTGATCAAGGTGCGGGCAGTTCTGTCTTTAACAGGCACTAAAAAACACTTTTTTGATCCCCGCTGCTGGCCTCCTAAAACCCACTGCCCTTTAAGGATACGTCCTCTATTGTATTTTCTTTTACCAAAAAGTGCCTCATCAATTTCTACCACGCAACCCGGGCCACCCAACTGAGTACTTATTCTCGAGACGTGGTACACGTACACTTCTCTCACAAAACTGTACCAATCTACAACAGTGTGGTGTTGGACTCCTAAGTTTCTGACCAAAAATGGTTGTCTAGGCGGATCGAAAAATAAAAAGTGTACAATCAATTGGAAAAATGATAATGGTTTTAAATGTGTCTTAGCAAAAAAACTTCCAACTCTGGCGGACCCCTTCCAGCCGCAAGGGGCTTTCTTTTGCTTTCTTAAGGAAACTCTTGTCTGGCAATAAAAACTAAAATTTTGATCAATGTGCACTATGTTTTTGCACTTTGGACACTGAATAGCTTCTTTAATTAATCCATGATCAAAAAAAAAACGAGCAACAATCACTGATCACTGGTGATCACTGGTCTCAAATCTTTCCCACGAGAACAGTCGTTTCAGTACTGCCCACTTCCTGCCGATCTAATCCGGTTAAACCAATGTGTTGATAAAAATTGTCCGGTTAAAGAGATGTCATTTCCGCCGAGTGTAGTCCGGTTAAACCGATGTCCGGTTAAAAGGTGTCCGGATAAGAGGGAGTCTACTGTAGTGGTGTTAAGTTTTCATGACATAGACAGTTACCTTAACGGTGACAAAACCTAGTATTTAAGTTTGGTTAAGTTATTCTTTGTATTAACCCTGTCCTGTCCAATTCCTTAAGGCAAAGGACTACGAACGGAGAGATCATGTTTCATGTATGGCAACAAAATAATAAATTTCAGACGATCATAGTTTATTTAATTTTTGTTACAGCAAAAAAATTTTTGCATCATTGTTTTCGGAAAAAATCTAGTTTTTCCTGATATATATAAACTAGTAGTACGCTTATTCTGCACGTAACAGGATGAGTGAACATGAGCGCAATAATGAAAGAGTTTACCCACACCTAGCACACTTACCGGTGTCACTGGTGTACACAATAATGTTATTTGTATGGGCAAATCGACCCATGAGTCGGGGCAAATAATGGTGAGTCGGTGACTCAAGTCGGTAGCGTCACGCGAACTTCGGGCCCAAGGCAGCGATGTCGTGAGTTCGGATCCTGGTCACTGCCACTGAATTTTATCAGTACAGTTCACCTTTGTACTGTACCGGCTCACCAATTGCTTTGCTGTAAACGATCCACGCACGGGCGAGGTTAAAAAGAGGCTTGACCAATCTCTTAAAAAAAACAAATCTCAGTCAACAACAATCATAACTTCTCGTCCATTAATTAACCAAAGTCATTGGTAATATACGTAACGTATTTCCTGTTTCCCTCTCTTCTCATAGCATTGTATTATTGCAGATACGTTAATCTAACTGTCACAAAGAGTTCCCACACTCTGGACTGTTCACCTTGACTACTTCCTTTACCACTTCCTACGTCGTGGACCTGTTTCCCTCTCTTCTCATAGCATTTTATTATTGCAGATACATTAATCTAACTGTCACAAAGGGTTCCCACACTCCGGACTCCTTGCCTCGACTACTCCCTTCACCACTTCCTACGTCGTGGACCTGTTTCCCTCCCTTCCCATAGCATTTTTAGAATTGCAGATACTGTACATTATTCTAATTATCACAAAGGGTTTCTACACTCCGGAATGCTCGCCTCAACTATTTCCTTCACCACTTCCTACGTCGTAGACCTGTTTCCCTCCCTTCCTATAGCATTTTAGAATTTCAAATAGATTAATAACTTTCACAAAGGGTTCCCACACTCCGGACTGTTCACCTTGACTACATCCTTCACTTAACTTCCTACGTCGTGGACCTACTTCCCTCCATTCCTACAGCATTTTAGAATTTCAAATAGATTAGTTTAACTTTAACAAAGGGTTCCCACACTCCGGACTGCTCACCTTGACTACATCCTTCACCGCTTCCTACGTCGTGGATCTGTTTCCCTCCCTTCCTATAGCATTTTAGTATTGCAGGTATATTAATCTAACTGTCACAAAGGGTTTCTACACTCCGGACTGCTCGCCTTGACTACTTCCTTTACCGCTTCCTACGTCGTGGACCTGTTTCCCTCCCTTCCTATAGCATTTCATTATGGCAGATACATTAATCTAACTGCCACAAAGGGTTCCCACACTCCGGAATGCTCGCCTTGACTACTTCCTTCACTTCTTCCTAAGTGTTGTGAACCTGTTTCCCTCCCTTCCCATAGCATTTTTAGAATTGCAGATACATTATTCTAATTGTCACAAAGGCTTCTGACACTCCGGACTGCTCACATTGACTACTTCCTTCACCACTTCCTACGTCGTGGACCTGTTTCCCTCCCTTCCGATAGCATTTTAGTATTGCAGGTATATTAATCTAACTGTCACAAAGGGTTTCTACTCTCCGGACTGCTCGCCTTGACTACTTCCATCACCGCTTCCTTCGTCGTGGACCTGTTTCCCTCCCTTCCCATAGCATTTTCGAATTGCAGTTACACTAATCTAACTGTCACAAAGGGTTTCTACACTCCAGAATGCTCACCTCGACTACTTCCATTACCACTTCCAACGTCGTGGACCTGTTTCCCTCCCTTCCTATAGCATTTTAGTATTGCATGTATATTAATCTAACTGTCACAAAGGGTTTCTACACTTCGGACTGCTCGCCTTGACTACTTCCATCACCGCTTCCTACGTCATGGACCTGTTTCCCTCCCTTCCCATAGAATTTTAGAATTGCAGTTACACTAATCTAACTGCCAGAAAGGGTTTCTACACTCCAGAATGCTCGCCTCGACTACTTCCATTACCACTTCCTACGTCGTGGACCTGTTTCCCTCCCTTCCTATAGGCTAGCATTTTAGTATTGCAGGTATATTAATCTAACTGTCACAAAGGGTTTCTACACTCCGGACTGCTCGCCTTGACTACTTCCATCACCGCTTCCGACGTCGTGGACCTGTTTCCTTCCCTTCCTATTGGAATTTAGAATTGCAGTTATATTAATCTAACTGCCACAAAGGGTTTCTACACTCCGGACTGCTCGCCTTGACTACTTCCTTTACCGCTTCTTACGTCGTGGACCTGTTTCCCTCCCTTCCTATAGCATTTTATTATGGTAGATACATTAATCTAACTGCCACAAAGGGTTCCCACACTCCAGAATGCTCGCCTTGACTACTTCCTTCACCACTTCCTAAGTGTCGTGAACCTGTTTCCCTCCCTTCCCATAGCATTTTTAGAATTGCAGATACATTATTCTAATTGTCACAAAGGCTTCCCACACTCCGGACTGCTCACTTTGACTACTTCCTTCACCACTTCCTACATCGTGGACCTGTTTCTCTCCCTTCCTATAGCATTTTTAGAATTGCAGATACATTATTCTAACTGTCATAAAGGCCCCCCACACTCCGCAGCGCTCGCCTAGACTACTTCCTTCACTATTTCCTTCACTACTTCCTACATCGTAGACCTCTTTCCCTATCTTTCCATAGCATTTAAGTAATACAGATACGTTAATTTAACAGTCATAAAGGGTTTCCGTACTCCTTTCTTTTCACTGCTCACCTTTCTGCTTTCTTTACTACTCTCTACGTCGGGGACCTGTTCCCCCCCCCCCCTTCGCATAGCATTTTAGTATAAAAATATACCAACATTTTTGAATATTTAATATTCAATGCCAACATTAAATTGAATAATGTAAAAAGCTGCTTTGTTCTAAATACATACATACCTATATACTTTTAATTAAAAGGCGAAATTGTAATACTGAACATAAACGGTATATAACTGCCGACTAATATTGTTAAGTTCAATTTATTATTATGAAAGTTGTGAGATTTAATTAGCTTAAATAACATTATTCTGAAAGCTGTGAAATTATAATGATATATATTCATAGACGCCAAACTGTTTACTCCATGAATGAAAGAGCTTAGAGTAAAAGTCGTTCTCTCTGTCTTAAGTAGACAACAAAATTGTTGGTCGCAAAACGTAAACAAATAAAAAGAAGAAGAAGGTAGCTCCTAATGTTATTCTTATGGGACAAATTTAAAAATGTTTTTTAAGTATTTTATAATTACTACTGAGCGGAATCGTCTAGAATTTTAATGGTGTCTTTACACTGGTGTCATAACTATTTGTGCAAAATTTGAACGCTATAAGTGCAACGGTTCTTGAGTTTTAGGTGCGAACACACACACACACATACTCCAGCGGACAACTTTTCTCCGACTCCGCTATACACGATACATAGATTCGTTCACTTCGTTCACTCATCTATTACTACAGGTTTCCATTAGTCACCTTATTTTGCATAATTTCCAAGAAATGAACTGAAATAGACTAAGTAAGTTAGGAAACCCTAAGATAAGCCTGTAAAAACATAATCTTTAACAGGCCAAAAAAAATTGGCTGGGCTTAGGCCTAGCATGTTCTTCTTTAAACAAAAAAAGAAACTCGAGTTCACTCAATCTTGTAGCTAACTGGCATATTTAACTTACCCATACGTAAGTTAGTAGGTAGGCCTAAGTTAATTGAGGGTACAAGACAAGTTTCAGAGAAAATTTTCAACGATAAGTTTATTTTACTTACCGATTCTGGCTACTATGACTTAGCCTAAGTTAGTAAAATTAGGCCATAAAAATCAAAACTCAAAGTAACTTACTTAATAGGCCTATGCTTAATTTATAATAGGCCCTAGCCTAATAGATTAGATATTTATATATTTTAGAACCCGTTTTATACTAATCTAAGTAATTGGTATTAAGATGCGGTTTGAATAGTTGAATTATAAAAACCCTGTTACATAATGTTTAATGTAGATAACTAACCTAGCCTAATTAAACAAATACTAAGGAATTAGTCAATAAAACTGAAATATTGTGGGTTGAATGTATTTCCCAAATGTGTTATATTTTTCTCGGTTTTTTCACATAAGTTAGGCCTAATGACTTGTCTTAAACAAGTAACTTAGGTACTTAGTCCCTATTTTGTTGACCCGGGTCAACAATATTAGTTAAATAGCAAAATAGGTAAATATTTTTAAATCCTTACCAAATTTTGCATACGTGTAGAATACATGTTGACATACCTTCATTCCCCGTTTCAAGTAAATATATACATTCTAAGTGGTTATTTTGCTAAATGTATTGAATTTGTTGACCCGGGTCAACAAAATATAAAATAAGCTAGGCTGTTTATGGCGGTTTTTTATATAATAAAATAGGTAAATATTTTTCAATCGTTACCAAATTTTACATAGCCTACATATAGAATACAAGTGGATAAACCTTGGTTCCAAGTTTTATGTATATAGTTTACTTCTAGGTACCTTTTTTTGGCGATTGACCCGGGTCAACAAAATAAAATTAGCTGTTTACGGCAGTTTTTTGCTAATAATATAGGCAAAAATTTTTTTCTTTACGAAATTTTACATACGTGTAGAATACATGTGGATATACCTTCGTTCCAAGTTTCATGGAAATATCTACATTCTAAGTGGTTATTTTGCTACATTGATTGACAGGGTATTGAATTTGCTGACCCTGGTCAACAAAATAGTCAGTCCCTGTTTCAGGGTGGCTATGGGAATGAGAAGTATGCAAGAGTTTTAATCAATAACAACATAATGCGATGGTGGGTTGCTGTGCTGGTGATTGGGTGAATGGGACACTCCTTGTCACACATTTTGGTAACAAATCACAATAATTCAAACTCACGAAAATAAAACTTAATCAATTAAATCCACTTACCGTCTATAGGTTCAACAAACCGGCTGTTAATTTCTACTTCAACTTCACCATCGTCACCACTTTCTAAATTACTTTTCAAACAAGAATGAATATCATGGATGTCATGCGGCAATCCCACATGATCATCCATTATAACTGCTTGTTTTATCAATGAAAAAAGAGAAATTTTACCAACAGATTGTTTACAAATTTCTTACATCACAAGAATTTATTCCAAACCAAACTTGTACACTCACACTGCAATCACACATACACATAAACAAAAAACAAATCTGGACTTTGACGTTTCATTGAAATGAACAGCTGCCAGTGCTGCCACAGAAATTTCGTATTCAAGTCATAGAGTATAAAATAGTATAGAATTCATCATAACACACTACACCACGGCCGCCTTTAACTAGGTGGCCGTGCTACCACACTACACAAATATATACTATAATATAAATATACTACGAAAATATTTCAAAGTAACAACTTTTAACGCATTTTTTTAGACCAAATTAATTTAGAATAGTTCAAATTTACCATATCATCAGCATTAACATTAGCAATTGAGATTGTATAGGGTTGCCACCTAGATGTATATTCCAAATATGAGTGAAGTATAAGTGTAGAATAATGTGAGATGATCTTTGTAGCTTTGTTACTGACTAAAATCAGCTGTTTAATTAGTCAGGATCAGTGGTGATTATATGACCTTGTTAAGGAGGGGGATGCCGGGGGGCTTGGTGGTGTCCTCCCCCGGTAAATTTTGGAATTTTTAAATCCGTTTGGTGACTTTCTAAACTTGACTTATTTCCTTTCGCTCCTTAGTGGGAGCATAGGGCATCGAGAAGAGCTCTCCATCCATCCCTGTTCTGCGCCAGATCCCTCAGCTGACCCTAGGGCAGGCCTTCTCGTCACTCAAGGCTTCCTTCATTATTGTTCTTCTCCAGGTGTCACAGGGTCTTCCCCTCTTTCTCGTCCCTTGGGGATTCCATTTTTGGGCCTTCTTTTCATTTTTCAATTGATCCATCCGTCTTCCGAAGTGTATGACCCAGCCACCTCCACTTCCGTCTTCTGATTTCCAGGCTAATATTTTGTTGCCCCGTTGCCTCCCAAAGCTGTCCATTATCATTTGATATAGTGTTTGGCTAGAACACTCTCATTATACGTCTGAGACACCTCACATTGTTCTTTGGGGTTTCTCTTAATACCTGTCCCAAAGTTTTGAAAGTATGGATTCATTTGTCGAAATAGGTTGGATAACTCTTGTAGCTATAAGATTTGGATAGCAATTTTCATTTTCTCTTTTTGAACAGCGTATATTATTTGCCTCTCCTGAATCATAAAATTAAACTTGACTGTAACTACTCGATCGTTGAATACATAAGCACTAATTCCTTCACTTATGTCTAATATTACTACTAAAATTCAGTAAAAAAACTTTGTATAAGTTTGTCCAAGGAATTGGCAACATAACCTAGAAATAAACAATCCATCCATTTGTGTTTTTTCCTCAATTAAAGTAGAGCACGTACCTAATACAAAGGTTTACAATAAAAACATAAGGTCCACCAAGATTTGGTATAATCTTACTACTTGAACTTATCATAGTCAAGGCATTATTATTGTTTGTACTAAATTTTTTGAGATCTGTCAGTGTCAGAAGTAAACATTTCTCGCATGCATTAATTTGATCTGACATTAGGCAACTTTATTTTACCATCGTGACAACACTATGTGCTTCGTATATTTTTTCACTTCCAAAGTAAGTTGCATAGCAGAACAAATATTATTCATCTCACCAAGTGAATGTGTATTTTATGGATGTGTATCTATTAAACCAGGCCTCTCTTTCTCTACTCTCCTTATACGCATAAGATACCTTATTATTAATTGTCTCCTCCTCCCGTTTTCAATAAAACTGATTAACTGTTTAACTTGGTCTTAACCTACTGAATATTAAAACATCAATATTTACTCCCAAAAAGCTAATGGGTTTCTTTTTATAAACAGCTGTTTTTGTTTTTAAATTTGTTCTATGTATTTGTTATGGGAAAACCCCAACCTTTGAGAGGGTCTCACGCCCTTAAGAGTAAACATTTTAAAGTTCTAAAACCTTATTGCAAAACTACGTATTGAGACGAATTTTCTTTTGACACCTTAAACGTTGAAATTGGTCCACAAATAAGGGAGGAGTTGCGTTAACAAAATACGGCTTCACGTATTATATATATAGATAGATATGTTTTCTGTGGTATTAGCTTCTGACATACAATTTTGTCAACTTGAAACAGAAAGAAAGAGGGCGACTCGACTTTGCTCCAGTTCATTAAATTGTTTGATGTATAAAAATTTGTATTACATTATAAAACTTTCCGGAGTAATGAGTTTCTAATCCATTAAAAAACTATACTTACATTATCCTCAGCTTTATTTCTGTTTATTTAATACTTTTGCCAATATAAACGAGCGATATATTTTATTTTTTATTATTTTTAATGCTTTTAATAATAATTATCATCACTAAATTTATCTTTTCGTTGGTTGTCGAGTCGTGTCGTTGTCAATAATGTCGTCTGATTCTGACTGATACTGATGTCAGATGTTACACTGAATCGGTCACAGGGATAATAATTAATTGTAACCGGGTACTACTTTCTCTAGGGCACCTATTTGTGTTGCCAGCTGAACCTAAAAACGTGTTGTATAGTGTTTGAAAGACTAATAATTTATATGCCTTATAGTGATTGTAGGAAAAAATATTATCCTACACTTTTTTGTAAATTTACTAACATTTTAAATTTGAGATTTGTTGAAGTGTATTTCATCAATATGTTGTATAAAAAGTGGAATAGCCTCAAAGGCTACTCTTAAAAAATAGCCTGGGAATAAAGATGGAATAGGCACAGACAATATATTTGTTCATTAAGTAAGTACTATACTATGACAAGTTCCAATGGGCGGAAAAACAATATTGTTTGGAGCAGATTGTAATCTGTTGCTCCAATCAAAAAAGATTCAAATAATATAGCCTAGCATGTTGTTATATATTGTAAAGGGAGCATCCATATAACGGTAAAACCTATTTTGATAGAAAATGTAATGTAAATCTCACCTTTAGAATAAATACCACCACATAAACTTACAATAATTATAGTTGTTAATCTTTTTTATGAAACAAATCTAGGGTTAAGTTTGTCAATGGGATTCCTTTACTTAACACTAATTTTGTTAAACCTTTCAAGAGGTTCATAATCTTAGACTTAATAACTGGATTGGGGTGCTAATTTAGCGGTTTTGACCAAGAACTAAGATTATCTCAACACACATATATATATTTGTCTTCTCATATTTGATGAAAAATATTCCAAATGATGAATGAGGGAAGCTTCTTTTATCATCATTAACCACAAGACCAAAGCTACTTTATCAAACCAGTATTTAAAAAAAAATCATATTATGTTTGCTGCAGGGTTCAATATTTGGAAAAATTCAAATCATTTTATTGAAAATAACATAAACGAAAGCAAACAAAGACAAACAACAAAACTTTTTTTACACAAAAAATAATGTGCACAGGGATATCTCTCCTGACAAACAGACAATTTGATTCCGAGTTTGTTTAATTTTGCAATAATTTGTTTTACTGAAGGACTTATGTCCCTACGTTCTTTTATCTATGCTACAAGCCACTAATTTGGTTTAACGACCACTTAAATTTTATTCTATATTAAGGTAATGAAGTGTTGTTTTAGCTAAAACCTCATACAAATATAAATATACATATATCAAAATTTGAACGACAGAATTACTTTTTTAGTGCAGTAGAAATAATCGAAAATATAGCTTAAGGTGGAACTAATTGCAACACAAATGATTCTTGCTGTGAATGGTAGGTAGTATGCTTCTAATCAACATACTAAAAATATACATCCGTACTGTGGCGCTAAATACGTTTTTTGGCCGCCATCTTAAAAAAGGGTCAAAATTTTAATATTCGTAAAAATAACTTTTTGGGTATTAAATTATAGGAAATTTAATGCTGGAAAATGTTATAATAGTGGATATAAGCACTATTTAGAAATACGATCGTAGTACAAAATACCCCTCGCCGCAGCAAACCTGCAGACTCAACAAATTTCCATTTGTCTTAATTGATTTTCAATTAAATCTAGTAATTCAGTTTTAAAAATCTTTTTACAACTAAATCTAGAGTTCTACTGGACCGATTTTATAACCTAATGGGTCTTTGGAAAGGAATTCGTGTAGATTTTCAAATAATTATTAAAGTTTGATTTTTTAAGATTTGCTAGGTGAAACCCGTCAACGTCAACAATTAGATTAGGTACTGTTGAGTTTGCAAGTAAGATCTTTTTAACTATAAATCGATGATAGATAACTCCATTTTTTAACAATTTGGGTCGTTTATAATTTAGCAGTGTGCTTTAGGTACGTCCAATCTCAATAATCAATAATTCCAATGGAATCTGGTATTTCACTGAAGATTTTTAGATAAAAACATAAAGGATTAAGGAACGCGGCAGCGTTCCGCCCCGCCAAGTCCCCCAGCGGTACACAGCTGCTGCAGTGTATATATACTTGACGTGACAAAGTGGCTTTTTCACTCGTCTATAGCTCTGAAGAAACAAAAGCTATTAAAATAATTGTTCATCTATTGGATAGGGGCACTCATCCTCAACAAAATAAAAAAAAGAATTTAAAAAACTGTTGTGTTTGAGCCAAGAAAAACTAGTTTGAAAATTCACAAATTTTCCGTGTTCTCCTTCTCCTCCTTCTCCTTCTCCTTGAATGTTGACGGACCTACAGCCCAAACCACTGGCTCAATTTTAATGTTCTTTATGTTGTTTGAAAGCCCTTAACGTGTAGATGTGCCTTTTGAGGGTCTCAAGTCGGTGAGTTGAACCATAAACCCTTGGCAAGCCCTCAAAGTACGATTTTGGCCCATTTAAATAACATGGGATTAAAATCAAAACAAAAGAAGGACCAGCTGCGATTAAATCTCAATTAATTTAAATGTTAGAGAAATTCATAGGAACAGCTGAAAAATTATTTTAAAACTTTCATAAAGTATTTTTTCAGGTATACCGAATGATTTGAACTACTTACTATATAAAATTACTTAGAGCAGTGATATTCCCCGATACTTTCCATTGAAAAATGCAGTGTACCGATGGTACACTGGTACAGCAGTTCGTCATTTTTAACAGTTTAATACTACTTATCAAAACATATGAAACCTAGTAACTTGAAACTTAGTACTAGTACTAAGGTTTGTTTTATGTTTTGATACACTAAAACAAATAAAAGAATCGGGAAAGTCACTTTACGTATGTTAAACCAGCAATTAAAATGTAAATATAGGATTAATTAGTTTTTCAATATTCGTTTTGCCTTATGCTATTTCCAACAAACCTAAACTGTTTGATTACATTTTTACTTCTATAATAAGGGCTCAATTTACACTAGTCTTTAGATATACGGGTTTAATTATCAGAACACTTATGTAACACCAACGCATTTTATGTTGTTCAAGATGAACATTGCTGAATTTACAGCCCCAGACACAGAACCTATATTAATGGATGATGACTAGATTATACAGTTTCAAAGTGTGTGTTTAGTTTAAAATAAACATATTCTTGACAAAATCATAAATAGAAACAACCACCCTGTTGACTATACGTTTAACACATGTTTTCAAAAACTTCCAACGTAGCAATTTTTGTTAAATAGTAATTTTGGTAGGTGTGTCAAAAAGTTTTTAATTGGTTTATAGCAGATAAGACCAAAAAATGTAGAATTTAGTTCTACACAAACAATATTATTGAAATGAAATGAGATGTAGTTGTGCCGTGGTCTATATATTTCACCCAAACTATTTATAACCATTTTTAATTACCAGCTGTAAATAAAAAAAATTTGATGTCTTGTTTATTTTTACAAAAAGAGCAGCATTGTTTATGTTTAGTGAAGAGATCTAGTTCAAGAACATTGAGATGATTGAGAACATTTCTTAGGATCATTTGGTAAGATACCACGTCCATGTTTTAATTGCATTTACTTTCTTTCTAATCTAACATCAGTATGCCTTCTAAAGAAAGACTGGCAAGAAAAAGAAAACAAGAATGGTATTTAGAAAACGCCCCTGCTATAAAAAAAAGAAAAACAGAAGAAGCTAGCATACAATCCACTAATAAGAGTTCTACTTCTAAAGCTTGGTACCTTGAACATGTTAAAGGAGAAAAATCCAAAGCCAGAAAACGTTATCTAGCTAATATTGAAACTGAGAGGTTAAGAAAAAGTGTGCAGTACAGTGCTAATCCTGAACCTCACAGAGCTAGGTTGCGGCAGCAATATTCTGCTAATCCTGAGCCACACAAGGCTAGGAAGCGTCAGCAGTATTCTACTGATCCTGAGCCACACAAGACTAGAGTGCGTCAGCAGTATTCTACTGATCCTGAGCCACACAAGGCTAGGAAGCGTCAGCAGTATTCTACTGATCCTGAGCCACACAAGACTAGGAAGCGTCAGCAGTATTCTACTGATCCTGAGCCACACAAGGCTAGAGTGCGTCAGAAATACTCTACTGATCCAGAATATTATAAAGCTAAACAACGTTTAAACTACGGTGCAAAACAAGAAATGAAACAATCTAATCGCAGGAGACGTTACAAAGTACTTTGTGCAAAACACCCTGGCCACTTTCGCTTGCGATATAAACTTAAGGTTTTTCACGAAAGGGTGCGAAAGTGTGCAGCCTATCAAAGCAGACGCTTTTTTTTTAGAAATAGATCTGATGGGAAAAGAAAATCATTACAAAATGCAAAAAGGAAAATTAAAAAAACTGTTGCAGCTTCACATATTTTCTTGGGGAAAATAAATTGTGAGAAAATAGCCAGACTTATAGCAAAGAAAATACTTGAGCAAGGTTATACTAAAAGGTTGCTAAGGGCTAAAGAGCTCTTGAAATGGGTGTTGCATGCTTATAAAAATTACAAAAACAATTTCCTTAAGCTATTTGTTAGCCTGCAAAATCGTGCTAAAGAGTCTCTTGCTAAGCTATCTGCAACAAGCACGTTTGAAGACAATGTTGAGGCGTTGTGTGGGCACAGTCTTCATGTTTCCACGTCGGAGCCTTATTTGTGGGAGTTTACGTATAGAGTGTTTCCTGGTAAACAAATAACTGTTGGTAACGAGCCCAGCACAGCTCATAGTTCACCAAAGAAAAAGTGGAAATGCAACTCAGATATATGCTTCATTGCGCCTGACCACTTAGAGCAACTTAAATCTCTTTACAATGAAATAGTTTCAAGCTCTCTCACTAAAGGTTCTAAGCTTATTGTCAGCATGGGAGAGCACTCATGTCAAAGTGGTGTATCATCTCGTGTAGGTGTTCATCCTCACTCTTTGGACTGTTACTCAGGAGCATGTGTTTCGAAACTTCCTTTTCTGAGAACAATCTATCCTCACTTTCCTGCAATTCGTAGTCTTGTCTCCAAAATTTACCGACTGTTGAAAATAACTAAGAAGATTATGCTAATTAAAAATATTCTTAACGTGCAGGTGAACGTGTTGTTTTCGATAGAAAGGGAATTTAAAGAGCAAACAAAAGCCTTTCTTACAGATGACACAAGTGAAAGCAAGGTCCCTGAATCTGAGTCTCAGTTGTTCGAAAAATATCAAAAAGCATTTGAGGCATTGGAGAAGCGTTCTTCTGAAACGCCAGTGTTTCCCTGTGTCTCATGCGATAAGTTGTTTAGTAAGCAGCAAGTAAGCCTTTTGAAAAACCTAAAAAATCAAATTGTAGGACACATATGGAAAAGAATAAAAGACATAAAGAAAGAAGAGTGCAAAACAGGATGGATTTGTCGGGGCTGCCTCGAAAAACTAAGGAAAGGTCAGATGCCTCCTACTTGCATTCTTAACGATCTCTATGTTTGTGCGCAGCCGAAAGAGCTAACTTGCCTTAACAGTTATGAAAAAGTTTTAATTCAGAGAGCCAAAGCATTTCAGGTTGTTACAAAAATGAACACAGTTGGGAAAAGAACAAGTCGAGCTCAGCAACAAATTTCTAAAGTCGTTGGAAGAAGTTTTCATTTGCCACTACCCCTTCAAGAAACCCTGCAAAAATTGCCCAAACCAAGTGACCCTCTGAATCCAAACCACGAGCTGTACGTTTTGGTCAGAGGGGTACCGACCAAAGCAAAGAAAGTTTGGCAAATGTTGGTTAGTGTGGATAAGGTACACGCAGCCTTAATTTTCTTAAAGAAAAACAACGCTCATTATGGTAGCATCGTACTACCTACAGATCCAGAAGGACTCTTCAACCTTAATGATGACACAAATTTGTTTCAATCTACCCATCAAAACGAACTGCCACCTCAGGAAATACTACATAGACGTGCTATATTAACTCAGGTAACTCACGAGGAATGGGATTCAGAAGAGTCTCACTATACAATCCACGCTCTTCATGAGTCAAAATCTTATAGTGATGACACCGAGCTCTATAAGATGCTGAAAGTGAATGAACCTCCGATTAGTCATGAAAACAAAGAGATTGACGTGCTTTGTTTCCCTGATTTGTATCCCGAAGGTAAATTTGGCCAGTTTCATTCCAGAGAAACCAAACTCAATTCTGCTGAATTTATCAAATGTCGGTTGCTTTCAAAGCATTCTCAGTTCAGACTGAATCAGCAGTACCTTTTTTATTTGCTGCACGATGCAAACCTTCGGCAGTTAAGACAAGGAGTATTTCACAAGCTCAACGTCACTGGATTCAGTGGCTCTCTTAGTGCTAGAGACTGTTTGAACAACCTTGCATCGGGAGAATTAGAGGGGAACCTGACTTCAGTATTCTCCAAACTCAGGAACACTAGCCAGTACTGGATACAGCCTAGAAATGATGTCAATTGCATGGCCCAGCATTATGGACCAGCTACATGGTTTTTAACCATAAGCCCAAGCGATTGGAACTGGGATGACATGGCATTGTTCATTAGGGAAGTAAACCGGAGTGTTCCAGGCGCAGAAAAAAAACAAACTAGTGAACTTGTGGCTATGGATCCTATCAGTGCGTCAAGGTTTATCCATATAAAGTTCAAGGCAATGTTGGATTTTATTGTCTCTGATGCTGCTCCTTTAGGAAAAGTAAGTCACTACTTCTACAGGCGAGAATACCAAAGCAGAGGTCTCCAACATTTCCATCTTCTTCTGTGGGTTGAAAATGCTCCTGTAATGGGGACGTCCAGCAACGCAGAAGTAGCCGACTTTATCCTTAAGTACATTACTTGCAAGGTTCCAAATGCATCCGTTTCCCCTACTCTCAACAACAGAGTTACAAGTTACCAAATGCATCACCACAACTCGTACTGTATGCGGACAAAGAAAACCAAAACCGGGTTTCGTAAGGCTTGTCGTTTCGGGTTTCCCCGGCCTATCACAGGGAATCTTGTTCTGCGTGACGTTGTCGAGTCTGTAGCTGGCAGAAAAGCTCTCAAGTCTAAGTCACGTCTTTATGACCTACCCAGAACACCAAGAGAAAGCTTTGTCAATGACTACAACCCGGCCGTGTTGCTAGCTTGGAATGGAAACGTGGACATCCAGTATGTAGGTGAAAGCACTTCTATCCTACATTGGTATGTCACAAAGTACACTACCAAAAGTGAACAAAGTCATGCTGGACAAGTTTTTACAGAGATTAATTCTACAAAATCATTAGCTAGTAGACTGTTTAACGTTGGCCTTAGAGCTTTAAACAACCGTGAGTGTGGTTCTTTAGAAGCCAGTGACACACTGTTGGGCATTCCATTGTACGGCACGGACCCGGAGACAACAATAAGATGGTTAGATGTAGGCATGACCAGACGCAAAAGACTACAAAAAATCGACAAGATACGAAATATGGACCCAAGTTCGACGAACATATTCTACGAGTCGTGGGTTGACGACCACTACCCAACTAGACCAGATGAACTTGAAGATATGAACTTATACGACTTTGTGAGATGGTACGATATAGCTGCTCAACCACCTAAAGGCGACCGTGAAGTGCATAAGTTGAATTCAGGCAAATTCCTCACTAAAAGAGTCAGACCATGCTTACTGAATCACTATAAGTACAGCCCCACTCAGGATCCTGAAAAATACTACCATGCATTACTTCTTATGTTTCTTTGTTGGAGATCAACTGATGAGCTGAAAGAGTCTCATGAAACATACACAGATGCTTTTATGGCCAAGCAGACACTTCTCACTCAAGCCTTCAAATATGACAAACGTTTAAAAGACATAATTGCGGCATCGGAGAATGCAAGAGACAAAATTCAAAACCGAGTTGAAGAGATCAATGCAGAAGAAGGAGAGGTTGCTGATCCATCCAATATAGCCTTTCAGCCCTTTAATGAACCTGTACCCGCATCCCAGCCTGCCAGGGACAGCAATTGGGCTCCCAATGACGAGCCGTTTGAGACAAAATACCAAAAACTCAACGATGACCAAAAGAGAGTGTTTGATTATGTCAAACGAGCTGTTGCAAACTCTGATGGGACAGATAAATATCTGAGACATTTTGTAAGTGGTGTGGGAGGTACTGGTAAGAGTTTTCTCATCAAAACTATCAGCTCTTGGACTAAAAAATGTCTTCAAGCCTCCACATCAATATCAGCTCCCACAGGACTAAGTGCTTACAACATCAATGGTTCTACGATCTACAAAGTGTTTCAGCTGCCAGTTGAGCATGGAAAAACTCCAAAGTACAAAGCTCTTACTGATGATGTTTTAAAAATGTTGAGATCCAACCTGAAAGATGTGGTGCTCTTCATAATAGACGAAGTGTCCATGGTCTCTAATCTAACATTGATGTACATAAATCTCAGATTGTGTGAAATATTCAACACCTCAGACCAAAGTAACGGCTGGTTTGGTAAAAAACATATACTGCTCTTTGGAGACCTTTTGCAACTTCCACCAGTACATGAAGACTCCCCATTCATTGAACTTGACAGTGGCAAACTTAGTTCTTTTGTTGGCTCTCTGTCTTGTGTTAACATCTGGTCTGAACAGTTCTCTTATGATGAACTTACTACAAACATGCGACAAGCTCAAGATTCTAAGTTTGCTGATGTGTTAAGCAAAGTCAGAGTAGGCAATATGACCGTTGAGGACATCCGTCTAATTGAAAGCAAGAAAATACATCTTAATGGAAAAACTGCTTCGGAAAACCTTTCTCTACTAGGAGATTACTTGTCTGCTTTACCCAACAATTCTGAGTGCCTTTGTTCAACTGGTTACCAATGCTCCATAATAAATGATGAAATGGTCAATAGAATAAGCGGTCCTGTCGTTAACTTGGTTGCAAAAGACTCAGTTGACTGTCTACCTCGTCAACAAAACAAAGTTAAAAAGATACTGTCATCTTACAACTCTGACTGCAGCAGAACGGCTGGTATGGAGAAAATTATTCCTATTAAGGTTGGTGCTAAAGTTATGTTGCGCAGAAACATTGATGTCACTGTGGGGCTAGTTAACTCCGCCATAGGAACAGTAACGGGGTTGAGGTTTAATACAGACAATTCTGATGATGTAGACTCAGTGACAATTAACTTTGATTGTGGCATTACCCATCACCTACAGCGAGTAAACGTCAAGTTTCAAGTGATGGATAACGCATTTGTGTATCGAGAGCAATTCCCGATATCAATGTCCTACGCGGTTACAATTCACAAATGCCAGGGCCTCAGCTTAAATAGCGTAATAATTGATATTGGGGAGTCCATATTTACATGTGGCCAATCATATGTTGCCTTGTCACGAGTGACTTCATTAGAAGGGCTTCATCTTATTAACTTTAACCCAAGAGATGTGAAGCCTCAGAAATCCGCCATTCTCGAATACAACAGACTAAGGCAGAAGTACAAATCTGATCTTCCACTTTACAACACAAGTTGTGACTCCTCTTCGGCTCCTTATGTGAGAGACAGGAAGTGGTGCCAGACCAAAAATGTCGAAAAAGTGCAGGATGAGAGTACAAAACCAGTACCCTCTGCAAAGACTACCGGAAGATCGAGAGTTCAGTCAACTTTAGCATTAAGAGGGTTTAAGAACAATGATCGTGTGTCATGTTATGCGAATGTTGCAGTTCAGATGCTGTATTCTGTTCCGTACATCAGAGAGATAATAAAGAACTCGGAACTAATTTGTCCTCAGTTAAAACAACATCTTCATGATTACGAAGTGTCTCCCTCGGAGGTTGTTTTAGATACAGTGATTTTAAGAAACCTCCCTAACAACAATACATATACCCTGACAGAGCAGCAAGACTGTGCTTTGTTCTTGCTGGACTTATTGGAGACCAACAAGGGCATTATAGAAGCCACAACATACAGCACGGTGAAAACCACAAAATGCCAGCACTGTCATTACACATTCACAGGGCAAGAGGAGACAGGCAATATAATCAGAATCCCCGTGGTGGCTGGTAAAGTAACACTACGAAATCTGTTAAGCCTTACGATGAACGACCACTGGGAGCCCTTGTTGGATTATGTGTGCAGTAATGCTGAATGCGGCCAACGAGGATCGAGCCTGGGCAAAGTACACGTCACGAAGTCAAACCGCTGTGTTCTCTTACAGTTTTTAATATTCAACAACAACTTACAAAAGATTACCACAACAAACATAGCAGGAGTCCCAAGTGCTCAAGTGACTATAGGTACTAAAACATACAGACCTACAGCAGCAATCTTTCATCACGGAGATACAATATCACGAGGCCATTACACTTGTACCATGAAGACAGCTTCAGGTTGGACAACAGCCAATGATGAACAAATATCAAACCAAAGATGGCCCATTGGTTCAAAGAATCTGTACATGCTGTTATTAACAGAACAGTAGAGGCAGCAGTTATTACTTTGTTACTAATAAAATTTATTTTAATTTTTTTTTCAAAGAAAATAGAATTTTTATTTTAACTGTTAATTTTCTACAAAAATAAATAAAATCTAACAAAAAACCACTAAGTGGTAATACTTTCCCCGCCAAGTCAGCAATCCAAAAAAGATAATAAATCATTGTTTTTTTCCGCCAAGAAAAACAATGTAATGTATGGCTTGTTAAATACTTCAAAACATCAATGGCATCTTTGCAATGGCAAAAGTTTACTGTTAATTTATTTTCTGTAGTAAAATTACATCATTTTGTTGGTTTCTACTTTTATTTTTTATTTTTAAAATCACCAAGTTTGGCAACTTGGCGGCAGACTTTTGCTCGATCACTTTAAAAAATACCATAAAATTAGTTTCATTGAGCAAGTATCTCTCCCATTAGTACATTGCTAGGTGATAGCTTATTTTTAAAAAAAGACCTTATTTGAGCCACATTTCATAAAATCATAATAATGATGGTTTTATATTTACTGATTACCTCGAAATTATTATACTTAGTTAGTTGGACTAATTAATTAGAGAAGTTGATTTATGAAATTATCCTCAAACGTAACTTTAATGAAAAAACCAAGCAAAAGTCTGCCGCCAAGGTGCCAAACTTGGTGATTTTAAAAATAAAAAATAAAAGTAGAAACCAACAAAATGATGTAATTTTACTACAGAAAATAAATTAACAGTAAACTTTTGCCATTGCAAAGATGCCATTGATGTTTTGAAGTATTTAACAAGCCATACATTACATTGTTTTTCTTGGCGGAAAAAAACAATGATTTATTATCTTTTTTGGATTGCTGACTTGGCGGGGAAAGTATTACCACTTAGTGGTTTTTTGTTAGATAATGTAACTACTGGAATGCATTTTTAATTGAAGTAAAAATTGAAAAAATCCAATTTAATTGTTTTCGTAGGGTTATACATTTGATAGATTAATGATGACAAATATGTGCTTGCATAGCTTTGAGACCAAAATTATGAAAATCGGTCCGGTAGAAGAGCCAAACGAACTCTAAAAAACAAATTTAACTCCCGTAAGTAATGTACAGGGAGGCAGTTTGTGCATAGCTCAAAATATACGTCAAAATGAGTGCTGATGCTTAATAGCTTGTGCTGGTGCGTCTATAGCTTTAGTTTAAAGCCGAATTTACACTATGTAGCAAAACCTGCTATATAACTTTTGCTATATAACATTGCTTTATAACTTTTGCTGTATGAAAAATTTTCAAACAATTTTAGTGATTCTGGTGCTCGTGCTATATGTTATATGTAGCACAACCTCATTCGCATTCCGTATCGAAATGTGCGCTGAAGAGACATGGTTCTTGGCAGCTATCGTGGTGATCTTGGAAGTCAGAGAGAGAGACAGACAGGAGCGAAGATTTTATCAAGTTTTAGGTTTGACCGCTTCTTGCTTCGAGAAATAAGTACAGTGTAGCAGATTTATTTCGGGACTTTAATGATGATGAATACCCTGACAATCCATAATTAAAACGCTAAATAAGGCGACGGTAACTTCAAAAACGTTTTACGTAGGCCTATGATCACAACGCCGGTTGTCCACGGAACAGTTCAATTAAGTTTATAATATCAATAGCCCCGATAATATCATCCCGATCCTAGGCATTGCCACTTTCCGTTTCCAGTCCTTCCATTGTAAACAAAGATCGCTGAACAAAACCGTTCAGTGCTACATATAGCAGATGCTAGACGAAAAATATATGTATATCATTGCTACATGGCAATGTTAGGCTAGGGCCACACTTGGCGACTTAGATGTAGCACGTATTTCTTTTGATATTTACCGACTCCCGATGGATAGCACAATTTTAGCTATATATAGCAGGATCTGCTACATATAGCAGTGTTATATAGCACTTTTGTAAAGTTACTTTTTCTACTTCTAGCAAATGTTATATAACATTGCTAGATGTTACACAAATCTGCAATGTAGCAGGTTTAGCTACATAGTGTAAACCCGGCTTAAGGCAAAAATTATGAAAATCGGTCTGGTAGAAGAGCTAACCCGACTCGGAAAAGAAAAACCAATTATTTGTATAGATGGCAATAATTGATTAACCAGTATGCATAATCTAACCATACGAAAAATGAGTTGATAATTTAACAGCTTATTGTTATATTGTTATTTAATTAAATTTTCTTTGATTAAATATTGTTGTTAACAATTTGCATTTGTGTTTAAAGTGTGTTTCTTATGTTAAGTGTGTGATTCTTATGTTATGAGCTTAATATGTACCAAATGTTAGTGAGTAAAGTGGTGTATGGACTTCATAACCATTATTTTACTAGAGACCGTTGCATTAATTTAACCACAATGGGCTTCTGTTGCTAGTCTATTAAATAAATAACATTAGGTTTAACGAAACGAGTACCAAGGTTTGCTGCTACAAGGAACCAATTAAATGTGTTTTTAGTAAAATATTAATTGTGATTGAGCCATGCAAACGAGCTCATCTTGAAAATGAACGAGCATTTGAAATAAAACCACATTAGGACAGGACGACGTCTGTCGGGCCAGCTAGTTCTCCATAAGAATAACATGGGGATTTTGAATTTCCAATTTGTTGAATTTTCCCCGTTACCAATAATCGTACAAAACCCCTTTGATATACTTAACTATTTGTTTTTTAAGCTCTTTAAAAAGGTCTAGAGAGAAATTGGGAAATTTTACGTTTTAAGGGTCAAAAATGAAAACAAAACAAATTTTAAAAGTATAAAATAACTTATAAATAAAAAAACTTTTCAAATGCCACGTTTTTAAACGCACCTTTTTTCGCCCATAGTGCATCACTGTTAACAGTATATTTTAAATTCAACCATTATATTCTTTTCCAGCATGAAATGTTCTATAATTTGATACCAAACCAGATTTTTTAATAATAATTTAAAATTTTACACTTTTTTTAAATGGCGACCAAAAAACCGTATTTTGCGTAACAGTACAAATGTATATTTTTAGTATGTTTTTTATAAGTGTATTACCTACCATTTCTAACTGGAATAATTTCTGTTGCAATTAGTTCCACCTCAAACCCTATTTCTACTGCACTATTTCTCATATGGATTCATAAAAGAAATAATAAACGTCCCAGATCTGTATGTTATTGTGCCACCTACGAAAAAGTATTCTTTTCTATTATTCTATTTAGGCTGTAGTAAAGGAAGCATGGCGAGCGGTACATTAACAATTGAAAGTAAGACCTTCCTTTCGTTACCCCGCAGCTGTCACCATAACTTTTAAAAATACAATGAAACTTTTTACACGACTTAAGTCCAAATGTCTTATTTAGCACGGTAGCACTGTACTTTATTTTCGGACAACAAGTAGCACAGCAACCTTTCTTTTATTCATCTCAATCAAATATACCCAAAAAATCACAAATTTTCAGCCTGGAAACGCCCGTATCCGGACAGCTAGTGTGAAAGGGCCTTCCGGGACGTCCCGCATTTGACCTCAACAACATGCCACCATGAAAAGCCGCCACCTTCCCCCAATTTATTATTTCTTAGGAAGGTTTTCACTGTCTCTCCTTGTCGTGGCAGCAACTTCACACGCTCCCGCATGATAGGCATTTTCTTCTGCGTCATCATCCAATTGGGAAGCAAGGACAATGCCTCCTGCAGTTTCATCAAGTTAGCTCATTAATTCGGTATTTTAGAGACCGTATTGCATAATAACTCATGTTTATTCTTACTTAAAAAATAAACATTTGAATAAGTTATTTATTGCTAGCACCAATCAATGCAAAAAGACATTTTTATTTTTTTCACAGATGACGAGGGTTTATTACTATCATATTACTGAATTACAAACCAAGGCCCTTGTTGTGCAATGGTTGACCTAGGTGGTGAAAACAACCGGTCCAGAAGTCCACCCACCTGACTCGCACTGCAGATTAGCCCGATCGGTTTAACTGAAACAATCATAAAATTAAGAGTATAAGCAATCTGACACATACTTGCTCCAATCAGATTGTCAAAACCCCTTATTGTGGTGGGAGTAACTGGTATTTTATGGGTAAAATGTAGACTTCTCATCCAATTGTAAATTTTGAAGCTCGTTTTTCATGTCTAGTTCATGTACGCCACACTGGGCGCAAGTGTCGACGAAATTTTGTTTCTATTATTTTAGGGTTAATTTCTTGATTTGTGCTTTAATGTTTGGTTAAATAACTAGGGGACAATTTATTGTTTATGATTAGATCGTATTATTTGGTTAAACGAGGTTTTAAATGACTGTATTAACGGGAAACAAATTGTAAACAAAACACGACCTCTACATAAACCGTACAGAACTAACAATAAAATTGTCTCCAGCTGTTCCATTAGGATGGAAAATCTACTAAGGGAGTATGTTTTATCTATGGTAAAATCTAAAAAAAAAACTATCAAAACTGTAAGGACTATAACATACTATGTTAAATCAAAACAGGATTTATTTCTAAAATCTATTTTTTGTTTTTTATGGGGTTTTTATGGGAAAATAACATATTTGACCATAACTTTTGAACCGTAATTTTTGCAGATATGGGGTTTGTACCATTTTATTCAGAATTTAAAGGGCTACAACATACTAAATTTTTATCAAAATCGTTCGGGCCATTTTTGAGAAAATCCGATTTTTCCGGTTTTATATGGGTTTTTATGGGAAAATCCCCATTAAAAATAAAAATTTCAAAAAAATGAAAAAAAGCCTGGAGATACCATGGATTAGAACCTACATACCAAATTTCATCGAAATCGGACCACAGATGTAGTCTCTAGCTCTGTACACATCCAGACACAAAGACACACACACAGACACACGCACACACACACACACACACACACACACACACACACACACACACACACACACAGACATCACTTCGAAAACCACTTTTTTGGGTCCAGGGGGACCCAAAACGAATATATCCACTCAAAACTCAAACTCGAAAATTTTGACGAAAACAATACTTTCTCCATATACTATGGTATAGGGGGAGAAAGTAAAAGGTTGCAATAACTTTTGAACCATAACTAGTATAGCAATGGGGATTTACACTTTTGTTTAGGGTTAAAAGGACTATAATATACTAATTTCAAATCAAAATCGTTCAGGCCATTTTTTAAATCAGATTTTCCGATATTGTATGTTTTTTGGGAGGAAAAGTAGCATATAAATAAAAAAATAAATTATATATGAAAAACGCCTGGAAATACCATGGATTGGTACCCACATACCAAATCTCATCAAAATCAGACCCCGGGTGTGTTTGGTAGACTGTTCATATCCCCACACACACAGAGAGAGAGAGAGAGAGAGAGAGAGAGAGAGAGAGAGAGAGAGAGAGAGAGAGAGAGAGGGAGAGAGAGAGAGAGAGAGAGAGAGAGAGAGAGAGAGAGAGAGAGAGAGAGAGAGAGAGAGAGAGAGAGAGAGAGAGAGAGAGGTGTTTGGCCGAAGCCCAGCGGTCCCTCCACCACCCCTGGTTTAAGTCAGAGACTTATTCACCAGGCCGCTTTCCTGAAATATCTTCGGATTCCTCTTCCTGCTGTCAGCTTCAATCCATGTCCTTCCAGGCACATTCTGTGCCTAACCAACACCTCTCCCCTCACCTAGTACCCTCTGTACTAGGGTCATCGGATTTTTTTTCTTTCTTTCCAATCTTCTTAAATTTATCTTTCTTTCCTACCATTTTCTTTTCAAATTCCAGCCTGTCTTCCTGCATTTTCAAATTCATGCTTTTTCTTCCCTATCCTTCGGCACATTCTGGCAAACTCCAGCGCAGATTCTTTGGTTCTCAAGAAGTTGATCTTCACCCAATCCCATGTCTTTTGTTGGAGGAATTCCCTCATGTCACTTCTTTCTTCTTCATAGAATGGGCACTCCATCAGTACGTGCTGCGATGTCTCCAGCTCTCCGCAATGAGTGCAATGATCGTCATCGACGAGGTTGAAACTTTTCAGCTTTGCCTTGAAGTTGCCGTGTCCGCTGACCAACTGTGTCGTGTAGTGATCGGTTTCCCAGTGGACTTTCTTTCTGAACCTCACATCTGGAACGAACGCAAAGGTTTCCCTTCCTTTTGTGCTAGACTCCCACCGTCTCTGCCAGTCAACAAGTGTTTCTTCTCTTCAGATCCTCATGCTATCCTTGATGTCGATACCTTCTTCTTTGTCCCTTCTTCTCTTAATCCTTTCTTCAACCATCAAGTCAAGCGGGATGACCCCGGCAATCACTCGGACAGCTTCGTGGGATATCGTGCTGTAGCCCTTGATCACACCCAACATCAGTTTTCTCTGCAGACTCATCAACTTAGACTTCTCACCTCGTCCCCTCATTCGTTGGCCCCACATCTCACAGCCGTACAGCATCATTGGTTCAAGCGCACTGATGTACAATCTTCTCAAGTTCTCACATCTCATGCCGTTGTTTGCCTTGGCCAGTCCTTTTAACTTTCCGAATGCCCTCATAGTCTTGTCGATTACTTGCTCATAATGTCCTGCAAATTTCAATCCACTTCTTACTGTGACTCCTAAGTACTTTGTCTCATTTGAACACCGAATTGTCACGTCTCCCATGTCGACACGGATGAATCTTTCAACCAACCTTCCTTTCAGGAGCACCATCACTGTCTTTTCCCTCGAAAAAGTCATCTTCCTGTCTTCCCCCCACCTAGTGACCAGTTCCAAGGCTCTTGATGCCTTCCTCATGAGATCAGGGCTTGTGTTCGACTTCACCAAAAGCAGTCCGTCATCCGCATAGGCTCTCGCGGAGATACCTTCCTCGAAAGGCAGCCGCAAAAACCCATCGAACAGGATGTTCCACAACAGAGGGCACACCACAGACCCTTGGGGGCATCCTTTAGTGATGTTCTTGTTCACCTCTCCGTTGCCAGCTCTTAGTGTCACGGTTCTGCCTCGGAAGTAGTCCCTTACCAATCGGTAGATGTTGTTTGGACATCTCCATCTCCTCAAAACTCTCAGAATCTCTGGCCACCAGGTGGAGTCGAAGGCTCCAGAAATATCCAGGAACAGGCCTACTACGTACTTTTCATCTGTCTCTTCTACTTCTCTTCTCATATCCAGGAGTGCGTCTACAGTTCCAACACTTTCCGTGAATCCATATTGCAGTGGATTTGCCCTATTTTCCCTATCCATCCATTCTTTCATCCTTTTCACTATTAATCTTTCGCCTAACTTTCCTAAGACAGGTAAGAGGGTTACTGGCCTGTACGATTTTACCTTACTTGGGCCCTTTTCCTCGCTCTTTAGAAAAACTTTGACGATTCCTTTTTTCCACACATCAGGATACCTGCCTTCTCTCAGCATCTTGTTGTACAGGTTCAACAGCGTCCCCTTGATCCTTCCAAACATTCTCTTTACTACTTCGTTCTTTATTCCATCTATTCCCGGCGCTTTCCTATCCTTCAGCAGTGCAACGCATGCATTTAGCTCTCCTTCAGTGAAATCTTCTCTGCAGCAATCTTATAGACCTTTCCCCACGGGTCGCCCTCTTCCTCCGCAATTAGCTTTTCCCACATCTTCTTCTTTTGTTTCCTGATTCCCCAAACGTAATCTGTTCTTGACCTAACAAACGCTCTCCTATCATCTTCCCTTCCTGTCCTATTCCAGATCCTACTTTTCCTTCTCATCTTCACTCGTAATTCATTTAGCTCCTCTGTCCACCAGTACACCTTCTTTGTTCCTACTTTCGCTTTTGGAAACTGCTCCTCCATCAGATTGCACGTCATTTCCGTAATCTTTTCCGCGTGAACTTCCGCTGTAGCCATTTCAATATCCATCGCTTGTATACCTCTTTGTAAGGCTTCATCAAATCTTGCCCAATTTACATTCCTTAAGCAGTATGACCCTTGTTTCTGTTCATTCTCATGTCTCCGATTAATTTGATCCCTTCGAAATTTCATTGTTATGAGCCTATGATCACTTAGCGTCTCTTCATGAACCATCCAATCCTCTATTCTTCCTGTAAGATCCCTCGTCGTAATCGTCACGTCAATGTTCGATTTTCCTCCCTGCGTGTTATCAAAATACGTCCATCTACTAAATTTGTTCACCACGTGCAGATCCCAAGCAATTACAACATCTTCCACCTTCGACCCTCTCTCATCCGTTGAACCACTGAGCCACAGTCCCGATTTTGCATTTAAATCCCCTCCGCAAACAACTTCTTTATTTCCTTTCTTCCTTATTATATCAGCTAACCATGCCAAGTGACCTTCAATGGGTTCCGACGGCCTACAATAAAGACTGATCACGTGCATTGACTTTCCATTCTGCTCTAACCTAACACTAACACACGTTCCACTTGTTTCCTGAGCAACCATTATGGCGCCAATGGTATCATTCATCACAATAACTGCACTCCAAATATCTTCTCTTCCGCTCCTGTCATGAAATACTCTGCAACCAGCTATCTTCACCTTTCTCCCTACCGCGTATGGCTCTTGGACAAGAAGGACATCTAATTTTTCTTCTATACATCTTCTGAGTGCTTCATTTGTAGCAACTTTACCTCTCCCTAGATTCCATTGCCCAATTCTACAATCCATAATCTATTTTTTTCATTTTGCCGTCTGACTGCCTTCTCATAGGCCGGACACTTCCTTGACCCAGCTTCATGCTTGCTATTTTCCTTCTTATCTCTTACGCAGTTTATGCATCTAACCTTTTCCTTCTTACCCTTGTTGGGGCAGTCCTTATAGTCGTGCTCCCCAGCACAGTGGGAGCAAGCAGGGGTTTCACTCTTACAACATGGTCGAGAAACAGCCCGCGACTGGAAATCTACCCCCGGACATCTACCCCCAGACATCTACCCCCGGACATCTACCCCCGGAAATCTACCCCCAGTGGTCAGCTCTGCCACGTATCAGCCAATATTCATTGTTGTAATTGATTTTATTAATTTTTTTATGTAAATCAACGTCTCTTCGGTTAATCATTACCCTCTAATATCTAGTATTAAGCATGTGATATGTCATTGCCTTGTTTAACATTATCTATCTAATATATACAATTCTCGTGTCACAGTGTTTGTCTGCAAACTCCTCCGGAACGACTTCACTGATCGTTATGAAATTTGGTGTGTAAATTCTGTAGGTATGCGAATCGGACGTAAACTATTTCCCGTTTCGAAATTCTTAAAAGTGCTCCGCCCCAGTGGCTCTGGAGTTTCCCATGTTAACCTTATGAGAAATGGAATTAATGAATCTTAACATCTGTTTAAATTAAACAAGTTGGTTCTGTTCTATGATGTTCAATAGCATTAAAGTTACAAGGATTACCAACAGGGTGCAGCACTATTATTTCTTTTACATTTATGACAACAGCTAATTTGCAACCAAAAGGTGAGTGAGCGTAGCGAACGAACTTCAACCTGGAGGCGAGTTAGCGTAGCGAACGAGCTAACCTGAAGGCAAGTGAGCGCAGCGAACGAGCTCCAACCTAAAGGTGAGTGAGCGTAGCGAACGAGCTCCAACCCAAAGGTGAGTGAGCGTAGCGAACGAACTTCAACCTGGAGGCGAGTTAGCGTAGCGAACGAGCTAACCTGAAGGCAAGTGAGCGCAGCGAACGAGCTCCAACCTAAAGGTGAGTGAGCGTAGCGAACGAGCTCCAACCCAAAGGTGAGTGAGCGTAGCGAACGAACTTCAACCAGGACGTGATTGAGCGATGCGAACGAGATCATCTTGAAAATTAAACGTAACGGTACTTTCTTTCCATCGGTATGTCTTAGGGGAAACCTATAACTTAGGCGATACGAAGTTCGCCGGGTCAGCTAGTCTTCCTAATAAAATAAGTTGTAACAGCCCTTTTTCACCCGAACTACTTCACTGATATTTATGATTGAGGTCTAATTTTAAATCTTAAGATTCAGCTCAACGCAAAATGGTATTTAAAACCATATGTTGATAAAGGGCTTCAAAAGTGTGACCATTAAGCATTTGATTCATTTCCAGACAGTGATTTAAATGGTTGACAAACTTTCACATACAGTAACAGCTAACAGCGCATGCATGAGCGCGGATCGGAAGTGTATATCACAAAAGATTGACCAATACGATTTTAATACTATTTAAAGGTTCTTCCAAAAGAAGAGAAACCGGTTAACATTGTAATAATAACTGTTATGACGTACGGTATGGGAAATATTTTATTCATTGAATGATCAACCATATTTTGTAACTAACGCAATAGTCATTATTGCTTTTACACTTATTACTCATCAAAAAAGCTAAAGAGCTAAATGCTCAAAATTTGTATTACTTCAATCTATTTATCGCAGTTATAAAATGAATTAGCATAAGCCTTGAAAGTAACCGTCAGTGTCGACGGGTTTAACCTAATTCTGTTCTGTATACTACCTTAAAATGCCTCATTTTAACATTTTACTAACAGGAAACCTGCTTATTCACTTCCTATTTGGTATTCTTATGAATGAATCTTTTGAACACTTATTTATGGACATAAGTTGACAAGTTTTGTTTTAAGGCAGGATTTTCCAATAAGACTTTATACATGCTCTGAATATGCGAATGTGCTGCAATGGGGGTATTTAGGCGTATATATATATATATATATTAAAAGATGTTAGGCTATGCTTAAAAAATTGAATGTGGCCATTATTTTGAATTTGAATAATTGTCTTATTTTAGGTATTTAAGAGTTTTTTTTTACTACTAGGTGATATGAAAAATTTACCATTATACACCTGACTTTTTATTGATCCTCTTTCTCAATTTAACAGTTTACAACTGAATTGTCTTATTTTAGGTATTTAAGAGAAAATAATTTAAATCCTTTCTTAGTACGCATTTAAATCTTAGAAACTATTTTTTTTACTAGATGATATGAAAAATTTACCATTATACACCTGACTTTTATTGATCCTCTTTCTCAATTTAACAGTTTACAACTGAGTTTTGTTTTACTAAACAATTATTCCTACTAGGCCTACATTGAATAAACCGGAAGGTCACCACAGTTTATTCACTTTATCCTTTAAGAAATGTGTGTAAAAACAATGGTTCAGTACGATGTAACACTTGACCATGTGAAAAGTGCGCAATATTATATTATTTTCATATTTTTTTCATATCCTGTTTACAGTTGCAGACGATCATTCGTGTTTTCACAACCTGACTTAAAAATTGATCTGATGAGTACTCCTCACATTTCACTTTTAAACTGTTACTGTATAGTGTAAAAGTTGGTCAACCATTGGAAGCACCTTCTAGGAATAAATCTAAGGCTTAGGGGTCAACATTTTGAAGCCATAATCGAAATATCCTTTTAATTACCATTTTGTGCTGCGCTAGATCTTAAGCTTTTAAAAGACACCTCAATCGTAAAAATCAGTGAAGTAGGTCGGGTTGAAAAGGACTGTTACAACTTATTGAATTATAAATATGGATAATGTTAAAACAGACATCGACATATCGCATGTTTACTACTGGATATAAGAAGGTAAAGCAATTTATAAAATCAATTATACAACACAATGAATATTGGCCGATACGCGGCAGAGCTGACCAATGGGGGTAGATTTCCGGGGGTAGATGTCCGGGGGTAGATTTCCAGTCGCGGGCTGTTTCTCGAACGTGTATAAGCCCCGCCCATCGTGACGTCAAAATGACGTAGGCGTTTTTTCATGGGGGTAAATATCCGGGGGTAGAAATCCGCTACCCCGCAACATCCACATAGTCTTTCACCCGACAACTTTGCCATTCTACGAAGATCCGCTCTTTCCTTCTAAGCCAGTTCCTCACCCGTACAGAACATTCCACCACAACATGACACCTTTTCCCTGTCGATCTTAAATCCTTATACCTATGTCTTACAGCAAACTCCTGCTTGAAATCCGCCTCAACAATTTGGCTCTCCCCCATGTTTCGGGAGAAAATCTCCTTGACCTCATCTTCCGTCAGTTTAGCACTAACATCATAAATCATGATGAAAGGTTTTTTCTTCTCCGGACGCTCTACTTTCAACCCTGCCTCTTTCAACGTCTCTTGCTCCATGAGATTTTGCACTCCATCCTCATTTTCTGCTTCAATAATCACACCATTCTTGATATTTATTAGCCTCTTAACTTTCAAGCCGATTTCAGAAGGCCGTACTAACTTTTTCAAGGTTTTAGTCACTTCTTCAGTCTCCAAGGTGTCATGCCGCACTATAATTTGTTTCGGTGCTTGGACTACGGGTCCTTTCATTCCAGTTACCCTTGGAACCATTGGGGTATCTTTCTTCAGCACTGCTGAGTAGCTCACTCCAGCCGCGCCTGGAACAACCTTGTCCTTCAGATTGTCCATTTCATGTCGCACGGTGGAGCTCACGATCTTTAAAAACTCTCTTCGTTCTTCCAACCTCGTTTCAATCCGGACTCTATCCTCTCTTGCCCTAATCAGCTCTTCCTGGAACCGGTTCAAGTACCTTCCAAACTTCTCTGTCTGAGGCTTTGTCACCATTTTTATGATGGTTGGCTGTTTGAACCATCCCTACATCTTATCCAGTACCAAACTCAAGCAAACTAACGGGTCGTCTTCATCCTCGACCTTTTCTTCCTCATCCGATTCCAAATCCTCAGTCTTCCTGGCTTTCCTCCTTTTCTCTTTCTCCTTTTCCTCAGGGCTTCTATTCCTCTTCTTTTGCTTCTCCGCCTCGGACTCCGACTCCACCATACTGCTGGTCCCCGATCGATAGCCTCCTCCCAACGCAGACCCGGACCCCCTGAAGCTACTCAACCTCCTCTCCTTCTAATGTTTTTCCAGGAACTCCTTTTCCGCCGCTATCCTGTCCTCTTCAGCCTTTCTGGCTTCTTCTCTCCTAGCCTCATCCTCCTTCAATGTTCTCAATTGATCAGCCGACATCTTGATTTGCAATTAATGTAAAATATAAAAATCTTTTCAAAAGCTTCTCTTTGGTGTAGGTCAAACTGAAACCTGAAAAACTTCATACAATTCATTAGTGATGGTTTTTTTGTGTTCCCCGGTTCATAGGAGTATTGCCAATCACTCCTGCGCCATCCATCGACCGAGGCCCTACATTTCACCAATCAGGCCAAACCTCCTCGGACACCGATGCCCACCTATCACAGTCGCAGGCACCCGCATATGCCCATGGTTCTTGAGCCGATTTCTGACAATTTTGAAGCACCGCTTTCAGCGTGGCGAGGCTGCTTACTAACGGTGGCCCCCACTGTTGTCAATTTCACAGCAGTGGCTGCCATCAAGCTTAGGTCTGGAGTTGGCATGTGAAGGTATCCCCACTAGCGTCCCCCATTACCCCGACCAGAATGCAAGGGGAGGTCTGGTTCACAAATGGTGACCAGCTCAGATTTAGGGCCGTTTGCCATGGGCAAGCCATGACGTCCCCGGACACCCAATCCGCCTTCGTGTTTTTTAAAGACCCCTCACACACCGCCTCTGTTCAACAGACCGCCACTTGATTTCCCTTGATTCCACTTCAAAGCCAGGGGTAGGCAGGCACGTTCTGGCAGTGAAGGTTGGGACTCGTGTGAAACGTTTTGTGAGTTTTTGTTTTTGCTTTGTTGTTTTTTTTTTTGTTTGGTGTTTTTTTTTTGGGGGGTTTTTGGTTTCACACGTCAGGTGTGTCTAGGATTTTTGGATCAAGACCCGGGATGTCAGCCTAGCTATCAACAATCTATGGTTGATAGTACAAATCCATCCAACGTCCCTTGAACTTGGCTTGTAAAATACAGCCTAATCTCCTTAGGGGAGAAAAGGTTTGGGCTATTGCGACTCCTAGGAGCCGGGCCATGCGTTCGCCAACTCGCCAGGCCGGAAGAGAGAGAGAGAGAGAGAGAGGTGTTTGGCCGAAGCCCAGCGGTCCCACCACCAACCCTGGTTTAAGTCAGAGACTTATTCACCAGGCCGCTTTCCTGAAAAATCTTCGGATCCTCTTCCAGCTGTCGGCTTCATTCTTTGTCCTTCCAGGCACATTCTGTGCCTAACCAACACCTCTCCCCTCACCTAGTACCCTCTGTACTAGGATCATCGGATTTTGTTTTTTTTTAATCTTCCTTAATTTATTTCATCTTTCCTAACTTTTTTTATTTTTCCATTTCAAATTCCTGCCTGTCTTCCTGCATTTTCAAATTCATGCTTTTTCTTCCCTATCCTTCGGCACATTCTGGCAAACTCCAGCGCAGATTCTTTGGTTCTCAAGAAGTTGATCTTCTCCCAATCCCATGTCTTTTGTTGGAGGAATTCCCTCATGTCGCTTCTTTCTTCTTCATAGAATTGGCACTCCATCAGTACGTGCTGCGATGTCTCCAGCTCTCCGCAATGAGTGCAATGATCATCATCGACGAGGTTGAAACTTTTCAGCTTTGCCTTGAAGTTGCCGTGTCCGCTGACGAACTGTGTCGTGTAGTGATCGGTTTCCCAATGGACTTTCTTTCTGAACCTCACATCCGGAACGAACGCAAAGGTTTCCCTTCCTTTTGTGCTAGACTCCCGCCGTCTCTGCCAGTCAACGAGTGTTTCTTCTCTTCGGATCCTCATGCTATCCTTGACGTTGGTACATTCTTCTTTGTCCCTTCTTCTCTTAATCCTTTCTTCAACCATCAAGTCAAGCGGGATTACCCCGGCAATCACTCGGACAGCTTCGTGGGATATCGTGCTGTAATCCTTGATCACACCCAACAACAGTTTTCTCTGCAGACCCATCAACTTAGACTTCTCACCTCATCCCCTCATTCGTTGGCCCCACATCTCACAGCCGTACAGCATCATTGGTTCAAGCGCACCGATGTACAATCTTCTCAAGATCTCGCATCTCATGCCGTTGTTTGCCTTGGCCAGTCCTTTTAACTTTCCGAATACCCTCATAAGTCTTGTCGATTTCTTGCTCATAATGTCCTGCAAATTTCAATCCACTTCTTACTGCAACTCCTAAGTACTTTGTCTAATTTGAACACCGAATTGTCACGTCTCCCATGTCGACACGGATGAATCTTTCAACCAACCTTCCTTTCAGGAGCACAATCACTGTCTTTTCCCTCGAAAAAGTCATCTTCCTGTCTTCCCCCCACCTAGTGACCAGTTCCAAGACTCTTGATGCCCTCCTCATGAGATCAGGGCTTGTGTTCGACTTCACCAAAAGCAGTCCGTCATCCGCATAGGCTCTCGCGGAGATACCTTCCTCAAAAGGCAGCCGCAAAAATCCATCGAACAGGATGTTCCACAACAGAGGGCCCACCACAGACCCTTGGGGGCATCCTTTAGGGATGTTCTTGTTCACCTCTCCGTTGCCAGCTCTTAGTGTCACGGTTCTGCCTCGGAAGTAGTCCCTTACCAATCGGTAGATGTTGTTCGGACATCGCCATCTCCTCAAAACTCTCAGAATCTCTGGCCACCAGGCGGAGTCGAAGGCTCCAGAAATATCCAGGAACAAGCCTACTACGTACTTTTCATCTGTCTCTTCAACTTCTCTTCTCATATCCAGAAGTGCGTCTACAGTTCCAACACTTTCCGTGAATCCATATTGCAGTGGATTTGCCCTATTTTCTCTATCCATCCATACTTTCATCCTTTTCACTATTAATCTTTCGCCTAACTTTCCTAAGACAGGTAAGAGGGTTACTGGCCTGTACGATTTTACATTACTTGGGTCCTTTTCCTCGCTCTTTAGAAAAATTTTGACGATTCCTTTTTTCCACACATAAGGATACCTACCTTCTGTCAGCATTTTGTTGTACAGGTTCAACAGCGTCCCCTTGATCCTTCCAAACATTCTCTTAACTACTTCGTTCTTTATTCCATCCACTCCCGGGGCTTTCCTATCCTTCAGCAGTGAAACACATGCAGTTAGCTCCCCTTCTGTGAAATCTTCCTCATCTGTTCCAGTGCTTTCATCAATCATCCTACTTCTAATTCTTGCTTGTTCCTCTGTATCCTCCTCTTCTCTATCGTCTGGCAGCAATCCTTGTATCATTCTCTCTAGGGTCTCTTGCACTGTCTCTGTCATTGTACCGTCTTCTTTTTCCAGGCTAACCAGCACAGTATCCTTTTTCAGCTTCTCTGCAGCAATCTTATAAACCTTTCCCCACGGGTCACCCTCTTCCTCCGCAATTAGCTTTTCCCACATATTCTTCTTTTGCTTCCTGATTCCCCATACGTAATCTGTCCTTGACCTAACAAATGCTCTCCTGTCCACTTCACTCCCTGTCCTTCTCCAGATCCTACTTTTCCTTCTCATTTTTACTCGCAATTCATCCAGCTCTTCTGTCCACCAGTATACCTTTTTCGTACCTAATTTTGCCTTTGGGAACTGTTCCTCCATCAGTTTGCACGTCATTTCTGTAATCCTTTCTGCATGAACCTCTGTTGTAGCCATTTCAACTTCCATTTCCTGCATGCTTCTCTGTAGAGCCTCGTCAAATTTCGCTCAATTTACCTTCCTTAAACAGTATGATCCTTGCCTCTGTTCATTCTGGATTATCCGATTACTTTGATCTCCTCGCAATTTCATAGTAATTAGCCGATGATCACTTAATGTCTCTTCATGAACTAACCAGTCCTCCATTTTTCCTGAAAGATCCCTTGTCACCAATGTCACGTCAATGTTTGATTTGCCTCCCTGTGTATTTTCAAACGTCGTCCACCTACTAAATTTATTAAGAACCTGCAGATCCCAAGCCAGTACAACATCTTCTACCTTAGATCCTTTCTGGGACCGCGCCGAACTTGGACAACGACACACGCGGACAACGTTAAAGTTGGACAGATTAAGTTTCCAGGGTTGGCGTTTGCGTGCAACGTTACCCTTGGACACATTTGAATGTGTCCAGATTCGTCGTGTCGTGCAACGCCACCCCTGGACAACTTAAAAACTTGTGCAGGTTCGTCGTTTGCATGCAACGTTAAACTTGGACACATTTGAATGTGTCCAAGGGTAACGTTGCACGCAAACGACAACGCTGGACAACTTAAAAACTTGTCCAGGTTCGTCGTTTGCATGCAACGTTAAACTTGGACACATTTGAATGTGTCCAAGGGTAACGTTGCACGCAAACGACAACCCTGGACAACTTAAAAACTTGTCTAGGTTCGTCGTTTGCGTGCAACGTTAAGCTTGGACACATTTGAATGTGTCCAGTCTCGTCGTGTCGTGCAACGACGAATCTGGACATTTGTCTTAAGTCTCTTGTTTTGGGACCTGACTGTACATTCTACCTGTCAAAGTCCATTGTTTGGGATTTTGACCAAGGCCCCACTAGAAAAACACGCCATGCTGAAGGTTCATGACGTCACACTAGTGGATAGATTCACTGCAATATCCCATAGTTTTAGGTAATAAAGCTGGCTGTTTTCAGATTTTACGGTTACATTTTCGTACAACTATCCACCACTGTGACGTAGTGTTGCACATAGTCGGTATTTTTGCATACATAAAAGTAAACGAATATTTTCTGTTCCCTACGGACGGAAAAACTAACACTTGCTCGGAAAACAACACATGTGTGTAGTATAAGTCTACTTTTTAATCGGTGGATAGCAAGACAACTAAATCGCTGAATGTTAATATTTCGTGCTTGGTGACTGGCGCATGTCTGGAACCGCCTTTAGGATAAAGAAAATGCATCCCTCAGGCTTTTGTTTTGCGTTGTCCATGTTTGTCGCCAATCTTTCAGATCAGTTGAACTATACTTTTTCTGTTTTCATAGCTTAGTATTATTTTTAATTTTCCGGATATTATGGATTAAATATGAATGAAATAATCATGACAGTAGTAATAAGATTACATATACGTCTAACGTTGCCAATCGTAATATAGTTTCGGGCGACTATTTAAAAATATCTGTTTGGTTTTCAAGCCTCTTCATTTCACATAAAATTATTTTTGATGGGAATGTGTGTATAATAGACCAGACTTTCTTATTATTAGCATGTAAATATTGTATATGTTGTCCATACATAACTAATATGAAACGTAGATTTCTATCTTCAAACGTGACTTAATAAAAAATAAATAGTAGTTCAGGTTTATTTAAAAAGTATCGGTGCTATTTGCACATTTTCACACATTTTGTGTGACTGCTCAAAAACGTGTCATTCGTATTTCGTTCATCTCAAGTAATTGAAAACCATTGTAGGCCTAAATAAACTCGCATTATTGACACAGTAAAAATTACCAATATAAAAATTCTGCATTTAAAAATGGTATCATTGCAGTATTATCATTTTTAAAGCTGCACCATATTATAGGCCTAAGAGTTGATGTTGTAACGGTTAATCACATATTTTTTAGTTTATTGGCCTATATTTAACATCGGATTTCCTCTACAAATTAGACGCATCATACAGTTTTGTGTTAGGCCAAAAAAGGTTACGTTCATTCAAAACTAATGAATTCCACTGATAATAAATCTACTGTCAGAAATAAGTATTTTTGTATACATAAAACTGCAAATAAACACTCCGAAGACTCTAAGATGTGATTTTCAGCTGTATAATGTATTTTCTAATGCTGATTTTAAGGACTTGCAAAAAAAATTTCATGGTCTTTACTTTATACTCTTGAGTCTGGAGCATATTTATACAAGTGTTAATAGGTTAGTTTTCTTACTGAATCTCATTAAAAATATGTCTAATGAAAATAAAACAATCATGTTTAAGGTAAACTAAACTATTAATCTGGAACTCTAGTTAACTTATAAAACATATACCTTGCTTTACGTGTAAATCATGTTTATTTAAAACTAGCTAAGGCCAGGGACACACTTACCGGCGAAACCGCCGAGCGCCGGATCCGGCAGATCCGCCGGAGGTTGAGGGTCAGAACACACTTGTTCCGGCGAAAACTATTTTGCCGGAGCCGGCGACAATAAAATAGAGTGCAATGAACTCTGAATGAGTTTCGTCTTACACTAGTACAGTTCTAGTACAGTTTAGTCTTAGAAATGGTGCTGTCAAGACCTCAAAAGTTGGCCTTGCTGTGTTTGATCCACCACAGAAGGAAGATAAAACACCACCGAACTGTTTGGGTACATCCTATTCTGGAGAACAGACAGCTACATGGAGCTTTTTACACTATATTTTTACAGTTGAGAAATGGAGAAAATAAGTTTTTTAATTATTTTCGAATGTCTGTCCCCTCATTCGACGAGCTACTATCGAAGATTACAGTGCAAATACAAGGTCATAACACATACATGAGACGCTGGAAAGGCTGGATTCAGTGCGGCACAAATTTGTCGCCAGCTGCTGCTGTCCCCCGTTTTGTTTTTGTCTTTGTAAACTTCCAAAGACCTATCACAAAGTTCTGGTTTCTCATGAACCAAACTAATAAGTAAATCCATATCAACATCTACTATGATGATATAGAAAACTAAACAGACTAAAAATAAAAACTAAATTTCCTAAATAGCAAAACAAAACTAAATACACTACTTGGACAATGCATAAATCATAAACAATCACAACCCTCGAGGGTTGAACCACGACTGTGGAGTGGGGGCAGTGGCAGTCCGGCTGTTTCGCCGGTAAGTGTGTTCATCTCCATAAAGCCGGGTTTACACGATGCCAGTTGGCGAGACAATTGTCTTTGCCAATTGGCATCACGTGGTTTTGGAATTGTCGTAGGCCAGGCAAGTTGAACGAGAACCTGTTCACACGTGGCCAACACTTGCCCAGGCATTTTACAGTGAACCAGGGTACTACTGCTAAAAGACAAGACAGTGCTATTGGCCTCTACACCGTTTAAGGCACAATGCCCCGCTACCCGCTGCTCCGGCGAAACCGCCGATCTGGCGGTCCGGCGAGGTAGAGACGCACGGCGATAGTGTAGTTCTCACCATTGAACACTTTATCCAATTTGACATTTCCATTAACAAAAGTGCTCTTGACTTTTTCGTGAAACACTGAGTAATAAAGACATTAATGCGTCACAAACAGACATACACACGAAAATTCAGAATTTAATTAATTAAGGAATTTGCTACAATTTAACCATAGCAAAGTACATATAAAATCAGTAAAAGCGCCGTCAATGAGTGGAAACCTAATTTGTGTAAGCTAGTGACGACGATGATTTAAAAAAATGTAAGTTTCCCAGCCCTAAACAGCACTGATTCAAGGTTTTTCCCGGTTATCAAAAATCAGGAACAATTTGATACACAAAGAATCTCCGGTTCCTGACCTGGATGATGCTAAGTTATTTAATTTCATTTGCGGTTACACATTATTGCACTTGCGATTTTTATTGCCTCCCTGTGCCACATTATTGCCTCCCTGTGTATTTTCAAACGTCGTCCACCTACTAAATTTATTAAGAACCTGCAGATCCCAAGCCAGTACAACATCTTCTACCTTAGATCCTTTCTCATCCGTTGATCCACTGAGCCATAACCCTGACCTCACATTCAAATCCCCACCACACAGCACTCCTTTATTTCCTTTCTTTCTAATGATATCAGCTAACCATGTCATATGCCCATCTATGGGTTCCGATGGCCTACAGTACAAACTGATCACTTGCATAGCGTTTCCATCATATTCCAGCCTAACACTGACGCACGTTCCATTCGTTTCTCTGGCTTCCATGATAGCTCCGATCTTCTCATTGAACACAAGGATCACGCTCCAAATATCCTCCCTTCCGCTTCGATCATGAAAAACCCTACATCCTGATATCTTTACCTTTCTGCCCACTGTGTATGGCTCCTGAACCAGAAGAACGTCAATCTTTTCCTGTAAAAACCTCCTAATTGCCTCATCTGTAGCTGCCTTTCCCCTACCTAAATTCCACTGGGCTATCCTACAATCCATAATAGAGAGAGAGAGAGAGAGAGAGAGAGAGAGAGAGAGAGAGAGAGAGAGAGAGAGAGAGAGAGAGAGAGAGAGAGAGAGAGAGAGAGGTGTTTGGCCGAAGCCCAGCGGTCCCTCCACCACCCCTGGTTTAAGTCAGAGACTTATTCACCAGGCCGCTTTCCTGAAATATCTTCGGATTCCTCTTCCTGCTGTCAGCTTCAATCCATGTCCTTCCAGGCACATTCTGTGCCTAACCAACACCTTTCCCCTCACCTAGTACCCTCTGTACTAGGGTCATCGGATTTTTTTTCATTTCTTTCCAATCTTCTTAATTTTATCTTTCTTTCCTAACATTTTTCTTTTCAAATTCCAGCCTGTCTTCCTGCATTTTCAAATTCTTGCTTTTTCTTCCCTATCCTTCGGCACATTCTGGCAAACTCCAGCGCAGATTCTTTTGTTCTCAAGAAGTTGATCTTCTCGCAATCCCATGTCTTTTGTTGGAGGACTTCCCTCATGTCGCTTCTTTCTTCTTCATAGAATGGGCACTCCATCAGTACGTGCTGCGATGTCTCCAGCTCTCCGCAATGAGTGCAATGATCATCATCGACGAGGTTGAAACTTTTCAGCTTTGCCTTGAAGTTGCCGTGCCCGCTGACAAACTGTGTCGTGTAGTGATCGGTTTCCCAATGGACTTTCTTTCTGAACCTCACATCCGGAACGAACGCAAAGGTTTCCCTTCCTTTTGTGCTAGACTCCCACCGTCTCTGCCAGTCAACGAGTGTTTCTTCTCTTCGGATCCTCATGCTATCCTTGATGTCGATACCTTCTTCTTTGTCCCTTCTTCTCTTAATCCTTTCTTCAACCATCAAGTCAAGCGGGATGACCCCGGCAATCACTCGGACAGCTTCGTGGGATATCGTGCTGTAGCCCTTGATCACACCCAACAACAGTTTTCTCTGCAGACTCATCAACTTAGACTTCTCACCTCGTCCCCTCATTCGTTGACCCCACATCTCACAGACGTACAGCATCATTGGTTCAAGCGCACCGATGTACAATCTTCTCAAGTTCTCGCATCTCATGCTGTTGTTTGCCTTGGCCAGTCCTTTTAACTTTCCGAATGCCTTCATAGTCTTGTCGATTACTTGCTCATAATGTCCTGTAAATTTCAATCCATTTTTTACTGCGACTCCTAAGTACTTTGTCTCATTTGAACACCGAATTGTCACGTCTCCCATGTCGACACGGATGAATCTTTCAACCAACCTTCCTTTCAAGAGCACCAACACTGTCTTTTCCCTCGAAAAAGTCATCTTCCTGTCTTCCCCCCACCTAGTGACCAGTTCCAAGGCTCTTGATGCCTTCCTCATGAGATCAGGGCTTGTGTTCGACTTCACCAAAAGCAGTCCGTCATCCGCATAGGCTCTCGCGGAGATAACTTCCTTGAAAGGCAGCCGCAAAAACCCATCGAACAGGATGTTCCACAACAGAGGGCCCACCACAGACCCTTGGGGGCATCCTTTAGTGATGTTCTTGTTCACCTCTCCGTTGCCAGCTCTTAGTGTCACAGTTCTGCCTCGGAAGTAGTCCCTTACCAATCGGTAGATGTTGTTCGGACATCTCCATCTCCTCAAAACTCCCAGAATCTCTGGCCACCAGGCGAAGTCGAAGGCTCCAGAAATATCCAGGAACAAGCCTACTACGTACTTTTCATCTGTCTCTTCTACTTCTCTTCTCATATCCAGAAGTGCGTCTACAGTTCCAACACTTTCCGTGAATCCATATTGCAGTGGATTTGCCCTATTTTCCCTATCCATCCATTCTTTCATCCTTTTCACTATTAATCTTTCGCCTAACTTTCCTAAGACAGGTAAGAGGTTACTGGCCTGTACGATTTTACCTTACTTGGGCCCTTTTCCTCGCTCTTTAGAAAAACTTTGACGATTCCTTTTTCCACACATCAGGATACCTGCCTTCTCTCAGCATCTTGTTGTACAGGTTCAACAGCGTCCCCTTGATCCTTCCAAACATTCTCTTTACTACTTCGTTCTTTATTCCATCCATTCCCGGCGCTTTCCTATCCTTCAGCAATGCAACGCATGCATTTAGCTCTCCTTCAGTGAAATCTTCCTCATCTGTTCCAGTGCTTTCATCAGTCATCCTACTTCTGATTCTTGATTGTTCCTCTGTATCCTCCTCTTCCCTATCATCTGGCAGCAATCCTTGTATCATTCTCTCTAGGGTCTCTTGCACTGTCTCCGTCATTGTGCCGTCTTCTTTTTCCAGGCTAACAAGCACAGTATCCTTTTTCAGCTTCTCTGCAGCAATCTTATAGACCTTTCCCCACGGGTCGCCCTCTTCCTCCGCAATTAGCTTTTCCCACATCTTCTTCTTTTGCTTCCTGATTCCCCAAACGTAATCTGTTCTTGACCTAACAAACGCTCTCCTATCATCTTCCCTTCCTGTCCTATTCCAGATCCTACTTTTCCTTCTCATCTTCACTCGTAATTCATTTAGCTCCTCTGTCCACCAGTACACCTTCTCTGTTCCTACTTTCGCTTTTGGAAACTGCTCATCCATCAGATTGCACGTCATTTCCGTAATCTTTTCCGCGTGAACTTCCGCTGTAGCCATTTCAACAGCTATATATCATCCATCACACACTCACGTGTATATCATCCATATATCATCCATCGCTTGTATACCTCTTTGTAAGGCTTCATCAAATCTTGCCCAATTTACATTCCTTAAGCAGTATGACCCTTGTCTCTGTTCATTCTCATGTCTCCGATTAATTTGATCCCTTCGCAATTTCATTGTTATAAGCCTATGATCACTTAGCGTCTCTTCATGAACCATCCAATCCTCTATTCTTCCTGTAAGATCCCTCGTCGTAATCGTCACGTCAATGTTCGATTTTCCTCCCTGCGTGTTCTCAAAAGTCGTCCATCTACTAAATTTGTTCACCACGTGCAGATCCCAAGCAATTACAACATCTTCCACCTTCGACCCTCTCTCATCCGTTGAACCACTGAGCCACAGTCCCGATTTTGCATTTAAATCCCCTCCGCAAACAACTTCTTTATTTCCTTTCTTTCTTATTATATCAGCTAACCATGCCAAGTGACCTTCAATGGGTTCCGACGGCCTACAATAAAGACTGATCACGTGCATTGACTTTCCATTCTGCTCTAACCTAACACTAACACACGTTCCACTTGTTTCCTGAGCAACCATTATGGTGCCAATGGTATCATTCATCACAATAACTGCACTCCAAATATCTTCTCTTCCGCTCCTGTCATGAAATACTCTGCAACCAGCTATCTTCACCTTTCTCCCTACCGCGTATGGCTCTTGGACAAGAAGGACATCTAATTTTTCTTCTATACATCTTCTGAGTGCTTCATCTGTAGCAACTTTACCTCTCCCTAGATTCCATTGCCCAATTCTACAATCCATAATCTATTTTTTCATTTTGCCGTCTGACTGTCTTCTCATAGGCCGGACACTTCCTTGACCCAGCTTCATGGTTTTGCATCTATTTTCCTTCTTATCTCTTACGCAGTTTATACATCTAACCTTTTCCTTCTTACCCTTGTTGGGGCAGTCCTTATAATCGTGCTCCCCAGCACAGTGGGAGCAAGCAGGGGTTTCACTCTTACAGTGCTTTGCCACATGTCCAAACTTCTGACACTTAAAACACCTAGCAACATCCACATAGTCTTTCACCCGACAACTTTGCCATTCTACGAAGATCCGCTCTTTCCTTCTAAGCCAGTTCCTCACCCGTACAGAACATTCCACCACAACATGACACCTTTTCCCTAAAACGTAAAAATAACCTAAAAATTTATGATTCTGAGCAATGTACATACAAAACTCTAGTTTTATTTATACTAGTGGTCGTCCTGTGGTCGAAACTCGACCAAAAAAAATTAATGTACAGACTTCTCTATTTTCTCCCCACACTGTAAATAAAACATGTGATTGGAATTTCTTCCCTTTGTTTTGATTTTCTGTTTACATTTTGTTGTTATTTCGTCACCATCATGGCAACCCATATGGTCCATGTTAATTTTTTGAAGTTTTCAAATTCATTTTTTGTGCTTATTTGTTAGCCTATTTTAATTTTTAAAGGCATTCTGCACATCTACAGGGAAATATCTTTCCAACAGTATGCGTAGATTTCCCCTGCGATGCACACGGGCTGAGAAAAAAGGTTTTAAAGAAACATGCTTGCCTATTAATATATAGACGAGAGGTCGTCCAGTGGTCGAAACTCGACCAAAAATACGTAATGTACTCACTTATCTATTTTCACCCCACACTGTAAATAAAACATGTGATTTGAGTTTCTTCCATTTGTTTTGGTTTTCTGTTTATATTTCGTTGTTATTTTCGTTACCAGCATGGCAACGCATAAGATCCATGTTAATATTTTCAAATTTTTAAACTCATTTTTTGTGCTTATCTTTGAGCCTATTTAAATTTATAAAGGGATTCTGCACACCTACAGGAAAATAGTTTTCTAACGGTATGCGTAGATTTTCCCTACGATGAGCACGAGCTGAGAAAAAAGGTTTTAAAGAAACATGCTTGCCTATTAATATATAGATAGATAGATAGATTGTTTTAAACACATGTCTTTGTATACTTTTTCAGTTCTTTTCTTAACGCATTTGTATTTTATAATAAATATTTTCAGCATGAAATAATCGAAAATTATTCACAACACTGTGTATTAGTATCCTTAGGAACTAAAACCCAATGAATTCCATATTACTTATTATTAGCGAATTTCCCTATAGGGAAGTAGCTATTACCGTAGGTCTCATGGTAAGACCTAAGCCCGGGACCGATTTACTTTTTCATTTTGATGTCCCCAGAGGCCAAAAACACCATTCGTTCAAATTTATATATATATATATATTCTTGAGGAGATCTTGATAGAGTTTATGATGAATGAAACATGAAACATTGCAAATTTTCGTTTAATACAAACGTTTTCAAGCAAAGAGAATGAAAAATGTAAAGATGAACAAAACAAATAAATATGAACTGTTTACAAATAGTTGAATTTTGTATATATATATTATTTTTGAATATATATATCGCACGATAACTTGAGTAATTTTTTTCCGATTTTGATAAAATTTGGTTTGAAGGTGTAAGGCGGGATAAACTTGAATGAGTTCGCGAACCAGCATGATCGGACTATGGTAACGGGGGTTTATTTTTTTACGGGGGGTTTTATGGGATTAAAATAGGGTTTTTCCATTTTTGGCCCTAAAAACACAAAATTTCACAATTTCTTTTTAAACCATTTTGTAGAGCTTAAAAAAACAAATAATTTAGTATATTGAAGCGTTATTATGCCCCTAATTGTTACGGAGAAAATTCAAAAAAATTGTAATTTTAAAATTCCCATGTTATTCTTATGGAGAATAAGTCAACTGTTGTAGTTTGCTTGTTTATGAACATATTTTGATCAAATTTGGAAAATACATTAATTTCTTACTAAACCACAGAACCTTTTAACATTTTAAATGAAAAAAAAACTTGTTTACCCTCCCTGTTGCAGCAAACCTAAATACTCATTAAACTAATTCTGTTTAAATAGGGAATAAATGTGATATTTTTAAGGAGACATTTTAGTTTAAATCCAATCAGACAAATGGAAATTCGCTAAGTCTGCAGGTTTGCTGCGGCGGGGGTATTATTATATTATTAATATTGCCATATTACTGATACTCATTCGCTGAATCACCTTTTAAACACTTGAAAGTATATAAACATTAATGCTGTACTTTTTAATGTTACTGGTAAGACTATCTAAATTTATCAAACACTCTCCAAACATGTGTTTTTAGAGACAACGAAACACCTCAGGCCCCTTCCTCCTACTGATGAATGAGCATTGATAGCTATACAGGGCCACATACAGATTGGCCAATAATTTAAGGGTCTTTTCTAACATACAGATTGACCAAAGGTCCTAATGAGCAGGGGCAAAAAATGGGGGAGGAGCTTACAGCAGCGATGTCCCGTGGGGGAGGAGCTTGTCTATTCAATCAAGTGTTTGTTAACTTTTTCTAATCTTACCAGTCACAGAGGTGGCCAAACTCAAGAGACGAATTTTACTTTTTAAAACACTAAGTTTTATGTAAACTGTTAATCAGAATTCATTGTCCTACTTCTGGATATTGCTTTATATTAATTAAATTGTTTTTTGCCTTACAATATCCTTTTTAGTGTTGGTATCCTTTTTTATGTTGGTCGCCGCCGGCCCGACCAAACGCGTGCACGCACCGTGACGGTACCAAAATAAATGTAATGAGTTTTTTTACGTGTGTTCTGTGTTTTATGTTTTAAATTGATGACGAATCTGAGAAGAGGATGGACCGGAGGACGTGGCAGTCGCCACGAAACATGTAGTTATGTACCAACACTAAAACGGATATTGTAAAAGTAACAAAACAATTTAATTAAACTGTTAAGTAAACAAATAAGGTTTTTACATTCAACTGTAGCTTAAACAAAACAGTGCGGTTTTCTAATACAAATAATCTAAAATCCAATCGTATGTTCGTTTGTCCTTTATGGACTCCGAAACCGCTCGACAGATTGCAATGAAACTTTCAGGTATTATTAAGCATTATTCAAGGATGGTTTGTGTGAAGTTTGGTGCAGATCCGTCAAAAGGGCTCCGCCCCAGTGGCTCTGGAGTTTCCCAATGTTAACCTTATGAGTACTCATATTTAAATGGAATTAAATAATCTCAACAGCTGGTTCAACTAAACAATTTGCTGTGATGTTCAATAGCATTAAAAAGTAAATAGGTTAACCAACAGGGTGCAGCACTATATATTTTTTTAAATTTATGACAACAGCTAATTTGCAACCATAAGGTGAGTGAGCGTAGCGAACGAACTTCAATCTGGAGGCGAGTTAGCGTAGCGAACGAGCTAACCTGAAGGCAAGTGAGCGCAGCGAACGAGCTCCAACCTAAAGGTGAGTGAGCGTAGCGAACGAATTTCAACCAGGACGTGATTGAGCCATGCGAACGAGCTCATCTTGAAAATGAACGAGCATTTGACACAAAACCACATTAGGACAGGACGACGTCTGTCGGGCCAGCTAGTAGGCTATAAAATCTAACTAATTGCTAATAAACTCACTATTAATTTTCTTTTTAAGTACACAAAGTATATTTTTTGGGAGGTCGAGTTGGCTACGAAATTGTTAGTTTGTTTGACCTAGTTATAGCAATAAGGATAATGTTACCATTTAAAAGTCCTGAAGTGTTCTTTCAAGATCCAAAGTATAAGCATTCTCGTTTTTATGTGTATACACATTGTTTGAAAATTACCTTGAATATCCACCCGTCTTAGTATTTCGCACACGATGTTCATTTTTAAGTTCACAAAACCAATCTAGCAATATTCATTATAGGAGTAGTATTTTAACAAAAGTTAAAAAAAGGAAAAATATATTCCATTGGAAGTGAAATAACCCGAATATAATGTTCTACCACAGAATATAAAAATCTACTCACTTATTCAACATTTACGAAAACCAAAAATTAAAATTCTAAACTTCAAATAATTCTTAACATTTTGCCTTAAAATCCTGAAATAAATAATAATTTGTTATTAATATTCAGTCAGCTACATTTTCAGTTGCCGCTAAAAGAAAATAATAACTCCAAATTGGAGGTATTATTCCGTTTGTATGATTCCCGTGAAAGCATATAACCTCGTCATATTAGCTTTTAAAATTGCATAGTTTGTGCTGAATTCTGTTGTCAATAATCTGAACTTTTTCAAGTTTACAATGAATTTTTGTTTACATCAAAACATATGTCCATGGTACAATTTTGTTTACATCCATACGAAAATTGGGTTATCTGTAAGTCGGTGATGTTTAAGTTAAATAAAGAAAATGTTGTATTTTTTGTATAAAATGTAAAGAAGAAAATGGTTTACGTTAGATTTTGTGTTTTCATAGTATGTGTCATTAGTATTATTAATCTTTCTAAGTTGCCTTGAAGAGATCGCGCACGCAATGAAAATAATAGAGATATGATGAGACATCATGTTATCACCCTTAAAAACTACCAATATATCGTAGTACTAATATTGTGAAATTTTGTGAATTTGTTCATTTGTTTGATATCCAATCACGCATTAACTACTGGTCGGATCGGGTTGAAATTTGGTATGAAGATAGCTCACATTCCCGATTAACATATCTAGACATATTCTTATCCCAAAAATCATTTCGGGTTCTGCCCCAATGGCTCCAAGTTTCCCATGTTAACCTTATGAGTATTCATATTTAAAATTAATTAAAAAATGTTGTCAGCTTTTTCAACTACACAAGTTGGTTCTACGATATTCAATAGCATTAAAGAGACCACCTCTGTATCTGGTAAGATTAGAAAACGTCAACAAACAGTTTACTTGAATAGACTAGCTCCTCCCCCACACACATCGCTGCTGTAAGCTCCTCCCCCATTTTTTGCCCCTGCTCATTAGGACCTTTGGTCAATCTGTATGTTAGAAAAGACCCTCGAACCGTTGGCCAATCTGTACGCGCGCCTATACAGACACTAGCCGTAATCCTGTTAGACAAATTACAAAGGGGCTGCCGACGGGACCAGTGGAAAACTGGGACCAGTAGAAGTAGGAAAAAAAATCCCATGTGTATGAATATCATTGAATTTCGTATAATCTTTTGACAAAAAATTCATAAATAATCTTTAGTATAGTACTTAGAAACCTAACTCATACTTAAACAATACCATAGTATAACTTAAAGCAGCTAAATTAATATAATGATTTGTGAAAATGTTAACACAATACTGATCAAATATTTATGGCACATAAATTCACTGTCAGAAAATAGAGTAAAGTTAAAAAAAAAAAATTAATTTGTAATTCATAGTTTAAAAATACGAGCAATTTGTTTTTGCTAAGTTTTCAATGATTGCTTTTTCATTTTCGTAGTCTTGTTTAGTTATTGAAATTTGGAACATTCTGTGATCGTGAATTAAAACTTGTCATTTTGTGTTGTTATAGGGCGTTGGAATTTATTGGCATAACGAGGTCTGTTTGGGTTTCTTTTGTATACATTTTGAATACATGTTTTGAACTACTGTATTTGTCGTGATTGTCAAATCTAAAAAGGCGATTTTGTATTTCTATTGTAAAATTTAATTTGGTTAGATATTGTGTTTAAGTAATTTAAGACCTGATTAAATGTAGTTTCCTTCCCGTTGAAAAGACAAATTACGGCATCTATACCAATATAGTAACTAAATATAGCATATAGTAACTTATATGCTAGTTGTATACTAAATCTGTAAATATAATATTATGATACAAAACTTGATTGGGATGACACGAACTTGAAGTTGTTGACACGTCCTTGAGCTTCTAAAATATGTAGGATTGTGTATCCCTTTCTTTTTAACATTAGTTGGTCAGTACTGTTACTGTAAGTAAAATCCCATTTCCCTTATGCCATTACCTATATTAAATTTATTTCAATTTATTTTCAACTTCCTATTATTATTTTTGTTCAATCCGGAAACAAAATGATCAATTCCACCTAATGTAGTCTTGGCAATACAAATTCAAATCACAACAATATAGAGTATTATATTGTCTGTGACTGAACGTTTTAGTACTGATTAACACTATAGCCTACACATAGGCTAGACTGTAGGGAATTACGTTTTTTTAGTGCTACATAACTACTTTCTGATATTTAGTTAGTTATTTACTTGGTTACCTATATTAATACTGAAAACTGTACTCCTGGCGAGTATATTTGTTTTCCATAGTAATATATATTTCTCTTTTCTAAAAGGTACCTAAGTTAAACAATGTGTAGGCCTATATACATACATATTGTTCCAGGGTACCAGAAGGGCTACAGAAAACATACATTGTTAACCTTTGACATCCAATAGTCAATGGTAATACATACAGCCAAATTGCATAACAGGGGTTCTCCTTCATAAAAATATCTAATACAGACTACAAAAATATATCATTTGAGGTTACAGTATTTATTCCAACGATTGTTCAAAAATGTAATATTTCAACTGCCTATAAATCTTGTCTCGTTAATAAACACAAACGTGCATTTTAGTGAATGATTGGAAGACGCTAATCGGTGGTGAAAGTTTCGTAATATAAAAAGGTTTTGCATAACGTAGTACTGGAGTGTGAAAACTGTTTATGACGATTAGATTTAGGTATCTGTATTCGTAAAATGCTATGGGAAAGGAAGGAAAACAGGTCCGCGACGTAGGAAGTGCTGATGGAAGCAGTAATGCAAGGCGAGCTGTCCGGAGTGCGGGAACTGCTTATAACGATTAGATTAAAGTACCTGCAATCCTAAAATAATGGTATTGAAAGGGAAGGAAACAGGTCCGCGACGTGGGAAGTGGTGAAGGAAGTAGTTTTTTTTTTTTTTTTTTTTTTTTTTTTTTATGGGGAGGAGGTAAAAATGCATTTACGCACACTGAGGTGCTCAATGGCCACTCAGTAGTGCCGGACTCCCGCGGATTCATTGTCCCTGGACTACCGGCTAAAAAGCCCCCTCGTCTCCTAGGACACTAGCCTGGAACTGTTTCGCACATAACTTCGGGCTAGGCCTTTTATACTACGCCCCTAGGGCTTTCCTTCTGGTTTCCTCAGAAAACTAAGGCCGATCGAGGTCGACCTTCTTATCCCGAAGTATGGCTTCGACGAACTGCTTTGTCTGCAGGTTTGCTGCGGCGGGGGTATTTTTAAATAACTACTTTACTTCTTTGCAATTATTGCTCGATTTCAAGTAACGTGTTTACCGGTGGGGCACACGGAAGATTTCTCAGGTGCCGTTTGACGTCACTAACTGCTGACGTCACTAACTGCTGCGTCTGAAGAAACAGACAATTTTATAATTTTCTATTATTAAATTAAACTGTCATAACCTAACCAAACTAACCAAACGTGCTGATAATGGAAAAATCGAATAAAGGTTTACTAATCTAAAAAATAGTTTTGTTCATAAAATAAAATTATAATTGTCTAAAACTCCATTTTATAATCTTTTAATTATAAAATTAAACTGTCATAACCTAACCAAACCAACCAAACTTGCTGATATGAAAAAATTGTTGATAAAAAGTTAGTTCTGCCGGCGGGATTCGAACCCGGATCATTCGGATTGTCAGCCCGCAACGCTATCCACTGCACCACCGAGGCCGATGGCTGCATTTGTATCGTTGCGGTATTGGTGTTCCCTCAAAGTGACGTCAGCAGTTAGTGACGTCAAATGGCACCTGAGAAATCTTCCGTGTGCCGTTTCGACGTGTTTACTATAGTTACATTTAAAACAATATTAAAGATACACCAGCTGTTCGATTTGTTTTTGATTCAGTTTGTTTGTTTACTTTTCCTTTAGTTAACCTTTTGATTTTAGGTACCATAGATTTCTATATTGCATCAAGAGTAGAGTATTTTTCCTTGTGGACAAATAATAAATGCTTAGACAACGCTTAATCGAGCAGTTTGGATTGGACGAGACAGGGAAGAATCACTAAATCTTCTCTGCGTCCCCGTGGCGAGGCACGGGCAGAACAACTAAATTATTTAAAGCCCAATGATCAGGAATAACTGTGTCCAGTCTCTAACCATCAAAAAGCTACTGATTTTTCTCAGGAGTGTCCTTTCAACTTAAGAGATTATTTTACCTCGGTCCTCGATGCGATACGGGAGGGGAGAGTGAATCAGCGATCCGCTTCAGTGCCAAACTATAAAAATGAGTTGCCTAATTGGCCGAGAAGGCTCAAGTTTTCAAGGTGAACTAGTCCAAGTAAGCGCAGTGTGAGGATAGAAGTCTTAAACACGAGGAAACCACAATTCTAAGTTTTTAGTCTTAGGTTCATGATTATTATCTATATCCATATCATTACCGGTATGGATCATTTTGTGAGAACATAAGGGCTATATTTTCTGTGTTTGTCCTATTGTTTTGGCTGACTGTAACCACTGATTTAAATTAAACAACTCCATGAGTTTTCTGGTTTAAAGATTCGGTATCTATCGATCACGAACCCTCCGGTAAAATAATGTTTTTTCCTTAATATTATACTTAATAAGTCCTGAATTCAAAAATGATTGTCATTTCCCCCGGTATTGGTTGGATGTTAGGATTTAGGTTCAGAGTTGGCTCTGTCACAAACCAAAAATCTATATATATATATAATAAAAGGTAAAAAGCCCTCACTGACTGACTCACTCATCACTAATTCTCCCACTTCCCACTTACCTAGTAGGCTGAAATTTGGTACACTGATTCTTTAGGCATTAAATAGGAAAACTTAGTGGTTTTTATTCTGATCGGACTCTCGGACTCCACCCCAGTGGCTCTGGAGTTTCCCATGTTAACCTAATGAGTACTCATATTTAAATGGAATTAATGAATCATAACAGCTGTTTCAATTAAACAAGTTGGTTCTGTTCTATGATGTTCAATAGCATTAAAGTTACAAGGATTACCAACAGAGTGCAGCACTATTATTTTTTTAAATATTTGACAACAGCTAATTTGAAAGCAAAAGGTGAGTGAGCGTAGCGAACGAACTTCAACCCGGAGGCGAGGTAGCGTAGCGAACGAGCTATTCTGAAGGCAAGTGAGCGCAGCGAACGAGCTCCAACCGTAAAGGTGAGTGAGCGTAGCGAACGAACTTCAACCAGGACGTGTGAGCGCAGCGAACGAGCTCCAACCTAAAGGTGAGTGAGCGTAGCGAACGAACTTCAACCAGGACGTGATTGAGCCATACGAACGAGCTCACATATGAAGTTAAACGGGGCAAAGTCCGTGGGTACAGCTAGTCTATATATAAAGCCAAAAGTACTGATGAACTTTTAAGAAAACTACAAGTCACACCCCCATAAACCATATACTTAAAATGTTCGTCATGACGAGAAACCTTGCGCAAAATTATCAATTATTTCATAAATTGCCCTATAAGGTCGTAGGCCATGGTGGAAGGAAAAAACATAGGTGTGCTATTCCCACATATTCTGACGTCACTCGGATTGCAAACAAAAGATCACCTGATTGTAACTGTCAAATTAGTATATTATGTATTTGTTTTGATTTGGTTGTTATTGTTTTTATTATTATAAAAACAATAACAACCAAATAAAAACAAATACATACTAATTTGACAGTTACAATCAGATGATCTTTTGTTTGCAATCCGAGTGACGTCAGAATATGTGGGAATAGCACACCTATGTTTTTTCCTTCCACCATGGTCGTAGGCATAATTGCTTTCCAAAAGGGAACTTTCCATTTACCTAATGTTAAAAATGCCTCAGCTGTTATTATTTGTTCGTATTACCATTACTGTATTCTGTTTTGTTTATTTGATCTTAACTTAACCAATCAATAGTTTTATTAATACTAATGTAGCAAAACGGGGTGGAGCAGCCCGTGGGTAACAGCACAGATAATATAACCCCTACTAGTAGGGGTTTATTATCTGTGGTAACAGCTATAGTTCGGCCGCTTAGAAAGCGACCTCCTCCAGCATTGGTTTAGCATTAGCGCGCAGGTAGTTTTCTAAGCGGCCGAACTATAGTATTTATATTTGTTAAATCAGGTTAGAATTCCGAGAATGTAGAACCACATAGGAACTGACTTTTAATGGCTTCTTCCTCCTTCTGGACCTACGCAAGCTTTTATATTTCCTTCTTTCGTTGTGAAGAAAGTGAGCACATAATGTAAACTCTCAATAGAGTCTATGTTTACTGTTTACATTGAAACGTATAAGCATTAGCAATGACGCTAGTGTTGCCCCGAGGCCCTGTGCTGTGGTCGGGTTCCCCCGTGTTGACGTCATATCATGGCTGTTCTGGCTCTGTCTCTGTCTTTGTCTTAGCTTAGAGTCCGGTCCGGCATTAGTGACCAGCCGACGCCGAGGACAAGATGTGCAAACAGGCAAGTTACAACACGACCTTCTCACCGCAGTATTTCACCTTCCTTTTTTTGGACATTTGGAACAGTTACACGGAACTGTTTGGAACATGTTCAATGCAACTGTGACAAAAAGTATAGAATAGGTTTGGCGTAACCGTTATATTACAAATAGATCCGTTCCTTCTTAACTTGATTATTTTTCCTCCAAAAAATTTAATTATTATGATATACCTTTTTTGCTCCTCCTCATAATAATATCAAGTCTTTTATAGACATAACCTGTAAGTTAACTGGTTTCGTTTATTAGCGAATTTCCCTATAGGGAAGTAGCTATTACCGTAGGTGGCATGGTAAGACCTAGGCCCGGGACCGATCTACTTTTTCATTTTGATGTCCCCAGAGGCCAAAAACACTATTCGTTCAAATATATATATATATAATATATATATATAAGTATATGTGTCCGTGAAAAGAGCTTAAAAAACAAATAATTTAGTATTTATCAAAGTGTTTTAGTACAATTATTGGTTCAAGGCCCCACTAGAAAAACGTAGAGCCTTAATTGGTGGTTATGGAGAAAATTCAAAAAATTGTTATTAAAATTCCCATGTTATTCTTATGGAGAATATTGTAAAATGTTGTTGTTTGCTTGTTTATGGATATATTTTGATCAAACTTGTAAATTTATTTATTTTATACTAAGTTAATAATATTTTTCTAAAAACACACTTTTTACCCTCCCTGTAGCAGCAAGCCTAGGTACTCATAAAACCTAATGTTAATGAAATATATTTAATTGAAAATCAATTCGAGGAAATGGAATTTCGCTTATTTGGTATGTTTGCTGTGGCGGGGGTATTTAATTATTCTTACATTACATCACAAAAACCGGCTTATTCTTAAAAGATAATGATAGTAGCCTGCTAATGAAAACTATTCAAAGAAATTGCAGTTTTGTTAAATTTGCTAACAATGAGTAAGGTTATAAGGTATAAGGTATTGTTGATGGAGGAGTCATAATGAAAAAGCGCACAAATTAAAATCAAAAGTTTTTACTGCAAACCATAGAGAGTACAATTATTCACATAAAAAAATATGATTTAAACACCCTTTATTTTTTAGCAAGTCAGCAAATTAAAATTAATACATACAATAATGGAATGACAAGAATAACTAGAATTCATGAGAATGTAGTTTTTAAAGTGATGCATAGCTATCTCATTTGTAATGGAAGAGGTTCAAGAGGTCCTTTTTCCTTTCTGCTTCACAAATATTTGAAATCCTCATGAACTGCAGGCTCCGCCAAGCTTATTATTTGTACACAATGGTTGTACTTTAGAATAAAGCCTAACAGAATAAAGCCAAACACCCTTAATAGCTAACATTGTATGTATGGTCATCACCAGTGTGAACATTAATAATTTCTTGAGTTTTGCTTTTTAAACCTGCAATAATATTTGCAGATTCCCTGTTTGTTGGTTTACTTAACCTTTTTAAACATTTAGTTTTTTTCTTTATGGAAAACAATCGTACTTGGGGCTCAATCTTTTTATTTACATTAATCTTCTTTGTACATTTGATAGAGCCAGAAGATGCATTGTTGAGCAAACTTAACACACTATCAAGTTTCTTTTCAATAACCTGAAAATTCTCACCTTTGAGCTCAGTTTTACCTAGCAAATTTACAATAGCATTTGCTTTATTAGATAGGGTTGAGTTGACATGTATTTTCACTGGTTCTGACTTGACTTTTTCAAATATACTATCAATTTCATTGAAAACATTTTTCTCTGTTGTAACAACATTAGATTTGTCACCGAGACCAAAAACCCTACAAAGAGCATGTATATGCTTACATATGTTCATTTTAATAACACTGTCATGGCATGAACACTTGAAAGAATGGATACAAATGTTACAAAATGAACACTTTGTACAGAGTTCTTCACAGACGTCCTGAACTTTAGTGATAGAATACTTGTTGTCACCTTCAGAGGAGTCAACAACCCATTCCTCTCCATCTGTTACAACTGCAAAATCAGATGGGCATATTGCAACACTGGCTTGGTGGGACTTGTTAATTTTGAAAACTCGCTCTGAAGGAGTCTGTTTAGAAAGCTTAATCAAGCGTTTGAACAAACTATCCCGAGCCATTTTCATAACAGCATTGATAGTTTTGTCCAAACGCTTGACTTTCTTTCCTTCTAAATATATGTGCTTTAAGTTCTTGTGGAATGATTCAAGATACATGTTAGTGTTAATGCCTAAGCCCTGTCTGTAGCAATATGCCCATTGTTCAGGACGCCTTCCATAGCATCTAAGAAAATACTCCCCATAATCTAGGGTGTCAGGGTCACTCAAAAGGTTTGTTATCGTTTGATTAAGTAAATGACAGAAAACCTCCTTTCCTGATAAATCCTGAAGCAATGATTTCACTGTTTTATAAACTATTGATTTTTTCTCATTGCCTCCTTTCACTTTAGAAAGATTTTTCCTCCAGCATCTGTCTACATGCCAGGTGCACAGTAATTTGTGTTTAGGGGCACTCATTACTGAGCACCAGGCATTGTAGAAAGCTGGAGCATCATCTGACATAAATGAAGTGGCATTTATAACTCCGACCTTTTCTTTTATTTTTGAAAAAAACAGAGACAAGTGTCCCTCGTCACATTTAGAGCTAAGACAATAGGCCACTGGACATCCAGCACCAAACTCATCAACAGTCATGAGTGTAATTAGTTCAATGTCGTACCCATTGGTACCGTGAGTACTGTCCACACAGATTTTGTCATGGCCAAACTTGAGAATCTGGGAGGCTTGGAACGAGGTCATTATGACTAGCAAAAAATCCTCTTTTTGAAGAAAAGGATGGTCTTCCCCTTGTCCTTTGAAAAAAAGCACAGGAGAGTCCTCACCCAGATGCTGCATCTCGTCCACCCACAGCTTGACACTCATGGCATCTTCAGAATGTCGCTTTGTTGAATAGGCAACATTGTGATCTCTCACAATATTGTGAAGGTCTTTCCTTTCCAAAAGCATCAATCTCGGAGGAAGATCTTTTCCACTCCTGACTTCATCCAGGATATGGTTAAAAGTTACACCCTCTCGCAACTTCCCTGGAAAAAAAAACTTTTATAAAATTTAAAACCCTATTACCTTAAAGAAGCAATGTTTGTAAATAGATAACAAGAATCTCAAAAACGGCTCTAACGATTTCGATGAAATTTTGTGTTAAGATTCAGTTTTAATTTTTAAGTAGCCTATGCCTAGGCAGTTATATTTCTTGTAAATAAAATTTTTGAGAGAATTGGTTAAAGTTTAAACATTTTTCCACCCTTAACTTTTTATTTCTTAGCCCCCTTACACCAGGACATTGTTAATCCGAACCTCGGTTTATCGATATCCTGGATATTCTGAACTTGTTTGTAAAAACTATAAGAAACAAGTTGACTACGTCGAGTTGTTTGCCTCAATGCAATGACAATGTGTAATTGTTGTGGTGAAATGACGATGTTGGTTTGTCGTAAAACAATGTTGATTTTCGGTATCAGCGACGCAAAGACGATTTTCGTATTTTGCTGGTATACAATGGGTTATTTTAAAACGTTTTTATTAGCTCGCTTTCTTGTCCGGTACAAATTTTGCAATCAATTTTATACTAACTTACCGATGAGCTAGAGACTTGAAATTTGAAACATAGCTCACAAGTGGATGACAATGCAATATTATATCATTTAATTTTCATATTTCCCTTGGGCTACGCCCCACTGGCTTCTAAATTTTCTATGTTTACATTTTGAAAGAATGTAAATATATCAATTAATTTAAGTCAGCTGTAAATACTTAAATTTGACAGTTCGAAGAGCAGACGTTAAGAGGTACAGGTTATGCTCCCAAGGGATTCTTTATACAAACAAACATTTCAAAATAAAGATAAACAATCTGATTGCAGATATGAAGGTGTTTGTTAATAATGCCAATTTTGTTATTTATTTAGTATTCTATAAAGTAAACAATAATTGAAATAGATTGATATATTTATAGTTAGTAAGTAGGCCTTACATTCAATCTAATACATAATTATATGAAAAGAAACTCAAATAAACCTTAGATTTCCCACATGCCTCTGCCTTAATCTGATATAGATGCTTGAAATAGATTTAACATCCACACACATTAAAAACTAAAAAGTAGAAAATAATTTATAAATAAAAAGTTTTTTTTAAACAAAACGTTTTTAAACGCACTAAAAAGTAGAAAATAATTTATAAATAAGTGGAGAGTATAAATACTTGAAAGATTTAAAACGAAAAACGTGGGGTGCATGCAATTGGTAATTATACATTAGTTCAATAGGTGAAGGTAATTGTAAATTATCTATTGCATGCACCCCACGTTTTTCGTTTTAAATCTTTCAAGTATTTATACTCTCCACATATTTATAAATTATGTTCTACTTTTTAGTGCGTTTAAAAACGTTTTGTTTGAAAAAAGTTTTTTTATTTATAAATTACTTTCTGGCAAAACTTATTACCTGGTTAATCCAAACATTTCGGTAATCTGAACCAGGTTCGGTCTCAATTAGATCGGATTATTAAGGTTATGGTGCAATTGATCTAAACAGCAATCTACACAGGAAAGAACTCATGATAAGACAAACAGACAAGATCAGATATTACTGGAAACTCAAATTCCCTCTATCCAACAAATATTTTTGTTTGTTTGAAATTCACTGTTATGGGCAGTTCATGTTGTTTATTCAATTTTTGCAGACATTTAATTAGATAATCTATGATGGCAGATGTGTGGAAAAATTAAATAAACAACAAATATTCTTAACAGCCTTTTACAATACCTAGGTTGATTCTACATGATAAACTTACCAGCAAGGTGGTCCTTTGTTGCTTTGTCTAGAGACAGATGACCAAGATCTTTGTTGTGTCCACAGTGTGTCTTCCAGTGTTTTACGCTCACAGAGTGGTCTTTTTTGAAAAAAACTTCTATTCTTGAGGGACAGCATTTGCCAATTTTGTTGGACCCCTGGGATTTGATGGCTCTTTTCCGGCTTTCTTGTAGAATACGCTTGTATGATCGGTGGCAAATTAAGAAATCTTTTCTAATGCCGCATTTTAAAGTTTTTGTTGCAGTATCTTTGACATATTCCGATGCTGTAGTTTGCTGCAGCAAATATTTCCAATTCAGGAAATCTGAAAAATACAACAATCAATCAAATTTAGTTTTACTACAATAGCCTAAGATTCCAAACACCACAGACCTGAGCAGGTAGGCTTGCTGCCTATGAGGAATTAAATTACAAGGTTTGTTAAAAACAAAGCTTCATATTTGTGGTCATCAAAAGTAAGGGGAGCAAAATAGTTATTTAACAGTCAAAGGTCATTAAAATTAATATAATAGATGCAATCCAAAATAAAATTGGCTACACTACAAATGTAAGTCCTGCAGTTAACTCAAAGAAGCTTACTCCATCATCTCAATTAGTAAGGCGGCTGCACTTTACTTTAGGTCCTACACTCATTCGAATGAAAATATCGATTATTCGATTTTTTCATTCGATATATCGTTTGGTTAGTCAGGTTAGGTTAACCTTACCTAACTAACCAAACGATATATCGAATGAAACAATCGATATTTTCATTCGAATGAGTGTAGGACCTAAAGTAAAGTGCAGCCTAGTAGGCTTAATTTAAAGAAGATAAATAAAGACTTATGGTCAGAAGACTCACATCACTGGTGTCTATCAGTTGAGTTGCTCACTTCACTATATACCTACTTTTATTTTACCGCACACGTTGTGTTTGTATCTCCATGTACTTCTGTGAAAGCTAGACTTACTAATGTGAAGGGCCAATAACAAATATGTAAGCAGTTAACACAGTTAACCAATCATCTGTAATAAAGGCTTAATATAATGTTATGGTGATTTGATGTGAATTTCTCAATTTGAAAAGCCGTTTAAATATTCATCTGTTAAACGCTTGACACTCTGCTGCTAGAAAAATTATATAGGTAGGTAGGCCTAATTAATGAGGTGGTACAATTAATTTAAGGCTAATTTCCTCTAATTGGATTTGAAAAACCGACTTTGAATTTAAAAATCCTCAAATTTTATGGGGAGTTATGTACATGACTGAAAAAAAAAAATTTTATTGGCTCTCACATTAGTAAGCCTAGCTATCACAAAAGTATGTGGAGATACAAAACACAATGTATAAAATAAAAGTATAGTAAGGCAAGTGAAGTGAGAGACTCAACTGATAGACAGCAGTGATCTGTCTTCTGACACACTAGGTTTGCTGGTGAAACTACAAACCAGTTATTATTAGCTGTTCCTATTTATCACACAAAATATGGTAGGTATAAACACTTTTCCAGCATAAATCTATTATCACTTTTTATATTAATGCGTTTCCTTACGGCTAATTTCAGGCTAAATAAAATACAAATGAAATATGTTTACAAATTACTGTATTTATTTTGTTATAATTTTGGGGTTGGGCAATGACCTCGAAATAAGTGCGTGCCACAGTGAGTCGAGTGGGCGGGGGGAAGGGATGGGTGCAACCTTGAAGCTATATTTAGACTTGCACCACTTCCCTAAAGGGCTGGGAAAGGGTATTCCAATCGCAAAACAAAAACCAATGATACAAAAGTTGTTTATCGGAAATTCCTTGTCCGGTTTGACAATTATTTGGCATTGATTTTTGTATGATTTAGTAGGGACCATGCAGGAGAAATATTTGAATTAATATTAAATATTTTTTTGTTATTATCTGTTATCTGTCATGTTGTCTGTTTGTTGTTATTTTACTTTGTTAATGTTATTATCTGTTATTGTTGTTACGTTGTTATGTTGTTGTATTTATTTACGACTGGGACGGGTGGCGTCGTCCTGTAATCCAGCTACTAGGAGGTCACGAATTGTGGATATTTATAGGGATGCACTGTGGATGCGATGCTCACTGGTGTGGATTAACGTCCGCACTAGTGAGTACTACGACTATCCGCAGTACTATCCTGATAATTAGACCAATTCGTAAATTACAAGGAAAAATGTGGTTCGGATTCCACTATAAACTGTAGGTCCCTTAGTTGCCATTAGCTGTATGGGCTATTAATTAACAGCTGTGTCTAAGGAACATGTCGGCCTTAGTCACTAACAAGACTACAAGATCGCGCCACTCATCCTACACTCATCCTTCACTCATATTTGGGTTAAAATACGCACATAGTGGCGTCCCCATCTTAAATAATTGATAATTGATAATTAATTACTTTTTGTTGCAATGATGTTTTGTTCAATGGTAGCCTATATGCAGCTTCTCTTGTTATTTCAAATGCAATTTTTATCTTTCCATTATACTCATGTGCTAAATATATTATTTTGTAAATGGTGTATCCGTTGGAATGAATAGATAAATAAATTAATGTAATGATTTGCTTTTTTACATCAAAATACAACATTGAACAATCTTGATATTTTAGGTCATTTACCAGTGACCTGACCTTTAATACGCATCCGTTAGTGCTGTTTTAGAAGAGAAACACGTCGATAGTTAAAAAAGACTTATGTTCCCGTAGTTGAAAACGATTAATATATTATAAACCTATAAAACATTAGATAACTCATAAAGATAACAGGATAAAAACGCCATTATTCTTTCTCTTTGTTCTTGAATTATTTCTAAGGTTTCCTTCTTTCATCCAAACATTCAACAAAGGTTGCCATAGTTAATAATCCAGCCTCATGTGGTGCTTGGAAAAACTATTTTTGATACGAGACCCAGAGGTCTCGTATCGTAATAAAGTAAAGGTTTATTACTTCAGTGCGTTACGAGATCTATTTATCTCGTTCATTTCATGTTTACTACCGTAGTTGATACATCAAGAAAAATGCATTGTATATGTACAAGTTTCATTTCTTTGCGATTACTGTACGCCGAAATATCGATGTCGTAACTTTTGGAAAGAAGCCAAACTATGGGTCCCGCACTACGGTCTAGGTACGATACGAGACCTGGGGATCTTGTAGCGCAGTGAACGTGTTAAGGCTCTAGTTGAAAAACTTAAAATATACCTTACCGGTATTATCCAAGCTTACAGTTGAATCGTGATATTAAGTTTTAATCTTGACTTGACAATAGGTATTGGGCATTGGGCCTAAATTAAGTAAGTTAGGTCTAAGTTATTGTGGCTGCACTTTACTTGACGTCCTACACTCATTCGATTGTTTTTTCTATTCGATATTTTCATTCGATTGTTTCATTCAATATATCGTTTGGTTAGTTAGGTTAGGTTATCCTTACCTAACTAACCAAACGATATATCGAATGAAGCAATCGATTAATCGATATATCGATCGATATTTTCATTCGAATGAGTGTAGGACGTCAAGTAAAGTGCAGCCGTTATTGTGTATCCAAAACTATGACAGTCCAGGACTAACGAACCGGTAAGGTGGATTAATTAACTGAGGTTGTAGACTGAGGTTCATAACCTCTTTGAATTATTCTACTAACTGATTATCTACGCCAAATAAAGCTGGACAGTAGGCCTAATGACTTAAGTGGTAGGCTGGCATTAATGTACAGGATGGGGGGGGGGTCATGACCTCCAGTATATTATATAGCTTACATAAGTTTCCACTTGGCCTACATTCATTGCTAAGCTAAGTAAACTGTAGGCTAAGTTGATGTGGTAAATGAATTAGCCTAAGTCAGTTGGTCAAAGTTTAGAAACCTTGTTTTTACCTACTCTAGTCGTCTTGTAGACCTCGGCAGGCATGAACTCCGTCCTCTTAATTAAATTCCAAAATATTTTGTTCTACCTAGGCCTAGGTATCTCTTTTTATATTAATGGATACTGTATTGTGAGGTTCATAAGTTAATTATACTTAATAAATTTAACTTACCTTCTTCTGTTTCGAAATTCAGCTCCTCAACTATTATGTCAATGGCATGGGCTTCTTCCAGATGCTGGATCAAGTTTTCATACCGCGAAAATTGATGAGAGCAATCACCCTCTGGGCAAATAAGCCTTTTCGTTTTCGGGTTGTTTGAACAGTGAGACTGTTCACTAGGTGTCCTACAACTATGCACATTACGTATATGGCGCGTTAAAGTAAATTTACTGGCAAATTGTTTATCACAAATTGAACATTCAAAATTTTTTACATTTATATCAGACATACTGATCCAGAACTCTTAAAATTACACCATGGCATCGATATAAGAGAAAGTGTCCAATCGGCAATCACTAGACCAGCGAGCACATGCACTAGACAAAATGAAAGTTGTGAAGACGACAGGGACAGAGAGAGATCCACGAAAAACAAAATGAACACCTTCAAAGGAAATGGGAATGGAACTCTTTATTCTTTGTTTGTAATGTAACGGTTTTAACCAATCTGTTCCAAACAGTTCCGTGTAACTGTTCCAAAAGTTCAAAAAAATGGAAGGTGAAATACTGCGGTGAGAAGGTCGAGTTACACCACTGTGTTTTCCTCGTTGGGAAAGATCTAAAAATAAAACAATGTTTCTTAATTGGCCAAAACTTTATGTAGATAGTTAGCAAAACTGCATTTCATTGTTATTGTCCAGTGGATCATATTCTTGAATCACAATCTATATTATACCTTCATAAAGTATTTTTTTAAATAACTCTTTTAAAACACAAAACGTGTGTTGTAAATATTTAAATGTAAAAACTCGAGTGTTTCTTTTTTGGAAAAATATTTTAGGTCTTAACACGATATTGTCATTTACAAAGTGAGATAAAATGTTAATGATATAGAAATACTTATTAAAATGATTTCAAACAAAGTACCTGTCTGTACATGTATTTTTGGTACTGTATTTATCAGTACTGGATGGAACCATTGACTATGACTCCAAACATGCATGTTTAATCACTAAATAACATGTTTGCTCACAATTCGTTATATTAGAACAATTTCAGATAAAGTGATCAGCCGTGATTAGTTTTTAATTTTACTTGTCATTATTTTAACTAATATACGTTTTTTAAGTAGTTAAATCTGGTATTTTTTACTTTCCTCATTAAAATATTTTAAAGTTATATCATAGCTGTCGATGGATATAGGCTAAAGAATGCTTTGTTAAAATATGTTTGCTATGTTTTAATTAGGCTATGTTTGCTCATGGTGGAAGGAAAAAAACATAGGTGTAATATTCCCGTCATAACTTTGGCTGATGTCACCCAGATTGCAAATAGAAAATCACCTGATTGTAACTGTCCTATAAGTATTCATTTCTTTTGATTTTATTCTTATGATTTTTATTAGCGAATTTCCCTATAGGGAAGTAGCTATTACCATAGGTGGCACGGTAAAACCTAGGCCCGGGACCGATTTACTTTTTCATTTTTATGTCCCCAGAGGCCAAAAACACCATTCGTTCAAATTTGTATATATGTATAGTATAAAATCAAAAGAAATGAATACTTATAGGACAGTTACACCTATATATATATATATATATATATAGATAGATAGATTTATTGAGCGGAGCGAGCGAAGCTCTTATACATCGACTCTTATGCATTTCGTAATACGCAAACTCCTCCTAGACGGCTGAATCAATCATTTTCAAATTTTGCATGGGGATAAAGACCATATCGGTGAGTGCCAACATCTATATGGCGTTAAAAATGTCTCTCAAGAATCCGCCCCACTGGGTCTCAAAGTTCCAATGTAATCCTTATGGAAGCAGTATTTGACACATAAACAAAGACATATGATCAGCTGTTGACTTTTGAATGCAGTAGATAAATAAATAGCTGATAGCATTATTCCAAAGATATTAGAACAAAAACGGCATCGATCATAAATATAATCAAATGACGACACTAGCTTGAGGTCCGTGACATATGAAGTGGTGAAGGAAGTAGTAAAGGTGAGCAGTCTGGAGTGTGGAAACTGTTTATGACAATTAGATTAAGGAATCTGCATTCCTAAAATTCTATGGGAAGGGAGGAAACCAGGTCCGCGACGTAGAAAGTGGTGAAGGAAGTAGTAAAGGCGAGCAGTCTGGAGTGTGGAAACTGTTTATGGCGATTAGATTAAGATATCTGCATTCCTAAATGTCTATGGAAAGGGAGGAAAACAGGTCCGCGACGTAGGAAGTGGTGAAGGAAGTAGTAAAGGCGAGCAGTCTGGAGTGTGGAAACTGCTTATGACGATTAGATGAAGGTATCTGCATTCCTAAAATTCTATGGGAAGGGAGGAAAACGGTCCGCGACGTAGGAAGTGGTGAAGGAAGCAGTCAAGGCGAGCTGTCTGGAGTGTGGGAACTGTTTATGACGATTAGATGAAGGTATCTGCATTCCTAAAATTCTATGGGAAGGGAGGAAAATAGGTCCGCGACGTAGGAAGTGGTGAAGGAAGTAGTAAAGGCGAGCAGTCTGGAGTGTGGAAACTGTTTATGGCGATTAGATTAAGATATCTGCATTCCTAAATGTCCATGGGAAGGGAGGAAAACAGGTCCGCGACGTAGGAAGTGGCGAAGGAAGTAGTAAAGGTGAGCAGTCTGGAGTGTGGAAACTGTTTATGATGATTAGATTAAGGTATCTGTAATCCTAAAATGCTATGGGTAGGGAGGAAAACAGGTCCCTGAGGTAGGAAGTGGTGAAGGAAATAGTAAAGGTGAGCAGTGTTGAGTTTGGGAATGGATTAATGTATCTGCAATGGTAAAATGCTACGGGAAAAGACTGTAGACTGTATGGTAAAATGATTACGAAGCACGAATCGATACATATTTTTGATACATGAAAATTTACAACAATCTAAATTTACAACTGAGTTGACAACAGCTGATTTTTATTCCATAGGGGCTAAAAACGATGTTTACTCCCTAAATATTAAAAATGCTACTTTAGACCCAGACCCGCAACGCATGCATTAAAAACTACTTTTTTTACTCATGGTGGAAGGAAAATATATACACCATGGTTTTTACTGCAGTATGACAAAAACAATATAATATGAACCCTTGATGACTCCGCTCAATTTTGTGGATGCCTCTGCGAACACCACCTAGTATATACCGGGTGCGGCAAAAGTCAGTATACCGCTGCAGGCCGTTGAGCGTATTGTTTATCTCTCGCGCTATTATCATCTCAGTGTTATTCCTTATCTAATCTGACGTCTAGTCGTGGTTGATTTTTTCTTTGTTTATTTTTCATCGATGAATGTTTGTTTTGTTAGTATGCCACTGATAGTATGCCACTGATAGTATGCCACCTTAGTATGCCACGTTCGATTATTTGGCTGCAAGACGGAGCACCTGCACACTATGGCCTAAATGTTCGAGCATTTTTAAATGATAACTTCGATGAATGGATAGGACGTAAAGGAACTATTGAGTGGCCTGCTAGGTCCCCAGACCTAACTCCGTGCGATTACAGAATGTGGGGTTTGTTAAAAGAACACGTGTTTTCGGAGAAACCTCAAAGTTTAGAACATTTAAAAGAATTAATAACAAAACATTTTGATGTTTTATTCACACCACAACTATGCAACAAAATCTGTAAGTCAGTGTTGAAAAGGTGCTACAAGTGTATAGACAATGATGGTGGTCACTTTGAGCAGCTTCTCTAACAGGTACATTAAAATTATACTTTTATAGTTATGTTTAATGCTAGCTACAGTTTAACTGCTTTTTCGGTATACTGACTTTTGCCGCACCCTGTATATGTGTCCGTGAACGCAATAACTTAAGTAATTTTTGTCCGATTTTGATGACATTTGGTTTAAAGGTGTAAGGCGCTCGAGATAAACTTGAATGAGTTCGCGAACCACCATTTACAGACCATGGGAACGGGGTTTCCCGGTGGGTTTTATGGGGTAAAAATTGGTTTTTCTAATTTTTGACCCCCAAAACACAAAATTTCCCAATTCATCTCTAGACCATATTAAAGAGCTTAAAAAAAACAAATAATTTAGTATATCGAAGTGTTTTTGTACGGTTATTAGTAACGGAGAAAATTCAAAATATTGTAAATTAAAAATCCCCATGTTATTCTTATAGAGAATATTGAAAATGTTGTAGTTTGTTTGTTTATGGATATATTTTGATCAAACTAGGCAAATTAATTTATTTTATACGAAGCTACATAGTAAATTTTTTAATTCTTTTAATATTTTTTTAAATAATTTTTTAATTTATATTTTACTAAAACACACTTTATTAGTTTCAGTTTCCTTGTGGCAGCAAACCTAGGTACTCGTTAAACCTAAATAGATTCAATTGAAAATCATTCAGAGAAATGGAAATTTGCTTAGTCGGCAGGTTTGCTGCGGCGGGGGTATTATTATTTTTCCCATAGTGAAATGGTGTTTACAATCTGAGTAACATCAGCATATGACTAGAATCATTAGTCAAAGCTAGAATATTATACCCTATGTTTTTTTTACACAAATACTAGCCTTTTCTAGTATTTGTGGTTTTTAGCGAATTTCCCATATAGGGAATAAGCTATTACCGTAGTACTCATGGTAAGACCTGGACGCGGGACCGATTTTTTTTTTAGTTTTGAGGTCCCTAGAGGCCAAAAACACCATCCGTTCAAATTCATATATATATATATATATATGTGTCCGTCAGCACGATAACTCGAGCAAAAATGATCCGATTTTGATGAAATTTGGTACAAACGTGTAAACCTACGTTTATTCGAACGAGTTCGCGATCCAGCATGATCGGACCATGAGAACGGGGGTTTACGGGGGGTTTTATGGGGTAAAAATAGGTTTTTCCCATTTTTGACCCAAAAAACATAAAATTTAGCAATTTCTTTCCAAACCATTTTGTAGAGCTTAAAAAAACAAATAATTTAGTATATTGAAGCGTTATTATGCGCCTAATGGTTACGGAGAAAATTCCAAAAAATAGTAAATTTAAAATTCCCATGTTATTCTTATGGAGAATAAGTAAACTGTTGTAGTTTGCTTGTTTATGAACATATTTTGATCAAATTTGGAAAATGTTTTTATTTCTTACTAACTATTAAAATTTTACAAAAAAAAAACAGTTTTACCCTCCCTGATGCAGCAAACCTAAGTACAAACCTAAGTACTTGTTAAAATAATTATATTTAAATAGGGAATAAATGTTATATTTTTAAGTAGACATTTCAGTGTAAATCCAATCAGTCAAATGGAAATTTGCTTAGTCTGCAGGTTTGCTGCGGCGGGGGTATTTCCTTCTACCATGGTATTTGCTGAATGTTAAATTAGCTAAACATATTGTAAATACAATATTGTGACAAAAAAATAAGTTGAACAATTTATTGGATTAGATTACCTTATGTATAAACAGTGCAGAAAAAAGAACTAATAAATCCAGTACGGTGTGGCTAAATTAAATCTTCGTTTAATATATGATCATGGTTCTAAATGTGTTACATAGTATTTAGAAGAACAAAATTGGAAATAAATTAGAAAATAATAATTATAAACTATATAAACTTGTATTTCAGCTCGGAACTTGTTCTCCCGTTTGTGATTTAGCTGTTTTTATTGAGACCTCGTAAACAAGGAAAATATATGCATTTTTAGGAAGCTAGTTTTAATTTTGTAATTCATGTTTGATTATTTTATTCTAAACAAATTCATTGAAATTATTTGCAAGTAAGGCAGAAGTTTCTATGTGATTAAAGCTTTTCTAACTTCAAAATGCTATGATACACTTTAATTGGAAAATAATATTGTGTTATTGAAATGATAACGTTTTTTATAATCACAGTGATAATAATGACCTAAATTTTACACAAAACAACAAATGAGTCTTTTTCTTTGTTATACCGGTACTCTATAGCTTGTTAACCATTTATTCCAGAATTGTTCAGAAAATAATGTTTAAAAATCTCTTTTATTGAGTATTGAAACAAAATGCAAATTGGGGTTTTTCTGTTTCTTGCAATAGGTCAATATTCTCTAGCTTTCGAACTATCTCATCATATGAAACTATATTTTTAAAAAATTCATAAAAAATTACCAACTGTTTGTGAGGAAGTGTAGTTAGAAATTCTATAATAATTTTAAAACCCATTGGAGACTTGGTTTTGTGTGCATAGCCTTTAGAATCCATTAAAAAATTGCTAATTTGCAGTGTTTCAGTAAAAATTTTAAAAAAATTTGCTTTTTAACTTAAATAGATAAAAGTTGTTTGTAAATACCCCCGATTAAATTTCCTATTGTAATAAACATGTTTCAAGTAAAAAAATAATAATACAATTTTTTTATAGGTATTTCAAAATGAAAAACAAGTTATATATTTTTCAAAAGCAATGTCAAAGAATTTAGTATAAACCTAAATATTTTTTTAGCGAATTTCCCATAGGGAATAAGTTATTACTGTAGGTCTCATGGTAAGACCCGGGACCGATTTACTTTTTTGTTTTGAGGTCCCCAGAGGCCAAAAATACCATCCGTTCAAATTCATATATACTAGAGGACCCATGCTGCTCCACAGCGTTAAAATAAATATAGTATTCGAGAAAGAATAAAATTTAAGATTTTTGATTGAGTAATACAGTATCTTGATACTGATTCACACACAATCTAAAGCTCAAATCAAAGCTTACAATTTACTGATTATTTTAAGTCTAAAACATATTAAAAAAAAAAACATGAACTATACTGGAGATATTGATTTTTTGTCATAGAAAAACCTTACGGTAATAATTTTTTGTGTGCTCCCCCTATCTCCGCGTTGCGTCACCTCCGAACCCAAATCTGTCCCGCCACCTCAGAATTCTTGAGTGACCCTTATAATCCCGTCACTGCCTGCGTTGGTAGCCGTCATTGCATCCACGGCCTGCGAAGCCCCGTGGATGGGAGATTTAATGAAAATTTAACCCGTGGGTTAGGTTGGGTTAGGTTAGGTTAGGTTGGGTTAGGTTAGGTTAGGTTAGGTTAGGACGGAAAGTCTTAACGCAGGTAATAACCGAGGATTATAGGGGTCACTCTGAAATTCGGAGGTGGCGGGACGCGGAGATAGCGGGAGGTAACCATAATTTTTATATTGGTTGTTCTTCTTACGTTTGCTTGAAACTCGTCCAATTTGAATAACTAATAGCTTAAATGAAATCAGTTATTTCACTGAAGGAATTATGTTTTTGGTCAAATAATACAGTAAGGTTAATATATGTTGATGTTTGATGTGAAATCTTTACGTGCATGACTTCAATTTAAGACCTAAATCATGAAAATCGGTCGGGTAGAAAAAGCCAAACGAACTCGGAAAAGAAAAACCAAATTTAAATCCCATAATAAATGCATGGCGAGCAAATTTTGGTTACGTATAAGCCGACTGGGATTATATATAAATATATGCCGATGCTTGATGTGAAATCTGTGCGTGCATACCTTCAATTTGAGACCCAAATCATGAAAATTGGTCGGGTAGAAGAGCCAATCGAACTCGGCAAAGAAAAGACAAATTTAACTCCCATAAGAAATACATGGGGAACAAATTTTGTTTACGTATAAGCAGAGTGGGATTATAGTTAAATATATGCTGATGCTTGATGGCAAATCTGTGTGTGCATACCTTCAATTTGAGACCTCTATCAAGAAAATAGGTCGGGTAGAAGCGCCAAACGAACTCGGCAAAGAAAAACCAAATTTAACTCCCATAAGAAATACACGGGGAGCAAATTTCGTTTATGTATAAGCAGAGTGGGATTATAGATAAATATATGTCGATGCTTGATGGCAAATCTGTGCGTGCATTCCTTCAATTTGAGACCTCAATCATTAAAATCGGTCGGGTAGAAGAGCCAAACGAACTCACTGGTCGTCGGTAAATCCCAAAATAATTACATTTTTTATTGTTTGGAATTCAGCAGCGCGCTTCAGGTACGTCCGATCTTAATAATCAAGGGCTCAAATGAAAGCTGCTATTTCACTGAAGGATTAAAACATATAGGATTACGTAATTATAACTGAGGAAATATATCTTCAATTGAAGTAACAATTTAAAAAAATTCTAATTTATGTTTTTTGGTCAAGTAATGCTGTAGATAAATGAATGCTGATGCTTGATGGCAAATCTAAGCGTGCATACCTTAAATTAAGACCAAAATCATGAAACTCGGTCGGGTAGAAGAGGCGGACGGACTCGGAAAAGAAAAACCGATATTTTTTAGTATATAGATTTTTTAATATATAGATATTTATATATACAGGGTGGAACGATGTTAGTGTTAAAAAATTTAATGTGTTAAACTACTTGGTGACAAAATGGCACTAATTTAAGTTTCCATACCCTCACAGGTTGGGAATAACAGACAATTTAAGATTTTTTCAAAATATTTGTATTTGCTTATTAAAATGGCCATAAGGGCACTGAACATTGTTTTTATTCCAAATTCATTGTCATTTTCAGAATCCTCGTTAAATTTACAATAGTAATAGTACAAATTCATTGAGATGAAACATCTGCATAAGCCCTTATTCGGCAATGGAAGTTTGAATTTGTGATTTTTTAGAAAAAAGTAATACATTTTTCCAATATTTTTCTATACTACACTGGACTGTAGAGAGTGTCAAATATTACTAAAAACTTCTGCAGTTAATAACCTTTAAAATGATGTATACAAACCTGTTGTTTCTTTGATTTGTTGTTCTTAAATTTAAGAGTTTCTCTTGAAAAACACGGAACGGCTAACGTTTAATTTCCTGTAAAAAACATGTATTGGCTTCAATGATATGGCAGCAGCTGCTTTAAAAATCATGTTTAAATGGGTATTATTAGTCGAGGCGCTGAGGGGGTTTGAGCATACATAAAAGTGTAACGAAATATAACTTTTGATTGTTGCTATGGGTACCTAGTAGATGAAGAAAATCGATGTTGTCGCATTTCTGGTTAATAACATGGGGGAAACGTAACTATTAATGGCGAGCACAGTTCAAGCTGAGACTTATATTATACTTTTAGAAAGACGGAGATTCCGAGGATTCATTTTCATATATATATATAATAGTATTGAGTGACTATTATGTAGCGAGAAATATAGTTTGTAAAAGAAGAGAGTTCAAAATACATTTTGGTGGTTGAACGTTTCCATTACCTGACCAGGCTGCACAATTGGTGCAACAGCTGTTTCGGCGATCGCGTAAAGGTAGTGTAAACGATACGAGTAGAAAATGTTAAATACAAGCCTTGGCGAGTGCCTTAAAAACTTCTACGAGTGTCGTTAACACTATTTACGCGAGTTGTGTGCACTAATTAACCTGCGACAGTATTTTAATTACCAAAAACCACTACTCATAACTTAAAAAGAGAGGTTATTTTTTCTTTACCCCTCATTGTCTCTGACAGTAATGCAACGAATCATCGCACCAATCGTTAACAATTAAATTATTGGCCTGAACAGCAGATTAGTTGAAGTTCGAAGCATTATAATTTTACTTCTTCTCTCTCAATCCTTAACCCTATCTGGGTACCAGTGGTGGTTATATTTTGGCCCTTTTGTAGTGGTACCATATAATTCACCAGAGAACAGTTACATGCCCATATAAGTAGATATCTATTATATATTATGTTTTAGTGATAAATGTAGAATATAATAAAAATATATATTTTTCAGCAATACTTTTAGGCGTAGTAGCAAGAGGTTGGCAAATTTTTGGATTATGCAAATTAGAAATGTCTAAATCAACCCGCAAAAATCATAAAAATAATCCATATTATCCAAATGGTTGTGTAAAATATGATTCTTAGGTAGAAATAGCATGTTTTTTTTTAAATACGCATAAAATAAAATTTAAAAAAAACTACAAAACTAGTTTAATTACCAAATTTTATTTAATTGTTGTATAAGAAATAAATATATTGCATCAACAGTAAATAAATATTATACTGCTGTAACAATTCAGTATTTTCACAAAAATTTTCAATAGAATAATTTAATTTTTACCATATGTTTTAATTTTTATCAATATGTCAATCCATCTCCTTTTATCAAACCTTGTGTAATTGATTCAATACAATATAATATAGAACATTTTCAAATAACCTTATTTCATGTAAATATATAATAGCCTATAACTTTTTGCAACAAAATTGCTTCAAATTCATTATAATTAGACTTTAATAACTTGTCAAAATTCAAATTTAGCTCTGTAGCAAATGAAAATGGTTATAATATATGTGTGTGAACAGTGGCCTAAAACTTTCCGTGATAAAGTTGACATATGTGAATGCAACAATGCATCAAACCTTCCTCACTTCGAGTGCTGAGCTAGTATGAAGATATAAATTGTAAACTGCATATTTTAATATAAAAATTTATGAAAAAGTGCATATATTTGGAATAAATTAGTGAAATTTGATTAAAGAAGATCCGTCCTTGTTACAAACATTAATGCAAGAGATTCCGGTAGTACACAACCGGCCTATACAACATCAAGAAATTTAACTGTGAAGAAGACATCAATTTTGGTGAGATCACTCCAGTAGACATTTTCTTTCCTTGGATCGAAGCCATTAGAACATTTTTAAGCCTAACTTTTGAACTTTTGTACCAGAATTTAAAAGTCAAGAAACTAATAGAAGCTTATTCTGAACATTAATTCAACCTATCAGAAAATAATTCGAACATAATTTATATTTAAAAACAAAATTTAATTAGGCTATATATAATCACAAGATTAAATTCAAACGCCGCTCGATCACCCCACCTGAGATAAAGATCCATGCAATATAACCCCTCAACCTAAATTTGAACTATTGTAATAGACCTACCCTAAAGCTTAAATTAGTAAATTCATTTGCCACCCTTTGTAAACTTTTATTGTGAACCCTTAGTTTCTTTTCTTTTACCATCAATTTTGTATTGTAAAGAAATAAATTTAAGTTTAGATACTGTACATGGAGTTTCCATTGTATTCCTAGCTTACACTGGTTACACTGCATAATTTAAGAATAAAAGCTCTTTCTAAAAATATATAGTTAAATGTAGTTGAAATCGAAATTTCCTGAGTAATTTACGTCAGAATGTGAAATGTTAACATTTTTTTACGAAAACATAATTTTTATGACCTTTTCAAAACTACATAAAATTGTTATAACCAACCTCAGATTCGGAGATATATAAATTGTAGGGAATTTATTGCAGTTTCAGATAGTGATGGAAACGATCCACCACCAAAATATATTTTGAACTCTCTTCTTTTACAAACTATATTTCTCGCTACATAATAGTCGCTCAATACTATTTTATATATATATATATATATGAAAATGAATCCTCAGAATTTCCACCTTTCTAAAAGTATAGCAGTTGAAATTGTGTAGCAATTGAAGGAAGACTATTTAGACGCAATAGAAGATTCATTCGTCCATTTAAAAGTTAAAGAGGGAGATGTTGGTATTGCTATAACCAGCTGATCTCTAGTTGTTGATTTTTATGTTATGTTATGAATTTGGAGAATAAACACATCTTGTTTAGAAATGATTATTTAATTAAAATAGTTTAATTAATAGATAAAATAACAAGTATCTTCATAGTTTTAGAGGTTACTCTATTGGAAGTATTTACTTATGCTAAAAGAAATCTTAAGTTAAATGTACCACAAGCTGCTATACCCGTGCTTTGCAACGGGAAGAAAATGTGTCTTAAAAAGCTATTATTAAAGTGGTGCTGATGTGTGTTTTAAAATACAGCAACTCTATGATTTAGTTTGAACATATAAACTAATTTAAAATTGTAAACCTACTTACTTTCAAACCCCTACTTTTAATGTTAATAGTTCCAAAAGAATATGACAACATACCTTAGTGTAGCAATAGCATCAATTGCTTCATATTGATGCTTCATGAATTAAATGTTTTACTATAACTCTTCAATTTTAGTCAAGCCTCTTTACACGTAGCTTACTATATAAATTACAAAATAAAACTTTCAGCAATACTTTACAAAACGTATACAACCTTTCTTTTAAATCAAACATAACCCTCCTCAATTTACATAAAGCGTCACAAACATATTTTTTGAGTAAATAAACAAACACACCAGTTCATTGTACTAACCAGCTGTTTCATGAACTAAATTAAATTAAATCATTTAAACTTCGGAAGCATGCCAGGTGGAGCCCTTTGGAAATCAGCCTGTGGGGCAGAGCCCTTAGGATATTCGTCCATATCAATACTTTTCGGCAAATCTATACACTCTAAGCTTCATTTTGATGTGCTATATGCCTATATTTTTATTTGGTATATTACCTTAACCGTTTACATAAAATTTGATTGTATCACTTTAATAATATAATAGATGTGTATCTTTAAACAATATTCAATGTATTCAAAAAATTAAAATAAAACTAGTTTAACATGTTTTCACAAAACATACGTTTATATGGATGTTAATCCTAATAGATTTGTAATATTCTTACAATAAATCTCACAAGGATTCTAAAAATTACAATAAGGCCTAATCAAATATAATTGTTATTGCAGCTATTGCCATATTATTTAAGCAAATACTTGTTATTTTAAAGGGAGGCGATTTTTGCCATTCCGTGTTTTTCAAGAGAAACTCTTAAATTTGAGAACGACAAATCAAACAAACAGTAGATGTTTATACATAATTTTAAAGGTTATTATTAACTGCAGAAGTTTATAGTAATATTTTACACTCTCTACAGTCCAGTGTAGTATAGAAAAATATTGGAAAAGTGTATTACTTTTTTTTTTTTTTTAATCACAAATTCAAACTTCTATTGCCAAATTAGGGCTTATGCAGATGTTACATATCAATGAATTTGTACTATTAACATTGGAAATTTAACGAGGATTCTAAAAAGGACAATGAATTTGGAATAAAAACAATGTTTAGTGCACTTATGGCCATTTTAAGTAAGCAAATACAAATATTTGGAAAAAATCTTAAATTGTCTGTTACCCCCTCCCTGTGAGGGTATGGAAACTTAAATTGGCGTCATTTTGTCACCAATACTTAGTTGTTAAACACATCAAATTTTTTAACACTAGCTTCGTTCCACCCTGTATCTCAAACATATTGTACACAACAACAACATTGTACACAATCACACATCAATCACACATCAATCACACACAATCACACATCAAACATTGTACACATATTTCATAATATGTGTGTGTCCGTTAGCGCGATAACTTGAGCAGAAATGATCCGACTTTGATGAAATTTGGTAGAAACGTTTAAACCTACGTTTATTCTAACGAGTTTGCGAACCAGCATGATCGGACTATGGGAACGGGGGTTTATGGGACGTTTTATGGGGTAAAAATTGGTTTTCCACTTTTGAGTCTAAAAACATAAAATTTTGAAATTTCTTTCCAGACCATTTTGTAGAGCTTATAAAAAGAAATAATTTTGTATGTTGAAGCGTTGCTGTATGCCTAACGGTTACCGAGATAATTATAAAAACTTTAAATTTAAAATTCCCATGTTATTCTTATGGAGAATAAATAAACTGTTGTAGTTTGCTTAATCAAATTGGCAATTTTGTTTATTTTATACTAAGCTATCAACATTTCAATATAAAACACACCTCAACACCTTCCCTGTAGTAGCAAACCTAGGTACTCATTAAAATAATGTTATTTAAATAGGAAATAAATCTTACAATTTTCAGGGTATATTTTAGTAGAAATCCAGCCAGGTAAATGGAAATTTGCTTAGTCTGCAGGTTTGCTGCTGCGGGGGTATTTTTTTCATCCACTACATGTTTTGCCATGTTGGCATTTTCATAGATAAGTTTTCATACAGTTTCTGTGTACCACTTGAAAATGCCAACATGGCGAAACATGTAGTCAGTGGAATAAGAAAAATACCCCCGCCCCAGCAAACCTGCAGACTAAGCGAATTTCCATTTGCCTGATTGGATTTACACTTAAATGCCTCCTGAAAAATATCACATTTATTCCCTATTTAAATAGAATTAGTTTAACAAGTACTTAGGTTTTCTGCAACAGGGAGGGATCAACCTGGAGGTGATTGAGCGTAGCGAACCAAGGGCGGTCCTAAACATATATTTTGGGGGGGGGGGTCACCGGGGGGCCTGGGATACCCCCCAGCAAAGGAGAAAAATTTGGAAATATCGTGCTAAAATGAGTGGTTTCTAAGCTATTTTTCAGGACCAAGATTAATGTGTTCAAGCTTCCAGTTTATTTAAAGGCCAAATGAATTTTTAAAAATTAACTTGTATAATCTAATGTTTTTTTCATTATTGAGACTTGTGGTTTTAATAACAAAGAAATACCGCAACGTTACAACACATTCAAGCATTATTGATTTACGAAAATACCCTTTTAACTGGTGCCGATTTGCAAGCTAAAAAGAAAATGTCCAAAATCAGACCAAGATTTCGAACCAGAGAACTTATTTTATCTAAGAAGTGTTTAAGAACTTGCACCCAACACGACTCCATTATACCTGTCCAGTAAGCAACAGTTAACCTACACAAAGTACACTACCCAACTAACGTTGCCCGTTGCCGTCACTGCTACCACCTGAAGACCAGAGAGGTTCTCAGTGTTCTCATTTTTTTCTACGCCTGTGGCATTTTACAAGGGGTCAACGCAAGAATAACGTTTTTGTAGTTGTGCCGGTAATTAAATCTGTCCCTTCCGCATCTTACCATTTTGCTGTTGTTTCGTGGCTATCAAAATACCAATTGGGTTGTATTATGTTTTATTCTTAAATATGATATCAGGTGCTCTAAATATAAAATACAATTTAATATTGAAAGTTTTAAATTTGTCTACAGTAATCATTGAATTACATTCCTGTAGTTACAAATTCCAGAAATTCGAGCTTAGAGTTTTGTTATTTGAGATTGTTTGGTTTGTATAGGGTCTTGCCATCTTTGTATGAATTTGTAATAAATAAATAAATTCCTAACGCTGAACTCAGATAAATGAATATTCTACTATTCTTCAAGCTTTGACTATTGATACATCTTATTTTCTTTATCCAATACCCAAATCAAGTTTTCAATCATCTAGGTTAAAATGAATGATAACATTTAAATGCAAAAAAAAAAAAGAAAAGAATGTGGCCGAGCGTCGAACGCCAGCATCGAACACTGCCGTTGCCGTATGGCTGAAAGCGTGCGTTGTCTGCCGATCTTCCCTACTTTTCATAACGTAGGGCCTATAAACAATAAATAGTCAGACTCAAACGATCTCAAGTTTTAGGTTAGAGTTTGTAATTAGTCCTTTTGTTCTCCACAAGTGTAAAGACTACAATGAATTTGGTAGAACGATTTGCAATACAAATTATTAAGGTTCCCCTGGTATAATTGTTAATCTATTTAAAAAATATTTGGGGGGGGGGTCATGACCCCCCTGACCCCCCCTCCCCTGGGACCGCCCTTGTAGCGAACGAACTTCAACCAGGACGTGATTGAGCCATGCGAACGACCTCATCTTGAAAATGAATGAGCATTTGACATAAAACCACATTAGGACAGGACAACGTCTGTCGGGCCAGCTAGTTCTCCATAAGAATAACATGGGAATTTTAAATTTACAATTTTTTGGAATTTTCTCCGTAATCATTAGGCGCACAATAACGCTTCAATATACTAAATTATTTATTTTTTTAAGCTTTACAAAATGGTTTGGAAAGAAATTGTAAAATTTTGTGTTTTAGGGTCAAAAATGGGAAAACCCTATTTTTACCCTATAAAACCCCCCATAAACCCCCGTTCCCAAAGTCCGATCATGCTGGTTAGCGAACTCGTTCGAATAAATGTAGGTTTATTCCAAATTTCATCAAAATCGGATCATTTTTGCTTGAGTTATCGTGCTAACGGACACATATATACACATATATAAATAATTATATAAATAAATATATAAATATATATATAAATATATATATAAATATATATATAAATATATATATAAATATATATATAAATATATATATAAATATATATATAAATATAATATATGAATTTGACCGGATGGTGTTTTTGGCCTCTAGGGACCTCAAAACGAAAATGTAAATCGGTCCCGGGTCCAGGTCTTACCATGAGTACTACGGTAATAGCTTAATCCCTATATGGGAAATTCGCTAATATTCCCTATATGGGAAATTCGCTAAAAACACTATTTGAACTGCAAGACGAGGTATATGTTTTTAATTTAGTTAATGATTTCAACCAGATCATACAACTTTAATTATGTTATTTAAGTTGTTGTGAACACACAGGCTATTCAAATATTAAAACACCATTCAAAGAAATCTTATTACATAAGTATTGGTTTTTAAAATTGTAATTTGTTTAGACCTACATTTACTAGCTTATGGGAAATTTTCTTAAGGGAGTTTAAGAAAATTTCCCATAAGCTAGTAAATGTAGGTCTCATGGTAAAAACTAGACTCCGCACCAATTTACTTTCGTATACAGTATAGTATATACAGCGTGATTGAAAAGTCCCGGAACGGTGTCATGTATTTTTTATACTATTATAGATACAGAAATGAAACTTAGTAAATCAAATATAGTCATAGATGTCTACTCGTTTAAGCTATATTATTCCTTATTTATACCTCAAGGAGGAGGGACCATGAGGAGTCAAACAAAATTCTTAAATAGCAGCATAGGTCGAGTTTGCTATCAAATTAAAGGTGTCCATTAGTAAACACAATGCCACAAACCCACAATTGATGAAAATATTTCTTTTACGCCACACTTAACCGTTTTAACGAACTTCCCACGCAAGGATTTAAATCAGAAAACAGCTGTTTGCCGCCAGCTTAATCAAATGGGGTTTCATTATGTACTACTGTACTGTAATGGGTTTTTACCGGACACCAACCAGATGATTATATTTGGCAATGAGTGGTTATAAACAAAAACATAGGTGAATGTTTAGTTCTTTAGTCGGTGGGAATATTTAAGGATTTGTACAGACTTTTTATTGTTAAGTTAGCTTAGAGCAGTATGGCGTAAAATATCGTACCTAACTCGTCCAAAATGTACCGGTAAGACTCGGAATCCCACACTCGTCCGGTAAACACCTATTTTCAGGACTAGTAACGTAATATACTATTAATTGACTGTGTACGGTAAACAATAAACTGAACTCAAAAAAATATCAACAAATAATTTAGTATAAAAACATGTGACAATAAAACACCAGCTGGTAGACTACAATTTTAACTCGATATTTAAAGTCAACTCAGGCTTCAATCAGATATGATGAATAAAATTTGTTCAATTTCAATGAACCAAGCTCAAGCTCAAGTTCTAGGTTTTTAACCAAAGATTACCAACCGCACTATTGTCAGGTTCGTCAATAATTTGTATTTTTGCGAGATCATTGATAAATTTCCATTGATCAGAAATGAAAAAAGTGTAAGTTTAACCAAAGTATGTGATCCTCAGGTTCTTGTCATTTTCATTGTGTCATGGAGTCTGGTGGTAGCGATGCCTCAAGGGCCAGATGACAGGGTCGGCCTGGAGCGACCAAGTACCTCTCCAGTCCCTGAGATATCTGATTGTAACTTGGACAGTATCATCGGTGATGTGTTTGGTACTGGGGGTGGTGGAGACTGTAACAACAACAACCCCAGCCCTACTCCTCAGGTACCACCTAAAACCGGAGGTAATGGTAATGGAGATAGTAATGGGGGTTACCAACCTATCTCTGAGCCTCCTCCAAGGAACAATGGAGACGGGTACCAACCAAATTCCCCCAACACATACCAAGATTGTGAGGGTGGACAATGTGTGCCATTCTACTTGTGCAGCGACAACAACACCATTATTGAAGATGGAGCTGGAGTCATTGACATAAGGTAACAGATTTTTCTATTCTCTTTTATTTTTAAAATTTGACCATTTTTATTTCTTTATCATTTGTCAGCAAGCAAAGTGTGTAAATCAAACTTTTTACTGAGAAACTAACTAAGCAATTGTTTAGGTTGAAAGACGAGTGTGGATCCTATGATTTAAAGTGTTGTGGAAGCACCCATATTGCAAACGGACCAGTGGTTGAGGTGAAACCCCAGCCAACCCTTAACAAGTGTGGCGTTCGGCATTTGGACGGTGTAGGAGTCCGCATCACTGGAGCTGAGGACAATGAATCTCAGTACGGAGAGTTTCCATGGATGGTGGCTGTGGTACAGCCTCACCCTACTCGTGTACAAGATGGCAAACCTGTCAACATTTACCAGTGTGGAGGATCTCTCATTCACCCTCAAGTGGTTCTCACCGGAGCACATTGTGTCAGAGGGTGAGTTACATCACATCCCAGCAGAATATACTTGTGTCACATATTTGAGTGTTTTAAAAAGTGAATGGTATTATTATACCATGATGTACTAGAAATTGAAATTCTATAACTACCTATATTTAATTTATAGAAAGATTAATAATAATTATTATGTAATAATTTATGTCTCTATAAAATTATAGAGCGACAGTAATTTATTAAAATGTAACTGTTGAATTGCATTATTACAGTTTGTTGTATTTAGTTTAAAAGTTATCTCAAAAGGAATTAAAATATTTCAAGTTCTTCTGCAATGTAATAAGATGGCGTTTGTAGTATCGTAAAGCAGTTATTCATATAGTTGAGGCTCATTCTTTTACCATCAATCAACCCTTTGAACACAATGGATTATTCGGTGATCCTGTTTTAGCGAATTACCTTATAGGGCTATTAATGTAGGTGGCACGGTAAGACCTAGAGCTGGAACCAATATACTTTTTCATTTTGATGTCTCTGGAAGAAAAAAACACTATTCGTTCAAATTTTTCTATATGTATAATATATACAGGGTGAATAAAAAGTCAAGACCCCCCCATCTAATATTTTTCCAAGTAAATATACAGAGATATCCTTTTGGGGGTCGTGCAATCTTAGCAGGAAGTTTCTTTTTATGATTTTGAAATTTTTGAGTGTCCCCCCAAAAGGGGAGATTTGGGGGGTAACTCAAATATTTTAAATGTAAACCCCCTTCAAGTGACACCTCATTTTAAAGTGTTTACAAAAACTTAAAGAATGGTGAAAACTAGAGGTCGCTATCTCTTCTCTGACCGAAATGGTAGCCCGTCAAATGTTGTGGAAAATCAATGGTAAAATTGGTTCGTAATTGTAATATTGGCTACCATTTTGGATGGAGAAGAGATAGCGAACTCTGGTTTTCACCATTCATTAAGTTTATGTAAACACTTCAAAATGAGGTGTCACTAAATGGGGGTTAACGTATAAAACTTTTGAGTGTCCCCCCAAAAGGGGGGATTGGGTGGGCAACTAAAAACTTTTTAATGTAAAACCCCATCAAGTGACACCTCATTTTGAAGTGTTTACAAAAACTTAAAGAATGGTGAAAATCAGAGTTCGCTATCTCTTCTCTATCCAAAATGGTAGCCAATATTACAATTACGAACCAATTTTACCATTGATTTTCCAAAACCTTTGACGGGCTACCATTTTGGACAGAGAAGAGATAGCGACCTCTAGTTTTCACCATTCTTTAAGTTTTTGTAAACACTTTAAAATGAAGTGTTACTTGAAGGGGGTTTACATTTAAAATATTTGAGTTACCCCCCAAATCCCCTCTTTTTGGGGAAGACTAAAAAATTTCAAAATCATAAAATGAAACTTCCTGCTAAGATTGCCCGGCCCTCAAAAGGATATCTCTGTATATTTACTTGGAAAAATATTAGATGGGGGGGTCTTGACTTTTTATTCACCCTGTATACGTCCATGAACAAAATAACTTGAGTAATTTTTATCTGATTTTGATGGAATTTGGCTTGAAGGTGTAGGGCGGGATAAACTTGGATGATTTCGCGAACCAGCAAGATCGGACTATCGGAACAGGGTTTTATGGGGGGTTTTACTGGGTAAAAATTGGGTTTTCTCACTTTTGACCCCGAAACATAAGAGCTTAAAAAACCAAATAATTGAGTATATTGAAGTGTTTTTGTATGGTTATTAGTTACGGAGAAAATTCAAAAAATGCAAAATTTACTATCCCATGTTAATTTTATGGAGATTAAGTAAATTTTTTTAGTTTGCTTGTTTATGGATATATTTTAATCAATCATGCAAATTGATTTATTTTATACTTTGAAACTATATTAACCTTTTACTAAATTCACTTTACTACCGCTACCCTCCCTGTAGCAGCAAACCTAGGTACTTGTTAAACCTAATGTTATTGAAAACCCAATCAGGCAAATGGAAATTCGCTTTGTCTGCAGGTTTGCTGCGGGGGGGGGGGGGGTATTATCATGTTTTTCATATTAGAACAAATTAAATGGTTTAAACAGTTTTTAAAAAGTTAAAATGTTTTCTACACACATAGTAGAAGTAGAAATAGGCAAAAAGTAGTAAAATGCCTGATTTGAGATAAACTCACAAATCTATCTATTCTGTCAATTTAATTTTTATAGTTCAAATTAATTCCTAAACACAAAGTCCACAGATAAATGTCTTTAGATAAAACTTATTTTTATAGCATTCTTTTGGGTATAAATAGTTGTTCACTTTTCAGAAAGAACAACCTGGTGGCCCGAATGGGAGAGTGGGATACTCAGACCATGAATGAACTGTTCCCAACCCAGGACAGACTGGTGCAGGAAGTGATAATACATGAGCAGTTCAACAACAACAGCTTAGCCAATGACCCTGCACTGCTGATCCTTGGCAGTCCCGTAGACATGAACGTTGACAATGTGGGACTTCTATGTCTGCCTCAGCAGAATGAGATCATGGACGGCAGAGACTGTGTTGCCAGCGGCTGGGGCAAAGATAAATTTGGTAAATTTCATATTTTTACGATGCATATGAGACTTAATGTTCATACGATGATTGTAACTATTTGATTTATGATAAACCTATAATATTTATGTCAATTTTAAGGTGGTAAGGGTTTAGCATTTTTTTTTTAAGAACGCTAGAAACAATTAAGTGTACGCTTGTTTCTAGCGTTTTGGAATTATTATTGTGTGCTGAATGTGCTAACAGGATCAGGGAATGACAATGAATCTGACTAAATCTCATGTTTCCAACTCAATAACTAAGATAAAGTTTCCAATTCATCTAATCTGGTAGTTCCCTGAATCCCTTGAGAAACTATTTAATGAATAGCAATGACAATTGACACAATGAATATGATGGCTTGATGACTGAATGACTGATCAAACATTAATTAATGCTTTATTCAATGAAATTGCATTACTGTCTTAGCTGTATGAAGTGTGATGATATTTGAACCACGGCTTCCTTCCAGGTTATGGATGGGTACTGAGAAAAGTTTTTGATTAACTCAGTAAGAACACCAAACAAGTCTTGAAAGGAAACTTTTCATGTTCTGGTGGTAAAATAACAATAAATTTTTCATCGAAGATACACTCAGAATTAAATTATAATCATTGATATTATGCCAAAAGATTATCTTTATTCTATTGACCAAGGTCCATTAGACCTTGAAAGAACGCTTAACTAGAAGAACAATTTTTAATTCTTAATTTATAGTAATTACAACTGAAATTTATTTTTCTACCGACAAGTCACACAAAAGGAACATACACTCTAAATTGGTTTTTTACCATGTCAAAACTGATGGAACGACTTAATATGAGCTATAGCAACTGTTGTGACCCATCAACCATGTCAGCATAAAAAAATAAGGCAGAAAACAGAATTTTAGACACTAGGGCATTCTGTGACTGGCTCACACAACTTCATTATTTTTCTATTAAGAAATTAGCGACAGCTGGTCCATATAGATGGAATGTCTACTTCTGTATCCAATAGTCAATGCCTACGGTAATAGCTTACAGTAATTCCTATGGGAAATTCTCTAAGGCCAAGCGCACACGGTGGTTTTACAACAACTGTTGCAAACCAGTTGCGTCTGTAACCAGTTTGCAACTGAAACAAAGCTTCTGGTTTGCAACGAAAGTTGTAAAACAAGATTCAAGATTCAAGATTCAAGATTGTTTATTTTCCAATAATGTACAATAAATAAAAAGTGACATAGTTTATAAAAGGAAAAAATATTCCTCACAAGACTACACGTCTGTGTGTGAGGAAGAGTCCATGGCACTCACTGGTCACTCTTAAAAAATATATACACTTACATAAAACAACTTTTCTAGTTAACAATAATATAACTTATTCATTAAAATTAAAAATAAAATAAAATATCTTAGTCCTGGACAACATAGAACCATCAGAATATAAGTTCTAAACACTTGTTAAGTTAAAGCAAATTAAAAATTAAAAATACCCCTCAAAATAAAATATAATAATTCTTACAATTTAAAAACAAAAATCAATCCGGTCTAAAAATTTTGACATAGGCATGGGTTGGCTGATAAGTTGGAGATTTAATAGATTTTTTATTATTATTTTTAATTCAAACGTACGGTGAATGAATTAAATTTTCAGCAGCCGTGGGGCCGACGTGTAACAGCCACTCTCCAACTATTCTCCCGAAAACGGCTGCACTGCTACTCTCTGCCTGAATGATATTATTAGGAAGATTTCGGTATAATTGATGTGCAATATAAAATGGATTAGAAAGCTCTATTCTGTAACCTAATCTGGGTATTGTGTATCCAATGTTTAATCGGTTTCTTGTTATATATGTGTGAGTTGGCTGTGTGAAAATTTTGTGTTTGTTGTCTTTAATGTAGATTAGAAGGGTTTTAATAAATAATTGTCTAATATTGAGCATAGGAAAATCGTGGAATAGCAGATCAGTAGAATATCTTTGTCCTTTTTTTAGAATGGTTTTTATTATAGAGCGCTGTGTCACCCCCAGTGGCTCCAGCACGGCGGAGGAGGCACCACCCCACGCCAGAACCCCGTATTGCATTACGGATTGCACATAGGCGAGGTACACACTCCTGCAGTGATCCGGAGTGAGCACATGGCTCAACTGCCCAAAAGCATATATCATTTTTCTTAATTTTTGTTTGTGTGGTACCCATGATAATTTTTGATCTATTACTACACCTAGATATTTATAAGTTAGTACCTTTTCAATGAGTTCACATCCACAGTTGACGGACTCCGGATCGCCACAAGAGTGCATTTTTAGGATCCTCTGTCCTGGACCATAATTATCTCTAAGGATAATTGGCAAACTTTTAGTTTTTTGTACGTTAACAGAAAGTAGATTGTGATCAAACCAGTTTTTTTATTTTATGAGGTCAGAGGATGCTTTATTGTAAACCTCATCCCAGGTGCTTCCGTATGATACCAAAGCCGTGTCGTCAGCAAACAGAAATATGCTTCCATTTATATTTAATTTGGATATGTTGTTAATGTATACCAGAAAAAGCAGAGGTCCAAGTGTACTTCCTTGAACCACGCCATAGTCAACAATCGTTGGGTCACAATTTATTCCCTTAATACAAACATATTGTATACGATTTTTGAAATAGGAAGAAAACCAATTTAGTGTGTTATTTTTTGCACCTATTAATTCAAGTTTTTGTAATAATTTGGATCTATTTACAGAATCAAATGCTTTTGCTAAGTCTAGGAAAGTTAAAATGATTTTATTTTTTCCATTGATTTTATCATTTACTAATTTGGTTAAGTCAAATAAAACATAGGAAGTATTTTTCCCTTTCCTAAATCCATATTGTGATTCAGATAAAATTTTATTTGTTTCAAGATAATTAGTTAATTGGATCTTTACACATTTTTCTAGAATTTTATCTATGGTGGTTAGTAAAGATATTGAGCCGTATTAATAAAGAAGAGGTAAACCTTTTACTTGCGAAAATTCGAGGAAATCCTTCTATCTGTATTAATAAAAACTCAAGCAAAACCTTTTACTTTATAAGGAAAAGGTAATCCATAGAAAGTTGAGGTTTTGCTCATGACTTAAGTAAATGGTTATTAATAAAACTGACCATTTACTTTTTCTTTGAAGTAAATCCTTCAAAAATGATGCATCTGATCAGTAGCAGATTATAAAGGGTGTCCCAATAAGAACGCCGGATTTGAAATGTTAACAAACCATATATTTTCATGCTAAATTTACAATATGAAACATGAATCTTAAAGCTTAGTATCTCCGATTAGTAATTGAGTATTATGTCTTGTAAGTGCCAACCTGCTGAATACTGACAAGCTTGACATCTCTTGACAAAGTTTTCCATCACTTTTTCACACACTTCCTGTTGAATTCCATCAATGGCACGAATCATTTCCTCCTTCAAGTCTTGGATTGTTTGAGGGTTATTGGCGAAAACAAGCGACTTTAAATATCCCCAGAATAGAACTGAGCCAATTTATTCGAACTTAGAAATCAATCTTCGGACATATGGCTCATTTGGTGCATTGTCCCGGCCGTAAATAGCGCGCAGCTTCCGTGCTTGTAGTGCACTTTATCTATGACCACGCGTTGATCCGTCGTGTAGCGATTCATGACTACAAATGGGACCTAATACTGATAACATAGCTGATAATTTGGGAATTTGTATTGAAATACAGATAAGGATAAGACGATCCTCAAATCCGGCGTTCTTACTGGGACACCCTTTACGTTTAAGTAAAAGGTGTGTGGTGGTTTTACAGTGTGGTGCTAAATTTTAGCGAATTTCCTAAATAGGGAAAAAGCTATTCCGTAGGTCTCGTGGTAAGACCTAGACCTATGACCCATTTACTTTTCCGTTTTCAGGTCCCCAGAGGCCAAAAACCTCCTCCGTTCAAATTCATATATATGTTTGCCCGTTAGCAAGATAACTCGAGCAAAGGTGATCCGATTTTGATTGTTTATTCTAAGGGATTCGCGAATCAGCATAATAGGGTATGGAAACGGGGGTTTATGGGTGGTTTTATGGGGTAATTGGATTTTAACATTTTTACCCTAAAAACATAGAATTTAGCAACTTCTTTCCAAGCCATTTTGTAGAGTTAAAAAAAACTATTAATTTAGTATATCGAAGCGATATTATGCGCCTAATGGCTACGGAGAAAATAAAAAAAAACTGTAAATTTAAAATTTCCATGTTATTTTTATGGAGAAATTTTTAAACTGTTGTAGTTTTCTTGTTTGTGAGCCTTTTTTGATCAAATTTGCATTCATTTCATACTAAACTATTACATAAAAAAAAAAAAACACCTTTTTACCCTCCCTGTAGCAGTAAACCTAAGTACTCAGTTAAACTAAAGCTACATAAATAGGGAATTAATATGATATTGGAGACATTTTAGTGTACATCCAATCAAGCAAATGGAAATTTACTTAGTCTGCAGGTTTGCTGTGGCGGGAGTATTTTGTTTACCTCCTACTAAGCTATCAAAATATCAATAAAAACACACCTCAACACCTTCCTTGAATCAGCAAACCTAGGTACTCATTAAAATTAATATTATTTAAATAGGAAATAAATCTGACAATTGTCAGGGAATATTTTAGAAGAAATACAGCCAGAAAAGGAAATTTATTTAGTCTGCAGCTGCGGCGAGGGTTTCTGTGGTTACAGTACTGCATGCTATCTACAAAGCATATATGATGATTTCTATAAAAAAAATTATTATGTACCCAACTAACTATTATCATCAACCAAATTATATGTCTAGAAAGGGGTTAAGATTCTGGGGGTGAAATTCCGGCCCACACACTCTAGATTTTATAACACTACATACACACAGTTAAGCCTTCGAGGGATATCAGTAGACAAAAATAGACAGGATCAGACGTGTAACATGTGATGTTCCTAAAGAACCATTTACTTCCGAGCAGAAGGATTTGCTTGGAAGTAAAAGGTAATCATTATTAATACGGTTTGAAGGATATGCTTTTACTTTTACCTTTTACTAGAAGCAAATGCTTTTGCTTCATACCTTTTCCTTTTAAGCATATCCTTCTTTTTATTAATACGGCTCATTGGTCTAAAATTACTCATTTCAGCTTTGGCACCAGATTTGTAGATAGGGATGACTTTTGCAATTTTGAATAGGTCAGGAAACTCTCCTGAACGGATACTTAGGTTTATCAGATGTAATAGGGGTTGAACAAGATAATTTGAGAAGGTCTTAACAAGTTTTGCAGGGATGTTATCCCATCCTGGAGCAGAGCATCCTTTTATACTATTAATTATATTTATTAGTTGATCTTCATTGGCTTCAGCTCAAATACAGAATGAAAGGCATGGTGATGATCCTCCACCTCGGGGTGGAGGATCACTGGATTAATAGCGCTAGCTAGGTTGTAGCCTACATTAGCAAAGTAGTCATTGAATTGTTGGCTGATATTTTTTATGTCAGGAGTAGCAGTGCCTCCGTCACAGAAGGCCTCCACCGGGAAAGGTGCGGGAATGTGTGGTCTACCTGACACCTCTTTGATAGTTGTCCAAAATTTCCTAGCATCTCCGGCTGCTTCCTTGATTTTATTCTTGTAATAATTGAATTTGGTGCTTTTAATTAGTGAATGCAGCATGTTGCGATATTGGTTATATCTATTTTTTAATTGCCTGTTGTATGGATTCTTTTTTACTGTATTAAAGAGTATATCCTGTTTCCTTATTGATGTCAGCAATCCTGCCGTAATCCAAGGTTTAAGTTTTCTACTTTTTGCGTTTACATTGACTTTCTTGGATGCATCATGAATAATAGTTTGGATAGTTTCAATTAGATTAGAAGTACAAGTATTAATTTCTCTACAATTGGTAATATTCTGCCAATCAGATTCTTTGAGTTTTTCATAAATTTTTATTTTAAATGAATCTTTTGAGATTGGATGTCGTTTACTAGGTTTAGAAATTTCTAGAACAATAGGATAGTGGTCCGTTATATTAGTTTCAATAACCGCCGGATATGCTGAATGAAATGATTTTAATTTCAAAAAGAAGTGGTCAAGACATGCGTTACTTTCAGGGCGAGTTACTTTGTCAATGCATTGTATTAAATCAAAATCACTAAGGATGTCAACATATTTTTCTTCAGCTGAGTTAAGTGATGGGTTCAAAATATTGCAATTTATATCACCAGAGAAAATACGAACATACTCTGGAAGGGAAGTGGAATTATAATAGTTATAAACACCATCAAGAAACAATTGAAGGTTAGAATTAGGGCTCCTGTAAACGGCTAGTAATTCACAAGGTTGTCCGTCCCAGTCGAAGGTCAGAGATAAGGCAGTGGCCACACCGCCGATCAACAGCTGATTACAGGTTGCAGATAAAGAGCTATCTAGATATACAACTACACCATCGCTTTGATTTAGGTTGTTGCTTGAACTAAAAATATTGTAACCCGGAATACTTTCTAAAAGAGAAAAAAAAAACAGTCACACCTTGTGCGCTGGGCCTAAAAGGTATTACTTCAACCTGAAAACCATTGGCGTTGAGCCAATGGCAATTTTAGGTTCATGCATGATGCACCATCATCGGAAGTTTGTACATAGATATTTTTTACCTGTTTAACCTAACATTTCTTAGATACATACCACAGCAAAGTGGGCTTCAGGACAGCTAGGATAAAATAACTTTATTCTGATACACACTTGTTTAGATGTATTAAAAGTAAATCAAGAGATACTTTAGTTAACCAAGAAGCTCATTAAAATGCCAAAGAAAAAATTCTTTACTATGAATAATTGAATGTTTTATTCCATTAAATTTGCTTCTTAGTACAAATGTTTACATTTTTTACTATAACTATTACGTTTTACATACATAAAGTAAGCAAGAAAAAAGAAAGACAAAATTAACAAAGTTGTGAACTTAATGTTAAATGACAGGTATTTGCAAAGTTATGCAATGTTTCAGGTAAGAAGGGTAACTACCAAGTAATATTGAAGAAAGTGGAAATGCCCATTGTTTCAAGAAACCCCTGTTTGGATGCTCTACGTAAGACTAGATTGGGTATGCACTTCAAGCTGCATGAGAGTTTCATTTGTGCTGGTGGCCAACCGGGGAAGGACACATGCAAGGTGATTGGACTTATCTTATTCCTTAATTTAGTGTAACATTTGCTGTATTCTCATGTTTAGCTACTATAGGTTCACTGCCTAAACTGTTTCAAGGGAGGGTAAGTTCATTCTGAATCAAACCTTTGGTTTTGAAGGTTTTGAAAAAAATATGAAACTTAAATACAACTGCAATCAATTGCTGCTTTAAAGTGCTGTATACAACCTTTACTAAGTCCATAACGTGTTTCAATCAAGTGAGGATTACGCTGTAAAGATGGCTTGAAGGAGCTTTTTGTGTAACTGCAATATTTTACTGTCAATATTTCATTTTACATAAATTGTGTTATGCATTAAAAATGTACTAATTATTCTGTGTATTATGATGTAAAATATCGTACCTTAGTCGTTACTCGCCCGGTAAGCTTTAACGTACTCGCACAAAAATTCTGCACTAGGCTACGCCTCACGCGGGGACTGTCATGATTGCATGGTAAAACATCACTTACCGGGCTAGTTACGTAATATACTATTTCATCACTCCGTACCGAAAGTAACTATTTTCAATAACAACTGATATTAAAGAAAGTAGTTGCTCTTATGTAGAGCGAGGGAAAACCGATCAGTTGATGTTCCCTCCCTCTAAATTTACTTTCCCTCGCTCTCGATTAGCTCATCATTTATCCACTACGCCCGCTAGTGTTTTGTTAAGGTTTATTTTAATGATTAAAAGCAACTGTCTTCATTGCTGCACAATCTAAATGTATACCTAGAAATAGGCATTCGTTTGTTTTGCTGTGTTTTAGCATAGTCCGTGTTTGAAATTGCTCAAAATATGTCTAACATTTCCTGATGATTAGAAAAACATAGAAACCTCTGAAAACAGCTTCAGAGGTAACTAAACTAATCACTTTCCACCATAGAGAAGTCACGGGAAAGATATGAAGAAAGTTTACCAACTGGTGGAAATTACGTTAAGTCAATTCAAGCAAGCGACTGTTGAAGAATAAAGATTGTTTGCCTTGAATGAGTAGGCTTTATTTAACACAATTCAAGTAATGGAATTCATAAGTAAGAGTTAAATCTAGAGAATGAAATAATGATTACAAACATTCAACATAAACAAATAGAATAACAATGTCCAACAACAGCTGGGGATATTTTATATCACATTCTTCCCCGCTAATACAATTTAAAGTCTTTAAGATGAGAAGGTAGTCTCTTCTGTCTTGAGCTTCGTCTCTGCAATTGGGTTTCATCAGTCCCTAAGGTTGGTAGAGGCTCTTGAGTTGTAGATTCTTCTAAAACTTCTGCATCGGGATGAGAATATACATCTTGGGTTTCGTCTACTAAGTTTCCATTGTTACTCAGTTCTATTGTGTGGTTCTCTGGTGTTGAATTATCATCAAAATCTGTTATCTCAGCTAGTTTTCCACAAGGAGCTAAGTTACGTGTAGACACTGTTGTCTACATGAGCGTAATCAGAGTTTCCCCCCCCTCACTTGGTTCTGTAGGTGGACCAACACCCAGTGGCAGAAGGTAGCTCTCCGCAGCTAACAAGTGAGAGTTGGGGTTTAGGTTGTGGCCAATCTGCCGAACCAACCCCGCATGCGAGGTTTGGCCGGAACGGCGCGAAATTTTCTCCCACTCACTAAACCCCCATACCTTCCCCCATAACTCCTGATCTACCCTTCACCGTTGAGACCGATGCATCTGACACTGTAATAGCAGCAACACTGACCCAGGAAGGAAAACCTGTAGCCTTTTTCTCAAGAGCTCTGTCTCATAGGGAACTAAAGCACAGTTCGGTTGAAAAGGAAGCATATGCAATCGTGGAGTCAGTACGAAAATGGAGACACTGTTTGCTAGGCAGACATTTCAAACTAATAACAGACCAGAAGTCTGTCTCTTTCATGTTCAACTCTAAGATATCGGGGAAAATTTTGAATGACAAAATCATGAGGTGGAGACTAGAACTATCGAGCTATAGTTATGATATTGTTTATAGACCTGGTAAACTGAATGTAGCTGCTGACTCTCAATGCAAGAATGTGTCATCCTGGTGAAACTCGTATGTATCATTGGATCAGAAGCAAAAATTTACCATACACCCTTGATGAGGTTTGAGAAGAATGACTGCTTCCTGTATGGTATGTTCTGAAGTAAAACCAAGATTCTTCAAACATGATGGAAAATTAAAACATCACCGTTTGAGCGTCTTAGCCTGGATTTTAAGGGTCCTCTTCCCTCTTCTACAAGAAATCGGTATATTCTAACAATATCATTGATGATTACTCACGATTTCCATTTGCGTACCCCTGTCCTGATATGTCCTCTTCAACTGTTATTTGCAAACTGAAACAGTTATTTTCATTGTTCGGTACTCCTAGTTACATTCACTCCGATCAGGGATCTTCTTTTCTATTAAAAGAGCTAAAAGAGTTTCTTACTCTAAACGACATTGCTTCTAGCCGGACTACTGCTTACAACCCTCAGTGTAATGGCCAGGTTGAGAGGTATAATGGTACTAGGTGGCGTTTGCAGAGGCATCCACAAAATTGAGCGGAGTCATCAAGGGTTCATATTATATTGTTTTTGTCATACTGCAGTAAAGACCGTAATTTTTAATGCATGCGTTGCGGGTCTATAGTAGCATTTTTACTCTTTAGGGAGTAAAAATAATTTTTAGTCGCTATGGAGTAAAAATCTGCTGTTGTCCTTTCCCATAACATTTTAGGATTGCAGATACCTTAATCTAATCGTCACAAAATGTTCTCACACTCCGGACTGCTCGCCTTTACTACTTACTTCACCACTTCCAACGTCACGGACCAGTTTCCCTCCTTTCCCATAGCATTTTAGGATTGCAGATACGTTAATCTAATCGTCATAAAAAGTTCCCACACTCCAGACTGCTCGCCTTGACTACTTCCCTCACCACTTCCTACATCGCGGACCTGTTTCCCTCCCTTCCCACAGCATCATAGGATTGCAGATACCTTAATCTAATCGTTATAAACAGTTCCCACACTCCGGACAGCTCACCTTGACTACTTCCTTCACCTCTTCTTACATCGCGGACCTGTTTCCCTCTCTTTCCATAGAATTTTAATATTGTAGATACCTTAATCTAATTGTCATAAACAGTTCCCACACTCCGGACAACTCGACTTTACTATTTCCTTTACCACTTCCTACGTCACGGACCTGTTTCCCTCCCTTTCCATAGCATTTTAGGATTGCAAATACCAGACTGCTCACCTTTACTTCCTTCACCACTTCCTACGTCACGGACCTCAAGCTAGTGACGTCATTTGATTATATTTATGATGATCCATACCGTTTCTGTTCTAATATCTGTGGATTAATGCTATCAGCTATTTCTTTATCTACTGCATTCAAATTCAACGGCTGATCATATGTTTTTGTTTATGTGTCAAATACTGCTTCCATAAGGATTACATTGATACTTTGAGACCCAGTGGGGCGGATTCCTGAGAGATTTTTTTAACGCCATATAGATTAGATGTTGGCACTCACTGATATGGTCTTTATCACCATGCAAAATTTGAAAACGATTGATTCAGCCGTCTAGGAGGAGTTTGCGTATTACGAAATGCATAAGAGTCGACGTATAAGAGCTTCGCTCAATAATCTGGAGAACAGTAGAACTTGCCCTTAAGAACTATCAACTTGACGTGACAAAGTGGGAATTAGTTCTGGATGAAGCTCTTTACTCTATCCGATCCTTGCTTTGTACTGCCACAAAGTGTACGCCACATGAACGATTAATGTTTGGACATCCCAGAAGATCATAAAATGGTGTTTCCACACCATTCTGGTTGATGATTCCTGGAAAAGTGTTGATGAGACGTCCTATCAGAAACTCTAAGTATGAACCAATAGTGCAGGAGGTGACGTTGCTGGAAGGAAACTCTGATTACGCTGATGTAGACAACAGTGTCTGTACACGTAACTTAGCTCATTGTGGAAAACTAGCTGAGATAACAGATTTTGATGATAATTCAACACCAGAGAACCACACAATAGAACTGAGTAACAATGGAAACTTAGTAGACGAAACCCAAGATGTATATTCTCATCCCAATGCAGAAGTTTTAGAAGAATCTACAACTCAAGAGCCTCTACCAACCTTAGGGACTGATGAAACCCAATTGCAGAGACGAAGCTCAAGACAGAAGAGACTACCTTCCCATCTTAAAGACTTCAAATTATATTAGCGGGGAAGAATGTGATATAAAATATCCCCAGCTGTTGTTGGACATTGTTATTCTATTTGTTTATGTTGAATGTTTGTAATCATTATTTCATTCTCTAGATTTAACTCTTACTTATGAATTCCATTACTTGAATTGTGTTAAATAAAGCCTACTCATTCAAGGCAAACAATCTTTATTCTTCAACAGTCGCTTGCTTGAATTGACTTAACGTAATTTCCACCAGTTGGTAAACTTTCTTCATATCTTTCCCGTGACTTCTCTATGGTGGAAAGTGATTAGTTTAGTTACCTCTGAAGCTGTTTTCAGAGGTTTCTATGTTTTTCTAATCATCAGGAAATGTTAGACATATTTTGAGCGATTTCAAACACGGACTATGCTAAAACACAGCAAAACAAACGAATGCCTATTTCTAGGTATACATTTAGATTGTGCAGCAATGAAGACAGTTGCTTTTAATCATTAAAATAAACCTTAACAAAACACTAGCGGGCGTAGTGGATAAATGATGAGCTAATCGAGAGTGAGGGAAAGTAAATTTAGAGGGAGGGAACATCAACTGATTGGTTTTCCCTCGCTCTACATAAGAGCAACTACTTTCTTTAATATCAGTTGTTATTGAAAATAGTTACTTTCGGTACGGAGTGATGAAATAGTATATTACGTTACTAGCCCGGTAAGTGGTGTTTTACCATACAATCATGACAGTCCCCGCGTGAGGCGTAGCCTAGTGCAGAATTTTTGTGCGAGTACGTTAAAGCTTACCGGGCGAGTAACGACTAAGGTACGATACTTTACATCATAATACACAGAATAATTAGTACATTTTTAATGCATAACACAATTTATTTAGGACATAACATAAATTATAATATTTTTAAGTTATAGAAAATAAAATATGCCGTTGCAGTGAGCTGTTTATTTGATCAGCTGACTAAGTGCACGGTAAAAGTACATAACGTTACTTTTCCGTGTTTAGGAACGGTAAAGGGCAACTTTCCAGCCTATCAAAAAGGAATGGAAAAGTACCTGTTTCTGTGTAGTATGATGTAAACTATTTTTACTTTCTCCCCCTACACATACTTAGTATATGGAGAAAGTATTGTTTTCATCAAAATTTTTGAGTTTGATTTTTGAGTGGATACATCCGTTTTGGATTCCTCTGGACCCATAAAAGTGGTTTTCGAAGTCTGTGTGTGTCTGTATTTTGGATGTGTACAGAGCTACAGACTACACCTGTGGTCCGATTTTGATGACATTTGGTATGTAGGTACTAATCCATAGTATCTACAGGCGTTTTTAAAATTTTTTTGAAATTTTGATTTTTAAAGGTGATTTTCCTAAAAAAACCCATAAAATAACGGAAAAACTAGATTTTTTGAAAATGGCCTGAATGATTTTGAAAAAAATTTTGTAGCAGCAAAAACAACCGTTTTTAATACACATGTTGCGGGTCTAAAGTTGTTATTTTACTCCCTAGGGAGTAAAAAGCCTTTTTAGTCCTTAGGGAGTAAAAGTCAGCTGTTGTAAACTTCAATTGTAAGCAATCGCATGTATCAAAATTATTTATCGATAAATTACCTACATGGATTGTAGTTTAATATGTTGCATTGTTGTCAAAAGTTCGACATATCGATAGTATAATGTAAACTAACACAATCATAATAAGCAAAATTATTGTATTATTTGCTTTAACAATGTTGAAAATAAGTGGTTTTGAGAGGCTATCTTTACATGAAAAGTATTTTTGTTTTCTAACTTAAGCCTCGTCCACACATGGCTATTTGTCTACGGAAACATTGTCGGCCGACTGTCTCCGTAGTGCTATTTGTATTCAGCGATGTCTCCAGTTAGTCGGCCAACTGTCTGCCACCTGTCAGCAGACAAATTTCGGTGTTTCTGGAGACAAAATACTGTGTTGTTTTGTGTTTCCCATTTGAATGGGAAACACGGAGACAAGATACAAAACTTTTGTCTCAAGTCTGCATGTGTGGACGTGTCTGGAGACAGAAGACTGGATACAAGCCGAAGGTGTTCAACATTCAACCTATTTAGTTGGACTGCAAATCGGTAATATTAAGATTTTTGGGCGGTATTAAAAGAACTGGAATTGAGTTTCTTTAAAGTTTTGGAATTAGTTTTCAATAATTTATATTATTATATGACATTTTATTGAATTGTTCCTCTTCAAGTTTGAAATCTTAGGCCCGACAAAGCCTAGCAAAACCTCAAAATCTTTAGAAGTCAATCTCGTGAAGTTCCTAAATCCTTCACCTAGCTTATAAGGTCTGATAGAAGATTGTGACGACAGTACGAACCTTGATCTAGAAAATTTTGGGTCTATTCCTAGGTTCATTTCATTTCAATATCTTTATTCAATAATTGTACATTGTACATTGAATAGTGTCAGATTCCTAACCTAGTAAATAAAGTTATAAGCTAAAATTACAATTTATATAATACTAAGAAACTACCAATAAAATCAGGTTAATTGGGGAAACACCTCTTTAATGGAGTAAGGAGCGATTTCTATGAGATAATTTTTTAATTTGTTTTAAAATTTGATTGAGTTGCCAATGGGTTTTAAATTATTTGGAAGAAACCGTAAAAATCTTCTTCCGGCACAGGTGGGCTTTTTATTTGAAAATAAAAGATGGTTGCGACTATTTTCTCTTAGGGCTTTTCCTCTTGTATTGTAGCATAATTGTGCGTTATCTGATATACTTTCTTTTGCTATGAGAGCAGTTTCAAAAATGTATTGGGCAAACACAGTTAATATTTAAAAATTTTTGAAATGATTTTTAACACATTCATCATTTTTTTGTCCCATCATTGTTCTTAATGCCCTTTGCTGTAATTTTAAGATTCGATTAAGATTTTTCTTAGTTGTAGCTCCATATAAAGATATACCGTATGAAATGTGGCTATGGACAAGAGAATGATATATTGTTTTCAAAGTATTGATATTACATAGATATGACATCTTTTTCAAAGCAAATATCCCTGAATTTATCTTTGAGCAAACATGATCGACGTGGTCCTGCCAGGATAGATGTTTATCAACTTTTAAACCTAAAAAATCTATTTTTTCAACTTGTTTGATTTCATTGGGATACAAAATAATCAACGGTTCTATTTTGTTTTTACATTGCTTAGTTGAAAATGATATAAAATTAGTTTTACTTTTGTTTATTTTGAGATTGTTGGATAGTAAGTAATTTTTAATATTTGCAAGTTCTATAAAGGTATCTATTTCGATGTGTTCTACTGTTTTTCCTGTGATTTTTAAGTTAATGTCATCAGCATATAAACACATATTTCCACAAGGTACACACGACAGTACATTTGGAATCTTATCAATGTAGCAAAGGAATAAAACAGGGCCTAGTATTGAACCCTGAGGGACACCAAAGTGATTAAGTTTTATTTCTGATCTGTTTTTTACCAGCCAATTATTTTTATTAGACACTAGCTGTAACCCGCGGGCTTTGCCCCGTTTAACTTCTTAATTTTCAAGATTATCTCGTTCGCATGGCTCAATCACGTCCTGGTTGAAGTTTGTTCGCTACGCTCACTCACCTTTAGGTTGGAGCTCGTTCGCTACGCTCACTCACCTTTAGGTTGGAGCTCGTTCGCTGCGCTCACTTGCCTTCAGGTTAGCTCGTTCGCTACGCTAACTCGCCTCCAGGTTGGAGTTCGTTCGCTACGCTCACTCACCTTTTGGTTGCAAATTAGCTGTTGTCATAAATGTAAAAGAAATAATAGTGCTGCACCCTGTTGGTAATCCTTGTAACTTTAATGATATTGAACATCATAGAACAAAACCAACTTGTTTAATTGAAACAGCTGTTAAGATTCAATAATTCCATTTCTCATAAGGTTAACATGGGAAACTCCAGAGCCACTGGGGCGGAGCCCGAAAGGATTTTTGAAATAAGAATATGCCTATATGTTAATCGGGAATGTGAGCTATCATCATGCCAAATTTCAGCCCAATCCGACCAGTATTTTTTGCGTTCACTTGTCACAAACATACATCCATACATCCATCCATACATCCATACATCCAAACTTTCTCATTTATAATATTAGTAGGATGATTTCACGTATTGCTTTCTATCCGATAAATATGATTTGAACCACGCCAAAATGTGACCTCTTACTCCCATATCTTTTAGTTTGAGTATTAGAGTTTGGTGACATACCCTATCAAAAGCCTTCGTAAGGTCCACTGATATTCCTATAACATTTTCGTGGCTATCAATTGAATTTATTATACTTTCAAAAAAACTTGAAGCAGCTGTAATTGTTGATCTGCCTGAGCGAAAACCATGTTGGCCACTAAATAGAAGGTTGTTATTTTCTATAAAAGACACTAGCCTAATTTTCATTGCCTTTTCAAATAATTTTGAAATAACTGGCAAAAGTGATATTGGTCGATAGTTTTCTACGCACTGAGGGTCCCCCTTTTTGAAAATAGGCACAACCTTAGCAACTTTTAATAATTTTGGAAAATGACCGGATATAAAAGATGAATTAATTAAATGAGTAAAAATTGGAACTAGTTCTTGTTTTGTATATTTTATTACTTTAACGGGAATTTCGTCATGCCCACGTGAAGGTTTGTTACTTAAAGAGTTTATCAGTTTTTCTACTTCCTCACATGAAACAGGTTCACATCGAAATAATGTTTTAGATTTGACACAATTTGCTAGTACTGGCTGGTGATTATCTAACAACTTATTACAGTTTACAGAACCATTCTTTCCAGATAAACTTAGAAAGTAGTCATTTAGTACATTAGATATTGCCCTGGGATCTGCAATAGTTGTTCCATTGTACGCAATGGTCATGTCATTCACTAAGTTATTTTCTTTGTTACCTACTTCTTTATTTATAATTTTCCAGGTTGTTTTTATAACATTACCCGAGTTATTTATTTTTTCATCGTAGTGTAATCTTTTAGTTTTGTTTGCCGATTTTTTAAAAGTCTTCATTTTTGTTTTACAGAGGTTAGACAAGTTTTTGTCTTTTATTAATCTAGCTAATTTTGATGATTCCACGATTTCGTTGAATTCCTCCTTTAATGAATAAGTATACCACTCTTTACTGTTAGTTTGTTTCTTTATTACTTGTTTTGGAAATGCTGTGATAAAATGTGATTTGAAAATTTTATAAAATGTTTTGTATTTTTGTTCACAGTTTGCATTAAAAACTTCAAACCAGGACTCGTTTTGTAATGATATTTTGAAATTAATTAGATTTTCATCCTATGCCCCATGGTTCAGAAATATGAACACGGGATATAATTACGTCCTCCTCGGTTGCCATACCAACAAACACAGAAACACTGGCTGGCTAGTGTGGACGCAAAACACATCGGAAACTTGTATGCAAATCTGTGTAGACAGACTGTCGGCAGATGATCGGCCGACTGTCTGTCGACTATCCGCCGTCCGAGCCGACTAAGTCTGCATGTGTGGACTAGGCTTTAGTTTGTTAAATGATGTTGCAAATTTAGTTCATCACACAGGCGAAAAGTTCTTTTCAACCCCCGGCTTCGCCTCGGTCGTGAAACTTGAGCTCAGGTCGAAAAGAGTCACTTTACGCACTTTTGTGTATATGAAAATAGCTCATATATCCATACAGCTGAGTTTTAAGGAAATCATTGTTTTCCATTCTACCAAAACATTATGATTTTGCTTTCATTATATTTACTGTCCCAAACAAACTTTTTCCTTTCCCAAAAAAATCAAGTTTCCGTTCAGTTCAAAAGGAGTGCTGGTGTATGTATTATTTTATTACAGAACATATCTGGCAGCTGACTTTTAAATAAATTGTAAACTATATGGAAGTTTGACAGAGGATTACTAGATAATGGAATAGCGTTGGGTGTGTTAGATTATTTTATTAATCAAAACCAAGTAGGTAGCTTTGTGTGTGATTATTTGCATGATTGAAGAAAAGTATTGTTCATTATGCATCACAAAAGTTCTATTTTAGGGGTAGATTTCGGCTCGCTAGAAAACCACTATCTTTCCCCAAAATGTGTCACTTTCGGGGCTAGTAGTAGACCTATAAGAAATAGCCTAGTGCAAAATTATTAGTAGGTTTACATTTGAAGTTTTGAAGAAAAAATCATATTTTTATGTGTGATGAACAATTTATTTAAAATACACAAATAAAAATATTACAGTTTAGTAATATTTGTTTTGTTTAAAAACTGCACAATATACCAAATACAGGGAGCGGCAGAAATATCTGACGGTTTTCAAGCGAGTACAGTCCGGCAGCCAAGTGGAGGAGGGTGGTGGGGAGCGGCTCATTCTCAAGGCCAAGTGACCCCATTTCAGTCGCCATAGAGCAGTGGACCGGTATACATCGCGCGTTTGTCGTTGAGGCGTATTTTAAAAATGGCGATTCTGTTGTTGATACGCAACGTAAGTTTCGTAGGCATTTTAATGTGGCTCGTGGGGAACCTATCCCATCCCGAAACACCATCAAATTGTGGGTGGATACCTTTAGATCCACAGGATCAACTGCAAAACGTAGGCCTACAGGCCGTCCAAGGTCAGTGAGGACGCCGGAGAACGTGGAGCGAGTGCTACAAACTGTGCTAACGAGCCCGCATCGCCCGGCGCGTGGACAAGCTGCTGCTCATGGCTTGGCTCATGACGAATTTTGCTGAAGTTTTTGGACGATTGCTATTTTATATGGGTGAAAGTGAAGGTCTGAGTGCAAAATTTGTCGAATAGAGAGCTCAGACATGCCATGAGCAGCAGCTTGTCCACGCGCCGGGCGATGCGGGCTCGTTAGCACAGTTTGTAGCACTCGCTCCATGTTCTCCGGCGTCCTCACTGACCTTGGACGGCCTGTAGGCCTACGTTTTGCAGTTGATCCTGTGGATCTAAAGGTATCCACCCACAATTTGATGGTGTTTCGGGATGGGATAGGTTCCCCACGAGCCACATTAAAATGCCTACGAAACTTACGTTGCGTATCAACAACAGAATCGCCATTTTTAAAATACGCCTCAACGACAAACGCGCGATGTATACCGGTCCACTGCTCTATGGCGACTGAAATGGGGTCACTTGGCCTTGAGAATGAGCCGCTCCCCACCACCCTCCTCCACTTGGCTGCCGGACTGTACTCGCTTGAAAACCGTCAGATATTTCTGCCGCTCCCTGTACAAATCATTAAGGTAATAACAGTGTTTGAGGTTACCTATCCAATGAATTTGCAGGGTGACGGAGGCGGTCCGCTAGCATGCCCCAGCAAGAGTGACCCCCAGGTGTACGTACAGGCTGGTATTGTGGCGTGGGGCATCGAATGTGGCACTGGCACTCCTGGGGTCTATGTCAATGTGCCATACTTTGTCTCCTGGATCAACAACAAGCTGCAGCAAAGAGGCATCTACTTAGAGTAAATAATATAAAAATATTAAGGCAGTTAAAGAAATTGTGTTTTACGAAACAGATAATTTTATACCTAAATACATATGGTTTTTATAATTAATCTGGTTGTTTGGTAGCCATACCTACAAGGAATACAAATGTTTTTGAAATATAACAACAGTTGGAAATAAAAAAGGGAGAAAATCATTTAAGTAGCAACCTGAAAGATTGTGTCCAAATTAGAATAGTAATATTGAAATAACATAAACGATAAACTCCTATGGTAAAAGTAAAAAATATGGCATACATTGCTCATATGTAGCAACAAAAAAAGACACAACAAATGCTATCTTAATTTAAGCTCTGTATCAAGATAACGTAGCTACTTTAATACCAGTATAAATATTCGCAAAATCTGACATTTCTAAAACCGTCCTTGTACCAATCTGTTGAGTATGCCTAATCCATACAATACTAGCAACCACTGGCAGTTAACAGTACCTGTAACTGTGTACGTGAGGTAAAGAAGTGTATTGGAATTGTTATGATACTTATTTTTAGCGATGTGTTAAGTTTGCCCAATTCTGGAGAAAAACCTTTCATTGGACGCATCTCCCACTACTGTTCTTCAACCTGTAAAATACTCAAACTTTGTTATAAACGTTTTGTTTGATTACAATGTAACTTTGGCAAAGTCCTATACAGTAGAACCTCTTTAATCGAAACTAATAGGTACCGGGGGTAGTTCAGACTATTGAATAGGTCGGATTACAGAACATTTGTTGTTTTTCCATAGGTAACAATAGCTAAAACATGGCTAAAATGGAGCATAATTGTTACTGAAAAAGTGAAAAATGCTTTATAATAATTGCTTTATAATTGCTTAAGTAAAATACAATGTTTATTTAATACGGTTGTAAACAGAGTGAATGAACAGTATAGAAACAATTATGGTGCGTATATCAATAAATACAGTATACAATAAAAGAACTACTGTACTGTCTATAGACTATAGCAATGAGGCATTCGGATTAGTGGACGTTTGGATTACAGGGGTTTGGATTGAAGAGGTTCTACTGTACAGGGCATAAGCTATTACCGCAGTTCTTATGGTAAGACCTAGACTCGGGACCGATTGACTTTCTCCTTTTGATGTCCCCAGAGGCCAAAAGCATGATCTGTTCAAATTCATATGTGCGTTTGTGTTTGTGTCTGATAACTCGAGCAAAGTCCATCAGATTTTGATTAAATTTGGTACAAACTTGTGAACCTACTTTTATTCTAGTGAGTTTGCAAACCTGCATGATCGGACCATGGGAAAAATATGGGTAAAAATAGAATTTTCTCATTTTGGCCCTTAAAATATAACTTTTTAAAACTTCTTTCTAAACCGTTTTGTAGAGCTTGAAAAATTATTTAGCACATTGAAGCGCTGTTGCATGCCTAGCCTATTGGTTGTAGAGAAAACTCCTAATACTGTTACCTAAACTCAAAATTATATCTTCTGGAGAGTAAATTAATTGCTGCAATTTGCTTGTTTTTGGGTATATTATTTTTACAAAATTTGGCAAATCTATTTATTTTATACCTAGCTATTATCCTTTCACTTAAAATATAAAAACATTTTTACCTACGACCGTTTTTTAAAGTAGCCGTTTCAGTACAGTTCTTAGAATTGAAAAGTATCTCATAACAGCATTGTTTACATTCATAACAGCATAGTTTTACTCATAACAACACGGGTAACGGACCAATGAGGTTCAAGGATTGAGAGAGGAGAAGCAAAATTGTAATGATTCAAAATTCAACTAATCAGCTGTTCAGGCCAATTTAATTGTTGATTGGTGCAATTAGTAATTGATACAACGTTTCGTTGCATCAATGTCAGTGGCAATTAGAGGTTATAAACAAAAACATAACCTCTCTTAGAATTTATGAGTAGGCCTAGTGATTTTTAGTAATTAAAACACCGTCGTAGGTAAAATAGTGTACGCAACTCGCGTAAATAGTGTTAACGACACTCGTAGAAGTTTTTAAGGCACTCGCCAAGGCTCGTACCTTAAATTTTCTACTCGCGTCGTTAACACTAACTTTACGCAATCGTTGCGTAAACTACTATATTACCATCCTTGTAGCAGCAAACCTATGTAGGCCTACTTGTTAAGTCTAATGTTATTTGAATAGGGAATTAATCACCAGATTAATTTAATTTATTAAATTAATATAATAAATTAATTGTTAAATTAATTAATAAATGTAATTAATTTAATCCACAGTCCTATTTAAAAAAGATATTTTAGTGAAAGTCAAATCAGGCAAATGGAAATTCGGTTAGCCTGCAGGTTTGCTGAGGCGGGGGTATTTAACTATAGTTTTGAACCATGAATGGCAATACCATTAAAACTTCCCTACCACCTGATACACTTTAGTAAATTTGGTGTTGTGAGATCCGGTACCAGTAGTGAATGTGTATTTTAGCATAGACAAATAGAATAAATATAGACTGTCAAAGGAAGGTTCCGGCGCCCACCACTAGGGTTTGCCGTGTAGTTACGGCGCACACTGCTGCAGGGTGGGAGCGCAGGAGCCGTATGCGACCAGCAGACGCTGCAGCGGTGTGCGCCGTAACTACACGGCAAACCTAGCGGTGGACGCCAAAACTTCTGCTAACCGCAGCACAGCTGACGGTCTATATTTGTTCTATTTGTCTATGATTTTAGTTATAAAAACGTTCCTTACCAGCTGTTTCTGGCAGTAGGGCCTAAATGTGATAAAGGCAGGATGAGGTTTTTTAATACAACTATTCAAACTCTCAGCTTTTTTCAAAGTTAAAAATTACATGGTAATACTATTATTTGTAAAATAATACTATACTGTATAGTTTGTGGTGGAAGGAAAATACATAGGTGGGCTATTCCCCTCAGATGCTGACGTCAGTTAGATTGCAAACACCATTTTACTATTTATGAAAACAAGCTGTTTGGCCCGTCCTACGAATGGGAATCGAGTAGTCCATTAAAACTGTATATAGTGTGTCTATTATTAATTCAAGTAAAGTTTAAGCAGTTCAAAACGTATACGAGGGCTGTTTTTTTTCAACCTCCGATTGGCTATAAATAAAAGACAAGTCCATATAAAATAATACATTTATTAACAAAATAAAGGTACTTACGGCTACTTTTCGACATAATCGCCATAGAGATTCAGACATTTGTCGTATCTGTGGACAAGCTTTTGTATGCCCTCCTCATAGAAGGTTGCCGCCACCGCATTTAGGTAGTTTTTGACGTTGGTTTGGAGCTCCGCATTGTTTTGAAAACGCTTCCCACCAAGCCACGTCTTCAGATTAGGAAAAAGGTGAAAGTCGCTGGGTGCAAGGTCAGGACTGTATGGCGGATGATCGAAAATGTCCCATCCAAATTGGTCGAGAAGCTGTTGAGTTGCTCCAGCAGTGTGTGGACGGGCATTGTCATGGATCAAAACAACTCCAGAAGTCAGCATTCCTCTTCGTTGGTTCTGAATGGCTCTATGCAAACGTCGTAAAGTTTCACAATAAACAGCTGCAGTGATTGTGGTTCCAGGTTCCATGAATTCCACAAGCAACACACCTTTTTGGTCCCAAAACACAGTAGCCATGGCCTTTCTGTAATTAAAGGTTTGTTTGAATTTCTTTGGTTTGTTTGGTGAATTTTAATGCATCCATTGTTGTGATTGTCGTTTTGTTTCCGGTGTGTCGTACTGAATCCAAGTTTCATCCCCAGTCACGATTGAGCTAAAAAAGTCGTCTCCGTCATCATGGTAACTGTAGCGTAATCAAAAGGTTATTGTAGAAATAATAAAGTGGACTGTATATGGGTTATTAATTTAATTTTGACAACAGAAAATAATTATGGACTTTTGGTTGTTGTCTCTAGTTGAGAAGATATGTTTCATGAATGTCCAAATGTTCTCACAGTACACAGAATTTAGAGTCAAATTAAAAAGGGTTTATTAAATGCACACAAAAGGAAAAGGTAAATGAAACAAGTCAAAATAAAAGGAGAGAGAAATGAATGATGTTACACAAAGAAACGATATTACGAGAGAGAAAAATTTCACTTTTTGAACCAGAATGTTTACATTTTCAAAATTTTATTATTGTATTGTTGTTGACATGTGGGGATTATTTTAATATGGTCATATGGTCAGCTGGCCTTTTACTGAACATACCGGCCTCCATAAAACGATAGTTTTATAACAATGAACACCAAATTGTGCAAAAACGGAGCACTGAAGAATATTTTGGATATTTTTACAACTATTTACAGGTCTTTAAGTTTTATGGCTTAGTTTTGAGGGAGAGGGAACACTTTAACAACTGGTCTAGTAAGGTAACCGTGTTGAGTCTTCAGATCAACAACCCTGACTTGTCCATCTGTGCCAGGATGCAACTGTGTGACACAGGCTAAGGGCCAGGACAAAGGAGGCGATGAAGAGTGAATCAAGACTAGATCTCCAACTTTTATGTTTTCTGTTTTGTCCATTTGGATCGTTGCTGGAGTGTATGAAGGTACTCTAGTTGCCAGCGCTTCCAAATCCTTTGGTGGAGAGCTTGTACTAGATGCCATCTTTTGAGCCGAGTTAGTGGAATATCAGCATGGTCTTCTTCTGGAATTGATGCCAGCGGAGATCCTATGAGGAAATGTCCTGGAGTGAGTGCTGAACAGTCATTAGGGTCGTTAGATAATGGTGTCAAAGGACGGGAATTGAGGATTGCCTCTATTTGTGTAGTCAGAGTCATGAATTCTAGGAGAGTAAGAATGTTGTCACCCATGACACGGCGCAGATGGTATTTGACACTTTTCACTGCTGCTTCCCAAAGACCACCTTGATGGGGCGAAGCAGGAGGATTGAAGTGAAAATTTATTTTCCTGGATGAAGTGAAATGCAATAGGTGTTCTTCAGATTCTTTGGTGCGCAGGGTGTTTTTGATTGTTCGACGCAGTGCAGAATCAGCGCCTACGAAGTTCGTGCCACAGTCGGAATAGATATCTTTACAGAATCCTCTTCGGGAGATGAATCGTGTGAGTGCCGCGATGAATCCCTCAGTTGTTAAATCTTCTACAACTTCTAAGTGCACTGCCTTTGTCACAAAACAAATAAAAACACAGATGTAGGTTTTGATATGACGCATTCCGCGGAGATTGACAACTTTCATGTCAAAAGGGCCACAATAGTCAACGTCACTGGTAGTGAATGGTCGAGCTGGAGTTACTCTTGCGGTAGGAAGATCTCCCATGAGTAGAGTGATGTTCTTTGGTTTCACTTTGAAACATTTTACACATTTATGAATACGTGTCCGTATGACTCGACAAGCCGAAAGAATCCAATAGTTTTGGCAAAGGATTGCTTGGGTCAGTGGTGGTCCGGAATGTAAGTGAGTAGTGTGGACAAAGTCTATGAGAAGATCAACGATATGGTGCTTCTTTGGAAGTACTATTGGGTGTTTGACGTTGAATTTCAGCGATAGCTTCTTAAGCCGGCCTCCCACACAAATTATGCCGGAAGCATCCAGAAAAGGGTTTTAACGTTGAAGATTAGAGGTACTGGGTTTGTTTTTGTGAAGTAGAGTCAATTCATTCGTAAAACATGTAGCTTGTACACACTTGATGATGGTACGCTCTGAGTTCTTAAGTTCAGAGACGGTGAGATGCCCATGTCTTCGGTCAGAGCTACGTGTATTGTGGATAAACCGCAAGACATAGCTTGTGGTTTCCACCAGAAGGTTCTAAGTAGTTTGGACCACGATGAGTACTTGGAGAGAAGATCCCATTCTGGAGGTTGGGTTGATACTAGGACATTTAGAGGAGTTGTTTTACATTCTTGAGTGTCTTGCAAGTTGATGGGAGCGAAACGATTAGTTGGCCAATGATCATTTGAAAGAGTTAACCATGGAGGGCCATTCCACCATAGAGGATGATCAATGAGTTGAGCGGGAAGCAAACCACGTGACGCACAATCAGGGGTTGTCCGTTGAGGGAACGTAGCGCCAGGAGTGAGAGGGGATCAATTCTTGGACTTGAGCAACTCTGTTAGTTGGCAACATACGTTTTTAGTCGATATGATGGGGTGTGTAACCAAGTGAGGGTTACTGATGAATCATACCACAATGTAGTTTGAGAAAGGTCAATCTTTTCTTTGAAAATTGTACAACAGTAGGTTGTGAAGTGTGCACCACATAGTTCCAAGCGGGGTAGAGTAACACGTTTCAAAGGAGCTACACGTGCTTTTGCGAGATCTGACGAGTGATGATTTCTCCAGTTGAAAACTCACAGCGGAAGTATAAGACTGCTGAGTATCCTACTTCGGAGGCATCTGAAAATCCATGGAGTTGTAAGAAACATGTGGTATTGAAATGGAACGAGCGAGGGATCTTAATACTTGAAAGTAGAGAGGTTTCATCAACGAAAATGTGCCATTTTTCGGTGAGTTCATTTGGAAGAGTGTCATCCCATTGGATACCCTTTGACCAGAGTATTTGCATGAGGGTTTTTGCCCACATGGTCACGGGTGACAAAAAACCGGTAGGGTCAAAAATGCGTGCTATAATGCTCAGCACTGATCGTTTTGTAGGAGGACCATCAGGGAGACTTAAGTTGTAAGTGAAACAATCTGAAATGGGTGACCAATGTAGTCCAAGAATGGCAAAATGAGGGTGATTAGTGGCTTCCAAAAAGACTGGTGTTTCTAGATGATCTTGAGGCAAATCTTGGAGCATTTCTGGGCAATTGGATGTCCATTTTCTTAGCTCAACCACCACGTGCAAGAAGTTCAATCAGCTGATCTCGTAGTTGCTTAGCTTCGTTGAGTGTATGAGCTCCACAGATGACGTCATCCACATACGTATGATCCCGTAAAACTTTGGCTGCTGCTGGGAACGACCCTTCTTCGTCGTCAGCAAGTTGATGTAACGTTCTGATGGCATGGAAAGGTGAACTGCTTAGACCGTATGTAACTGTCGTTAATTTGTATGTGGAGATTTCTTGAGTCTTTGGATCACGCCATAGAATTAACTGATACTTCTGGTCGTCAGGATGAACTTGAATGCAACGATACATTTTCCTTATATCGCAACTGAACACATAATTATGTGAACGAAAATTCAACAAAATGTCACAAATGTCAATTTGAAGTTTGCGACCGGTTAAAAGAATATCATTTAGTGCGACACCGGTACTGGTTTTGCAACTACCATCAAAAACTGTACGAAGTTTGGTTGTACTACTGGTTTCCTTCAGTACACCGTGATGAGGCAGATAGTAGTGTGGTTGCGAAAGATCGGAAGGGGATGCTTTGACCATGTGTCCGAGATTTTCATATTCAGTCATAAACTGTGTATACAATTCCTTGAAATTAGAGTTGGATTCAAACTTTCGTTCGATTGAGTGAAGTCTATGTTCAGCAGCAGATTTTGAAGTGCCCAGTGGTTGATGTTGGTCCTTGAAAGGGAGTCGAACCACATATGTTCCATCTGGAGAGTGGGAGTGAGTTGATTTGAAGTGATCTTCAGCGATGCGATCGTCTTCAGAGATAAGATTGCACTGCGGTACCTCTTCTTGTTGCCAAAAGCGAAGTAGAGTATTATGTAGCTCGTCCGTAGTGGAGAGTAGAGATGAATGGCATGAGGTGGGAGAAGAGTTAGACAAAGTTGGTGCATTGCCCATTAACACAAATCCCAATCGGGTTCCAATAACGAATGGAAAGTTTGAGCCCAATGGGTAGGATTGATGAGTAAGAAGTTCTGGAAACAAAGCACCTCCTATGAGAATGTCAATATTCTGAGGAATATGAAAAATCGGATCTGCGAGGACAAAAGGTTTTACCAGTTCATAAACCTCAAAAGAGAGTTGAGTACGAGGCAAAGGAGCGGAAATTCTATCTAGAATATGGAAAGGTTGATTTGAAGCAATTACTTCACTGCCTAGTGTGGATAGTTCTAGGAGTGCATGTCCCTTTGTCGAGGATTGCGATGCAGAGATTCCCACGATTGTGTGAGTAGAGCGGTGACGAGAGACGTTTAATAGCTGTGCTGCCCTCTCTGTCATGAAGTTGAGTTGACTTCCACTGTCGAGCAGACATCGAAAGACATGAGAGATTCCATTAGTAGCGGTAATTTTAATGAGAGCGGTGCCTAGAAGTACCGTAGTTGCAGGCTGAGAAATCGAGAGCAACATTTCTGGTTGAGCAGAAGCGACTACAGAAGGTGTAGCAGTTGAAGGTTTTGAGGGTTTGGCTACAGGAGGAGGCTGCACCGACTTTACAACTGTTGAAGAATAAAGATTGTTTGCCTTTAATGAGTAGGCTTTATTTAACACAATTCAAGTAATGGAATTCATAAGTAAGAGTTAAATCTAGAGAATGAAATAATGATTACAAACATTCAACATAAACAAATAAATAACAATGTCCAACAACAGCTGGGAATATTTTCTATCACATTCTTCCCCGCTAATATAATTTAAAGTCTTTAAGGTGAGAAGGTAGTTTCTTCTGTCTTGAGCTTCGTCTCTGTGATTGTGTTTCATCAGTCCTTAAGGTTTGTAGAGGCTCTTGAGTTGCAGATTCTTCTATCACCTCTGCATCGGGATGAGACACATCCTGGGTCTCGTCTACTAAGTTTACATCGCTATTAAGTTCCATTGTGTGGTTCTCCGGTGTTGATTCATCATCAAAATCTGTTCTCTCAGCTTGTTTTCCACAAGGAGCTAAGTTGCGTGTAGACACTGTTGTCTCACGCCCATCTGGCAATCGTACATGAGCGTAATCAGAGTTTCCTTCCAGCAATGTCACCTCTTGCACTATTGGTTCATACTTAGAGTTTCTGATAGGACGTCTGATCAACACTTTTCCAGGAGTCATCAACCAGTTTGGTGTGGAAACACCATTTTGTGATCTTCTGGGATGTCCAAACATTCGTTCATGTGGCGTACAATTCGTGGTAGTACAAAGCAAGGATCGGATAGAGTGAAGAGCTTCATCCAGAACTAATTCCCTCTTTGTCACGTCAAGTTGATAGTTCTTAAGGGCAAGTTCTACTGTTCTCCAGATTATACCATTATATCTCTCAACCTGGCCATTACACTGAGGGTTGTAAGCAGTAGTCCGACTAGAAGCAATGTCGTTTAAAGCGAGAAACTCCTTTAGTTCTTTTGAAAGAAAAGAAGATCCCTGATCGGAGTGAATGTAGCTAGGAGTACCGAACAATGAAAATAACTGTTTCAGTTTGCAAATAACAGTCGAAGAGGACATATCAGGACAGGGGTACGCAAATGGAAATCGTGAGTACTCATCAATGATTGTTAGCATATACCGATTTCTTGTAGAAGAGGGAAGTGGACCCTTAAAATCCAGGCTAAGACGTTCAAATGGTGATGTTGCTTTTATTAATTTTCCATCATGTTTGAAGAATCTTGGTTTTACTTCAGAACATATCTTACAGGAAGCAGTCATTCTTCTTACCTCATCAAGGGAGTATGGTAAATTTTTGCTTCTGATCCAATGATACATACGAGTTTCACCAGGATGACACATTCTTTCATGATATTGATGAAGTCTGTTCATTTTGTCGCTCATCGAGCACACTCATGATAGAGAGTCAGCAGCTACATTCAGTTTACCAGGTATATAAACAATATCATAACTATAGCTTGATAGTTCTAGTCTCCACCTCATGATTTTGTCATTCTTAATTTTCCCCGATATCTTAGAGTTGAACATGAAAGAGACAGACTTCTGGTCTGTTATTAGTTTGAAATGTCTGCCTAGCAAATAGTGTCTCCATTTTCGTACTGACTCCACGATTGCATATGCTTCCTTTTCAACCGAACTGTGCTTTAGTTCACTATGAGACAGACCTCTTGAGAAAAAGGCTACAGGTTTTCCTTCCTGGGTCAGTGTTGCTGCTATTACAGTGTCAGATGCATCAGTCTCAACAGTGAAGGGTAGATCAGGATTTATGGGACTCATTGAGGCATTTTCAATCTCTTGTTTCAGTTCATTAAATGCCTTTATAGCCCTTGCGGATAAAGGGAAAGAGCTGGTTGTCAGAACTTTAATCTTTTCAGAAAATCGTGGGACATATCTTGAGAAATGGGAAAACATTCCTACTGCCCTTCTTAGGGATGATGCGTTTGTGGGCAAGGGGAAATTCTTTAGAGGTAAAAGCCGATCAGAATCTGGCTTAATGGTTTTGTCGCTTATTGTATATCCAAGGAGACTAATAGATTTCATTTAAAAAGAACATTTATTTTCATTAATAGTCAAGTTATACTTGCTAGCAGCGTTCATCAGCCTGTTTAGGTTCCTATCATGCTCCTCTTGTGTTTTACCACATACTGTTATGTCATCTAAATAAGCAAATGTGTCATTAAGTTTTTCTGCCTTGATTATGCCATCAATAACTCTCTGGAATGCAGCAACTCCATTTGTCACCCCAAAAGGAATTCTGGTAAATTGATACAGCTGACCACATGCTTCAAAAGCTGTAAAAGGCTTATCTTCAGCCTTGATCGGTATTTGATGGTAAGCGCTTTTTAAATCAATGGCACTAAACACTTCATAGTTAGCAACTTTATAGACAATTTCTTCAAGATTTGGGATTGGATAAGCATCGAGACTTGTAAATCTGTTTATAGTGTTAGAGTAGTCTATTACCATACGCTTCTTATGGTTTTCGGGGCTGGTAACAAAAGCTTGAGCTCTCCATGGAGATATACTTGGTTCTATTACCCCTTCATGCAATAGTGAGCAAATTTCTTCTGAAATAAACTGATAATCTGTTACTGTATGACGGCGAGATTTCACAGAAATAGGGTGACAATCATGTGAAATATGCTCAAATAGTGAAGGTTGTGGTACATTTGCAGCAGCTACAGATACTATAGCAAGAGGAGATTCGGGTCCGCCTAATGTGAGTTCTAATTTAGAATGGTGACTGAGTAAATCATGACCTATTATCAAATCACAACAGAGGTTGGGTAAAATGCACAAAATCACATTATTGTATGAGTTACCAAGAATCTTCAAATTAACTTTGCATTCACCTTTAGTTTTAGAAGTTAACTCAGAAGCCGCCATTGATACTTGACTGATTTTAGAAGGATAGGTTTTTATTTTCAGCTGATTTACTAAGTCACTACTCAGGAAACTAGTGGTACTACCAGTGTCAATTAGGGCTTGAGCTGCTTTACCATTTACATTAACTGGGACAATAGCTTTTGAAAGACCTAGGGGATAACTTGAAGAACAACTTATGTGGCTTATGACAGATGAAGTTGTATGTTTAATTTTTGAGTTTTGACCAAAACTTGATTTATTTATTTGAGAGGAAGACTTACATACCTTAACAAAGTGACCCTTTTTACCACAACCTTTACAGTAAGAATTTCTTGCGGGACAGTCATTTCTTGGATGTCTATTGAATCCACAGAAGAAACATCTATTATTACTCCCAGAAGTAGCGGCTATGGTTGGATTATTTGTATCATCGTCTTGAACGATTGAGTTTTCTTGTTTTAAAACTGAATTGAGATTTGAGCTGGGTTGATATAGGAGGGCTTGTTGTTGTGCACTTTCCAAACAACGGGCCTGTTCATAAGCATTTTGAAGAGGCAGCTTAAAGTTCTCTAGCAGTCTCTGGCGAATGTGTGGAGCAATCAGACCATTTACAAATGCATCTCTAATGCAGTCATCTCTATTTTCTTCTGCAGAAGTAGCTTTAAAATTGCAGTCTTTGCTGAGTATCTTTAAAGCTTCTAGATATTGGTCAACTGATTCTCCTGGTTGTTGCTGACGAGTAGATCAACTTATGGCGAGCAAATACTTCGTTCACTGGCTTACAATATAGATTTTGAAGATTACCAATTGCATCTTTAAAATTCAAACATTCACTGATATAAGTATATACTGAAGGCACCACATAGTTGATTAGAAGTTTCAATTTCTCAGATTCATTTGCTTCTGTCACTTCAATAAAATTTGTAAATGTCCTGAGCCAGTGATTCCATTCCATTGCTGCTGTTGAAGAGTTTGGATCTATTGAAAGTTTTGCTGGAGCAAAATGTTTTTCCATGATTGCAGATATTGTGTTAAATAAATTTTTGAAGAATAAAGATTGTTTGCCTTTAATGAGTAGGCTTTATTTAACACAATTCAAGTAATGGAATTCATAAGTAAGAGTTAAATCTAGAGAATGAAATAATGATTACAAACATTCAACATAAACAAATAAATAACAATGTCCAACAACAGCTGGGAATATTTTCTATCACAACAACATTTTCGAAATGTAACAAGGTGTGGTGTTTTTGTTTACATTTAAGACATGTGCCTGTTGAGCGACAATCTTTGAGTGTGTGATTGCCAAGACATGAAATACATTTATTTTGCTCCTTTACAAGTTTGTTACGCTCGTTTGGAGATTTCTTAGCAAAAACCTTACACATGTAGATTTTGTGATCGGTTTGCTGACAGGCAAAGCATGATGGAATTGTCTTTACAGTAGTGGAGTGATCATCTGAGCTTACAAGTGCAGTATAGCGGGTGCTTGGTTTGGAGTAATTTTTACTAGATGTGAGGGCAGACTTTGAATTAGCCTTGTGACAAAAAGTTGAAGAGTGTAGGTTGGCATCGTCACTGTTTGAGCATTCTTCATTGAGAAATTTAATGATTTCGTCCACAGATGGTAACGAATGAGTTTCACATGATTTAAATGAGCGGTAATGTTCAAGTTTTTGCTGTAAATTTCTATCAAGTCTACGGAGCAAATGAGCTGACAGCAAAGGATTGTCATTTGTAGTGATGTTTTTTTTAAAGCAATAAGTGATTGTGTACGTTCTAGAAAATGATTTAGAAATTCACGTAGGTATTGATTCTGTATTTTCAGATGTGGCAATGGGAAGATCCAATATGGCATTTAAATGTAAAGCAGTTAAGCGTCTGTGATTGTGGTATCGATCGCGCAACAAATTGTATGCGATTTCGTAGTTAGATGCACTGATGTTTAAGTTTTTAATTAAATTTAGAGGTTCTTCAGTTAGACAGCTTAGTAGGTATTGAAATTTTGATACTGGAGACAGAGATGTGTTGAGGTGTACAGCGTTATCAAAAAGATTGATGAAATTAATCCACTCGGCTGAGTTTCCCGAGAAGGTTTTCAAGTCAATTTGCGGTAGGCGGACAGGTTGCATGAAAGCATTACAGTTGGAATTATTCACCATTTCTTGAGGGGGAGATTGAGGTTCGTCAACAGGGATTAGTGACTCTATAGTACTACAATGATGGATACATAATTCATCGACAGTGTTTTCATCATCATTTAGAATAATGTCATCGAGTTCTTCGTCAGAACAATGTTCTAAAACGCGCCTGAAATTTAGTTCAAAGTCGTCTCGCTTTTTCCTGATTTCATCTAAATAGTTATGAAGTGATTTTATTTGCACAGAGGATAGGTTGTTTGCTTTAGCACTTTCATTAATAAAATTTATATTTTCTTGAATTTTTTCAAGTCTAACTTTGAATTGTTTAGTTAGTCTTTTATAAGTAGAAACCTTAATCAGGCCTAGGTTAACAGGAGCCATCATTGAACACAAATACAGTCAAAATACACAAGACACAAAAGTTATTTCACTTCGTTACATAAAACAAAATGAATTAGGCTAGTTCAATTAAACAGTTTGTGGGCCTTAACTCGGAACCAATCAACAAAAAATATAAACACTGAAGGATTGGTATAATGTTTACAAAATGACTATAATGTCACAGAGTCTTTCAATCATTGGAGTAGGCCTATTAGGCTAATGTGATCGAGAGAGTGAGAGAGATAGAGGTAGAGGGGGAGTACAAAATATACGTGAACGACAATATTGAGAGTTTATGAGGTTATGTCCGTCTTTAAATCTTCACCAAAAGTCCACATAATTAGTTCAATCAATTGGTTAATCAACAATCCGACGCGAACGGACCAAAGATGTAGCGTAATCAAAAGGTTATTGTAGAAATAATAAAGTGGACTGTATATGGGTTATTAATTTAATTTTGACAACAGAAAATAATTATGGACTTTTGGTTGAATTTTTAACACTGAACTATAGTTATGTTACCACTTTGACGTTATTAAGGTCTTGAAAGAAGATCTGGTCGAATGTTGTCTCTAGTTGAGAAGATATGTTTCATGAATGTCCAAATGTTCTCACAGTACACAGAATTTAGAGTCAAATTAAAAAGGGTTTATTAAATGCACACAAAAGGAAAAGGTAAATGAAACAAGTCAAAATAAAAGGAGAGAGAAATGAATGATGTTACACAAAGAAACGATATTACGAGAGAGAAAAATTGCACTTTTTGAACCAGAATGTTTACATTTTCAAAATTTTATTATTGTATTGTTGTTGACATGTGGGGATTATTTTAATATGCTCATATGGTCAGCTGGCCTTTTACTGAACAGCAACGCTCAAGGAACTCCAAAGCTGACGCCATTCGTCGAGTTTTGTGTCCATCCGTCAACATTTTTGGGACATAACGTGCACAAAGTTTTCTGTAGCCTAACCGTTCAGTAACAATAGAGTACAAAACAGACCTTGAAACATCGGGAAATTCCAAAGACAAAGCAGTAATGGTGAATCTGCGGTTTCCTTTCACCATTCTGTCAACACGTTGAACCAGGTCATCTGAAATGACAGATTTGCGTCCTTGTCCCCCTTCATCGTGCACATCATTTACGGCCGTCTTTAAACTTTCGACACCATTCACGCACAACACCATCACTCATAAAGTTTTCCCATACACACAACTCATTCTCCGATGGGTTTCTGCATCACTATGGCCTGTAGAAAACGAATAACACTTCGCAATTCACACTTGGCGGGAGCATCAATGGTGGCAGCCATGTTTAGTTGTTGTTAGTCTGCTGTAGCACAACGCCAACTGACGCGCCAATGTCAACAATGGCGACAGGTGTAGTGGAAGAGTTGCGCAATCGCCTACGGCGCATGCCCGCCTTCTGCCTCCCGCGTAGCGTCTGCACGGAGCGATCGGAGGTTGAAAAAAAAACAACCCTAAAATCAAAGCTACACAAGGAACCTATTTTACTATTATCCACTCATATTCATCAGTACCTATAAAATATTCAGCATAGTGATCATGTCTAAATTGAATGATAAACATCATAGTTGAACAAAATGACTGGATATCAGACTTTTTGAATGTTCAAAACCGCACCCATCTGTTTGTTCTTATGTTAAGTCCATCTTAGTCTTAAATTATACTCCACTGTGAGTTTAACATGGATAACATGATATAAAGGTAGAGCACTTTCCTGATAGGGTCGTTAGATATTTGTTAGGATAAAATCTTGAAGTTTGAGGGTTTGATTCTGCACCCTGAGACATTATTTGTCATGTTGCCTATTGACTGATTTCTCCAGTTACAAATTAATTGACAGTACTGTATACAGAAAGGACACAACATTTGTGTATTTTAATGCTGGACATAACAATGTTAAAGCTTTTTTCTCAAGTGCAGCAAAGGCACTTTAATTCCGCTCACTTTACCACACATTATATTTTTCTTAAAATTACTATAAACCATATAAATAATTAGTCTTTCAAACACTTAACAACATGTTTTAGAACGAAAATAGAATTTTAACACGAAACAACAGTTTAAGTCGTAATATCAATAGTCAAATGCTGGGAAACGCTGCAACAGCTGATCGTAGTCGTAGTAACTTTAAGTGTTGCCAACTTATTTTCAAGCGTCCATACATATACTTTAATTGTGCCTAATAAAAGCACACTATTTTGTGTTGTTTGGTTGGAATACAGGAGTGCGGCAAAGTAAAATGAGTGTAAGTAAAAGTAAGTAAATGCAGCAATTAGCTATACTTGCGTGCTATAATCAGTGCAACAAAGCCCGCTTTGTCAGGTAACTGTAGAAAAAAAATAAACTGTTTTCTGCAAGTACTAGCCTACTTATCCTTTGTTTGAAGATCTATGTGCTCTTTAGTACCAGAGATAATCAATAATGTACACATGTCACATGTCAATGAGAATGTTTTAGTCCCTTCAAGAGACCTGTTCTATTCATGAAGCCTATTGCATATCATCGAACTGAAGAGAGTTAGTACTTTTACAGACGAACATGACTAATTTTGAGAGTCTGCTTATGGTTATAGTTTTATTGCAATCATACTGGATTGCATAGTGCAGGTATTAAAATGTAATTATTTCTTACCTATGGTCAAAAATGAGGTTTTGCCGGCTCGAGATAGTTTTTAAGTTCGAGACTTTGTCTCGAAGTTAAAATGATCGAGAGCTTCATAACCATTTCGGTCTATGGCACACGAACACTATTTTTCACTACAATATACCCTATCACCTTTATTCACCACAATATACCCCATCACCTTTATTCACCACAATAATAATGTACACTAACAGTCAACACAATTACAACTGTAAGGTTATATGAAGAAATAATTTGAGGAATTAGCAAAACTGTTGCTAGGCAGCGGTGACAAAAAAACAAGTCTATTGCAATGCTATGGATACAGCTTGTGTATTTAATATACACTAGCTGTTACCCACGGGCTTCACCCCGTTTGACTTCCTAAGTATTAATAAAATCATTGATTGGTTAAGTTAATTACGCTGGAATAAACAAAACAGAATACAGTAATACGAACAAATAATCACACCTTAGTACATTTTTTTTTTATTTGTTTACTTTACAATCTGTTCTATAATATACTAGCTGTTGTACCCGTGCTTTGCAACAGGAAGAGGACACAAAATAGAAACATTTTAATCTTTACATCTGTTGCATATAATAGTTACACATCCGCCAACGCGTTTAGAAACAAAATTCAACTTTTATGGCCTTAATAGAAACGTTTAAGTTAAGACTTTTAAATCTGGTAAGTAGTGGATACCACCATTTTGGTTTTGATTAATTTTAAATCTTGTGTAGGCTGATATGAGAAAAACTGACCAAATCTTGAATAAAACTTACACATACGATTTACCTTCATCTCCCTTAGTTACATATCTTTTTATTTATAATTGACATTTTAAATTTCAATTTTGAAGTTGCAAAAATACAAATTATTAAATTTAAATGGATATTTTTTTAAGTTTCACTCTTCTTCATATTAAACTAGCTGTACCCGCGGGCTTTGCCCCGTTTAACTTCATATGTGAGCTCGTTTGCATGGCTCGATCACGTCCTGGTTGAAGTTCGTTCGCTACGCTCACTCACCTTTAGGTTGGAGCTCGTTCGCTGCGCTCACACGTCCTGGTTGAAATTAGTTTGCTACGCTCACTCACCTTTACGGTTGAAGCTCGTTCGCTGCGCTCACTTGCCTTCAGGTTAGCTCGCTCGCTACGCTACCTCGCCTCCGGGTTGAAGTTCGTTCGCTACGCTCACTCACCTTTTGGTTTCAAATTAGCTGTTGTCAAATATTTAAAAAAAATAATAGTGCTGCACTCTGTTGGTAATCCTTGTAACTTTAATGCTATTGAACATCATAGAACATAACCAACTTGTTGAATTGAAACAGCTGTTAAGATTCATTAATTCCATTTAAATATGAGTACTCATAAGGTTAACATGGGAAACTCCAGAGCCACTGGGGTGGAGCCCGAGAGTCCGATCAGAATAAAAACCACTTAGTTTTCCTATTTAATGCCTAAAGAATCAGTGTACCAAATTTCAGCCTCCTATGTAAGTGGGAAGTGGGAGAATTAGTGATGGAGTCAGTCAGTCAGTGAGGGCTTTGCCTTTTATATATATAGATTACAAATCCTTCCATCTTCAGTTTCTTCACTCACAATAAATCATTAGCAAAACTAAGTCACCTGTTATAAACTTTAGATATGTTGTGCCTTATCAATACAGTCTTTTGAAATATTAAAGAAACTATATAATACTATAAAAATTGTTAACAAATAATTTAGCATTAAAGACAGCAGACAGAACTAATATGATTATCAAAGCATCGAGGACTAAAAAATGTAATAGCAAATCCAGTATATGTTTCATTGCATCTCTGATTCTACTCTACAGAAATATCAGCGAACATAATGTACAAACCAGTTCTTTTAATCAGTTCCATCGTCCGTTGCCTTAAAATTTTCACACTTTACACTTACCATTAAGTAAACATAGTAACAGATATTTTATTGATTTTAGAAACAAAAGAACACTGTGAACTGCTTAGTTTTATGATATTTTCCTTGGTTTAATTTAATCAGTGGTGTGGCAAAACACAAATAATAAATTTATCAAATAAAGTAAATGTGAACTGAAAGCTATGTTAAGATAAAATAAGAGTACTTTGTATTACCATTTGATAATTAAACATAGTTACACATATACAACAGATTTTAGAACACAAAAATCAATGATGTACAATTTAGTTATTGATGATATTCTTTAATCTAATTTAAGCATAGGTTTAGCAAAACACAATAAGTAAATTTACCTAAATATACATATAAAAAACAATGTGATATGCAAGTTATGTTAAGTTAATCTAACACATGTTAAGCAGTTCAAATTTATTTAAAATATCCTCCAAATTCATACAAAACATCTATACATTGTAATTTCACACTGTTTCCATGAAAACATATCAATAACATTATTTTCATAACTTTGACGCTTTAAAAAAATCCAAAGCAGAGCCGGAGTTGATAAAGCAACGGTTATAGAATCTTATTTTTATAATCATTGACAGTTTTAGAATAAATAATCCATGATAAAACGTTAGATTAAAACAAACCTACCTCATAGTTATGGAAAATATTATATTTAACCTCTTGGTATCAGCTGTTTGAAATTGTGAAATATACAATTTAGCAGTTCTTCTTGTTTACATTGAAATGTCAAAGCAAATGTAAGCAAACATTATTAGTGTTCTAATCGCAGCCATGGAGACCAATCAATATTTACTTTTAAAATCCTCATCTCAGAACTTTTAAAGCCAAAGCGACAAAGCCTACGGTCAGTATCGAAATGTGAATAGTCCTATAATGGTAATTGGTATGGTAGTTATTTTTTTGTAAAATTTAATCCTAGTTGGTTCAGTAGTTTTTGCACCTATTATTAACACACATACAGACAGACACCATTAGATTATTATATAATAGTATAGATTGAACAATAAGTAAATGCTATGTAATACAACAAATTAACTTTTGAGCATTAAAAATAGCTGTTAAGCACTGTCAACAACAAATTTTTCGATAAAACACTTTACAAAAATCTGAAGGGCAGGTCCAGAATTGATGGCCTCTTAAGTCTGTAAATTGTATCCTCGTTGCTTAATAAGTTTAATGCTAAATGATTTTGATGAGATTCCAATTTTTGTAATATATCGTTCACGTAAGGTCATGATTTCGTCCTTAACTGTAGGCATCTTAAGGTCTTGATGTAGTGTTCTATTGGTGACATACCAAGGTGCATTTGTTATCTTCCTCAGCGTTGTCGATTGGTATCTTTGGATAATTTATATATTAGAAGTACTCGCCGAGCCCCATAGTTGCACTCCATATGTCCATATAGGTTTCAATATAGTTTTATCATAGACATATAGAATAAATATAGACCGTCAGCTGTGCTGCGGTTAGCAGAAATTTTGGCGTCCACCGCTAGGTTTGCTGTGTAGTTACTGTGCACACCGCTGCAGCGTCTGCTGGTCGCATACGGCTCCTGCGCTCCCCGCCTGCAGCGGTGTGCGCCGTAACTACACGGCAAACCCTGGCGGTGGGCGCCGGAACCTTTCTTTGACAATCTATATTTATTCTATTTGTCTATGGCTTTATACAGTAATAATTTATTTTCTAGACTAAGTTTTGATTTTCTTCCGATGAGCCAATTTAACTGATTAGATTTTAAATAAGGTAATCAATTAAAAGAATAACAAACAAATAAGTAGCCTACAGCTGGGGTATTTTTAATATTAGGTGTATGGAAAGTTCCCTTTAGAAAGAAATTACGACCTTAAAGGGCAATTTATGAAATAATGGATAGTTTTGCGCAAGGTTTCTCGTTAGGACGAACATTTTAAGTACCTATATGGTTTATGGGGGTGTGACTTGTAGTTTTCTCAAAAGTTCATGGGTACTATGGGATTTATATATGGACTAGCTGCTGTACCCGTGCTTTGCAACGGGAAGAGGACACAAAATAGAAACATTTTGATCTTTACATTTGTTGTATAAAAAAGTTACACATTATTTAACCCTTTTAGAAACAAAATTTGTCTGCACTTTAGTATCCATTGATATAAATAAAAAATAAAATATTCTATAATGAAGTTTTATATTAAATTTAATAGTACTGCACCCTGTTGGTAAACCTTATAACTTAATGCTATTTAATATCATAGAACCAACTTAAATCGCTGACAAAATGCTTTTATTCCTTTTAAATATGAATACTCATAAGGTTAACATGGGAAACTCCAGAGTCACTGGGGCGGATCCCGAAAGGACTTTTGAGATAAGATTGCGTCTATATCTTAATCGGGATTGTGAGCTATCATCACACCAAATTTTAGCCCAATCCGACCAGTATTTTTTGTAGTTACTTGTCACAAACATACATAGCCTACATCCATACATCCAAACTTTCTCATTTATAATATTAGTAGGATTATTGTTTTAAGTAAATAAGCGAACAGTTGATTTTGCGGCCCTAGGGATGTAAAAACCTGCTTGGTCCCCAAAATGATGAAGACAGCTGGCATGGCCAGCAAAAAGTAACTTTCAACCACGAATTAAGTTAACGTATGTAAAACAGCTAGAAACATCATAGTGTGGTGAAAATATTAGTAAAACAAAGGCTAATGCCATATACAACTAACTATTATTTAAGCTTTCATTGAAATCAATGATTTTTATGATTATCTATATTATTTATTAATATTTTTACTTCAAAATATTTCAAAAACCTCTACATAATGTGGACTCCCTGCAAATGTAGTAAAGTATTGTCTAATATTCACAGCCAGTAATATAGCTCATACTGGCAGGGGTTTCCCTTCAAGCGTGAAACAAGTGATTTAATTTGGACTTGGGACCGATTACCGATTCATTTTTAAACAAATTTTGCTACGGGGCAGGTGTTTTATTTTGAAAAGAAACAGAAAATAATGTGTTTTGTTAGAAATTCATATTAATTAAATTTTAATACGCATACTAGCTCAGTTAAAATATTTATAAATAAAGAGGTCACAATAATTATCAACATGTCTCATAAAGTTTTTACAAAAGAAACATTTTATTGCAGAAACCTTATACTAGTGATTCTTTTTAATGTCTAAAATTACCCAATAGATTAAATTTTGAACTGAGAAATACATATTACTCTGAGCAGTACACACTGGATTTAGCACACCCAAAGTGCTAGTGGGTCTGTCAACCTGAAGGGGTAATCAACAACGTATATAGGATCAAAGCTGTTCCTACAGATATAGTAGACTCCTGATCAGTGATTATCCACAAGTGGTTTAACCACACTGCAGATTACCACGATAGCAAAAAAAAAGAAGAATTATGTAAGTTAACCCATTTGCATCGAATGCTGTACCGTATCGACGTAAAGTCCGTGATGTACAGTGTCACGGACCACGGCTAATGTACTGGCACGTCTTGGCAACACACCATTGGTTAAATACATAATTGGTTTTAAATATAGGCTAAGGCACGATTACTAGAAAAATACCGGTATGGATCATAAACATAAACAAATGGACGTTGTTGGCCCGAATCCTATACTAATAGCATTGAACATATGTTTTGGCAGTTCCATTTAAGCAATGTTAAATAATGTTTATTTCGGGCCAAAAACGTCACTTTGTTTATATTTATGATCCATACCGGTATTTTTCTAGTAATCGTGGGCTAAGGCTAATATTTAAATTTGTTCAACAAAATATTATTCCAATGATTTGATAATTACAAGTATGAGAAATAGTGTAAACATATCCTAAATACATATAAATATACATATAAAATAATATATTTCTTTTTAATGTTTCAGTGATACTGGGATTTGGTAAATAAATAAGACGATGCAAATGGGTTGAATGTACCTTATACAGCAACGATCAATATGTTTGTTTAGAATAAAGAAACTATCTCATCTCCCAGTCAGATGTTGCTGTTGTTAACATCACTGACCACACTGATGAGTCACCGATTAAACCAACGATTTGATCAATTACATTTTGTGAGTTTTAATTTTTATTTTTACTAGGCCCATACATAGGCTCTTCAATCTTATTTGTTTTGTAAATACACATGTATCATAATGTTGTTTTCCAGGCATTTTAGGCTAGTGATGCACTCAGCCACTCATTATCAAGGATAATCGGGAGTCAACTGTAGCCTATATTTACGTTTCAAGCAAGACAGTTGTTTCACCACTTTTTCAGACAGTTCACTCTCTCTATCCTGGACTGAAAATCCAGCTGATACAGCTTCAGGATATCATAAGCATGTTTTTTTACATTTTTGGAAATTTAAAAATATTTAAGGATTGTGCTTTCTCTAAAAATGTTAATTATAGTGTTCTATTTATAGAGGTAGCTGCAGAACCTCCAACTGTGGAAATTCAAACTCCAACTCAGAGTACAATCCAAACAGTGGTGGAAACATTCCTCCCAACACAAACAATAGTAGTAATAACTACAATCCCCAACCAGGATACAGTCAAAACGGTGGTAAATACTCTCCACCCAAAAATAACAATGATGAAAACTATGGTACATCCCTTGAAAATGAGAATTTTTATCAAGGTTACAATCAATCTCAAAGTAAAAACAGCTCTCAAAATACTAAACATCCCACTAACTCGCACAGTAATGGTGATGGCTATAACATTTCCCCTGGAAATCACAATAATGACCTGAGCACTCCATCCTCTAACAATGATTACAACAATGGTGGTTCCAAACCTCCCATGGTAGGACAAAGTGAAAGCACTTCCTCCAAATACAATAGTTCAAATGCCAAGCACTGTGAGTGTGTTCCATTTTTCTTGTGCGGTGACAATGACACTATGGCTGAAGACGGAGTGGGACTGCTGGATTTAAGGTAATTTGGAGATATAAACTTTAACATTGACTAACAATAGATCATATAACATACATATTAAGAAGAGTAAAAGGTAGGGACTAAAATTAAAAGGAATCTAGAACCCATACTGTAGACAGTGGAATTAGCAAGTGTTCGTTAAAGCTACCTACTTATTTTTTAGTAAGGTCTTTCTTTAAAAATAAAAATTTACGCTGTGTAACATTGAAAACTGCAATTTGTATGAGATTTTAGCATTTAGAAAAAAGGGAAATTTGTATATACATTTGCTATGAATGTGTAGAAAATATATTCTCAAAAAAGGAAAAGGATATTCTGTAGGCCTATTTCAAATAAAATTGGTTGCATCTTTTAGAACCAAAGACGAGTGTGGTGCATATGACCAAAAGTGCTGTCCAAAGATGTATATCAGGCCGTCAGGGGTACCAAGTCCTAGCAAAGTTCCAGCCAAAAAATGTGGAACCCGGTACACGGATGGGGTAGGAGTCCGCATCACTGGAGCTGAGGACAATGAATCTCAGTACGGAGAGTTTCCATGGATGGTGGCTGTGGTACAGCCTCACCCTACTCGTGTACAAGATGGCAAACCTGTCAACATTTACCAGTGTGGAGGATCTCTCATTCACCCTCAAGTGGTTCTCACCGGAGCACATTGTGTCAGAGGGTGAGTTACATCACATCCCAGCAGAATATACTTGTGTCACATATATTTTATCTCATCCTATACATTTTGTTTAGGAACACGTATGTAATGCATGTATTTATGATGGGGAAAATGAGTAATATAGGCCCATTTATCAAATAGATTTTTTTGCTATTTATGCCATTGGTATTTTTTTAAGAGAACGGTCCAAACCCTAGTCTTGTAACTATCTAACGTTGATCTTTTGTTAGATATCATCATTAATTGATAGCCAGTGGCGGCGATAGCGGCCCGCGAGCTTGGGGGGCCCGTGAGCCTTGACCGGGATTTTCGGTAAATTTTACCGGCACATGTGCCCACGATAGTGTGACAGGCTCAGCCACACGGGTCCCCTATCATAACAATATTTTTATGAGAATTAAAATAGGCTACGTTTTTTGAACGCACTAAAAATGTTACTAAGGGCCTCAGGCCAGATCGGTTCAAAATCGGGTTGTTTTGGAAACGGTTGATTTTTATAATAGGCCAATATTGTCAAATTTCGAGCCGAGCAGAGCCTGGATTACAAGCTTGAGAGATCAAGCACAAAGTCAGAAAATCAAGCTCGAGCCGATTTTCTCAGTATTCAATACAATAATGCACAATTAAAAGTAAAAGCTTTTATATCCGTGAGGATCACGCTCACAAAATTGAAAGATTAGGCCTACGCTTTTGCCGATATACGAGAACATTTCCCCGTGGGTGACAATGACGATGTCTCCGCGGCCGCAGATGTTCAATATTTTACCGCGATTGCGGAAGACGATAATGACGTTTCTTTTTTTAGCGAGAGATATATCTAGGATTTAGCCGCGATTACGGAAAAATTATTTACCTGCCACCACCGACGGGTCGCGGGGAGATATTAGGCCGTGATATTAGATTGAGCCGTGAACGCGGGAGACGATGATGCCGCTATCTAATGATGTCATAGGTTTGGTTGCATTTGCAATCACGGTAAACTATGATAATGTTTCTTCCATGACTTATGACTACGGGATGTATTTACGGTTTTTACGGTTTTTCCGCGATCATGGAAGACGATAATGACGCCTCTCGGGAGATGCCTTGTCAAGTCTATTCCAAAATTGCAAGTTTAGGCGGTAATACATGGGAAAATGTTTTTAAAGATAATTGGGTGAGGGGGGCCTGGCGAACAAACTTGCGGGGGGGCCCGCGGGTTCTTATCGCCGCCACTGTTGATAGCCCAATGACATATGACATCTGGGTGTAATCTTGCTTGGAGTAAAACTAGCGACCTTCAGCTTTTAAAGCAAGCTTTACAACCACTCGGCTATCCAGATAATATATTAATCAATCAATAAATAAATAAAAGTTTAAGATTAAACTTTGTTGAGTCGGTGGCTCAGTGGATAGCGCCACGGACTTCAGGCCCAAGGCAGGGATGTTGTGGGTTTAGATCCTGGTACCTGCCACTACTTTTTATCAGTTAAGTTGACCCCTTGTTTTGCTGCATACCTTTTTCAACCACAGGCCTCTGTAGCCCATGAGGACGGGCAAATTCAAGGTAAAAGATGCCACCACCCTCTTAAAAAACCTTTTTTGGGTTTGCAGCAATGAGAACCTGGTGGCCCGAATGGGAGAGTGGGATACTCAGACCATGAATGAACTGTTCCCAACCCAGGACAGACTGGTGCAGGAAGTGATAATACATGAGCAGTTCAACAACAACAGCTTAGCCAATGACCCTGCACTGCTGATCCTTGGCAGTCCCGTAGACATGAACGTTGACAATGTGGGACTTCTATGTCTGCCTCAGCAGAATGAGATCATGGACGGCAGAGACTGTGTTGCCAGCGGCTGGGGCAAAGATAAATTTGGTAAATCTTATACAAACTTGTTTAATTTTAGTTTTCAAAGCTTCAACAGATAATTTATCTTTTAGCGATTCAGAGGCCATGAATATTATGTGGTATGGACTCATAAACAATGAAAGTAGAATTCCTCTAACATTAATTTTAATACTTAAGGGACTCCGATAAAGTCCTTAAGTAAATCAGTATTTTTTTTCCACGTCTTGTCGATTGTCAATGTTGTTGAATAGTGATTTCTTAAAACTATAACCATTTCACAATACAATCAGCTTACAATGTAAGCTACAATAATATGAAATACATAGGCTCTTCAATCTTATTTGTTAATAAATAGACACATATAGTCAGGGGTGCCCACAAGGGGGGGCTGTGACGCAGACTGCGTCATTGAAATTCTTGGGGGGGGTTCAAAAAATTAAAATGGGGGGGCTATAGTTAATTTCAACAGTGTTCAACGTGACGAAAATAAAAAATACACTACGAAGTCGCCAGATAGAAAGTCGATTAATTAATGACAATAGTTATATTATTTCATTCAATTAGTAAAAATAGGATTTACTGATAGTTTAGGATTCGTGTAGGAAGTTATTATTCAAGATTAGTAAGACGTGAGATCTATGAGGGAAGGCACGGAATGGCTCAACTGCTGTGTAGTGGTGGGAATCACCGAATGAAAATAACCGAATCAATCGGTTATTGATGCTGAATAGACTAATTCGGTTATTTTATCCTGGTTCGGTTAAATTAGTCTTACCGTGCGATTCGGTGATTTAGTTATTTAGTTGATTTAGTTTGTCACATTATCAGGTAACTAAAATTTATTCGGCGATTCGTTCGACTAAAAATCACTGATTGACGCTGAAAGACTAAATGCCATTCAGTATCCCATAGGATAAAAATTAGTTGTGGTTTGTGACAGTTAATAATGACTAAAATTGATTCGGTGATTCATTCAACTAAAAATAACCGATTGACGCAAAAAATAACTGATTGATTATTCGGTCATGGAAACCATTCGGTTATCCCATCACTACTGCTGTGATAGATAAAAGATTGGCACACCCACGTCCAGCTACACCGCGACTTAGCCCAGAACGCTTTGTTGACATAAAGCTAGTTAAAATACAATCAAGTAGCATAGGCTACAATACTTTACACTATTGTTTAGATACAGTACTCGATTACCTGAGTTAATAGGGAGGGGGGTAGTGAGTAATGAAAAATACGGTTAATCCAATATAATATAAAAATAGATGACAAACCCATTAAAACGCGGTAAGCAGCCATTAACGTCACGATTTGCATTTTTATAAACGAAATTCAATATTGCACAATGATTATTATTGTAACTTACATTTCAAATCATTTATCTTGGTTCGGTTGTACAAACGGCATCGCTTAAAATTATAGCTAACTCAAACGTTTTCTGTGCTCAAACACAACTAATAACTAGCCAAACACTGCATTGCTATAAATAACGTAAATATTAAAGGAACCTTTAGAAAGTGTTATAAAAGCTACTGCTCATGATAGACAGATAGCCTACCGGTAGGTGCTGTATCACAGCATAGGAGTTGATAGATAAGTAATAAAAAGGTGTAAAATTATATTTAGAGATAATAAAAACACTCTTAAAAAAGAATGTAACGAGAACAATCTTGTTATTCTTTTTCTTTGTTCTTCTGTTCTTTATAAGTTTTTTTCTTCAATTCATACACAAATTCAACAAGTCTCCATATTTAGGCCTACTCATTGCCCAATCACAGCCTAACCAGTGCCGGATTTAGGGTACTTGCGGCCCTAGGCCAAATTACTTGAGCGGCCCTCCCCCTGTGGTGAAAATTCCTTGCGATCGCGGAAGTAATAGTGACTATCTCCTATACATCAAGGGGACATCATCATCGACACCCGTGATCCTGGATGAAATCGTGGACATCTCTCCTAAACCAAGTCAAAGCCATCATAGTTATCCGGGACCGCAGTAAAATCGTGAACATCTCCCGCGGGCCGCAATCACGGGGACATCATCATCGACACTTGCGATCGCGGCAAATTCGTGTTAAAAACATCTCCCGTGGACTGCGATCATGAGGACTTCATCATTGTCACCCACGGCCGTGCCGAAATCGTAAACATCCTCCTCGGTAAGCCACCACGGGGACATCCAAATTGACACCCCCAGCCGCGGCGAAATCGTTAACATGACGCCATTGTATTATTCTTAATGAAATTGCAAAATAAAGAATGAAAAAAAACATCTCCCGTGGGCCGCAATCACGGGGATGCATCATCAACACTCACAGCCACGGTGAAATCATGAACATCTGCCGCGGACCGCAATCACGGGGACATTATCATCGACACTTGTGACCGCGGCGAAATCGTGAACATCTCCCGCACACGGGCCGCAATCACGGGGACATCATCATTGACAACTCGATAAAGCATCTAATTCGTGAACGTCTCCTGCGGGCTGTGATCATAAAGAGACATCCCCGTCACCCACGGCCGCGGCTAAATCGTGAACGTCTCCCGCGGGCCGCAATCACGGGACATCATCACAGGCACCCGAGGCCGCGGCAAAATCGTGAACATCTCCCTCGGTCCGTGGAGACATCATTATGGTCACCTGTGATCGCGGCAAACTGGTGGTTTAAAATAAATATTATTTGTTATTAATTTTATCTAAAAAATGTTTTTCCCAATCCTCTGCGGCCCCCTCTTGCTTGCGGCCCTAGGCCGCGGCCTAATCGGCCTAGTGGTAAATCCGGCACTGAGCCTAACTAAAGTTACCATGGTTACTAATCACAGTTTACTAAGCATTATATCGTCATCATTCCCCAGCTGTTGTATCTGAAATCTGTTGTAACATACGCACAGCAGACAGAAGTGTATAACGGAGCAGACGATTGTTGGCGCAAGCGTTGTTTCCATTTAATTTTCATCGAAGGAGCTGTGATGTTTCCAAAGAAAGGGAGAGGGTTTCGTTATATCAAGAAAAAGACGCTGACAAATCGTTAAGCAGAGGTTACGAACGCTATATAGCTATTCTGGCAATAAAAAATTCCTTAAATTGAGCTGATTTATAATACTCTAATTATATTTATATAGAAAGATAAGTTTTCCAGTCTGTACAACACTGATTCACGTACGGTCTTTTCCCGGTACCTAATCAAAATTCAAGTACAACTTGATATACACAGAATCTCCGGTTCCCGACCTGGATGATGGCTAGTTATTTATTTTTTTAATTTACAGTTACATATTAGTACCCGTGATAAATCAAACCCGTTATTTAAACTAAAGCCACACGGTTAATTATCTCACTTGGTTTTGGATTTGCTTACAAACGTGATCGGAAATGGTTACAAACGTGATCGGAAATGGTTAGGGCCTAAACAGTATTATTCGTAAATTCGTAAACAACGTTTATTTTTGTAAACATATCAGTGACAGCTAGAAAAATGAATCGTTATCAAAATAGCTGTTCGTAATTTCATATATGACGTGTTCTCTTAACAGATTATTAATATTTCATAAATGACGTGTGTTAACGTATGTTTACTAACATGGAGAAAAAAACTAGAAAAATGACACAAAATTGGGTTTTTAATCGTCCGTTATTTTATTTCCAAAATAGTGAGGCCATGTTTTAATGGCTAAGGATGACACTCCTGTGAATACAATTAAACCATTAGAATCATAATCGGTACTCTAGTTTTCTTTAGAGTAGGCTGCGTAAAACGCATTCTGGGCCGTGACAGACGGACATAAATTGATATAAGACATGTTTCAACTTCTTAAATGTATAAAACGTAAAAATAAACCAAAACATGTATAATTCTGAGCAATGTATAGACAAAACTATTTATATAAATTAACTAGGTTTGAATTTTTAATATAAAAAAAATGTATAAAACTTATTTTAGTTTTACAAATAGTGCTTGGCGGGGAATAATGTTTCTCATTTGTTGTGTACCTCATTTATTGGGGGGGGGGGGGGGCTGTTGCTCAATTGGGGGGGGGGTGCGTCATGAGTCTAGGGGGGGATGGGCACCCCTGCATATAGTTGTTTCACCACTTTGGCTGTACAGTCTTGATTACTGGACTTATACCGGTCGCAGAAAGGGTGGATATAACAGAAAATTTGGAGGAGATACTTACAACCAACGACCAATAAAATACCCCTGCCTCATTAAACCTGCCAGAATTTGACTTTATGCACGTAAACCAAAATTTGATCAATCTAAAGAAGCATATACAAACAAACTACAACAGTTTATTTTTTCCCCCTAAAAGTAAAGTAGAATCTTTCAACATTAATAATTCTATAGAAGAACACCAAATTACCTCAGATTGGAAGTCCCGTTGGGAAAAAATCATACATCTCAATAGATTGCAATACGACCTACCATGTGGCTCTATAGGTGACAGATTTGTGAAAATGTTAGCTGAAGAAATTTTACTTTTAGCAAATGGTCAAGAATGTTTCGAGTGATTCATATGTTTCATTGCTGTTATATTACAAAAAGAAAAGATGGTAAGACAGGCGAAAGATATTAGAAAATTAATTGAAAGAAGACTTGATAAGTGGACTAATAGATGCTATGATGAATTAATAGATGAAGCAATTTGATTCAAAGAATAAAGCCGAAAATAATGATAATGAAGAGTTCATTAAAACTAAATTCAATAGATAGGTTCAAAGAGGAATACCCCCGCCGCAGCAAACCTGCAGACTAAGCGATTTTCTACTTCAGACATTTTTACTAAAATATTTCCATAAATAATACATATTTATTAACAATTTAAATAACATTAGATTTAACGAGTGCTTAGGTTTGCTGCTACGGGTAAGGTTAAAACGTGTTTTTTGACGATATGTCAATAGTATAGGATGAAATAAATAAATTTTCCAAATTTTATCAACATATATCTATAAACAAGTAAACTACATCAGTTTTCATTTTCTCCATAAGAATAACATGGGAATTTAAAATTACACTTTTTTTTAATTTTATCCACGCCGTTAGAAATACAACAGTGCTTCAATATACTAAATTAATTTTTTTTAAGCTCTATAAAATGGTTGCAAAAGAAATTAGAAATTTTATGTTATTAGGGTCAAAAATGGGAAAACCCCATTTTTACCCCATAAAACCCCCCATAAACCCCCGTTCCCATGGTCCGATCATGCTGGTTTGCGAACTCGTTTGAATAAATGTAGGTTTAAACGTTTATACCAAATTTCATCAAAATCAGATATTTTTTGTTCGAGTTATTGTGCTAACGGACACACACATATATATATATATATACTAGCTGTACCCGCGGGCTTTGCCCCGTTTAACTTCTTAATTTTCAAGATGAGCTCGTTCGCATGGCTCATGGCTCAATTACGTCCTGGTTGAAGTTTGTTCGCTACGCTCACTCACCTTTAGGTTGGGGCTAGTTCGCTGCGCTTACTTGCCTTCAGGTTAGCTCGTTCGCTACGCTAACTCGCCTCCAGGTTGAAGTTCGTTCGCTACGCTCACTCACCTTTTGGTTGGAAATTAGCTGTTGTCATAAATAAAAAAAAATAATAGTGCTGCACCCTGTTGGTAATCCTTGTAACTTTAATGCTATTGAACATCATAGAACACATTTTTGATTAAGAGCTCAAATGAGCCAGAAAAGACGTTGGAAGTGGAGCGGAACGCTTTTGTCCGTAGCTCCAAGGTGCAGCGGTCGCCACCACCGAAAAACGTGAGGACATCTCCCCCACCTGCCACCTTCAAATGCACTAAGGAGTTCCCCCATTTAGGAGCTCCTTCGGCAAGTGGAGCTGGGAACGGTGCGGAAAACGTCGGAGATGTAGGTGTTGAGCTGGTGTTGCCAGCAACTCTCCCCGACTCTGCCAGTTCTGCTGTAGGGATGCCGGAGGAGCCATTCAAAGCACCGCTGAGGTCGGAAGGCTCTGAGATGGTGCTTCTGCGTCAGGAATATCTTGACGCAGAGAGTGACATTGAAACCCGGCTCCTAGACATGGAAGCTACGATCAAGGCTATGCTGGACACCTTCCGGACCCAGAAAGCCGTAAATCAAGTGGTCAAAAACAGCATGGCCAAACTGGAGGATGACCTTGGCTTCGTTTTTGCCTGCCGGGTGGTGAGTAAGGCAGCCATGGAGAAGATTGCCGAGAAGGTTGTGTCTCTGTCTGACGAAAGAACACTGCCTTCTAAGAAACGTAAAAGGCCTTCCACATCGGACAGTCCTCAAAAAAGAGAAGAAGGCGTCCAAACCAAAAGGACAACGGTAAAGGCCAAGGCGACTCAGACTGACCTATTGTCTGCTGTGCCCAGATCCTTTTCGGACATAGCTGCAGCTCCTGCAAAGAGCCAACAACCACAGCTACCTACGACCCCCCTTCAGGGAAGTTCCCGAAAGGGGTCAGTCGTAGAGACACCTGGGGCTGCGTGGGAAAAACGTCGTTCCCGAAAGGAGAAGAGGCAGTTGAGGCAGGCGGAGGTCGCCTCTATAAAGAATGTGGCAGTGAAGGCACAGCCGACCGGCGTGGCCCAAACTGGGCCCGGCTCGGTCTCTGCTCCGAAAAAGTCCCGGCCAAAAAAGCCCAGGACAAAGGCAATCCTGGTCAAGCCCTCAGGGGGGAGATCTTTCGCCGAGGTCTTGGGTGCAATTAAGGCCAAGGCTAAGCCAGAGCAGACCGATACGTTTGTACGGTCGATTAGACGAACCCGGGACGGGGACGTTCTCCTTGAACTGGGTAAGTCAAAAGACAAAGCAGCCTTTACTGCCGAACTGAAGGCAGCTGTTGAAGGCCAGGGCACCGTCCGTGCTCTTGAACCAAAGACATCAGTCGACTTTCGAGACATTGATTGTGTGTCGACAATCCTTAAGGTTGTCCTTAAGGAAAGCCGTTTGCCCGCCAAGCTCGGGGACAGCTTTCTTCAGGACCTCAACTACATCAACCTCCGTCGACACACAATCAATGTCTCGAACCTCGACTGATGTCTTTGGTTCAAGAGCACGGACGGTGCCCTGGCCTTCAAAACCGAACAGGAGTCAGCAGCGGATGGCGGTCGCCGAAATGGCAGACGCACATGCCACGAAGGTGCTGGGACTCCAGCATCTGAGAGTCGGCTGGGTCAACTGCAGGCTCAGACGGAGAGTGGAAGTGAAGAGGTGTTTTAAATGCCTCTGTTTCGGCCATTCCTCCCGAAACTGCAAGGGACCCGACCGAAGCAAGAACTGCCTTCGGTGCGGGGAGGTCGGTCACGTCCGTAAGGACTGCCAAGTCGAGTCCTGTTTCCTTTGCAAAGAAAATGGGCTCGCTGACAAACATTTGAAGCATATAGCTGGGTCTGGACAGTGTAGTGTATTCAAATCTGCACTACAGCAAGCGAAAGTCCTTTCACGAAGAAAAGAATCCTTCAGTGCAATCTTGAGCGATCCAGGTCGGCTGACGCACTTCTATGTCAGCTTGCCCTAGAACACGATGTCGACGCGCTCTTAGTCAGCGAACAGTACCAGTACCGTGATAGGGACCCATCTTTTTGGTTCCCTGATAGTCTTGGTACTGCTGCATTCTGGGCGCGTAATGCAGCGAAAGTACAAGTACGGGGTCACGCGAAGGGCCGAGGTTTCGTTTGGGTTCGGTGCCGGGATGTCACTTACTTTAGTGTCTACCTCACTCCCAACGAGGCCATCCGTGAATTTCGTGAGAAGATAGACCGCCTGGAAGAGAGCGTGCGCAATACCACAGGACACGTCGTCGTGGGTGGGGATTTTAATGCTAGGGCTGTCGAGTGGGGAATGACCCTCACCAATTCCCGGGGCAAGTACATTCTGGACTTTGCTGCCAGAGCCGGACTCGTTGTCGTCAACGAGGGAAACACGCCAACTTTCCGGCGCCCTGGGATGCGGGGAACGATCCCAGACATAACCCTTGCATCTGAGTCCCTTTTGCCAAGGATCAGAGCCTGGAGAGTTCTGGAGGATTACACGGGCAGTGACCACCAGTACATTATTTTTGATGTCCTGGATGGTCATCAGAGACAAGTAGCCGCGTTTCGTCAAGTGCCCGTTCGATGGAATATTAAAAAATTGGACGTGGCAAAATTCAATGAAGCCATCTTACGAGGAACACCGGTGGTTCCCCCCGCAACTAGCGTGGCTCATGCAGAGGTGTTAGTTACATCCATGATGGGACTAATCGTCTCCGCTTGCGATGAGTCTATGCCTCGCGGAAGATCCCGGTTCAATAAGCGACCTGTATACTGGTGGACTGCCGAGATTGCGGAATTGCGTCGGTCAGCATTGAGAGCCAGAAGACTTGCTACCAGGGCCAGAGAACCTGTAGACAGACGTCGTAAGTCGGATGCTTACAGAGTGGCTAGGAGGTCTCTTCGTCGAGCCATCAACCGGAGTAAACGTAGTTGCTGGGAGACATTAAGGGACGATATCGATTCCAATCCGTGGGGCTTGGGTTACAAACTGGTAACCAAGAAACTTGGCACCCGCTCTCCTCCTTCCGTCATGGATGGGGCCACTATGGAGAGGATAGTCGAGTCCCTTCTCCCGGCTCACACGTTGCGCCCACTGCGGGATTTCGGAAGGGTGGATGACGTACCACTTTTCAGTCTTGGAGAGGTGGAGGCGGCCGTCCTATCCCTGAAGAACAATAAGGCTCCTGGACCCGATGGGGTACCCGGCGAAGTTCTCAAAAAGGTTTTGACTATTAACCCCTTGATCCTTTTGCGCATGTACAATGCCTGCCTGGTCGAAGGAGTTTTCCCTTCGTGCTGGAAAACAGCTAGGCTTGTGCTTGTTGGGAAGGGGAAGGGAGACCCAGACCTGCCATCCTCTTACAGACCTCTGTGTATGTTGGATACGGCTGGAAAAGTCCTCGAGAAGTTGATACGTTCCCGACTGAATTCAGCCGTGGTCGCTGCGGGGGACTTGTCCCCTCGGCAGTATGGATTCAGGATGGGGCGATCTACGGTTGACGCTGTTGAAGAGGTGAAGCAAGCCGTGATGAGAGCTGAGGATTTTAACCACTACTCTCGAAGGGTTGTGCTGCTCGTCACTCTCGATGTGCGAAACGCATTTAATTCGGCGAGGTGGTGCGATATGCTGGATGCTCTGGAGAACACCTTCCACGTCCCGGCATACCTCATGCGTATCATAGAGGATTATCTCGGGTTCCGCCTCCTCTTGTATGACACTACAGAGGGCCCACGGACGATGAGTGTCACTTCCGGTGCTACCCAAGGTTCCATACTCGGCCCAGACCTCTGGAATGTCGCGTATGACAGCCTCCTGAGGTCTGAAATGCCTGAGGAAACTGTTTTGGTTGGGTACGCGGACGACGTTGCAGTTTTGATAGCTGCACGTAGCGTTGAGCTGGCTCAGCTAAAGCTGAACCGAGTTATGCGTACTATAAACGCATGGATGACAGACCACGGTCTCTCGCTTGCTTTGAGCAAAACTGAGATCGTGATATTAACAAAAAAACGTATTGACACCATCGTGCCGTTGAGAGTAGGGGCCGTTGAAGTCCAGACCGTTCGTTCTGCCAAGTACCTTGGGATAATGGTGGACAGCAAGCTTAGCTGGCGGGATCAGATTTTCCGTACGGCGGACAAGGCCGCTAGGGTGGTCTCCTCTCTTAGCCGGTTGATGGCCAATGTCGGAGGGCCTCGGTCCAGTCGTAGAAGGCTGTTAATGTCTTCTGTCCAGTCCGTACTCTTGTACGGTGCTGAGGTGTGGGCAGACGCTCTAAATAAGGAGGTATATAGGATGCGGCTTGCCCGAGTGCAGCGTCAGGCAGCACTAAGAGTTGCATCCGCCTACCGAACAGTGTCCGAACCCGCCGTCCTGGTGGTTGCTGGAGTCATCCCCGTCAAACTTTTGGCGGCGGAGAGAAAAGCAATTTATCAGCGCCGTGGGGAGGACCAGGCACCAACAGAGGAACGCACCCGCACCTACCAGCTGTGGCAAGAGAGCTGGGAACGGGAGACTCGGGGACGCTGGACCAGGCGACTGATAAAGCAAGTCCAACCTTGGGTTAATCGGCGGTGCGGAGAGGTGGACTTCTACCTCACCCAATTTCTGACGGGTCACGTCTTTTTCCGGTCGTACCTGTTCAGGATGGGCAAAGCCGTGTCACCCGATTGCATATACTGCCCAGGCATTCCCGATGACGTGGAACATACCTTTTTCCACTGCCAGCGTTGGGAAAGGCCCCGCCTGGAGGCTCAACAGTTAGTAGGACTGCTGTCGGTGGACACGGTCATACCGATGATGACGGAGGGTGAGGACAATTGGACCTGTGTGTCACATTACATCCAGGGTATTCTCCGCGCCAAGAAGCTCGACCTTGACCGGGATGCGGTGTAGGTCATAAAGTATCCAAATGCCATAAACGGTGAGAGCCCTGAGGGCTTAGGTAACATGTTGGCCTGACTTGAAGTAATGTGAAAAACAATTCCAGGTCTGTGTCTAACAGAGTAGAGGGGGTTTTTTAGTGAGTAGTCTGCGATAGATTCAGGAGTCTCACACTACAGGCTGGCTACCTGTGTGCGTAAAAGTATTTTCCCTCCTCTCCCTTCAAAAAAAAAAAAGGGTCAAAAATGGGAAAACCCCATTTTTACCCCATAAAACCCCCCATAAACCCCCGTTCCCATGGTCCGATCATGCTGGTTTGCGAACTCGTTTGAATAAATGTAGGTTTAAACGTTTATACCAAATTTCATCAAAATCAGATATTTTTTGTTCGAGTTATTGTGCTAACGGACACACATATATATATATATACTAGCTGTACCCGCGGGCTTTGCCCCGTTTAACTTCTTAATTTTCAAGATGAGCTCGTTCGCATGGCTCATGGCTCAATTATGTCCTGGTTGAAGTTTGTTCGCTACGCTCACTGACCTTTAGGTTGGGGCTAGTTCGCTGCGCTCACTTGCCTTCAGGTTAGCTCGTTCGCTACGCTAACTCGCCTCCAGGTTGAAGTTCGTTCGCTACGCTCACTCACCTTTTGGTTGCAAATTAGCTGTTGTCATAAATAAAAAAAAATAATAGTGCTGCACCCTGTTGGTAATCCTTGTAACTTTAATGCTATTGAACATCATAGAATAGAACCAACTTGTTTAATTGAAACAGCTGATAAGATTCATTAATTCCTTTTAAATATGAAAAATCATAAGGTTAACATGGGAAACTCCAGAGCCACTGGGGCGGAGCCCGAGGGTCCGATCAGAATAAAAACAACTTAGTTTTCCTATTTAATACCTAAAGAATCGGTGTGCCAAATTTCAGCTTCCTAGGTAAATGGGAAGTGGGAGAATTAGTGATGAGTGAGTGAGTGAGTGAGTGTGTCAGTGAGGGCTTTGCCTTTTATAAGTATAGATATATAAATATATAAATATACTAGCTGACCCGGCGAACTTCGTATCGCCTAAGTTATAGGTTTCCCCTAAGACAGACCGATGGAAAGAAAGTACCGTTACGTTTAATTTTCAAGATGATCTCGTTCGCATCGCTCAATCACGTCCTGGTTGAAGTTCGTTCGCTACGCTCACTCACCTTTGGGTTGGAGCTCGTTCGCTACGCTCACTCACCTTTAGGTTGGAGCTCGTTCGCTGCGCTCACTTGCCTTCAGGTTAGCTCGTTCGCTACGCTAACTCGCCTCCAGGTTGAAGTTCGTTCGCTACGCTCACTCACCTTTTGGTTGCAAATTAGCTGTTGTCATAAATGTAAAAGAAATAATAGTGCTGCACCCTGTTGGTAATCCTTGTAACTTTAATGCTATTGAACATCATAGAACAGAACCAACTTGTTTAATTGAAACAGCTGTTAAGATTCATTAATTCCATTTCTCATAAGGTTAACATGGGAAACTCCAGAGCCACTGGGGCGGAGCCCTTTTAAGAATTTCGAAACGGGAAATAGTTTACGTCCGATTCGCATACCTACAGAATTTACACACCAAATTTCATAACGATCGGTGAAGTCGTTCCGGAGGAGTTTGCAGACAAACACTGTGACACGAGAATTTTATATATTAGATATATATATAAATATCTATATATATATAAAAATATATAAATATATATATATATATATATGAATTTGAACGGATGGTGTTTTTGGCCTCTGGGGACCTCAAAACGAAAAAGTAAATCGGTCCCGGGTCCAGGTCTTACAATGAGACCTACGGTAATAGCTTATTCCCTATATGGGAAATTCGCTAAAAATAAAAGAAGCATCTCGGATTATTAGTCAAGACAATAAAGGAGGCATATTAAGTCCTTATACTATAATAGATGGTGATAGACGCACAGTATTTGATATATTGAAAGAAAAACATCCAAATGGCACAATGCCTCATCTGGAATTGTTAAGACTACCCAGCCACATGAAAGAAATGCCTAGATTAGAGTCAGTTGAAATCACAGCTGAACATGTAGAAAAAGCTGCAAGAAAATTGCATGGAAGTGGAGGGCCAGGCAGGAGTACTTCTGAACAATGGACAGATTTTTTACTAAGGCATGGTAGAAAAAGTGCTTTTTTAAGAGCGTCAATTGCTGAATTAGCAATGAAGTTAAATGAGGAAATCATAGCTTGGTCAAAAATTCAAGCTCTTATGGCTAATCGGTTGGTTGCAATTGACAAATGCCCTGGTGTTAGACCGGTGGGTATAGGAGAAGTGCTCCGCCATATCTTAGCAAAATGCATAATTCTTGCAGCTGGTGATGAAGTTATTGAAATATGTGGCACTGATCAACTCTGTGTAGGATTAAAAGCAGGAATTGAAGGTGCAATACATTTCATGAGAGACCAATATGAAGAAAAACGTCAAGCTGAAGAAGACAGCTGTATGATAATGGTTGATGCTGACAATGCCTTCAACAGGATAAACAGAGTTCATGCGTTATGGCAGGCAAGAATTAAATGGCCAAGGGCTGCACAATTCATTTTCAACACATACTAGAGTAAGGCTGCACTAATTATGCCAGGAAGTAAAAAACAACTGTATAGCAGAGAAGGCATTACTCAAGGGAGACCCATTATCCATGATATTATATGGATTAGCCACTTTGCCGTTAATTAATGAATTGAAAACCATCACAGATACAAACCAAGTATGGTATGCGGATGACTCATCATTTCAAGGAAAACTTGATAATGTGATGAAATGGGGGGGGGGGGATAAATTACAAGAAATTGGGACTAAATATGGTTACTACCCACAAGCTCACAAAACCCGTTTGATTGTTGGATCTGAACCATCAACATTAGACCTATCCAACATATCAGGATTAGAGATTGTTACTGGGAGTAGTTATTTAGGAGGATTTATTGGATGTGACAAAACTGAAAAAGATGTCTTCATTAAAAAGAAGGTAGAAAAGTGGAATAGTCATTTGGTAAGTCTGGCGAATGTAGCTGAAAAATACCCACAATCTGCACACACTGTTGCCACAAAATCCATACAAGCTAAATGGAATTTTTTTCAAAGAGTTGTTGAAAGTGAAGACATTAATTTTCATCCAATAAAAAAAACTCAATAGAACAAAACGTATTTCCTGCTTTATTTGGCTCTCACCTGAACCAAGATGAACAAAAAATATTACATCTGCAAGTAAAAAATTGAGGAATTGGTTTAGTTGATCCTACCGCTCAGGGAAAAGCGTTGTTCCGAGCTTCAAAGAGATGTTGTAAATCCATCATATACTCCCTAAAAACTAAGAGGAAAATAAGTATACAAGAACATGAAGAACATTTGATTATCACAAAAAAGGACTTGAAAGAGGAGAGAAGATTAGAAGAAAACATTTTGAAATCGACTATTCAAAATCATCCTCTAAAACAACAAAAAATTATCTTGCGAGGAGCAAATACTAAAGCGAAACACAGTGGATGGCTGTCATGCATTCCTCTGAAAAAACTTAACTTAGATCTTTCTCCAGTGTAGTTCAGAGATGCTCTTGCATTAAGATATGGGAAAACTCCTATACACCTCCCCTCTTCATGTGATGGCTGTGGCAAAAACTTCAATATGGAACATGCCCTTAACTGTCGCACAGGTGGTTTGATAATAAGAAGACATAATGAGGTAAGGGATACCCTTGGACGCTTGATGGAGCTAGCATGGGGAAACTGTGTTCGAGAACCAATGATCTCTGAGCAAGGGTCATTTGATACTGCAGCACTCAAAGCAGACTTGGCTTGTAGGGGTGTATGGGAGGTTCAGACGGAAGCATTATTCGATGTACTTGTCGAAGAAGAGGAAATATTTAACAATAACAGAAACCAGAAATGCATCTTTTACCCCACTAGTCACGTCTGTGGACGGAATGCTGGGCAAAGAGTTTCAGACCTTGCTCAGAGCAATGGCAGAACGCCTAACAGAACAATGGAAGAAGCCTTACAGTTTAGTGATGAACTGGATAAGGGTAAAAACCATCTGTGCGACGTTAAGGGCCAGCAGCATGTGTCTAAGGAGGACAAGGAAGAAGTGGAGGACCCTTAGAGAGTTTGAAGATGGGGCTGGAGTACCAGTTATTTATTAATTTAAATAGCAAATGTTTTATTATTTTTCCATGTAAAAATTGATTATATTAAAGTGTAAAAAAAAACTTAGAATTTTTAAATTTACAGTTATTTTTTTATTTTTGCAGTTTTAACCATTATGCGCACAAAACTTTAGGGTTCAAAAAGGTTTTTTTTTTAAGATGTACAAAATGGTTCAGAAAGAAGCAAAAAGAAAGAAACCAGAATCATCGGAAAATGCGATCTGGTTTCATGGGTTTTTATGGTGTAAAAATTTATTTTTTCTATTTTCACCCCTCAAATTATAGTTTTATTGCAAAACTATAATTTGAGGGGTGAAAATAGAAAAAATAAATTGTTACACCATAAAACCCCATGAAACCAGATCGCATTATCCGATGATTCTGGTTCACAAACTTGTTTGAATAGATATAAGTTTACATGTTTGTACCAAACTTTTTTTAAATAGATGATTTTTGATCTATTGTCAGGACCACATAAGTTTGCAGTTTAGGGAGGAGCCTATTTACCATATGGTTTTGAATGAACCAATGAGAACGGCGCGGTGTTGCCAAAACGAATTATACCAGCTGTTTTGAAAATATTGCTTTGTATATTTTAATTTGTGTTGTCATTGGTGATGTGCCAATGTTGCACTAGCCTTGTCTTGTGATTGGCTGCCACCAACTGCAAACTTATGTGGTCCCGAGGACACAACACATGATATATATTATAATAAATAATGGTTTAAATACCTTATACTGTCAAAGTGATCCTTTGCAGTCTATATAGGCTACTGCAGTTTCGTTCCCGATGGGAACTTCATCAGGCTGTCAAGGACATCAAATTTTGTTCCAGAGGAAGTCGTTGAGATTAAAATTCATTGATGTCACACATTTAATTACACACGGTACGCACTGAGGGCACGTCTAGACTGATGCATTATATCGAAGTGTTTCCTCCCCCTCCTCCTTCCTTATCACGAGTTGACTATTGTTTTGGTTGTGATTCACCTATTTTTATTACTGATTCGTAATTTATATTGGATTTAAAACCTCTAATGAAACTCAACAAACTGTATCTGAGACCCCAACTTCAGAGACGGCTGTGGGGGAACTACGTCCAAAGAGGAATGTCAAGCCTCCGTCATATCTAAAGGATTACATATGCTATACCTACCTTGAAAAATAGTGGGGGAGAATGTGGTGATGTGAACATTATCACCTGATCATATTTATTGTTTGATTTGTTTGTAAATATTGTATTTGTTCTTAACTAAAACATGGTTGTAATTTTGAATGAATAAAAGCCATACTTTTGGTTTACTAAGTATTTCTTACAACAAAAACCTTTGTTGTAATCGGGCTTACGGTCGGACGGTATACTAAAGTATAGATCAATAAATATAAGAGAGAGAGTGCTTTATTACAGAATAAAATTAAATAAGTGAAAAATCAAAAACAAACTGGTCCTAGCTTATCTATAGACGAGTTTCATATAGCAGTTAATTTATGTTCAAAAGTTAAATTCAGTCACTATCTTCCATCTATACTTCCAAGCGTTTTCCAGATAGCTCGCTAAAGCCCGCCAATTCCTACCATTTAATTGGTGATATTCTATTTAATTTAAAAAATGTTTTCCCAGCCAGAAATGTCTTATGTGTTTTAAAATTGGACAAATTGCAATAAAATGATAGACTGTTTCATTTCATTCAGGTTACATAAGGAACATCTGTAATTTTGATCAAGCCAAAAGGCTTGTAATTCAGGTTGATAAGCTATAATCTTGCTTTAAAAATCCACGAAATGGAAAGGGGACTCTTATCTCCAAGTTTAAGGTCGAGCGTCAGTAAATGGCTGTGGTGCACGGAGGTGCGCTCACGGCCAACACACTCCCCCCTCCACCTACAACGTAGCCCTTCCGCTACCGAACTCAACTGCTCGCTAAGCTCTGCTAAATCATCATTTTGAAAATTAATATTTATATTTAATTGTTGTCCCAGAAGCTCCCATTATTTACTCCAAAATACATTCCTTGAAATAATTTGTTTAGCTAAAATTTTGTGCAATCTCCCCGCTGGCAACATTAAACATTTCCATAAATAATTTAGATTTACATTCAAAGTATAAAAATATAACTTTTCACAACATGTTTCCAAATATAATGCATAATTTGGTGTGTTAAAAGGTAAAGTAAATAATTTTTTTAGAAATATTTTTTGAACAGATTCTATTTTTCGCTTTCTATACATCCCCACACCTGAGCTCCGTAACAGATTGTAGCTCGCACTACCGCTTCGAAACAACATATTTTGGAACTTAGCGGTACTTTTGGGTTTTTACATTAAGCACTCCAGACTGAATCAACATCAAATTTACCATTTCTGGCTTTTTCTTTAAAATGATTACTCCAAAAAAGGGAACTTATAAAAGTGATTCCTAAATATTTGTACTCATTTACCACCTCGATCATTTTACCCATATACCACCATTTGTCGCTTGCCTTCAATTTGCAGCCTTGCCTCTCTCTTTTAAATATTATTCAATATTGCCTCAGACCTGTGTTAGTTTCGAAACTGTCAGATACACCTCCTTCACACCACACACTCGAACTGGTGCTGTTGTAGTAGTTTTTTAATACATTCAGCACTCACGTCGATAATCCCAAACTTGAGAGTTTAAAAAACATTGATTTTCGATCAATTGTAAAAAGCCGCGCTAAAGTCAACAAAAAACGCATAACTTTCCTCCTTTTTGTGATAGACGTAACTTAACCATACAAGCCAGATTAAAAAAATTTATTAATAGTGGAGTAACCTTTCCTAAAACCCGCTTGAAATTCCGTTACTATTTCATTTTCTTGAATCCACGTTTGTATTCTATTGTTTATGAGACTTGTAAAAATTGTGGCCACGCTATCAATAAAAGATAATCCACGGTAGTTTTCAACTAAATTGAGGTCTCCTTTTTTGTGTAGAGGGAAAATAATTGAGGTTTTGAAAGTTTTTGGAACAGTTTCACTGTTTAAAATTTTGTTGTAGGCCTAAATTATTATTAAAATACACAAACAACTTTCGGGTGATTTTTTGAAAAATTCACAAGGAATTCTATCTGGCCCCGGGGCCTCATCACACTTAAATGTTTTCAAAGCATTCTTCAGCTCAGCAAGAGTGAAGTCACTATCTAATCAGCAGTTATTGTAGTGTTATCGTAAGTTAAATTAAAATATAGTTTTAATAAGACAAATACTTTATTAGGTAGCTTTTACAATAAATCAAGATTCAGAATGTTTACCAACAAAAACTAAACAAATAATATTCTAATACCATATGTTCTCAAACACATATGAATAACAACACATCTCCCCTTCAAAGATCGAACCTCCGGGTAGGTTTGAATTGTCTTGTTGATCTTCTTAGATTTGCTAAAGGATTTGGCTGTGATGCCAATGCAGGATGATCGAAAGGTTCTGATCTTCTGAGGTTTTCGGAAGGACATGTCTGCAGTGCTGGTTGAGAGTGATCAGAGGCATAGTAGTGCTAAATCTTTGCAGTGATCTTCTGTTCCTCCGCAAACAACCATCTTGCGTTTGAATGATATAGGATCGAGGTGCAGGATGTTTGTTTAATATAGTTCCTTCTTGATTCCTGTCCTTTATATGGACTTGAGCTCCAACAGGTAGAGTAGGCAATTCTGTGGCTCTATGTCTTTTGTCAAAATAAATCTTTTGACGATCAATTCTTGCTTCTTACTTTTCCCTTAATTTTTCAGCGTCTACCAGATAGGGTCTTAGTTGATCAGACATTATTGGAACATAAGTGCGGATCCTCCTCCTGAAAAGTAATTCCGCTGGACTTTTCCCATTTTCTAGAGGGGTTGCTCTTAACATAAGTAGCATTTTGTAGGGATCATCACTTTTTTCTAAGTGGTACTTAAAGTTTTTTACTTGCGCTTCGATGAAGCCGTTGCTTTGTGGAAATTTTGGGCTTGATGTAATCAATTTAAATCCATAATCACGACCAAGTTGTTTGAATTGACAGCAGTCAAATTGAGAACCACAGTCTGCTCTCACTGTCTCAGGTACACCATGACGTGCGAAGATGGACTTTGTATATGTCACAATAGTGCCCATTTTTAAGTCATTTAGTCTAGCAATCTCCATAAACCTGGAATAATAGTCTGAGATTAAGAGCTTTTTGAAGTCCCTACAAAAAAATACCAACTCTTTTGAATTGAGGTCGTTAGATTGGATTTGTCACTACTTCAAATCTATGAATTTCGAGTCAGAACAGACTAACTGGGACACAAAAATGTTTTTGTTTTCCTGCAAAGTGATCTGAAGGAAAGTGGTAATTGAGTTTAAGTTTGAGTATGTAATGTGAAATAATACCCATAGTAGGGGACGGAAACTTATCGTTTTGATCAATATAATTTATTCAATTTATTCTCTATAGCCACCAGAACAATCATAGGGTAATCCTTGCAAGTTGTACAGATAATTGCTAATGATTGGTAAACATACAAACATTTTATCGTAAGTGATTAATCTTACTCAAGATCAGTGTTCGACGTCCAAATTTTACCTTCTCGAGATGGCGAGTACGCTGGGATATTTGGAACTACAATTTATCAGTGAACTATACCCTAACTATATTTTTTCGAGTAGGCCTACACAGGGAAGTTGCTTGAGAAACTGTGACTTACGATTTCGGTTCTGGCGAAGAAGTACCGGTATCTGACTTGATGTTTGATGGCAATGTTGACTCGGGTCATTATAGCGTTATAAAACTTTATCATTACCCCAGGATGTGAAAAGTACAAAAAGAAAAAGAAAAGGTAATCATTAACCGGACGTAAAGAGACATACAGAACGAAAAAAAAAAAACATGTAGGGAACCATTGAACTAAAAAGGTAAAGAGCAGTGATGGTGTTAAATGTGCTCTGGAAGCCCCTTCTAAAAAATACCATTTTTTTAAATTGGGGTCGTTAGATTGGATTTGTCAGTACTGCAAATCTATGAATTTTTAGTCAGAACAGACTAACTGAGGCACAAATATTTTTTCCTTATGTTGTCACAAGGGGAAGGTAAAATGAACTCATTATCAACATTTTGAGTTTATGGAAAATCTTATCAACACAGCCACTATAAAAAAGTATTAAGGGTCAAAAGAGACAACAAAACTATTTGAGCAAAATATAATACAAATCTGCATTTGAAATGGCCAGTTCTAAGTCTCACTTGAATCAACATCTTTCTGGTAGTGGTAGTCTACATAGTTTTAAAATCCACGACTCCTTTTCCATCAAATTGGACCGTTAATAGCCTCTAACATTGAACAAAGTATGCCCAACTTTATATATACGACGTAAACACAGTTTTTACTCACAGTATGGGTCAAAGATTCGTGAAATGCGACCAACTGCTGATGCTGATTTACATGTAGGCTAAGTGACTATCTTTATTCCATACAACAAATGTAATGAAAAAAACGACGAATATAGGAATATACTTGAGCAAATTATCTAAATAGCATAAATAGCTGCTTATTAGGTTATCAGCATTGCCCAGTTCGTATACTATTTATTTTTCAAATGAAACTCGAATTAATATAAAACATTCATTTGGTTAAAATAATATATCGGTTTGATTAACATAAAATAGTTTATACAGGCAAACTATCAGTTCTATTTCATGTAAAAAATTAAACAACCCCTAAATAAAATACAAAGATAAACAGTATTTGTTAATTATTATTTCTTTTATTGCTGACAATATTCCCGTGGCGGAGCACGGGTGGTTAACTAGTAATATTCTAATACCATATGTTCTCAAACACATATGAATAACAACACAGTTATCTATGAGCGGTTCCGCATAGCTAATCGCACCTGCCTTGATGGGGGGATTCAAAATGTGTTATCCATTTTCAGGAGATATTTCTCCCACATTACTACCTTTCTTCTTTAACCGACTTCCCCACTACCAACAAAAGGAGGAGGTTCTCAATTCATTTGTGGCAATGTTTGTAATGTGTTTATGGACCGCCAAAATGATTTACTGTCATATTTTATGACTTAAATCAAATATAAATTTATCATAATAACACCTTTTCTTTGTAACACACAATTTCTTATAAATATTTGACTGTTTTATATAACTGAGTTTGACTACCTTTGAAATTGTTTTCCTATGGTTATTAAATATTTATATATTTATAAATATGGTTATTAAGCCTTATTCCCTAAATGGAAAATTCGCTAAAAATACTGAAAATTAGAAAGTACCGTTAAGTGCAGGTGGCTGAAGCTTAGGGTGTATCTGCTGACTACAGACAGGGTAGCAAAGAAGTTGTCTCAATAAACCTGCTGTGGTGTACAGTCATACCATAGATGAGTAAACTTGTTGAGTGTAGTTAATGGCTATTGTAGATGAAAATAGCGTGTGATTTTGTGGTATTTGATCGTCTGCAGGGAGGGTTGGACAAGGCACAGGGTCGTTTAACCGAAAATCAGAGAATCAAAACTCTGTAACAGTCTAAAATTCACACAATAGGGTTCGCTGGTCATGGAATGTGTTGTTGTAGCATTCTTACCACTTTTTAAAACCTGATATGTTTCATGCGTACTCAAAATCAGTAAAGGTGTATAAATACGCTATAAAGCATTTACCATTCAATAAAATTCATTAACATTTAACAAATTCTTCCACTTTATTAAATGTTGAATTATTTTTTAGGTAAGGAGGGAAACTACCAAGTAATCTTGAAGAGCGTGGAACTTCCAATTGTTCCAAGAAGTGCTTGCTTAGAAGCTTTACGTCAGACCAGACTAGGTAAACACTTTAAACTGGATGAAAGCTTCATCTGTGCTGGTGGCAAACCTGGAGAGGACACATGCAAGGTAAGGTTTCAATAGTGTAACACTGTTGTTAAATAAATTTCTTTTATGAAGCGATCATTAGAATAAATACAACAAAAGGTTTTTGGTTGTATGAAATAAGAGATGATAAGTAAGGTTACATTCTGACATAGTAAGGTTACTATAGTCTGATTTTTACCGGAGTGCGGCTGGAGCTCAGCCCTACCTGCGAGGGACCCGACTCACGCACGCACACTCACCACCGTCCTAATTGCCTGAAAGCCCCGATCCCCTATTCACTAAAGAAATATAACATCTGTTGTATGATACCTCAAAATTGCAATTCATTTGATGTTAGATATACAGTAAAATGGTTAGTGTTAATACATTTGTTGTTTAATTCAATGAAAAATGAGTCCAAACGCGAAATGATTATGACAAGTAGCTAGCTAATAAAAACGTGTTAAAGTATTCGTAGCTTTTCCCCTTTTAAGCAAAATATATATTGTTTGGTATCATTTCACTAAGAATTTTGAGCTGAAGTCAAAAGCGTTACCAGATTTTATAGCAAACGTAAAATTAAAAAAATTGATAGTTCAATTTCCAGGAGCCAGCGATGACTCGCGCGACAGGTCAATGGTCCGTCCCACGTCCGTCCTAATCCCTTGCGCCTGTGTGTGTGAGGCCTGCGTGTGTGTGAGTAGGGTCGACCCTTCAGCCAGCCGCTTTCCGTCAACAATCACACTATAAGCTGACATTATGTTCTGTTCATTAATGTATGATTTCTTAGCTGTGGAATGAATAGCAATAAATAAAACATATTAAACCACACATTATGAATTTAGGGTGAAAATTGTTCATCCAAATATTTCTTTGTTGGTGTGATCCTAACTTTTCAATGGGTGTACAAAAAGTCAATAATAGGAACGTAAGAACATACTTAGAACCAGCAAGAGAATTTACATCCATCGGTCCAACCAATTCAGAGTGTACCTATTCTAGCAACTATTACTACTACTTGGTTGGAAAGGTAGTCGGTGACTTTTGCCAAGTACGTACATGATTTACAAGGAATATCAGGCTTTTTATCAGAAAGATTGATTCCATGCAACAAGCCATTTGACAATTTTGTTAAATCGTCATAGTTGAAATGAGCCATACGTTTATGCCAGAGTACTTGATCATTGCATTTTGCAGCCATGACTGTGCTGAAGAGAATTGAACATCTAATTTAACCCTTTTACGGCCACTGACGCATGCGAGATGGCACGTGGTGTCCACTGAGCACCTAGTCAGCTGACTGACTGAAGGTCGCTGACCCGCCGGCTGGTTCATTGTTTGAGAAGCGCCACAACAAAATCCACTAATTTGGTGTCTTATGTTCAAACGATCATAACTCGGCTTAGGTTATAGCTAGATCTTTACTTTTTGTTTTGTTTTGTACGTCTTTAGTTTATCTACAACGTAAAGTATAATTAAAAAAGTTGTACTAGTTTTTAAATATTATTACTATTGAAAAAAATACAAATTTATGAAATATTTTTAAAAGTTTTGTATTTTAATGTTCTAAAATGTATTTTTGTAAATTATTGTAATGGATAAACTATATATTTCCGTAATCCCTATTATCTTATGAGCATGTAGTAATAATTTTAGGTCAAAATATCTATAAATAATTTCATGAGAGTGAAAAATTCTAAAATGTGTAATTTTTACAAAAAATCTATTTTTGCAAAATACTTTGTAGGGAGTCAAAAATCCGAACCAATTGGGACCGTAGATAGTTCAGATTACCGATTTGTTAGGATTTTCAAACATAGCCAAGTAATGCCTAATAGACACATAATTATGCCTACAGTATTAAAAATACAATTCTAGGATACATTGAATGAAATGAAAACAAAGTTTTTGTACTTAGGTATTTTTGTTACATTATACTGTATTCGTTTCTTGAAAAAATATGTAGATTAGTTACATTGGAAACTAACAAAACACAGACTGGCTCGGCGAGTTCACTCATTTCCCTGCAAGGCGCCAACTGTTTGGCCCGCGAAATTGTAAAACATCTGTTGTCTCTGTGCTAATTCAATATTTTAAAACCCTAAGGAACGGTTCGGAATTTTGACGTTTCAGATTTTTGACGTTCGGATTTTCAACTCTCTACTGTACCTAATTTATTACAGTTGCATTAATAACATAATTTTTATGTAATTATAGGCTAATACTTCTTAGACTTTAAAATACTGTTTCTAAAAAAAATAAAAAAACAATAGAAATTGTAACCATGGATATATATATATATATATAATACTAGCTGGTATATATATATAATACTAGCTGGCCCGACAGACGTCGTCCTGTCCTAATGTGGTTTTATGTCAAAAGCTCGTTCATTTTCAAGATGAGCTCATTCGCATGGGTCAATCACGTCCTGGTTGAAGTTCGTTCGTAACGCTCACTCACCTAGGTTGGAGCTCGTTCGCTGTGCTCACTTGCCTACAGCTTAGCTCGTTCGCTCACTAACTCGCCTCCAGGTTGAAGTTTGTTCGCTACGCTTACTCACCTTTTGGTTGCAAATTAGCTGTTGTCATAAATATAAAAAAATAATAGTGCTGCACCCTGTTGGTAAACCTATTAACTTTTTAATACTATTGAACATCACAGAATCAAATTGATTAGTTGAACCAGCTGTTAAGATTCTTAAATTACATTTAAATATGAGTACTCATAAGGTTAACATGGGAAACTTCAGAGCCACTGGGGCGGAGCCCTTTTGACGGATCTGCACCAAACTTCACACAAACCATCCTTAAATAATGCTTAATAATGCCTGAAAGATTCATTACAATCTGTCGAGCGGTTTCGGAGTCCATAAAGGACAAACAAACAAACATACATACATACAAACAAACATACATTGGATTTTATATATATAGATATAAAATGTTAGTTACGACATACCTTTGTTTTTGTTAGTCCAGTGAATTGTGAAGCACAGGCTGACAGTTTCGAGCGATTCGAGAAAGTAATGTTATAACTTAAAAAAATTAACAGCACAGTTTTGAGTCATATTTACACTTATTTACATATATTTACAAATATTCATTTGCTGGGTTTAATTACTTGCACTTGTGACGCGGGAGGCAGTCCAAGTGACACCCGACCTTGCAGGAAACACACACGGTTCTACTTCGCCTCCTTTTACCTTCCGGGTCATTCTTCCCACTGCAGATGGCACAATTCTTTTCTTTATTTCCTTCCAGCTTCTCAACTCCATTTTTTTTTTCTAACAGGGCCATCACCACCACCATTACCAACCCCATCTGCAGCATTTATCACTGCCAGCCATTCATTTGCCAATGCCTCTATAGCTGAAACCTGAAAATCGAGTCGGGAAATAGGTTTATCGGTGTTCAACTTATAATTAACATAGGAATTGAGGACCATTCGGCCAAAGATGTTGAAGATGACCTTCTTCCAATGTTTCATGCATCGTCTTTCGTCTAGATATGTGTATAACATCTGGTCAGTTCCATCAATTCCACCCATTCCACGATTGTATTGGTCTACAATTTTAGGTTTGTTTTTTTATCACAATCCTCCCACTTCTCCTTATAGTGTATCTTACATTGCCAGTTTTTGCCTTGGTTGACATCATGATAGATTGGGTTCGGTTAGTGGCTTTTTCTCTAAATGCCATTCGTAAAATGGCCCCCTTCCTTACATACACCTTTTTCCCCACCTCATAGTTTCCTTTCAACTGCCGTGGAATACCTTTCTGTCCCAATCTAACTGTTCCAGTTAGGTAAGCTGCTTTTGAGAGCAAATACCTGGCCAACTTCTTAGTGAGAAAGAAATTGTCGAGAAAAATGTGATACCCCTTGTTCAAGAGGTTTGCCATCCCCAGGAGTTTCACTACCACTGTAGGGCCCAAACCATATTTGTCAATTCTGTCACGGTCGGTTTCATATTTTAATCCTTTCTAGCAATAAAACTGAGAGCAGTACTTTGTTTCTGCATCGCACAATACCCACAACTTAATTCCCAAACAATGGTGTTTCTTTTTGGGTAGATATTGTGTTAGTGCAACTCTTTTCTTTGTACTGACTAACCACTGAAAGTTTCTCTGATGGAGTAAAATACTGTCGAAATAATCTATTACAGTGGCCGATTAGTGGTTGAAAACGACCACATGGGTCATAATTAGGCTGATTTTGTTTAGGAAGTGTGTCCGAATCTACTATATGAAAGAATTTGAGTAATAGTTCAAATCTGTTTCGACTGAAAACTTTGCTGAACCAGGGTTGATTTTGTGATGATGCAGACGACCAATAGCTTTCTATGCTAGGCTTTTTGTTTATTCCCATATTTAAAATGACTGTTAAGAAACCTTCCATCTCATCGACGCTTGTATTCGTCCAGGATCGCGTAGACGGCTTTTAGGAGACAAATTGCCTTCAAGGGAACCTAAGTATTTCCTGGCATATTTATTTGTTTCAGTTACAAATGTATTCAGTAAAGTTGTTGTGAAAAATAGATGTAAATAGGCAATAATTGAAAAGCTAGGCAAAATTGGAGTTATAGGAAAAGAGCAACTGTGGTTTTCTTCCTATTTAACTAATAGATATCAGAGAACTAAAATCAGCAAAAATGGTCAACAAGTAAATTCATCTTGGGATAAAGTGCAATGTGGTGTGCCACAGGGGTCAATATATGGGTCCCTCTTTGTTTTTAATCTATGTAAATGATCTGCCAAATATAACAAAGATGAAACTTTTTCAATATGCAGATGACACAATGCTTTTGTGTAGAGGACCCACTATTGACGTCATGCAGACTAGCATAGACAAAGAATTCTCTGCTCTGGGTAACTGGTTCCGGGCAAATGGTCTGGCCCTAAATGTGGAAAAAACACAAATTATAAACTTTTCAGCTAACTACAGGGAAGATGATTCAAATCACATTATCCTTTCAAATAATCAATTATCTCCACAACAAAATGTAAAATTCCTCGGATTAATTTTGAATAAAAATCTTAACTGGGCATCTCAAATTGAAAATTTAAGTAAAAAATTAGACCCTTTCATTTTCTCAATAAGAATAATCTCTGACAAATAACATATGTTTAGTATTCATTTGTTTATGTTGTTTTTGTAAATATTTACTTTTGGTTTTATAAAGATAGTTAATACCAAACTATGACTTTTAATTTATAATCATGGCGCAGTCGTAAAGTTTAAATAGAAGAAGACAAAGTAAAGTTTAAATATTATGGAGTTCAACAAACCAGATCCACTAAACCTATCGGAGGGAAACATTTCAGACAAATTTAAACAGTTTAAGGAAGAAATCGACATTTACTTTATTGCAACAAAAACAACGAAAGAATGTAAGGAAATTCAATTAGCCAGACTGAAAAATCTACTGGGGACAGATGGTTTGAAATTGTACAACTCAATAAAAGATGAGTCTGTGGTTGAAACTGTTGAAAACGTGATAAAGACATTGGAAAAACACTGTGTACCAAAACAAAATATGACCATGAGCATTCATCTTTTATTTTCAAGGAAACAACTACCTCATGAAAATTTTGACTCGTTTTACGCAGACCTCAGAAATCTAATAAGATGTTGCAAGTTTGAAGAACAGGAAGAAAAAATATTGAGAGCACTTATAATTCTAGGAGTGAATAATAAAGAGTTGCAGGAAAAACTACTAAGAGAAGATACAAGTTTTGATAGAGTAATCAACTTCTGTAAAGCATCTGAACTTGCAGAGAAAAATGTGCGACTTGTCAATAATAAAGGTAAAACAGATCAAAACAATTTTGAAGTTGACACGGTCGTGAATTCTAAATTTACAGATGGACAGGGCATGAGTGCAATACGACGTTTTAATCAGCAGCAGCAGCAGGGGTATAACACGTCACAAGGAGGTTACAACAGACAGGTAGGCAAAACTAATAATTGTTATAGATGTGGTGGTATCCATCATGGAATGTGTCCTGCAATAGGAAGAATCTGTAAAAAATGTGGTAAGCCAAACCACTTTGCTAGTGTTTGCCGAAATAATAATAAATTCCTTGGTTCAAAACAATGTAATAATTTGCAAAATGTTTGTGATAACAGCATGTCAGTTGAAGACAATCATGAATCAGACATTAATAGCCTTTGTGTGGTTGATAGCATAAAAAATAAAAACGCTTGGTATAAGACTCTTCTGGTAGAAGGCAAAGAAATAAAATTCAAACTTGACAGTGGGGCAGATGTCAATGTATTGCCATTTCGCTATTTAAGAAATCTAAACTTGCCTAGTAAATTGAAAAAATGAAACAATTGTTTTACTGGCCAGGTATGACTTCTGATGTAATAAATGTAGTGTCAACATGTAAAATTTGTCAAAAATTTGGGAAATCAAAAACCAGAAGTCCAATGATGAATCATGATATTCCAAACATTCCATTCAGCAAAATTGCAGTTGATATTGCAGAATTTCAACGAAGTTATTATCTAGTAATTGTGGACTATTAATCTCGGTGGATTGAGGCTCTGAAGATAAGTTCAAAAAGTAGTTCAGTTATTATTTCTAAGCTTAAAGAAGTATTTTCTAGATTTGGGATACCTAGAACACTGATTGCTGATAATATGCCTTTCAACAGTATCGAGTTTAAGCAGTTTTCTCAGGAATGGAATGTAACAATCATAACAACAAGTCCATACTATCCCCCATCAAATGGATTAGTGGAAAAATCTGTCGGAATAGTGAAAGAAATGTTAAAAAAATGTCAAGAAACAAAACAAGATCTGCAGTTATACTTATTAAACTACAGAAACAGCCCAATATCTAACCTTGAAGTTTCTCCAGCTCAGCTTCTTAACAGCAGACACTTAAGAAGTAAAATTCCAATGAGAGAAGAACTATTAAAACCCAAACTTGTTGAGGACAGCATCTATGAAAAAATGATAGAAACTCAGAAAGCACAAAAGTCACATTATGATAGAAAGTCTTTAAACCGTGAAGATAGCTTTACTGAAGGGCAGGAAGTATGGGTTTAAGATGTATTCAATAAAACATGGGATGAAGGAGTAATAGAGAAGAAACTTCAACAACCCAGATCTTATTTAGTTTCTATTAAAGACAAGGGTATAAGGAGAAGAAATAATAGATTTATAAAAAAAAGATTAGGACTCCAAGCTCAAGGGGAAGATGACAAATAACATATGTTTAGTATTCATTTGTTTATGTTGTTTTTGTAAATATTTACTTTTGGTTTTATAAAGATAGTTAATACCAAACTATGACTTTTAATTTATAATCAATCTCACAAGTAACGAATCCAGAAACCCAGCTAATAATATATCATGCATATTTCTCATCATTAATGACATATGGTATCTTGATCTGGGGTAACTCTCCTTATTCAAAAATATTTTTAAATTACAAATAAAAGTAATACGAATTATTGGCAAAGTTCCCCCTAGAACCCCTAGTAAAAAACTGTTTCAAAAGTTTAAAGTTCTTACTTTTTATGATCACTATATTTTGGAAATAGCATGCTGGATCCATAGAAACCTCTCCACTGTTATGGAGACCCAAACTCAACATAATTACAATACAAGAAAAAAGAATATTATCAAACCTGTAGCTCATAATTTACAAATATTCGAGTCATCACCACAATACATTGGTCCAAAAATCTGAATTAACTTACCAACAAGTTTAATTACTCTAGAAAATCCCTACAAGTTTAGACTTTCTTTAAAAGAATGGCTCAAGACTACATCTTTTTTTTCATTGGCAGATTATTTTTAAGGACTGCTGGAATTAGGTATAAATAAACCTTCCCACTCCTTCTAGTTCAATTTTTTGTCATGTAACAATGTTGTACGAGGGTTGTTTTTTTTTTTCAACCTCCGATAGGCTATGAAAAAAAGACAAGTTCATATAAAACATTAAATTTATTACCAAAAGTTTGGTCCATTTATGGTTACTTTTTGACATAATCACCAAAGAGATTGAGACATTTGCTATATCTGTGCACCAGCTTTTTAATACCCTCTTCAAGAAAAGTGGCCGCCAGTACATTCCAAAAAAAAAAAAAAATTCAAAAAACAAAAAAATGTCAAAAAAATTTAAAAAATCAAGAAAAAATAAAAAAAGGACTTTGAAAAGTCTAGAAATTAAGTAAACAAATCAATAATGGTGAATCTGTGGTTTATTTAACCATTCTGCCAACTTGTTGAACCAGCTCATTACTGTCGTTTCAGATGACTTGGTTCAACAGTTTGACAGGATGGTTAAATAAACCACAGATTCACCATTATTGCTTTGTTTACTGAATTTCTAGAAATTTTAAAGTCCTTTTTTTATTTTTTATTGATTTTTTTATTTTTTTGACATTTTTTTTTTTGAATTTTTTGTTTTTGAATGTACTGGCGGCCACTTTTCTTGAAGAGGGTATTAAAAAGCTGGTGCACAGATATAGCAAATGTCTCAATCTCTTTGGTGATTATGTCAAAAAGTAACCATAAATGGACCAAACTTTTGGTAATAAATTTAATGTTTTATATGAACTTGTCTTTTGTTCATAGCCTATCAGAGGTTGAAAAAAAACAACCCTCGTATTTTGGGGAGATTCAGTTGATTTTGTGTAAATACAGATGTATTAGTTTTATCTATTAGTTTTAAGTCTTTATTTAACCATTGACAAAATATGTCCTACAGGGGTGCCCATCCCCCCCCTAGACTCATGACGCACCCCCCCCCTCCCCAATTGAGCACCAGCCCCCCCCCCCCACCATAAATGAGAAACATTATTCCCCCGCCCAGCATTATTTGTAAAACTAAAGAAGTTTTATAAATTTTTTAGGTATTGAAAATTCAAACCCAGTTAATCTATATAAATAAAGTTATAGTTTTGTCTGTACGTTGCTCAGAATTATACACATTTTGGGTTATTTTTAAGCTTTATACATTAAAGAAGTAGAAACATGTCTTATCTTAATTTATGTCCGTGTGTCACGGCCCAGAAGGCATTTTACGCAGTTCACTCTAAAGGAAACGAAAGTACCGATTATGATTCTAATGGTTTAATTGTATTCACAGGATTGGCGAGGGTGTCCTTAGTCATTAAAATATGGCCTCACTATTTTGGAAATAAAACTAACAGACGATCAAAAACCATATTTTGTGTGATTTTTTCAAGTTTTTTTCTCCATGTTTACTATTAGTCATTTATTAAATACTAATAATCTAAATCTGTTAAGAGAACACGTCATATATGAAATTATGAACAGCTGTGTTGATAAAGATTCCCTTTTCTAGCTGTCACTGACATGTTTACATAAATGTTGTTTACTAATACTGTGTAGGCTCTAACCATTTCTGATCACGTTTGTAAGCAAATCCAAACCAAGAGAGATTAATAACCGTGTGGCTTACATAACGGGTTTGATTTATCACGGGTACTAATATGTAACTGTAAATTAAATTAAATAACTAGCCATCATCCAGATCGGGAACCGGAGATTCTGTGTGTATCAGTGTTTATACAGGACTGGAAAACTTATCTTTCTATACAGTATATAAAATTAGAGTTTTATAAGTCACCTCAATTCAAGAATTTTTTTTTATTGCCAGAATATCTACATAGCGTTTGTAGCCTCTACTTAACCATTTGTCAGCGTCTTTATCTTGATATAACGACCCCCTCTCCCTCCCACATAATCGTTTTGGAAACATCACAGCTCCTTTGATGAAAATGAAATGGAAAAAAAACTTCAACGCTTGCGCCAACTATCATCTGCTCCGTTTTACACTTCTGTCTGCTGTGCGCTATATACTGCAACAGATTTCAGATCCAACAGCTGGGGAATGATGACGATAAAAACTGTGATTGAGTGATTAGTAACCATGGTAACTTTATTAAGGCTGTGATTGGGCAATGAGTAGGCCTAAATATGGCGACTTGTTGAATTAAGTGTATGAATTGAAGAGAAACCTAATAAAGGACAGAAGAACAAAGAAAAAGAATAGCAAGATTGTTCTCGTTACATTCTTTTTTAAGAGTGTTTTTATTATCTCTAAATATAATTTTACACTTTTTTATGACTTACTATCAATTCCTATGTTGTGATACAGCACCTACGAGTAGCCTATCTGTCTATCATGAGCAGTAGCTTATAGCTTATACCACTTTCTAAGGTTTAATATTTACGTTATTTATAGCAATGCAGTGTTTGGCTAGTTATTTTAGTTGAGTTTGAGTTAGCTATAATTTTAAACCTTGCCGTTTGTACAACTGAACCAAAATAAATTATTTGAAATGTCATATTATTGCACAATAATAATGATTGTGAAATATTGAATTTCGTTGATAAAAATGCAAATCGTGACGATAATGGCTGTTTACTGCGTTTTAATGGGTTTGTCATCTGTTTTTATACTATATTCGATTAACCGTATTTTTCATTACCCCCCCTATTAACCCAGGTAATCGAGTATCTAAGCAATAGTGTAAAGTATTGTAGCCTATGCTACTTGTTTGTATCATAACGAGTTTTATGTCAACAAAGCGTTCTGTGCTAAGTCGCGGTGTAGCTGGACGTGTCTGTACCACGCGTTATCTTTATCTATCACAGCAGTTGAGCCATTCCGTGCCCTCCCTCTAGATCTCACGTCTTGCTAATGTTGAATAATAACTTCCTACATGAATCCTAAAATCCTATTTTAACTAATTTAATTCAATAATAAAACTATTGTCATTATAATTAATCGAGTTTCTATCTGGTGACTTCGTAATATATTTTTGACTGTCATCACGTTGAACTCTGTTGCAATTAACTTTAGCCACCCCCCCCATTTGAAATTTTGAAACCCCCCCCCCCAAGAATTTCAATGACTTGTGGGCACCCCTGAATATTATGTACTGACATGTAACTCAATAAATAAATAAATAGGACTGGAATTCCTAGGGGGACAATGTTTTGGACCAGAAATCTCTAAAAAAAGAAAATGTGCAGGGAATCCAGGGTCATTTTCGTCGTCTACTTCATCCCATTCACTGCTGTCAGACTCTTCTCTGGTATTATTGCTCCTACCCTGCATACCTCCTCTCCCACGACCACAACCTCATCCTCTTCTTCCGCAACCACGACCTCCTTCTCGAATAGGCTCCATTTCAACACGATCATCAGAACCAGGCATTTCAGTGAGTCTTTGTGTTTGTGGCCGATTAGGGCCGTCCTCATCAATGGGCACATTAGGGGGAGTGGGGGTATTGTCGGGATAGTCCTCATTGTCACTGTCATATTGTGGATCATCTATGGCGTTTGAGGGACCAGGAACATCTCTGTCAAATACTAACCTTTGATTTAGTCCTGAGAGAAACCGAAATCGAATATGCGGTTGTGGATCGGGGTCATAGGTGGGATCTTCATCCGTGTCATCGACAAAGTCTTCAGAAGACGAAGAAGAGGACAAATCATCCTGAAGAGAATTTTCGTCGTCGGCATCGACGTCATCATTATGAATCACTTCATAACCACTTGCAATTATTTCATTTACAAGAGTATTTTCGCTTAGAGGTGATTGACACTTTCTCTTACTAATTTTTAACCATCGCACAAAGTAAAAACAACTTACACTTTTCACCACTATTTTAACAAGTCCAAGCGAATTCACAACGAATTACGAATGTAAACAACGAATGTTGCAACACAGACAGCTTGGCGCCAATCGTTGGCGCGTCCAGACAGCGTGGCGGCGAACCTTGCCACGGCTTACTTAAATCAATTAAAAAAATCTAAAATAATACCAATTTATAAGAAAGACGACCTAGAAACTGTGTCAAATTACCGTCATATTTCTCTCCTACCAGTAATATCAAAAATTTATGAAAAAATTGTTAATTGTCAGTTATTAAATTATTTAGAAGAATTTAAACTATTAAACAATACTCAGCATGGATTTAGGCCTGGAAAATCTGTAATTACAGCAGCAGTGTCATTCATAGAATCTATAATTGAATCGGTTGATAAAGGGGAGTTCACAATTGGAATTTTCATGGACCTAACTAAGGCATTTGATAGTGTCAACCACACCCAACTGATAGATAAATTACTCATTTTAGGGGTTACAAAAAAATCAATAAAATGGTTTCAGTCATACCTAAATAATCGTTGTCAGTTTGTAGAAATCACACATAATCATGATAACAGAATTACAGCATTTTCTTCTGAAACTGAAAGGGTTAAATGTGGTGTACCCCAGGGGTCAATCCTTGGCCCCCTGTTGTTTTTATGTTATATAAATGATGCTGGTGGTGCACTCTCATGTTTACCTCAGAACAATCTTTGTTTTTATGCAGACGATACAAATCTCAAAGTATCGGCTGAGTCAGTGCAACAAGTTGAAATTTTAAGTTTTGTTGAATTGGCAAACATTGGAAACTTTCTAGAGCAAAATAAATTGAAGCTTAATCCTAAAAAAACTAATTTTTTAACTTTTAAAACAAATCAAAATAAAAAGTTAATTAAACCAAATATCATGTATAATGCAGAAGAAATTGAACATAAACACAGTACACAGTTTCTAGGTCTAACTGTGGACCAAAATTTAAACTGGGATGAACATGTTGATAAACTCCTTTCAAAATTATGTTCAGGACTATATTCACTCTCTAGAATGTCTTATTTTTGTAACCATAAAACATTAAAAAACATATATTATGCTAATGTCCATTCGCATTTATCCTATGGTTTGTGCCTTTATGGTTCAACTACAATAGCAAATTTGGATAGAATACTTAAACTTCAAAAAATAGCAATAAGAATAATTTTGAAATTAGAACACAATGAAACAACCAAAAACAAATTCAAAGAACTGAAAATTTTAACGGTATATGGCCAATATATTTACGACACAATTATTCTAGTAAAAAACTGCTTGAGCACCTCTGAGACAAATTATCACCCATACAACACTCGGCATAAAAAATTCCTTATTTCAAGTAAACATAAATTAAAATTCTATGAAAAAAAACCATCCTATATAGGATTAAAATTTTTTAAGCATCTTCCTAATGAAATCAGAAATGAACAAAGCAGGAAGAATTTCATGAGAAAGCTAAAACTATATTTAGTAGAGAAAGCATTCTAATCCCTGGAAGAGTATTTTTCCACCTCCCCTCTTAGCGTTAGTACATAATTGATTCAGTTTTGATTATTTCCATTTCCTGATTCTTGGTTTTTTATTTAGATAATGATCCAAGATATGCAAATCTGTAAATTATTAATTTAAGATAGATTTAGTTGACACCATTCAATGTACAACACTGTACTTTATGAATAAAGCATATTTGATTTGATTTGATTTGATTTGATTACTTGATCAATGTTTGTTTTGTAGTTAAAGTGTAACTTTGTTCGTTAAAACCATTTACAATGGTTCTCAACCTTGATATAAATATGTAGTTTACGATTATATACGTTATAACAACAGCACAATCAAGAAATTACGCAAAGCCGATTAGATCGGTGCGAGGCGTTTTTCAGCCGTATCTGAACTGCCGATTACATCGGCCCGTGGCGGACTTTACATAATGGCTGGAGGCCGATGAGATCGGCTCTTGGCGGTCTTTACAACATATCGCAGAGCCGATCTGATCGGCCCGTGGCGGTAAAAGGGTTAAACAAGTTGTTGACCTTTAAAGTTGTGGCGATTACTTCTTTGTCACTATTAAAAATCTGAGCTCTTTTGTTGTCAAAAATCAAGTCATCAAGTCAACATGTTGTGTTGTTTTATTGAATTTATTTGATTAATTAACTAGCTGTTACCCACAGGCTTCACCCCGTTTGACTTCATACGTATTAATAAAACTATTGATTGGTTAAGTTAAGCTGAAATAAACAAACCAGAATACAGTAGCTATTTACATTACAAGTGTAGTAAGAGCGTTTTTACATCACGCAGCTGAATGTTGTGCAACGAGCGGAAGCGAGTTGCATAATTCACCTAAGTGATGTAAACAAGCTCTTGCGTAACGTGTAACGTACAAGATTTTACCTGACCCGACAATATACAGGGGGTTACGTACAATATTTTTCATTATCCATTTCACTCATCTTCTAACAGTTATGTTCTTCTACAAACAAAAGCTAGGTTAGGAAAATACTTTAAAGCGTAACAATAACATTCAAGCGCACAGCTGATTTATAGCGTTGAACCAGTTGAACGTCGTTGGCTCCATAGAGGTATATTTATTTAGTTAAGCACTCAATGTTATTTAAATGGGTTTCATTACCTCACCGAGTGAGTTTTTTCAACTTTACATCACTCGAGAAATAAAGAAGTTATATACATCACGCTTGGGATAGGGAAGTTTAACATGGCGGGTTAGGTAATAGCTATTTACCTTACAAGTGTAGTAAGAGCGTTTTTACATCACGCAGGTGAATGTTGTGCAACGAGCGGAAGCGAGTTGCATAATTTACCTAAGTGATGTAAACACGCTCTTGCGTAACGTGTAACGTACAAGATTTTACCTGACCCGACAATATACAGGAGGCTACGAACAATATTTTTCATTATCCATTTCACTCATCTTCTAACAGTAACGTTCATTTACAAACAAAAGCTAGGTTAGGAAAATTCTTCAAAACATAACAATAAAATTCAAGAGCACAGCTGATTTCTAGCGTTGAACGTCGTTGGCTCCATAGAGGTATATTTTTTTAAGTTAAGCACTCAATGTTATTTAAATGGGTTTCATTACCTCACCGAATGAGTTTTTTTCAACTTTACATCACTCGAGAAGTAAAGAAGTTGTAGACATCACGCTTGGGATAGGGAAGTTTAACATGGCGGGTTAGGTAAACAAATTATCACATCTGATTTTAATAAGGTATCAAGTCAAAGAATAACTAACAAATAAATACAGCTGAGGTATTTTTAACATTAGGTATATGGAAAGTTCCCTTTAAAAAGGAATTACCATAAAGGGCAATTTATGAAATAATGGATAGTTTTGTGCAAGGTTTCTCGTCATGATGAACATTTTAAGTATATGGTTTATGGGGGTGTGACTTGTAGTTTTCTCAAAAGTTCATGGGTACTTTGGGATTTATATATGGATCCTATTATCTAATACGAGCTATGTCTGTTTGTCTGTCTGTCTCTCTGTAATATATATCTCAAAATCCAACGGAAGGATTTTGACTAAATTTTGGAATTAGAGCTTATAGCTCTAACAACGTGATTGGTGACAGCCACTACCACAGGAAAATTTGTATTTTGCTACACATCTCATTTGAAAATTTTAAATTTTAAAATTGGCCTTATGGGTTGCCAAGTAACCATGTTTGTTGAACAAAATAACAAGGAAAAAGTAAACAAAAGATTAGTCACATGTGTTTACAACAGCCATCCACAGTATAATAACAAATTACAAAATACAGTACAAAGGGAAAAATACCAGTTGTAACTATTGAGCAATGATTACACTGAAGATTACTTGATATAGGGGAAATAGTTTAAATTATAAAATGTCTGTTTACGATATTGTTTAACAATTGAACCCAATAAACCATTTTATTGAAAGGAATTACAATACGATTGCCACTTCGCAGGGTGATGGAGGTGGTCCACTGGCGTGCCCCAGCAAGAGTGACCCCCAGGTGTATGTACAGGCTGGCATTGTGGCATGGGGCATCAACTGTGGCACTGGCACTCCTGGGGTCTACGTAAATGTGCCATACTTTGTCTCCTGGATCAACAATAAGCTGCAGCAAAGAGGCATCTCCTTATAGCACATCTATGACAATGTTTAATCAATATGTAAATAAGTAAATAAATTGTCGCTTAAGATGTGATACCTTGAATCTACATCTAATTATCAGTTTTATAACTCCGGCAAATGGTTTTATAGGTCATAATAAAGAGAAAATATTCACCATTTCGTTTTTTTTTCTCATGAACATTTTTATCTTTAAACGTTTTTCAACCAATCATTATGAAACTTGGTAAGTATGTTAAAGTTATTTTTTTGATGAATCGAGATGAATATTTTTTCAATATGATTAAAATTAAAATTTTTAAAAGTTTATCTAAAACATAAAATTTCAAAATGACGGTCATTTTAATTTTTTTAACTTGAATTACTTAAAGATGGCACTTTTACACTTTTATTTTGAATTTTTAATTCCCTATCAAAGATATCAAGTACAAAAAGATCAAATAAGAAATAGCTGAAATATTACGATTTTTAGCTGTAAAATGGGGGCAAAGCTTAGCCTTTTTCTACATTTAATCTTTTTTTATGTAGATAACAAACATAAGACAAATTACGTCACTAGCTTACTAGCATGTTTACCTTTTAAATTCCTTCTACAGGCGACAAGCTATTTTTTCAAATTAACTAGAGGACCCATGCTGCGTTGCAGCGTTAAAATTACTATCATATCCGAGAAATAATTAAATTTATGATTTTTGATTGAATACTGTATCTTTAACTTAACCGATTGAAATGATAAATAGCTCAAATTAATAATGCCTATAATTTACTAAAACATATAAAAAACATAAACAATACTGGAGCTATTGATTTTTATTCATAGAAAAATCTTATTAAAAAAATCATTTTTATGTTGGTTGTTCACATTGTGTTTGCTTAAAACTTGTCTGATTTGAATAACTAAAATAGCTTAAACAGCTTAAATGAAAGCGGGTATTTCACTGAAAAGGTTCTTAGACCAAAATATATAGGATTATATAATTATAACTGGTGAAATACGTCTTAAGTTGAAGTAAGAATTTGAAAATATATAAAATTTATGCTTTATGTTCAAGTAATACCGTAGATAAATATTTACCAATGATTGATGCAAAATCTTTGCGTGCATACCTTCAATTTAAGACCACAATAATGAAAATCGCCCCGGTAGAAAAAACAAACGAACTCGGAAAAGAAGACCCAAATTTAACTCCCATATGAAATACATGGGTAGTAAACTTCGTTTAGGTATAAGCCAAGTGGGGTTGTAGATAAATATATGTGAAATCTGTGCGTGTATACCTTCAATTTGAGACCTCAATCATGAAAATTGGTCGGGTATAAGAGCCAAACGAACTCAAAAAAGAAAATCCAATTTTTTAAAATATAAGATGTTATTTTAACTATACAGCTGTTTCAAAACAAACTACCTATCTGTTATTGTTAGCGAATTTCCCATATAGGGAATAAGCTATTACTGTATGTCTCATGGTAAGACCTAAACCCGAGACCGATTTAATTTTTCATTTTGAAGTCCCCAGAGACCAAAAATATCCTCCGTTCAAATTCATATATATATATATATATATATATATATATATATATATATATATATACAGGTGTCCATAAAAAACGTTTCAGGACTTTGGGAAATGAATCCTCATACTAAAAGGAAGAAAAAAGTGTATATATAGGTATGTCTGAAAATGCATATTTTCCCAGTTATTCGCCATTTTTGTTTTTTGTACAAAATAATAAAGTTGTTCCGATAAAAAATTAACATAATGGTGGCCATTTTAATATTTTAATTCTATGAAAAAATGTCAAGAATACTTTTTTTAGAATTTCAAATTTCCCCAAAATCAGCATCACTGTCAACGAAACATAGCCTGTCAATATCAAAACATAACCCCTCTTAGAAGTTATGAGTAGTGATTTTTAGTTAATAAAAACTCTGTCGTAGGTAAAGTAGATTGAGCAACTCGCGTAAATAGAATAGTGTTAACGACACTCGTAGAACTTTTAAAGGCACTCGCCAAGGCTCACAACTTAAATTTTCTACTTGTGTCGTTAACACTATCTTTACACGATCGTTGCGTAAACTACTATTACATGTCTTATTTTAACATAGTGGTGTAGTGAGCTGACAGATCTATCAGCTGACAGATGTTTGTTAGGGTGCGTTTATGTCGGAGCTGCGACTAGCGATAAGAGCAGCGATGCCATTAGAGCCTAGACAATTAGTGCGTGTATTTCAATGGGTCTGTTTACTTTGGAGCTGCGCTTTAAATCTCTCTTGGGTCCCGACCAGCGATAGTAGCTGTGACAATGCTTCAGTCCTTTTTCTCAGCTAGTGTCGTTGGTCGTGCAAAGATGGATATTGAAAGTTTAGTGGCGGAAATATTTACGAAATCGGACAAAAACCATCACAACAGGTTCGTTGTGATAGAGGTTCGTTTTTTTCACCTAGAGAGAAAAAAATAGTAAACCATGTTTACAAGAAGAACAGAAAGGAATGTTTTATTTGTACAATATGAATCATTTTAAAATCATCAGCTGTTCCAATTAATTCTAAAAAGGCTAAAGAAAAAATATTAGATGAAAGAACTTAACAAATAAGACCATATCAATATTCAAAACCCATTATAAAATGTGGTTTTTGAAAAATTATAACAAAAATGATTGGTTAATCCTTGAATTGTAAAAGCCAATAACGTCTAAGGTCTATTACTTTCTCCCTCTATACAAAGTAGGGCCTATATGGAAAAAGAAGAAAAAACTCAATTTTCTTCTTCAGAGTCACTCATCTTCAACCACTTGACACAACGCTACTATCTCAGCTCCAACATAAACACAGTATGAGAGCAGAGAAATAATCACAGCTTGCATCGCTGCTCGCATCGCTGCTCTTATCGCTAGTCGCAGCTCCGACATAAACACACCCTTAATGAATTTGATTTAATTTGGTTACTAAGAGGATAAATAAACAAAGAGACATTCTTTTAGGCTTTTCCAACAAAAGTGGTTCATTTTTATTTGCTCTAAACAATTGTTAATTACTTTTGAAAGTATGATAAATTAAACAATGATATTTAGTGGAAACCTCTAGACTTTTATTTCAGGTATTTCTCCTATTTAAATGGGGTTCTTTTCACTTAAGTGGATATTAACGTTTTATTTTTAGTGTTTTTTTCTTCGTTTTAATTTAGACTTATTTGAAATTGTGTTTTAGTATGAGTAATTATATTGTGGTGATAATAATTATAGAAGAGGCAGGTGATAGAAGGGAATGAGAGGGCAGAAACCTCTTAAGATTTCAGTGGCCACGGAGGTTAGGTACGGTAAGTGTAGTATACGATGGAAGGTGGTATCATTGACTATACTCTCTCTACTGTACTTATCATCAGTGTGCGAATCGGCCGCATATCTCTATTTCAGGCTTTTCACATCGACAAAACTGCTGTTTTATTATAAAATTATCCAATTTAAAATGCATATTGTATAGGCATTTAATCGGATGAAAAGATATTTGATCACGTGATATTTGTCAACAAGATGATTTTTCTCATCAAAAGTGCCAGAAAATTTGTTTTATACATGTCTGTTCTGAACTATACACAGTTTTAATTGACTTAGTCAAAGTTTCTTTAATTAATAATTTTGATAACCATCTAGTTACGTGATCACAATAGGCTGCTTAAATACAACTCGAACAACCTAATCAGAAGTACAGTTTACCTAAATTAATGTCAACACATTTTCTTCTAAAATACTATTAAAAGGGCAAAGCACACTGTTTTAAATTTATTAAAAAGTCTAATGTATCTCTGGGTCGGTTAAAGGGAATGTGGTGAGGCTTGAGGTGTGCAGCCGCAGCAAGGTTAGCTCCTAGAGGTTAGGTTACTTCCGGTTCTTAGATCTTGATTTCCACTCTTGTCTAGACTAGACTCAAAAGAACTACCATGGTCTTCAAAAAAGCAAAGAAGGCGAGAGAGAGCCAGCGCCTTCTTCATCAAAGTGAAAATAATATGACTTATTGTCAAATACCATTGTCTATGTCTTGTATAATCTAATTCCCTCGAGAATAAATAAAATGCAAAGTTACTTCCCATTACGTAACTATAAGTTCTTTTAGCGAATTTCCCATATAGGGAATAAGCTATTACCGTAGTACTCATGGTAAGACCTGGACGCGGGACCGATTTTTTTGTTTGTTTTGAGGTCCCTAGAGCCCAAAAACACCATCCGTTCAAATTCATATATATATATATTTATATATATATATATATATATATTTATATATATATATATGTGTCCGTCAGCACGATAACTCGAGCAAAAATGATCCGATTTTGATGAAATTTAGTACAAACGTGTAAACGTACGTTTATTCGAACGAGTTCGCGATCCAACATGATCGGACCATGGGAACGGGGGTTTTATGGGGTAAAAATAGGTTTTTCCCATTTTTTTCACATAAAATTTAGCAATTTCTTTCCAAACCATTTTGTAGAGCTTAAAAAAACAAATAATTTAGTATATTGAAGCGTTATTATGCGCCTAATAGTTATGGAGAAAATTCCAAAAAATTGTAAATTTAAAATTCCCATGTTATTCTTATGGAGAATAAGTAAACTGTTGTAGTTTGCTTGTTTGTGAACATTTTTGATCAAATTTGGAAAATGTTTTGATTTCTTACTAACTATTCACATTTACAAAAAAAAAAACAGTTTTACCCTCCCTGATGCAGCAAACCTAAGTACTTGTTAAACTAATTCTATTTAAATCAAGAATAAATGTTATATTTTTAAGTAGACGTTTCAGTGTAAATCCAATCAGTCAAATGGAAATTCGCTTAGTCTGCAGGTTTGCTGCGGCAGGGGTATTTTGAGCAATATATCAATATCTTAACAAACGATCAAAAACAAATATATAGTAATCAACAACATCACTTAAGATTTATTTTAGTGAATTTCCCAAATAGAAAATAAGCTATTACCGTAGTAGCTCTCTTATAAAATATTGCTAGTTTTAGATAAGTTGTTGTTTGGATCAGCCACATTAATAAACTAACAATGGCAATGATAACTTCACATACCAGACTGAATGAGCAATACAAGTGGCAATCTGACTCCGCCCACCACTGACACATCCCTCCTTTCACTACAACGGATCTCCACCTTCGGTCCTTGCTCCTCCCTCGAACAATGTTTGAGCCCAGGCGTTACTCCGAAAGGCACTGGTCCGAAAATGAGTTTTGGAGCAGTGCTTTTTGGAGTTTCCCCTTCAGACCACTACCAGGATCTTTTTGATAGATCTAGATACTCCATCGTCATGCTTAAGTTGTCACCAGCTTTTTTAGTGACAAAAATAACTAGAATTAAATAGAATTAGTTTAACAAGTACTTAGGTTTGCTGCATCAGGGAGGGTAAAACTTTTTTTTTTTGTAAATGTGAATAGTTAGTAAGAAATCAAAACATTTTCCAAATTTGATCAAAAATGTTCACAAACAAGCAAACTACAACAGTTTACTTATTCTCCATAAGAATAACATGGGAATTTTAAATTTACAATTTTTTGGAATTTTCTCCATAACCATTAGGCGCATAAAAACGCTTCAATATACTAAATTATTTGTTTTTTTAAGCTCTACAAAATGGTTTGGAAAGAAGTTGCTAAATTTTATGTTTTTTGGGTCAAAAATGGGAAAAACCTATTTTTACCCCATAAAACCCCCCGTAAACCCCCGTTCCCATGGTCCGATCATGTTGGATCGCGAACTCGTTCGAATAAACGTACGTTTACACGTTTGTACCAAATTTCATCAAAATCGGATCATTTTTGCTTGAGTTATCGTGCTGATGGACACATATATATATATATATATAAATATATATATATGAATTTGAACAGATGGTGTTTTTGGCCTCTAGGGACCTCAAAACAAACAAAAAAATCGGTCCCGCGTCCAGGTCTTACCATGAGTACTACGGTAATAGCTTATTCCCTATATGGGAAATACGCTAAAATGATCCGATTTTGATTAAATTTGGTACAAACGTGTAAACCTACGTTTATTCGAACGAGTTCGCGAACCAGCATGATCGGACCATGGGAACGGGGGTTTATGGGGGCTTTTATGGGGTAAAAATGGGTTTTTCCAATTTTTGACCCAAAAAACATAAAATTTTGCAATTTCTTTCCAAACTATTTTGTAGAGCTTAAAAAAACAAATAATTTAGTATATTGAAGAGTTATAATGCGCCTAATGGTTACGGAGAAAATTCCAAAAAATTGTTAATTTAAAATTCCCGTGTTATTCTAATGGAGAATAAGTAAACTGTTGTAGTTTGCTTGTTTATTAACATATTTTGCCCAAATTTGGAAAATGTTTTTATTTCTTACTAACTATTAACATTTTACATAAAAAAACACTTTTACCCTCCCTGTTGCAGCAAACCTAAGTATGTGTTAAACTGATTCTATTTAAATAGGGAATAAATGTGATATTTTTAAGGAGCCATTTTAGTGTAAATCCAATCAGGCAAATGGAAATTCGCTTAGTCTGCAGGTTTGCTGCAGCGGGGGTATTTTGAGCAATATATCAATATCTTAACAAACGATCAAAAACAAATATATAGTAATCAACAACATCACTTAAGATTTATTTTAGTGAATTTCCCAAATAGAAAATAAGCTATTACCGTAGTAGCTCTCTTATAAAATATTGCTAGTTTTAGATAAGTTGTTGTTTGGATCAGCCACATTAATAAACTAACAATGGCAATGATAACTTCACATACCAGACTGAATGAGCAATACAAGTGGCAATCTGACTCCGCCCACCACTGACACATCCCTCCTTTCACTACAACGGACCTCCACCTTCGGTCCTTGCTCCTCCCTCGAACAATGTTTGAGCCCAGGCGTTACTCCGAAAGGCACTGGTCCGAAAATGAGTTTTGGAGCAGTGCTTTTTGGAGTTTCCCCTTCAGACCACTACCTGGATCTTTTTGATAGATCTAGATACTCTATCGTCATGCTTAAGTTGTCACCAGCTTTTTTAGTGACAAAAATAAGGCAGAAAATATTATAATTATTGTTAAACGAATGTGGTACAGTTGTGAGTGGCTCATTCAACTATGGTCCTAAAAAAATTAAATAGGATGCAGCTGGTCCACATAGATAGCATGTCTACTTCAGTAACCAAAAGCCAATGATGAAAGTACAAGTGTCTTTATCCTATATAAATAGTCATTTGAGATAGTGTATCAATTAATGGGATTTGAGGATAGCAAATAGTAATTGGAAGTTACAATAGAAAACTGTGTTTATTTATAAAAGTAAAAGATATACATAAAATTTAAAACTAATGTGAACACTGCACACATAACTGCATTGAATTGAGTAGTGTTTTATACCATCAAAATATACTCTTTACACGTTTGGCAATATGTACAAGATTATCATGGTCTTATTTTATTTACAAACACAATTTTCTAAAAAAGTCTGAACGGTTTCCTGTTGTTTCTTCACAAATTATTTAGAAAACATATTAAACAGCTAGTTTGCTGATAAGACTGGGCTTTTGTAATACTTGAATATTTGAACTTTGAAAGGCACTTAAAACAAAAGCGATAAATCTTGAATAAACCTTTAACGCCATTAAGTTACCACTAAAATTGGTCTACAAACATGCGAGAGCAGCTTATGCCTGGAAAACAATATGATACATTCTATTCAGGTATTGGAACTTTCAGGTATCCAGAAACTTAACGTTGAAAATTTCAGAATTCCAGAAGCTGTTTATGAATATAAAAAAACGCTCATTGACCAAAAACTTTCCTGTCTTGTTTTAAACTCATATTTTTTTTCTATATGTCATAAATACTCATAACACATTTTCACATGCCTAAGTGCTATTTGAGTATCTATATACATGGCATAAAAACTGAAATGTTAGGTAAATTAATAAATTATAGTTTCATTAGTTATTTAAAAATGCATGGTTTGGAAGTTTTAAGAAAATTGTTTGAATATTATTTAAACATTACTACTTTAAAACAATGCCACAGGGAAAATCAAAGGTTTTATTAGTGAATAACAACTAATTTTGAAATTAGATGGAATAATAAATAACTTGCACAACATTTACAATTAATAAAGAAAGACAACACTTAAAGATTAACATTACAAATGATTTTAAATAACTGTTACCAGTATCAAAAAAGGCAACTGTGATTCTTAACTTTATCAAATATCAAGGGTGGTTTTAAAAATACATCATACTTTTTGTTTACTATCTTTTATGCCATGGATTGTAAAAATTTAGAACATCACAACACTACAATGTGCAGCATTTAACTTATTGTAAATAATACAATCTAAAGGTTTGGCTCACTACTAGTAGTTATATATGTAAAAAAAAATAATAAAAAAGCTACTACACGACCTCTTGCACATCTAGGTCTTCTAAAATTAAATTGTAAATTTATATTGTACTATACAATCTATCGAGAAAACTACATCGGCAGAATATTCTACTATCACAAAATGCTGAACGATGGGTTGAATACTGCTTATGGCACACTAGAGTGTGACGTTGAAGGCAGGTCACTTGGACGAAGGGGAAGGGCTCTGATCAACTAGAGATATGGATGTGGAACCATCCTGAAGCAAGCGGGGGAAGCTGTCGGGGATGTTCTGTCTGTGGAGGAGATCTTTGTACATCTGCAGCTGTTGAGGAGTAGTGGTGGGGGAGAACGGGGAGAACAGACTGCTGTAGAAGGCAGACAAGTAAACAGGATCCACCATCGGGTAAGGACTCGTCTTGAATGCTGGATAGTTATGAGGTGTCTGCGGAGAAGGAGTTATCTTGTTTTTTCTTCTCTGCTGGTTGGCGTTGATAGAGATACCAGGGTTGTTGGGTATACGGGAAGCCATCAGACTGTGCATGGGCTTTAGGGGAGGTATAGCTCGTTGAGGAGGGTGAGTACGAGGAGGTTGATACAGTTTTTGTGAATGGTTCGGTCGCGGCACAATAGGAACTGTAAGTTGCGGTTTCTTACTACGGATGTGATTCTCACTAGATGAAGGAGGAACTAGGGTGATTTCGAGATTGGACCCCACCGGTGTGTAGGGATTCCTTGTTCTGAGGTCCAGGACCTCCCCACCGTTGGGTCGAGGGCTGGACTGCACCACGTCCTTGGGGTTGCCGTAGACATTGTGGTTGCCCAGGGACCACGCGTGTCGGTTCTTGGGCAACAGCAGAGCCACGTCTGGAGTAATAGTGATGGACACCTTCTCCTTGCTACCCTCGCGAGGCCGTTCCACGTGTTGGATCACGGAAGGTCGCGGTTTGCTCTCACACACTGTTCCTACTGGAGTCACCTCCAAACCGCCTTCCCTCAATATCTCCAACTTCTGCTTCTTGGTAGCAGTAGGAGGCTTTGTCTGTCAACAGAAGTCAACAATTATTAGTACAGTTTATCATTGGACATTAATTTCTGCGACATTCAAATGTAGTATGTCAAATTGTGTACATAAGTTTGGTGTAACAAAATTTGTATTACTGATGATTTGGATTCTGGGAGTAATTTAATGTATGGAACTTTTCCAAAATGAAACACATTAAGCGTTCAAAATCAAAATCCACCTGTTTGAAAATATAAACCTTGTATTTCTATTTTACTTCAAGATGATTATGGTTATTTTTAGGACATATCTAGAAATAAATATCATGGTTACAGTACAATGGCATTTAGAAGGAAACTGTATCAGCTGTGTTAGTAGCTGCTATGCTATTATTCTTCATAGTAATCTGACAAAATTTCATTAATTCTCAGCCATTATCATCCATTCAAAGTCTTTAGGCCCTTTATTTAATGATATGATTCTGATGTGTAGGTCCAATCCATGGTTATATGAATTTTAAGAAAACGGAAAGTAAATAAAAGAGACATCTTATAACACTTAATCATCATCAGACCCAATAGGCGAATGACAAAAATCTTGAATGGCGCCCCTACTTATACCCTATTGGCTACCGTAATGCACCGGAAAATACATTTTTATAAGTACAACTGGAATCGAAACTTACTTGTTCATTAATCAACTTATTTCTATTTTTACATTTTTCCTTATAAATATACAATTCTTCCCAAGCATTTATTACATATTTCCTATTGAGTGGCCATTTTGTAACAGGTGTTGTGCGACATTTGATCTTTCCGGTTTGTTGATCCTCCACGCAGATGTATGGTTTTTGAAGCGGTTAAGGAAGTTCATTAAAGATTCTTGTCATTCACCTATTGGGTCTGATGATGATTGGAGTGTCCAATCGAAATCGATCACCACTTACCATCTTTTAGCGAATTTCCCATATAGGGAATAAGCTATTACCGTAGTACTCATGGTAAGACCTGGACCCGGGACCGATTTATTTTTTTTGTTTTTAGGTCCCTAGAGGCCAAAAACACCATCCGTTCAAATTCATATTATATATATATATATTTATATATATATGTGTCCGTTAGCGCGATAACTTGAGCAAATAACCCCGCCGCAGCAAACCTGCAAACTAAGCGAATTTCCATTTGACTGATTGGATTTACACTGAAACGTCTACTTAAAAATATAACATTTATTCTTGATTTAAATAGAATTAGTTTAACAAGTACTTAGGTTTGCTGCATCAGGGAGGGTAAAACTGTTTTTTTTTGTAAATGTGAATAGTTAGTAAGAAATCAAAACATTTTCCAAATTTGATCAAAAATGTTCACAAACAAGCAAACTACAACAGTTTACTTATTCTCCATAAGAATAACATGGGAATTTTAAATTTACAATTTTTTGGAATTTTCTCCATAACCATTAGGCGCATAATAACGCTTCAATATACTAATTTATTTGTTTTTTTAAGCTCTACAAAATGGTTTGGAAAGAAATTGCTAAATTTTATGTTTTTTTGTCAAAAATGGGAAAAACCTATTTCTACCCCATAAAACCCCCCGTAAACCCCCGTTCCCATGGTCCGATCATGTTGGATCACGAACTCGTTCGAATAAACGTACGTTTACACGTTTGTACCAAATTTCATCAAAATCGGATCATTTTTGCTCGAGTTATCGTGCTGACGGACATATATATATATATATATATAAATATATAAATACATATATATATATATATAAATATATATATATATATATGAATTTGAACGGATGGTGTTTTTGGCCTCTAGGGACCTCAAAACAAACAAAAAAATCGGTCCCGCGTCCAGGTCTTACCATGAGTACTACGGTAATAGCTTATTCCCTATATGGGAAATTCGCTAAAATGATCCGATTTTGATTAAATTTGGTACAAACGTGTAAACCTACGTTTATTCGAACGAGTTCGCGAACCAGCATGATCGGACCATGGGAACGGGGGTTTATGGGGGCTTTTATGGGGTAAAAATGGGTTTTTCCAATTTTTGACCCAAAAAACATAAAATTTTGCAATTTCTTTCCAAACTATTTTGTAGAGCTTAAAAAAACAAATAATTTAGTATATTGAAGCGTTATAATGCGCCTAATGGTTACGGAGAAAATTCCAAAAAATTGTAAATTTAAAATTCCCGTGTTATTCTTATGGAGAATAAGTAAACTGTTGTAGTTTGCTTGTTTATTAACATATTTTGCCCAAATTTGGAAAATGTTTTTATTTCTTACTAACTATTAACATTTTACATAAAAAAACACTTTTACCCTCCCTGTTGCAGCAAACCTAAGTATGTGTTAAACTGATTCTATTTAAATAGGGAATAAATGTGATATTTTTAAGGAGACATTTTCGTGTAAATCCAATCAGGCAAATGGAAATTCGCTTAGTCTGCAGGTTTGCTGCGGCGGGGGTATTTTGTATATTTACCGTCTTGTGAGTAACAGTATAAGCGTAAATATATGTCTTAAGTGTTATAAGAGTCTCTTTTATTTACTTTCCGTAAATTTGTAACACGTACAATGCTGATCAAGAAGAATTTTAAGAACAATTACTGTTTGCTCAAAAGAATCTAAGATGGCACCGTAACAGAAGAGATACTGTCTACATAAAACTGGTTTTAAATAATGCAAGCGCTTAGAGTAGGCTAATTCAAAACATAATTAACAACATTTTTTTAAAACTGTATATAAATTGATATATTTCAAAATATAATGTTACAATTATAAATATTTACGTTTGGCAGTACAGGTGACAAAAAATAAAACACACCTTTTCAGTCATAAAGTACCATGAACCAATAAATAATGATTACCACACAACAAGTAAAGCAAATAGGCAACACATAAATTACAGATTTTTGGTTATTATCTAAAGTGATACACATGTAGAGTCCAAGGTCAACAGCACTCTTTCCACAAACCCTACTTTGCTAGACTGGCAGAATAGAACACATTCACACTATTAGACTAGCAGAATAGAACAAATTATACTATTAGACTAGCAGCATAGGAGGACACATTCACACTATTAGACTGGCAGAATAGAACAAATTTTACTCTACTAGACTAGCAGCAGCATGAGAAACAATCACACGATTATACTGGCAGAATAGAACACATTCATACTATTTGACTAGCAGAATAGGACAAATTCACACTATTAGACTAGCAGAATAGAACACATTTTTACACTATTAGACTAGCAGATTAATAGGTCAATTAATAATAGGTAATTAATAGGTCAAATTCACACTATTTGACCGGCAGAACAGGACACATTCACACTATTAGACTGGCAGCATAGAACAATTTACACTATTAGACTAGCAGAATATGAAACATTCACACTATTAGACTGGCAGAATAGGACAATTTACACTTTGAGACTGGCAGAATATGACACATTCACACTATTAGACTGGCAGAATAGGACAATTTCCACTATTAGACTAGCAGAATATGACACATTCGCACTCTTAGACCGGCAGAATAGGACACATTCACACTATTAGACTGGCAGAATAGGACAATTTACACTATTAGACTAGTAGCATATATGACACATTTGACACTATTGGACTGGCAGAATAGAACAATTCACACTATTAGACTAGCAGCTTAGGACACATTGAAACTACTAGACTAGCTGCATAGGGCACATTAACACTATTTCAGCCGCTGTAATGAATGATACTATTATCACAATATGCCTGTAGTAGAAGCCAGCTTTCTCTTAGTGGACAGAACAAACCCAAGGCAGGCTACAACCCATCAACCAACCTGCAGAAACTCAGAATGAATGTTACTATAAAAATTTCCCAAACTGATTGCTCATTTATAGTAATATAATTATTAATACAACTTTTAATCATAGGAGAACTTGATAATATTAAATACCAGGGTTATTGAAATAGAATGGGGCAAAACTAAACGATTGGTAAACAACAGCTGGTTCAACAGCTGATTGTTACACCAATAGAGTGGGCATGTTTATAAGGTTTTTTTTCTGACATGGTTATGTTTTGTTTTATTTGCTTAGTTGAGTACTACAAAGCCTGCCAACAAATGGCAACTACAAAATAAGAAAAAGCATTTTATGATTCGGGTAACAGAGAGAGTTCGGATAGCTTATCTGAACATTATATTGATATTTTGTTCTAGTAGTATAAGACTTCTGAAGGTATAATGATAGTAAACAATTACCTTCTGTGGTCACCATAGAATAGAGATAAGTCCTTAATCTTATTATAGTCATAATTTATGGATTTAAAGTGTTTTCTGTATTTATTAAATTAACATATTTAGTCAACTGTTGGCTTGAGTAGTCAGTTGGATGAATACACACAAGCAAGACGGAAAGTACATCGAAAAAAACCAATGCAACAAAAAACATTTCAGACTTTGATTCTTTCTTAGGTAAGGCAATAAAATAAAATCTTAACCAATGAACGGTTCCCAAATCAGAAGATGGGGATTAGACTAACAGTAGATTATCAACTCTAAAAGCCCACCAAACTTTAATGTGATGATTTAATGAAAACAGAAACTCATTGTATTATACTGTACGTACATATTATAACTGGAATGGAATCAGTGACTAGATAAGTACATAAGGGGACCAAAGTTGGTGACACTTCCCTTCTCGTCAATCAATCCTAGTAACTAGCTGAACTCTAAACCTTCAAAAATAAAAATAATAGTTTAGAAACATGTTTTTCTTTCAGGTTTTTTAGAACGGTACCCAAGTTTTTTAGCAACAAATACAAACCGGCTGAGTCCCAATGAGAGAAGAAAACAGCAAGTTCATCTTTGACATTTGTTACCTCCGTTATAAAGAGCTCATTGTCCATGATTACAACTATTAAATACCCCTGACGCAGCAAACCTGCAGACTAAGCGAATTTCAACTTGTCTGGTTAAATTTTTACTACAATATTTCCATAAATAAGACATATTTATTCACAATTTAAACAACATTAGATTTAACAAGTGCTTAGGTTTGCTGCTACGGGGGGGGGGGGAAGTGTTTTTGGACCATACTTTAATAGTATATAGGATGAAATAAATAAATTTTCCAAATTTTATCAATATACAGGGTGTTTCCAAATTGTCAGGGCATATTTTGTGGACATGCTGCTGGGCTAAGACAAACATAAAACACCCTATAAGTATGCCCTATAACACCCTAAAGTGCCTAGATTTCTGTCTGTCGGTCTGTTTGTGATTTTTATAAATTATTTTATATCTCGGGCGTTTTTCAAGATAGAAAGTTTAACATTGGTATAAATGTGTATTCCAACAATACAATTTTCAAGCTTATTAACTGGTACACCTTTTATTTATATTTATATTACAAGTTAGTATTAAGTCATCAGATATAGTACAACAAATCATTTGTACAAGCTGCGAATTTTTTGACTTGAGTCCATGTTTAACTCTGACTAAAAAAATCACTAATTTTCTGAGCCAGGTGATGGCCTAGTTATCCAGACTGCCGGGTTACCGAGTGCCGAGTTTGCGGGACACTACTGTATTTCAAAAACCAAATATTAAAATGAAAAAACAGATTGCGGCATTGAGTTTAGCATAAAAAAGTAGTTCGAAATGAAGGGTCACAACACCACCTTCATATAAAAATTCATTTGTCACATTTCAAAATGGCGGATCCAAGATGGCGGCCGAAAAAAATACATCCATCATAACAAAGTGAAAATAGGTCGACGATGAATGTGGTGTATACTTATCTTTAACTAGCACTATTTTGAGATTATGGTCTTAGTTTGTAAATGCACAATGTTAAAATGGGCTAAAAATAACGTTATAAAAAGTCCTCATAACTTTAGAACGGATCAAGATTTTTTTTTAACTATTTGCGGCATTGTAATCAGCGTAAAATTCTAGTTTGAAATTATGGGTCACAACCCTACCTTTGCATTAAAAAAAACCTTGTATCCAATATGGCGGATCCAAGATGGCGGCCAAAAATGTATACCCAGTCAAAATGAAGTACTTACTACTCTACAATGATCTGACGTGGTCCGGAGTTAATATCTTAGGAAATGTAGAAAAAAGTAGGGGGGGGTGGCACTCATTTAAAACTCACCCTGTATAAATATATATGAATTTGAACGGATGGTGTTTTTACCCCCGCCGCAGCAAACCTGCAGACTAAGTGAATTTCAACTTGTCTGATTACATTTTTACTAAAATATTTCCATAAATAATACATATTTATTAACTATTTAAATAACATTAGATTTAATGAATGCTTAGGTTTACTGCTACGGGGAAGGTAAAACGTGTTTTTTGACAATACGTCAATAGTATAGGATGAAATAAATAAATTTGCCAAATTTTATCAACATATACCTATAAGTAAACTACATCAGTTTTCATTTTCTCCATAAGAATAACATGGGAATTTAAAATTACACTTTTTTTGAATTTTCTCCGCGACCGTAAGGAATACAACGGTGCTTCAATATAGAAAATTATTTCTTTTTTTAAATTATTTCCTGGAGATACTATGGATTAGAACCTACATACCAAAATTCATCGTAATCGGACCACAGGTGTAGTCCCTAGCTCTGTACACATCCAGACACACAGACACAGACATCACTTCGAAAACCACTTTTTTGGGTTCAGGGGGACCCAAAACGGATATATCCACTCAAAACTCAAACTCAAAAATTTTGACGAAAACAATACTTTCTCCATATAGGCTACTATGGTGGGAAAGTAAAAATCCCATAATAAAAGAATAAATTGGAATATTTAAAAATGAAAGAGAAAATTTAAAATTTAGAAGAAAGTTAATTTGAGAAACCGAAATAGTGATAATTTAATCTTTAATCATGCAGGCCTTCTAAAGATGGGTGGCTGTTGTTGGCTAATCTAAAGCAACATTGAAATATCCAATAATAGTGTCGACAAATTAAATGTCTTACGGTTAAGTAAACAATGCATATGGTTCTTATACCTACTTTATGAATTGTTTGTATATATACTCATATAAATGGTGTACTGTAAATTTACTACTTTCAGAAAATGAAACACTAAAAACCCAGATTAGTCATTACTAACACCATTGACTTTACAAAGACATCTTGTGTATAGTCCATGCTAAAATTAAACCCCAATAAACAGTTTAAAAACCAGTAACCTTCCAGGTTCTCACAAATATTATCACAACATTTACAAATATAAAACAAACAACAATTTGTTGATACTGATTGATACTTTGCATTCATTTATATATTACTGGTCATCAAAGATATCCATACCTTTAAAGGTGAGTGGGAATCATCAGAAACTAGGTCAATAATGTGAATGTCAATGTTCTTTTGTTCAACAGGCGAATCTGTTAAGTCAATTATACCAGAAAAGAAATTTGACGGGGAATGGGGAATATTTTCTTTTTCACGGGGTGAGTCAACAATTGATTCGGAATAGGTAAAGCGAGCATTTCCAACTTCAACAGCCTGAAAATCAAAATTTAAATAAAACAAAAATGGCGAAATATTCTGCCTTAACATGAACTATCGTAAATATTATTGTATACAAAACTAGGTAAATCGGTTTTATTACGTCAACATTTTTTGCTACACAAAAATTTGTGCATCCACTAAAATTATGATGACTGAACTTGGTAATCAGCCCCAATAAGCAGTTTGAAAATCAGTAACCATCCAGGTTAAGTCATATATTCATACCTTTAAAGGCGAGTGGGAATCATCAGAAACTAGGTCAATAATTTCAACGTTCTTCTGTTTAACTGGTGAATCTGTTAAGTCGATTACACCAGAAAAGGATCTTGACTGGGAATGGGGAATATTTTCTTTTTCACGAGGTAAATCAATAACTGATTCAGAATAGGTAAAAATGCCCTTTTCAACTTCTACAGCCTGAAAATAAAAATTCAAATAAAACAAAAATGGCAGACTAATATGGAATAAGATGAATTATTGTAAAAAGTTACTGAGTACAAAAAAAGCTGAATTATACATATAAATAAACATTCATACCAAATTTTTTGGTTAATACTAAACTAAGCACAAATAAGTGAATTTAGATAAAATAGGTTCAATATGTTTACCACTTCAAAAAATGGTGTTAAGACTTTAAAACAATGCATCTAGGCTATGTTGAGACTAGCCAAGACAGTTCACTGGCATTGTAAGCTACATCGCTACATGATTCATGCTATTGTTATTAGAACTTCACTAGAATTGTGAATGCATTTTAGACCCTTGGCTTAATCCTATCCACATTGGGGGTTTTAACAAAACAAATGCTGAAATTTGATCTTTTCATGTCCTAACTTGTTCATGATTCATCATCAATTTTGTAAGTAGTTAAGTTGAAGAATTTTAACAAAATACATGTTGATTCTCTAAGCCAATGATTCTTGGACATTTAGTATCAGTATCTAGAATCAATTTAAGTGGTTTAAATACCTGTAATGTTTGATAATCCAAGTGGTAGTGTAACAACTAGTTTCAGCTCACAATGGAGCCTTCTTCAGGTTTTCCCAAGGACATTGTCGCTTCTTCTGAAGGTAGTCAAAGTTCATAAATATTTACAAAACATAGAAAACATTTAAAACACACAACACACATGACTAGGCCTAGCTTTAACGTCTAGTTTATGTCTAGACTGCCGGGCACTATGGTCGGTGTGTCGTATCAGTAAAAGGCTGTTTGTGGGTTTCATTCTTCTCCCTCTCCCTTTCCATTATTTCTACTATAGTGTTGTACCGCAGGGGGCTCACGCTTGCGTGGGTTCGTGGCCTGGGCGACCACGCGGACCCTAGCTCTCCCAGAGGGGAGGTAACTGCCCGGTGTCAGACCCGGCACTTCAGGTAGACCACAGTTATGGACGACTGGTAAGCGCCAGCCCCTTAGGGGGAGCCTCCAGTGACATTCCCTCCATTCAGGGTGGGGGGGGTGTTTAGCTCTCAGTGACGCCGTTAATTCCGCCTCTCCTCAACTACCTGTAACTGTGGTTGTGACTGAGTCCTACCTGTTGTGTTCGACTGACATTTTGTGAGGCATATCCTCGACTTTGGAAGTAGCCTCGTCCTGGGAGGTGAAATACCTAGCCCCCAGAGGGGAGGTAAATGCTCCGTGTTGGTATCGGCATTTCAAGTTGGCCACAGACATGGTCGACTGGGCATCGGGTCCCAGTGACATTCCTTTATCCAGGATGGAGGGGTGTTTAGCTCTAGGAGAGATGGAAGTACATCATAATCTCTAACCTACCTGTGTCTGTGGTACTTTGGGCTTCGGCCTGCTTGTGGTGTGCGACCAGCATTCAGTGGGCAAATCCTCGACTTTGGAAGTAACCTTTCCTGGAGGTGAAAACGGGCAAGTACCCGCAGCTCACGGGGACACTCAAGGGCAACGTAACTTTCCGCAGTGTGAGGGCAACGGTTTGTAGGTACTTATGCAAACCTATCCCTGTCTCTGAGCACGGACGGTATGGTTATCTTGAGTGTGGGGGGTTCTTCCCGGAACCTCAATTGAGTCAAGGGTGTCGCCACCTCTGGTGGATAGGTTCATCCGGGTGGGTCCCACTTCTATACCTGCCTCCTTTTGGGAAACCCTGATGGCCTGGCAGTGATGTTGGGTCTGACGGGCAAACGAAGTAGATCGGGTGCTGGGTCCGAGCCCGCCAGGGGTATCTGGGGATCTATCGCTCTGGATATCTCTGGTTCCCAGCAATGGGTCAGGCCTCGATCGGGCAGCGGTGTAAATGGGAGGTTGGGGTTCCCCCCGTCAGCGTGCTGATGGTCCCCTTCCTCCTGGCTATTGATGGCGGGTTCTGCCTGTCAGGGATGAGATAGGTCCCGAGTGTTGCTTGCACTAAATGCGTCGGGGCGCTCTACTATGGACCTCTAGGTTCCGACCTAGTGGAACCCAGGTGGAGTGACGCTTAAACAAGCAGCCGGAATCCCTGGTTAGGATTGAGGGGCAACCCTCTTTCCGAAGGGTCTGCTTCGGCAGCCGGCGAGCCTGATGACCTTAAGTCATCCGCCCATGATGTGCTAAAGGTTGATGCGTAAGCTTCGGCCTACATCATGGGGCCCGGGTATGTCCTGTAGGATAGGTACCGGGTAAGCAGTCAGGGGGCTTCGGCTCTCATGACAACAAAATAATAATAATAATAGTGTTGTAAATAAAATTAAATGCAAATGAAAGCTTGCCGTTTAGCACATTTTGTTTGTCTGATTTGACTGCCTTATAAATCTCAAATTCTTCCAATGAGTTGATCTGAAACTTGTTTTTAATTAAATGTAGAACAGTCATGTTATTGTTGATGTTGGAATAGCTATGCTTGTTTGTGATTAAATGCTCGGCAGAAGTTAACGGTTGTGTGGACGTGGTTTTCTTGGGGATATGTTCCTTAAATTGTTTTGAAAAAGAGCGTGATGTCTGGCCTATGTAATAATTATCACAATCGCTGCAATAATTTTGTAAACAGCAGTCTTATTGTAGTTTGATGACATTCCTTTAAAATTGAGCCAAGTTTGTTAACAGATTTAAGTGCAACTGTGATGTTGTTCTTGGCCATAATATTTTTAATTTTTTTTTTCAAAACATTGGAAGAATTCAAAATTTACAAGGCAGTCAAATCAGACAAACAAAACGTGCTAAACAATAAGCTTTCCTTAGCATTTAATTTTATTTACAACACTACAATAGAAATAATTGAAAGGGAGAGGGAGAAAAATGAAACACACAAACAACCTGTTACTGAAAAGACTACACTGACCATAGTGCCCAGCAGTCTAGACATAAACTCCCGGCAGTCGTGTCGTTAAAGCTAGGCCTAGTCATGCGTGTCGTGTGTTTTAAATGTCTTGTAAATATTTATGAACTTTGACGAATTTCAGAAGAAGCGACAATGTCCTTTGAAAACCTGAAGAAGGCTCCAGCGTGAGCCGAAACTAATTATTACAGAACCACTTGGATTATCAACATTACAGGTATTCAAACCACTTTAATTGTATCTTGACAATCTACCCGGAGGCCACCTGTTCAAAAATGAAAATATCTAGAATTGATCCTAAAGAGTAGATGCCGATACTAGAAAGATCTGCGAAGAAGATTTCACACTTTTGCCGCCATTGCAGATGATGACGATAACGTTTCTGTGATCAGAGATGTCAAGAATTTTTCTGCAATCGCAGAGGACGATAATTAGTAATGTTTTAACGACTGTGGGAGGTATTCAGGATTTGGGCACCATTGCCAGAAGACGATGATGATCTAGTGACTGCAGATGATATTCAAATGTTTGCTGCGATCGTGGAAGACAATAATTATGGTTCCATGACCGATGGAAATATTCGGGATTTTGCTGTGATCAAGGGAGAAGATGTCTACAAGATCGCAGGATATATTCAATTTTTTGCTACAACAGATGATTATTTCCACAACAACCACAGGAGATGATCAGAATTTTGCCAAGATTGCAGAAAACAATGATAAAGGCTAAATGACTGTGGGAGATGTTCAAGATTTTGATGCAATCGTGGAAGACGACGATGATGTCTACACGACCGGGGGAGATATTCAGGATTTTGCCATGATCGCTGGAAGACAATGAAGTTCTGGTGACCGCAAGATATGTTCAGGAATATTTAGCAATCGCAGAAGACGTTTTAAAGATGTCTTCATAACCGTGGAAAATTATAGCAATATCACTCTAAGCTTGATTGAAAATCTCAGGCTGGCACACCTCTAGTTATAATTTTTTTTTTATTTGTTAGTAAGACCTTACCTTTGATACAATAAATGTGTTTATAGGGTTTAAATTTTAATTTGCTGGTTAGAATTACTTTGTACTAGGGATAGACGGGTCTCGAAATTTTAGGAAATTTTTGGGAAAAATTTTTCTTGATTTTTGGGACGGGATTACATTTTACTCGGGATTTTTTCGGGACGGGATTTGATATGATTGTTGGCGATGATGCCGCTATCGCGAGAGATGTTCACGATAGTTCCGCAACGCAGGAGGCGAAGTCATTTCAACGATCGCGCTGTGACTTTCCCAAATCTCACCAATATTATTTTTTTAAATATTTGAGAAGGTCATAAATTTCAGATTGGTTAGTTATTTTGAAAGCAATCATCTATTTTATAACAAACAATTTGGATTCAGGAAAAATTTAAGCACAGGTTCTGCACTAACACAGTTTATAAATGAGGTTACCCAGGCTTTGGACGGGTCTCAGGCTACAGCTGGTGTTTTCTGTGACCTGTCCAAAGCTTTTGACTGTGTTGATCACTCAGTCCTTCAGCTCAAGCTGAGTGATTATGGTATAAGGGAAGTTGTCACTCTCTATTGAGTTCTTACCTTTCCAATAGAAAAAAAAAGAACTGTAATAACACTGTATAAGATCAAGTACTATTCGCCATGGGAAAACCTATCGGCAGGTGTGCCCCAAGGTTCAATCTTAGGTCCTCTATTCTTTCTAATTTACATTAATGACCTCCCTAAAGCTATTGATCAGGAACTAATTCTTTTTGCAGATGATACAACAGCCTTGATAAAAAATAATAGTACTTCTGAAATGCTATCTTCTCTTGAAAATGTGGTTCATGGCATGGAGGGTTGGTTCTTGAACAATGGATTAAAACTTAATCTTGAAAAAACGCAAACAACAAAATTTTCCCTCAGAAACAATGGTAATAAATTGGCAACGTCTCATAAATTTCTAGGTGTTTACATAGATGAATCACTTAAATGGGATGTACATCTGAATCAATTAAAAAGTAAACTTAGATCCATGTCAATTGTATTTTTGCACTTAAGGGACTGTGTTCCTAAAGAAACTCTGAAAATGGTTTATCATGCTTATGTAGAATCAGTATTGAGGTATGGTATAATCTTATGGGGTCATGCTACCGGAGTCAAATCAATATTCAGGCTACAAAGTGCATTATCCGTATTATGACCAGCTCTCATCCACGTAGTTCATGCAAAAACCTTTTTCGAAATTTAAAAATCCACTCTAACAGGACTGTACATTTTGGAATCACTAAACTACATTCATTCAGCTAAAAACGACCTCCCAGAACCAATTCAAATCAACCATAGATATAATACTCGAAATGAAAACATTTTTAGATTTCCAAGGCACCATTTGACCCTTTATGAAAAAAGTCCACTATATGCTGGGCTGAGGCTGTACAATGTGCTGCCTGCAAACTATAAATTGTTAAATGAAAATAATTTTAAAGATAAAAAAGGTGAACTCTTAATTGACAGAGCCTTTTATTTAATTGCAGATTTTCACAATGCCCCTTTAGTTTAGAACAGTTTTATCATTCAATTTTGTTAATTTATATTATCATCTTGATTACTATTTCATTTTTTATATTCTGATAATTTTTACTCTGACAATGCACCTATTCTGTATGTAACACATGTAAAGAATGTTATGTGCAAATATTTAAAAATAAATAAATAAAAAAAAATTAATTAGATTTAATTGAAAATCATTCAGAGAAATAGAAATTCGCTTAGCCGGCAGGTTTGCTGGCGGGGGTATTTAGATCAGTGCCACAAACTGTAAAAATTGATTTTTTTGTCCCTTTTGGTAACTGCAATACTCAAAACAAACCCTTTTTTGCACAGGAAAAATCCCGACCCGAAAATCGGGAAGGAAATAAAAATCCCGTCCCGTCCCGAACTAAAAATTCAATCCCGTCCATTCCTAGTTTGTAGGGTAACGATCAATGTTGATGATCACAATGTTGCTCAGTAAACGGTTTTGAAAATCAATTACTGCTTTTGGAATTGATTTTAAAAAGTAGCTGATGATCAATATTTACAGTAGATTCTACAATAAAGTTTGTAAAAATTGTACTTGGACTCAAGGGATTCAGTACTGTAGGGTTTGGATTAAAGATTTTGGATTCTTGGATTTGATCATTCTTTTTGTTGCTTTGTTTGTTTTTGTTTTTGTGTTTGTAAAATTAATATAAAATGTTTATACCACTTTCAATAAAAGTTTTTTTGAGTATCAATAAATTCAATATTAAATTACAACTATCTCATTTTTTTTAAAGATAAAATAGATTTAATGTATTAGGCTGTATCAGCAAATTCAGTCTTTTGTTGTTACAAGGTCAAACTTTAAAAATCAAATTACAGTAGACTCTCAGTAATCCGGCAGATATAGGACCGCGATACAGCCGGATTAGTGAAAATGCCGGATTACTGGAATGTTGCACTGGGATGTGTGTATCATTAAAAACACTTAAAATGCAATTAAAACACGTCTCCGAAGATCGCGTGATCGGAAACCGCTATTGCCGTGATCGGGCATTACCACGATGGCGTTTCCATATTCTTGGGAGACAATGATAGTTAACGTCTACACGGCCGCGGGAGATAATCATGATTTTGCCACGGTCGTTCATGACGACGATGTTGTTTCCGCGACCACGGGAGGCAATGGTAACGTCTACACGTCCGCGGGAGATGTTCGTGAAATTGCCACGATCGCGCGTGACGACGATGACGTTTTCGTGACCGCGGGAGATGTTCATGATTTTGCCGCGATCACGCAAGACGACGATGACGTTTCCAAGACCGTGGGAGTAGACAATGATGTTTACACTGCCGCGGGAGATGATGAAATTTTTTACCGCGCCCGCGGAAGACAACGATAATGTCTACATGACCGCGGGAGGCGATGATAACGTCTACACGTCCGCTGGAGATGTTCATGATTTTGCCGCGATCGCGCATGACGATGATGACTTTTCCGTGACAGCGGGAGATGTTCATGATTTTGCCGCGATCGCGCAAGACGACGATGACGTTTTCATGACCGTGGGAGAGAATGATGATGTCTACACGGCCGTGGGAGATAATCAGAATTTTGCGGCGATCGCAGAAGACCTCCCGTCAAAAGACGCCGGATAACTGGAGTGCTGGATTAGAGAGGGTCTACTGTAATTAAATTATTAATTTAAAACAAAAACACTTTAAATTTCAATAGTGATGGGCTAGTTCTAGAATTGTTCGATTCCGATTCCAGAACTTTGGTTTTGATTCTCGATACCCATAGCTGTTATTAATTTGATAACACATCGCTATTTCTATTAATAAAGGAGCATGTTATTTTTATTTAATCTTTATACAATAAGACAACTGCATTACTATTAAGGTTATATAGATTAGATTACCGTAGCATATAAGGAAAATAAGATACTTCAAGAAGACATACATTTTAACATATTTTTTAAAATTAAATTGAAACAATAAACACCAGTTTAGGTAAGCCTAAAATTGTTACTGAGTTTTTTGTTTGCATAAGCATTTGTACATCTAGGCCTTCATTGAATGTTCCATAATGCTTGAGTGATAAACTCAAAGTCAATATAAAAGTCATCATCAATATAACTTAAATTACTTAAAGAATCATATAAAAGTCAGGGAGTTCATCACATCACTTGAACGGAGATTATAACCCATTATTGAACAATTCACTACGCACAGCGATCAATAACAATACAATTCGCCATTCGCAAACTCACGACAGCTGTTTCAGTTCAGTCAGAGAGAAACAACATATAACGATAAAATACATCGCTAAACAGCCGTCTCCAATAGTCACCATAAAGCCCTGAATTAGCTGAACAGTTAAGTATATAAACTGGATCGGATGTAAGCCATTGATCACGCATATAAAAATAAAGCACAAAACTTAGCGCCTACAAACTCACCCAATTTTGGGCGGGCGACACTCGTACGCATCAGAAAACCCGTCCAATATGGGGTGGGCGATACTTAAGAGGGTTCAACCAAGGACCTTAAACCTTAGAACCTTAGTGTACTATTTTACTAAGAATTAAGTGAATGCACTGTTTTATGTCTTAACTCAAACTCAACTAACTTTATTTACCTTTTTCCAAACATAGAATAACAAATAAACATATGATAATAATTAATAGAAATTAACAGGTGTTATGAAATAAACTGTTCTCACAACATCCTCCCTTTTAAGTTTGAAAGTTCTTCAACCAGCTTGGTTTGTGTATATTTCTCTTTGGACGGTTGTATGGTTCTGTTTGATGTGTATTTGCTGACAAATTTTGTTCACTGTTTTCCTCTCTTAAATAAGGGGCAAGTTTGAGGTGGAATCGATTTCTTCTCACATTCCTCTTATCAGTTTCAACAATATATGAACGAGGGCTGTCAAGGATTTTCACAATTTTGCCATGTCTTCTAAGGTCCACAATCCAAACTGGGTCTCCTATATGAAGAGGATTGAGAGTTTGCACTTTGTGCCTTCTATCATAGTTGTGTTTGTACTTCTCACGATATGTTTCTTCTCTCCCTTTAAGATCCTTTAGATCTGGTTTTCCACAAAGCAAATGTACTGTCTGAGGCAATGTGCTCCGTAATAGCCTGTTCATAAGAAGCTGAGAGGGACTGAACCCATTCCAGAGGGGTGTCGTTCGATAGGCTAGAAGCGCTAAATAAGGGTCTTCCACATTTTTCTTTAGAATCATTTTGGCGATTTTCACTGCCGCTTCAGCCTCTCCATTGCTTTGGGAAAATTTTGGGCTACTTGTTATATGCTTGAAGCCATAAACTTTGGAAAATGTCTTGAAATCTGAATGTTCAAGGACTTGAAATTGAGACCCACAGTCAGTCCTAATTTCTTCTGGAATGCCGTGTCGACAGAAAAAGGCTTTGCATCTCATTATTACTTCTCGTGATGTTAATGACTCTAATTCAGCTATCTCAAAATATCTGGAGTAATAATCTGTCACAGTCAAAATCCAAACGCCTTCAAGTTTGAACAAATCCATCGCAAGTGTTTTCCATGGCCTGTCAGGGAATTGTGTGGGAAGCAATGGTTCATGACTGTTCCTTGAATGTTTAATACAAGTAGGGCATGATTTCACCATACATTCAATGGCTGAAGAAATTCCTGGCCACCAGACTGACTCTTTTGCATGTAAACGACACTTGGTGATTCCAAAATGACCTTCATGTACTCTTTGAAGTGCCCAAGACTGCAGAGCGGGCGGAATTACAAGTCTTGAACCTCGTAGTATCATCTCATTATCAACACTTAGCTCATCCTTAACTGAATTATACGGTTTTAGGTCATCTCGTAATGATGTCTTAGAAGGCCAACCTTGGATGATTATTTTTTTCAGTTCACGTAAAGTCGGGTCTTTATTTTGTTCCTCCAATACTTTAGCAACTATGCAGTCGTTTATATCGATGGACGACAAAACCATTTGAACAAACGCTTGAGTTTCTTCTTCTAACTCACGGTCATCAGTACCTGAAAATGGGAGAGGTGCTCTTGAAAGAGCATCAGGAACTAGAAGCTGCTTTCCAGGAATATAAGTAATTGAAAAATCATATCTCATGAGACGCAATCGAATTCTTTGAATTCTTGGAGACAATTCATCAAGATGTTTGGATTTCAAAATTTGAAGTAGTGGTTTGTGATCTGTTTGTATTGTTATTCTCTTGCCAATAATAAATTCTTGAAACTTTTCACATGCCCAAGCAACAGCTGTAGCCTCCCTCTCGATGTTTGCGTAGTTTTTTTCAGAAGGAAGAAGGCTTCGGGATGCAAATGATACTGGTCGTATAGAACCATCATCTTGAACTTGAGAAAGAGTTGATCCTAGTCCTTGAAGCGAGGCATCACAGGAGATAATTGTTTCCCGATTTACATCCTAAATGGCTAGGCAAGGAGAGTTAGTCAAAATGAGTTTTATTTCATCAAATGCCTTCGCCTGCTCTGGACCCCATATCCATGGAACGTTAGCTTGAAGTAGTGAATTCATTGGGGCCAAAATCTTAGCTTTGTCAGGAATAAACTTACCAAGAAAGTTTACCATCCCATTGAACCTTTGAAGTTCTTTTACGTTTTTTGGGCAGTCCATTTTGAGAATGGCGGAAACCTTTTCCTTATCAACAGAAATTCCATCGGATGAGAGGAAATGCCCGAGGAATTTAATACTTGACTTCCCAAACTCAGTTTTGTCTTTGTTAAGTGTCATTCCTACATTTTTAAGCTTTTCAAGTACTTGCCGAACAACTGTATCATGTTCTTCTTTCGTTTTGCCCCAAATCAGAATATCGTCCATACGGACTGCGACATTTGACTGGTTGTCTAAGATTTTGTTCATGCATTTCTGAAAATGTTTGGAAGTTTGAGAAATTTAAAACGTCCAAAAGGGGTAAGGAAAGTAGTTAGATCCTGGGAATTTACATTTAAGGGGACTTGCCAAAAACCACTGTTTGCATCAAGTTTTGAAAACCATTTTGCTCCTGAGATTGAGCTGAGAGACGTTTCAATTTTGGGAATCAGATGATAAGACCGCTGGATGGATTCATTCAACTTTGTTAAGTCAACACATATGCGGACATCTCCATTAGATTTAGGCACTACTACCATTGCTGAGCACCATTCATTAGCATGCTCAACTGGTGTGATTACATTATTTTGTACCATACTTTCTAGTTCTTTATTCACTTGACACATTAGGGGTAAAGGTACTGTCCTAGGAGTGGTTGTTGCATATGGTTTTGCGCCATCCTTAAGTGCTATTGTGTAGGGATCAGGAATGACGCCCAGACAACTTAACATTTCATGGTAATCGGTAAAAAAGTCACTGTATACCTCTGCAACTGAATTAACAAAAGTTAAAATCTTCAAGTCCTGTATTGCTGGACGACCAAGCAAGGGTGTTATGAGTCCCTTCACTACGTATACCATGTGATTTATTTTAACATCTCTGTATTGGATATTAGCTCTAACACAACCTACAGTTTCTAATTTTGTTCTACCAGCCCCAAACAACTCAACTAGAGTCGGCTGGATCCTACTTGGATCAACTATGCCAGGGGGAATTACTGTTACATCTGCCCCTGAATTAATTTTAAACGTTTGTGGTTTTCCCTCAAATGCTAATTCTAGTTTCCAGGGCTTACATTTTGACCCATCCCCAAGTGTACCTATGAATATTTTATTATTTGAAGGTCCAAGTTCACTTACTTCATTTTCGTCAGTTACTTCCTGTGCTTCTTTAGATCTGCAGACCTTCGAAAAGTGACCAATCTTTTTGCATAAGTTACATGTTGCGCTTTTTGCTGGACACGTGCTTCTTGGATGGGACGGTTTATAACCACACCAGATACATTGCGCTGGGTATTCTTGTTTCTTTAGACGAAACCTATATCCTTGATTTTGGTTTGAACTCGATGACGTAGTTGCTTCAATTTGAACTCTTTTCTCATCACATAAATCTGCCTTCTCTTTCTTTACGTTATCTGCATGTCTTATTACTGTAATGGCCTTGTCTAAATTCATCTCGGGATCTAGCAACAAGCGATCACTAAGGCTAGGATTATACTAGGACGCTAGCGTCCGAGAGGCTGGCGTCCGGGACGCTAGCGTCCCACTTCGAGCCGATAAATTACGTGATTTGTGTTGGGACGCTAGCCTCTCGGACTGCCATTTTATTTCAATGTTTAGTCACTTTTTGTAACATTAAATAGCATTAGGTTTAACGAGTACCAAGGTTTTATGCTTTAAGGGGGCTAATAAAGTGTGTTTTTTAGTAAAATACTGTATTATTAGCTTAGTATAAAACAAATTGGCCAAGTTTAATCGAAATATATCCATACACAAGCAAATTCCAACACTTAACAACATTTTCTATAAGAATAACATGGCAATTTTAATATACTCTTTTTAGCGAATTTCCCTATAGGGAAGTAGCTATTACCGTAGGTCTCATGGTAAGACTTAGGCCCGGGACCGATTTACTTTTTCATTTTGATGTCCCCAGAGGCCAAAAACACCACTCGTTCAAATTTTTATATATGTATATATATATATACTAGCTGTGTACCCGTTCTACGCACGGGGATCTTATAATATTCAGTTGAAACCTTCTTATATAACGAACAGCAGTTGGTTTGCATATTTTAAGATATGCTGGCCAAACTATTATACATAGCTTCATTTTATGTTGTTTTTTGTTGTTCCGGATCGGTATGACAATCAATAAAAGGTTAAATTACCTCTGTGTCTGCCGGTCGATCCTATAACGGTAGGCTTACTTTTATTTTTACTATCTGATCTCGTTTGCATGGCTCAATCACGTCCTGGTTGAAGTTCGTTCGCTACGCTCACTCACCTGTATGTTGGAGCTCGTTCGCTGCGCTCACTTTCCTTCAGGTTAGCTCGTTCGCTACGCTCACTTGCCTTCAGGTTAGCTCGTTCGCTACGCTCACTCGCCTCCAGGTTGCAAATTAGCTGTTGTCATAAATGTAAAAGAAATAATAGTGCTAGTGCTGCACCCTGTTGGTAATCCTTGTAACTTTAATGCTATTGAACATCACAGAACAGAACCAACTTGTTTAATTGAAACAGCTGTTAAGATTCAATAATTTCATTTCTCATAAGGTTAACATGGGCTTCCAGAAATTCCACGTCAAAAATCGACAAAAACTTGATTTTCAAGGGTTTACTGTTAAATATCTAACTGTCTCATATTCGATGAAATACGTCTAAAACCATCTCATATATGTATAGTATTTGGAAAATAAGTTTCAGGCGGGACAGTGCTATAGTTATTGAGGAGTAGTTGTAATAAAGTGCGTATTTTAGCGTTACCAAGAGAATGACAGATAGACAGACAGACAGACAGACAGACAGACAGACAGAAATTGAGATAAGGTTTGATTCGGTTTCTCGGACCTATGAAATGTAAAAATAACCAAAAAGTTCATTATTCTAAGCAATGTACAGACAAAACTCTAATTTTATTTATATAGATATATGTGTCCGTGAACACGATAACTTGAGTAATTTTTATCCAATTTTGATGAAATTTGGTTTGAAGGTGTAAGGCGGGATAAACTTGAATGAGTTCGCGATCCACCATGATCGGACCATGGGAACAGGGTTTTATGGGGGGTTTTATGGGGTAAAAATTGGTTTTTCTCACTTTTGACCCTCAAAACACAAAATTTCCCAATTTTTCTCTAAACCTTCTTAAAGAGCTTAAAAAAACAAACAATTCAGTATAACAAAGTGTTTTTGTACGGTTATTGGTTACGGAGAAAACTTAAAAAAATGGTAAATTTAAAATTCCCATGTTATTCTTATGGAGAATATTGTAAAATGTTGTAGTTTGCTTGTTTATGGATATCTTTTGATCAAACTTGGCAAATATATTCATTTTATACTAAGCAATAATTATTTTACTTAAAACACACACTTTATTAGTTTCCTTGTAGCAGCAAACCTAGGTACTCGTTAAACCTAATGTTATTTAAATAGATCAATTGAAAATCAATTCAGCCAAATGGAAATTCGCTTCAGGCGTCAGGTTTGCTGCGGCGGGGGTATTTACTCATTTAATAGTTAACATTTTAGTATTTAAATTTTTTCCATAACTAATAACAGTACAAAAACACTTAAATATAGGTACTAAATTATTTGTTTTTAAGCTCATTAAAATTATCTAGAGAGAAATTGTGAATTTTTTAGTTTTATGGGTCAAAAATGACAAACCCCCCTTTTTAGCACATAAACCCCGTTTCCAAGGTATGTTCATGCTGGTTCGCGAACTCATTCAAATTTATCCCACCCTTCACCTTAAAACCATTTTTTTTCAAAATAGAACAAAAGTTACTCCAGTTATCGCGTTTACAGACATATATATATATATATATATATAATATTCAAATCTATACGAACGGATGGTGTTTTTGGCCTCTGGCGACATCAAAATGAAAAAGTAAATCGGTCCCGGGCCTACGTTTTACCATGCCACCTACGGTAATCATTTCGAGCTTTCGGTGGCTTTTTTTAGCTTCCGACGCTAGCATCCATAGTATAATCGCCCCCATTTGATTTAATGCCCCGCTAGCGTCCCGGACGCTGGCCTCTCGGACGCCAGCGTCCTAGTATAATCCTAGCCTAAGTTTCTCATCATTTAAACCCAGTATTAGTACCATCAACACCATTTCATCATTAAGTGAACCCCAGTCACAGGTTCTAGCCAAGGAATGGAGACTAACTATAAACTCTTCAACTGTTTCATTAATTTTTTGTTGTCTCTTCAAAAACTTTGCTCTTTCAAAAATTAAGTTCCTCCGTGGAATAAAATGTTTGTCAAATAAATCTAAGACTTCTTCAAATGTTAGCGTTGATTCGGTTGCTAAATTAAAAGATGCAAAAATCCCATCAGCTTTCTCACCTAATGTGTATATAAGAGTGTTGATTTGTTTGTTCTCAGACTCTTCAGATAGCCCAGATGCTGACCGATATCTTTGAAATCGTGTTTTCCATCTTGGCCAATCTGCTGGTACAAAGGAGAAACTAGCTGGAGGTTGAATAACTGAATGAGTGTTTGATACAATGATTGACTTCTTAGTTGAATTGCTGTATTCATTTTCTCTGCTTCTTTCATTTTCATTATCTTCATAGTCAGATTGTTTCCTTCTTGGATTTCTCTTCTGAGGCATAGCTCTAAACCGCTGCCACCATGTACTATTTTACTAAGAATTAAGTGAATGCACTGTTTTATGTCATAACTCAAACTCAACTAACTTTATTTACCTTATTACAAACATAGAATAACAAATAAACATATGATAATAATTAATAGAAATTAACAGGTGTTATGAAATAAACTGTTCTCACAACACTTAGAACCTTAAAGGATCAACCATTGATTACAAATATACCCACGTAGTGTGTTTATGATATTGTGTCAATATAATCAAGATATGATAAGTATGATATGATATAATAAGATATTATACAAGTTATCAAGCTCTTTACCTACTCACAAAATAAACATCAAGCCAATCACAAGTTATACTAGTACCATTGACTGTATACACTTTGTGTGTATTATATTCAATGTTTGTACCATCCGGCCAATCTGGCAACATTTGACAACATGGCGCAAAGTGATAAGCCTCTATCATTCAACTAGTGTTCTACTAGTTGTTAGTTGAACAGTGAACACATTGTGAAATGAAAAGGGACGCTATTTTGGATTTTAAAACAATTACAAATGTGAGAAATGTGAGCTTATTTGTATTAGCTGACTTCAGAGTATTCCAAAAACAAACTAATGATGTGCAACCCATTACAATCTTCAATGTCAGTCGAGTTTTGCATCATAATTAATCTCTTTTTTCAGAATCGGTATAGAATACAATGAAGCGAAGTATTGAGTACAACGAAGCGAAGTTTCGAGTACAATGAATCGAGTATCGACGATTCTTTGATAACGCTGTAATCAAAGAAGTAAAGTGGTAAGTAAGTAGAGTAATTTAAAAACATACGAAAGATAAACAATAATAAATGCCATATGTGAAGAATAAGAGTAGTAGTATGCCTTACATTCATGTATGATGATTTTTCTGTAATACTGATTTCTTCATACTTCTTCAACTTAGCCAAAGCAGCATTTTTCGTTCGGTTGGGAGCAACATGCCTTTCATATGGTAGCAATAACCTGGAACAAAAGAATATTATTGGATGTGATATTTAAAAAAAGTTAAAAAACAGAATAAAATAATTACAGTAGAACGTAGAACTCCTCATATACGACCATGACGGAATTGGGCCGTGGTCAGAACGGCCAAAAGGTCGGATATTGGGAGGTGCATAAACTGCAGTCTCCGCGACATCAGTAGTCGTATCCCACGGCCATGACAACAGCTGTAAGCATAACTTGTGTCTTCGCGACTTCTGTAATCGTTTCCTGCAACGGTGGCAACACCCGTGAGCGTTGCTTGTAGTCTCTGCAACTTCGGTAACTGTCTCCCGTGATGGCGGCAACACCCGTAATCAGCGACAGTGGTGATAATCTGCAGTGATTACTGTAACATCCGCGATCGGCCTTTTTGGTAACCGATCACGCTTCCAGACAGGAAACAAGTATACGGTTGGACACTAGGTCAGATATCCCGAGGAGTCGGTTATACCTAGGTCGGATATGAGGGGTTTTACTGTATTTGTTTAGTAATTATTAGATTTTTTCACACCACATTAAGAATATAGTGTTTAAACTTGCTTAAATAATTTATAGATTTAGAAACACATGGATAAGATTAATTGACTCCTGAAATATTATATATCACCAAATCAGATGGGTAATTATATATATACAGGGTGGATCAAAAGTTCCAAACAGTTAAATATTTAAAAAATAATAAAGACACGACCTACAAAAGGTTACTGGGCGTTACAATCATTTTAAATCATTATTCAGCCGTACGCTACTTCCTCAGGAGGCGGGCCTTCTAGAAGTAGGAAGAAAATCTTAAACGTTAGCACAGGTTGATATGCACATCCAATTTAATGTCTTTATTAGTAGAATTTGAGCTCAAAATATCAACTGAGTAAAAAAGGGCAGCGGTTCAAAGATTCAAAATGGCAGACTCAAGAAAATGGCTATTTTACTCAAAAGGTCTGTAATGTGATGTGCATATCAACCTACCTACAGACTCCAGTGCGAAAATCTTTGGTTGGATGTTGGAGGATCCCGAGGTCACTCTCGGATCACTCAGATGGTAAGAGGGGAGTTACTGGACATGCCCTCAGACCACATGCCGATTCGATTCTTCTTCGCCAGGCCATTCACCGTCCTTCTTCCATCCAGGGATGAGTGGATGTTGGGTGGGAATCTTCTTCCACAAGGCGACCTTGAATGGTATACTGATGGTTCAAAGGTAAGCAGTGGGACAGGGGCTGGAATTCATGGAGTGCAGAACGGGGTGGACATTTGTCTTCCTATGGGCACTCACCCAACTGTGTTCCAGGCCGAAATGACTGTGATAATGAAATTTGCTAGGGAGAACCTGAGGCTAGGCTTCAGGGACATCAACATTTCCATTTTTACAGACAGCCAGGCTGCGCTCAAAGCGCTTGACTCCTACGAATTCAATTCCAAGGTGGTCAGGGACTGCCTCTCTGCAGTATGCAACCTGGGCAGGCGCAACAAGGTAACACTCTGTTGGGTTCCTGGTAGGGGTGTGCGAATAGTGATTTTCAACCTCGAGCCGAGCCGAGCCGAGCTTTTTAAAAAATGTTCGAGCTCGAGCTTTTTCGAGCCGAGCTTTTCCTAGCAAAGGCCTAACCTTATCTTAATTATTAAACTTTTTTTTTTCTTAAAAAAGTGCATAACAATAATAATGTTCAGTCAATTTTTAAATAAACACAATGTTATTTTAATATGTTTAAAAACATTGAGAATTGTCAAGACATCAAATAGTAGATAATCACGATAAGAACTGAACTGAACTAAATGAAGATGCAAGAAATAAAAGGATATCGATTGAAGGCCTGAAGAGATATGCAGTGCAGACTGAGACAATCAGATTGTCTTTCATGACAGAACAGCAACGCGACCTTGAATGACGACAAAACAACTAGCAAGTCGATTACATATGTATATTGTAACTACTATGAATATTTAATTCTATTTTGTATCAATAAATACAAAATAAATTTAAAAACACGTGATTATTCTTGTTGTTTTCCATGCACAAAATATTTTTGTTTAATGTAAAAATGGATTGTATGTTTAACAATAATTGCAGTCCATTATTGTTAAAACACGTTCACTGCTAATGACGCACTTGTGCGTCATAAGTATATTAGCCTATATATAATACATGATGTATATAATTACATAATATATTTTAATCCACAATTTATAGTATAAAATTTATTTAATTAAAGATATATTGTCACTCAATTAACATGATCATGTTAATGTTTATGTTTTTTAGCCATTTATAAAAGTATTACATATCATTAGCAGTGAATGTGTTGCAGTATGGTCCCAAATTATTGTTTTTGTTTTTAAAACATCGCAGTTCATTTGTAAAAATTAATGTTGAAACAGCCCAATGGCTTGTGCAATAGTTTGTTTACAAGCTTTCTCCAGACCACGGGGGAGGGGTGGGTCTGATAAGCCGTCTATTGTTCACCCGCAAGAAGGTCCGACCCTCATTAGTGCCGCTCGGCTGCACTCAGTGGGGAACCCAATACAACAAATCAATCTTTTAAATGAATACAAATATTTGGTAATAATTGTTTTATTAACATTCACCTTGAAATTTCAATAAACTTGGTGTAAAATTTGACAAAAATCGGCCATTTTGACCGATTATTAATACAGTACCAAATACCAATAAAGTAGTACTTAATTGGTAGGTAAAAATTAACCGATTTTCGTCACGTTATACCCCATGCTGTGCGCTATGTCACAAAAGCTGATAACGACATGGGTGATTAGTAACCATGACAACATGTTGAATGCGTGATGAAGGGAAACCCAAGAAATAGAAGAACAAAGAGAAAGAATGACGTTGTTATCTTTACAGTACTGTAACAGTACTGTAAATAAACTATTACAGCGCCCCTAGTATCAGGAGCGAGACAAGCACGAGTTGACTTTTATTTGACCATGGTAGTTCTTTTTTGCTTTATGCCTGTTCATTCCAGACGAATCTAATCGTAAAGCAAAACAGCCGATAACGACTAAACTAGTTATCAGTATTGCATCATACGGCTTCTTTGCCGTTTGCTGTTAGGTCGTTGGAAACGTATTGCTGTAATTTTGTCCTGGGAAACTAATGGTAGCTATGGAGATTTAGTTTTCTGTCCAAAACGTCAAAATATATTGTATATCCGAAAAAGTCGGATAAATAACGGATAGTGTCGGATATCGAATTTGGGCCCGGTTTGGATACGGATATCCGAACCGAATCCGACCCGATTTTTCGGAAATCCGCACACCTCTAAATGAATCCTATTAATCAAAAAAGAACATGGTTGGTTTGGATCCAAAAAGGTGGAGAGACAAGTTTTACTTATATATTAAAAAATATATAATTGACATATAGAGGAAATAGACCAAAGCACTAGAATTAATAGAATAACACACAAAGTAAACAAGAAATGAAATGCAGAACACGATGATTTAACACTGTCACTCAATTTTGTCATCTAGAAGGGTCGGCGAACTAATCAATAAATAGCCAAAACCAGTTTCCTCCCCTTCACACAGTCTCACCGCCCCCTCCCCCCCCCATCCGGGTGGCCCAACACTTTGTCCTTGAAACACCCTTGCGTCTGAAACAATAAACTCTTTAACCCTTACACCCTCGTTGCTGTTTTGACAACAGGTTTATGAATGCGATCACTATTTTTCATTTCCAGAATTAACTATCAATTATTATTATTTGCAAGATACAAATAGGAAACTACATCACATTATGGTATTTAATGACCCGTACTATCAAAAGTTAATAACTCATTACTTATTTTGAAAATAAAAAGCACTCATTACAGCACGCGCCACTTATTGATATATATATAATCCTCAAAGTAACTGTTACTTTTATACAAAATAAAATAGGTACAAAATTGTGTGGCTAGTCAAAATTTATAAACAAACATTTTATTCTATAAAATACAGATGGTAAATAGGGGTTGGTTTAAAGGAAATAAAATACAAAACATATTAATTAATTATTTTGATAAACATTAGAAAGGTTATGGGATTGATTGAACTAAAATAACCGCAGGGAAACTTAAGTAGAAAAGTCGTCAACCACAATCTTGTTTAATCAGTACATTGTTAGAGAGAGAGAGAAAGAGAGATAGCAGATAGGGGCGTTTGATAAAGAATCTTAAAAAGTAAACAAACAAGGAACAACGACACGACGATACTCGTTTACAGCCTTATTGTGTCGCCCACTACATTTGCACACGTGACCACCTTTGTTTCTTCCTTATCTTTCATCCGTCCCAAAATAGAATTCCTGAAATAGTTTGTTGGTATAATCTCCCCTCCCACACAAGGCGCAGTGCTCAGTGCGCAATGTAGGTTGCCGTGGCAACCGTGTGTCGTCATAGCGACTTAGCCAATCACGCACTCGAACTGCGTTGTATATTACGATACGAATAGTTGTGTTGGAAAGACAACGCGATAGGTGGTAGTTTCCTCAAAATTACGATCGATAATCATTGCGTCTTGACTGAGCTGAGGTTCTTGCTTATCAAGACAGAATTATGAAACGGAGAGTAAATTTAAATGAAAGTTAGTTCCGTATTTATTAATTTAATTTTTATTTGCTAGTTCAATAAGTATTCGGCTCGAACATTTCGAACTTTTTGAAAATCACGAGCCGAGCCGAATAGGACGCTATTCGGCTCGAAAAAGCTCGATGTTCGAATACTCGCACACCCCTAGTTCCTGGGCACTCAGGGATAGAAGGGAATGAGGTGGCTGAAAGGCTTGCAAATGTCGTGTCAGCCTCAGACTTCGTGGGACCACAGCCTCTCTGTGGAATCTCTCGTAGGCATGCATGTCATTAGTCATGTCATGGGCCCAAGAGGAATACAGAAAAAGATGGTTTAGGCTTCAGCAACACAGGGAAGTAAACTCACCCTCTTCTCCCTTTCCCAGACGGTCGCCTCCAATGCTCTAGGTTTTTACAGGAGGCAACTCAGACAGATCACAGGAATGGTCACTGGCCATGGATTCCTGAAATTGCACCTGCATCGCTTGAGGATCCACAATGGAGACACTGCGTGTAGAAAATGTGAGCAATCAGAGGAGACTGCAGATCACCTACTCTATGATTGCACAGCTCTGAACGAGATAAGGGATGGTACTCTTGGATAAATGACAAGGGGCAGACACCTTCCTCAGGAGGAGCTCATTGACAGAATGCTGAAGTTCACTAAGCAACTCAGGTTGGACGGACTGTGATGTACCATATGGGGAGCCGAAAATCCCAACAGTGGCTGACGCGCAACAGGACAAGGTCCGCCCCTACAGAATCAATCAATCAATCAATCAATCAATCCTTAAGGTGGCGTAATTTCCTACGTTGCCATCCAAGTTTCGCCGGCAGGAAATTTACATCACAGTCTTCTGTGAGAAGTCCCCACCAAAAACACAATTTCTTCTGAAATGGACATTTTTACGGCCAAACTCCCCTTTTACTTTTAAACTCCCTAACCAATTTCTGCACTTTACCCTACCTCATTGACAAGGCAATTGATAGGTTGCTGAAGTTCATTAGCCCTTTCCACTCTAATTACGGAGGCCTATTTTCTCACCAGCTCCATTTAATTTGAGCCAAATTTGCATACTTCAATTGTTTACCAAAATATAATCTTTTTCCAAATACTTACACATAAACTGAAAAAAAAAAAAATCAAACATCAAAACTAGCATAATAGGCCTACGTTGTCATAGCGACAGGCGGGCCCGGTGCGACATTGGACTTCGTGCGGCCACGACGAATGGCGGGGGCCCCACCAATTGAGCGGAAAGGGAAATGCAACTCAGGTTTGACGGACTCTGATGTACCATATGGGGAGTAATGCCGAGTAACTTTGTACCAAGTTTTGTAGCTCTATCTTTATAATTTTTGGAATCATTTAACCATCCTGGTAATTTTATTCCACCCTGTATATAATGACCCCCGCTGCCACCCATTAATAGTTGTAGTTGACGTTTGCTACTAGGGTGCACGCCAAAGTAAGACTATTTCCACTTCGATAATGACCTAGGGCTCTGCCCCACAGGTTTTCAAAGATCTGAGGTGAATTTTTTCAAAGTGAACATTGATTGGTTTACATGGCAACCATGAAGATAATCACAATGATAACATTCACGTTGACAAACTGACAAATTACAATAACTGACAAATACAGGTCCGTAAAGTTGGCCCCCCCCCATAAAAGCACTAACGAAAAAACTAGTATCAATGGTTAGTGCTTTGTTAGTGCTGGTTAGTGCTTCAACTCACATCGTTAGTGCTCTTACGGTTCAGGAGCTATAACTAAAAAAACTGTCGGGGGCCAACTTCACGGAAGTTAGCCAACCCCAGTCTATGTTGATACAGTACTTACTTTCAAAATGGTATCAATGGTTAGTGCTGGTTAGTGAATGTCCAGGAGTTTTAATGAAATATCTAATTCTGAGGCCATATTCACCAGGTGATGTGCTACAGTTCCACCCAATTGTATCAACTAGGCTCTAAACATTTTTTAAATGCTCCAAATGAAAGGTTATTAAATTAAAGGTTAAATTCCTTATATAAATTATTCCCTCCTCACATGAGTTAAGGATGCATTTAGTACAAGTAGCGCATAAAAAAACACCTTTTACGATTGTGCATGGTTCAATTGTCTTAAAATATTATTCTTCATATTTGATTGACTTAATACACATATATCTATTATGAATGTGATATAGATAGTCCATATTTATTTAAAAATCTTGTTCAAAGTTAACTAAAATATTTTGTAAATAGGAATAAAACCAGAGATTGTATTAGTGTATTTAATATAACATTTGTTATATGAAAATAACAAATTATATACAAAATATATATATACAGGGTGTCCCGGAACTCTCTACCAATGTTTTAGGGCATTGCTCCTGGGTAAGAAACATACCTAAATATCATATTTAAATTGTCCGGAAGTCCTTAGTTACTCATACCGCTGGAGGTTAGTTGCAGAGCATGCTGAAAGTGGTCACGTTTCACTAAAACTGCCATATCTCAGTTAATACTTGTTCAACCATAAAAAAATAAGGTGTCAAGGTCCTTAGATACTCACACAGCCACCATTTAGTTTTTTTCAGTTATTAACTTGTTTCTAAAGAATGGTTAAACATATGAAATGGAAACTTTGTACAAACATTTATGACACCTAGAAAAAGCTACCAAAAAATTCTGAAGATTTTTCAAATCCATAAAACGAAATAACGGCCATTTAAAACTTTGTTTCTTAAATAACTCAAAAATCGTTAATTTTACAAAAAACTTACAAGAATAATTTTGTTTAGGCAATTTCATTGGCTACAAATCGCTTGAAACCTTATTTTTTAAGATTGGACTGTAAGTATTAACTGAGATATGGCAGTTTTAGTGATACGTGACCACTTTCAGCATGCGCTGCAAGTAACCTCCAGCGGTATGAGTAACTAAGGACTTCCGGACAATTTAAATATGATATTTAGGTATGTTTCTTACCCAGGAGCAATGCCCTAAAACATTGGTAGAGAGTTCCGGGACACCCTATATATATAGGTATATACATATATATATTTTTGTGTGTATATAATTTGTTATTTTAACTCCTGAACCGTAAGAGCACTAATGATGAGAGTTGAAGCACTAACCAGCACTAACGAAGCAATAACCATTGGTATCGTTTTGAAAGTTAGTGCTCATATATTACTTACTACTGGGTGGGGCTAACTTCCGTGAAGTTGGCCCCATCCATAGTTTTTTCGTAATAACTCCTGAACCGTAAGAGCACTAACGATGGGTGTTGAAGCACTAACCAGCACTAACGAAGCACTAACCATTGATACTTGTTTTATCGTTAGTGCTTCTATGGGGGGGGGGGGGGGGGAGGGCAACTTCACGGACCTGACAAATACATATTTCACAATTCCACACACCTGATTTTAAATTTTATTACAAGCTTTGCCCTTGAGTTTTCAAAGTTTTAACCTTATTAAACTATTTTATGGATTGACTTTTAAAGGAAACTAAATTATAATAACAATTAGGGATGTATCGATTCTTGATACCATCGATACTTTGACATTGGTATCGACTCCGATACCACTCCGGAACCGTAAGAGCACTAACGATGGGTGTTGAAGCACTAACCAGCACTAACGAAGCACTAACCATTGATACTTGTTTTATCGTTAGTGCTTCTATGGGGGGGGGGGGGGAGGGCAACTTCACGGACCTGACAAATACATATTTCACAATTCCACACACCTGATTTTAAATTTTATTACAAGCTTTGCCCTTGAGTTTTCAAAGTTTTAACCTTATTAAACTATTTTATGGATTGACTTTTAAAGGAAACTAAATTATAATAACAATTAGGGATGTATCGATTCTTGATACCATCGATACTTTGACATTGGTATCGACTCCGATACCACTCCGATACCGACACGTCTGCAAAAATTTCGTGGACGAAGAAATACCACTATCCTATTGTCGCGAACGAGCAAGACGACGATGACGTTTCTGTGACTGCGGGAAATGATGATGATGTCTACATGACTGGGGGAGATAAAATTATGTCTACACGACCAGGGGAATGTAATTTTTGGGGGAAAAAAATTCCCGATCATCGGTATGGGATTACATTAGATTTGGGATTTTCTTGGGATGGAATTTGATCTGATCGTCATCAACTTTTCATGATCGTGGCACCATTGTGGGAGCATCTACCACCATCACAGCACTGTCGCCAACAGTGCTGTGTCGCGTTCACGGCGCCATCGTCAATATGTTCCGCGTTCACGGCGCCATCGTCAACATGTCCCACGTTTGCGGTGCCTTCTTAAACATCTCCTGCGACAACGGAGACATGGTCATCGACTCCTAGATTTGTGGATGAACCATCTATCACAACTCGTTTAAATTTTTTTTTTTTAAGAGGTTGGCGGCCTCTTTTAACCTTGCATTTGCCCCTCCACATAGCAAGGGGTGAGCCGGTACAGTACAAAGATGAACTGTACTGATAAATTTTATCAGCAGTGACCAGAATCCGAACCCACAACATCGCTGCCGTGGGCCCGAAGTCCATGACACTACCGACTGAGCCACCGATTTCTTTCCCTAAAACCGCCTAAATATTGTGAACAAAGTATAATTAAATTACAATGTTATGTAATAAATTTGAATAAAAAATTGTGATCAAATCTCTTAAGACTTAAAATCTCAACTGTCTACAAATGGAACATGACATTAAGTCTATTGATAACACATTGAATGTGAGTTACCGTTCGTAGTGTCGCCTACAACAAGTAGCTGCACTGGTACTAGATTGATCTCCGCCCATCTCTTCATACACATACTTCCACAGCCTACTGGACGTGACGGTGTCATAGCCTCCCAAGTGACGTACTTTGCTGAACAGCTTCCAAAGGTTCACTGGGAATCAAAGTGATTCTGACTAAAATAACTGATAAAAGCTTGGTTTAAATCTGATTAATATGCGTTTTATATTTATGTTTTGTGTGTATTCATAATAGACAATCAAGTGCAACAATTTCCCAATCCCTTAGCCACCCAACCTGTATAAACAGCCTTAGTATCAAAGGTCAACCCCAACGTTATCTCTGAAGCTAGTTCCGTGTTTGCCGTTGAAGAGGACACATGGGGTACCCCACTACACTTCAGTGCAGTAAGCAAATTTAAGTCTGCAAAAGGTATTTATTATACTTTAACTTTCATTTTTTGGACTGTTCCCATTATTCTATTCAACACACATTGTTGGCTATTTTACATTTTTTGTAAGGGGACGGTCCAAACCTTGGTCTTGTTACTATATAATGTCAAGTCTAATGACAAATGGTAAGTGGGTCTCCAATTGATCTCACTTGGTTAGACAATATGAAGGTGCAGAAAAACATCCACATTAATGGCCACATGTTGGCCTTTTTTACTATGCTTCCAGCACCGTAAGAGAGGATTTTTGTTGCCAGCGGCCACTTAAACTTTTAATTACAGATTACTTTAAGTTGGAACAATATATTAGCTTACTTAGTTTAGTCATATAGTAATTTGAGGTATTTATACTATTGAAACTATCTTGCCAACATAGGATTTTAGCGTAGGCCGGTGTACTAAACCAGGTGAGGCAGTACCAAACAAAAATGAAAATGAATGATGCTTTATTGTTGGCAACAGTAAGGTGTGAAGTACTCACATTCCTTGAAGCCTATAGTAGGAACCCTGCTTATGGGAGTCTGACGAGACCTCATGAAGGCTTGCAGCTTAGCAAAGAAGTCCTTCTCTTCTGAAGGCTGGTGCGGGCCACGAGGACCTCGTCTGGGAGCTGCCACTAGAGATATCTGCTTTACCGGGGTCACTGACTTGGCCTGTACACAGTGGAAATAACATTGCAATTACTCACAAACATATTAAATCTTATAATTTTAGGCTCCCTAATTAACTTGCTGATTTTCTAGGATTTTGGGAATCAACACTATAGCCCACCGACCAAAAAACACTAGGCATGAATTATTTGCCTCACTAAAATATACACTAACCTACAAATACCTCATGTGATGGTTACATTATAAAAAGTGTCTAGGTTTTCTTAAACCAAAGACAATTATGTCTAACAATTCGTTGAAGAACAAGATGGACATGATAAATATGTCAGTTTGACAAATGTCTCCTGTTTAAAATTTGTAATTGGGTTATATGAGTTTTGTATAGTGAAATAGGAGTATGAAATGAGCTACCAAACACAAAGAATTTTATTTTTTTATAACTTTATTTTATTTAACACATACATCTTTTGGTAACATCCCTTTTTCAGCTGTCCTACTTAACCAATTTTCACGTATGAGGTGTCATTTTTAAGCTTATGATCTAGCGCAGAGACCAATGGTAATGAAAAAGGTAATTTCCTTAGGGATCTGCCCTCGCCTCCCTCCCTGGGTTTCAACAATTTCAACTATCTAGAGTTCACTTTCAAAGATCCATTGTTTAGTAGAAATAGGTAATTAATTCGAAATTATTAGCTCTTTATCTGATTTGAAAGTAAAGAATTTTACTGCAATAAGTGATAGAATAAGGGTTTTATTTTTTAAGTAAATAATAGATGTTAAGGGTAACTCTTACATACAGCAGATCTAAAAATACCCCCGCCGCAGCAAACCTGCCGACTAAGCGAATTTCCGTTTGTCTGAATTGATTTTTAATTAAATCTATTTAAATAACATTAGGTTTAACGAGTACCTAGGTTTGCTGCTACAAGGAAACTACTGTGGGGTTTTTTAGTAAAATATTAATAGCTTAGTGTAAAATAAATAATTTGCCAAGTTTTATCAAAATATATCCATAAACAAGCAAACTACAACATTTTACAATATTCTCCATAAGAATAACATTGGAATTTTAAATTTATAATTTTTTGAATTTTCTCCGTTACTAATAGGCCTAACCGTACAAAAACACTTTGATATACTAAATTATTTGTTTTTTAAGCTCTTTAAAAAGGTCTAGAGAGAAATTGGGAAATTTTGTGTTTTGAGGGTCGAAAATGAGAAAAACAATTTTTTACCCCATAAAACCCCGTTCCCATTGTCCGATCATGCTGCTTCGCGAACTTATTCAAGTTTATCCTGCCTTACACCTTTAAACCAAATTGATTCTAAATCGGACAAAAATTACTCAAGTTATCGCGTTCACGGACGTATATATATATATATATATGTAAATCTATATATATATACTAGCTGACCCAGCGAACTTCGTATCGCCTAAGTTATAGGTTTCCCCTAAGACAGACCGATGGAAAGAAAGTACCGTTACGTTTAATTTTCAAGATGATCTCGTTCGCATCGCTCAATCACGTCCTGGTTGAAGTTCGTTCGCTACGCTCACTCACCTTTGGGTTGGAGCTCGTTCGCTACGCTCACTCACCTTTAGGTTGGAGCTCGTTCGCTGCGCTCACTTGCCTTCAGTTAGCTCGTTCGCTACGCTCACTCGCCTCCAGGTTGAAGTTTGTTCGCTACGCTCACTCACCTTTTGGTTGCAAATTAGCTGTTGTCATAAATGTAAAAGAAATAATAGTGCTGCACCCTGTTGGTAATACTTGTAACTTTAATGCTATTGGTTGCTATTGGTCATAGAACAGAACCAACTTGTTTAATTGAAACAGCTGTTAAGATTCATTAATTCCATTTCTCATAAGGTTAACATGGGAAACTCCAGAGCCACTGGGGCGGAGCCCTTTTAAGAATTTCGAAACGGGAAATAGTTTACTTCCTATTCGCATACCTACAGAATTTACACACCAAATTTCATAACGATCGGTGAAGTCGTTCCGGAGGAGTTTGCAGACAAACACTGTGACACGAGAATTTTATATATTAGATAGATATGTAAATCTATATATATATATATATATATATATACATGTATAAAATTTGAATGAATGGTGTTTTTGGCCTCTGGGGACATCAAAATGAAAAAGTAAATCGGTCCCAGGCCTAGGTCTTACCGTGCCACCTACGGTAATAGCTACTTCCCTATAGGGAAATTCACTAAAAACAGCATTATTCTCTTTCACATACTTCCCCTGTTGCGAAGGAAGGGTATACCAGCTCGTAATAATTTAATTCTGAATCTCATGAAGTATGTGGAACTTGGCAAACTGTACCGTATTCAAAGAGCAATTTTACTGAAATTGTTACTGTAGTTCCTGATTATTGGATTTCCATACAATTTTGCGATTTGTATCTTTGTATTCATCTATATAAATAATCTAAAATAAACATGTAGAAATATTCGAATCAATAACATACAATAATGCTGTATAAACCATTTTCACGTTTAAGGCTAAAATAACTCCATAAATAGGGTCAGTTGGGGTAATAATGACCACTTTTAGCAAATTTCCCTATAGGGAAGTAGCTATTACCGTAGGTGGCACGGTAAGACCTAGGCACGGGACCAATTTACTTTTTCATTTTGATGTCCCCAGAGAACAAAAACACTATTCATAAAAATTGTTTTATATATATAGATTTATATTTTGATAGTTCTGTTCACTTTTTAGGGCAACTTTTTCAATTAATAAGCAAAGTAATAAAAACCAGAGTACCCTGAAATTCATTTTTTATTTAAACTGATACATATTTCGGCACTAAGGCCATGATCACAGTATGAGTGTTATGAAAGTATGTAAACAATTAAAATAAATAAATAGTTAATAACATATGTTTGAATTCATAGTAAAATTTTGATTAAATGGTTAGGTGTATTTTTTAACATGTAGATGTGTAAGATTTTTCTCTGATTTGTCTGATTTTTTCATGAATTGGATTTTGTTTTTGTTTTTGCATTATATTGAGAATTTGGTCGTCGTGTTCTTTTGAATGTAGGTATATTTGTAATTCTTCTTTTATATCCATTTTTTCTCCCTTTTTCTCAAAATTTAGAATTTTGACACACTCTTCTAATTTGCCATAATTATGATTATTTTCTAATATATGTTCTGCATACATTGATCGTTGAGATGTTTGATTGTTTGATTTTATGGCTTGGATGTGTTCTTTGAATCTGCATGAAAATGTTCTTCCAGTCTGACCAATGTAGAATTTGGGACAATTTAGACATTTAATTTTGTATATTCCAGATTTGTTATATTTGTCAATTGTTTGTCAATTGCATGTGAGTTCTTGTTTGATAGTTTATTAATTAAATTGAATGCCTTGTTTCTAGATCTATAGCTAATTTTGAATTTGGATGCTTGAAATGTTTTTCTGATTGGTTTGTTTAATACCGAACTGTACGGAAGACAAATAAACTCCTTCTTCTCTTCTTTTTCTAAATTTTGGGTTTTCTTATTTTTCATTTACGTACGCTCGTTGAGATAATACCCGACCGGACGACATTTGTAGGCCTACTCCTAGATAGACCTCCTACCTAGAGTAGGCCTACAAATGTCGTCCGGTCGGGTATTATCTCAACGAGCGTACGCTACAAAAACATATGTAAATAAAAATAGCATGCTAAAATGTTCTGTGTTTGTGTATATATGTGGTTCCTGTATATAGTCGACAATCATCTCTCGATGTGAAAATTGTACATAGAAAAATGCTGCTGAAGATGAGCCGTATTACTAGGCTTGAAACATGTACAGCATAATCAACTACAATAATTGACACCTACTGGCATACGTGATACGTAAGTAGATTATTATATATAATAATGTATTAATTCGTCTTGGTAGCTTTTTGTTAACAATTAATGTTAGTCTGCTTACGATTTGTTTGGATAAGGCTCAGAAATATTGATGTCATAGAAAAGAGATCAAGAATAATCGGGAATCACGATTTTAAATTACCACCACAACCTTAAGCCGAGTTTTATTCAAAGATAAACTGATGGATGACATAGATTGAACACAGCGGCATCATTGACCTAGGATACTGCAATTAGACAAATCATCATTTATGAAATCAAAAAAAAGGTTGTTTGGTGTGTGTTCAGTTGTGGTTACTTTAGGAGGCGCTGATGTAGGCAAAATATCACTTTTATTTCAACTATAAATATCTTATACTTTTAATAAATTAATATGGGAAATTACGATGTAGGTTGATTCAATAGGTGGGTAATTATTACAGATATTAGAACTGATAACGGTATAAATTATTAATATAGATAATTACGTCACTAGCTTTTTTTACTAGCGTGTTTACTTTTTAAATTCCTTCAACATGTGACCAGTTCCTTTTCAAATGAATGTTATTTTAACCAAACAGCTATAATTCTTAACAAACTTTATGTTATTGATTTTACTTTTCTTTGTTTACTCTTATTTATTTAGCAATTGATTCAGTGAAACTGATACGTTTAATGATGATAGGATACCAAAGTTATATTATGTGTATTCCTACTGTGAATTTTATTGGATAATATATTTTTATTTTAGGTAGTTTCTATTCAGACCTACTGGAAATTGTGTATAGTATGAGTAATTGAATTGTGGTGATAATAATTAGCAGGTATGCGATGGAAGGTGTTATTGTTGACTAGGTCTATACACTTCTCAATTGACTATTACCATTGACTAATGATACTGAATTATTATATTAATAGTCAAAGCTATTACTCTCTACTGTAGGCTACTTATAATCAGTGTGTGAATCGGCCGCAAATCTCACTTCAACGCTTTTCACATCGTCACAATTGCTGTTTTATTGTAAAATTATAGGATTTAAAATGCATATCGTATAGGCCTATGATGGAATAATACATATTTGGCCACGCAACATTTGTTTACAAGATGATTTTTCACATTATAACTGCAAGAAAATATTTTGTCTTTATACGTGTAAACTAGCTGCTCTGAATTGTACACAGTTTTAACTGACAACTCAATTCCCGTACGCAGGACGGGCTAGCATCTTGTATACTTTTATATTACAACTTTTAATGGATATGGAAAATGATAATCAAAAGTAGAAAAAAAACTTAATAGGATTAGTATATACATAAATTCCTTCAAACAAACAAAAATTTTAGGGTTGGGGTCACTTTGAATCAACGCATGTGCATTATGTAGAAACCAATAATTGAAAATTTGTTACGTATTTTATAATTATTAAAATATTTACCTGATGTTTTCCTTTAACAACTATTTACATCAGGTTGCCAAAACAAAATAGACATATAAAACCATGTAAAACACATTTTTTTAAAAATTTTACTGACATTAGGTTTTTAAAAAATGACGCTGGCATAATTTTCCCCTGGTCACCCCAACTGACCCTAAACAATTGACATATTTAAGAATCTGAGTACTATCTTAATAAAACTAGTTATATGAAATAACCTTTGTAGAGGATGAGGATGTAGAAACAGATGAAGACTCTGAATCTGAATCCGAAGACTCCTGTGAAAGGTCCAGTAGCTTCCGTTTTTTCCGAGGCCTTCCTTTTAGTTTGGGAGCTATATGGGGGATGAAAAAGGTCAAAAGTTTTATATTGTTTGGAAATATTTTAAAACAACAATTAAATCAACTAATTGTGTTAGGTTAACATGACTGATAGCATTGTTTGATAATAACTTCACCAGACAATAACTTCAACTAGGCCGACTCGTACATGGATTTTGCCATGTTTTCCAGTGGTTTGAATTTGAATATGATTTTATCTATAATTTAAGTTATGAATAATTAATAAACAATAAACGCTTTTCATATAATATGAACTCTTCACTTCTGGAAGTAGTAGTTTCACACTTTTATCTGTATCAATACTCTGGCATTTAATTAAAGTAGTTAGGTTTGGGACCTAATTTTAAAATTTACACTATTTACAGTTTAACATTTATTTTTCAAACATAGAGTGTGCAATCAACAAGCATACATGATAAGTTGAGAGTTGTTTTGTATGCCTACTGCCTACCTAGGTGGTTACAGAGCAGCTCATGGCCCTCTAGGTCTGGATAGTCAAACGTCTCCTTGCAGTAGAGGACTCTGGTGTTGCGGCAAGGTACTATGAAGCCTCCCAAGGCAGCCACCAGGGCAGTTCTCAGCCACTTGTTGTGTACTCCTTCCAAGCGCTTCAGTATACCTCGGTAGCGACAATAGCGGGGGAAACTGAGCACCACCACACCACTGGCTGTGTCCCAGTGTTGTTTACCTGCACATTGCACAGTCAACTACAGTAGCCTGCTGCACTAAAGTTATCCATCCTCTGATAAAAATTCTCTTAAATATAAGGCAAACACATCAAACTCTGTGAAAGGTTTCAATTAAGGCAAAAGAGATTTATCCTTGGAAATATAACATGTAACAGTATTTGAAAATTTAATGCAATAGTAAAAGCATAATGATATATATACAGGGTGCGGCAAAAAAACCGATCCATTTTCTGTAGCACACTGTTCAGCGACAGGTCGTCTGAGGGTGGTGGGAGTAGGCTCGTTGGAAAGCCTATGCAATGCCATTTTGTGTAGTCATAGAGCAGTGGTCGTATGAGCTACGTGCGGTTGTTATCGAGTCGTTTTAAAAAGGTAATGATTTAGTCATTGCAACTCAGCGGCAGTTCCGTGCTTTTATTCAATTAGGTCAACATAAGAGTTTCCGTCGTAATAATCTGTATGGATGATTACCAAATTATACACATTATTATTCTAATCCATAGGGATGAAAATTAACCTCAAAATTCGTATAACTGAGCGGTCAGACATGTTCAAGGCAGCCGCTTGTTTTCGGGCTGGCCTACGAGGACTGTTTTCCACAGCAGCACGAACTCTATCGAATGTTTGTTGTCTGGCGTCCGATCTGACTTTGGAAGGCCTGTCAGCTTCCTTTTTAACGCAGAAGCCGTTGTCCTAAAGTAAGTAACCCACCGCATTATTGTGCTACGCACCGGAACTTCTCCATGTCACCTTAGTTGAAAGAATGCATGAAACTGCCGCTGAGTAGCAATGTATGAATTAAATATTTAATCAAAAACACTCCCATAACAACCGCACTAGCTCAGGTGACCACAGCTCTATGACTAGAAAATAGCATTGTGTACGCTTTCCAACGAGCCTACTCCCACCACTCTCAGACGACCTGTCGCTGAACAGTGCTCTTCAGAAAATAGATCGGTTTTTTTGCCGCACCCTGTATATATATATATGAGGTCTATATATATATATATATATATATATGATTTACAGACTAATAACATTGCCCCTAAACAAAACAAATTTTGAAAAAGAAAAGAAGATAATAAAATATATTGCAGCCAAAAATGGATATAAAGACAATCTTATTGATAATATGATAAAAAACAAAATTAAGAAACAAAAGAAAAAAAGAAGAGAAATTGAAAAAAGAATACATATGTCTCCCTCATAACTCTAAATTAAATAAAGCAATAAGGAAACCTAATCTAAAACAAATTACAAAGCAACATATAGAACAAAAAACAACGTCTTTAACCCTTTCAGTGCTATGAAACGATATATCGTTGTTTTAAAAAAACCCTAAGGGATATAGAGAGGAAGGTTATTTTAAAAAAAAATAGCAAAACGGCCATTGGTGACCTGCATGTTCATAGGATACACTACCAACCACTTAGCTAAAAGATTCGCCCAATCCGATGATTTCGAGGTGTATGTCTAAACCAAGGATTATGAACACCTCACTATGCCCCAGTGGTTGTAGTATATCGCTACAAACACACAGGTCACCAATTATTTGCCACACAGGACGGGATTCGAACCCGAGCAGACGAATGCCACTGGCTAAGTGACACACGCCCTAGCCTTCTCGGCTATCTGTGCTTGAAGACTGGGGAGTCAAAACCCGGTATTTAAGCTGTCGCCACCGATTGCGAACAGATGGCGCTGCAGATAGTTGTTCAATGCGTTACTAGGTAGCAGCACCAGCTAGTCACGGACTATTTAGATGCAATCTTTTAGTTTTAGTAGTAGTAAATGTGTTCCTGAGACTTTGCTGCAAAACATTAGTTTCCCTAAAATTGCTATATTACAATAACCTCGTCCAACTAAATCAGGGTTAAATTCAATATTACATTGTAAACTATGTGTCTTTTGATTTTGTGAGATTTCGGTTTCAAATAATGCTATCAGAACATAAAAATTTATAGGAAAACCAGGAAAATTACAACAAAAACTAAGTTTTATTTGATGTTTACTACAAATACCGGGATTTATCTTTCTTATATATTTTCTTATTGTGTTATTATTCAAAATTAGCCTAATTAATAAAATAGTGACAACATGACAGTTAAAATTCAACAACGGGTAATGGAATTAAAAGGCAAACAAAAAAGTCTTATAAAATATGAATTATTGGCCTAGCACTGAAAGGGTTAAGATTATAAATTCAAAAGTGTCCAAACATCAACAAATAACTGAAGAATCATCAAAATTTAACAAAAGCGGTATTTACAAAATTTCCTGTACAGACTGTAACAAGTATTATATTGGCCAAACTAGTAGAAGCTTCAAATGTAGATTCCAAGAACATATACAGGCATTTAAATCTAAAAATTCAACAAGTATGAAATCAAACTACGCAGAACACCTAATAAAAACTAATCATAAATATCAAAATAAAGAAAATAATTTATCAATAATTGAATTTGAACCAAACAAAGCCAAATTATTCATTAAAGAAGAATTCCACATATATAGATACCATAAAAAAGATCCTGAAAACATACTTAATACAATGCAAATTCAAAAAGAAAACATAATATATGAAAAAATCTTATATAATAAATCAAAAGAAAACAACACTTAAGCCAACCTATATACTAGACAAAATTCCAAAATCATATGATAATTTACTTATTTATTATTTACATTTCTATTTATTTACTATTTGTTCATAACTGTGATCATGGCCTAAGAGCCGAAACATGTAAGTTTATTCAATAAATTAATAACTTAAAAAAAAGGGTACTAAATGTTTAATAATTTATTTCATTTATTAATATATATATACATATATAGTACACAATACAGAACCGATTTACATATTCTCTGCTTCAAGGCACGATGTAACTTGTTTATGAGCAGGACAGCAGTGAAAAGGCACCATTTAAATTTAGAAGTAAGCTTAGGCCTAATTGTTTTGCAGGTTTTGGTCATCAGTCACACAAATCTTTAATGAAGCACCCTTTGCCTTTTCCAACACTCCCAGGCACTGGTGTAGAGGGAAATACATCCCTGATAATCAGTTACATTTAAGTAAAACAGTACTGTATTTGTTTTTTTCTAGCACAATTCAATAGTAAAAGGGGACATTCTTTCAGGGTTACAATATTAAGTGTACAATACTTTTGGCTAGCATTTTTCAATAAAACTAACATTCTAAGTATTGTTTTTTTATAACAAAAGTGAGAATTACCTAACAGGTCCTTCTCCTTGTCAACCTCAGTCAGGTCCATCACGCAGTTGTCAGCTAAGAGCCCCGGACGAGGCATCAATGTGGCTGAGTGGTCGTACACTGCTGACAGACCCCAGGACCAGTCCTGTGCCTCCGTGATCCATGTCAGTAGATCCTCCACCCTCAGTACCACCTTCTCTGTGATGGCCAGCACCTCATGCTACAACAGAAACTAATTGTAACGAAGTAGTTCTCTAGTGTGGTGTGTGGACAGCGGACAGCGACAGGTTCCGACGCGTTCGTGACTCATCTGCCGCCTGAGCCAAGTTTTGTAAAAGGCTAGTAGCGCAGTAACCTCCCGTCGGCGAGCCGGCGTTTGGGACAAAACATGTTAATTTCATCCCTTGTTTCAGACGCTGTTTCTCAACAGATTTTCTTTAAACTTGGTAAGAATATAGTTGAATAGTTATACTACAGCTCTTATACCTCAAAAAATTGAACATGATATAAAAAGTTGGTTTTATCAATGTTTAAAAGTACAGTACTCATTTTACGTTACGTTTAAGATTTTTTTGTATTCATATGAATTAGTATATACTAGCGGAATACCCGTGCTTCGCAACAGAAACTTTCAGAAAGGTTGAAATTTTTAATAAATTAGTGTTCAAGTGCCAACAGCCTTCAGTCAACAATTCAGCTACAACCTGTTTTGCTCCAATCGATGTCATATTAAAGCAGCTATCATAATGTCTCACCCGGACCAAAAAATGTATATGCTCAGGATGGTTACCCATGACCAGACTGCATAAATGTTTAGGTAGGTGCTTCAAAGGTAGTAGTTGCACTACCACCATTGCAGTACATGCCCGGTGTTTCTTCTTTCCATTTTAAGGCTTCGCAGTACACTTAAATTTGAACGTCATGGTACCTATTACCACCGAGCTATTTCCTTTATAGTCTGTTTTCGGATTATATGTCATTGTTGATAGATGTGTCACCATCCATTAAATCTTTGGCAAATGTATTTCAGGATGAGTTTGTTTAAACCTATTGCTTGCGTTCTTCACCTGCTATTTCTTTGTTTGTCTGTGCACCTGCTACACCGTTTACGCCTTAATGTATTTTGTTGAGATTCCGGAATTGGCTGATGATTGGGATAAACAGGCTCTTTTTGTGGCTCTAAAACGTCGAAGTGCCCGCTATACAGGGATTGTGTAAATCTGAGTCTTTTCATGGAATTACGTCCATCACTTAACTTGACAAATTTGAATAGTTGTTAAGCTACAACCAGCCCACACAACCCACCAAAGGTAAATGGCTTAGACATTTAATAGAAGTATTCCCTAGAATTTAGGTAATTATTCCCGTCACTGTCGTAGAATAAGATTGAAAAGTAGTCCCAGTTCTTCACATTTTCAACAATTGCTTCGCACACAGTTAGTGTGTGTATGTGAGAAGGTGAATTATAAATGACGGTGAAATAAATAAACACGCTTCGTCTCCTCTGATGTGAATGATAGGCCTATTGTGTGGAACGAACTTGCCATTAACATTTAACCTCAGTGTAGATACTATGAAACAGTTTAAAAAACTACAATAGTTATTTGTACAACTAGTGAGCAATTGCCTCACTCGAGTGGAGGAATGGTAGGCGAGTGAGGAATGGTTTCTCGAGTGAGGAATGGTTTCTCGAGTGAGGAATGGTTTCTCGAGTGAGGTGATTGCACTTTGCACTCGAGTTGCACATTATATTTTTCCTACAGTTACCATAAAACAAATAAATTGGTAAAGAAACGTGCCTTCACGTTGCAAATCTGGAGTGAGACTAAGTAATTAGAGTGAGACAATGTTAACATAGTCTCACTGATGAGCAAATTGGCCACTTTGCTTTCTCAAATCAGTGAGAGAAAATTTACATTGTTAGGTGACTGTAGGAAAAATATTAACAGAACTATATATCACAAGTTCTCACTTAAAAATTCAAATTCAATAAAAAACTAAGTTCAATTCTACTTTCTTCAACACTAATCACACATTTTATTAGAAGTTGATAAAACTCAAATGACACAGTAAATTAGGTTAATTTCACTGACACACAACTATGATGTTTATATAGTCTGAAATAAACTTAGTAAACTTAATTTGTATTCTAACAGCTGATGATTAGGCTAAATAAATTGCAGACAAATGTAAACAAAAACCCAAAACAAATTATTCTTCCTATACAAACTCCATGCTAACTTTGATCTTCTGTGGGGGGGAGCCCATTGGGAATTTTGTAAAATCGCTTCTTATTGTCTGCCTACGCTATGAGAGGAATATGTATGCAAAATCTCGTTCATCTATGTGCAATGGTTTGGCCTGGGCATTGATCGGAATTTCACATTTATATATAGAGATATAAAATCCAATGTATGTTTGTTTGTTTGTCCTTTATGGATTACGAAACCGCTCGACAGATTTTAAGATTAAGCATTATTCAAGGATAGTTTGGTGCAGATCCGTCAAAAGGGCTCCACCCCCGTGGCTCTGGAGTTTCATATGTTAACCTTATGAGTACTCATATTTAAATGGAATTAAAGAATCTTAACAGCTGGTTCAACTAAACAATTTGATTATGTGATGTTCAATAGCATTAAAAAGTCAATAGGTTTACCAACAGGGTAAAGCACTATTATTTATTTAAATTTATGACAACAAATAATTTTCAACCAAAAGGTGAGTGAGCGTAGCGAACTAACTTCAACCTGGAGGCGAGTTAGCGTAGCAAACGAGCTAAGCTGAAGGCAAGTGAGCGCAGCGAACGAAGATGAGTGAGCGTAGCGAAAGAACTTCAACTTGGAGGCGAGTTAGGGTAGCGAACGGGCTAACCTTAAGGCAAGTGAGCGCAGCGAACGAGCTCCAACCTAAAGGTGAGTGAGCGTAGCGAACAAACTTCAACCAGGACGTGATTGAGCAATGCGAACCAGCTCATCTTTAAAATGAACGAGCATTTGACATAAAACCAACCGGTCCTTGGTCCTTCCAGCCTTCACATATTGCTTCCTGCATATGGAAACAGCATCTCTAAGGAGGATATGGCAAGAGTTCCCGCTGGGAGAGCCTCATTACCTCAGCGAGAGGCTGAAGTACAGGAGGGAGATCTGTCTGCGTAGTACTCGCTCCGACCGCAGGCTTCACTTTCCTAAAGTGAGGCTTGAGGCTGGAAGAAAGTCTTTTTCTTATTTCGGCCCGCAGTTGTACAATGGCCTCCCTCAAGAGATCAAGTGTTCAAAATCGTACTACACATTCAGGGCCGCAATGAAAAAAACAAATGTAAAATGTATATTGTAATTTATTCTGTTGTAATTTGTTTGTAATACTTATGTAAATATATTAGGATAGTTTAGATTTAGTGACTTGAGTTAGTTTGAAAACCATGTATTATGAAACTCTCACGTAAATAAAGGCCTTTTTATTTATTTATTTAACCACATTAGGACAGGACGATGTCTGTCGGGCCAGCTAGTCTCTTATATTAAGACATGAGGGCCATTTTTGGTGAACAAAACTCCTCCGTTATTTCTAGACAGATTTTAACGTTTGAGGTGTCAAATAATTCGTCTCAATTTGTAGTTTTGCATAAAGGTTTTAGAATTTAAAAACTCTTACCCTTAAGGGCACGAGACGCTCTCAAAGTTCACATTTTCCCCATAAGAATTACATTGAAAACAAATTTAAAAACAAAAACAGCTGTACTGTACTACAGCATTACTCATCCCGCCACCAACACCAACACAATCAAACTAGGGGGCAATGTCAATGAAGATGTACATTAGTGTCAGGTGAGGACTGAGTGGGAGATGGCCTTGTGTCTGTTGCGGTCACAGTCACACTCACATACCAAGGCCACTCACAATCTTGCCACTAACTAACACTGTCAAACTAGGGGGCAATGTCAATGAAGATGTACATTAGTGTCAGGTGAGGTGGTGGTCAGGTGAGGACTGAGTGGGAGATGGCCTTGTGTCTGTTGCGGTCACAGTCACACTCACATACCAAGGCCACTCACAATCTTGCCACTAACTAACACTGTCAAACTAGGGGGCAATGTCAATGAAGATGTACATTAGTGTCAGGTGAGGTGCTGGTCAGGTGAGGACTGAATGGGAGATGGCCTTGTGTCTGTTGCGGTCACAGTCACACTTACATACCAAGGCCACTCACAATCTTGCCACTAACTAACACTGTCAAACTAGGGGGCAATGTCAATGAAGATGTACATTAGTGTCAGGTAAGGTGCTGGTCAGGTGAGGACTGAGTGGGAGATGGCCTTGTGTCTGTTGCGGTCACAGTCACACTCACATACCAAGGCCACTCACAATCTTGCCACTAACCAACACAATCAAACTAGGGGGCAATGTCAATGAAGATGTACATTAGTGTCAGGTGAGGACTGAGTGGGAAATGGCCTTGTGTCTGTTGCGGTCACAGTCACACTCACACACCAAGGCCACTCACAATCTTGCCACTAACTAACACAATCAAACTAGGGGGCAATGTCAATGAAGATGTACATTAGTGTCAGGTGAGGACTGAGTGGGAGATGGCCTTGTGTCTGTTGCGGTCACAGTCACACTCACATACCAAGGCCACTCACAATCTTGCCACTAACTAACACTGTCAAACTAGGGGGCAATGTCAATGAAGATGTACATTAGTGTCAGGTGAGGACTGAGTGGGAGATGGCCTTGTGTCTGTTGCGGTCACAGTCACACTCACATACCAAGGCCACTCACAATCTTGCCACTAACCAACACAATCAAACTAGGGGGCAATGTCAATGAAGATGTACATTAGTGTCAGGTGAGGACTGAGTGGGAGATGGCCTTGTGTCTGTTGCGGTCACAGTCACACTCACATACCAAGGCCACTCACAATCTTGCCACTAACTAACACTGTCAAACTAGGGGGCAATGTCAATGAAGATGTACATTAGTGTCAGGTGAGGTGGTGGTCAGGTGAGGACTGAGTGGGAGATGGCCTTGTGTCTGTTGCGGTCACAGTCACACTCACATACCAAGGCCACTCACAATCTTGCCACTAACTAACACTGTCAAACTAGGGGGCAATGTCAATGAAGATGTACATTAGTGTCAGGTGAGGTGCTGGTCAGGTGAGGACTGAATGGGAGATGGCCTTGTGTCTGTTGCGGTCACAGTCACACTTACATACCAAGGCCACTCACAATCTTGCCACTAACTAACACTGTCAAACTAGGGGGCAATGTCAATGAAGATGTACATTAGTGTCAGGTAAGGTGCTGGTCAGGTGAGGACTGAGTGGGAGATGGCCTTGTGTCTGTTGCGGTCACAGTCACACTCACATACCAAGGCCACTCACAATCTTGCCACTAACCAACACAATCAAACTAGGGGGCAATGTCAATGAAGATGTACATTAGTGTCAGGTGAGGACTGAGTGGGAGATGGCCTTGTGTCTGTTGCGGTCACAGTCACACTCACACACCAAGGCCACTCACAATCTTGCCACTAACTAACACAATCAAACTAGGGGGCAATGTCAATGAAGATGTACATTAGTGTCAGGTGAGGACTGAGTGGGAGATGGCCTTGTGTCTGTTGCGGTCACAGTCACACTCACATACCAAGGCCACTCACAATCTTGCCACTAACTAACACTGTCAAACTAGGGGGCAATGTCAATGAAGATGTACATTAGTGTCAGGTGAGGACTGAGTGGGAGATGGCCTTGTGTCTGTTGCGGTCACAGTCACACTCACATACCAAGGCCACTCACAATCTTGCCACTAACCAACACAATCAAACTAGGGGGCAATGTCAATGAAGATGTACATTAGTGTCAGGTGAGGACTGAGTGGGAGATGGCCTTGTGTCTGTTGCGGTCACAGTCACACTCACATACCAAGGCCACTCACAATCTTGCCACTAACTAACACTGTCAAACTAGGGGGCAATGTCAATGAAGATGTACATTAGTGTCAGGTGAGGTGGTGGTCAGGTGAGGACTGAGTGGGAGATGGCCTTGTGTCTGTTGCGGTCACAGTCACACTCACATACCAAGGCCACTCACAATCTTGCCACTAACTAACACTGTCAAACTAGGGGGCAATGTCAATGAAGATGTACATTAGTGTCAGGTGAGGTGCTGGTCAGGTGAGGACTGAATGGGAGATGGCCTTGTGTCTGTTGCGGTCACAGTCACACTTACATACCAAGGCCACTCACAATCTTGCCACTAACTAACACTGTCAAACTAGGGGGCAATGTCAATGAAGATGTACATTAGTGTCAGGTAAGGTGCTGGTCAGGTGAGGACTGAGTGGGAGATGGCCTTGTGTCTGTTGCGGTCACAGTCACACTCACATACCAAGGCCACTCACAATCTTGCCACTAACCAACACAATCAAACTAGGGGGCAATGTCAATGAAGATGTACATTAGTGTCAGGTGAGGACTGAGTGGGAGATGGCCTTGTGTCTGTTGCGGTCACAGTCACACTCACACACCAAGGCCACTCACAATCTTGCCACTAACTAACACAATCAAACTAGGGGGCAATGTCAATGAAGATGTACATTAGTGTCAGGTGAGGACTGAGTGGGAGATGGCCTTGTGTCTGTTGCGGTCACAGTCACACTCACATACCAAGGCCACTCACAATCTTGCCACTAACTAACACTGTCAAACTAGGGGGCAATGTCAATGAAGATGTACATTAGTGTCAGGTGAGGACTGAGTGGGAGATGGCCTTGTGTCTGTTGCGGTCACAGTCACACTCACATACCAAGGCCACTCACAATCTTGCCACTAACCAACACAATCAAACTAGGGGGCAATGTCAATGAAGATGTACATTAGTGTCAGGTGAGGACTGAGTGGGAGATGGCCTTGTGTCTGTTGCGGTCACAGTCACACTCACATACCAAGGCCACTCACAATCTTGCCACTAACTAACACTGTCAAACTAGGGGGCAATGTCAATGAAGATGTACATTAGTGTCAGGTGAGGACTGAGTGGGAGATGGCCTTGTGTCTGTTGCGGTCACAGTCACACTCACACACCAAGGCCACTCACCATCCCGCCACCAACACCAACACAATCAAACTAGGGGGCAATGTCAATGAAGATGTACATTAGTGTCAGGTGAGGACTGAGTGGGAAATGGCCTTGTGTCTGTTGCGGTCACAGTCACACTCACATACCAAGGCCACTCACAATCTTGCCACTAACTAACACTGTCAAACTAGGGGGCAATGTCAATGAAGATGTACATTAGTGTCAGGTGAGGACTGAGTGGGAGATGGCCTTGTGTCTGTTGCGGTCACAGTCACACTCACACACCAAGGCCACTCACCATCCCGCCACCAACACCAACACAATCAAACTAGGGGGCAATGTCAATGAAGATGTACATTAGTGTCAGGTGAGGTGCTGGTCAGGTGAGGACTGAGTGGGAGATGGACTTGTGTCTGTTGCGGTCACAGTCACACTCACATACCAAGGCCACTCACAATCTTGCCACTAACTAACACTGTCAAACTAGGGGGCAATGTCAATGAAGATGTACATTAGTGTCAGGTGAGGTGCTGGTCAGGTGAGGACTGAGTGGGAGATGGCCTTGTGTCTGTTGCGGTCACAGTCACACTCACATACCAAGGCCACTCACAATCTTGCCACTAACTAACACTGTCAAACTAGGGGGCAATGTCAATGAAGATGTACATTAGTGTCAGGTGAGGTGCTGGTCAGGTGAGGACTGAGTGGGAGATGGCCTTGTGTCTGTTGCGGTCACAGTCACACTCACATACCAAGGCCACTCACAATCTTGCCACTAACTAACACTGTCAAACTAGGGGGCAATGTCAATGAAGATGTACATTAGTGTCAGGTGAGGTGCTGGTCAGGTGAGGACTGAGTGGGAGATGGCCTTGTGTCTGTTGCGGTCACAGTCACACTCACATACCAAGGCCACTCACAATCTTGCCACTAACCAACACTGTCAAACTAGGGGGCAATGTCAATGAAGATGTACATTAGTGTCAGGTGAGGTGCTGGTCAGGTGAGGACTGAGTGGGAGATGGCCTTGTGTCTGTTGCGGTCACAGTCACACTCACATACCAAGGCCACTCACAATCTTGCCACTAACTAACACTGTCAAACTAGGGGGCTATGTCAATGAAGATGTACATTAGTGTCAGGTGAGGTGCTGGTCAGGTGAGGACTGAGTGGGAGATGGCCTTGTGTCTGTTGCGGTCACAGTCACACTCACATACCAAGGCCACTCACAATCTTGCCACTAACCAACACAATCAAACTAGGGGGCAATGTCAATGAAGATGTACATTAGTGTCAGGTGAGGACTGAGTGGGAGATGGCCTTGTGTCTGTTGCGGTACATTACCTTATGGGGGAAAATAAACTGTAGTAGTTTGCTTGTTATGTGATATATTTCAACCAAATTAGACAATTTTGTTTATTTAGTACTAAGCTATCAACATTTCAATATAGAACATTTCATAACAAACCCTGTTGCCTTTCTTGTCGCAGCAAACCTAAGTATGCAATTCATTAAAATGAATCCCATACTCTAAAACAAGCGCGTGTACGGACAAACTTTTATTTTTTTCTAAAGGTTATTGACTTTTTGGTTGAATATGGGGTATTTGGCCAAGTGAAATCGATTGGAGTTGGTCACAATGCTGGGAAAATCCAGTTTCTGTTCTACTGACCTTTAAAGTGCCCATGTTATCGGCAATATCTTTTTGTAGTGTCGGTTATCAAAAACCGCTGATACAGGTTATTTTTATTGTCATCATTTGATTTGACGTGTAAACAAAAATCACGATAAGCTGTACGCCTTGGTATCTACCACGATTACTAGAAAAATACCGGTATGGGTCATAAGCATAAACAAATGACGTTTTTGGCCCCAAAATAAACATTATTTGACATTGCTTAAATGGAACTGACAAAACATATGTTCAATGCTATTAGTATATGATTCGGGCCAACAACGTCATTTGTTTATGTTTATGATCCATACCGGTATTTTTCTAGTAATCGTGGTATCTACCTATATATAAAGCCAAAAGTACCCATGAACTTTTGGGAAAACTACAAGTCACACCCCAATAAACCATATACTTAAAATGTTCGACATGACGAGAAACCTTGCACAACACGATCCTTTTTTTCATAAATTGCCCTTTAAGGTCATAATTGTTTCGAAAGGGAACTTTCCATATATACTTAATGTTAAAAATACCTCAGCTGTTCTTTTGTATGTTATTCTTTCAATTTATTACCTTATTAAAATCTGGTGTGATTATTTGTTTGTAATGCTGTAATCTGTTTTGTTTATTTCAGCTTAACTTGACCAATCAATCTATATATATATATATATATATATATATATATAATACTCTAAGCCGATTTTTGTGAACAGAACTCCTCCCTCATTTTTGGACCGATTTTGATAATTAAAGTGTCAAACAAATGGCCCTGATCTGTAGTTTTGCAAAGTGTTTTTCGTTTTTTGATATCTTTGTTAGTTTAGGCAGGATCGTCCATCAAAGTTGGGTTTCCTCCCATAAGATTAACATGGGGGAATCTAAATATTTAATTGGAAACTTTGTCGCCACTAATTTGAGAGAACGGCTGGGCGTAGAAACTTGGTAGATGTGTCCAACGAAAGGTCTTGGTCTGTAGATGAGTTACCAAAAGAAAAACGAAGTAAATTCGCTTAGGGCTCTGTCCCAGAAGCCTTTAAAGATCCCTCCACAGATTTGTTTACATTTTGGCCACGTGGATAATACTTTTTAATGAAACAGCTGTTAATTTTAAAATTGTATTTTAAACAATACACATTTATTGGGAGTTACTGAATTGTCCAAAAGAAGTATTATTTTCTGATTTTAAAATTGATTTTCCTCCGTATCATTTGTGTTGCAATATAAAGTTCCATTACAAAATCAGTGGAAAATCCTTTTATCAGAATAACTCCTACAATTGTTTCTTATTGAACTATCTTATATCTATTTTACGTGTTGGTGTCTGCCTGTTTCACACCTTTTCCCTATATTTTATCATATTATTCTAGACAGATCATCATAGGTTCATGAGATTTTTGTCATGCATGCTTTCAATCATTGAAAAAATCTTCGATTGTGTAATACAATACAAAATAATACAAGTGCAGAAGGGCACCCATTTGAGCCGAGTCCATATTTTGTTAAACTAATAGTAGTTTACAGCAACTGGATAAGACATTTTACAATAGTTATGTAGAAATATGTGCATGATTTAGAAAGTCATTAAGCTGGAAAACTAAACTGCAATACATTGCAGACTTTTCAGGGAGGTTACTTTGATGTATTCAGTCAGCTTAAAAAAACATAATATAGATATGTATGTATGTACAAATAAGAACTTGAACTCTTGGAGAGCCTTTGAATGTTATTAGACTAACGAAAAGGGTTGTGCATGTTTACTAGCGCTACTCAGCAACAAAAACCTTTTAATTTATCTCTAAAACATATATTCTTAAAGTGCACTGAGCAGCAGCAAAAAAAAATATATGTAACTTCCCAAAAAAGTTACAAAATGCTCAAACTCGCATTGTGACATTTATAATTCGGCTTATATTTCTCCAACAGATAATTCATCTGCAGAAGAATTTTATTGTGCTCTTACCGTGTCTGATAACATCCAAACACAGAAACCTTGCATAAAATGGTACCTATCTTGACAAGTTATTTGCAGTGGCCTATCCTATTATTGTGACCAAGGCCCACTGGGTTGGTAATATTATTGAAAATAACACGACATTTTGGCTGTAAAAATGGCCCAATGAGTATTTAAGCAGTTACTGTCATGACAGAATGGTCTTATCCTTTTAAACTAGGTCTGATCTACGATATGAACTGACGCGACGTGACGAAGGAAAAATCAAACTTACACTGTAACGGATATATCTCTCTTTGAAGTTAGTACGTGTCTTCCCAACAAACAGATTTTTTTCAAATAAAATCATAGATTAATCTGCATTACACTGATGAAATCACGGAAGTGTTTAACTACAAAAGATCCACCAATACGATTTTTATACTGTTTAAAGGTTCTCCAAAGGAAGAGATACCAGATAGTATACTAACAACTCCAAAGACGTACAGTATGGGATATATGTTATTCATTGAATGATCAACCATATTTGGTACCTAACTAACACAATTAATATCATTATTGTTTTTACACTTATTAATCTTTAAACAATGCTATATGCTCAAAATATGTATAATTTCACTGAATTTAGTGCAGTTAGATGAATTAGCGTGAGCCTTGAAAGTAACCGTCGATTTCGACGGGTTTCACCTAGTAGTTTTATTGAGCGGAGCGAGCGAAGCGAGTGAAGCTCTTATACGTCGACTGTTATGCATTTCGTAATACGCAAACTCCTCCTAGACGGCTGAATCAATCGTTTTCAAATTTTGCATGCTGATAAAGACCATATCGGTGAGTGCCAACATCTATATGGCGTTAAATAAGTCTCTCAGGAATCCGCCCCACTGTGTCTCAAAGTTTCAAAATTATTCTTATGGAAGCAGTATTTGACACATAAACAAAGCCATATGATCAGCTGTTGTCTTTTGAATGCAGTAGATAAAGAAATAGCTGATAGCATTATTCCACAGATATTAGAACAGAAACGGTATGGATCATAAATATAATAAAATGACGTCACTAGCTTGAGGTCCGTGACGTAGGAAGTAGTAAAGGTAAGCAGTCTGGAGTGTAAAAACTATTTACGAAGATTAGATTAAGGTATCTGCAATCCTAAAATGATATTGGAAGGGAAGGAAACAGGTCCGCGACGTAGGAAGTGGTGAAGGAAGTAGTCAAGGCGAGCAGTCTGGAGTGTGGAAACTGTTTAAGACGATTAGATTAAGGTATCTGCAATCCTAAAATGCTATTGGAAGGGAAGGAAACAGGTCCGCGACGTAGGAAGTGTTGGAGGAAGTAGTAAAGGTGAGGTGGTTGCTCACCGGATTGCTTTATTGCTTGTGCTTGCTTTTAAGTCAATCTATATAATATTTAATATTGTAAATAAAACAATTGTTTTACTGAGTATATTAAGATAATTGGTTATTGGTAATTGGATAATAAAGTTAGTTATGTTTTAGTAGTTATGAAGGTCGCAGATTTGAGAGATTGCCATATATTTTGTGTTTTCGCTTATTATAATCACCATCACATGAAGTCCTCTAATGCAGTTACTGAATCATCCAAAATGGTTGAATCCGAAACTGTGAGGGTTGATTTCTAGATTATCACTAGCTGGAACTGTAACGCCCTATTTGAGTAAAAGCTAATGACCATCCCAGAGGTTTTAAACTTAAATGTAAATGCAGGCTTCCGAAAAGACCTAAAATGACATCTCTGTTTTTACTCCCCTTCACTACAAAACAATGTGTAGCCAAACTAATTTTCCTATTAATTATATCCGCACAATCTGTCTTCACTTTAAACTGTAGGTAAAAAAGATTATAAAGCACGAATCTATACATATTTTCGATACATGCAATCGTTTACAATCGAAATTTACAACTGAGTTGAAAACAGCTGATATTTACTCCATAGAGGCTAAAAAACGATTTTTACTTCCTAAAGAGTAAAAATGCTACTTTAGACCCGCAACGCATGCATTAAAAACGACTTTTTTTACTGCATCATGACAAAAACATGACATAATATGAACCCTTGATGACTCCGCTCAATTTTGTGGATGCCTCTGCGAACGCTACCTAGTTAATAATTATGAAGTCAAACGGGTTTAAGCCCGTGGGTAACAGCATAGACAAATAGAATAAATATAGACCGTCAGCTGTGCTGCGGTAGGCATAAGTTCTGGCATCCACCGCTAGGTTTGCCATGTAGTTACGGCGCACACCGCTGCAGCGTCTGCTGGTCTCATACGGCTCCTGCACTCCTCGCCTGCAGTGGTCTGCGCCATAGCTACACGGCCCTCCTAGTGGTGGGCGCCGGAACCTTCCTTTGACAGTATATATTTATTCTGTTTGTCTATGGTAACAGCTAGTTGAAGTAAACAAAATTCAGCAATATGGCTTCTCATGCTATTCTTATGGAGAACATTTCATACCTTATATATAATTTTGTGTTAAAATTTGGGTAATTTCACTATTTTTCCCGCCGTCACAGGGTCGAGACCTTTAATTTGATCCCCCTTTCGCCGTTCTACCGTTCTACGACTTCCCAGTCGCCCACAATTTTGACCCAAAGAATAGGCTTACGTAATTAGAATATTATATATATACACATATACAAATTTGGACGAATGGTGTTTTTGGCCTCTGGGGACATCAAAATGAAAAAGTAAATCGGTCCCTACTTCCCTTAAAGGAAATTGGCTAAAATGACAATATAATAAATAGAAGACGTTAACACACTCCAGCATTGCCGTGCATATACTGTAAATTGGTTTAAATTGTCTTCAGCTGATTAAAGAAATATTATATGGATGATAGGTGTTGTTTGTATCTTTGCTAGTGTATTTAACTGTAGGCCTACTTTACGTCATAAATATTTACATTAAAATATTTACGTTAGAGCCACATACATTTTCATTGGGCATTGCACTGTTATTATTTTTATTCATAGTTTACCTCACTGTTAATTTTATTGTCCTTGTTTTTAAAGTCTTGTCTGTAAAATCTGTTTGTTTGCCAATGTTATTTCATTGTAATATTTTTTAAATTGTTTTAGGCAATCGTTATTTTTCTGTCCCGTTGTTTAGCATGTTATCTACTTATAGTTAAGGAAGACCGTTAATTCCGTGTTTGTTTCGTTGACAAAGTATGTTTTCCTACAGTCACCCGACAAAGTTGGCTTCCTTGTACTGTTTATAGTACAGAAAGCTGCTAATTGCTGCATATTTATATTTTTTCGTACGGTTTATACTTTGGCGCACATCAGGATTCCAACCAAACAACACAAAACAGCGTGGTTCTATTATGCACGTAATCCGTGTACGATTGGAAATAGGTTGGCAACACTTAAAGATAATAATACTATGAGCAGCTGATTGACTATTATAACTTCGATTTAACCTGTCATTTCGTGTTTATAGTTTCGGTATTTCTGAACGTTTTTAAAACATTCCTACGATACGATCTTAATAAACAAGAAAATACCTTTAAAGCATTTTTTTAGGCGCGGAAACCACTTCAAATAAAAAAAAAACATACAGGAACTATATTCTCAAGTCGCAGAGCACATTTCTTGCCGAGGAAACATAGCGGAGTGATACGGACCGGGTACTACTTTCTCTAGGGCACCTATTTGTGTTGCCAGCTGAACCTAAAAACGTGTTGTATAGTGTTTGAAAGACTAATTATTTATATGCTTTATAGTGACTGTAGGTAAAATATAATGTGTAACACGAGTGCAAAAGGCCTTTGCTGCACTCGAGATCATTCCGCACTCGCCTGCAGCTCGTACATTGCTCTCGTGTGCAGCAAAGTGCCACTTTTCCTACTAGTTACACAAATAACTTTTTTTCATTCTTGTTCTGATGTCATTTCATGTCAGTATTTCAGCAATTTATTGTCAATGTCAAGCACGATGAATCCGTTTGTATGTAGTTTGTATTACAAGGTTATTTTTACGTTTCATAGCCTAAGAAAGCCGAAACGAGTCTTATCTCAATTTCTGTCTGTATGTCTGTTTGTCATTCTGTGACTCCGTCTGTAACGCCAAAATGTCATTTTACGCGGCCTTCTCCTAGAAAACTAGATTACCGATAAAGGTTCTAATCATTTTTCTGTATTTACTGGATTGTTGAGAATGTCTTTGGCTATAAAAACATGGCCTCGCTTCTTTGAAAACAAAATAACGAACCTTCAAAAACCCAATTTCGTTCGATTTTTTTCAAATTTTCACCTAATGTTTACTATTACATTTTATGGAATAACGATCAGCTGTTTGGATTTGTTCTCATCACTTCTAGCTGCCACTGATATGTTTACATTAAAAGTTGTTTACAAATACCGAAACCATTTCCGATCAAGTTTTGTGCACATCCAAACCAAGTGAGATTAAAAACGTTGTGCCTTACTTAACCGGTTTAATTAATCGCAAGTGCAACGATTGTTCTTGAGTTATGACAACCGGGGAAAATGCCGTGAATCAGTGTTGTATTAGTGCTGGGAAACTTACCTACATTTTTTAAATCATCGTCACCAATAGCTTACAAAAAGGTTTTCACTTATTGACGACGTTTCAAGGACAGTTGTGTAAAGTGCAAAGTAAAAAATCACAAATGCAGTGGGTGATCGTGGATGTTGCTGAAATCTTGGAAGATCTATCTGATTTCGCTGTGATCGTAACAGAAGTTTAACTTACAGATATACTAAACTCGCTTTTCCAATGTGTTGTTCACTTTTGGTTTCTACTTACATTTCGACAACGATATTGGTACTTTTCCTATCTAGGAAGTAAAACTAAAAACGTCCAAAACCCCAGATTTGTTCGTTTTTGTAACATTTCCTCCGAATGTTTGCTAGATATATGTACCGACTATCGTTTAGAGATTACGTAATCTTTTAAATAAGAAACCTTTGTTTGGATAAAGGTGGTTTTTTCAAACTATCATTAATATGTTAACATTTAAATTTGCTTACAAATAATGCTATTAATGGGAAATAACTTTGATTTTCGAAAACTTAAAAAGAAAATTAAAACCAAGGGAGATTAATAACTTCGGTACTGCACCCCATCAAGTGAAAGTTTTTTTTTGAGCAAACCATAGTGAGTTTTTAAAGCTTTACATTGTTAACGTTACATGTTACATGTTTTGTGGCCTGTGTATTTATTTATATATTTGCCAACGGATTAACACCTATAATACAGATTGATTAGAAGGACAGTTTGAATTGGTCGTAAGTACTACAGTTATTTTCTTAAATGTAAACGTTGGTTTTTGGTACTGCTACTTTTCCTTAGAACCGGTGGTAGCAGTAAGAATCATTTTTACGTACAAGCACATTACTATTTACAACTAGCCATTTGATGGCACTATAAAAACTTTCAAATAATTGTTTTGTTTGCAATGTTAAAGCGTAGGAAATCCCCTAATTCAATTCTGTATTTGTGTGTGTATGCTGTCTGTTGGTAACGCATTAATGTCCTTATTTCTCAGTGTTTCGTGGAAAAGACAAGATGTTTTAAGCATTAACATTAAGCACCTTTGTTAATGAAAATTTCAACCCGAATAAAGTGTGCAGTAGTGAGGTTGAAGTAGTATTTTAACTACTTTTAACCAGTGTGAAAAGTAACTTTCAATTACAGGCCTACCTTAGGGCTATGCCTCATAGATCTATAAAGCAATTCCTTTTATCATTAGATATAAAATATAGACTAACACGATCGGGTGACATGTAGGCTAATTGTGAAGCATTCGTTTTGGCTTTGAAACTGTCAGATATTGTATTTGCGAAGGTTTATATGTATTCCTATACAGTAATAGTTTTGCCAGCATATCAGGAAATATTCATATGCAAACCAGCTCCTGTTCTGAAAATAAGAAGGTTTCAACTTACTACAAGATTCCCGTACGTAGAACGGGCAAACAGCTAGTATATATTAAAATATGGTAACAACTTGTCACTTCCGTTGTTGAACAGGGGGCCATTTCATTTCCACTCATGGCCCCCACATTTAATTGTGGGCTCTGTTATCAGGATCTGGCTCGGCCCCCAGCCCATGGGGGTCTCCCCCCGGAAAAAATGTTGAGAATGTCATGTATTTTAGTAAGTTTTAAGGCAATCTAGGTATTAAATTTGTGAGTGGTAAATGGCACTTTTGCAGCCTTTTTTAAGGAAGAAAAGAGTTCTTCAATGAGTTTTATAAGACTTAAATTACAGGAATTCAGCAATTAAAACTATTATATCAATACACAAAAGCTCCATGCCTATTAATATTTTGTCTTTTTTATTTCCCTGTAAAAGCGTTTGGCTATCTTAACTGCTATAATTGTACTTTGTAATATGGAGTAGGAAAAAAAAACTTACGTAAATCGAGTTTAACAGCTTACACCAATGAAATCATATTTTATTCAGTGACAATTTTCATCAAGAATTTTAACAATACTACATTTTTTGGGAGTGGATGCCTGAGCTGCCGAACTTTCGCGAGTAGCCATGGAGAAAAAGAATGTGCACGAGTAACGCCGAGAATGACCGATGCTATCCAATCCATGCTGTAGTACAGTATTATACCGAGCGAATTTGGAAGAAAACTTAGGTCAAAATTATTACAATCTTTCATATTTTTTAAACTCCAAAAGTAAATAATTCTAGATTGCAATTATTAATTGAAATATTCCATACATAAAAGTGCAACAGGGACCAAATGTTGATAAAACGGGACAAATAAGCGTCCCGAGAGGATTCGTCGGGACGGACCAGTCCCCCTAAAACGGGACTGTCCTGTTCAAAACGGGACGTCTGGTCAGGGGTCACCTGAGCTAATTCACCTGAGCTAATGGTACATACTTTTATAGTACATGTCAATGTTTCAATGCTTTACAAATTTTTTTTTTAACTTATAAGTATAAGAATTCATTCTTGAAACTATCAGTTTAATTATAAAACCAAACATTGTTTATTATGGGGAGAGTGAGGTAGGAGTGGCTAGGCGCCTGCCGGGAGGAAGGGGTAAAGGGAGTTTGTGGGGCCGGCCACTGGGGCCCGAGCTGGCTGTTCTGCTGTTGTATAGTACATACGCACCTATAGTATTTAAATATAAACTAGCTTAGAATCTAGAATTAATACATTTTATTTTAAATTATTTAACTTTGTTTTTTTAAAATATTTAAATTATTTTTTATCTTCAATTTATGATCTGCTGAAAAGTGATCTTCAATGGGGAAGAAAAGAAAAACAAGAAAAAAGAAAAAAAAACGGGTAGGCCCGGGCCCTGTGACCAGAGTTGCACCAGCCCCACCCTTGTGGGGCCATGTTTCCACTACTGTATAATTAATTGTGAGCCAATTCTGAGTTAGCTTAATTATTCAGGTTATATGATGTTGTTACGTTGGCTATTTTGAGATTGCCCAGTCGTCAGTTTTGAACCCCCAGTGTTCGATTTATAGAGCATTTTTTTACTATTTATCCAATTGTGGTTTGATGATAAAATATTGTCATCCAAGTTGGCCAAGACGCACAAATTTAGCTTAAAAAAAATAGAGATGGCATCCAATTAGGCCTAATGAAAGTATTGCCACTCTGTAATGTCGAGTAAACATTGCCAGGAGTTAACTGCTCCCAAGCATGGTGGAAGTAAATAGCTCCCAAGTCAATGAGAGACACGCATGGAGACAAGGTCAAGGTCTGTGGCTGTACGCTGTTCCTGTTGGTCCGTCGGTTTGGTCTTGGTGCTGAGTGGAGGGGATACGTGCTGTTAGTGGGGGGAGGAGAGGGAAAGCGTGCTCTTTCTCTCTCCCCCCCTTCAAATGGACCAACTACCCAGTACCCACTCCACCCAAACACAAACACAACACACACACACACACACAAACAAATGAACGTCAGCGCAGAGAGATATTGTAATAATGTTGCAATGCATTTATCTGCGTTACTTTCCTTATTCCTTCTGAGTCATTATTATACACAGACAGTCATTGTGTGTCTATAACTGGTTCAGCAGTTTCGCGTTGTTTGCCCAACAAAACTGTTACAGGCATGTACAGTATGACTACTGACTGATAAACGCGGTATTGATTATTGATTGACTAATTTATTTTAACTTGGCAGTGACACATACAAAGTGTAGTCGGTCTGCCATGGTTGCAATACAAAACGAAGGTTCTAAGATACAATATTCTCGAATGCCATATTGTCTGTAATACGCCTTTTACTCCATAATAATTATTGTTAATAACAACTTTCTTAAATAAAAATAAGTGGCTATCCATGCAGCGTGCCTCAACCCTGAGAAAACATTATTTCCATTTCCCACACTGTATTTCAGTAGTGAAAATAACCAATGAAAAGGCTTTTAGAGAGGAAATTCTTCGCTTTACCAAGTAGATACCTCTTAGTTAAAAATTTAATGCAGTATTACTGTATTTAATTTTAGATGCAATGCAGATTAAAATGTACATTTGTTTAAGAACTAAGACGCTTTGGAAGTAGGAAAATACAGTTTATAGTGAGTCGGCTGATTACAATAGTCACATTCACATTGCCAGTTGGTGTTGATAGTCTGTAAGCTGTATAGGCTGGATATCAGCTAGCTAGTTATAAATGTTTATTTGACAATCAGCGATCCTCCACTTGGTCCATTGAGTGTAGCCTACGACATTTATGACAAGATTGCCTTATCTCGTGGTGCTAGCCTGTCATGGTCATTGGTCATGTGTCATTGTCATGACATTGTCACGTAGAGTATTATCCAAATCAGTTATCTGTGTTTACCCCACACTTTTTGTCTTAATCTAACGTTCAATGATTAATTTATAACACGATTTCGTCGGATACACTTTTTGGCCCTTTTAAACGTGAAGGCGCTTTCAATGTTATAAATATATTATGGATTGAAAACATTTCGAGTTCGGTATGATGTTGTACCAAATAATAAACAAACACCCTGATATTCATCCTATATGTAAAAACGGGCAATGGTTGAATTTTAAAATGGAAACGAAAACAAGTTAAATGATAGGTATATGTATAATATGAAGAATTTTTGGGTTGAAACTTGAAAATGATATTAACATAAACTAAAGACAGATCCCTCCTTTTTGTACTAAAAAATAACAATACGTATTCGAAATACGGAACAGCATTAACGCTTATAGGATGGAATCAGTTATTGTTGCTGAATGTGAGAACGTGTGCTAACATGAAACAGAAATGTTACTAAAGTTGGTTTTAAATGTAAATGAAAAGAGAAAGAAGAGGGATTGGCGTGGGGCCAACGTCAGTTTTAGAAGAGGCCGTGCAATGGCAATGCGTTGTACTACTGAATCAAAAAACATCAACTCGACCACGGCACACGCCGATGCAGTGTTGCACTTATCTCGTTGAAACAAACAAATTATAAATTAATCTCCTGACAACAACGTTATACCCATAGCTGTCACGGTTCTTATCTGAGAAACTGTTTTGGTATGAAGGTTATTCATTACTTATTTGGAGACAAAGCTATTCTTCGGTACTGCAATAAAATTGTTACATACACATATGAAATGTTAAAATCCAAGCTAAAGTAATCGTAACCAATTTTGACTTACTACAAGGAATGACAGGAAGTAAAACAGACATGGATGAAATATTACACAATAATAACCCCGAATAATATTAATTTACATGTCCATTTATGTTACACACCTATATCCATTTCACGATCTGCTGATTGGACGTTTTCTTTTTAACCTACGTTTCATCCACACTATCAGATTTATCACAATTTAGAAACAAACAAAATAATAATAGTGACCTGAATAATGAATAGGCCTTAGTGAAAAAATAATAATAAATATTATCTCCATCTTGTAACGAATAAGTTAAAAAATCAAAATCAGGTAAATTCGGAATACGAGGGCTTTATTATTGCAACTTTGTTCTGAAGATAAGACTGGTATTTTCAAATTGAAAAGTGAAACAGGGTGCCCACAGAAAATTTGTCATTAATGTCCATGACTAATTACCATTGATTTCCATGACCCACGAACTTCTCACGAACTAAGGGACACCGGGGACACCTCATAATATGAAAATAATATTTGTACTGTATTGCAATTTGAGTTGTAGTAATAAAGTTGTAACATTATAATATACACTGTTGCAACAATATCCTACAATAATATTAATAGACTAGTAAAAATAGCTTAACATTTACCTGTACCTAGAAGTAATTGTAATATAATTTCTGTCAATGGATTCTTATGTAAAAGTGGCTGAAAAAAACGATGGTGAAAAGTCTACCACTCTACGGAGGTGCGTTGGCCTTGTATGAAAGGTTTTTCAAAATGGCTACCGGAAATATTTATATTTTTAGCCAATAAGTCCTAAATTATTACAGGTAGCTTAAATAAGTAAATGAGTAAATTATAGAGGATTAAATTGCGCAACTGTTGGTATATAATAAGTTAAATTAAGGTAAGTACTTACATTTTTACAAGAAAATAATGTTGTCAAACAATTTTAATAATTTATTGTAATTCAGGGAAATTTTGAGTTATGGACTTCAAGTTGGCAACAATGTTTGTTTTGTTCCAGCTGAGAGTTCTAATTGTTGTTGTTATTATTTCAACATGTTTCTAGTTTACTTTCATGAGTTTCTTGTTAGTCCCCCTAAGTATGACCATTGTAAAATAGAGAAATGAATATCGAAAACCTGTTTTATTTGTGAAAAAATTATACACGACGGTTGTGAGGTGTCATATCTCGCTGAAAAAGGAATTGAAGCAATACACCGACCTGTAAGGCAAGGAAAATAACTGAATTCCATGTAATTGTTGGTCAAAAAGTTCATAAAAAATGTAGGGCGCAGTTTATTAATTTAATATCTCCATTCAGAAAGCAGGATGATGAAAACCAGTTGTTTCCGTTCGACACGTTTTAGTGAAACCTATTTTGATTTCAAAAGTAATTGTTTTTTGTGCACAGCTGAAGTAAGCCTAACATATAAATAGAGGAAAAAACAAATTATTTGAAGCTCGGACGTTAAACTTAGGAACATCAGTGCTATAAAAGTGCATCGAACGTAATGATGAATGGGCTGGCAAAGTCAAAATACAACTTTTATGTATACGATTTGCCTGCTATGAAAGCATGTTATCACAAACAATGTTTACAGTAGTATACTTTCGAAATGTAATATCTATACCACAACAATAGGAATATCTTTAATCTCGTTGCGGATTAATGTGGCTGCTGCTGAAATCATATTTATTTGTTCTTTTTCAGTCTCATCTTTAGTTTTTGATTTATGATACTCCTGCAACACATAAGAAGCTGTACTTTTAAAAGTAACAATGTCCTTAGTTCCAACTGTGTCAATAAAGATTTAATTCTCAAAATGGTATATGAGTTCTGTTTCATAAACTTATCTAACTTATTTCATAACGATAACTCGAGCAAAAATGATCCGATTTTGATGAAATTTGGTACAAACGTGTAAACGTACGTTTATTCGAACGAGTACGCGATCCAGCATGATCGGACCATGGGAACGGGGGTTTACGGGGTGTTTTATGGGGTAAAAATAGGTTTTTCCCATTTTTGACCCAAAAAACATAAAATTTAGAAATTTATTTCCAAACCATTTTGTAGAGCTTAAAAAAAAAAATAATTTAGTATATTGAAGCGTTATTATGCGCCTAATGGTTACGGGGAAAATTCCAAAAAATTGTAAATTTAAAATTCCTATGTTATTCTTATGGAGAATAAGTAAACTGTTGTAGTTTGCTTGTTTGTGAACATATTTTGATCAAATTTGGAAATTGTTTTTATTTCTTACTAACTATTCACATTTTACAAAAAAAAACAGCTTTACCCTCCCTGATGCAGCAAACCTAAGTACTTGTTAAACTAATTCTATTTAAATCAAGAATAAATGTTATATTTTTAAGTAGACATTTCAGTGTAAATCCAATCAGTCAAATAGAAATTCGCTTAGTCTGCAGGTTTGCTGCGGCGGGGGTATTTTAAACTTGTATCTTTATTTATGTAAAAACCGCAATAGATAGAAATATGCAGTTTGCGGGAATCATCTATTGACGTAGGGGGCCCATTTTTTTTTTAATTCAACGTTACATTCACATTCCCCCCTGCCCCCAACTTATTTTTTTTTAATAGCAAGGTACCCCTAGTGACATATCAAATGAAAGAGCATAAAAAAGAAAATGTTTGATGAAAAAAAAATTGAAAATCGGTTAGTTTAATTCACCAGTTCATAAATTTGTAAGATATTCCCCCCTCCCTCCCAGGAACTTATTTTTTTTACAGCAAGGTACCCCTTGTGACATAGGTATCAAATGAAAGAGCATGACAAAAGAAAATGTTTTGCGAAAAAAGATTGAAAATCGGCTCATGAATTTGTGAGATAATCCCCCCTTTTCCCCTCCTCGGAACTTTTTTTTTTTAATAGCAAGGTGCCCCTTGTGACATATCAAATGAAAAATAAAATTTCACCAAACATTTTCTTTTTTCATGCTCTTTCATTTAATATGTCACAAGGGGTAACTTACCTTGCTATTAAAAAAAATAAGTTCCGGGGAGATGGGGGGGGGGGATATCTCACAAATTTATGAACCGATATTCAATTTTTTTTTTCATCAAACATTTTCTTTTTTTATGCTCTTTCATTTGATATGCCACAAGGCGTACCTTGCTATTTAAAAAAATTAAGTTGGGGTAGGGGGGAAAGGGGGGGAATGTGAATGTAACGTTGAATTAAAAAAAATGGGCCCCCTACGTCAATAGATGATTCCCGCAAACTGCATATTTCTATCTATTGCGGTTTTTACATAAATAAAGATGCAAGTTTTTAAAAAAAAACACCCTGTATATACATCACTTGTTTCTATCATGGGATTGCTGTTACAAAATACAGCCTTTCCTCGAGGTAGGCAGTCGGGAATAGGTAAACTATTCATACTCTGATAACACTCGTCATCATTTTACTTTTAGCTAGAAAAAATCCACCAGGGTTTTTACTTATTGAAAAATCTATAGAGCATTTTACCAAAATAAGTTAAAATGTCCCATTTTAGACAATATATTGTTAAATGAACTAAACAACGTCTTGCAGTCTTATGACTATGCAGAATGAATAAATTTGTGTAAAAGGTAACGAGGTGTTAGCCCGTCCTACGTACGGGAGTAGTCAGTTAAAACCAACGTTAAAAATGTGTATAATTCAGAACAGCTAGCTTAGACAAATTTTATTGCAGCCTACAGTAGAAAGAGTAATTATGAATTGAGAAGTGTATAGGCCTAGTCAACGATACCACCTTCCAATTCCATCGCATACCTGCTTCTTCCATTATCAATATCACCAAAATACAATTACTCATACTATACACAATTTCCAGTAGGTCTGAATAATCGTTCACACATATCCTTTATATCAATTTCACTGCATCAATTAATTGTAAGTGTAAACAAAGAAACTAAAAACAATAGTTTGTTTTGGTAAACAGCTGAGTCAAAAATAAATTAAAATATTCATTTGAACAAAAGAACTGGTCACATGTTGAAGGAATTTAAAACGTAAACACGCAAGTAAAGCTAGTGACGTAATTAATTGTCTATGTTTATTATCCATCCGTTATCAGTTCTAATCTCCTTAATAATTAAACCACCCTCATTGAATCAATGTACACCGTGATTCCAAATATTCATTTATTTAAACGTAAAGTAAATAAAAGAAACGTCTTATAACACTTAAAACATATATTTACGCTTATACTGTTACTCACAAGACGGTAAATATACAAAAAAGGTGGTAAGTGGTGATCGATTTCGATTGGACACTCCAATCATCATCAGACCCAATAGGCGAATTTATTTAAACTATAAAATATTCGGAGCCTCCAAACTTAACCACAACTAAACACACGCCAAACAACTTTTTAGATTTCATAAAAGGATGGTTAGTCTAATTTCAGTATCCAAGGTCAATGATGACGTTGTGCTCAATCTATGTCATTCGTCTGTATATCTTTGGATAAAACCCGTCTGAGGTTGTGGTGGTAATTTAAAATCGTATTCCTGGGGGTTCTTGATCTCCTTCTTTATGACATCAATATTCACGGGCCTAATCCAAACAAAGTTTAAGCATTCAAAAACATTGATTGTAAACAAAAAGCCACCAAGATGAATTATAACATGTAAAAATTGTGATTTTCCTACTCTTTCCTAAAATAGTTGAGTTGGTCTACTAATCTTACTTATTTCGTATAATAAATGACAAAATCAGAGTAAATAAAATAACCTCATAATTCTATAGAGCATTTTTATATCTCAGCAGCTGTTAGTTAAAACAAATTATATTGCACTAAAACAAACCGAAGATTACAAAGATTACTTAAAAGAATAATTTGAACATCCTAGTATTTTACTATGTAGGCCTATATTAAAATAATCTGTCATCCTCTTATCGAAGGATTCAACGTATCAATGATTAGCATTACACATAGTATAAATAATTCAACCATTAGTATGTCTTTTAATCTTATCCAAATGCTGAATTTGTGTTACAAACGCTGAATGTTTACAGCTGTTATGTTAAGCAAATTATATTATACCAAAAGCTAGTTTAGAATCTTAGCGTCGGCTGCTAGACTTTTCAAAAATTTAAACTTAATTTCTAAATAACTGGGACCCTAAACTAAAATTATGGCTTCGACATTCCCTAGTTCTCAAAATTATCTTTATTTTAACACAAAAATCTTGAAAATCCGTCGAGTGGTTGATTCAGAATCGTGAAATAAAAAAAAACCCTGTTACGTTTTAATATTATAGATAGATAGATGAAAATGTCACGTTGTGTAATGACGTATGTGCTATTGAAACATCTGGGCAGCAGCACGATGTATTTAAATCGGTCCCTGAGGGACAAAGTAGTTTTGAAGTCATGTTTAGAAGTACAGATTACAGAATAATATATACCGATGTGTTTCAAAACACGTGGGGGTATTAACAGTTTACTAAGGAAACTTTTTTTCAAATTTACATTGATTCGTTAGCTGTGACAAACATTACAAAATTTGTATACAGGTTACTTTACTATTTGTAACTTCCACATAACGACATCAAGGTTTGTAAATCTGTTTATTAACACAGTAGATTTATTCAATTTTCAATCTACAATATGCCATTTTATATTACCATTAATGTATGTACTGTAGTATGAATTGATAGCATAGTCCGAATCTCACAGAAATGTCACTTTTCACATCACCAAGTGTAGCTGAAGCCGTGACCCAGCAACGTCTGTCTGGCCCTGGTCCTCTAAATCCTCGCCGCAATCAAATGCATAATACAGACTACCACTACAAATCCAATTTTAATTATTATAAAGTTGTAGGTTATTATAATATGATTATGTAACAGATTCTTATTCAGTTATGCCAGTTATTCAGTTCTTATCCTCCTTTACTAGTCTTGACACTTGTTCCATTCCCCGTTCTCGAGGGACGATCTTAAACTATTCACATGCTTATTTCCACAGTCCCGTCAGTGGTCTATTGTCTATATGATACACCGTTACCATACCATGACTGGAGAAATGTAGGCCTACTTGTCGCAAATCTACCTGGGAGACTACCAAACCCGAAAATATTGTTGTCGCTCTGTTTAAATTATAGAATATAGATAGAGAGTTGTACTTGGTGGACTAAATATGAAAATAGTTTTATTTGTGAATAATGTATCAGACAAATTTATACTAGCCTAATATAGCCTACCATATACAGTTAGGAGTTTTGCACTCGTGGTAAAATGTTATTTTTTAAAATACAAAATTTAATGACGAAATTCCTCTAAAAAATTATAAGTAGATTAGGCCTATACTGTAATACATGATATTCTAGAATCCATCAGAATATAAATCATCGTCCAGTTAAAGATTCAGACATTAGGCCTATTTCCACACAAAATAATATTGTTCTTCGATTTCGATTGAAATATTAAAATGACTTGTCTCATACAGGACAGTCCTCCCAAAGAATTGTATTGAGGTATATGTCACCCCTGAATGTCGTTGGATTTAAAATTCTAAACAACATTCAACAACTTCAAAATCATGATTTAAAATGTTTAGTACAATATATTACAAATAAATGGATTTCACCATAAAATTACTCTATGACAACGTTGAGATACAACAATGTAATGTAATTTAGGAGATATGTAAACAGGCATGTAGTTAGTGGAGGGGAGGAGCCCTATATCGATTTAGAGAAGGCCCTCCCCTTCGAAACGTGTAGTAGACATACAAGCAATTCAGCTTCGGCGATGGGTACCAAGCAGTACCTAATGAAATGCAATCAGCCATCTTCACTCCATCATTTTAAGTAGTTTTGAAATTTAAATTTGGAAACTTGCATTAAACTAATATTTGAGTAATGCATTATAGTTTTGCTTATAGTAGGCAATAGTTTATGTAACCTATAATTTTATATAAAAAACAAACCTGCAGACTTAGCGAATTTCCATTTACCTGGCAGGATTTCTACTAAAATATTCTCTTAAAGATGTCAGATTTATTTCAAATTTAAATAACATTGATTTTTAATGGGTACTTAGGTTTGCTGTTATGCTTATGTTTGATGTATTGAGGTGAGGTTGTTTATTAAATTCGATTAAAAGATATCCATAAACAAGCAAACTATAACAGTTCATATTTATTCTCCATACAAGGAGTTTAAATTTAATTGTTTTTATTATGTTCGTAACTGTAAGGCATACAGTACTTACAACAACGCATTGTTATACAAACTGATTTCTTATTTTAAGCTCTACAAAATGGTTTGGAGAGAAATTGTGAAATTTTATCTTTTTAGAGTAACAAATGGGGAAAACCAATTTTAACCCCATAAAACCCCCCTGTTTCCATAGGCCGATCATGCTGGTTGCTGAATTCGTTTGAACAAACTTAGGTATAGGCTACACGTTTGTACCAAATTTCATCAAAATAGGATCATTTTTGCTCGAGTTATCGCGCTGACGGACACACACACACACACACACACACACTTACAGGGTGACTATTAAGTCTTAGGACGACTTTATAGGCCTAACTTTAAAACGAAAATACATATCACAACCAAATTTGGTATAGCATTACTCGTAAAAGTAAGTTACTTTTTTGTGTACATGCTGATCGGACGTCAACTATGGGGGATGGCCCATAGGTAGTAAGCTTAAAATCTAAAATCTCTAGGCTGATATGCACATCAAATAGAAGGTCTCGTTACACTAAAAGAATGCCACATGACGAACCTTAAATGGACAACCGAGTAAAGAACGGCAGCTAAAAGGTTTCTTGAATCTGCCATTTTGAATCTTTAAAGCTGCGCGCTCACAGGGTCGGTACGGGATTTTTTAAAGTTAAAAACATTGAATTAAATGGGGATGCACCCACTGCATCGTCACGGCCGTCAACGCGCATCTTCAGGATGTACGATGGAAAGTCTGGAGCTACAAACTCCGGGACTTCCGTGACGACGGATCCGTTCGACCGATCCAGTGCGCGCGGGCTTTTGACTTTCGGTACGGCATTTTCAGCTTCCTACGCAGTCTGCTCTATATTCTCTGTTGTGCTTTGTGCTCAAGTTCAGTTGAAATCCTAACCGCAACAAGGATGGATGTGAGTACGCAGAAAGTGCGAGTTGAAGAATAAGAAGAGATCTACAAAATGAAAAAAAAAAGATTTAATTGAAAATCAGATCAGGCATAGTGGAAATTTGCTTAGTCTACAGGTTTGCTGCAACAGGATATTTATAATGTAAAACATTTTTAAGAAAATTATTGGGGTTATAGTATTGAAAGTTATTTCCTCAACTTAAATACAAGAACAAATAGGCATAGTACTACCTTTGATAATTGGTTTTTACCAAGTAAAACTGATTAAATGACTTATTATGAGCTATAGTAACTGTTGTGACCCAGCAACTATATATAAACCTTCGCAAATACAGTATCTGACAGTTTCAAGCCAAAACAAATGCTTCGCAATTTAATGTCACCCGGATCGTGTTGGTCCATATGTTAAATAATTGACTATATAACCACAACCAATAGTTGTGGTTATATAGTCAATGGTTAAATCCAATGATTAAACTATAAAATGCTTTATAGATCTATGAGACATATCCCTAAGGTAGGCCTATAATTGAAAGTTACTTTCCACAATGGTTAAAAGTATTTAAGGTACTACCTCAACCTCACCATTTAACACTTTATTCGGGTTGACATTTTCATTATCAAGGTGCTCTTGTCCTTTGCGTGAAACACTGAGAAATAAGGACATTAATGCGTTAGCAACAGACATACACACAAAAATACAGAACTTAATTAGGGAATTCGCTACGCTTTAAGCATTACAAAGTGCATATAAAAATTAGTATTTGAAATCTTTGTTAATGTCATGAAATTATATCATAACAATTTATATTTGCTTGGACCAAAGATGACCAGAAATGCTGTCGGAATTACGGCTTACTATATGAAATGAAGTACCATAGACGATTTAACTATTGACTATATACATAGTCAATGGTAGGAACAGAAAGTGACACATTGGAAAAACGAGTTTAGCACTATCCGTAAACCTCTGTTACAATCACCACTAGCGTCTAGACTGCCAGTGCAAGTCCGAGGATCGGAGGATCGTGTAGTCCAGGAGCTGAGGGGGTTTGAGCATGCATGAAAGTAGTACGCAATGTTAATGCTGATTATTGTAATATGGACTGTGGTGATCAAAATTACGTATGTCGCCTATTTCAAAAGTGGTCGATAAGGTGGGGGGGAGGGGGCAAACATGGCGGTTTGCGCTATGCGTTAAAACGCTGATAGTTCGAAAACGGTAAAAGATAGAACATCGGTTAAAACGTCGTTGGAATTCTAATAATGTGGACAACAATAATGGTTATTGGGTCCGAGGTCGTATCTCTATAAATAAACAAGTTATTGTATAAAATATGTAAAAATGGACTTTTCGTGTAGTTTTTTAACCGAAAGTAGAATTAATTTGTGAGTGTCGCAAAGAAGTAATATCAAATATCTTTGCTGATAGTTGTAATATGGACTGTGGTGATAAAAAATACGCATGTCGCCTACTTTTCAGGTGGTCGAGAACTTGGGGGGAGGGGGGCAAAAGATGGCGGAACGCGCTATGCATCGAGACGACTGTAGCTCGAGAACGGTACGAGATAGGACATCGGTTAAAACGTAGTTTTAATCCAAAAAATATTACCAATAGAAAAGGTCATTGGGTAAAAAGTTGTATCTTAACTAATAAAAAAGTTATAACAATAATAAGTTTAACAAAATCTACATCGCACAGCTATTTTTTTCGAAAATCGTATGGATTGTTGATAAATAATAGTGTAATTCCTTAATTACTCGGCTATATATTAACTAGATGCATGCTCTTATAAGAAAAAAATATATTATTACGAATACATTTGGTTTAAAATGTAAAACACGGCCTCCAAACTACATAGCCTATAATACTTGGGGTTTCGCCGCAATCAAATGCATAATACAGACTACCACTACAAATCCAATTTTAATTATTATAAAGTTGTAGGTTATTATAATATGATTATGTAACAGATTCTTATTCAGTTATGCCAGTTATTCAGTTCTTATTAACAGTTCTGCCGATATCAGCAGCACTGCGCAGCAATTATGACGCAACCTATCGGACGAACCCCAAGGCGTTTGGAGGCCGTGTTTTACATTTCAAACCAAATGTATTCGTAATAATATTTTTTTTTTCTTATAAGAGAATGCATCTAGTTAATATATAGCCGAGTAATTAAGGAATTACACTATTATTTATCAACAATCCATACGATTTTCGAAAAAAATAGCTGTGCGATGTAGATTTTGTTAAACTTATTATTGTTATAACTTTTTTATTAGTTAAGATACAACTTTTTACCCAATGACCTTTTCTATTGGTAATATTTTTTGGATTAAAACTACGTTTTAACCGACCTATCTCGTACCGTTCTCGAGCTACAGTCGTCTCGATGCATAGCGCGTTCCGCCATCTTTGCCCCCCTCCCCCCAAGTTCTCGACCACCTGAAAAGTAGGCGACATGCGTATTTTTTATCACCACAGTCCATATTACAACTATCAGCAAAGATATTAAGATATATAAACCTATGAAAGAAAGAATTGGGAGAAGAGCGAAAGAGAGGATTTGGGGGAGGGAGAGTGCAGCCCCCCTCTCGCGGAACAAGAGATATGTCCGCGGAACAAAATTTATGTTTCGGCGGGCCCTGAAATCTACCTGCTGATCCCCGGAACAAAAGCAATGTGAAGAAATTAGCCTTCAACCTCGGAACAAAAGCGGCACACGCATTTAAGACTGCCGAGACGGCCGTGATGACCGTACCGACCCAGTGGCGTAGCTGCCATTTTTACAGTTGTTCTTTTGAGCTCAAATTTGCGGCAAAGAAAATTTATTAGTAAGGATTATTTGGAATTAGTAGGAATTAGCAAGGATTATTTGACCAAACTTCCACAGCATAATCTGGGCAAATAGTCCAGATTTACTATCAAAGAAAAGTAAGCTAATTAGAAAGATTATCTGGTAAAACATTCACACTATAATCTATTCAAATAATCAATGTATTGATTAATCAAAGAAAAGTTATTCTAGAAATATTAGTTGACCAACATTTCACAACATAATCTATAACATAATATAGTCGATGTTTAGATTTTACAAAGGAAAATGTCATGTTTATTTATAATTTCCCAACAACATTCTAAACCATTACACCGGTTAAACTAATATTTGTAATGCTATTTTAGAGTACAACTTGTATGTTCTTGAGTGTTAATTAGCTTTCGTTAGCTGTGGTATGCTTGGGATAGAAGAATAGAGCCCCTTGAACACACCGAACAACATATAAGCGGAATCAGCCAAATATTAAAACCGGTTTGTTGAGTTCTAAGGTGACGACAAGGTCTACGCATAGCCAAGGCACTATCTACGTTATTTTAAATAAATTAAGCAAATAGCTGCACTATGAGCGTTTCTTTAACAACAATTAGGCTAATTGTTATGCACCACTATCACTATACAGGCTGAAATGCTAGTAAACATAAACGTGGGGCCGACATAGACATTAGACGAGTAGGCCTATGCTTATTGCTAGCAGGAATAAGGTTTATAACGGGTTTTATCGACGATTTTTTACGACGATGTCCAGAGTACAGTACCGACGGCCGAACAAAAATGTATGTGTTCAAACTACTAGACTAGGCCTGTGGACGGCGAAACCGTAGAAAGTGGTCCCACGTAGCGTTAGCTAGCAATTGATTACGGTATAAAGGCATAGTTTAGAACCAGACACGTTCGTTGAACTGCTTGATGAAAAGGTAGAAGGAACCAATGATCTCTAGCGCAATGAAGCAAGCACAGCGTGTAAGGTCTGCCAACTAGATGCTTGTTATCGACATTTTAGGACTGTTGAACTGGTCTGCAGTTACTCTTTGTTTAAATCCAACTAACTGTTTGACATTTGAATGACTATATAGGTAACTCGAGAAATTATTTGTTTATGAATGATGATTGTGTAAGTTATCACCCATTTTTAAATGTCTGGCAGTCTCCTACATAGTATACACAGATGGAAAGATAGGCAACACAGTCGACTGCTATAGGCCCTACTGTATTATAATCCTTTGACATCGAATAAATATATTTTCCCCTACGCTTTTGATGAGATCTTATGCAAGCTCATGGTGGATTCCACCATGATGCAAGCTAACCTACCATATTTTTTTTTGCTGGTAGTCATAACAGCTTGTAAATTGTTTTACATAGGAAGTTTTGTATTTTAGTTTATTTTGACATGGCTAACGCTGATTGTGTTTAGTTAATTTGGCTAAATAAATTACATATAACTTAAGCTATTATGTTTAAGTTATTGCATTACTTGTACTTAATTCAAAGAGGTATCATTAAGGTTATTCGATTAAATCAAACTATTAAATGTGAACCACATATTCTGATATCAAGTCTATAAATATAATTAATGGGTTTATTAAGTAAATTACTGACAGTTGGTGGTACTTATACATAGGCCTACACCTAAGTTATTGCTGTCTAATAGACGATTGTAGCGGTGGTGGGGGGGGGGACATAGACCTAACATCGTTGGGAGAGACAGAGAACAGAACAGAGAGCGGGTCTGGTACAGTCAGGTCAGGTTATGAGGAGCTGCAGATCGTGCAGACTGTACAAAACTACACTGCTCATCTCGGACTAGACTACAAACAATCGTACAAGGCTACAAAGCCCCCCATACACTATCCAACATGTTGGACTGACATGTCGGGATCCAACGTCTTGTCGAACATATTGGACAGTGTGTGGGTTCCAACCAGTTCCAACCCGACATGCTCGACGGATATGTCAGGTCGGATGCTCGGACCGGTAGCACCACCCGACTCGAGCCGACGTACAAATATCTCAATATAAAAACAACAATAAATAAACGGTATCAGCATTCTGACACATACTTTCTCCCATAAAGTAGATGAAAGTGCTTACTTTCCTGTACCTTTTATTTCAAATTTTTATAGGTACGGTACCGATTTATTAAGATGATTTAGCCTAATCAATATTTATAGGCTCAAACTAATTTTCCAATAATATAAGATAAATAAAGTATTGTTGATTCAGAGGAACTGTAACTTACCCTCAACTGAAAAGTTATGCAACACCCTAACAAAAATCATGACTCGTAGGCATAAGTTATAACATTAAGTTTACTTAAGTTACATAGTTTAGTTAACACCAAACAAGTTAAGTAACTTACTTAAGTTAGATTGTCTTTCAAAAGTAATCCAAGGGATTTTTTATCCAAATAGCATTTTTATTAATAGAAATAAGTTAAGTTAAGAAGTTATCATGTTTCAGGCATAAAACTGTTCAATCACCTTCCTGGTGAGAAATCTGGAAAGAAAGAACTTCCAAACCGCAATAGGCTATTAGACTGGCTGGTTTAAAATCCTTTTTCCAATTTCAAGATTTTGTAGTTAGTTAAGTAAGCTTTCCTCTAAGAAAATAAACAGGTTTCCTGTTTTTGCATAGTGCATGCATTTTGCATGAACTGCTTGGTCTGCTTTGTAATATTTTGTGCATGGTTTTAAAATTTTGGTAATTATTCGGACGTCATGACTAGTCGCAAAAGTGAAATTTTTTTCCCCATAATGACCTAAATTTCACGCTGAATCCGAAAATGACATTTTTATTTTTCGTAAAAGACCGGAAATTACCAAAAAAACGGAAAATTTACTCAAAATACGTCATGTGGGTACTCAAAATATGCGGAATATTGCGTAGATTAAGAATATGCAAGATTGTTTTGGATCCGATGAAAAACACCGGAGATAGGATGAGAAAACGGAAAAATCGTTAGGTTAGGTTAGGCTTGGTTAAGTTAGGTTAGGTTATGTTAGGTTAGGATGTTAGGTTAGGTTATATTATGTTAGGTTAGGTTAGGATAGATTTGATTAGGTTAGGTTGGCTTGGATTATAATAGGGTTAACCCTAACATAACCTAACCAAACCTAGCCAAACTAAACCTATCTTAACCTAGCAAAACCCAACCTAACCTAACTCAACCTAACCTAACCCAAGGGTCATTCCAAATCAATTCAACCAACGAAAAATGATTATCTCACCCACCATCTCAGAATTTGATGAAACTTGGCTTGTTTGTTCTAACCATAAAGATAAGTCACCATACCAAATTTTAACTCAATTACCTCTTACTTAATTAGTGAAATAAAATCAAGAACTAACTTAAACTCATTTAATCACAGAACAAAACATAACATTATTTGTTTACATTTTCATAATAAACATAAAACCAAATTATCAGCTGATTCCAATATATTACACTTTTCCCTCCTCATCGTCTACCGCACCTTCTCTTCTTCGCAGTTGATCCGAATGTTTTCTTTTTATCACTCCACCACACATGACTTCATAAGAGTATAAGCCATTGCGTTTGACTATTGTTCCTGCTATCCAACCAGGGTTATTCTCTTTTTTCATCCATACTTCTTCCCCTTCACTGAATGCTCTTAAGGTTTTATTTTGAGTTGGGTTTTGTTGTTCCTTCCAAATTTACAGATCTAATTGTTGTCTAAGGTTTGGTTTCATGTTGTCCAAAATAGTTGGCATTCTTCGACCAAGAAACAACTCTGCAGGGGCTCGTCCTGTTGTTTTTTGTGGGGCATTTCTGTAACTGAACAACACATTTTGCAATGCCAATGAAGAATCATTAATTTCTTGTTTTGTTGTTCTGTAACGCCTTTTAAGTCCCTATTAGACGTTCAACTAAGCCATTACTTCTAGGATGATAAGGAGTAGGTCTTATATGTCGAATTGAATGTCTCTTAAAAATGCTTCCATTTCAGTAGAGACAAACTGTGGCCCGTTGTCAGTTACTACTTGTGATGGTATCCCATACCTGCTCATCCACGATCTTAATCTTTGAATTATGGCAGTTGAAGTCGTTGTTCTTAAACATTCAACTTCTGCCCACTTAGATAGCGCGTCAATCCCTACTAACCACATTACTCCATCAACTGGTCCAGCTAAATCCAAATGAACTCTTTCCCACACTTTTTCAGGAATGTTCCATGGATAGACCAGGACTTCTTCAATGTTTCCTCTGTTTTCTTGACATGCTTCACAAGTCTGTACATGCATTTCAACGTCTTTGTCAATGTCAGGCCACCATACATAGTATCTGGTAATTGATCTCATAGCTGAAATTCCAGGATGGCCACAGTGCAAAATTCTCTAGATTTTTATTCTCATATTTGTTGGCACAACAACTCTACCAAACCACATCAAAACACCATCTTCAACTGATAATTCTTCTTTCCTTTGTTTAAATGTTTTAATGTTATCTGGTACGTTCTCTGGCCATGCATTTAGCACATAACTTTGAACTAATTTTATCTCCTTGTCCAAACTGCCTTCCTTATTTATAAAAAACTCCTTATTTATGCCTTCTGGCCACCTTTGCCTGATTTCAACTTCAAACTGTGGAAAGTTAACGCCACCAGCAAATCTATCCCTTACTCTTTCCTCAAAATACCTGTCGTATTTACAGTAGGAGGCTAACTCTTTTAAACGTAAGACGAAATTTGAAAAACTCTCATCATTTCCTCTCAAACATTTTTCAAAGTCTAGTCTCGCTGCAAAGATTGTTTTACTAGGTTTATAAACACACCGAAATGTATCAAGCAGTTCAGTCATAGGTATGTCATTAATTTTCCTAGGTAAAACAAAGTTAGATACCTTTTAGCGAATTTCCCATATAGGGAATAAGCTATTACCGTAGTACTCATGGTAAGACCTGGACCCGGGACCGATTTTTTTTTCGTTTTGAGGTCCCTAGAGGCCAAAAACACCATCCGTTCAAATTCATATATATATATATATATTTATATATATATTTATATATATATTTATATATATATTTATATATATATTTATATATATATTTATATATATATATATATATGTGTCCGTTAGCGCGATAACTCGAGCAAAAATGATCCGATTTTGATGAAATTTGGTACAAACGTGTAAACCTACGTTTATTCGAACGAGTTCGCGAACCAGCATGATCGGACCATGGGAACGGGGGTTTATGGGGGCTTTTATGGGGTAAAAATGGGTTTTTCCCATTTTTGACCCAAAAAGCATAAAATTTTGCAATTTCTTTCTGAACTATTTTGTAGAGCTTAAAAAAACAAATAATTTAGTATACTGAAGCGTTATAATGCGCCTAATAGTTACGGAGAAAATTCCAAAAAATTGTAAATTTAAAATTTCCATGTTATTCTTATGGAGAATAAGTAAACTGTTGTAGTTTGCTTGTTTATTAACATATTTTGCCCAAATTTGGAAAATGTTTTTATTTCTTACCAACTATTAACATTTTACATAAAACACTTTTACCCTCCCTGTTGCAGCAAACCTAAGTATGTTTTAAACTGATTCTTTTTAAATAGGGAATAAATGTGATATTTTTAAGGAGACATTTTAGTGTAAATCCATTCAGGGAAATGGAAATTCGCTTAGTCTGCAGGTTTGCTGCGGCGGGGGTATTTAGAAGATCCCTTCTGGCTTCCTCAGTTTCATCACTGTCATCACCCAATCCCTTTACCTTGCACATCAATTGGAAGTGAGCTTCATAATCCTCCCAGTTCTATTTTTCATCATAGGGTTCTATTGAAAACATTTCCATTCTCTTTCGCACCTCTTCTTTATTGTTCCAACCAATATCTTCACATCTTTGGGTTCGTTTTTTACTCATCGTCGCCAGTGAAATAAAATCAAGAACTAACTTAAACTCATTTAATCACAGAACAAAACATAACATTATTTGTTTACATTTTCATAATAAACATAAAACCAAATTATCAGCTGATTCCAATATATTACAGTTTCCTTTTAATAGCCTTTTAAAGTTTTTCTTTCCGCTAGTGCTAACCATCAGATGTCGCGGAATAAAACTCGCTTACTTTTAGAAAATAATTTGTAACTTTTCTGTTTACTGAAGAATCTTCATAAAAATGCATGTACTTATTCTTTAAGACATGAGGATTCCATAAAAAAATACTAATACCTCTTAGTTTAATAAGGCTGAAAAAAATTTCTTTTTTGTACCTACCTATGAATTTTTAAAACGCGAAGACATAGTTCAGCGTAAAATGGATTATCTAGAAAAGGGTATTAGATAAACACAAAAAGATCTTTTTACTAATAAAAAGCCTGTAGCCTACCCTATTAATTATAAGGCCTAGGCTATAATAAATGAACTTAGGGGTACAGTTTCTTAACTGGGCTATGCTAATATTGATTGAAATTATCGAATTGAAAATATTGATTGATAATCGATGTTTTTAAATATTTTGTTTCATTAGATTTCTAGTCATTTGTACAAACATATATTAAATTGATGAACCTTTTGTTTAAGTTCATCATACATATTCGGCATCAAATGAAATTTTTAGCTTAATCAAATTTAATTTTTAACTTTCAAGTGTGATAACAATGTTAATACTCAAAACCCCACTCATTTGAAAGAAAATTTTATCCTCTTTCCAGTGATAAGGTTTATCTGGAGAGAGATTTTTGTTAGCCTATCAAACCTTTTGTACCGGTAGGCCTAACTGAATGTTCCGATTTCGGAAAAATCGAATTAACTTATTTGTATTTGGGAATTTTCTTGGGTGATAATAGGTAGGCCCTAATAGTTATCATTTTAATTGTATTATATGATTCTGCATTAAATTTTGAATATATATGAGTCCAATTTGAGGCCTCTAGCTTAATAATTGTCCATTCTACATAGAAAGACGAGAATACATGCACGCTCCCTTAGCGTCAAATTGGACCTCGGAAACTAAATTCGCTCAAAACTTCAAATAGCCATATCTCTGAAACCGTTTGACATAATGAACTGAAATTTTGGATTTTATCCTTACTTAAATGTCTAAATTATGTGTACAAATTTTCATGAAAATCTGTGACTAGTGGGTGACAACCCCTGGATGACTTGACATGGAATGGCCACTAACTTTAACAAGGCTAAAATAGGCTAAATGAAAAAAATAAATAATCAAAAAGTGTCCCATCCCTCCCCCCTAAGTTAAAGGCCTAACTTAAATATACTTAATTATTATTGACCTTAAAAACATACTTAACTTAATAGTTATGGGATTATTCGTCAAATGCCTACAATAACTTATGTCTCGCAAAATATGTCCAAACTACCTTTTTCAAATGGAAATGTAATTTAAGTTAGGCCTAGCATTATTATTCAAATTAATAATTGGTGTAATTTGTATGATGATAGCGTTAAGTTCAGGATTATAAATTCACTAGAGAACCCGTGCGGCTCAATGAGCCGCATAGTATAAAACAACGCCGAGGAAAACGTTATGCTTAAATTCGAGTAAATTCTAGTTACATCTTAGAGTTGTTTAAACACTTGTTAGAAACTATTTTAAATATCCCTATTTGTGTCGTCAAGGTTCACCTACATTATTTCTTCTCTCAGTTTTAACTGATAACTTCTAATGAATGGTAAGCGATCAGCTTCAATTCGAGCTAACATGTTGCAACAAAGTTTTTCCATCATTGAGAATTTAAGAAAACTGTTGCCTAGACATCCCCCTAATCAAACGAATTTTCTCCGTAGAGAATCCTGAAAAATGGAGTGATATAAACCATTTAATGTGCTCCATTTTTTACCCACAAACTCTGGGTTATCAACTGGAAAGCCATAATCTGCTTTGAATAGGCTAAAGCAGCAACTTATCAATGGCGTTACACCTATGATAGTTTGTTAACGTATTTTAACGTGTTGTGTGTTAGTCACAGTATATGACCTGCATCAGAACGTTCTCACATTGTTCTTTGGGGTTTCTCTTAATACCTGTCCCAAAGTTTTGAAAGTATGGATTCATTTGTCGAAATAGGTTGGATAACTCTTGTAGCTATAAGATTTGGATAGCAATTTTCATTTTCTCTTTTTGAACAGCGTATATTATTTGCCTCTCCTGAATCATAAAATTAAACTTGACTGTAACTACTCGATCGTTGAATACATAAACACTAATTCCTTCACTTATGTCTAATATTACTACTAAAATTCAGTAAAAAAACTTTGTATAAGTTTGTCCAAGGAACTGGCAACATAACCTAGAAATAAACAATCCATCCATTTGTGTTTTTTCCTCAATTAAAGTAGAGCACGTACCTAATACAAAAGTTTACAATAAAAACATAAGGTCCACCAAGATTTGGTATAATCTTACTACTTGAACTTATCATAGTCAAGGCATTATTATTGTTTGTACTAAATTTTTTGAGATCTGTCAGTGTCAGAAGTAAACATTTCTCGCATGCATTAATTTGATCTGACATTAGGCAACTTTATTTTACCATCGTGACAACACTATGTGCTTCGTATATTTTTTCACTTCCAAAGTAAGTTGCATAGCAGAACAAATATTATTCATCTCACCAAGTGAATGTGTATTTTATGGATGTGTATATCTGTTAAACCAGGCCTCTCTTTCTCTTCTCTCCTTATACGCATAAGATACCTTATTATTAATTGTCTCCTCCTCCCGTTTTCAATAAAACTGATTAAGTGTTTAACTTGGTCTTAACCTACTGAATATTAAAACATCAATATTTACTCCCAAAAAGCTAATGGGTTTCTTTTTATAAACAGCTGTTCTTGTTTTTAAATTTGTTCTATGTATTTCTTATGGGAAAAACCCAACCTTTGAGAGGGTCTCACGCCCTTAAGAGTAAACATTTTAAAGTTCTAAAACCTTATTGCAAAACTACGTATTGAGACGAATCTTTTGACACCTTAAACGTTGAAATTGGTCCACAAATAAGGGAGGAGTTGCGTTAACAAAATACGGCTTCACGTATTATATATATAGATAGATATATATATAGATATAAACGTAGGCCTAGTTCAACATCAATATCCAAACGAGGCGTTTATTTAGTAAAATAACCAGACCTTTAGGATAAAATTGATTTGAAGCGAATTGTTAAAAGTAACCCAAAATGCAGTCTTTGTTTACAGAGAGGTTACTAGCGTCTAGGCCTACCTATACCAAGGTTAGAGGAGGAGGTAGCCTACTGTAAATAAACCCTAATTTTTTTTTAATTTCTTAATTAAAAAACCAACGAAGTTAAACTGAAACTTACCTCTCCATGACAATCACTTCTCCCTTCAGGTGTATTTTCAGGCAAAATATATAATCGTAAACTAGCTAATGTCTGTTCATTGTTTTTGTCTTCCCATAATAACTGAAGTTCACCAATGCTCACTAAGTCAGAATCATTCCATAATTTAACGAAAAAAAATTCACTCAGAGCCAATATGTTTGTTTTTCCATGTTTAGAATACTTGAAAGCCTTATAAAATGTATATGGACCATGTTGCCCACAAGGTGCACCAATTAATTTAAAATCCATTATCACAATAACAACACAATTTAAAAATAATAGCTCTAAAGATAAACTGTAATTGGTTTCACAGAGACAAAATGTTTTTGGAATGGCATTGTAATGACGCACTGTTACAGGCTGCGCTGTAGGCTACGCACAATAGGCGGTCTTATAGGAATGAAAAGGATAGCAAGTGTCAATATTATAATGGAAATAAAACTTAATTTGAACCTATTTAAAGCGAATCAGGTTTCCTCCACATTTCACGTGCACTAATAAGGCAGGTCGTAAAAAATATAATATTTTATCGTGTTTAATTAAATAAATTTAAAAGAAATATTAGAGCTCACAAATAACACGCCACAAGCACATCACTTTGTATTTTACTCTAATTATGTGACGTCACCGATACTGTACCATACCCATAATGCTTTGAAGTTTAAGCAAAACAAAACAAAGCGATAGTGGAAGTGGATAGTGGGATGGGATGGGATTGGGATTTGGGAATTTGAAGTTGATGTTGATGCAAAGCTAGCTAACCTAATCTGAGTCCTGAGTGTTATAATTTTGTAATTGTGAAAGTGTTTTGTTTTGATAGAATCATAGACTAACCAACACAAAGGAGTATGTTCTATCATAGATAAAAGGTTTTGATAGAAGTTATATTAGTTAGTTGGCTATTATGTTCACTAGGCCTAACTTATGTAGCCTACCCTATTAATTATAAGGCCTAGGCTATAATAAATGAACTTAGGGGTACAGTTTCTGAACTGGGCTATGCTAATATTGATTGAAATTATCGAATTGAAAATATTGATTGATAATCGATGTTTTTAAATATATCTATTATAAAATAAAACTAACATAACCTAACCTAACCAACCAAACAAATTAAAAATAAAACCAAACAAGTAAAAAAATCGCATGCAGGTTTACTAATCGAATCGATAGTTTCAATGGATATTAGCATAGCCCAGTTAAGAAACTGTACCCGAACTTAAGAATAAAGAGATAATTTGAACTGCCATCACAAATGTGAACCTAACCTAACATGAGGCAAATTAGGTTTAAGCTGGGGTCTGGATCCTAAATAAGTACCGTAGAGACAGTAAGTGGCAGATTCATAATTATATTAGGATCATTTTAGTGGTAAGTTCAATTGAATAAAAATTGTCTACAAAAACAAATATATTCCTCAGTAAACAAAAGACTGTTATCCGGTCCTTGGCATCAGACTCTATAACCACCTGCACCAAGACATAAAGTCACTCCCTCTTAAGAGTTTTAAAAAGAGAGTGGAGGAACTACTCAAGGCGCGGCCCCTGTACTCCATGAAGGAATATTTCACAGAGGAAAATGGTGAATGGGCCTCGTAATCTACAGCCATGTTAACCACATAAATTAAAAAGTACTAAAACTAAAATGTTTAAAATGTTTTTTCTTTGACGAAATCTATCCAGTCACTACTGGTCATCGATGGATACATGGTATAAAGGTATAGGCTAAACTAGCCTACTAAGTTAACCTAACTGAATCCTGTTAAAAATAGGGATGGAATCAAATCAAACATAAACATAGGCCTACTCCCTTAAAGTTTAATAGATAGGCCTATCTCATCATTAAATGGATCTAAGTTACTATAGACAATTTTATTATTAGTTCCGCCCTTGGGCTGCACTTTACTTTAGGTCCTACACTCATTCGAATGAAAATATCGATCGATATATCGATTAATCGATTGTTTCATTCGATATATCGTTTGGTTAGTTAGGTAAGGTTAACCTAACCTAACCAACCAAACGATATATCGAATAAAACAATCGAATAGGCCTAATTGATATTTTCATTCGAATGAGTATAGGACCTAAAGTAAAGTGCAGCCCACCCTTGTTTAATTCTCGTGATTTCAGTCATTAAAACCTTGGTTTAGGCCTACTACCTAATTGAAACGATATAACTTTATCATAAAAAATGGAGGTCGCCTAGCCTAACTAAGGCTAGTTATATTTTTTAACCAAACAGTAAAGCATACTTGAATACTTGATCTCTTCATGGTCGACCAACAAATGTTAAATAGATTGCGTCATTATAGATTTCCGGTACTACACAAAAACACTATTTACATACTTATAACTTATACCTACATTAAACTGCACTGACAGATGTGACTTTTTTGGGGAAGGCGAGTGACTCGTCAAACAGTTTTTTATAGAGTAGGCTACAAGGGCCTGCTGAGTAGGCTCTGGCGAAGTGCGGATTTGAATCGCATTTGGTCTAGGCCTAGAGCTCGGATATTATACTTAAATTAGTCGGCAGTTTGTTGAATAGTTTTATCGATATTGAGGGGTACGACTGAAGTGTGTGGCGAAGCCGATAACGAGGTAGGTCAAGGTCACCAGCCCCGCGGGTCCCATAATTGTACTGTATGCTTCTGGTTGAGAAATTAGTTTCTCAGAAGGACTAATGTGTTGTAGCCTATAGGCCTTCTGGCTTTAGACTGATAAGATGCCAAGTTCTTGAAAAATCTGCCTACGATGGTCGGTTTGGCTGGAAGATGTTATCAGTCCTAGAGCCCTCATCTTCAGCAGGAGCACACTTTGAGTTGCGTGGCTATGTCACCATACCACCAAGTCATAGTTGGATGTGGCAGTGGAATAATGCGTAAGTTAGTAAGCCTACGTGATGAGCAGGTAGGGGCGTGTGATCTCGTTCTTTAGCCTTCTGATCAGATAAAGTATTCTACTAAGCCTAACACATACCTTCCCAACATCATGATTCCGGTTTAGTTGTGAGTCGACCCAGGACCCTAAAGCATGGTTTGCACGGGTCGAGTAAGGCGGGTGAGTCAGTGTGCGAGTTGCCACTTTCTCTTTAACTCGCATGGTGTAGACATGCAGGAGAGTCGAGCAACGGGCGAGTTGATAAAAAGAGGTCAGTTGAGAGCGAGTCGAGTGATTTAGTTGAAAACCGAGTTGCTCGGCCCCAGTAGCTAACCCCACCACCACGATTTGCCCGAAAAAACATCTGTTTACTGATATAAAGTGAGTCCAGTTACCACAGAATTAATTTGTTTGTATTTTTTGTGGTCGCTGAGTGAGTCGATCACACATTCACAGTTCACACACAACGATCAGTATTGAGGTTAGTTCAGTGAGTAGTGTAGGCCTACTCTCCCTCAATGCTCAATGGTTTATTTGAACAGTACAAGTGATTTTGTAAAAGTACAAGTTGAACAGTATTGTGTTGCATTTAACTGTAAATCCCTACTCTTATAGAATTCAGTTTTCAAGATTGTTGTTGTACAACTTAAGATCTACAGTTCTACTGGATCGATTTTATTTATATAGATGGGTCGTTAGAAAGCTCACTCCCTAAAAATGTGTTCCATCAGAAATACATTGAAAACGGTGTTTTCAAATTTTTTATTTGGAGGCAACTTTTGGCTGCCTTTTTTATATTATTTTAAAGAAATGCAGTATAGTAGGTAATTTGTAACAAATCTAATTTAAACTGTATAGATTCAGTATTAAACTCTTGAAGGGCCATTTTAAACTCAAACAACAATTAACACAAAAAAGCTACGGTATACAAAATACCCAACACCATAGAGAAATTAAAAAAATTACTTCTCTGTGCCTACACTGTCCAGGTGTTTGAAATAGGAATGTGTGTAGACAGTCCAGTTAAGTACTGGGCGAGTTGAACTAATCAACAACTGGGCCGAATAACTCGTCTGCCATACTCGACCCGTGTAAACCAGGCTTAACCGCTTGACTGCCTCGTCTTCAATACCCTGTTTGAGGGTGAACTGATAGGATATTCCTATGTCAGCACAAATGAAACTAACCCTAAAATAAAATAGGTAGGCCTAAACAAAATTTTGTCGACACTAGCAATCAGTGTTACCTACATGGGCTGCACTTTAGTATCTGTCCTACACTAATTCGAATGAAAAATATCAATATATAGATTATTCGATATATCGATTATTTCATTCGGCTAGTTAGGTTAGGTTAACCTAACTAACCAAACTTGATAAGTTATACAGGGTGTATATAAAGTCCCGCACGGGCTTAATATTTTCTAAACGACAACAGATAAATCAATAAGATTTGGTACATCAACACCACACCTAAAAATCTACTTTTTCAATGAACTATGAATTTTCTGTCATATCATGGGGACGTCCCACAAGGAGTCGGAAGAAAATCTTAAATGGAAGCATAGGTCAATATGGACATCAAATGAAAGATCTTTTTTAGTAGAATTACAATGCTGCAAACCACACTTCAAAAGGTTGATCCTGCGTAAAATGGCAGCCGTTCAAAGATTTCTTGAATCTGCCATTTTGAATCTTTGAACGACTGCCATTTTTTACTCAGGCGTTCTTTTGAGCTTGAATTTACGGCATTGTAATCTACTAATGGTGAAGACCTTTAATTTGATGTGCATATCGACCTATGCATTTTCTTCCGATTCCTAGGGCTGTTGAGGAGTAAGCGTATAGGGTAATAGCAATGCAAATTAAATGAGTCTTTAAACAACTGTCATTCTTGGCTCGGTTGTCCGTTTGAGTTAAAATTTGCGGCATTAAGTATATTCTGCTAGTAAAGACCTTTAATTTGATGTACATATCAACCTATGCTTCTATTTAAGATTTCCTTAGGACTCCTTGCGGGACGTCCCCATGATACAGTAGAACCCCTCATATCCGGCCTTGGTTTTACCGGTCCTCTGTTTATCCGGCCCCTTCCAGGAAGCCAATATCAAATTTTTTTCTCACAGCTTACAGACGTTGAGATGCAGCCACTAGTCTTTTTGACTGCTCAAGTCATAAAATAAATTGTTCTCATTATTTATCTGTTTGTTTATACATATATTTGCTGAGTTACTATACTCAGTTGAGCTAGTAGGCCTAACTTCTGATCAGTTGGTTGATTATTTCCAAAGTGGGGTTAGTACAGTACAGTAAGAGTACATTAATAATGTATTTCACAAAATGGTTAAGAATGTTGAGTAGAAATGCATGTACCATTTAAGTCCTAATGATCTTTAAGTACAATTTATTGTCATTTTTACCTCCATTTAGGTTTTGTTTGTATCATAATATTTGTACATTCGTTACTTAATGACTTTAACCTACAAATATTTTTTTCTTTTTACAAACATGTTAATTTTTCTAAAAATGATCCCAGAACAGAATTAAATTATACTTTTGATTGCATATATTGATTACCTATTATTATTAGGTATGAATTATCATTTTCATAGTAGGTTGGTTTATCCGGCCAAATCGTTATCCGGTCAGGGGCTTGGTCCCGTGGTGGCCGGTTATGAGGGGTTCTACTGTATGACGGAAAATTGATAGTTCCTTGAAAAAGTAGATTTTTAGGTGTGGTGTTGATGTACCAAATCTTATTGATTTATCTGTTGTCGTTTAGAAAATATTAAACCCGGGCGGGACTTTATATACACCCTGTATAACGTAAACCAAATTAGTAAAAATACTAATTTAAGCTAATTTGTACTAATTACTAATTTAAACTTGGTAAAAATGTAAACCAAATGTAAATAACTTATATTGGAGATATTGGCAATGAATAATGAAATGTATAACTAAATTTAAAAGTTCAAAAAGGCCAATATCCTTATATATAATACGTGAAGGCAATATCTACGAAACACTACTTCTCCGTTAATAATGGACGGATTTTGACAAATGACGTGTCAAAATAAAGTATATTTTGTGAAGACGCCCCATTTCACCAATTCCTGTAATAAAAATCCTCAGGCTTTGCCCCACAGGCCATCAAAGTTGGAGTTTCTCCCATAAGGTTAACATGGAGGAATCTAAATATTTAATAGGAAACTTTGTCCCCACTAATTTGAGAGCACGGCTGGGCGTAGAAACTTGGTAGAGGTCTCCAAAGAAAGGTCTTAGTCTGTAGATGAGTTATCAAAAGAAAAACCAATCAAAATCCCTTCTCTGCCCCAGAAGCCTTTAAAGATCCCTCCACAGAGTTGTTTACATTTTAGCCCTGTGAATAATACTTTTTAATGAAACAGCTATTCATTTGTAAATTGTATTTCAAACAACACACATTTATTGGGAGTTACTGAATTCTACCAAATAAGTTTGCAATATTATTTTCTGATTTTAAAATTGATTTTCTTCTTTATCATGTCATGTTTTGCAATATAACGTTCCATTACGAGATCAGTGGAAAATCCTTTTATCACAGCAATTCTTAAATTATTTCTTATTGAACTATCTTATATCTATTGTACGGGTTGGTGTCTGCCTTTGTCACCACTTTTGCCTACATTTTATCATATTATTCTACACATATCAAATATTTATGTAGAAATATCTGCTCTTATCGTGCCTAATAAAATCTAAACATAGAAACTTCGTCTAAAATAGTACCTATCTTGACAAATTATTTGCACCTGCCTATATTACGGACTTTGGCGCACTGGTTTGGTAACATTTTTGAGAATAACACGACATTTTAGCTGCAAAAGATTGTACAAAGAGAAAACACTATTTAAGCAGCTACTGTCATTTGACAGAAAGGTCATATTCCTTTTAAACTAGATCACACAATCCTTTATAAGATACGTTGATTAACAATATGTAAACGTAAATATATACGTAACAGCCAATTTACAGTATTTTTGATTTTTGGAAATGTTCCATTGCTATGTCATTTGCATAATTTGTTGCCTATGAAGCCGCACGACCATATAAACGAGGAGACCCTTAACAGTACAAGAATAAAAGCCAACTTCACTTCAAGTATTCCACTACACCTAACATTCCGCAGTGTGTAGAGAGATTATATTGACAACTTTATGTTATTGATAAGGCTGAGACAACTAACTGACATCCCCCATGTCAAGGAACTCCAGTTTTACAGTAACCCCACAAACAATAATTTCTCAAAACTATGATAGAGGGTTCATTCATTGGCACAGAAGTACGATATGAACTGACGCGACAAATCAAACTTACGCTGTAACGGATATACCTCCCTTTAAAGTTAGAATGTGTCTACCCAAAAAAAAATATTTTCTTTTGAAATAAAATCATATTACACTGAAGAAATCACGAAAGTGTTTAACTACAAAAGATCCATCAATACGATTTTAATACTATTTAAAACGTTCTTCCAAAGGAAGATATACCATATAACATACTAATAATAACTCCGATGACGTACGGTATGGGGAATATTTTATTCATTGAATGATCAACCTAATTTGGCAACTAACACAATTAATATCATTATTGTTTTTACACTTATTACTCTTTAAACAATGCTAAATGCTCAAAATATGTATATTTCACCCAATTTATCGCAGTTAGATGAATTAACGTAAGCCTTGAAAGTAACCGTCGATTTCGACGGGTTTCACCTAGTATAATAAATTATTTTAATCCACAAGCGCTTTCAGAAACTATGTTTCCATCGTCAGGCTGTGTTAAATGTAAATAGCTTATGGCATGTAGGATAAGGAACTTTGTATATATTTGATGTATTAGGCCTACAGTAATTGACGTTTCAACCAATGCAACTGTAACTTATGTAAATCTGGTTAAATTAATTACTTATGACTTGTATTGAATTAAATAATTGATATAAGTTTATCGATCAATATGTTCATTCGAATGAGTGTAGGACAGATACTTAAGAGGGTTCCCTACCCCCGCCGAAAAACGTTAGAAAACCGCTTCGCGCGGTATCATATAGCGATTCCAGTTTAAACATTTAAATTGTGAACCATACACCATTTTGTATATAAAGAGTGGTTCTACTAAGTTTGCTTTTTAAAAAATGTCTGTGCTTACGCAATCAAGGGCTACGGCTTGTCAAAGTTAGTGAACTTTACAGTTGAATAATAATATCCTTTTTGAAATTATCGATTTTTAATAAAGCAATATTAGTGCGAAATTTAACTAAAAATATTAAGTCCCTTTTAGTTTCAAGAAAAGATTATTTTTTGTATGTGCAAAATGAAACCGCGTAAAACCTTGCACGGCGAAAAGTGCTATGATTCTGACGGACTCTAGCGGCCTTTATCGAAACTACTCTCTCGCGGAGGGATACCAATTTTACACATTCTTCATTCATAATATTTCCCCCAAGATTTATCCATGACACGTAATAACATTATATTAATTATTATAAACCAGTTAAGAAGTATAAATAAATATAGCCAAGAACCTGTTGATAATATAAAAACGTTCAGCCACATAGGTTGTAGCATATTTGTTAAACGAAAACGTTTAAAATTAATATTTCATTTGAATAAATGAATCTTAGAACTGGAGCAAATAAGTTCCAAGATGTAGCGTTTTTCAACCTTGCCAAATGCAAAACCTGTGCGACGCGCTGTGGGGTGATCCTAGGGCGGCAGGCGCGGCGCGGCTGAGTAATTCCCTAGAAATGAGTGAAGGGTTGTAAAACTTTGGGCTCTTTTATTGGTTGTTTGCAATTGGTTTCTCTTTTCCGCCTAGATAGATATTTCGGCATTAGTTGTTTGGACGGCAAACGAACAAACTTTGCTAAGAAAAGGTCGTATCAAGCTAGATTCGCTGCTGCAGTCGTGAGCCACAATAGCGGTACACCGCATTACAAGTTGCACAGAGCTATGTACGAATGCAGCCCTGGAAAATATTCCAAGTCATATGAAATAAGGCGAAAAAAAATAATCAAACGTTCACAGTTGCGGTTGAAGACTCCAAAAGGTAGCACATAAGTGCACATCTACCAGGTGCAAGGCCAGCTCCACATAACAAAAAAGAATTACTGCATGTTTGTTGTGTGGACACCAAAAGGAATGAAAACCCAACGGATTGACGGAAGGATGAAGAATTTAAAAAAACGAAGATGGAAGAAAAACTAACTAGGTTCTACAAAAACTGTTTGTTGCCCGAGATAATAGATCCCCGAAAACCACGGAACATGCCAATCAGAAACCCCTCCTACATTGTTGAAGCTCAGAAGAAGAGAAAGCGATAAGATGATACAATGAGATACAATTTGAATATAGTAGTTTTGAGATATATTTGAAGATTTAGTATTTGTAAATCTTGTCTTGTAAATATTACTTATATTCACGATATTATTATTTTTCATTATTGCAATGATTGTCACGTATAATTGAAATTGCATTTTACCACTAAGTCATACATCATTTTCTCTTTACACTTTTAAATGTTCTTACGATTGCTATAACTTTTTTGTGCTGTAAATAATATTTCTGTTATTATAAATAAGATTTGTATAGTATGGTATGTTTAAAGGAATATTTTTATAGTTTTTATGTGTGATATTTAGCTGTACTGTTCATTTCTTTGAAGATGTAGTATTTGTAAATCTTGTCTTGTAAATATTACTTATATTCACCATATAATTATTTGTAATTATTGCAATGATTTGCACGTATAATTGAAATTGCATTTTACCACTCAGTCATACGTCATTTTCTCTTTACACTTTTAAATGTCCTTATGATTTCTATAATTTTTTTTTTGTGTTTTAAATAATATTTCTGTTATTATAAGTAACATTTATAAAATACTAGCTGTACCCGCGGGCTTTGCCCCGTTTAACTTCACAAGTGAGCTCGTTCGCATGGCTCAATCACGTCCTGGTTGAAGTTCGTTCGCTACGCTCACTCACCTTTTGGTTGCAAATTGGCTGTAGTCATAAATTAAAAAAAAATAATAGTGCTGCACCCTGTTGGTAATCCTTGTAACTTTAATGCTATTGAACATCATAGAACAGAACCAACTTGTTTAATTAAAACAGCTGTTAAGAAATTCCTTTAAATATGAAAAATCATAAGGTTAACATGGGAAACTCCAGAGCCACTGGGGCGAAGCCCGAAAGCCCAATCAGAATAAAAACTACTTAGTTTTCCTATTTAATGCCCAAAGAATTGGTGTACCGAATTTCAGCCTCCTAGGTAAATGGGAAGTGGGAGAATTAGTGATGAGTGAGTGAGTCAGTGAGGGCTTTGCCTTTTATATATTTAGATTAGTATTTTTAAGCAATAGGCCTATGTATAGGCCTATGATGTTTAGTTTTCTATTTGTTGTGTAATTTAGAGTGTGTTAGATAGCACGTGCATATTAGTTTTTTTTTTTTCAATTTGTTAACTATAATGTAACATTCTTTTAAATTATTCCAGAGATATCTACTGAGTATTTTTTATTAATAAAGAATTCCGTAAAGAATTTCATTGAATCAATTATATTCAATACCTATTATTTACAAGCGAAATAAATAAGTAAGCATATGAATTCCAAAAATTATAACTTGGGCTATAATCCCACAGTTGTTTTACAGCGGTGTAATCTGACTGGAAGAGGCGCGCAACGGTCTTGAGTCTGTATGAACGGCGTGAATAGTTTCAGGGAGGTAGCCCGTTGTCGCCAGTCACCGAGGGTTGTAAATCAGAGAGAGGGAACTAGGGGAGAAAGTGAAATTGAGTGCGCTGCTGGGGCGAGTTTACTAGGATGGGCCTACTTCCACTGCGGAGGCGTCCTGGCGGTGACACGACCAGCAGACAGCAATCCTAGGGATTATTTTGTTGTCTTGTAGTTCCAACTAAACTCACCAGGGTCGCAGAAAATTGAATACAGTCCGAGGTAGGGAACCCCCTTAAGTGCAGCCCTTATGTAAAAGTGGTGTAAATTTGGTGTCCTTTGGTTACATCAATCATCAAATACTGTATCTTGTGCTATTAGAGTCCAGGCCTGTTTTCAAGTACGTAGGCCTAAGTTAGTAGGTAGGCGAGGACGGGGTACAGTGGTCCATGGTGCACACTGGGTCATTGAGGAAATTTCCCTTTTTAGGGATATTTTCCCCCTGATTCCAGTATAGTTTAGGTTGCCTACCTGCTAGCCCATATTGTGGAAAAAGAGTTTATGGGGGTTTTATGGGGTAAAAAATGGTTTTTCCTACATTTGACCCAATAAACATACAATTTAGCTATTTCTTTCCAAACCATTTTGTAGAGATTAAGAAAACAAATAATTTTGTATATGCTAGGCGCATAGTTACAAAAACAATTTTAAAAAATTGTAATTTAAAATTATTATGTTATTCTTATGGAGAATAAGTAAACTGTTGTAGCTTGCTGGTTTATGAACATATTTTGATCAAATTTGGAGGATGCATTTATTTCTTATTAAACTATTAACATTAAAAAAAAAATTACCCTCCCTAATCCAGAAAACCTAGGTAGGCCTACTTGTTAAGCTATAATTCTATTTTAATAGCTAATAAATGTGGTATTTTTAAAGAGATATTTTAGTGTAAATCCATTTAGTCAGTCTGCAGGTTTGCTGCAGCGGGGGTATTTATATTTACAATGGTTTTTTTATGCAATGTAACTTTATCCTATACCTAAATGATCCTTGGCTGTTCTTATTCATTTGGATATCACTTTAAGACGGCAGCTTCTCCTAGGGTACAGTGGGTCACTTTGTTTGGGGCACCATGGGTCGCATTGAAAATGCATATCATCAGAAAAAGCATATTAAGTGAAATAGATGAGAAAAATTTTAAGAAAACTCACAATTTTATGTTTGGTGAAGAAGGAATTCATTTGGCAGACCATAAAGACATTGAGAGAAAACAACCAAAACCATAAAAAATATCCTGGTACTGAAAGAAAAATGACTAAGTTGAAATTTTCACTAAACTTTGAATCCTGTAATGTGCATTGAGACATTGAGCATTTCTCAAAAAAGGCTTTTTTGTTGTAATGTCTAACTTTCATATTCATCTTGCCTGCCTAATTTCTTTATAACATATGGTTAATGTTATCTATACTATTATAAAGAAGAGGTGGTGTCTGTGTGTGTGTTTGTATGAGCTAATCTCAAAATCTACTGGTCGGATCGGGCTGAAATTTGGCATGATGATAGCTCACATTCCCGATTAACATATAGGCATATTTTTATCCCAAAAAATCCTTCGGGGCTCCGCCCCAGTGGCTCTGGAGTTTCCCATGTTAACCTTATGAGAAATGGAATTAATGAATCTTAACAGCTGTTTCAATTAAACAAGTTGGTTCTGTTCTATGATGTTCAATAGCATTAAAAGTTACAAGGATTACCAACAGGGTTCAGCACTAGCACTATTATTTCTTTTACATTTATGACAACAGCAAAAGGTGAGTGAGCGTAGCGAACGAACTTCAACCTGGAGGCGAGTGAGCGTAGCGAACGAGCTAACCCGAAGGCAAGTGAGCGTAGCGAACGAGCTAACCTGAAGGAAAGTGAGCGCAGCGAACGAGCTCCAACCTAAAGGTGAGTGAGCGTAGCGAACGAACTTCAAAAAGAACCGAAATTTCTTAAACCATGTCCTCACTCATAACTGCTATAAGCATTTGATACTTATATGCCAACCCCGTACGAAGGACGGGTACTCTGCTAGTCTAAATATATAAAAGGCAAAACCCTCACTGACTCACTCACTCAACACTAATTCTCCCACTTGCCATTTACCTAGGAGGCTGAAATTCGGTACGCCGATTCTTTGGGCATTAAATAGGAAAACTAAGTAGTTTTTATTCTGATCGGGCTTTTGGGCTCCACCCCAGTGGCTCTGGAGTTTCCCATGTTAACCTTATGATTTTTCATATTTAAAAGGTATTAATGAATCTTAACAGCTGTTTCAATTAAACAAGTTGGTTCTGTTCTATGATGTTCAATAGCATTAAAGTTACAAGGATTACCAACAGGGTGCAGCACTATTATTTTTTTAAATTTATGACAACAGCTAATTTGCAACTAAACGGTGAGTGAGCGTAGCAAACGAACTTCAACCTGGAGGCGAGTTAGCGTAGCGAACGAGCTAACCTGAAGACAAGTGAGCGCAGCGAACAAGCTCACCCAAAGGTGAGTGAGCGTAGCGAACGAACTTCAACCAGGACGTGATTGAGCCATGCAAATACTTGTGAAGTTAAGCTGGGCAAAACTCGTGGGTACAGCTAGTACATCTATATTGTTATGAGTTTGTTTATAGGTAGTTTGACCTGTTTACATTCAGTTGTTGCATTCTATCTTATTCCTAATTAAATTAGTTTCATGTTAACTAACTGTCTAAATCATTTTATATAATCAGGGTAATTAACCGCTGCAGCTCAACTCTGCTATTTCACCAACATCAGGTTATGGGCCTCCTGTTTACTGATTTTTAATTTCTCTGATTATTTTGTCCAAGTTCACCAACTTTGAAAATGTATCAACCTTCCTTCAATAGAGAAATTGCAAGGCCGTGAAAACTATGATACATGGAAAGTTTCCTTTCAAGTATATTTGGAAGATTGTGAGCTCTGGGACTGTATTTTGGGAACTGAAGAAGATAGAAAGAAAGTGACAAAATTTAAATCCAAAATTATCTTGCTAATTGATTCAGTTAACTATGTCCATGTTCAATCAGCAGAAACAGCCAAGGAAGCCTTGGAAAATCTAGACAAGGCATTTTCTGACAGGGGTTTGACCCGAAGAGTTGGTTTGCTGCGATTGTTAACAACAAGGCTAGAAAATTGTAAGTCCATTGAAGATCATGTTAATCAAATCATATCAACAGCCCACAAGCTAACCAACATTCGTCTGAAAGTGGATGATGAGTGGGTAGGAACAATTTTACTTGCTGGACTACCGGATCAATTCCAACCAATGATCATGGGTATTGTAAGTTCTGGTGTCCAAATAACGGCTGATTCAATCAAAACTAAACTACTTCAAGATGTATCCGTGGAAAATGAATCTTCCAAATGCATTGCGATGTACGGTTATGGTCGAAGAGAAAATTCAAAACTAAGTTTTCAGAACAGCCACAGACACAACACTTCATGTAAAAAGAAACCCACTGAAGACAAGAAACGGCAATATAGCAAATGTTACAAGGGACCTCGATATTTCCAATGCAATTGTTATGGTCACATGTCAAGGAACTATGACAAATCCAGGAACATCAGCACCAGAAATGAAAGAGAGTTGTAAGTCTACTAAACAGGACAATTCACTCTTTGCTGCCTTCTCAAGGTGAACAGATGTAAGTATTGATTGGTATCTAGGTGCAGAAGCTAGTGCTCATTTATGTGTGACAGTGTGATATTTGAAAATAAAAGGAAATCTCCACATGTGAGTATTACCACCGCTAATAATTCCACTATGGTAACTGACACAATTGGAGATACAAAACTTTCTGTAACTATTTCAGGTACTTCATCAGATGTTAAAGTTCAAATTGTATATTATATTCCTCAGTTCAATGTAAATTTACTGTCTGTCAGTCAAATTGTGAGTAAAGATAACACTGTGATTTTTGACAACAAAGGAGCTCAGATTTTCAATAGTGACAATGAAGTAATTGCCAAAGCTTCTAAGGTCAACAACCTGTTTAAATTGGATGTTCAACCCTCTTCAGGCACAGTCATGACTGCAAAAGGCAATGATCGAATGCTCTGGCATAAACGTATGGCTCACCTGAACTATGATGATCTGACAAAATTGTCAAATGTCTTGGTGCATGGAATCAATCTTTCTGACAAAAAGCCGGGTATGCCTTGTGAATCGTGTGTACTTGGAAAAAGTCACCGACTACCTTTCCAACCAAGTAGCAGTAAAAGTAGTGAACTGCTAGAATTGGTACACTCTGATTTGGTTGGACCTATGGAAATAAATTCTCTTGCTAGTTCTAAGTATGTTCTTACTTTCCTAGACAATTTTAGTCATCAAACATTTACCTATTTATTTCTTGAAGACAAAGGATCAAGTTTATGAAACATTCAAATCTTTTAAACATCTTGTAGAAAATCAAAATGGAAGAAAATCAAAACTCTGAGAACAGATGGAGGTGGTGGGTATTGTAGCAAGAAGTTTTCTGAGTTCTATGAGAAAACAGGTATTGCACATCAGACTAGCTGCAGTTATACACCACAACAAAATGGAAAAGCTGAGCGATTGAACCGCACACTAATGGATCGTGCCCATTGTTTATTGCTCGACTCCGAGATGCCTAAATGTTTTTGGGCTGAAGCAGTTAACACTGTAACTTACCTGTTAAATCGCTCACCGAGTAGGACAATATCTTCGACTCCTGAAGATTTGTGGTCAGGCCAAAAGCCAACCCTCTCTCACGTGAAGGCATTTGGTTGCAAAGCTTATGCACATGTTCAGCACCTAAACTACACTCATGTTTGAGTAGGGTAGGAATGACTCAGTCAATCTTTGATTCCAGTGTTTCACGTGGTGAAAAATGGGAGGATGTTAATCGTTACAGCCTGGGAGGACAATTTAGTAGTTTTTCACAATGATAAACGTCTCAAAGTAATCCTTAAGACACGACTAATAAAATAATTGTAAATTAAAGATATGGGGACAGCAAAATTCATTCTGGGTTTAAGAATAACCCGGGATAGGAAAAACAAGAAGATTTTCTTAATCAACAAGCATTAAACTGTTAAAAAGGAAAGAAGCTCTTCAGAAAAAGTTCAAATGAAGAAAGTTAAGTTTGTTTACACTCCTACAACTAGTATGGTGGCTGATTCTCTAAGGCACTTAATAAAGACAAGCTCATGAATTGTATCAAGGAGCAAGGAATATGCAAGTTGGGAGGATGTTGTAATGTCTTACTTTCATATTCATCTTGCCTGCCTGATTTGTTTATAACATATGGTTAATGTTATATATCTATACTAAGGTAAATGCACCAGTAGCTGACAGTGCTCCAGAAGCTGACAGTTTGAGTTTCTTTACATTATAATGTGGTCTCTTAAAAATATGTACATATGATTGCATTGTTAGAAGAACATATGTTTATTCTTGATTTGTTTATAAACAAATCAGTGAAATTTAGCCCATACTCGCTGAATGGTGGTGGTTTGAAAGCGACCCTGTCTGTACACATCACATTTAGTCGATTCCCTTAATGAAATTGTTAAGAAGATAAGTTTGGTTTTTTGTCATTTCGCTAAATTTCTTAAATAGTATTAATGATTAGGCTCATTATTTTTATCAATTATACCTTTGTTGACAATTTCATGATAATATTGGGGTGTTAGGGGTTTTGGATTTAAAATTATATCAATGTCAGGCTTTGGTACACAAAAGCCATACAAGTTCCACTAGCTGACAGGGGATATTTGCTACTTGCATAATACTAAATTGGTTTTACTCATCAAAATTTGCATGCTATTTCACACATTTTAATTTTTTAATTAATAAGCCAAATTATCTTTAAATACCCCCGCCGCAGCAAACCTGCAGACTAAGCGAATTTCCATTTGCCTCATTGGATTTACACTAAAATGTCTCCTTAAAAATATCACATTTATTCCCTATTTAAATAGAATCAGCTTAACTCGTACTTGGGTTTCTGCAACAGAGAGGGTAAAAGTGTTTTTTTTTTTATATGTAAAATGTTAATAGTTAGTAAGAAATAAAAACATTTTCCAAATTTGGGCAAAATATGTTAACAAACAAGCAAACTACAACAGTTTACTTATTCTCCATAAGAATAACATGGGAATTTTTAATTTACAATTTTTTGGAATTTTCTCCGTAACCATTAGGCGCATTATAAGGCTTCAATATACAAAATGATCTGTTTTTTAAGCTCTACAAAATGGTTTGGAAAGAAATTGCAAAATTTTATGTTTTTTTGGGTCAAAAATGGGAAAACCCAATTTTTATCCCGTAAAACCCCCCCATAAACCCCTGATCCCATGGTCCGATCATGTTGGTTTGCGAACTCGTTCGAATAAACGTAGGTTTATACGTTTGTACCAAATTTCATCAAAGTCGGATAATTTTAGCTCGAGTTATCGTGCTAACGGACACATATATCGTCGGTCAATAGACATAGGGGCGTAACTTGAAAATCGGCAATTTTGAGATAAGACTACCACCCCACTAATTTTTATGCGCTCTATTCAATAGACCGACTGGTGCAACTGTATCTCAAGTCGTTCAAAAGTTAGATGAGCATCGTAACTGACATTTTTCCTACATTCCAAGAGACATACAGACGGAACTGCACTTACGACCGTATGTCTCTTAACTTTAAATGTATTTAGCTACTAGGTGCAGAGTCATAAAGGCGTATCAACTTTTAATAATAATGTATTAAGCTTACTAGCTGTTGTACCCGTGCTTTGCAATGGGAAGAGGAAACAAAATAGAAACATTTTAATCTTTACATCTGTTGCATATAATAGTTACTCATCCGCCAACACTTTTAGAACCAAAATTCTACTTTTATGGCCTTAATAGAAACGTTTAAGTTATGACTTTTAAATCTGGTAAGTAGTGGATACCGCCATTTTGGTTTTGATTAAATTTAAATCTTGTGTAGGCTGATATGAGAAAAACTGACCAAATCTTTCAAATAAAACTTTCACATACGATTTACCTTCATATCTCAAAATTACATATCTTTTTATTTATAATTGACATTTTAAATTTCAATTTTGAAGTTGCAAAAATAGGCTAAGAATTATTAACTTTAAATGGACATTTTTTTTTAATTTCACTCTTCTTTATATTAAATCACAAATCCTCCCATCTTAAGTTTCTTCACTGACAATAAATCATTATTAGAAAAACTAACTCAGCTGTTAGTTATAGAAAATATTATATTTAACTTTTACTTATTTACTTAAATATTTAATATATTTAACTTCTTTGTATCAGCTGTCTGAAATTGTGAAATATGCAATTTTAGCAGTTCTTCTTGTTTACATTGAAATGTCAAAGCTAATGTAAACAAACATTTAGTATTCTAATCGCAGCCATGGAGACCAATCAATATTTACTTTTAAAATCCTCACCTCAGAACTTTTAAAGGCAAAGGGGCAAAGCCTACGGTCAGTATCGAAATGTGAATAGTCCTATAATGGTCCTTAATATGGTAGCTATATTTTGTAAAATTTAAGCCCAGGTTCTAAGCCAAGCAGACTCTACAAGAAGAACGAGCCAAAGTTAAAGAAGGAAAAATACAATGATTTGATGGGGCTCTGCAGTGGTCCAACACCTATTTTACAGGGCGAAGACAATGTACTGTTCTACAAAAACTTGCGTCAGGAGTAACTTAAAGCAATTAAAAAACTGTTACTACGGTGATTAGCAGATGGTTAATTTGTTACTTTTAGTCTTTTAGTATTTTGTATTTTTTACTGTACTGATGTCTAATATTTTGTTTTCACAAGGCAAATTTGAATTTCTATCTGTAATGAATTTGTTGTAATGGTACTTCAATTCTCATTTCGGCAAAATGTTAATTTGATATAGGCCTATTTTGTATTTTTGTATTAGGCTAGAGCTGATTTCTACATGAAATAATTTCAATTTCTGTCTGTAATGAACTTTTTGTTGCCCTAATAGGCTAACTTGCCGGTACTTCAATTATTATTTTGGTAAAATGTTAATTTAATGTAGGCCTAGGCCTATTTTGTATTTTTGTAGTAGGCTAAAGCTGATTTTCACATGACATAATTTGAATTTCTGTCTGTAATGAATTTGTTTGTTAATAGACTACACACTATTTTAGTTGTAGTTGGACTAGTCTCTAGACGTTGGTTTTCACGTGGCATAATCATGTTTTTTATAGTTCTCCTACTTAATAAATTTAATTGGAACATGATAATTTTTTTCTTTCTTATTCATTAAATTTTAACCAATTTAGTGCATAATATGTAATAACAAGGTTAATTTTACAGATAAATGAGGACAGTTTATAGCTTTAAAATTATTGAGTGTAACTGGTTATTTGAATTTTCTTGTTTGAGACATACAGGCGTATCTACTTTGACTTGATGTAATTACGAAATCAATAATGATAACAACATATTAACTAGTGCAAACTGATGCCCATACCCTTTGGTATCATCTGTGAAAATTTCATTGTCCTAGGTGGCTTATATCTATAATTACAACGCCAAAAGTAAGTACATGTTCTGAAACCACCTAAAAAACTGTTCTCCTGAAAAGTTGCCATTTTGCAGTTACGCCCCTATGTCTATTGACCGACGATATATACATATATATATATATATATGAATTTGAAGGGATGGTGTTTTTGGCCTCTAGGGACCTCAAAACGAAAAAAAAAATCGGTCCCGGGTCCAAGTCTTACCATGAGTACTACGGTAATAGCTTATTCCCTATATGGGAAATTCGCTAAAAATGTATATTTTTATATATATATAAAATATATATATACTAGTGTACCTGTTGCTCGAATTCGAGCAATTACGAAGCATTACAGGCGACACAAAGATAATGGAAATACTAACAATCTACACAACAGTTGGAAATAATTAAAATCTTTTGTAAATATCTTATGTTTTTTAAAAAAGATGATCTTTTTTTTTAGTGTTTTCTACAAATTTTTCCCTCTCATAGTTGCATTAGGTTGTCTATGATAACGATTATAAATGAAAAAAAAGCCTTATTTCTATTTCTTCTACTTGGTTGTGATCTATGACTTTTTCTATGTTTCCATTGTTTGCAAATCGGTTATTTCAATGATTGCTCAAGAAATGTAGAACAGTGTTAATTCAGTTTTATTTTTAGCCTAAATCAAATTGTCCAGGATTTCTTGCTCTTTTCCATTGTAATAATTACACCAACCCAAGTTTCGTCTACAGATGCAATATGCCAAGGAATATCACCTACGTACAATCTCCATGAAATGGTAAAGGCAGAAACCAACCCATACAATAGATAAAAGCTTACTCCAAAATAATTTAAAATCAGAAAACCCATTGCAAATACTGTACTTCATTTTGACAAATTCAATAAATCACATTTTAAATATTAACAGCTGTTTCATTAAAAAGTAGTGTAGAATTATGCATCTAGTCGTAATGTAAACAAATCTGAAGAGGCAACTTTAAAGGCTTCTGGGGCAGAGCTCAAGGGAATTTACTTCGTTCCTCTTTTGATGGCTCATCTACAGACCAAGACCTTTATTTAGAGACCCCTACCAAGTTTCTACGCCCAGCCGTTCTCTCAAATTAGCTGTGACAAAAACCCCGTTTTCCTCCATAAGAATAAAATGGGATGGGAATTTAAAGGCCACTGGGGCAGGGCCCCAAGGGAATTCACCATGTTTCTCTTTTGATGGCTCATCTACAGACCAAGACCTTTCTTTAGACACCTCTACTGAGTTTCTACGCACAGCCGTTCTCTCAAATTAGCTGTCACAAAGAAAAAGAGTTTCAAATTAATATATAGAAAATCTTTTGTAAATATCTTATCTTTTTTCAAAAAGATGATCTTGTTTTTTTTAGTGTTTTCTACAAATTTTTCCCTCTCATAGCCGCATTAGGTTGTCTATGATAACGATTATAAATGGAAAAAAAACATTATTTCTATTTCTTCTACTTGGTTGTGATCTATGACTTTTTCTATGTTTCCATTGTTTGCAAATCGGTTATTTCAATGATTGCTCAAGAAATGTAGAACAGTGTTAATTCAGTTTTATTTTTAGCCTAAATCAAATTGTCCAGGATTTCTCGCTCTTTTCCATTGTAATAATTACACCAACCCAAGTTTCGTCTACAGATGCAATATGCCAAGGAATATCACCTACGTACAATCTCCATGAAATGGTAAATGCAGAAACCAACCCATACAATAGATAAAAGTTTACTCCAAAATAATTTAAAATCAGAAAACCCATTGCAAATACTGAACTTCATTTTGACAAATTCAATAAATCACATTTTAAATATTAACAGATTTTTCATTAAAAAGTAGTGTAGAATTATGCATATGGTCGTAATGTAAACAAATCTGAAGAGGCAACTTTAAAGGCTTCTGGGGCAGAGCCCCAAGGGAATTTACTTCGTTCCTCTTTTGATGGCTCATCTACAGACCAAGACCTTTATTTAGAGACCCCTGCCAAGTTTCTACGCCCAGCCGTTCTCTCAAATTAGCTGTGACAAAAACCCCGTTTTCCTCCATAAGAATATCATGGGATGGGAATTTAAAGGCCACTGGGGCAGAGCCCCAAGGGAATTCACCATGTTTCTCTTTTGATGGCTCATCTACAGACCAAGACCTTTCTTTAGACACCTCTACTGAGTTTCTACGCCCAGCCGTTCTCTCAAATTAGCTGTCACAAAGAAAAACAGTTTCAAATTAATATATAGATTTTTAATGTAAATATTTTTTTATTTTAAAATATGTAAAATAAATTTTCTTAATAACGTTTTACATGATTTTATAATTTAATTATTAAGTTAGATTTTATTTGTCTTATAAATTATAAAACCCCTTAGGTTTAGCAGCTATATAGTAGTACATTAATAGTTCCAGTGTCAGCTACTGGGACAACTGACAGTCAGCTACTGGTACAAGCACTTTTTTCACTGTCAGCCACTGGAACACGTACTAAGGTTGAATTAGGTTTAAAAATGTTATAAAATATATTTTAAAACCCCTTTTTGTATGACAAATTTGAAAACTACACTAAATTTAGAATCACATAAAATCCGTAATATCTTTTTAGTTCCTATTTATTCAAAACCACGGATTATTAAGTGCGTATAGTTTCTTATACTGTCAACTACTGGTGCGTTTACCTTAGTGTCCCTTCGAGCAATTGCCAAGTATTACAGGCGTTATTTTAAAACGAATAACAGTAATAATTTTTTTATCACTTTAAAAGATTCGACTCAAAGATTATGGAATATTTAAGATGTACATAACAGATCGATATAAGAGTGAAAATTTAAAAACGTACGTTTTCAGGAAAAGCACTTTGCAAATTTTTTTCCCATTTTTTCAAAACTTTTATTATTTTTTTTATTTTATTAACATTTGAAGTTTTATAAAATGTCCATGGTAACGCAATATCTTTGGTAGTTTTTTTTTAAAGAGCATCTTTAGTGGAAAAACACAAAATCCTGTCACGACCATAACGGACGTTTAAATGAATATTAAAAATAGTTAATATTATTTTTATAACTATGTTTTGCTATTAACTAATTTACTTTTATGACCATTATACAATAAAAAGGCCACTGAGCTTTTGGTATATTTGGTCTTTCTAGAAAAAAAGAAAAAAACTCTAAAAATTGAAAAAAGCCAATAAAATCTTTTTAAGTTTGTATAACTCCGAAAAAACTTACCAGAGACCCGAAAAATCGTTATGTTTGTATAGAGGTGTGCTTCTTTTGTGTATAAAACATTAAAATATGACGATATTTTAATTTTTGAATTTTTTATGATAGAAATCATAAACGTGATGGTCAGGGACAAGCGGTACGGTCGTGAATTGTCTGGAATAATCTAAATCTTTCTAAACAATCCTTCAATTATACTGTTAGATATAATAAAATTATGTGTTTCAATTGAACTGAACTGTTCAATTTACAATTATATTACAGTTATTGTCACGACCAAACACACTATAATCCATAAGGCTGGATTGGTCGTGAAAAAAACCGCGATGGTCGTGAAACTTTGGTCGTGAAATTACGTGTTATTTGGCTCTGTTCTGGCGGTAGTCCTGCACCTCATGTTCGAGGATACAAAGTGGACTTCTAGGTTAATCTAGCAATTGAAATATCTTATAAACAAAAAATAACACCATGTCTACTTCATCGAATGACTATGTACGGTCATGGACACACCAAAATTACAAAAAACACAATCTTTCCTTTATTAATCTTGTAATTCCTCCTTTCAACTCGAAACGACCGGCACTACAATCCTGACGTACACCCCGAACTAGTCTCTAAAACCAACTGACTCCATCGACGCCAGGCTTGCCACTGTCGTGCCCCAAAGTTGAAAATTTTTCTTAAATGGTCGTGACGCCAAATCGAGGGACAGACTTATTTTGTCATGGTAGTCAGTTTGCAATGACAATAAAATTATAATATGCTCCTCTTTTGTAAGTTTAATAACCATTGATGACATAAAAATATGGCTTTATATATTTCGGCATGAATAATTAGTCTAAAAACAGAGTGAAAGTTGGAAAATGTACCCTAGGGACATGTCATGGTCGTGAATTTTGAGACTTTAAAAATACGAAAAAAATACCTAGAACCTATTTAAAACCAAATAAATGTGTGTAACATGTTGCCCCCGTCCCAAAAAATATTAAAACACATAATAATAAACTACAAATCCAGTATCTACGAAGTAAAAGGCCAGGGACATGAAAACGTACGTTTTTAAATTTTCACTCATAATCAACATTTCTTGTAAATATCTTATCACTTTTCAAAAGCTAATCTTGTTTTTTAGTGTTTTCTACAAATAGCCTGACTCATAGCCACATTAGGTTGTCTATAATAACGATTATAAATTTAAAAAAAAACATATTATTTCTATTTCTTCTCCTTGGTGGTTTTCTATGACTTTCCTATATTTCCACAGTTTGCAAATCGGCTCTTTCATTGATTACTGAGAAATGCAGCACAGTGTTAATTCAGTTTTCTTTTTAGTAGGCTATATCAATTTATCCAGGCTCTCTCGTTTTTTTTTCCATTGTAATATTTACGCCAACCCAAATTCAAATAGTAAATATTTCATTTGGTTGTAGCAAACTAACTGTTAAATTATTGACTGTTTCAAATTAACATATGTTTTTCTTCCCAATTTTAATTTCTGACAACAGCCGGAGTTTCATAACAATATTTGTTTCCCATGTTAATCTTATGGAGAAATAGGAAACTTTAAAGGGCCCCAGCGCCTCACCCTCTAATTATTTCTCTAAAAAGAAAGTTTCCTGCACAACTTCACGTTACGCTCTTTCCAATTACACCAAGAACATGTCAATCGGTTCAATAGTTTCGGAGGAGTAATTGTCACAAAAAACCTGTTTGCGTATGAAATAAGTACTAGTGTTCTGGTTGCTTGAATTCGAGCAATTTCTAAGTATATCAGGCTTTTTTTTCTTTTTTTTTTTTTTCGAATAACAGTCATAATTAATTTCTGATGACTTTGAAAGATTTGACTCAAAGATTAGGGAAATACTCAAGATGTACATAACAGATCGATATTATAAACATATCTTGTAAATATCTTATCATGTTTCAAAAGCTGATCTTGTTTTTTTAATGTTTTCTACAGATAGCCTTACTCATAGCCGCATTAGGTTGTCCATAATAACGATTATAATTAAAAAAAATCAACATTATCTCTATTTCTTCTTCTTTGTGGTGTTCTATAACTTTCCTATGTATCAATAGTTTGCAAATCGGCTCTTTCAATGATTACTTAGAAATTCAGCACAGTGTTAATTCAGTTTTCTTTTTAGTATATCAATTTATCCAGGCTCTCTCGCTTTTTTCCATTGCAATATTCACACCAACCCAAATTCAAACGGTAAATATTTCATTTCAACCAACTCGGTAAATGTGTATAGCAAAATGTTAAATTAGCAACTGTTTGCAATTAACATGATCTTCTTCCCACTTTTGATTTCTGACAACAGCTGGAGTTTCATAAAAATTTTTGTTTCCAATGTTAATCTTATGGAGAAATACGAAACTTTAAAGGGCTCCAGGGCCTCACTCTTTCATATTATTTCCCAAAAAAAAGTTTCCTGCACAACGTCACGTTACGCTCTTTCCAATGACACCAAAAACATGACAATTGGTTCAGTAGTTTCGAAGGAGTAATTGTCACAAAAAATCTGCTTGCGTATTAAATAAGTATAGATAATAGATAGATCATTATGAGTTTGTTTATAGTTTGACCTGTTTACATTCAGTTGTTGCATTCTATCTTATTCCCAAATAAATTAGTTTCATGTTAGATAACTGTCTAAATCATTTTATTTAATCAGGGTAATTAACTGTAGCAGCTCAACTCTGCTATTTCACCAACATCATTTTTCAGTTTTGCAATTGTGTTTCCAGGAATATTTATCATGTTGGTGTGATACTTTGTCCTTTTTTTCTTTATGACCCATTGTGGCCCACTGTACCCCTTTCTGGTGTAGGCCTAGAGGGGATCAAAATGTAATGTAAAAAAAAAATTAATATAGAAAAACCTAAAATTTAGTTGAAAAACATTTTTTTGTAAAAGAATTGCCAAGCAATATCTATATTTAATCCAACCCTTCATGAAAAATACTATGAATTAAAAATTATGAAAGCAATAAGTGACCCACTGTCGTGCTCCCCTACCGTAACTTAGTAAAACATCTTGTAAAAACCAAATCTTTGGATTTTCAGCAAAAAAATTAGGCAACAGGTTACACAAAAAAAAAACTAAACTGTACACCTCCCAGACAGCACACTTTCTCCTCAGGACATCCCACGGATATTGCGACAGGATATGCAAGATATCCCATAGTAGTCCCATGGTCAACCTGGGATATCCCAGGATATCCGCAGGAATGCGTAATGTCCCCGCCCGGGGATGTCCTACGGATAAGCTCACAGCATATCCGTGGGACATCCGAGGTCATCCCAGGGTAGTCCTCAGGACATTCTCAGGACATATGGGACTACTATGGGATGTCCCTGGGATAAAGTGTGGTCTGGGCCTGAACATAAAATACCCCCGCCGCAGCAAACCTGCCGACTAAGCGAATTTCCATTTGTCTGAATTGATTTTCAATTAAATATATTTTAATAACATTAGGGGTAACGAGTACCTAGGTTTGCTGCTACAAGGAAACTAATAAAGTGTGTTTTTAGTAAAATATTGATAGCTTAGTACAAAATAAATAAATTTGCCAAGTTTGATCAAAATATATCCATAAACAAGCAAACTACAACATTTGACAATATTTTCCATAAGAATAACATGGGAATTTTAAATTTACAATTTTTTTAATTTTCTCTATTACTAATAACCGAACAAAAATACTTTTATATACTAAATGATTTGTTTTTTTAAGCTCTTTAAAAAGGTCTAAAGAGAAATTGGGAAATTTTGTGTTTTGAGGGTCAAAAGTGAGAAAAACCAATTTTTACCCCATAAAACCTCCCGTAAAGCCCCGTTCCCATGGTCCGATCATGCTGGTTCGCGAACTCATTCAAGTTTATCCCGATTTACACCCTTAAACCAAATTTCATCAAAATCGGACAAAAATTACTCAAGTTATCGCGTTCACGGACGTATATATATATATATATAAATCTATATATATATACATATATAAAAATTTGAACGAATGGTATTTTTGGCCTCTTGGGACATCAAAATGAAAAAGTAAATCGGTCCCGGGTCTAGGTCTTACCGTGCCACCTACGGCAATAGCTACTTCCCTATAGGGAAATTCGCTAAAACACAAAATAATATATATTTAGTATGAAAAGCTTAATTATCAGTTGAGTAAATTGATTAAATAGTTAATAAACACAAATTTTGAAGAAAAAAACGAGAAAAAAGTTTTTGGCCCAGACGGGTCTCGAACCTGGTACCATCGCCTTATGAGCCTCGTACCTTACCTACTGAGCTATCTGCGCTTGATATTTAAGAGTGTTTTCAAGTGGCGAAAGAGAAGCCGACAGTTGCAATGGTCGCAATACTTGTAATCTTGTAATATGTTTGATACTACAGTTTATAATATGATTCTGTTAATCTGTTTAGGCCTCAAGTAGTTGAATTATTTTTCTGGTAGTTGTACTTGATGTAATTACTGAAAATAATTACATCAAGAACAACACTGAAATATATCCAAAATTCAAAAGACTAATTTTTATAATATTATTTTTTATTTTTCCAATATCCTTTAAATCATCTGTTTTAACTTTGTTTAAAATTAATTTATTAAGTAAATACTTACTTTTTGTACTAGTGTAAACACAGCCTGAAGATGGAAACCAAGTTTCTGAAAGCGCTAGTGAATAAAACAAATTATTATATATTGGCCTTGTTGAATTTAGATATACATTTCATCAGTGGTAGAAGTTTTTTTTTTTTCTTCAGTTTGTTACTGGGACATTATGGGACATTACAGGATATCCAGTGGATTTTGTACATGTCCCGGGATGTCATGGGACATATTGGGATATCCTATGGCATTCGTACATATCCCGGGACTTTACAGGATATCCTGAGGTTAACTTACAAATCCCGGGACATTACGGTATATTGTAGGATATCCTGTGGATTTCGTACTCGTCCCGGGATTTTGCGGGATATCCTGAGGCTAGCGTACATATCCCGAGACATTCTCAGGACATATAGGACTACTATGGGATGTCCCTGGGATAAAGTGTGCTGTCTGGGCTATATGGCTCAAAAGAGTACATTTTTTGTCAGTGTTGCCTTTGGCTTTAGAATGTAACTTACCTAATATTTTGCGCATGTATTTCACGACCAAGCCAAAATCCTGTTTTATCCTGCCTTTAGTGTGATGAAAAAATCCTGTTTTATCCCACCAGAATAATAATCTCGATCCATCCCTTAGGATCTTTTATATGTTACATGTTAACATAGCTCATTTAACCTTCCTACTATAAGATATGCTGAATCTAGGCCTTTTCAATTCATTCGGGATAGATTTGACTTAGAAATCAATCAGTAAAGCCTCTTTCACACGTATCGACTTTTCACCGTGCGCTGTGCACGGCTCTGCGCCGTGCATTCCTGAACCGCGCCGTGGACCACACGACTCGCGCCGTGGACTTGGGCCGTCCGAAAATGACTTCTTGCCACACATTTCTTCAGTCTGTCAAAATGGATAACCAAACAAGTGTGCTATTTTTATACTTGCTACATCGTCAAAGCAAAAGGAGGCGTAATAAGCTAAAGTGGGTACACCCTATAAACGTCCAAAGGCCAGAAACAGGAGCATTCGTTCTTTTTTTCAGTTCTTTTCTTTTCTAAGAAAGAACGAAAGTAAATTTTATAATTATTTATTCGAATGTCAGTTGCTTCATTCGATGAACTGTTAGTAAAAGTGCAAGGAGGCTTAATTAAAGAAACAGAACACTTAAGCCTCAGATACGATACGAGCGGTGAGCGGCAAGCGGCGAGCGGCAACCTTAGCGGCACGTAAGCGGTGGTGGTGGCTACGATACAAGCGGCACATTTATAACGCTCATCAAATTTCTCCTGTTTTATGAGTCAGATTGATAAAAACCTCGGACATCGGGTCTCATTTAGTTGCGTGTAAATTTGTTGAGGGTGGCCACGATGCGGCGAGCGGCGGTGAGCGGTGGCACCGCTCAGCGCCGGTCATGGTTCCAAGTCAAAAACGATTTTCACGAAAACGCCGCTCGCCGCTCAGGTGAGTCATGCTTCAGTTAGGTCTAAAATGACAGGAAAAAACAGCAGCAAACATGCGATACGGGTCGATACGTGAGTTGCAGTCCAGGGAATTTTTTTGGAATGACCAGCACGGAAGTTTTAAAACACTTCAGTCACCATAAAAGTATGGAACAAAGTTAGGGTTAAGGTTTTTCTAAAAACTAAGTTTTTCTTTAAAGACAAACAACTGTCAGATAGTAACAATAGTTGCAATACGTCTTGCAGGTAAGCATAGTTTACCATTTTCGACTAAACTGACTCGTAAAACTGGGGAAATTTCATGAGCGTTATAAAAGTGCCGCTTGTATCGTAGCCACCACCGCCACTTACGTGCCGCTCGCCGCTTGCCGCTCGCCGCTCGTATCGTACCCAAAGCCTTACTCTCAGGTTTTGCGCTAAAAGTTGTATTTTATGTATCATACAAATTATGTAAGCTGACTTCATTTCCAAATAAATCTGGTTAATCTTTACAAACGAGCTTTGTGGCCCATCTTAAGGCATGACTTCACTGTTTAAAAATTAACTAATGTTTTATAGCAAATATTACTATGAACTTGTGAGGTGTTCACATAAGTTATTTTTACAAATTTTTTACAAAAGTGGAAGATTCCGCCTTTTGTGATGGATGTACTACACATCTCAAATCCATGAAGACACTGAAATAAACAATGTCTGCGCATGCGCTAGACCGAGTCGGGACGGCCCCGCGTCGACCTGTGTGAACGCATCCATAAGAGACCATGGTGTTCAAGAGGTCGAGTACGGCGCGACGCCGCCTCGTCGCTTGAAGGAGGTCGTGATGTCCACGGCCGCCGTGGACGGCGCGGCGCCGTGGTCGATACGTGTGAACAGTTGCATTTACAGCAATGCTATTGAATAAACACGACGTCGTGCCGTACACGGCGCACGGCAGAAAGTCGATACGTGTGAACGAGGCCTAGGGTAATTGAAAATAAAGGTCAGACCCAAAAATCTCATTGTTTTATCCCGCTTCAATCCTGCTCATGGTCCAAAAATCCTGCTTGTGGAAACACTGTCTTTGCGCTGTATAGGGATGATCAGAATTTTGCCTCATTCTCGGAAGATGATGAAATGAAATGAAATGAAATATTCCTTTATTGTCACAATACATTCCAAGTTTTTCAGCAATGCTGATGAAACAGGTGACATTGTCCATTATTAAAACTAGATTTACAATTCATTCCTATAAATTAAATAGGGGTAATAGAAAAATGTTTAACTGTTATTCAAATATTCAGAAACAGATTCAAACTGTTTTTGTAAGAGATACATTTTAAACTCGCTTTTGAATTTCGAAATACTGTTAATTTGTCTGAATTTGGTAGGTAGACTGTTGTAAAGCCTGAGACTCATATAAAATGGTGATCTTTCATACAGACAGAGGCGATGCCTTGGATATTTCAAATTATTTTTAAAACGAGTAGGATATTGATGGATGAATTGATTGTTGTCATATGATTGGTAGTTACTTTTTAAAGAAACCATCATTTTAAATATACAGGGTGGCTGGTCATCAGTGTCACAAAATTTTTTTGGCGTAAGTACAAAGTAAATGCAGTGTAATGATGCATATTAAAGGTTCCAAGTCCAAAAATTAGCTTCCCAAAGAATTATTTTATGTTTTTCAAAAATAACTATGTTTTCAAACTTAATACAGCTATTTCCCAATTACCTGTAAATGGATTTGAGTAGACAATGTCATTTTCGTGTTCTACATTAAATTTTGAATAAGAATAATATAATACCCCCGCCGCAGCAAACCTGCAGACTAAGCGAATTTCCATTTGACTGATTGGATTTACACTGAAATGTCTACTTAAAAATATAACATTTATTCCCTATTTAAATAGAATTAGTTTAACAAGTACTTAGGTTTGCTGCATCAGGGAGGGTAAAACTGTTCTCTTTTTGTAAAATGTTAATAGTTAGTAAGAAATAAAAATATTTTCCAAATTTGATCAAAATATGTTAATAAACAAGCAAACTACAACAGTTTACTTATTCTCCATAAGAATAACATTGGAATTTTAAATTTACAATTTTTTTGAATTTTCTCCATAACCATTAGGCGCATAATAACACTTCAATATACTAAATTATTTGTTTTTTTAAGCTCTACAAAATGGTTTGAAAAGAAAATGCTAAATTTTATGTTTTTTGGGTAAAAAATAGGAAAAACCTATTTTTACCCCATAAAACCCCCCGTAAACCCCCGTTCCCATGGTCCGATCATGCTGGATCGCGAACTCGTTTGAATAAACGTAGGTTTACACGTTTGTACCAAATTTCATCAAAATCGGATCATTTTTGCTCGAGTTATAGTGCTAACGGACACATATATATATATATATATATATATATATGAATTTGAACGGATGGTGTTTTTGGCCTCTAGGGACCTCAAAACGAAAAAAAAAATCGGTCCCGCGTCCAGGTCTTACCATGAGTACTACGGTAATAGCTTATTCCCTATATGGGAAATTCGCTAAAATGACAGAGGATCAGTTGTAAAAACTCCATTGTAAATAGATTCAAAGATAAAAATTAAGATGTTTGAAAAAAATTTAAAAAACATTGGTCTATTGTATTCGTTCACACCCTGTATACAAGAAAGTGTCCGAATATGTTAAAAACTGCGCCATTTTATAAGCTTTCCAACCATATGCTACACTATTGAGGTTTAGATATTCTGTTGTTTGTTTTAGTGGTTTGAATACCAGAAAACAGGGTATCTTTTACATTTGAAACATAGAAAGCCGGTATGTATTAAGCAAAAGTTGTATTTTTGTTTCAGCTTTAACAGTAAAAACAGTAAAAAAGTTCCCTGTTTTCTGGTATTCAAACCACTAAAACAAACAACAGAATATCTAAACCTCAATAGTGTAGCATATGGTTGGAAAGCTTATAAAATGGCGCAGTTTTTAACATATTCGGACACTTTCTTGTATACAGGGTGTGAACAAATACAATAGACCAATGTTTTTTAAATTTTTGTCAAACATCTTAATTTTTATCTTTGAATCTATTTACAATGGAGTTTTTACAACTGATCCTCTGTCATTTTATATTATTCTTATTCAAAATTTAATGTAGAACACGAAAATGACATTGTCTACTCAAATCCATTTACAGGTAATTGAGAAATAGCTTTATTAAGTTTGAAAACATAGTTATTTTTGAAAAACATAAAATAATTCTTTGGGAAGCTAATTTTTGGACTTGGAACCTTTTATATGCATCATTACACTGCATTTACTTAGTACTAATGCCAAAAAATTTTTGTAACACTGATGACCAGCCACCCTGTATATAGAAAAGGCATTGTCAATATGTCATATTTTTTAAAAATAGGTTTAAATGATGCTCTTTTTGGTGCAAAAGATAGGATTCTTAAATACTTCTTTTGTTTTTAAAAACTGTGTCGGCATATGAAGTTGAGCCCCATAGTTCAATTCCATACTGCATGATGGAATAAAACATTGCATAATATACAGTAAGTTTAGTTTTCAGATCAATTATATTCCTTAAAACATACATTTGAGAACAGGCTGTATTCAGCCTCTTTAGCTAATAATTAAGCCTAAAGGCGGGGACACACTTGTCATACACCCTTCCGATCCGACTCCGATCATACTGTGGTACGACTGTCGGAGAGGGGAATGGTACATAACTTTAAACGTGGTTGTTTACACCTCTCCGACACGCGTCACGTCATACTCCGATCCTACTCCGATTTTGGCTCCGATCACGCACCGACACTGCAGTCTATTCGTTTGTCGGATGCAGGATGGGTTGTTTTTTTTAAATCACCTTTATTCTTAAGATTTAAGAATAATGGTTTAAGATAAATATATGCCGATGCTTGATGTGAAATCTGTGCGTGCATACCTTCAATTTGAGACCTCGATCATGAAAATCGGACGGGTAGAAGAGCCAATCGAACTCGAGAGAGAAAACCCAATGTGCTTAATATAGGATGGGCACTTAAGTAAGCCACCTAACTTTCTTTCCATACAGAATGAACCCAAATTCTTCGTTTTCCACTGCCCTTCAGAGATGTCTCACTTTCTTCCTCTTCATCTAGACAAACCGCCATCATGGGTGAATCCCGAAGTCCAAAGTTTTTGAACATTTTTACCACCTTCTGCACGTAGTTTACAAATCAGACTGGCAAGTGTTGATCGACCGGTGAAGGAAATCTGAGATGGGTCGGAATCGTGTATGACATGTGTGTTCACCCCCTCCGATCCCGCACCGATCCTTCTGGAATCCCGCAAATCGGATCGTAGTAGGATCGGAAGAGTGTATGACAAGTGTGTCCCCGCCTTAAGAACTTTGTATGTTCAACAAAAGGTAAAGTATCGCTTTGGTATTGTAATTCAAAATTTTGATTCTCTCTATTTTGGATTGTTTGAAATAATATAACCTGTGTTTTAGAACTATTGAGTTGAAGCCCATTTACTGTAAACCAACTGGATAAATCTATGAGTGAGCGGTTGAGTTCTAATTTTAGATTGGGTATATCTTTTGCTTTAACTATGGCTGTAGTGTCATCTGCATATAATATGAGGCTAGAAGATACATTTTGAGGTACATCATTCACAAAAATTAAAAATAGTAATGGACCCAATATCGAACCTTGTGGGACACCACATTTAACTTTGTGCCAATTTGAGATAAACTTTTTGCCATTTTTTATAATTGATGTTCTTTGTTTCCTGTTAGTTAAATAAGAATCAATCCAAGACAAAGCCATGCCAGAAAATGAATAATGTCGAAGTTTGCTCATTAAAACATCATAATCCACACAATCAAACGCCTTGGATAGATCACAGAACACCGCCGCAGTACTCTGTGATCCATCCAGGCCAGCCGATACTTGATTTATGAACTCTGGGACAGCCATTGTTGTGTTTCTTCCAGATCTAAACCCAAATTGTTTTTCTGTTGATGATGATGATCTCCAAACGACTGCGGGAGATGATTACCATTTGCCACAATGGCAGGAGAGTATTACTATGCCACACCAACGCAGGGAGGCGATGATGTCTTCACGGCTGTGAGGGATTATCAGAATTTTACCGTGATCTAGCAAGAGGATAATAATGTCCACACGACCCTGGGAAAAGATTAGAATTTTGCCTCATTCGCGGTAGACTGTGATAATCTCCTCACGACCGCAGGATGTGTTCATATATTGCCGCGATCAAGGAAGACAATAATTAGGTCCGCCATCAGAATTTTGCCGCAATCACGGGAGGCGGACGATGATGATGTACACACAGCCGCAGGAAATAATTAACCAATTGCAAGAGACGGTTAAGATGTCGTACACGACCGCGAGGGATTATTGGTTTCCCGCAATCGCATGCAAGTAGGCCTACAGCCACCATTTTTTTTAATTTTCAAATTTTTGGCGCCCCCTATAAAAGCCAATTGCCTCACGCCCTAGGCACGTGCCTACTATGTCTATATGGTAAATCGGCCCTGGTTTAACAGTTATGAATCGTAGACTAATAATTATGTAATTAGTTAACCTGTTGAAATAGGCAACCTTATAGATTTCTCATGATTTCATATTTATGTGCTCAGACATTTGTTTAACGATATGGATAGAAGTGATTTTTGCATAAAACGGCCGAGACATACCATTTTTATATCATAGCTGCATATTCATAGTATTATTATTACCATCCACAATAAAATTATTCTCTAAGTGTCTACTCGGGTCCAATAAACTTGTCTGGAAACCAAATCAGTTGAGAAGAAGAAGAAAGCAGTATGTCTATCACTTGATGTTGCAGCCAAAGAACACTTCAAAGAGTGGAATGTGATCAGCATCTCGCGTCTGGTATTCCTTCCGAGCAGCTATCACATTCCATTTCCACAAATCATAAATAAAAAGCATTTCGTGGTAATCCCGAATCGAATGAGATCTGGTTGGCTGTCTATTTGTAACTGACTGAATTTTTTTCAGGACTCTGCTATTTTATCTTATCTTTAGCTAAATTGTTATTATTATTCTAATACCTGAATCTATTAAATAAGTGTATTAAGTATAAAAAAAATTTCAATTGAATTTGAATGGAGTTCATTAAAATTTTCCTAATCTTATATTACTTTTTACTAATATTATAAATTTGAAATTTGTGTTTTTGTTTGTTTGTTTGAAATTCAATTACGCAATAACTACTGAACGGATTGGGCTGAAATTTGGCATGATGATAGCTAACATTCCCGATTAACATATAGGCTTGTTCTTATCTTAAAATTCCTTTCGGGCTCCGCCCTAGTGGCTCTGCAGTTCCCCATGTTAACCTTAGTCCAGGCAAAATACGACAATTTACCCTTAAACCTGGGCAAAATTGCTTCACAAGCCATTGAAGTGGTATTCAACACAGAAAATAATGCTTTATAACATATCCAAAATCCGACCATGGGAAATTACTAAAAAATCAAATTCAAAATGGCGGCAAAATTTCAAATTTTTGTGATATTTGTTTTAAGACTTTTGGTGGTATGGGATAACGGAAAGCACATATACATAAATTAAATATCAGATTGGATGTTGAAATATCAAATAAATACAAGAATAGACTTTATTAAAACGACAAGGGCATATTTGTATGTACATTTTAGTTTCCATATTACTAAAAAATAACTAAATATCATACGTTTTCTTGGACAAACTATTCATTTGAATAACTGTTATCATTTTGTTTCAATGTTCTTACATTTATTGATCTGGCACTCCCCTCAAGAAGCAGAACAAGAAAGTCCGTTCTGTTTACACCCACAGTTGCGCAATGGGTCATAAAAGAAGAATTGACCATTTTCAATAATCACTCTACGGTTGGCGGTATATCAGATACTGTACGGTAGTCCGAGTTTTTCACCAAGTAGGACATTATTCTCAGACGTTTGAACAAATATGTGAAAAATAACTATTATAGGAAACAGTAAACATATCAAAACAGGCAATGCAAAAAGATTACAAAACAAAAAGTCGTACCCCCATACATTTCTTATGGACGTTTCGTAATTTGAACATTTTTTAAGATAATTTTTCTTATATCTCCAGTTTTAACTTAACGCTTGCAGTTTGTTCTAGCCTTAAAATATTCTGTGATAAAAGGATTTACATTTGAGCTATTGATCATTAAAATCGGATGATTTAGAAACAAGCTACGAACCCTATCACAATATTAAATTAAAATTTTTAGATATAAGTTTTTATTAAAAGATGTATATCTCCTGTATATCTGTATCTCTATATATATTCTGTGATAAAAGGATTTACATTTGAGCTATTGATCATTAAAATCGGATGATTTAGAAACAAGCTACGAACCCTATCACAATATTAAATTAAAATTTTTAGATATAAGTTTTTATTAAAAGATGTATATCTCGGGTTGTTAATATGTCAACAAGTCCATTCTGGTCTCAAATTACTCAGTAAATCTTTGGCTTTAATTTTATTAACCATTTAATAAAATCCGTTGAATTTTAATTGAGTCATGAATCTTTATTTAACAGTAGATTATTTGTTTTTCAAAATTTGTCTTTAGTTTTACACGTATATCCCCAATTCTAAATAACTCCCAAAAATCTTTACAGTCTTAAATAAATAATAACATTATAGACTTTTGTTTTAGCTATGGATTACTTATTGGGAGTTATTAGAATTAAGGATAAATGCCCTAAACTAAAGACAAATGTTGTAAAAGAAATAATTTACTGTTAAATAAAGATTCATGACTCATTTTAAATTTGTCAGATTTTATTAAGTGGTACATAAAATTAAAGCCAAACATCCACTGAGAAATTTGAGACATGAAAGAACTTGGTGACATATTAGCAACCCGAGATATACATCTTTTAATAAAAACTTATTTCTAAAAAGTTAAATTTAATATTGTGTTAGGGTTTGTAGCTCGTCTATAACACGTCCGATTTTAATGATCAATAGCTCAAATGAAGACAGTTTTATCACCGAATATTTTAAGGCTAGAACAAACTGCAAGCGTTAGTAAAAACTGGAGATATAAGAAAAATTATCTTAAAAAATGTTCAAACTACGTAACGTCAATAAGAAATGGATGAGGGAGAATTTTCGTTTGAATATATCTTCAAAACAAAAAAAATTATTTCAAAACGGATTTTAGCAATGAAATCAGCGTAAAAATCTAATTTATAATGATGTGTCACAACACTATCATTGCTTTTAAAAATATATATTTATTGTATATCCAATATGGCGGATCCAATAGGGCTGATCCAATATGGCAGATCCAAGATGGCGGCCAAAATGTGTTCCCTATCAAATTAAAGGACTAACCACACAATAAATATCGGTGGTGATCTCAAATAATAAATAACAAAATAACAAATAAGTGAATATCTCAAAAATATGCATACAATGCATGTGATATATTTTTTAATGTGTCCAATGTTGGGGATAACTGCCATTTTTAATCGTCATTAGAGGGGGTTTCCTGTAGACCGATTTTTGGCAATCTTTAGTACGTCACTCTGCACACCCAACACTATACCAAATAAAACCATACAATGTTTTCTTGCATTTTTTTAAGGCCATATCCCATATTATCTGACTATTGGTGTTTTAAAAAAAATGGCTCTTAAGAAAAATAGCCGCCATTTTAAAATTTATTTTTAAACACTTTCCCATGGTTGGATTTTGTAGGATTTGGATATGTTGTAAAGTAACATTTGTTGAGTCGAGTACCACATAAATGGCTTATGAAGCAATTCTGCCCAGGTCAAATCATAATTTTACTAGACTACCTAATGAGTATTCATATTTAAAAGGAATTAAGGAATTTAGGCAGCTGTTTCAACTTAACAAGTTGGTTCTATAATATACAATAAATAGCATTAAAAAGTTATGAGGTTTCCCAACAGGGTGCAGCACTATTATTATTTAGTTTTTGCATAAGTTACATGGCAAAAGCTAATTTGAACCATAAACAAAAAGAATTAAATATAGACCGTCAGCTGTGCTGCGGTTGTAGATTCTGGCGCACACTGCTGGGAGCGCCATGTAGTTACAGCCTATGTGCTACATAACTATACGGCGCTCCCAGCGGTGTGCGCCAGAACCTATGGTAACCACAGCACGGCTGACAGTCTATATTTAATTCTTTTTGTCTATGTTTGAACTAAGCAGCAACTAAAAGCTGTGATACTCAATGAGAACTGTCAAAGTAGGATTGTTTACAGTTATAATTATGTTTTTAATTGAGCGGAGCGAGCGAAGCTCTTATACGTCGACTCTTATGCATTTCGTAATACGCAAACTCCTCCTAGACGGCTGAATCAATCGTTTATGTCTATATGGCCAACATCTATATGGCGTTAAAAAAGTCTCTCAGGAATCCTCCCCAATGGGTCTCAAAGTTTCAATGTAATCCTTATGGAAGCAGTATTTGACACATAAACAAAGACATATGATCAGCTGTTAACTTTAGAATGCAGTAGATAAAGAAATAGCTGATAGCATTATTCCACAGATATTAGAACAGAAACGGTATGGATCATAAATATAATCAAATGACGACACTAGCTTGAGGTCCGTGACGTATGAAGTGGTGAAGGAAGTAGTAAAGGCAAGCAGCCTGGAGTGTGGAAACTGTTTATGAAGATAAGATTAAGGTATCTGCATTCCTAAAATGCTATGGGAAGGGAGGAAACCAGGTCCGCGACGTAGGATGTGGTGAAGGAAGTAGTAAAGGCAAGCAGTCTGGAGTCTGGAACTCTTTGTGACGATTAGATTAAGGTATCTGCAATCCTAAAATGCTATGGAAAGGGAGGGAAACAGGTCCGCGATGTAGGAAGTGGTGAAGGAAATAGTAAAGGCGAGTTGTTCGGAGTGTGGGATCTGTTTATTACGATTTGATTTAGGTATCTACAATCTTAAAATGCTATGGGAAGAGAGGGAAACAGATCCGCGACGTAGGAAGAGGTGAAAGAAGTAGTAAGTTGAGTAGTGTGGAGTGTGGGAACTGGAAACCGTTTGTATCAGTTTTAATGTATCTACAATGCTGAAATGCTATGAGAAGGGATGGAAGCATGCCCACGACATAGGAAATGGTGAAAGACGTAGTAAAGGCTAGCAGTACGGAGTGTGGGAATGTTTGTGGCAATTAGATTAACGTATCTAAAATGCTATAGAAAGTTATGAATACAATTAGGCATTGCATTTAGGCATTGCAGTTGACAATGCCTTGTCAACCGCAAAGTCATGGTACTCAGCCAACAATCTAACCTTAAATGAAGATAAAACAGAATTCCTGTACTTTTCCTTAAAAAGTCAACTGTGCAATAACCTCACTAAACCTGTCAAACTCCTTGGTATCTATCTAGATAGTAAATTGACTTGGGAAGAACATGTTTCTCAACTTTCTAAAAAGCTGTCTCGTATTGTCCGCCTGTTAAGAAAGCTTAAGCATAGTGTCAGCTTAGAAGTTCTTCTGATGACATATTTTGGCCTCTTCCACTCACAAATTAGCTATGGAATTCGATTGTGGGGAAACTCTGCTGCCTCCAACAAAATATTCACTTGGCAAAAAAAAGCTATCAGGACTATTATGGGTCTTACTAAACCTGAATCTTGTAAACCTAGTTTTATTCAGCTCAATATTTTAACTTTGCCATCACTGTATATTTTTTCCAACCTTATGTATGTAAAAGAAAATTTAGTTAACTTTCCCATGCAGCACAGCAATCATAATCACAACACTAGAAATAAGCACAATATTGTTACACCTTATATTAGATTAAGTAAAACCTTCAAAAGTTACCATTATCAACAGTATCTATTGTTCAATAAGTTACCATTAGAAATTAGAAATCTGTCTGTAAAAAATTTTAAATCGTATGTAATGACATTCTTAAAAACAAATGCCTTTTACACTGTAGAAGATTTTTTAAACTTGTAGGTTAAGCCACCAATGTCATGTGGATAAAGTAGTATCTAAGTCGAAACACTCAAAATGCTACATACAACCCTATGTGTTGTACTGTATGACGTTGCCTATTACTGTAATAAGTTTAATGGCATTAATAAATTCTTATTGAGTCTTCTTATTATTGAGTCTTACAGGTCCACGACGTAAGAAGTGGCTTAGGAAGTAGTAAAGTATGAGCATCAGCATAGTGTGAGATCCGTCTGTGGCAGTTAGATTAATGTATCTTTAATACTAAAATGCTATGAGAAGGGAAGGAAACAGGCCCCACGACGTAGGAAATGGTGAAGGAAGTAGTAAAGGCTGGCAGTGCAGAGTGGGGGAACCGTTTGGGCAGTATAAATGTATCTGTAATACTTAAATGCCATGAGAAAGGAAGGAAACAGGTCTATGACGTCGTAAATGGTGAAGGAAGTAGTAAGGCTAGCAGTGCAGAGTGTGGGAACTGTCTTTGGCAATTACATTACTGTAATGTATCTGCAATCCTAAAATGCTATGGGAAGAGAGGGAAACAGGTCCACGACGTAGGGGGTGGTGGAGGAAGTAGCAAAGGTGAGCAGTGTTGAGTATGGGAATGGATTAATGTATCAGCAATGCTAAAATGCTACGGCAATGCTATGGCTACGGAAAGAGACTGTAGTCTGTATGTTAAAATGATTACAAAGCACGAATCAATACATATTCTCAATACATGCAATCGTTTACAATCGAAATTTACAACTGAGTTGACAACAGCTGATTTTTACTCCATAGAGGCTAAAAACGATTTTTACTCCTTAAATATTAAAAATGCTACTTTAGACCCGCATGCATTAAAAACTACTGTTTTTACTGCAGTATGACAAAAACAATATATGAACCCTTGATGACTCCGCTCAATTTTGTGGATGCCTCTGCGAACGCCACCTAGTTTAATGAATAATTGGTGATATTGTGTGAATATTTGATATTTATTTTTTTTCTATTGTTTAGGTGCAGTGGTAGAACAATGGCTATAGTAGATGAATTAGGTTGTTTTATATCATACCGTGAATTTAAAGAACCAAATTTTATCAAACAGATTCCCCCCCATGGCAAATGCAAAGCTTGAGTATAACTGCAATTTAAGCATTTTATACTTATATGCCAACCCTGTACGAAGGACGGGTGCTCTGCTAGTTTCATATTAAGTTAAGGTAGAAAATTGAATATTTTTTAATTTATTAATTTTTCAATGAAACTGGGTGTTAAGGAATTTCTTGATACTTTTATTACTATTGCATATGTAATCTTTGCTATTAGTAAGCTTAAGTACCCAAATACAAAAAAAAAATATAATCATAGTCGTTTTTCACTTAAAATTGCATGTTAAATCTATTTTAGGCTACTTCAAATCATCAGTCTTTAGCATGGCCATGTTTTTTCACAATGAAGTTTTTGATAATTGTCAATTTCATTGGAACTCCGCAACATAGGAATAAGGATTTTAATATTGATGAAAAGTTTTAACTTTTACGATGAAACTTAGGTAAAATCTCATTCAATACCCCAATGTTAAATGTTATTGTTGAAGCAATATAAAAATATAATATATTCATCATGTATCCAAATATACCCTAACTCAATTATTTATTACTAGATAACCCATTGCTCTAAATCGAGCAAATCTGAAACTTGTATTAAAAGAATAAACAAAAAACATAAACCGCAAGACCTTAGTCAAAGAGTCACTCTAAAATAATTTATATGACTGATTAGAATATAAAAAATATTATGATGTAAAAAATATAAAAGTAATCTACAATATTTAAATTCACGTTCACTCTCATACTGCTCTGGTTATCTCTTATGTATAGTAGGCGGGTGCACTCTATGAGCACGTAGATGTCAACCACACACTGTAAAGTGAGCTTTTGACCTAATGTAGCTCAATTCCTCTCTTAAAGCCAACCATTGCTACTCTTATTCTAGCATTGTCAAATTATTTCTACGATATGTTCTGTTTTAGGGGTGTTTAAATTAGGAGCCCCAACCCCAGTCTCTGGTTGGGAACATAAGAGGGTAAGCAAATGAATCTAACGACAGATCTAGAATGGATACGCGTTTAACATTATCAGTACGTATTGGAAAAAAACTATACGATTTATTTGGCCAGGTGGTGCTTTGTTTTCAGCTTTAAAAATTGCTGTGACATTTACACAGGTAGCACCATTGTAGCGAGGGAAGACACTTCTTCTGTCTCTTATTATGGCCATAAGAATCTCACTTGACTCCTCGGAGCTCTCGTCCCTACAGAATGTCTGCCACTGTCTTCAAAGATTTGCAAATGGGCATAGTGACCCTATTTCCCGCATATTTTTCATTGAATTTTTTGTTTGATTCGTGCTTAATTTTCCTTTGGGTTCTAGTAACATTGTTGTACTTACTTATATATCTATGCGTATTCAGGATCATCACCTTCTTGAGGAATTAGAGGACCTACTCGGTGGTAAAACGTGTCACGAATCTTGACATTGTCGATCCCCTGTGGAATTGTCTCGTCTTAATGAGCTTCGGAGCTGACCATGGTAAAGGCAGAATTGAATTGACGAATTTTATCCAAAAATGTCTGGATATAAGTCTCACAGTCCTTTTTTTCAGATTGGGAGTTTCCAATAAGATCCTGAAGGTATGGTGAATTGCACAAATGAGGTAAACGAACCTTTCATTTATTGCAACAAAGAGTAAAAACTTAACTGTCTCAGCCAGTCTTTTCTTGCTTAAAATGTAAGCCACTACAATGTAAACATTTCAAGTTCATTTGTCTGAGATTGGATGTATCACAACGGTGGTACTACCACTACTATGTACCCGTCAAATGTTTCATTGAGAGGTTGATGCAAGCGGTCATGTCCGTGTTCCCTCCTCCAGTCACTCACAGTTTTCTTCGTCAAACTCGTGGCATTTGTTTTTAAATTGAAATGAAATAAGAAAGTTAACCAAACAGAAAACACTATAACGGAATTGGAATTTTGATACACATTGTAAATTACATGATAATATGGTAATGTAACGGATAACTGATCTGTGAATAATCACTTTTAAACATTCACTTCATCGCATCGAACTGTAACTGAGTGAAAATTTAAAAACGTACGTTTTCATGTCCCTGGCCTTTTACTTCGTATATACTGGATTTGTAGTTTGTTATTATGTGTTTTAATATTTTTTGGGACGGGGGCAACATGTTACACACATTTATTTGGTTTTAAATAGGTTCTAGATATTTTTTTTGTATTTTTAAAGTCTCGAAATTCACGACCATGACGTGTCCCTAGGGTACATTTTCCAACTTTCACGCTGTTTTTAGACTAATTATTCATGCCGAAATATATAAAGCCATATTTTTATGTCATCAATGGTTATTAAACTTACAAAAAAGGAGCATATTATAATTTTATTGTCATTACAAACTGACTACCATGACAAAATAAGTCTGTCCCTCGATTTGGCATCACGACCATTTGGGAAAAATTTTCAACTTTGGAGCACGACAGTGGCAAGCCTGGCGTCGATGGAGTCAGTTGGTTTTAGAGACTAGTTCGGGGTGTACGTCAGGATTGTAGTGCCGGTCGTTTCAAGTTGAAAGGAGGAATTACAAGATTAATAAAGGAAAGTTTGTGTTTTTTGTAATTTTGGTGTGTCCATGACCGTACGTAGTCATTGATGAAGTAGACATGGTGTTAATTTTTGTTTATAAGATATTTCAATTGCTAGATTAACCTAGAAGTCCACTTTGTATCCTCGAACATGAGGTGCAGGGCTACCGCCAGAACAGAGCCAAATAACACCTAATTTCACGACCAAAATTTCACGACCATCGCGGGTTTTTTCACGACCAATCCAGCCTTATGGATTATAGTGTGTTTGGTCGTGACAATTACTTTAATATAATTGTAAATTGAACAGTTTAGTTCAATTGAAACACATATTTTTATTATAACTAACAGGATAATTGAAGGATTGTTAAGAAAGATTTAGATTATTCCAGACAATTCACGACCGTACCCCTTGTCCCTGACCATCACGTTTATGATTTCCATCATAAAAATTTCAAAAATTAAAATATCGTCATATTTCAATGTTTTATACGCAAAAGAAGCACACCTCTATACAAACATAACGATTTTTCGGGTCTCAGGTAAGTTTTTTCGGAGTTATACAAACTTAAAAAGATTTTATTGGATTTTTTTCAATTTTTTGAGTTTTTTTATTTATTTCTAGAAAGACCAAATATACCAAAAGCTCAGTGACCTTTTTATTGTATAATGGTCATAAAAGTAAATTAGTTTATAGCAAAACATAGTTATAAAAATAATATTAACTATTTTTAATATTCATTTAAACGTCCGTTATGGTCGTGACAGGATTTTGTGTTTTTCCACTAAAGATGCTCTTTTAAAAAGAAACTACCAAAGATATTCTGTTACCATGGACATTTTATGAAACTTCAAATGTTAATGAAATACAAAAAATAATAAAAGTTTTGAAAAAAGGGGAAAAAAATTTGCAAAGTGCTTTTCCTGAAAACGTATGTTTTTAAATTTTCACTCAACTACATGATAATCAGTAAAGTACGATGTAAGGTAAATCAATTTAACCATAGTGAAAAAAATGAAATATTTATTAAATATTTATTCTTTTTGTCTATGATTTAACTATTACAAACACTTGTCTAGTATTGCTAGGAAACTCTTTATTATGAATCAGATTTAGTTAACAGATTGAAAAAAAATATAAATTCCAGCTTTGCTCTGGAAGTTTTAAGTCCTGCAGTCTGTGGTTAACCTTAAAAACTATTTCAAACTACGTCCATATGTTATTTGTAAACAAAGGGAAATGAGTTTGATCTAATGACAACAGATAGTGCAACCTTCCAAACTTTAGCCCTTAAGTGTACTTAAGTGGTGCCCTTTCTAAATATTCTGAGACGTATTTGCACATCTACGTGAAAATACCATTAATTTGACACCTCAAACTTTAAAATCCACCAAGCTGTTATTGAGTTATGACTGTGAAAAGAAAACTGCTTGCGTATTAATATATAGATTCCATGTTTAACAAAAAGACTGTTTCATGTTTATAAAATTTGTTGTTATGTTGGCATAGCAACTTCCTAGTAGGAGTAAAACAAATGTTATACAAGTTTGTATGTGTTCTGTTTTAAAGATATATAATAAAGTATTGTTTGTTTGAAAAGTCAAGTCTTATAATTAAATAAGGTCCACAGATTTAACCTCAACAGTTATGTTAAGAAATGTTTTACTTTTCTTTCCTATTTTTTCAACACAAGATCATCCTAAACTGTTAGCAAACTTGCCCCTTTGTTTGAGCAACACAATGTGGTTTGTGCAAGATGGTGGACCACCACACGCGCAAAATTTAAATGAAGTTTTTGGGAACAGATAGACAGGGTGTGGGGTCCATCCCATGGAAGGTAACTGTAAATCCCTAGATCAAGGATTAGACCATAGACAAATAGAATGAATATAGACTGCCAGCAGTGCTGGTTAGCATATGTTCCTGCGCCCACCACGATGAGTGTCGTGTAGTTACGATACGGCTCCTGATGCGCTCCTTGCCTGCAGCGGTGTGCGCCGTAACTAAATTTTAACATGAAGATGTAATAAACTAGGTGGTGTTTGCAGAGGCATCCACAAAAGTCAGCGGAGTCAGCAGGGTGCATATTATATTTTTGTCAACCTTCTCCATCGAGCTTCATAATTCTTCTTACATACAGTTTTAAGTGAAGACAACATTTGTGTAGAGATAAATATTGGGGTACCTAATTAGATTGGCTAAGTAATGAAGGGGAGTAAAAACACAGACTGCCATTTTAGGCATTCTCGAAGTCCTGCATCTACATTTTAAGTTTAAAACCTCTGGGTTAGTCATCAATTTTTTCCCAAACAGGACGGTACAGTTCCAGCTAGGTAGTGATAGCCTAGAAATCAACCCTTACAGTTTCAGATTGTACCATTTTGGCTACTGATAGCGGCATAAGAGGAACTTCATGTAATGGTGATTATTTAAGTGAAAAGATGAAATATATAACACTCTTAAATCTGAGACCTTCATAAAACATAACTAACTAGCCAACTAGATGAAAATCCTCAGTAAAACAATTTAAAATTTTTTACAATATCAAATTAATAGATTGAAATGAATTGTAATTTGACTTTATTTGGATTTTAATGAATGTGAACATAGCCTAAAATAAATGTTACAGATGTTATATTAACATTAACATTCGCATTGATTCCAGCCTAACCGATGTGTTACACGTTAGTAATTTTTATAATCAATCGGAAAGTGATCGAAGACAAAGGTTAAGCTGTCGAGTTTTGGCTAAAATTTGTGTGCTTCCTAGTGGTCCTTGTTGATCTTGACAAGATCGAATTATTTGCTACGTAGCGGCATTTCAAACAGATCATAAAATCCACAATTATTCAATGAAATCTGTGTATGGATGATATGTAAACTTTGTTAACGTGTTTGGTTTTCATTAACACGTTCACTACTGAGCATTGCATATATGCGATGCCGCGGTCATTGCCACAGACCAAGGTATACATTTGAATCTTACATATAGACCGGCTGTCACTTGGTTAACAGTACACACTAACCACGGGCAAAAACCTGTAAAACAGATCATTTATATTGTAATGGGCTACAATCGTGTTTGTAAATAATTTATTCTTGTTTTTTGTATTTTTTATAACCTTTTGTAATGTTGCATATTTGCGACGCCCGGTCTACAGCAAAGACAATAGTGAAAATTATCATAGTTTTCTTGAAATAGACCAAACGTCGCATATATGGGAAAGTTCATTTTTGTTTGTGTTTTGAGGTAAAAGTAAGTAAAAAACAGATTACTCAAGAACAGTTTATTACTGAACAAAAATAAAAGCTACATAGGATAATGCAGCATACATACTGCATACATACATACAGTGATGCAGAAATGTATAGACCAGTTTTTCCAACTATCATATGACGTCACCAATCATCATATCCACAGACCAAGCGACGCAGCTATGCGTCAGACATCTCTGTAGACCACTGCAGGGAATTCAGTGACTGGGACGGGTGGCGTTGTCCTGTAATCCAGCTACTAGGAGGTCACAAATTGTGGATATTTATAAGCATGCACTGTGGATGCGATACTCCCTGGTGTGGATTAACGTCCGCACGAGTGAGTACTACGACTATCCGCAGTACTATCCTGATAATTAGACCAATTCGTATATACCAAGGCAAAAATGTGGTTCGGATTCCACTATAAACTGTAGGTCCCTTAGTTGCCATTAGCTGTATGGGCTATTAATTAACAGCTGTGTCTGAGGAATGTCGGCCTTATTCACTAATAGTGGGGTGGGTTAGCAACAAATTACACCATAATAATTCACATCTGGCAACCAACGCGCCCCTTTGGATTCAGATAGTACATGCGTAGACGAGTCCAAAAAGTCCGGGACACCAATTTTTCGGGCACTCTATGGGTGTTGATGACGTAATCAATATGGCCACCAAAGATTTGTGACATGATTCTACATTTGCCTATATAACTCGGGTTCATATTCTAATAATGCCCTACATTTTTAGTGATTATTAATCACGAAAAAATTACCTTTCCGATGGTGTACTTTACTTCATTATTTACATTCATAATACTAAGAATATTTATATTTGTACTAAATATTTTGTTTTTTATTTAGATTTTTTTAAATCATTTTGCTAAGTGTCGTGGATCGTGTTACACGTAGCTGAAAACTTCTTACATACACTTTTTTGTCAGAATATTACCTTTCTAACTGTATATATTACTTATATTTTAATACAAAAACATTGCTCAAAATTTGCCATAACAATGTAGTGGTACACAGTGAGTCGTTATCACCCCGATGCAATTTATAAGAGGACCGAAAGGTAATAGCGCTATTGAGTGCTATTAAACTTTTACTTTCGTTTTAAAATTAGAGACAATAAAATTAAGTACAAGAATTAAATACCCCCGCCGCAGCAAACCTACCGACTAAGCGAATTTCCATTTGTCTGAATTCATTTTCAATTAAATATATTTTAATAACATTAGCTTTAACGAGTACCTAGGTTTGCTGCTACAAGGAAACTAATTAAGTGTGTTTTTTTGTAAAATATTGATAGCTTAGTATAAAATAAATAAATTTGCCAAGTTTGATCAAAATATATCCATAAACAAGCAAACTACAACATTTTACAATATTGTCCATAAGAATAACATAGGAATTTTAAATTTACAATATTTTAAATTTTCTCCATTACCAATAACCGAACAAAAACACTTTTACATACTAAATTAATTGTTTTTTTAAGCTCTTTAAAAAGTTCTAAAGAGAAATTGGGATATTTTGCGTTTTGAGGGTCAAAAGTGAGAAAAAACCATTTTTACCCAATAAAACCCCCCGTAAAGCCCTGTTCCCATGGTCCGATCATGCTGGTTATGCTGGAACTCATTCAAGTTAAACCCGCTTTACACCTTTAAACCAAATTTCATCCAAATCGGACAACAATTACTCAATTTGTTCCTAAAACCCCATTTTAGGATATATTTTATATATAACATAATTTATATATACTGATATTGATGTTTTATAATACTGTGCCCACAGATTTGGTCAATGGGCACTAAGGGTTAATCTGTTTGATTTAAGCCTGGATTATATTTTTGATGTATATGATATTTATGAATTTTGATATAAAATTTAAACAATATTATATAGAGTACACTCTTTTGTTTTAGCGAATTTCCCTATAGGGAAGTAGCTATTACCATAGGTGTGATCCGTGCCGGTAAGACCTAGACCCGGGACCAATTTACTTTTTCATTTTGATTTTCCTAGAGGCCAAAAAACCCATTCGTTCAAATTATATATATACAGGGTGTCCCACGAAGAGGTTTAACCGTTTGATTTTATATTTCTTACCCATTCATGGACCGAACATTTTGAAACTTTACACAATTTATAAAGTACAGAAGGTTTAAAAATGTCTGTGAAAGATCTATCTCCCGTTCCTTGTAGAAACAAAATTGTGGCGTATTGAATGTTTTTATTAACTAATTATATTATATAAATTAATTTATTATTAATTTTTAACTAGTGATGGATGACAGTTACAATAAATTTGGACTCTACTTTAGGGTTTTCACTAGGCTATGGTATAATTTCCTGATGAAAAAGCCTTATTTCCGTAGAATGCGTTAATACAAATGTTCTACAAAACCAAAAACACTATTTTTAATGTGTTTAAAGTATCATTTTTCAATATGCTCCGATTTTGTTTTTACAAGAGGTAGGGAGCTGAAACTTTCCCAGAATATTTTTAAAATTTACTTTATAGATTGTGTAAAGTTTCAAAATGTTCGGAGCATAAATTGGCAAGTAATCTAAAATCAAACGTTTAAACCCTTCGTGGGACACCCTTTATATATATACGTCTGTGAACGCGATAACTTGAGTAATTTTTGTCCGATTTTAATGAAATTTGGTTTAAAGGTGTAAAGCGGGTTTAACTTGAATGAGATCCAGCATAACCAGCATAATCGGACCATGGGAACGAGGCTTTACGGGGGGGGTTTTGCGGGATAAAAATTGTTTTTCTCACTTTTGACCCTCAAAACGCAAAATATCCCAATTTCTCTTTAGACCTTTTTAAAGAGCTTAAAAAACAATTAATTAAGTATATAAAAGTGTTTTTGTTTGGTTATTGGTAATGGAGAAAATTTAAAAAATTGTAAATTTAAAATTCCTATGTTATTCTTATGGACAATATTGTAAAATGTTGTAGTTTGCTTGTTTATGGATATATTTTGATCAAACTTGGCAAATTTATTTATTTTATACTAAGCTATCAATATTTTACTAAAAAACACACTTAATTAGTTTCTTTGTAGCAGCAAACCTAGGTACTCGTTAAAGCTAATGTTATTAAAATATATTTAATTGAAAATGAATTCAGACAAATGGAAATTCGCTTAGTCGGTAGGTTTGCTGCAGCAGGGGGAATTTAATTCTTCTACTTAATTTTATTGTCTCTAATTTTAAAACGAAATTAAAAGTTTAATAGCCCTAAATATCGCTATTACTTTTCGGTACCCATAGACATTGCATTGTTGTCATAACGACTCACTGTGTACCACTACATTGTTGTGGCAAATTTCAAGCAGTGTTTTTGTATTAAAATATAAGTTTTATATACCGTTAGAAAAAACAACAAAAAACAAAACAACAACAAAAAAGTCTAACAAAAAAGTGTATGCAAGACGTTTTCAGCTACGTGTAACGGAATCCACGAAACTTAGCAAAATGTAAAAAAAATCTAAATCAAAAACAAAATATTTAATAAAACTATAAATATTAGTAGTATTATGAATCTAAACAATGAAGTAAAGTACACCATCGGAAAGGTAATTTTTTCGTGATTAATAATCACTAAAGATGTAGGGCATTATTAGAATATGAACCCGAGTTATATAGGGAAATGTAGAATCATGTCACACAACTTTGGCGGCCATTTTGATAACGTCATCAACACCCATAGAGTGCCCGAAAAATTTGTGTCCCGGACTTTTTGGACTCGTCTACGCATGTACTATCTGAATCCAAAGGGGCGCGTTGGTTGCCAGATGTGAAATATTTTTCAGCTAACCCACCCCACTATAACAAGACTACAAGATCGCGCCACTCATCGTACACTCATCTCCATTCATACTTGGCTTAAAATACCTACTTTGTATGGTCGCCATTTAATAAGAAAGTATTATTTCAGTGCCTTCAAATAGACCGTTACAAAGATATAAGCATTTTAATAACATTAGAACCCCGACGCAAATATGCATCCTCAGTCTATTTTAATGTGACCAGCCGTCGCATATGTGTGTCGCTGGTCCATGGGAATGAAAAATGTCGTACTATTGCAGTAGCGAACAAGTTAAAACTAATTCATAACTTTTTTCATTAAAACTAATATTAAAAATTCAGTTTTTCTCAAGTAAGCCTATGGCATAAAAAACACAATATCAACTAAGACACTATTATTTAAAAATCTGTATGTACTACCATGTAAATACGTCAACTTTGTTCGCTTTGAAACACTTGGTTCTGTTTTTGTAAAACCCCACAAGATTTATATACTAATCACAAACCAATAATTCATCGCTAATATACGGGCTACTAAAAAGATTATACAGTATACGCTTTTTCCAAGTAAGCTTAGAACATTTCAAACACAACTTCAACTGTTAATTTATTTGGATGGACCGAAAGCAAACATGTTTTCTTTAGTATTAAAAATAGAACTGTCAATAAACGTCCAAACAAGATGATAAGGCTCTTAGTATAAGATTCAAGCTAGTGTCGTCATTTGATTATATTTATGATCCATACCGTTTCTGTTCTAATATCTGTAAAATAATGCTATTAGATATTTGTTGATCTACTGAATGTAAAAGTCAACAGCTGATCTTATGCCTTTGTTTGCCAAATACTACCTCTATAAGGATTACATTGAAACTTTGAGACCCCGTGGGGCAGATTCCTGAGAGATTTTGTTAACACCATATAGATGTTGGCACTCACCAATATGGTCTATATCACCATGCAAAATTTGAGAATGATTGCTTCAGTCGTCTGGGAGGAATTTGGGTATTACACAATGCACAAGAGTCGACGTATAAGAGCTTTGCTTGCTCCGCTCAACTTAAGTATTGTATTTGTAAGAAGCAGTTTTTATTTGATGAATCCCGAAGAAGAATATTTTATTTTATTTTAACAATGTAAATTTTAAGTTGTATTACAAAGTAGGAACAAGTGGTACAATTTTAAGCATTTTTTTATAAAATTTGTTTTTATAATTAATAATTAGTACAAAAGATGGCTGGTCTCTAGCTAATTTATTCGAAATGTTATCTCAATGGATTTGCTTAATTTTCTACCCTTTGTAGATTATGATGGACATAGGTTTGTCCTGTCTCACCCCAAACACTACAAAAATATGTTGTTGCACTGATAAATTAATGATTAAAAGTTACGCTGATCAGGTTTACTACTTCATATAAACATCACTGTAAAAGTGTTATCATTACATTTTAAAAGTTTAATTACATTAGTTAAACCACACAGTTTTAAATTATGCATTTTAAATCTAGCATATACACTTGGATAAATAAATATTAACATTTTTTATTTTGATCATTTATATTTTATTTACTTATAAATTCAGGTTGGTATTTATTAAATCTTGGTTCCATCACTTCAAACAGTTCTGAAACACAACAAAACATAGTTAAATTATAACCAATACTAAAACTTACCTATTGCTTGAAAAATTGTCATGAAGTTTACTTATTGTTCTAGTATAGAATAGATTGTAAATAAATACTTGTAAAAAAAAATGTTTAAGTAAAGTCTTATTTAATTTAGTTGAGTTTTTTCCTGATTAAATTATTGTCAAGACAACTATCACAGTCGTGATACATGGCGCAGCGTGATTTAAACCTACAGATCCAACAGGAAATTGAAGAGAACACACTTCAAACAAACCAAATCCATGTCAAGCCTCCAGACAATTTTTCCTTCAACACCTATGATTGGAGTGTGTGGAAGAAACGCTTTTAAAGGTACAGGTCAGTCAGTGTTCTACATAAAGCACCTGGGAAAAGGCAAGTTGATATCCTTTGCAACTGTACGGGGGATAAGGCTGAGGAAATATTTGATTAATTTAATCTCAGCCCTGATGAGTTGGAAAATTGTGAACTGATTATGGGGAAATTGAAAAACCATTTCGTTTTCAAAACAAACATAATTTATCAGCGTGCTAAATTTCTTAGACAAAAACAGGGATCCTCAGAGTCTGCTGAAAACTTCATCACGGACTTACATACTCTTGCAAAACCATGCAACTGGGGAGATTTAAGGGATGAAATGATTCTAATGCGACTTATCGTTGGAATGAATGATCAAAACCATGATCGCTTACAGTTACAAAGCTCACTAAAATTAGAAACTGCAGTTGATGCTCTTCACAGTTCAGAGGCATTAGTTAGGCAAAAGCTTGACCTAGCTGATGATCCCTCCGTTGACTACTACATTGATTGGGTGAAATTAAACACCACTTCCAAAAAGTCTTTTGGTAAGAAAACTATTTCTAATAACCATGGCAAATCCAATTCGGGAAACCTATGTAAATGATGTGTGAATACTCTATCCCATCGCCGAGGCTTGTGTCCTGCCAAAAATGTTCGGTGTAACAACTGCAAAGCAAACGGTCACTTTGCTTAAGTTTGTTCTAAGTTCGCTTGTTTGTAAAATAAACGAAAACAGTGCTCTAAACCCTGAATCTTGGGAAATTGACTTCAGATTTAATGATTCTGACATTATTAATTTTAAAATCGATACTGGAGCAGACGTTTCAGTTTTGCCAGTTAATACAAAGCTAAACAAAACAGTTCTATTGCAAAATTCCTGTAAAAGACTCTCAGGACCGGATAGGACTTGGTTAGCTGTACGAGGGATGGTAAATGTAAGGTTAGGCTATAAGAACAAGTCTTGTTTTGAGCATTTTTATGTAGCAGAAAAATCTAAAACACCGCTCCTAGGTATCCCAGCCATTGAAAAACTTTACCTTCTACAGTTGTCCGAAATGTATCTTCGACTTCGACCAACTGGTACAAAAAATATCCAGCTCTTTTCAATGGTTTAGGTAAAATGAAAGGAGCTTATGAAAATGAGTTAAAAATGGGAGCAAAGCTAATCTCAATTACAGTGTCTCGACGAATACCTCTACAATTATGGTCAAAAACCAAGGAAGAGATATGGAGGACATAACTCCAGTAGACCATGCCACACCTTGGTGTTCCCCATTGGTCGTCGTACCAAAGAAAGACAGCGGTATCGTATCATATAGCTCATGATACGATAATGAAATGTCCCAGCATTTATATTTAAATTTAACTAGCTGTTACCCACGGGCTTCACCCCGTTTGACTTCATAAGTATTAATAAAACTATTGATTGGTTAAGTTAACCTGAAATTAACAAAATACAGTAAAACAAACAAATAATCACACCTGATTTTTAGGCCAGTAAAATTAGTTAACAAATTGGCTGTGCCAGGAAATAATTTTCGGAAAGCTGGAAATCGTTTTAATCCTTTCGTTTTGTATAGAAGTAAAAGGATTTAAAGTTTGTCCCATTTTTCCAGGTGAGCTTCTGACCTGGGACCACAAAAACCTTGAAATTTAGGGTTATTTTTTTAGTTTTTACTAAAACGCCAAAGAACCGTCCAGCCTACAGAAAAACACATAATTAAGGAATTGTAGAGTATAAAGTTCCGCATCCATTGAGTATATGGTGATGAATATCGAAAAAATATCAAGTTATTTATAGTAATTTAAATAAAGTTATTTTATTAAGAAATTATTTAACATTTATATTTATTCTAGAAAATGGATTCCAAGTACATTATTATTTACAAAGTAATTAAAACAAACTAGTGGCATGTAGGGACATAGGTCCCTAAAAGACTCAAAATGTAAAACAACTTATTGTTATATTAAAAATACTATAAAATTATTTTTTGTCACGATGGTTATACCTTTACCTGTACACCATATATTTGTGTAAAAAGTCTCAGATTTCTTTGGATCTTGTTATATGAAATCCAATTGTGTTTCTGTCCGTTGCGCGGCCATCCGATGAAGATTAAACTTTAGGGAAGTACGATTCAAAATGGACAACATGAGGAACAGTTGAACAAGAGGAATGAGGAACAGTTTTATTAGCCAAACTGAGTATTATTTTAGGATTCCATTTCCCAGTTGTCCAAGCCAATCACGAAATTCCTTTCCATATTAGAATTGACAGTTGACACAAAAATTTTTGGTTTGGTTTTTGGTTTTCAAAAAGACTCAACTATAGATAACGTTATTCCTGATTTTAAAATAGTATACAGTACATTGCAGAGTTAACTGGCTAAGAAGAAAACCAACTGTGTATATTGACTACTGGCTTTGAGATACAGCGAGATCACCTATAATTCAAGTAAACAAAAACCAGCTGTGTATGGATTCAAATGCTATTCTTATGGAGGACATTTTACGTTTTATCTAATTTTGTGTTAAAATTTGGGGAATTACACTCGGGATCAAGACCTTTAATTTAAACCCTCTCCCGTCGTTCTACGACTTCCCAGTCGGCCACAATTTTGACGCAAAGAATCGGCTTACGTAGTTAATATATAGATAGATTACAAATACCCTGGCCGCAGCAAACCTGCAGACTAAATGATTTTCCATTTACCTGGCTGGATTTATACTAAAATATTCCCTAAAAATGTTCAGATTTATTTCCTATTTAATTAACATTAATTTTAGTGAGTCCTTAGGTTTGCTGCTACAGGGAAGATATTGAGATGTGTTTTTATTGCAATGTCGATAGCTTAGTATTAAATAAACAAAATTTCCAAATTTGGTTTAAATATATCCATAAACGAGCAAACTTCAACAGTTTATTCATTCTCAATAAGAATAACAAGGGAATTTAAATTTAAATTTTTTTTAATAATCCCCGTAACCATTGGGCATACAACAACGCTTCAATATAAAAATAAATTATTTATTTGTTTAAGCTCTACAAAATGGTTTGGAGAGAAATTATGAAATTTTGTGCTTTTTGGGTCAAAAATGGGAAAAATAAAATTTTACCATATAAAACTCCCCATAAACCCCCGCTCCCCTAGTACGATTATGATGGTTCATGAACTCATTCGAATAAATGTAGGTTTACACGTTTGTACCAAATTTCATCAAAATCGGATCATTTTTGCTCGATTTATCGCGCTAACAGACATATATAAATAAATAAATATATATATATATTTAAACGGATGGTGTTTTTGGCTTCTGGGGACCTTAAAACGAAAAAGTAAATCGGTCCCGGGTCTAGGTCTTACCTTGAGACCCACGGTAATAGCTTATTCCCAATATGGGAAATTCGCTAAAAACTTATAAGATTTTTTGTCTCTTTCGTGGTGAATCCGTAACTGCAGGTCATGCTCAGTACGCCTCCTCCTCTGTACGTGTGTCTTAGCTTACTTGTGGTTTTTCTTTCTCTGGTGGATTGGTGCAAGAAACACCTAGAGTTGTACGAGGCATGTGTTTTAAGTAAGTTCCGTTTTTAAATTTCTCCGTTCCAGCGCTGCGATTGGCATTTTGGACATTTGCACTGTGTATGTGCATCTACTGGCAAGCCTGCGCCGAAAATTTATGAACACTTGCCTGGAACTCATGCAGAGGGCATTGTCCATAGTGGAGAAGTGGTGTAACCAGGAAGGTCTGAGGGTCAATCCAATGAAGACTGTAATGGTACCATTTACAAGGAAGAGAAATGTTGATATCGCTAGAGTACCAACTCTCTTCGGTAATCAGATCCAGGTTAAGAGGGAGTTCAAGTACCTAGGAATAAGGCTGGACGACAAGCTCACCTGGAACAGCCATTTGGCACATATAACGCAACGTTCTCAGACCACACTTATGATGATGAGGCGGGCTGTTGGGAAGACCTGGGGTCTAAGTCCACAAATGACTAACTGGCTATACACTAGGGTTGCAAGACCGATGATGGTGTATGGCTCGGTGGTCTGGTGGACCAAGGTAATGCAAACTACCGCTGTAAAGAGACTACAAAAGATCCAGCGAGTGGCATGCCTTAGCATCACAGGAGCCATGAGAGGCACTCCAACTGCAGCCCTGGAAGTAGTGCTAAACCTGCCACCTCTCGACATCATTGTGAAAGGAGAGGCAAGGATGGCAGCCTATAGAATGGCTTGTAGTGGCAACTGGAAGTATAATGCCTCCAGTGAGCACACAAGAATTGTAGACAAGGTGCAAAAGAACTCCTTGGAAATGCTACCAGACAGGATGGTGAAGATCATAGATCTAGAAAAACCATACAATGTGCGATTGGCATTGTACATCCACAATTCCTTCTTGAGTAGGAAGACCCTGCGGAAGGTGGTTGGCTTTATTAGCGGCCATTGGGTATTCCGTGGACATTTACACAAGATGGGAATTCAAGTTGAAAGCCTCTTATGTAGGAAATGTGGAGAGGAGGAGGAGACAGCATTCCACGTGATATGGATTGACAGGGATGCCTGGGATAAGGGTGAACCTGAATTCATGAAAAAGGGGATCACCTGGTATACGGATGGCTCGAAAAAGCCAACGGGCACGGGGGCTGGAATATATGGAGTCAGACCCAAGGTGCAGTTCTGCGTAAGTTTGGGAAAAATGGCCACTGTATTCCAGGCAGAAGTGGTGGCCTTGTCTGAGTGTGCGAGAGTGTGTTTGAAGCGCGGTCTTATAGGCCACACTATATACATGAACTCAGACAGCAAAGCAGCACTAATGGCACTTGACAGTTTCGACTTTACCTCCAAGGCTGTATGGGACTGTCATCAAGCCATGAAAGCCCTGGGAAAGACCAACAGGATCATCCTTAGTTGGGTTCCAGGGCACAAAGGTATTGCTAGCAATGAGGGAGCTGACAAGTGGGCAAACAAAGGAGCTGAAAGCCCGCTCATGGGTCCAGAGCCGACGTGTGGTATTGCTTACAACACAGCACGGAGAGCTGTTCGCCAGTGGATGGGCATAGAACATCAAAGGAACTGGGAAAGAACAGAAGGAAATGTACAGTCAAAGAGAATGCTGAAGGCACCTACAGGTGCGATAGCGGCAGAAGCCCTTGGGCTGAGTAGGAAGACCCTGCGGAAGGTGGTTGGCTTTATTAGCGGCCATTGGGTATTCCGTGGACATTTACACAAGATGGGAATTCAAGTTGAAAGCCTCTTATGTAGGAAATGTGGAGAGGAGGAGGAGACAGCATTCCACGTGATATTTATGTGCCCAGCCCTGCAAGGTCTGCGCATGAGATCCCTTGGCCTATCGACTGGAGATCAAAGGGAAGAACGGGTCACCATTGTCAAAAGGATCTCACGGTTCACAAAGGACCTGGGATTTGACAAAGAATGAGGACCTGTGAATGAGGGTGCACAATAAGCTGTTCTAGCTGCGATGCAATCCCATGGTTACTTGAAGCCTGGCCCTCTATTAAAAAAAAAAAAAGCCTGCGCCGGAAATTCGGCAAAAATCGGCCCTGTTTACATCCGGCTTCGAGCATTCGAAATGTTGACGCCGATTGAGACTGCCACCGACTGTGAAGTGCGTGTGCTGTAATTAGGTTTTAACTGCTAATGGCGTGAAAGCCATTGAAATTCATCAAAAGATAAGTCAAGTGTATGGCGAGAACATTATGAGTGGCGGAATGTTTCACAAGTGGGTAAGGACATTTAAAGACGGCCCCACTAACGTAAATTGATTTTCCCATTTTTGACCCAAAAAGCAAAAATTTCATAATTTCTCTCCAAACCATTTTGTAGAGCTTAAACAAATAAATAATTTATTTGTATATTGAAGCGTTGTTGTATGCCCAACGGTTACGGGGATAATAAAAAAAAAAATTTAAATTTAAATTCCCATGTTATTCTAATTGAGAATAAATAAACTGTTGTAGTTTGCTTGTTTATGGATATATTTAAACCAAATTTGAAAACTTTGTTTATTTTATACTAAGCTATCGACATTGCAATAAAAAAACACATCTCAATATCTTCCCTGTCGCAGCAAACCTAAGTAGTCACTAAAATTAATGTTAATAAAATAGGAAATAAATCTGACAATTTTTTAGGGAATATTTTAGTATAAATCCAGCCAGGTAAATGGAAAATCACTTAGTCTGCAGGTTTGCTGCGGCAAGAGTATTTGTAATTCGTATTAATTACTTTGTAAATAATAATGTACTAGGAATCCATTTTCTAGAATAAATATATATATAAGTTAAATATGCAATGTTCAATCATTTCTTAATAAAATAACTTTATTAAATTTACTATAAATAACTTAATATTGGTTCGATATTCATCACCAGATACTCAATGGATGCGGAATTTTATACTCTACAATTCCTTTATAGTGTGTTTTTCTGTAGGCTGGACGGTTCTTTGACGTTAAAGTAAAAACTAAAAATAACCCTAAATTTCAAGGTTTTTGTGGTCCCAGGTCAGAAGCTCACCTGAAAAAATGGGACAAACTTCAAATCCTTTTACTTCTATATAAAACAAAAGGATTGAAACAATTTCCAGCTTTCCGAGAATTATTTCCGGGCAAAAACCTATTTTTACTGGCCTATTTAATCCTACTAATATTATAAATGAGAAAGTTTGGATGTATGTATGTATGTTTGTGACAAGTAAAAGCAAAAAATACTGGTCGGATTGGGCTGAAATTTTGTGTGATGATAGCTCACATTCCCAATTAACATATAGACTCATTCTTATCTCAAAAGTCCTTTCGGGCTCCGCCCCAGTGGCCCTGGAGTTTCCATCCACCTTATAAGTATTCATACACGCGTGCCAAATTTCAACTCCCTAGCACTTCTAGAAGTGGCCAAACATTTTTATCTCCAGTGAGTTACACATCGGGCTGTATAGTATTTAGATTTAAAAGGAATTAAATAATTTTTTCAGCTGTTTCAACTGCACAAGTTGGTTCTGTGATATTAAATAGCATTAAAACGTTGCAAGGTTTACCAACAAGGTGCAGCACTATTATTTTTTTTTTCATTTATGACAACATCTAATTTGAACCAACTAGCAACAAAAAGATGCGAAAATGAGAATTTCACTTTTTTCATTGTTTAGGTGCAGTGGTAGAACATTGTGGCTGTGGTAGATGTGCCATATACGATAGCATACCGTAAATTAAAATAACCAAATTTTCTTTAACCATGTTCTCTCCAATAACTGTAATAAGCATTTTATATGCCAACCCCGTACGAAGGACGGGTACTCTGCTAGTAAGGTAATAAATGAAAGAATAACAAACAAATAAGTACAGCTGAGGTATTTTTAACATTGGGTATATGGAAAGTTCCATTTAGAAAGGAATTAAAGGGCTTAAAGGGCAATTTATGAAATAATGGATAGTTTTGGGCAAGGTTTCTCGTCATGACTAACATTTTAAGTATATGGCTTATGGGGGTGTGACTTCTCAAAAGTTCATGGGTACTTTTGGCTTTATATATAGATTGTAGGCCTTGAATAAGTAAATAACAGTTTTCCATTTATTTCTTCCTGATTGTTCATCAAATATTTTTTTTATTCATAGACCTACAAACATAAAGCTAAGTTTATCCTTAAACAGAATCTCTTGAAACTTATAATTTCAGTTGCTTTAAAAAAATACTACCGCCGCAGAAATCCTGCAGACTAAGCGAATTTCTATTTACCTGGCTGGATTTCTACTAAAATATTCCCTGAAGATTGTCAGCTTTATTTCCTATTAAAATAAAATTAATTTTAATGAGTACCTAGGTTTGCTGCTACAGGAAAGGTATTGAGGGGAATTTTTATTGAAATGTTGATAGCTTAGTATGAGATAAACAAAATTGCCAAATTTGATTAAAATATATCCAAAAATAAGCAAGCTTATGTATTCTGCGTAAGAATAACATGGGAATTTTGGATTTAAAGTTCTTTTTTTAATTATCTCCGCAACCGTTAGGCATACAACAACACTTCAATGGACAAAATTATTTTTTTTTCTTTTTTTTAGACCATCAGCTCTACGAAATGGTCTGGAAAAAAGTTGTGAAATTAGTCAAAAATGGGAAAAACCTATTTTTTACCCCATAACCCATATTGATTTTTAGCTTTAATATAAAATGATTAAAAAACCAACAAATATACGAATTTCAACACAGTAATATTTTTAAAGATCATAATTTAATGAATAAATTGACGTTTATTGCAATGTTATACCAAGAATTCTTGAGTTATAGGCGTTTTATTAAACGGTGCCCCCCGCCATATTGCCCCACTCCCCCCTGGGATGTCGACCACGCTGGGGGGCGACAACATGCGTCATAATAGTGCCTATAACAAGAATCAGAAATAAAATTGCGTCACCCTTTTCTTGCATACTCAACCCTCTTCAGATCCTGGACTAAACACGGGTTTTGGCAAATACCTTTGGAAGAAAAATCACAAGATTTCACCACTTTTTGACACCTTGGGGCGATTTAAGTTCTAGGTCCTCCCCTTTGACATTACATCAGCTCCGGATCATTTCCAGAAACGTATCCATGCTGCTCTTGGTGATGAAAAAAATGTAAAAGCTTACATTGATGATATCCTATGGGGATGCACACAAGACGAGCATGACAAGGTTTTGATGGAGGTTCTGGAAAAGCTTCAAAAGGAAGGCATTACCTTGAATAAAGAGAACAGTCTTTTCACAGCCAAAAATTAAGTTCCTTGGCTTTGAACTGAGTGCTGATGGCATTTCTCTTGATCAGGAGAGAGTTAAGGCTATTTCTGAGATGGAGCCTCCAACTGATGTGAAAGGTGTACAAAGATATCTTGGAATGATCAATTTCAGTGAAAGATATATTCCAAATAGGTCTGAGATTTTGAAGCCTATTCACGAGCTACTCAACAAAAATAATGTTTAGATATGGGACAAACCGCAACAATAAGCTTTCGATACTATCAAAGATCTTCTTACTACAGCTCCTCACTTAGCTTTCTATGATCCTAACTGCCGAACAATGATTTCATCTGATTCATCATCATTTTTTTGTATCGGCGGAGTATTATTGCAGCGAGAAAAAAGTGGCACATTCAAACCAGTAAGCTACATTTCACATTCTCTCACTGATGCAGAAAGAAGCTATTCCATCATAGAACCTCTCAGAACCTTTCACCTTTCATATATCCCAAGGGAAATATGAAAATAAAATGATTAAGTATTGCATTGTCATAAATTTGTGGGCTATGTTTCAAGTTTCAAGTCTCTAGCTCATCGGGAAGTTAGTGTAAAATCAATTGCAAAATTTGTACTGGACAAGAAAGCGAGCTAATAAAAACGTTTTAATATATGGTTAACTTGGGGTCTTATAGGGGCTGGAGGCTCGCCTAGCCCATATTAATGGTTGCCCATGCCTTGTTCACCTACCAACTCCTATGCCCACATTTGCACAGTATTAACAATGTTTTGCACAGTGAATGCCAGTTGCGGTTTTTTAGTTCATTGAGACAATGGTTAAAAATCTTGGTATTTCACTGAGTTAAAGATTGCCAAACTTACTGGGGAAGTATCTGAGACTACCAAGGATTACAAACGCTGGTAGTCAAACACGCCGATCTGCAAGCAAAGAATCATGGTATAGTAGCCTCTGAATCACTAAATTTAAGTTACCTTGCTTTGAAGAGTGATCCATTGTAAAAGTGCACTACTTTAGTTTCAGACTTCTAGAGTCCATCATCATACATTTGTAGAACACTCACAACAAAAACACATGACAAAATACGCTATCCGATATAATACTGAAAGACTGGTCAGTGTTATCAAAGTTTCAACTTTGATTAATCTTCTCTATGGGAACTGATAGGCAACCGCAGCCGGCCAACACCAAAGCCCCTCCATAAGCCAAAATGAAATGAAATGAAAAATGAAATGAAATAATATTTTATTTCCCATAAATTATATACATATAATTACATTGTATTTTTTTTTTACTTAAAATATACTACAGCAAACATTACAACTAGATAACAAAACAAAAAATTAAATTCTGTAGAAATAAAGCCAAAAAGTGCAAAAAAAATACGTTCTAACAGAGGAAAAAGTCTACATAGGCAGGGCCTGTGCGTAGACTCGAGTTGCGAAAAGGTTAATTTAGATGGGAGGTAAAAAAATGAATAGGAAAACAAAAACTAATTAGTATAATTTTAAATAAAAAAAAAGTTTTCTTGCTTGAAACTGAATTTTTAGTGTTCTGGAAATAATTGACGATAAAAAAATTTTTTTGTACAATACTGAGGAAATTTATAAAAATCAGGTGAAGATTGAAGAGGAGAGGTGGAATGTGGTGTGTTGGCCAGTCAGTGAGGGTGGTGTATCAGTGATTGTGTAGGGTCAACGGTCAGGTCCGCCCAGCGTGATAACGGCCTCGGTGTCCTCTGCACTCAATCCTACAAGCCACGCTACTACATGCTTCTTAAATAGAGAGAGAGAGGGTGAATTTAGAATGTTGACATTTTGATATCTGTTACACATGTTACGATAAATGATTTGGGTTAAGTGAAAGCAATTCGTTTGTGAAAATGATTTTAAGGTTTGTGGAACATTTATACCAACATTTCGAGAAAAGCGCGTATTGTGTGGATGAGTAATTTTTATAAAAATATCATCAAAGTTTTTGTACATGTGAACTAAAATAAATTTTAAAAATAACTGTCTGACTGTCAAAACTCCCGTTTCTACAAAAAGGTCATCAGTTGAATATCTAAAGTGTTTTTTAAAAGCAACTTTAAGTATTGTTTTCTGTACAACAAAAACAGGTTGCAAGATAGTTTTGTAAGCACCACCAAAAGCAATAATTCCAAAAGATAACAATGATTGAACATATGCATAGTATGCTATTTTAATTTCTTGCTCCTCGAGTATATCACTAAGTTGCCTAAATGCATAAATATATTTACGTAATTTATTTTTTAGATATTCAACATGTTCCGACCATTTCATCTTTGAATCAAAAACAATACCAAGATATTTGTATGAATCAACTTTTTCAATTTTGCTACAAAAACAAGAGTTATTGGAATGACTTCCACAGACATGAATAGATAGGTTATCAAGTTTGTATTCGGTTATCTTGCGTAATGAAATTGGCATGAATTTGGTTTTCGTTATATTAAGAGACAATACATTTTGGTCAAGCCATTTTTTTAGCAAACAGAGGTCTGATTCAGCCTTGTTTTTAACCTCCTCCCAGGATGATCCGGTTACAAATATTAGAGTATCATCAGCAAATAATGTTAATTTTCCTTCTGTTTGAATTTTAGAAATATTATTAATATAAATGAGGAATAAAAAAGGACCAAGTGTCGAACCCTGGACCACACCATACTCCACTGGCAAAACATCGCTTGACACTTCACCAAGTGCGACAGTTTGTAGCCTATCAGAGAGGTAGCTGCTGAACCAAGCGAGCGAGGTGCCGCGCACCCCGACAAGCTCAAGTTTACGCAACAATCGGCTTCTGTCCACTGAGTCAAAAGCTTTTTTCAAGTCTAAAAATATTAACATACTTCGTTTGTTGCCATAAATTGCCTCGTTAATGCATTTATTAATATCAAATAAAGCATCAGATATGTTTTTGTCACTCCTGAAACCATACTGATTTTCACTTAAAATATTGCACTGGTGGAGGTAAAAAACAAGTTGGTCTTTAGAAATTTTCTCTAATAGCTTAGCGATTACACTTAACAAAGAAATCGGACGATAGTTATTCATGTCTGTGAAATCATTGGATTTGTGCAATGGAATGATCTTGGCCAATTTCAGCTCGTTTGGGAATATGCCAGATGTCAGGCTAAGATTGACAATGTGCAAAAGAGGAGCACATAGAGAGTGGATGTTTTCTTTAAGAACAAAGGCCGAGATACCATCATGGCCAGGTGCAGACCCTCCGCGCAGACCCTGGACGTAACGTTCTATGTCAGCGTGTGTGACCGTGTTGAATGTGAAATTCGTGTCGAGTGAGAAGTCAGCGTCGTTTACGACTGGAGCCCCAGATGCATTGATTGAGTTGGCCAATTTAGAACCTACTGATGTAAAGAACTTATTGAAATCGTTTGCTATTTTAGTCTTCATGTTCACATTATTCGAAGAACCAGGTACAACTTTTTCAAATGGAAAATGGTCCTTAGAGCAATTCCTGCCTGATATTTCACTAACTATGCCCCAAAATAATTTTGGATCCCTGTTAGATTCTGAAATTTTACCCCTATAATAATTTTTCTTTGCGAGTTTGATGTTTTGATTTAAAGATAGGCGCAGGGCCCTGAATCTATCTAGAAGTAATATATTAAAAGGTTGGGTTTTGATCTTTTTACTTAACTTGTCTCGTTTTCGAATTAATGTAATGAAATCTACGGTAATCCAAGGCTTTATCTTTTTAAATCTTGTTGAATGATTTTTAATTGTTTTTGTTGAGGCTTCAATACAGTTACTCAATGTCAAACAAAAACATGCTGTGCACTGATTAACCTCGTGATTACTCATTATTGGACTCCAGTCTGTTTTTGTAATATGTTCCGTTAGTAAAGCGTGATCAATGTAGGTGCGAAATTGGTTCTGTGGCAGAGTGTCATTTCCAGTTCCTGTAGGTGTCTGAATGGTGTCAGTGATTGTAAGAGCAGTGCTGTAATGGTCAGTGATGTGAGATTGTATGACAGCAGATTTGACTCGTCTCATATCATGAAAACGGACAAAAATGTGGTCAATACAAGTAGATGTGTTGTGTGTCACTCTGGTCGGCTTGTCGATGCACTGGACTAGTCCAGCACCTAGTAAAGTGTTTAAGTAAAGATCCGTTATTGCATCAGTTTTGTGTAAGTCGATGTTAATATCACCCAAAAAGATACAATGAGTATCTTTACTTATGCGATTATAATAGCATTCCAAACCATTTATAAAATGATCAATTTCACTATCAAACGTCCTGTAAACAGCTAACAGATTGAATATTTTATTAAAATGACTGAATTCCAAAGAAATACCAAAAACACTGTTGATGTTAACTTGAGTTACGGTAGCAGACAGACGTTTGTTGATGAAAACAATGACTCCGTCATTTTTGTTGTTTTGTGTATCTGTCATTGTACAGTCAAACCCGTCCATGTGACCCACCTCCCCCCCGCTCAACCAACACTCTGATAAGACGATGATATCTAGATTAGCATTCAAAGACTGTAAATACACTGATAAATCGTCAAAATTTTTTGAGAAACTTCTGATGTTTGTGTGAAATATTTTAAGAGTACTATTTATTGGGGTTTCATTGAAAAATCTTTCGCTTTCAAAAACATTATCCAGCTCCAAGCAAGAATCGTATTCAAAAGTTGTATTTTCATCTGTATGTACATTTGCATATTTTTTATGTTCTTAGGCTTTACTCTATAAAAATCTGTTAACTGGAAATGGATTTAAATACGGAGTGGCCTTTTTCCCTATTCCCAAAACGTGGTTCATACTTTCTCAGATGTAAATTTTCCCTCATATTGTCCCCTCAAATTATCGGCTTCTACAAAAAGACCAATTGTCGCATAGGGATCGGAAACAGCAGGAATAGCAGTCAGAAAAGTAAAGAACACAGCGCTTGTTTCAGATTTTAAGTAGCTTACATGGCTGCAACAGTAGCTTGTTGGGATACCCTAATTGTAGACAATCCTTGTGATTTCTACATCGCTTTAAAAACAAAAATAGTCGCAAAAAGGGTTTACTGTACCAATCTGTTTTGATGTCAATGTCATATTCGCTCATCTTATTTTCTATCCAGTTGATGAATTGGGCAACACTGACGTAAACACTAGGAGTCTCGGAGCCACATCCAATGCCCCACGCCACAATGCCAGCTTGTACGTATACCTGAGGGTCCAAGGTTGAGGGGCACACAAGCGGGCTCCCACCATCTCCCTGAACATTCCACATGATATGTCTCAACTATTGTTTGATTACATAAGATTAAGACAAACATCAGGACGATAGGTGATTGGTTTTTCTGAAGTGTAGTGTAAACTACACTCTAATTTCCTATAAGATATACAGTATACTCCCTCTTATCTGGACACCTTTTAACCGGACACCGGTTTAACCGGACTACACTCGGTGGAAATGACATCTCTTTAACCGGACAATTTTTATCAGCACATTGGTTTAATCGGTCTAGATCGGCAGGAAGTGGGAAGTACTGAAACGACTGTTCTCGTTGGAAAGATTTGAGACCAGTGATCACGTGTCTAAATACAATTATCTCCTAAATTTAAGTTGAATATCACAGTAAACAGTCTGTTTTAACAAATTTTTGGGAACGTCGGTTTAACCGGAAAACCCGTTATCCGGACTGGCCTCGGTCCCGAGGAGTCCGGATAAGAGGGAGTCTACTGTACTCCCATAGAAAGTGTGCTTCTCTCCCTTTTATACTATAATTTGTCTATCGGAAATAACTTTAAATATATGTTTAGTTAACATCTTAAAAATATGAAAAATCTGCAAGTAGAATGTTTTACCTGCTGCAAAAAATTCTTTGATAGATACAACAATCATAAATTCAGTAATTTTTCAAGTCATATAACTGTTTTAAGACTTTCTTCCCATTTGAACTTTGGTTTGAACTGAATTTGTTATTAAAAGTGTATTGTAACATATCATAACAAAAACTGTAGAAAAAAGTATGGATCACACTTTGCATACACCTACCTCCGGATGCTCTAAGACAAAGAACCAACCTGACATGTGTCGTGCCCCTTTATTCCACCCGCACATATGAAGGATTCGTGCAACTTAAATCTCTGTCCAAGCCTTGTGTTTCGAAGAGCCTTGAGACATGGTTCTCTTGATACTATTGGCTTTTCAACCTTCTTCAGGATTACTTGGTACTTGCCTTCTTTGCCTGTGAACTTATTTGTACATTACTTTTTTGTAGACTTGACTTACACATTTTACCAACACTGGATTTAATTTTTTTGATCTATTAAAAGACTGGGACTAACAACTAAACACATTCACTGCTAATGATATGTAATACTTTTATGTATGGCTAAAAAACATAAACATAAACATGATCATATATATGGAGTGCAATTATATCTTTAATTATACAGGGTGAGCAGGGGTGCCCACAAGGGGGGGCTGTGACGCAGACTGCGTCATTGAAATTCTTGGGGGGGGGGGCTCAAAAAATTCAAATGGGGGGGGGGAGGTGGCTAAAGCTAATTGCAACAGTGTTCAACGTGACGACAATCCAAAATATACTACGAAGTCGCCAGATAGAAAGTGGATTAATTAATGACAATAGTTATATTATTGAATTCAAATAGTTAAAATAGGATTTTACGATAGTTTAGAATTCGTGTAGGAAGTTATTATTTAAGATTAGCAAGACGTGAGATCCAAGAGGGAGGGCACGGAATGGCTCAACTGCTGTGATAGATAAAAGATAACGCGTGGTACAGACACGTCCAGCTACACCGCGACTTAGCACAGAACGCTTTGTTGACATAAAGCTCGTTAAAATACAATCAAGTAGCATAGGCTACAATACTTTACACTATTGTGTAGATACTAGATTACCTGAGTTAATAGTGAGAGGGGGGGGGTAATGAAAAATACGGTTAATCCAATATATTATAAAAACAGATGACAAACTCATCAAAACGCTGTAAACAGCCATTAACGTCACGATTATCATTTTTATAAACAAAATTCAATATTGTACAATCTTTATTATTGTGCAATAACATTATTATTGTAAATTTCAAATCATTTATCTTGGTTCAGTTGTACAAACGGCAACGTTTAAAATTATAGCTAACTCAAACTGTACTAATCACCAGCCAAACATTGCATTGCTATAAATAACGTAAATATTAAAGGAACCTTTAGAAAGTGTTAAATCAATGATTTGATTTGATTTGCTAATTTTATACCCCAAATACTCAATCTCATTTACCATAAAGCTTGATTTTTGACATTTTTTTTATCATTATACATGACCCCAGGGGCGTCGCCTTGGGGGGGGTAGGGGGGGGAGCCTCCCCCCCCTAGAATCTGGGAAAGAGAAAAGTTGGGAATTTCCTTGCCATGAGTTGGGACAGTTGGGAAGTCGGATACAAGAAAAATATATTTTTAAACTAAACAAAATTTAAATATTTGCAAAAATCCATCAAAGGGAAAAATTTCTTTGACTTGGACAAATAAACTTGACGCTTCTTTGATTTAATTTAACTTTGATTAAACAAGGCTAAACCATGGCTAAACACGCCTTATTTTAAGAAATCAATAATCAATTAGCGGTAAAGCTTGTTGGAATTTCGTTTACGAGAAATTTTGTTCCTTATTGGACGCATGTTGGGTACCTTGATCCTGTCCTGTGTTGATTATTCTGAATGATTCGTCTGCAAGTTTGAATTTTGAAAGTGCAAGCAATGTAGCTCTTCTGTTCAATTATGTTGTTTGTTAGTGTTTACAAGAAATTCAAAAATATTTTTCACGTCAGTCACATGAAATATATTTTATACCTTTTTTGTGGTATTTGGAGCAGGCTAACTGACCGGAGTACTTGCTAATAAGCAGATTAAAATAACATTAAACATAGGTTTTGTGTATCGGTATTACCTTTAAAACTCTTATTTTTTAATAAACTAAATGGAATATTTATTCTCTGAATATATTTTAAAAATCTACACAAGTTATTTAACACTCCTAATTAAGGATTTACAAAAATGAATCAACTAATCACTCTGAAACAGATCTACGTGGACAAAACATAACCTAAAATTTGATGTTTGACTTTCACTCTAAGTTTGATTTTTGTCTAAGTTCTAGTTTGATGAAGATGAAGGTTAACATTTTTATTGTATGTATAAGTTTATTATCAACCAAGTTGAACGTTTTTATTTTATACGAGTCTTACTTTAGGTTTATTCCTTTCTAGGCTAGAGTAATATTATTCACAACACTGATATTAATATTTCATCATTACAAACTTGTTTAGGCCTACCCTAGCTGTAAGTTTTATGAAAGTTAAAATGTTGATCTTAACTTCTAAAAGTATTTTAATTTCATTATTTTGTAATAAAATATATTTTCTATACCCACTAATTTGTACTCTGAGGCTTATTTTATATCACTAAAATTTTACACTGCTACGTCTGCTACCACAATGGTTTTTAAAGTTTTTTGGATTCGAAACATTACTTGTTCAAGCTTTTTGAAGTCATAAAATTTCATTATGAATTGGTAGAAGTTTTAGAAATTGAGTAATTTTGTATAGGATGTAAAACTAGCTATGTTTTGTTAATGCGAGTTTATAAATACTGAATTGAATGTTACTGCAGTGTAGTATAATAATTTGTAGATTTTTAAAAATAGTACCGGTACAGAAATTGATTTAAAAAAAAAATAGTTGGGAAATCTATGTTAGGCAGTTGGGAAATTTGAGGCTTCTCCCCCCCCTGGAATTTAACCAAGCAACGCCACTGCATGACCCTCCCCTTAACTGATCTATTCTTGAAAAATAATCAGAAATCACAAAGTTATCCAACTTACTCAGCAGTCGAATATTTTTGTTGTCCAACCAATGCTCATTTAGTGAAACTAGTGTATATGTTGCTCGAAATCGAGCATTTGCAAAGAAGTACAGGAGTTATTTATAAACAAATAACTTGTTTAAAAACTAATAACAGTCATAATTTCTGATGATTTTAAAAGAGTCAACTAAAATATTATTAACAAAAGGAAATGCTCACAATTTACATGACAGTCCTATTCCAGTTTAAAGGGTTAATTTTTAACAATCAATCTGCACATGTACGGGAAAAGGTAAGCTTACAATTTAAGTCAACGTAAAAAGGCTGTCAGCTTTTATAATGTACCGTACCTAAGTTATTTAGCCAATTTGTAGGCAATAAGGTGTAGGCTACTTTAAACTCTACAGGACAGTAGGCAAAAACTGGCAGAACTCTGAAATGGTGTTATTTATCATAGGCTTACTCATATGCCAAATCCTTAGAAATAACTAATAACTGATATCATTTAACACAAACCAACATCCAAAACTAAAAACATTTTTAATACAACATAGATAATTTACACATTGACTGTTTTACATATGTTCTTCTTCTCACTATTAATTTTTGCTTCGCAGCGGGAAAAATCTGTTTCATAATCATTGAAATAGATTTATAATAAATAATTTATCATAAAGCTTAGGAAGAAATAAACCTACCACATAGTTGTTTTACACGGTGGAAGCAAAATACATTTTTTTGGATCAGCTGTCGGAATTTGTGAAGTAGGCATTTGACAGTTCTGCTTGTTAACAATAAAATGTCAAAGCAAATGTAAACATTGTGGATTTTCTCATGTTTCCATGGAGACCAATTATTTAATATTAAATTTCTGACAGCAGCTGGAGTTTCAAAACAATGTTTGTTCCCCATGTTAATCTTACGGAGAAATACGAAACTTTAAAGGTCCCTAGGGCCTCACTCTCTAATTATTTACCTAAAAAGAAAGTTTCCTGCACAACTTCACGTTACGCTCTTTCCAATGACACCAAAAACATGTCAATCGGTTCAGTAGTTTCGGAGGAGTAATTGTCACAAAAATCGTGCTTGCGTATTAAATAAGTATAGATAACATCAACATATTTTGCCTGATTTTCCAAAAACAATTGTAACTCCAAATGGTTATTTAAAAATCCCTGTACATTAAAATGTAAAATATTAACACAATTACTTAATTTATTTTTAAAATCAACTTTTCCCCTCATTGGTACAAGGTTTCTTCTCCTAAAAAAATACTGTTATTCCTATTGGTATTTACATAATCCCTATGAACTAACTTATTTCTAATATTTACATGTGATTCATCATTATCTCTGCTTGGCACACCACACTGTAAAACGGTACTCTGCTTTTTAACCGACACTTCACTCACACTTTAATTCTGAGGCTGCTCGTTGTGTGCTGAACACTCTGGAGATTGGACCTCAGGGCCGTTGGTTCTGCTAGGGGACTCAGGGATGATGCTGATGTCATCGAGATGTGAGGTAACTGAATGGGTTGAAACTGGAGGTGATGATCTCTGGTCTGCACACTTCTGCATAGAGGAGTTTTTTGCTGCTTCCTTTTGAATTTCTTTTTTCAGTTGAGTCAGGAACTCATCATGAGATAGGCCACGTCTCAGCTGTCTTGTAGCTAGTTCTTCTTTTAAAACAATTTTGATGGAGGCACCAGTTTTTGTTTTTGGAATTTTACTATTTCTGTTGCAAATTGGTGTGGAGTGATGCGATCCCGGATACAACCAAGTGGAGAACAAATAAACTTTTTGAAATCATGCTTCTGAAAGTTGGTAGCCAGGTTGAGAAAAGCTTTGTTATATACATGAGTTTTAGGTTTTAGAAAATATTCAGGTTTAGTGACAAGACTAAAAACAGCTGCTTCATCAACTTTCTTTTGGAAGGTTAAGTGATCATCACAATAATCATACTGATTCGGTTTCCCAAAAATTTCTTTAAAGCATACAGCCACTCCTTCACTCATTTGCTTTTTTTCAGTGAAATCAGCCGATATACAATGACCAAAAGCTGCATTATTTTTGTACTTATTTATTATTTCTCTCATGTCAGACTGAATAAATGTAATATCTTTTGTAACATGCACTTCTTCAGGCTCCGGTGATTGATTCATCAGCATTAGTGTGGAGTTCTTATATTGATGTATAGCCTGTAGTTTTGAGATTGGCACATCCTGGCTTGATACAGAGGGTTTAACAGCAGATTGCAAGCCATTAGGGAAAGTTTGGGATTTTAACCATTTCGTCACTACATTGACAATAAGGCGAGCCACTTGAGTCATGCCAGATTTGCTTAGATGAAGGCCATGTCTTGTAAAATGTGGACGCTGAAGACTATTTAGGTTTATTAGATGAACATTTTCAATCCTTGAAGATATTTCAGAGATGTAGTGATTAACTGATACAAGCTCTTTACTTAGTAATTTTAATTTGTTTTCTAGGTTACTATAAATACTGCTAAAGTTAGAGTTTAAACTGTCATTCGATCCTCCAATTATCACTACGGGTGTTTTCTTCTCTATTGTATTAGAATCAACTACTTGTATGAGGGTAGTATTAGCCCTTACGTAACCAAATGCACTAATATGTCCGTGTGCTATGGACTCAACTTCCCTTGAGATATTTTTACCCTAGCTATCCGAGCAAATTGTAATTTTTAATTTTAATTTTAAATTTTCCGGCTTTTCTTTGGAATTTGTTTTACTTTTATTCCTTTTAGGTCTTAAGTTTTGATGGGGACTCATGTGGTGAATACTTGGCTTAAGAGTTCCAGAATAAGTTCTATTATCCCCTGTTGATTGATCATTATGGTGCTGAAGAATGTGATACCTGTTCTGAGTGGTGAGTTCTGGTAGGATGCTATTCACTTCTCGTCTTTTGTGTTTTACTGACTGCACAGTTTTCAATGATTCATCAGACCTGAAGTTTGCTTGTTTGTCAGATGGATTTTCGAGAGTCGTCTTACATTCAGCAGGAGCAGTTTGTTTACCAGATTTTACAATCATTGCTGAATACAAAATTTCACTATCCACAGTATGAATGCTAAACAGAACATAGGCCATCAGGCTCCGTATTTTTACAAGTTCTAGGTTAGATAGGGAAGTGGTGCAAAAAAAATTAATATTCAATGCCCTGTTGGCTATTATGTCCTCTACTAGTGATTCAATAATCCAACACATGTAGATCCCACAGTCGTAGGAGTTGGGCTGTTGTGGACAATCCTCAGCTTTCAAAGTAGCTTGTAACAACTGTCTGCCCAGGTAGCTTGTCAGCTTGTCTACAATTTTCTTTGCTGAGGGAAAATTTTTATTCCTGAGAGAGTCAAAGTGGTGGAAAACATTTGCCGGTCTGCTGTACAATAAACAACTCATATGGGTCCCACTCTCTTTGTCCAAGCTAGTGGAATCATTAACAGGCATTATGACAAAGTCATTTGAGCTAATATCCAAAGGTTCTAATAGGTAACAAAAATCATCTATGTTCTTGATAGCATGCACAATGAGTGGATTCACTATTGTACATGATTTAGAGACCAGAAATCGATCACTAATTAGTTGTAGATATAATTGAATTGTCAGGTCAGACAGCCATTGCTTACTTAAAAGTTCTTCAGTTAAATTGATTATTTTGTTGATTGTTGTGTCTGTTTGAGTCTGTGATGATATAACAGATTTAGGTTCAGGTTTTGATGTGTCTAAGCTTTTTTCAGCTCGGCTGCCAATAGATTCAAGTGTAGTAATTGGCATAGGACTGCTAAACACTATGGGATTGCCAATAGCATTTACCGTTTTACTAGAATAATTATTAACTAATTAATTAATAATTAGTAACTAGTATACTGCTGCTGTTACTTTCAGGTGAGTTCAAATTTGACTTGAAGGTAGAGTTGTTTTTATTAAAGCTTGTTTCAGCTTCTTTCATTGCAGAAGAACATTTTTTATTTTTATTTTTTTGTTGACAGATACGAGATTTGTTCTCCGAAAATAAACAAACATTTGTTTCCTTTATTTCCAATCCAACTTGTTTATCTCCATAAAATAAAACATTATATTTTGGTATTTTTGTAGTAATATCAACATTTTCAACTATTGCTGGCCAATATGGGAAGCCTTTAATTTTTGCAAAGACTTTTTCTCCTTGTTTGAATTTTGCTTTGTTTTCCGTCGAGAAAATCCTTGAGAATGTTTTAAAATTCTGTACAACGGTTATGGCCATCAAACTAATTTAGTTTCACACACTCAGAAATGCAAAAAATATTTTTACACTTTTTTTGGTTAAGTTTGTGAAATATATATGATTATGGCATAATAAATTATGTCTGAACTCAAAAGTTTAAAAATCAAGGCTTAATTATTTCAATAGTCACAATCCAGTTAATCATAAAGTTCCAGTTCATCAACAATTGATATTGTTGTGGCTCCAAAGGTCAGGTACTAGTGATAAGCTGGTCGAATGTGTCAGGTGGGCACTGGGCAGGGGGTGGGGCAGAGATCCAAACAGGAAAATTACTGCAAGAGTCTAGTTATGCCTACGCTGCTTCCTGTCTATCTTGATGTGTTCAGGATCCTTACTTTGTAAAAGTCTTTGCTATCCATTTTAAAGTTGTGGTTTACTTGTAAAATAACTGCTAATGATAAGTAAATTATGAAAATGAGATGATTTTGCTTCAACTAAAAATACATTAGGATAGTGATAAAAACATGTGCTTTTGGCTTGGAAAAATGTGAGTATTTTATAAGTCCTTTTAGTTGTAAAATTTAAAAATATTCTTTGAAGGTTTATAGCTTCAGTTGTGTTAAGATACTTTACCTATAATTTAAAACTATAATTCAGTCACACACTTTTAAAATACACTACAAAAACTTGAATTATTGGCTCCATAAAATAATCACAACCATATTGTTTTGAATCTGCAGACGCATCCCTAGTTTAAAGATTGTAAATCCCCCAAATATTGTAAAGAAAATGGGCTCGCTGACAAACACTTGAAGCATATAGCTGGGTCTGGACCATAGATCTATAATAACAACACTGGTTTGCTGACCGAGGTGGCGGAGTAGCGGCTAGAGCGGTCCGGCGGTGATAGTGCTCCCCCCACCACTGTAAGGGGTTTCCCGCCATCGGCTTCGCTTTACGTACACGTGTGTCAGGTGCCAATATGTTGATGGCTCGTCTCTGTTTGTGTATTTACCATAATTTTGGAGCTAGTTTTCTGTTTCTATTATGTTGAAATATGGTACAGTTCTGTGCAGCATTTGGGTGTAGTAATCAATTTTCAAAAGGCTGCAGCTTATCGTTTCACAGGTAAGAAAAACTAAACGTTCCGTAGTCTTTAACTTACTTTGCTGTAATATAAAACTAATAGTAATAGGATTATGTAAATACACTTAATGTTTACAAATCTTAGCTAATAAGCCAATAATTTTTTGCATACTTACTGTCCAGTATTAGGCTTAGCCCTATATATTATAAGTTTTAGTGTAGGTCGATTTAAACTGTTTAATCGTTAACCAGTACCAACGTAGTTGATTTGAGACTTTATATACCTGTAATTAAACTGTATAAAATCCCAGCAGATCCCCTGTTGGTGAATTATAAACTAGCAAACTAATTAATTGCCATTCATTTGCTTAAACAAATTAATTACTTCATTATTACAATAAAGGTTTTATATATTATAGTAGACTATAATTGGACATTTTTTCCAGATTTCCAAAAAATCCTGACCTGAGAAGGAGATGGGCATTAGCTACAAAAAGAAAAGAGTTTACGCCAAACAACACCACCGTACTTTGTTCTAAACATTTCCAAGAAAGTGACTACGAAGTAGGAGGGATTGTTAAAAGATTAAAACCAAATTCAGTTCCTTCTGTGTTCGAGTTCCCCCCAAATTTGCACCTTCAATCAAGTGCACCAAAACACAGAAGAACTTTATTTCGTGCTGAGGTTAGTACCACAAACTAAAACTAATAAGCATATTCTTAGTGTAGACTTGCTTTAAATTAACAAGTCTTAAACATAACTCATTTGGTTTGCAGAGTAACACCTTTTGACGGAATTGATTTTTTTACAGGTCGCAAGGAAAACATAAAATACAAATACCGACATCAACGACAACAATGACATACATGACGAGAATAATACACTTACTTCCTTTACCGAAGCACAGAATAAACGGAATGAAACAAATGAAACTCCAACAGACTGCTCATCCACCACCAAAAATAAGAAACAGGTCATTTTAAATTATTAATTAATTATAATGTATCTATTGACTTCTACTTACATCAAATCTTGTTGTTCCCGGTAAAAAAGGAAGGTTTATCCGATGACTGAACGAGAGAATATCTTTTTTCATTATACAGGGTGGTCATTAAATAATGTCACAAACGTCATGGCCCAAGTGATCATCAATTTCAACAACAAATGTCCGCCTGCCGCTAGCCGCCATTTTGTATTTTTTTACAATTTATATGGGATTATTCAAGCTACGGAAACCAAAGTTTGGACATTCATTTTTTCTTTCAAGAGGATATTACAAAAAAATTATAATGTAATTACCTAACAAAATGGTGACCGTTTAAAATCTTTAAACAAATATGGCTGATTTTGTGACACTAAATTACCATATAACTAACTCTTCATTTACAAGTTTGTACTTTGTTCAGGCACATACCTTTAGTAATTACTGATTTCATTCGTGTTTAGGTTTCATCACCGACGAAAATTCTTCTCAGACGAAAAGTTAAAATCCTTCAACAGAAGCTGAAATGTCGGGATAAAAAAATACGGACAATGAATGACATGATCACAATATTTAAAAAAAAATTAACGCGCCAGAAAAGCTAATAAATCTGTTAGAGGATAATTTTAGTGGATTTTCATTAGAACTTATTGTATCAACTCTGAACAACAATGAATTAAGTAGAACCAAAAAACATTACACAGAAAAAATGAAAGAGTTTGCCTTAACCCTGTATTTTTACTCGCCGAAGGCTTTTAAGTATCTAAAGAATATAGTGTTTTGTCTTCCAAATCCTTCAACAATTAGGACCTGGTTATCCAAGTTTAACTGTTGTCCAGGGTTATTGGGAGAGGTGTTTGATTATTTGAAAACAAACGTTTCAAATAATCCTAGCCTAAGAAATGTAAGTTTGGTTTTTGATTGTATTAGTATAAGAAAACAAGTAATATTTGATCATAATGCAGGGAAAATCTTTGGATATGTTGATTTTGGAAACGTAAACATAGAAAATCAGGAGGAATTAGCTACAGAAGCGCTTGTATTCCAAATTGCCTCCCTCCAGAAATCGTTTAAATGTGTTGTAGCATATTTTTGTATCAACTCAATAGACAGTAGTGTTTTATCTCAGTTAATAAAAACTGTTATTTTAAAGCTTAAAGAAGTTGGTGTTACAGTACACAATCTAACGTGTGATGGTCCCTCAAATAATATTAGTGCTCTTAGAAAGCTTGGTTGTGATCTTCCTGAGAAACCCTGGTTTATTTTGCCTACTATGTCCGAAAAAATCTATGTAAGCTTAGATGCTTGCCACATGCTCAAGCTGTGTAGGAACACCGTAGCAGACATGGATGAGATTCAGTCTTCAGACGGGATAGTTAGTTTTAAATATATATCCTTGTTAAATGATGTGCAGAAACAAGAAGGTTACACATTTTGTAACAAACTTACTGATAAGCACATTCAATTCAAAAACAGAAAAATGAGTGTAAAAACCGCAGCACAAACATTGAGCTCAGGAGTTGCAGACGCCTTAGAGTTTCTCTGTTCTAAAGATTCTCGATTTTCAGGTAGTGAAGCAACAATTAAGTTTATAAGAACTATCAATAAACTTTTTGATATTTTAAACACCAGGGACCCATATGGGAAGAACTTTAAAGAGCCAATAAAGTCCTCAAATAAATCTTCAAAAGAGAAGTTTTTGCAAGAGGTAAAGATTTTTCTCTGCAATCTTAAAATAAATGGTGTTCCTATTCTAAAACACCCAAGGAAAACGTTTGTGCTGGGGTTTATAACCGACATTAACACTGTAATGGCCCTAACCACGATACTACTTGAAAATGAAGGTTTTAAGTACTTGTTGACGTAAAGTTGTCCCAAGATCATTTGGAATTGTTTTTTTCTTGCATTAGAGCTATGGGAGGACGAAATAACAACCCTAATGTGTTGCAGTTTAAATGGGCCTTAAGAAAACTAATGTTTAGGAACAGCGTTCGAAGCAGTGACGGCTCAAACTGCATTGAGTTTGATCCGCACGTTCAAGCGTCTATTTTAAGTAACACAAATGCAAATAACACAGTATCGTCAAATGAAGATGAAATCGAAGACCACAACACTGCAGTCATATCCAAGATTATTGATGATAGTTTAAACAGTGTCTCGTATTATCAACAAAACATTTTATGCTATATAGCAGGATATATTGCTAGCAAACTTGTACCTAATATTAATTGTGAGACTTGTTCTCAGCTACTGATTAAGACTACCACATCAGGGTATTTACCATGCACAGATTTTACAAGTTTCGTGAATATGGGAAAATTATACTATCCAAGCGACGACCTGTTTAAAATTGTTTGTTTTTTTCACAAACTGTTTAAAGGTTATGATAAATGTATCAGCAGTTTTGACATGAAAAGGTGTGTCAATGAGGGTATTAATTACTTTAGTGGCAATGTGTTCCGTGAACACACGGAGTTAGTAGAAATTGGCGAGGAAACTCATGAACTAAAACTTATCAAGGGTTTTTGTTTTACAAAATCAAAATGTTTGGCTTGGCAAAGAAAAGGACAATTTCTGAAAATACTGCCACTACAGGTCTACGGCAAAAATTAAATAAGGTAATATTGTTCAGTCACACGTAGGCCTGTACTTTCATTTTTGTCAATGTATGACATTATATGTACCTATGTAATGCTTTTATGTTCTGTAACAATAAAAAGAATATGTTAAAACATTATTGTAGTTGATTTTGTAACCCCTACAAAAAATATTCCATAATACATCATAATGTATGTAATATGATAATTTTTATCTATATAAATAAAATTAGAGTTTTGTCTGTACATTGCTCAGAATTATATATTTTTAGGTTATTTTTACGTCTTATACATTAAATAAGCAGAAACGAGTCTTATCTCAATTTCTGTCTGTCTGTCTGTCTGTCTGTCTGTCTGTCTTTCCCTTTGTCTGTAACACTCAAGATGGCATTTTACGCTATCTTCTCCTGGAAAACGAGAGTACCTATCAAGATCCAAGTCATTTTAATGTATTCACTGGATTGGCGAGATTGTCTTTAGCCATTAAAATATGGCCTCACTACTTTGTAAATAATATTACGAACGTTCAAAAATGTAGTTTTGTGCGATTTATGTCAAGTTTTCGTCCAATTTTTATTGCATAATCATCTATGAAATAACGAACAGCTGTTCGGATCAAGATTATTTTTCCTAGCTGTCACTGATATGTTTACAAATGTTGTTTACAAATACCGCAACCTTTTTCAATCACGTTTTGAATGTAAATCCCAAGTGATTAAAAACGTTTTTCTTACATAACGGATTTAATTAATCGAAAGTGCAATAATATAGTGTAATAGTGTAACCGTGTAAATGAAATTAAATAACTAGGCATCATCCAGTTCAGGAACCAGAGATTCTTTGTGTATAAATTGTTCTTGAGTTTTGATAACCAGAAAGAAGACCTTGAATCAGTGGGAAACTTTAAATTTAATAATAATCGTCGCCAATGGCTTAGAAATAAGGTTTCCACTCATTGACACGGCGCTTCAATGGCGGTTGTGTAAAGTGGTAAGTAAAAAATCACAACTGCAGTGGTTGATTGTAACAATGTGTTATTTTCTGTTCCTACCATTGACTATATATATATAGTCAATAGTACCTACTCACCGTGTGATACAATCGCTGGACCATACAGCCATGCTCTTGGGTACGTACGCCTACCCAATTATTCATAACAAACTGTTCGACGACGATCCTTGATACCGGTACTTTTCCCTAGAATACACGGCCTACCTACTTAAGAAATAAAATTACAAACGTCCAAAAACCCAACGTTGTGTGATTTTTGTCACATTTCCTTCTAATGTTATTAGATAGCCTTTACCAATCATTGTTTAGAGAATATAGGTACGTAGGGCGCCTAATCTATTAAATAACAAAAAGTTGTTTGTATGAGGTTGTTTTTTTTTAAAACTGACACAGATAAGTTTACATTAAAAGTTGTTTACAAATAAAGCAATTATTGGGAAATAACTTTGATTGCCGTTTTAAAACGTTTTACGAGAAAATAAAAAACCAAGAGATCAATAACCTCGGGACTTGATTAACTCATATAATTGGTCGGCTGTACTATAGTTCTCAACTGTGAACGTTGGTTTTTGGTACCGGTTCTATTCCTTAGAACCGTTGGTACTGTTGGTAGTAGCAAGAATCATTTTTAAGTACCAACACATCACTGTACTTTACAAATTAGTTATCGTTGGTGTTGCACCTTATTTATTATTACAGGCGTATTCAATTTAATTGATGTCTTAACTGTACAATTTTTGCTTTTTCTTTCTTGATTCCAAAATGTTAGTTTATGCTAAGAAAACGATAACGCACTTTAGTAAAACATTTATTCAACTAACCATAATGAATTGTTTAAACGCTTTACGTTGTTTATGTATCAATAGTTAGTGGCCTATTTTGGTAATATTTACTATAAATTACCAATCGTCTATACCAGGGTGGCTGGACCACCCTGGACCAGTCGTCTTCATTTCATATAGTAAGCCGTCATTTCGGGTCATCATCGGTCCAAGCAAATATACATTGTTATGATGAAATTTGATGACATTAACAAAATATTTTAGATACTAATTTTACAAGTACTTTGTTATGCTTAAAGCGTAGCAAACCCCCTAATTAAGTTCTGTATTTTTGTGTGTATGTCTGTTAGTAAAGCATTAATGTCCTTATTTCTCAGTGTTTCACGGAAAGGATAAAAGTACCTTTATAATGAAAATGTCAACACGAATAAAGTGTTAAATTGGGAGGTTGAAGTAGTACCTTAAATACTTTTAACCATTGTGGAAGGTAACTTTCAATTATAGGCCTACATTAGGGCTATGCCTCATAGATCTATAAAGCATTTTTTAGTTTAATCATTGGATTTAACATATGGACCAACACGACCCAGGTTACATTTAATTTCGAAGCATTTGTTTTGACTTGAAACTGTCAGTTACTGTATTTGCGAAGGTTTATATACTGTATAATAGTTTTGCCAGCATATCTGAAAATATGCAAACCAAATTCTGTTCTTAATAAAAAGGTTTCAATAACTGACTACAATAAGATCCCCGTGCGTAGAACGGGCACACAGCTAGTTATATATAAATTATCACTATATAAATTATTATTTAAAACAATAAAGAAATTAGCTGTTTACGAACTTCATTAATTCATTTAAGAATTGGCTTCTTACAAATATATTATATGTAGGACCTACTATAGGCTAATATGTTTTTATAAACATACAGTATTATGATATACAGATAGTGATAAAGGTTAAAAGTAAAATCAAGGTGTTTAACCAATAAAACAACAGGTAAAGTAGAGAATTCGCACGCTTCAAACCGCGGACCCCTTACAGTGGTGGGGGAAACGGGAGCGCACTGGCTCGTTCTCGCAGCACGGAGTCGGCGATCCAGTGTTGTTATTATAGATCTATGGTCTGGACAGTGCAGTGTATTTAAATCTGCACTACAGCAAGCGAAAGCCCTCCCACGAAGATAAGAATCCTTCAGTGCAATCGTGAGCGATCCAGGACGGCTGAAGCACTTCTCTGTCAGCTTGCCCCCGAACACGATGTCGACGCGCTCTTAGTCAGCGAACAGTACCAGTACCGTGATAGGGACCCATCTTTTTGGTTCCCTGATAGTCTTGGTACTGCTGCATTCTTGGCGCGTAATACAGCTAAAGTACAAGTACGGGGTCACGCGAAGGGCCGAGGTTTCGTTTGGGTTTGGTGCCGGGATGTCACTTACTTTAGTGTCTACCTCACTCCCAACGAAGCCATCCATGACTTTCGTGAGAAGATAGACCGCCTGGAAGAGAGCGTGCGCAATACCACAGGACACGTCTCGTGGGTGGGTATTTTAATGCTAGGGCTGTCGAGTGGGGAATGACCCTCACAAATTCCCGGGGCAAGTACATTCTGTACTTTGCTGCCAGAGTATTCCCGATGACGTGGAACATACCTTTTTCCACTGCGGAAAGGTCCCTCCTGGAGGCTCAACAGTTAGTAGGACTGCTGTCAGTGGACACGGTCATACCGATGATGACGGAGGGTGAGGACAATTGGACCTGTGTGTCACATTACATCTACGGTATTCTCCGCACCAAGAAGCTCAACCTTGACCGTAGGTCATAAAGTATCTAAATGCCAAAAAGGGTGAGAGCCCTGAGGGCTTAGGTCACATGTTGGCCTGACTTGAAGTAATGTGACAAACAATTCCAGGTCTGTGTTCAATAGAGTAGAGGGGGTTTTTTAGTGAGTAGTCTGTGATGGATTCAGGAGTCTCACACTACAGGCTGGCTACATGTGTCCGTAAAAGCATTTTCCCTCCTCTCCCTTACAAAAAAAAAAATAAATACATACGTATGCAGCAGAGTGTATTGCTGTTTTTAGCAGGCACTATACATACATAGATATTTCATATAAATGCCTCGCAGATCGTCCATTAACAACACTTGAATACTTGTTACATCACCCATATAGCACAGATGGTTGGGCCAACTGTGGGACAGTTGGTTTTGGAGCTTCCACAACCAACCAACCGTTGTCCAACTGTATATCTCGTAGTTGGGCCAACCAATATTTACAACTGTGGACCAACGTTGGTTCATTGTTAATGAAATACATTAATATGCATTGCTGGGTATCATACATCAAGCCAACCGTTGTCCAACCGTTTTTCACTCCGTTGGACCAACAAAAGCTACTTTTGTTGGACCAACGATGGTCCATAGTTGAGTTTACACGACTTTCATTCTCTGGGTCTAGCTTTCACAACATTTATAATAATGCAAATATTTTTTAAATTAATATTCTTTAACTTATTTGCAACAATTTAAGGGGAAAGAGTAATTAATCATATAACAGTCAATTATAATAGCATTAATAATCTAACAGTAATTAATTAATCTATATTCAAATACCAGTATCCTCTCTAACTCCCCTAAAAAAATAATAACTACTTATGATGCCTTAACAGATTAACAGAATCATATTATACTGTGTAGTACCAAAAATGTTTTAAGTATTGCGACCATTGCAACTGTCGGCTACTCTTTCGCCACTTGAAAACTCTCTATATCAACAATCACAGATAGCTCAGTGGTAAGGTAAGAGGCTCATAAGTCGAAGGACCCGGGTTCGAAACCCGTCTGGGCCAAAATATTTTGTTCCAGCTCTTTTTCAAAATTTGTTTTTATGAACTATTTAATCAATTTACTCAACTAATAATTATGCTTTTCTTACTAAATCTTTATTATTTTGTGTGAAATAAAATGGTTGGTTGGATATCAGTTGTGTTATAGTTGGCCATCAGTATTTTTTTATGTTTGGGCCATTGTTGGACAATGGTTGGTTGGAAAATAGTTTAAAGAGGTGACATTTCTACCGTTGGCCAACTGTGTGGCTCCACAATAATTTACCAACGTTGGCCCAACCATCTGTGCTACATGGGCAGCTTGCCTTCACTCTTGCACAAAATTGATGCAGCCACCTTGGTACAATATTTACTTACCGAAGACATCTTTGCCCCAGCCGCTGACCACACACTGTCGACCGTCCATGCTCTCGTCCTGGCTGGGCAGACAGATGGGTCTGATGTGAAGGTCTAACTCCAAGGGTTTCTCCAGCAGCAGCAGGGCCACGTCATTATGCAGTGATCGCGGGTTGTACTGTTCATGTATCACCACATCTCTCACAGCAGAGATCTGCATCGGTAGAGGCTCTTTGTCCGTCTGTGTGTCCCACTCCCCGGCTCTCACACTCAGCCCAGTTTTACTACATCATGTATACAAGATAAGTTATACTTTCAGAAATAATATTTTTCCAAACAATTAATTATCATTATTCTCTTATATTATTATTCTTATAATACGTGAAGGCGATTTATACGAAACACTACTCCTCCGTTAATAATGGACGAATTTTAACAAACGATGTGTCAAAATTAAGTATTTTTTATGTAGACGCCCCCTTTCACCAATTCCAGTAATAAAAGTCCTCGGGCTTTGCCCCACAGGCCATCGAAACCCCAATGTATTTCTTATGATGAAAGATTTTGTTTACTTATACAGACGAATAATTTGTATTAATTACAGCTATTCATAGTAAACACATGATACACTCACAAGAGTTTGTTTTCAGTTTCGATAACTGTAGTGGAGTGATGGATTACATTAAATTTTGAGTTGACTCTTAGAGTAATCGGAAATTATGACTGTTACGTTTTAAAATAGCACCTGTAATACTTTGCAATTGCTTGAATTCGAGTAACAGGTGCACTAGTACCTAATAATTAATATTTGTTGATTAGGACTGTTTCAAGGGCGGTCCTAGACATATATTTTGGGGGGTCACCGGGGGGCCTGGGGGGAATCCCATACCCCCCAGCAAAGGAGGGGGGTCTGGGGTTCCCCCCACGGAAAAAATTGGAAATATCGTGCTAAAATGAGTGTTTTTAAGCTATTTTGGGGACCTAGTTTAATGTGTTTAAGCTTCCCAGTTTATTTTTTAAAGGTCAAAGAAATGTTTAAAATAACCTTACACTGGATAATGCATGTTTTTGCGTTATTGAGACTTGTGGTTTTTATATCACAGGAATACCGCAACATTACAACACATTCAAGCATTATTAATTTACAAAAACACCCTTTCAACTGGTGCCGATGTGCATGCTAATCAAAAAATGTCCATAATCAGACCAAGACTTCGAACCAGAGAACTTATTTTATCTAAGAAGTATTTAAGAACTTGCACTCAACATGACTGCATTATACCTGCCCAGTAAGCAACAGTTAACCTACACAAAGTACACTACCCAACTAACGTTGCCATCGGCGTCCCGTCACTGCTACCGCCTGAAGAATTGGTTCTCAGTGTTCTCATTTTTTTCTAAGCTAGTGGCATTTTACAAGGGGTCAACGTGAGAATAAAGTTTTTGTGGTTGTGCCGGGAATTAAATCCGTCCCTTCCGCATCTAAGTCTGGGACATTACCATTTTGTTGTTGTTTTCGTGGCTAGCAACATACCAATTGGGTTGTGGTATTCTTAAATATGATATCAGGTGCCCTAAATAAAAAAACTATTTAATATTGAAAGTTTTAAAATTTGCTACGGTAATCATTGAATTAAATTAGGCCTACTGTAATTACAAATTCCTAACGCTGAACTCAGATAAATATCATAAATATAATATTCAACTAACTTTCAAGCTTTGACTATTTGATACTACTTCTTTTCTTTATCCAATACCCAATTCAAGTTTTCAATCATCTATGTTAAAATGAATGATAACATTAAATGCCAAAAAATTTAATAAGAAGAAGAATGCAGCCGAATGTCGAACGCCGGCATCGGACACTGCCTTTGCCGTATTAATGGCTGAAAGCGTCCGTCGTCTGCTGATCATCCCTACTTTTCATAACGTCCAAAAAATAGTCAGACTCGAACGATCCCGAGTTTTAGGTTAGAGTTTGTAATTAGTCCTTTGGTTCACCACAAGTGTAAAGACTACAACAAATTTCAATGTGGTAGATCGATTTGCAATAAAAATTATCAAAGTTCCCCTGGTATAATAGTTTATCTATAAAAAAAAATATTTTGGGGGGGTCACGACCCCCCTGACCCCCCCCCCCTTGGGACCGCCCTTGCTGTTTGAACTACAAAGACAAATTCATACCAGACAAGGATTGTAAGAAATATTCAGCAACATTCAAAAACTATTTCGATTCAAACCTAAGTACCGGTATTGCAACCGTCTGTCTTTTTACAATGATGTTATAGTGAAACCATGAGAAATGGTTGGTGAATGGGTTTTAGGATAATACAGTAATTTAAATAAAATTTTTGTCCCTAAAAATATGCAAGCAAGCCCTTTTTCAATATGTTATCGAACCTGAGGCAAGTAATCGCAGGGGTGCCCAGAGGGGGGATACTGTGGCGCCACAAAAATTTTGGGGGGGCTTTTTTGAGGGGATTTTGGGGAGGGGGAATTTTTTGCTAGCTGTCTTAATGAATGTATAATTTTAATTTTGTATAAGCAGCCCGCAAAAGTGTTTCTAAGTACCTCACTATCAACACCAACAACATTTTGCCGTTCGTAATTTAGATTGCTTCTAAGAATGGTAGAAACGCACTTTGTCAGACAATCCTTAACATGCCAGTTTCGATTTTCACTTGCTACATATGTTTTGATGGCTCTTTAACTCCACCATCGTCAGGATTTGCAAAAGATCCCTTCTGGAGGTGTCGTCAGAATACGTTACAAACATTTAACACAAAACAAGAAACGATTACAGATAGGCCTATCAATTCACGCGTGTACATTGCCGTCGGCAGAACTGGAAGTAAACTGAAACTGAATCAGGTTCAGGTTATGACGGACCGACGTGGTCTCTGGATTGTCGTCTGCGTTTTCAATACCTGATATTGGACTAGTGTAGTGACTGAGAAGAGTGTTGAAAATATACCTAATGGGATTCATAATTAATTAAGTGTTTTCACTCAAAAATTTTGTGCTGTCCCCAGTTTTATGTATTTATATATTTCAAACTTCTCAAAGTATTTAATAAATTTCCTTTCGTGCAGTACTGTAGAATTTCGAACCCATCATTTATATCCAGCATATAAATTGGTTATTATTTATTGTCAATAATTTTGAATGGAAAACTTAATTATGAATCCCATTATATTTTCAACACTCTCCTCCGTCACTACAGTTAGCCCAATATCAGCTTTTGATAACACAGACGACAATTCAGAGACCACGTCTTTCCGTCATAACCTGATTCAGTTTACTTCCAGTCCTGCCCGAAGCAATCGCGTGAATTGATAGGCCTATCTGTTATCGTTATTCGTATTTTCTGAACAACGGACAACAAAAACAAACGGAACAAACGGATTGTCTGACAAGATGCATTCCTACCATTATTAGTCATAAAAGGCAATCCTGGGCTATCAAAATGAATTATAAGATTACTTCGTCACAAAAACCTTTTGTACTGGTGGCAATTAAGGTATTGTGGGTATTTTGCCCGGCGATTTTTGTAGAAGGCCTGTCCTATTTCGTGACTCTGCCTATAATTTTGTAACAAGATACTTTTTGCCAAAGTATTATTAATGCACTTAAAGCTGAATTCTTAAGCCCTGTAAAAATTAACGCCCCCTAATATATTGTACAGTTACAGTACTGTGTTGGAGTAGAGTAATTCGCCGAGTATATTGTTGAACGTTTTGAAGACGTTGTCTATTGCAATACTGAGCACATGTTGGCTGACAATACAAATTCGGAATTGTAAATTGAAAAACCTTCTAATTCAACCACTAGTTAGATATAATGATGTATTGTTAAATGGCGTTTCCTATTAAACATTTAATTTTGATTATCAGCAAGTTTGTTTTTTGTACCTCAAGTTTACTAAATAATACTAGAAATGCTCGTTTTATGAGATAATGGGAAAATTGTCAGATAAATTGGTGGGGGGAGGGTAGGTTTAAATAGACGATAGCGTAAATTGGGGGGGACTACTCCTTTGGCTTGGGCAGGGGATTGCGCCTCTGGGTTTGGGGGGGATGGCGTTTTTTATTAGGCGTTTTCTGCTTTCTTGGTTTTGTTGTTAAAGGTGGAGATGGTAGAAGGCCTAATTGAGTTGGCAGTTTATGTGCGATGCCGTTTTTTCAGTAAAAGATTCTCTTTTGATTAATTAATTAATTGTAACCTAAATGATAAACCAAAGCCCCTCATTCCCACCACCACCCCTGGCTTAAGTCTGGGACTTATTTGCCAGGCCGATTCCCCGTAAAAAATCTTCTTTCTTCTTAGGTTTTGGCCACTTTCAAACCTCGTCCAGACACACTATGTGTCCAAAACCCTAACAACATGGTCCCTTCCCCCTACCACCCTAAGCTATATAAGGATCATTGGGATTCACTCTAAAATTTCCTCTCCCCTTCATGGAGAAGTTTTTTCATTCCTTTTCTTTCTTTGTTTTTGTTTCTTTCTTTTTTCAATTTAAAAGCAAGTTTTATTCTCTCATGTATAGACCTTTCCTATCCAAGACTTCTTCCTGTTCTCTCCTATTTTCCTCCTGAAGTAGACAATTCATCAATACGTGACTCGTGGTCTTTTATTTTTTTGCACAGCTGCTGCATACTTTCTCTTCCACCAAGTAAAACCTCCACAAATTCAAATTCACCTTGAAATTTCCCATGTCCTGTGACAAACTGTGTTCAATATTGGCCACTCTCACAATCTGGATCCAGTCTCTTTCTGATGTTTGGCATATATCCGAAAGTTTCCCTTTCTTTCTCATCTGCTCCCAGCACATTTGCCACTCATCTAATCTCTCCAGCTCTTCTGACACTCTTGCTTTCCGATGTAGTCCTACCCGCCTCCTTGGCCTCCAAAATCCTAATCCTTTCTTCAATGAGTAGGCTTCGGTCAAAACCCTAATTTTATCATGCGATACTGTGTTGTATGATTTCCGTACCTTCAACAAAGCTTTTCTTTGCATACTCTAATGTATCCTTTTCAATCTTATCTTCCTAGCACCTTACCCCATAACCTGCATCCGCAAAACATTGCTGGATTCACACCCTTTGTACAGCATCAAATGCTTCCCATTTTCATTTTCTGCACATTTTCTCCACATGTTTTTCATAAGTGTAAAGAAATCACTTTTGAAAAACATGTGGAGAAAATGTACAATAGTCATTCCTTTTTTATCAAGCTTGATGGCATATCACGATTCCTGTTTAACACAACAGTGGCGTTTTCCAGAATGTTTGGGACCCGCCCATCCTACCTTCCGATATAATAAAAAAATTTTTTTGGAGGTGAAAAACATGTTTAAAATGTATATCAATAACTTCTGATCATTATTCTTGTGCACCTATCATAATTAATCATACAGAAGGGTGCAGGTGCCAACCCTTACAATATACAAAATTGGATAAAAAATTATCATTCCTTCAATATTGATATTCTCTACTCATTATATAATATTCTGTTATTTAGTTTCAGTAAAACAAAGATCTTAAAAATCACAACAAATAGTGTAACTGCTGTACTGTCAGTTGACTTTTAAATTCAATGAACCTTTATAAACGCGTTTTTGCAGTGAAACACCAATTTTTAAACCACAAAAACAGAGTAAATTTTACTTTCTCTATACATAGTATCATTGACTATATATACCTATAAGTATATATACGGCCCATAAGCCTGGGATGTCTTCTGTAGGTATATATAGTCAATGATAAAGTATATGGAGAAAGTATTGTTTTTGTAAAAATTTTCAAATTTAAGTTTTGATCCATTGGATATATCCATTTTGGGTTCTCCTGAACCTAAAAAAGTGGTTTTCAAAATGATGTCTGTGTGTGTGGATTTGTACAGAGCTACAGACCACACCTGTGGTCCGATTTTGATTAAATTTGACATGTAGGTACTAATCCACGGTATTTCCAGGTGTTTTTTTTTCATTTTTTTGACATTTGGATTTTTGATGGTGATTTTCCCATAAAATAACGGAAAAATCAGATTTTCTCAAAATAGGCATGAACGATTTTGATAAAAAGTTTAGTATGTTATGGTCCTTTAAATTCTGAACCCATTTCCGTAAAATTACTGTTCAAAGGTTATTGTAAATTATGTCATTTTCCCATAAAATAACAAAAATCAGATTTGAGAAAAAATCGGTTTCGATTAAAACTAGTACAGTATGTTATAGTCCTTTAAATTTTGAACAAAATGGTACAAATCCCATTTTTGTAAAAATTACGATTCAAAAGTTATTGTAACTAATGGAAAATAACATTAGTTACAATAACCACATAAAAACATAAAAATCCTTAAAATAACAATCAGATTTTAGGGAAAAAACCGTTTTTGATTAAAATTAATGTGTTAAGGTGCTTATAATTCTAAACAAAATAGTGTGACCCCCCTTGCTCTTACAATTACGGTTCAAGAGTTATTGCAGCTTTTGTAATTTTTTCCTTTTAAATAGTTAGCCTTCTTTCACACCAGCGCGGTGCGGGACCGTCCCACACCGGACGAAACTGTTTAGACTATTGAGTCATATGGAAGCTTTCGCACCAGTGCGGGTTAACCCGGACAGACCTAAACCTCTGTCCGGGTTGAAAAATCACCCGCACAAACCTAAACTTCCAATGCGGGACGAAACCGCATGAATAGTTTTTAGATCATGGGCTCTTATGTACGCTTTCACACTTGCGCGGGACGGGCTGGTTTCGCCCGCACATAAATCAGTATTTTCGACAGTCTTCATCTATCAGTCGTTGAGTGTGGTTGATTTTGTAGTAACTTAATAGGGAAGTTTGTTGTTTTTGGTAGGGAGGTTGAAATTTATATAGAGCCGATTAGTTTGGTCAAGCTTATTATTTTGGTTTAGTTTGAAGGCCAGTGTGTAGGACGAGACCCCCACTGCAGCAAAGCATCTTTCATTTGTATGTTTACCATCCACAGCTGTCACCATAACTTTTAAAAATACAATGAATTGACATTTTTACACACACGGCATCGATCCAATTAAGGTATGGGGGGCAGTATTTTATTTTCGGATACAACAAGTAGCATAACCACCTTTCTTTTATTTATTTGAATGAAATTCATCCAAAAATGACAAAGTTTCAGCCTGGAAACGCCTGGATCCAAGCAGCTAGTGTGAAAGGGCCCGCACCGCGCTGGTGTGAAAGAAGCCCACCGCTTACCCATGATAAAGGTTGTTGACAAGCCTATAGGAAAAAGTATGTGTAAGATTGCTGATACCTACCGTTTATTATCTTTTCAACAAATCTAATCTATTATATTATTAAAGTGATACAATCCAATTTTATGTAAACGGTTAACGTCATTTACCAAATACAAATGTAGGTATATGGCACATCAAAACGAATCTAGTGTGTGTAGATTTGCCGAAAAGTATTGATATGGACGACTTTCCTAAGGGCTCTGCCCCACAGGCTTATTTCCAAAGGGCTACGCCTGGTATGCTTCCAATGTTTAAATGATTTAATTTAATTTAGTTAACGAAACAGCTGGTCAGTACCTACAATGAACTGGTGTTTGTTTATTTATTCAAAACAGCTGTTTGTGACGCTTTATGTAGATTGAGGAGGGTTATGTTTGGTTTTAAAGTGAGGTTCTATACGTTTTGTAAAGTATTGCTCAAAGTTTCATTTTTTAATTGATATAGTAAGCTACATGAGAAGAGGCTTGACTAAAACTGAAGAATTTTATGGTAAAACGTAATTCATGAAGCATCAATATGAAGCAATCGATGCTATTGCTACACGAAGGTATGTTGTCATATTCTTATGGATCTATTAACATCAAAAGTAGGGGTTTGAAAGTAAGTAGGTTTACGCTTTTAAATCAGTTTATATTTTCAAACAAAATCATAGAGTTGCTGTATTTTAAAACACACATCAGCACCTCTTTAATAGCTCTCTAGGTCACATTATCTTCCCGTTGCAAAGCACGGGTATAGCAGCTTGTAAATCCTTATAGCTCATGATTCCATTAATTTCAATTTTAGTATAACCAGCTGTTTCAAATATTAGTGTAAATTTTAAAGTATTCATCTGTTCAAATGTAAACAAACATTTTCTCCCTAAGAATAACCTAGGAATTTTGAAGGCCACTGGGGTAGAGCCCTGATGGAATTTCAAACATTTTTTGTTTGATGGAAAATCTAGATGCCACGACCCATCCAATGACACCTTAAATATGGTCATCATGCATGGCAGCACAAGGCCCCACTGGAAAAAACAGGCCATTCTGCAGGATCCATGACGTCACACTAGTGGATAGATTTCATTGATAAATTCATTGCTATCGCCATTCCCATATGTTTTAGGTAAATAAACAAGCTGGCTGTTTGTAAGATTTTAATGGGAAGATTTTAGTACACTACAACTATCCACCACTGTGACGTAGTGTTGCGCTGCCCGTGCTGCAGCATGGCCTGTTTTTCTAGTGGAGCCTTGGGCTGCATCACAAAATTCTCGTTGGCCTAATGGAACAAATTAAAGTTGATCAAATGTTGTTGCAATGTCTATCGTTCACAAAATGTTTAAATAATATCAATAGAGACGGTTAAAATGAGACTAAAAATTTTGAAATCCCCTCCAACGTTCTAGCAATTATATTTTCTGAAGAGTTTAGTGAAATTTTACATTTACTTGACATTGTAATGCACACTACCCAACATTGAATAGGAAAAAAATCCAACATTGGAATAATGCACATAAATAAAATTTATTTTCAATGTGATAAAATATATCTTAGAGAACATCCAGATTTCTCACAGTACCATTATATTTTGAATTCTACTTTCCTCTTTTATTTTTCGGATACAAGGCTATTTATGTAAGTTGTCATGTTTAAATATCAACATATTTTGTAAAAAAGATAAAAATATTATTTATCAATTAATATAATAAGTTGGCAAATACCAGAGCACTCTAAAAGTTACTTGTGTAAGGTAAATATATGTACTTGGCGACACAGTGAGCAGCAGTGAGCACCACAGTGGGACTGAGCAGCGAGCCTCCACACTGGTACACTCTGACAAGAGTACCAATACTGCTGCCTTCCACTTCCTGGAGACTGGTCAACGCAACCATCCATGGAAACTCTCCAAACTGAGCCTCATTGTCAACGTCACCAGTAATACGCAGTGAGCTACGACCAGAGGAAAGTCAGATCAACATCAATTTATAGAATACGTTTTGGGATCACATTTTTAGTTCAAGTTTTAATGAGTCATAGGCCTACATTTTAATGAGTTGGTAATCACATTATTATTTATATTAATAGCATAGAATTTTCGACTTCGGTCCAACAGTGATGTGTTTAATCTCCAGCATATTCAATAAAATTTTATTTGATTTTTTTCTATTAAAAGGGGTCTTGAAAATCTAATACAAAATGCCTCTTGCATGGCACTAACAGATAAATTGTTTTTTTTTTATATGCCTATAATAAAATACTACCATTGATGATAGTACACACTACTTTAAAAGAAAATAATTGAAGCACAAGGCATTTACAAGTTAGGTAAGTTAAGCAAAATTACTTCCTGTAACTATAGGCTAGGTGTAATTTTTTAACAATACAAATTAGGCCTAAATGTGTTGATAGAATCAGGTTGATCCGTAAACAGGTTGCATACATATTATTTTACAGAAGTCCTTATAACCTACTGTCTGAGTAGCCAAGACATTTTGTATTTTCTACATAAACATTTTTATCTTTGAATTTGTTCGACCGATCTTTATGAAACTTGGTATGTATGTTAAGGTAGAAGAGACCCATGTAAAAAAAAAATCATCTTGATTAATCTTAAAATTTTAAAATCTTGACCATTTAAATTTTTTAAACTTAAAATACAAAAAAACGGCTGATTTTATGAAAAAATGTCAAGTACACTTTTATTTGTCATTATTTATTCCCTATCAAACGGTACCAAGCTCAAAAAGATTGAATAAGAAATTGCTGAAATATTACATTTTTACATGTACCTGGGGACCCCACTCTGCGATGCCAGCCTTTACTACTTCCTTCACCATTTCCTACGTCATGGACATGTTTCCATCCCTTCTCATAGCATTTCAGTATTTCAATTGCAGATACATAAATCTAGGTAACTGTTACAATTGGTTTCCAGTTCCCAGACTCCACACTGCTCGCCTTTACTACTTCCTTCACCTCTTCCTACATCGCGGACCTGTTTCCCTCCCTTCCCATTGCATTTTAAGATTGCAGATACCTTAATCTAATCCTCGTAAACAGTTCCCACACTCTGGACTGCTCGCCTTGACTACTTCCTTTACCACTTCCTACGTCCCGGACCTGTTTCCCTCCCTTCCCATAGCATTTTAGGATTGTAGATACCTTAATCTAATCGTCATAAACAGTTCCCACACTTTGGACCGCTCACCTTTACTACTTCCTTCACCACTTCCTACATCGCGGACCTGTTTCCCTCCCTTCCCATAGCATTTTAGGATTGCAGATACCTTAATCTAATCCAGCCAGACTGTTTCATAAACAGTTACCACACTCCGGACTACTCGCCTTTACTACTTCCTTCACCACTTCCTACGTCGCCGACCTCTGTTTCCCTCCCTTCCCATAGCATTTTAGGGTTGTATATACCTTAATCTAATCGTCATAAACAGTTCCCGCACTCAGGATAGCTCGCATTGACTACTTCCTTCACCACTTCCTACGTCGCGGACCTGTTTCCTTACCTTCCCATAGCATTTTAGGATTGCAAATACCTTACCATCTTTATGGAACAGCTGAAGCCACTTTTATTGTTAGTTCTGTCTGGTTTTCTGTAGATGTCGTGTTTTGTTTACAATTTATTTCTATTATTTTAGGGTTAGTTTCTCATTATTTGTGTCTCACCGTTTGGTTATATAGCCAACGATAGTAATATAGTACGGTAATATAGCGAATGAGTTATTGTTTATGATTAAATAGTACTAGTGGAACCCCGTCGAAATCGACGGTTAATCTTGAGGTTTTATATGTAAATTCAGCTAACTGCGATGGATAGAGTGAAGTCATTAGAATCTTAGTTAAATGGAGGGAGGATACGCAATAATAAGTATGACAATTGTGTTCCCTAAAAAACGTGATTGATGAATTCGTTTAACACAATATTTCCTATCTTTTTATCGGCTTTAGGTTGCCCAAAAGGTTTTTTGGGAGTCTTATAATTGTTTGTTCATGAGTTTGTTTCATACCAAAGCCACTTTCACTATATGGGAGAATGAGTTCATATAATTAGTCTATCATGTTACGGAAAGAGTCAATATTTATTACTAACCACTAATTCCATCTGCTTTAGGAAAATCATTCAGATTGTATCCGGTTTTATAAGTTATCATCATCTTTGTCCATAAAAATACAGAACTCTATCAGCATATTAAATCAGTTTTTTTTTTGTTTGATAAAAATATCTGATTCTCCAGAAAGCAGTAACATTCTTACTTCGATCTCAGCAATTTTAATTCCTTCTCTTGCCACATCGACCCATGTATTTAATCATCCTGTTCTAACTTGATAATTCATTAACTTGTGGGGTAGTTTTGCCTTGGCCATATAGATCACACAACGCTGTGCATGTATTTCGTGGATTGGAATGAACCATAATTGTAGGAAATTTTATCACAAATCTTGAACATTTGCGGAACCAAATCCATAACCTAGTCCAGCCTTGGTAACAAATTATGCAAATGCGATGAGATGTGATGACACTGTTGTGTTTCCGAATGTTTTGTATGTAGTGAGGTTTAGATGCGTTGTTCGACCTAGCTACATGTGTACATCAAAGTAAAAACTGTGTACACATTTTTTTTAAATACCTGAATTGGCATTAGTTCACCTACTTTACCAAAACCATAGACTCCGTAGTTAGTCTATTCCAAAACTTGAACACAGCTCTCATCCTCAACGTACTCATCTATGACACAATTTTCAACCCAAAATTTTCTAAGGGCAATAAAGCATTGATTTTTGAACAAAACATTTAAAACGTATCATAAATTTATCATTTTGGTGAAACTATAAAAAACTTGCCATGCAGTGGAGAATCCATTTAAAATCATAAATAATAATGTAAACATTTAATTTTGACAGTTTCAGTAGACCTTTGAATACAATTTTAATATTAACAGCTGGTTCATTAAAAGTAGTGTAAAATTATCCATATGGTCGAAATGTAAACAACATTGCAGAGTGAACTTTAAAGGCCTCTGGGGCAGAGCCCCAACGAAATTTACCTCGTTTCTCTTTTGAGGGCTCACCTACAGACCAATACCTTTCTTTAGACACCCCTACCAAGTTTCTACGCCCAGCCGTTCTCTCAAATTAGCTGTGACAAAAACCTCGTTTTCCTCCATAAGAATAACATGGCATGGGAATTTAAAGGCCACTGGGGCAGAGCCCCGAGGGAATTCTCCTTGTTTCTCTTTTGATGGCTCATCTACAGACCAGGACCTTTCTTTAGACACCTCTACCGAGTTTCTACGCCCAGACGTTCTCTCAAAATAGCTGTCACAAAGAAAAACAGTTTCAAATTAATATATAGATTATTTGGTTAAACGAGGTTTTAAATTACTGAAATAACAAGAAACAAATTGTAAACAAAGCACGACATCTACAGAAAACCGGACAGAACTAAGTTAACAATAAAATTGGCTTTAGCTGTTCCATAAGGATGGGAAATCTACCTTAATCTAATCGTCATAACAGATCCCACACTCCGCACTGCTAACTTAGCCTTTACTACAATGTATCGAGTAAGCTTCAGTATAATCATTGCTCAATAGTAACAAGTGATGTTTTTGCTTTTGTATATTATATATTACTGTATTTTGTAATTTCTAGTATACTGTGGGTAGATAGAGCCTTTATGAACATGTGTTAGCTTACAAGTCTTTTGTTTACTTTTTCCTTGTTATTTAATTCAACCAATATGGTTACTAAGCAACCCATAAGACTTACTTACTTACTTACTGCTGTGGCCACTGGTACCCTAGATGGTACTTGGCCTCCCCAACACACTGCCTCCATAGGTCTCTGCTTCTTGCATCTTCCTTCCTTCTCCCTAGCTTCCTCAGGTCTTTCTCCACTTGGTCGAACCATCCAAGTTTCGGTCTTCCAAGGGCTCTTCTACCTTCTGGGTTATTCCTCAAGATGTTCTTTGATAGGGAGTTGTCATCTTTTCTCAGAATATGCCCTGCCCATCTCAGTCTTCTGCTCCGTACCTCAGCGACAATATCTGGATCCTTAAATAATTCTCTTAGTTCCCAATTATGTCTCGATCTCCATTGTCCATCCTTAAAAATCGGTCCGTACACTTTCCTCAAAATCTTGTTCTCAAATACAATAGCTTTCCTTTCTGATTTCTTGCTAAGATCCAATTTTCTGAACCATACAGGAGAACTGGTCTGATGATTGTCTTATAAATCCTGAGTTTGGTGGTGTGGGATATTATTTTTGAAGTTAGTATCTTGTGACAGGCCGAAAAACTTTTTTGTGCTAGGTTTAATCTATTTTGTATTTCTAGCTCTTCATCATTATCGCTAGTGAGGATGACTCCCAAATACCTGAAATTTGTTACTATCTTAAATTTATAATCTTCAATTTCAATGTAGTTGTTATTTTGGTATCTTGGTTGGTCATCATCTTGTTTTCTTCCACATGTCATGAACTTGGTTTTCTCTTCATTTATGTATAGCCCCATTTTTCTTGTATGTTCAATAAGCATTTTTGTTACATCTTTCATTTCTTCTATATTATGTGTAATTAATACTATGTCATCTGCAAAAGCTAGCAAGTTTATGTTTGTTCCTATCTTAATCCCTACTTCTATCTTTCTTATCTCCTGAAGGGCTGTTTCTATGGCTAAATTGAACAGCAATGGAGATACCCCGTCTCCCTGCCTCACACCCGTGTTCACCTCAAAGTCTTCCGATACGTCTCCATTTACTCTAACTTTGCACTTAGAACCTAAAACACTCAATTTTGCTAGTTCTGTAAGTTTTTTTGGTATACCTAGATGCTCCATGTTTATCCACAACTTCTTTCTATTTATGGAGTCATAAGCCTTTGAAAAATCAATGAAGAGGCAACAGAATGATTTGTTGAATTCATAATACTTTGCTATTGACTCTTTAAGAATGTAGATTTGATCCGTCGTTGATCTGCCTCTGCTGAATCCTGCTTGATGCTCTCCAACAATATCTGTTGTGTATTCCTCTAGTCTTCTCTGAACTATTTTGGAAAGTATTTTGTAGGTGACATTTAGGAGAGATATGCCTCTGTAGTTATTGCAGTCTTTTTTGTCTCCTTTTTTGTGAATTGGTACAACTAGGGCTTCCTTCCATTCCTTGGGTATTGTTTCTTCTCTCCAGACCTTGAGTATTAGTTTGTGGATTCTTTCTGCTAGACAAAAGCCACCTACTTTTAAAATCTCTGCAGTTATACCATCCTCTCCTGGGGCTTTATTATTTTTTAAGCTCTTGATTGCTTCTTCTATTTCTTGTATGGGTGGTTCTGGAATCCAGGGGTGTACAGTCTGATAGACTTCTTCCTGTTCTTCCTCTTCCTGCTGCAGGTCACCATTTAGTAGCTTTTTGAAATATTCTCGCCAAACTCTTAGTCCGTCTTCCTTTTGGATTACAACTTGTCCCATTTTATTTTTGATCCCCATAGGTGAAGGTGTGTATCCTTTTTTGAAAAATCTTAATGCACGATAAAATTCTCTTGAGTTGTTTGCTGTTCGATCTTGTTCTGCTTTTTCCAGAATATTATTGATCCATTCTCGTTTTTTCTTTCTTAATAGTTTAACTGTTTCCTTGCTTTGCTCTTGGTATCTATCTCGATCTATATCTTGTTTGTTTCTTAGCCAATTTCCCTTTGCTTGTCTTCTTTTCAAAACTGCCTCTTTGCATTCTTTATCAAACCAAGGTTTATTGTTTTTTCTTTCTTTTTTGCCACAAACTTCTTTGGTACATTCTCGTACGGTCTTCTTTATATTTTCCCATCTCTTTTCTATTGAGTCCTCCACTTCTGCCTCTTCCTCCACTGTGTCTAAAGCTTGGAAACGGCATGACAATTTAAGCTTAAATTCGGTCCGGGTTCTTTTATCTCTTAGTCTATCAATATCTATATTTTCTACTGATGGTACTCCTTTCCTCTTCTCTATTTGTATTCTTTGGTATAATTTGACTAGAACTAGGCTGTGGTCTGACCCACACTCTGCTTTTCTTATGCTACGTACGTTTTGTACATGACTAGAATGTCTACAGTCTATTAATATGTGATCTATTTGATTTTTTACCTGACCATTTGGTGAGATCCATGTAGTTTTGTGGATGTCTTTTCTCGGGAAATATGTGCTCATAACTTTCAGGTTGCAAGCAGTAGCTAGGCTTAGTAGCCTTACTCCATTATCATTGCTGTCTGTGTGTAAACTATTTAGTCCTGCATCTTCCTTCCATATTTGTTCTCTGTCTATCTTTGCGTTAAAATCTCCCATCAGTAATTTTGTGTCATATCCTTGTAACTTTCCCCACTCTTCTTCTAACAGCTCATAAAAAGCGTCTTTGATGTCATCGTCTGTGTCCTCTGTAGGAGCGTAGGCACTCATTATTGATATATTCTTGAATATACCTTTAAACCTAATATTGCACAGTCTCTCGCCTAGGGCTTCAAAACTTATCACAGCACTTGCTATCTTTTTGCTTACAGCAAAGCCTACTCATCTTTGGTACCTTCCTTCATCATTTCCACTGTAGTAGATTACATAGTCTTTGGTGTTCAGCTTTCCTGCCAATGGGTTTCTTGTAGTGCCACCAAATCCATTTTATATATACTAAGTTCTTCTGAGAGAATGTCGATTGTGCCGGGTACTGCCAATGTTCTTGTATTCCATGTGCCTAATCTTATTGTCATTTGTTATCGCCAGTGTCGATTCCTTTTATTCCGTCCATTCTCCGAGGCTTTGTGTTGGTGTTTCTGAACTTTGTTGTTTTCCGAGGTGAGTTGTTGGCCCGACGCTCAACCCCCACATACCCTTGGAGGACCGGGTTTGGGTTGTCTGACTTTAGCCTACCTTATCAGCGCCAAGCCCGCCGAAAAGGCGTTTCCCCCCCTACACTACGGGAAAGTACCAGCGCAACCCTTGCTAATACCTTCGCTTCCACACCACTGGTGCTGGCAGTATAGTATAAGACTAATATTAAAAAATGTGACTTTCAGTTTTATTTTTCTACATAATTAGATTTTTGTTGGCAGTTCTAACTGCAGTAAACTTGTTTTCAGGCTAGGAATACACTATTTACAACATTTGAAGAAAATCGTCGGAGCCGTTTTCTAGATCTTTGTGCAAGCAAGCAAACAAGCAAGCATACAAGCAACATTTCTCATATTAGAGTATAGGATATTGGGTAGAATAAGGCTAAGATAGTCTGTTTTGCCCCATTATACAAAAAAAATCTTAATAGTTCAGCTATTTATAATTCTATCTTCTTAAACTTGGTATAGTTTGATAGGGAACTAAAAATGATAAATAAAAGTATTCATGACATTTTTTCATAAAATCAGGAGATATTTTTGAGTAATTTAAGGTTAAAAATTAAAATGGCCACCATATTTAGGTTTTAAGTCTAATCAAAATGATTTTTCTTCCTAACATGGGTCTCTTCTATCTTAACATACATACCAATTTTGATAAAGATCGGTTGAAAAAATTCTAATATAAAATGTTTATGTAAAAAATACAAAATGGGGGATATCTGGTTAACAAAGCGATTTTGGAAAAAATGTTATTCTTGATTTTCTCTTTATTTTGACACAAGGAATCACAAGCTAAAATATGACCTTTTTTAACACCCTTGTGTATATACATGCATCAAAATTTGAACGAATAGTGTTTTTGGCCTCTAGGGACATCAAAATGAAAAATATATCGGTCCCGGGTCTCAGTCTTACCACCTACGGTAATAGCTACTTCCTTATAGCAAAATTCGCTAAAAGCGAAAAACACTTCAACTGGGGAGAGAGAAATTTCAACATGGATACATCAAAATAAGATGTTTTGTCATCAAAAAAGAGAGTTTGTGACTTTTTAACTTGTCTGTTAAACTTACTACACCACACCAGAAATGTGTTAATTGGTTCCAAATTTGTTGTACCCCCTTTTGAGGTAAAAAATCAAATTGACTACAGCATAGATATTTTCCCAGTAATAAATGGAGCTAATTCCTATAACAAATTTGAAATATTAAGAATATTAACTGAAGTTCTCATAAGGACTTTGCATTACCAAATAGTTATTTGTGTAACTAGTAAGCAAAGTGGCACTTTGCTGCACACGAGAGCAACATTTGCAATGATCTCGAGTGCAGCAAAGGCCTTTTGCACTCGCGTTACACATTATATTTTTCCTACAGTCACTATAAAGCATATAAATAATTAGTCTTTCAAACACTATACAACACGTTTTTAAGTTCAGCTGGCAACACAAATAGGTGCCCTAGAGAAAGTAGTCCCCGGTCCGTATGACTCCGCTATTTTTTCCTCGGCAAGCAATGTGCTCCGCGACTTGAGAAAATAGTTCCGTATATTTTTGTAATTTGCAGTGATTTCCGCTCCTAAAAAATGCTTTAAGGTATTTTCTTGTTTATTAAGATCGTAGGAATGTTTTAAAAACGTTTAAAAGAAAAGTCCAGAAAGTTCAAAAATACCGAAAAGAGAACATAAACTATAAACACGAAATGACAGGTTAAATCGTAGTTATAATAGTCAATCAGCTGCTCATAGTATTATTATCTTTAAGTGTTGCCAACCTATTTCCAAGCGTACACGGATTATGTGCATAATAGAACCACGCTGTTTTGTGTTGTTTCGTTGGAATTCTGATGTGTGCCAAAGTATAAACCGTACGACAAAGGATAAATATGCAGCAATTAGCAGCTTTCTGTACTATAAACAGTACAAGGAAGCCAACTTTGTCGGGTGACTGTAGAAAAATAATATTTTTTTCAAAGTTTATCTTACCTGACGCCCTGTGAGTTGCGTACTCCACAGACATCGTAGCTAGGTTTTATTGTTGGAGGGGTTGGGGTGATGGGATAGTCAGTCTTCTCTGTACCTCCACAGCAAACCTCTATATAGCTTTCACACCCTGCCTTCACCCTGGTACATCAATAAATATATCATACTATGTGACTGTATATATTAAAATGAATACTCAACTTTTTCTGTGATCAAATTAAGCTTTGTCAATTAAGGTCCTTACTTAACCTTCCTTTTTTTAGTGAATGATCTGTACGAAACCACTAACCTTGACCACAGTGAAACCTTTACCTTCACCATTAGTCCTGGGACTGTGAAAAAAAGAATATAGAGTAAATAGAAAGGTAACAATAGTCTTTGTTTAAAATTTTTAAACTAGGTCAGCCAGTTAGAAAGCGTCTGGTGCAAGAGAGAGATACCGAGCTGTGGGAGTGAGACAGACTATGGCTCTTCCCCTACTCTGCTGCAGCATGGACTATACAGCTGATCAAAATGTAAACAATTACGTTCTTCATAACTTGAGAAAAATAAGTCCTGCAAAAAATATTGTATAGCCTAAATTGCATCAATATTTGAGCATCATGAAATGTTATATCATTGTGTAAGCAGTTCCATTTGGTAACACAGGATTCCAACTCCCATGACACCGGGGTGGCGCCGTGTCAGTGTCGTGTCGTGCGGTGTGAAAACGGCCATTGGCGGAGAGCGGGAACATACCCTCCCTCGTCGTTACCTCCCCTACATGCGCTAAAAATTTCGAGCAGGCCGTTTTGTAAGCGGCCGACCTATAACAGCCTATAATTTGAGTCATCCTTATGTTTCCCTTTTTACAAATTTGTTGAGGCTGTCAGTCTAAAGAGGCATCCTGGAGTGTCGAAATATATATCCTACTAAGATGTTTGTAATTTATTGTGAAATTATGGTGTTTTCTGAAAGTAGGTAGTTGTGTTTTTTAAGTGTGTAGTTTGAAATAAATAGTTTCTTTTCATTTTCATTTCAACAAGTTAATGTGCAATGATTATTAAGGAGATTTCTGCTGTATAAAGTAAGTTGATGTTTATACATCAACTCAAGATGTAGACTCAAGATTATTCTTGAGGGGGGGGGAGGTTTGAGCCGTTTCTGCTCAGAACCTGGCTATGTCACTGTTGTGATTTACACTTCTTATTTCTTAACCCATTTAATACCTTACTGGCTCTAAATACACATCATAAAAAGGGCTTTCAGCAGGGCTGAATATTTTTTAATCTAAAGTAAAACTATTATTTGTAATTCACCCTTAACCAGGTGAAGGTAAAAGAGACATTGTCGTCAATTTACGTTGATTATGGTATTATTGTATGTTAGTATGTTGTTATTTACTAGTGTTCTTATGAGGTAGTAATAGTAGAACATTGACTATATATTACCGGATGTCAATTATTCCCTCTCCATCCTCTATGAAAGTCCTGTTGGCACTACATTGATAGTAGGGAACACATTCACAATCCCCATCACCCACCACTGGAGTCTGCTGAAGGATTCCGAAGGAGTCTGATGGAGAGGGGGTCGTCAATGAACGTGAATCTGTGTCGAATGTGCTTGTTATCAGTGCATCCAGGTCCAAATCATCTATCGGTACGGCTCTGTTTCTTCCCAAGCTTATCATCAATACGAAGATGAAAAACTTCATTTTTATCCTTAAATACAAATGGAAGTATTAATTTAGTAGCACAAAAAATTGGGTGGTTTCAATTCCTACATCTTAATTATTAAATATTCAACTATGTTAATACTGTTAACAGCAAAAATTTAATGTGGAGTTTGGGTTTTTAAGAGTCCTGAGTATAAATTTACCCGGACCCAGAACTCCTTGCGTCTTTTTAGAAAAGTAACCTAAATTGCAATAATACTTGCCTACTATATGGATTATTCCAATACATGATTGGAACTAAAGATATGAAATTTCAAAACCTCATTTTAAAATAACACCATTTGAAGCTCTTCCTCATAAAAAAGCATGGTGAATAGTTACTGTGTTGCACCCTTAATGAATCTAACAATAACACTGGGCTTGTAATAACCCTGGATGTAACAAATATTAAAAATTGTATATAGTTACAAGGGCTAATAAAATTGTTCAGTACATACCTTTTAAATTTCCTATGCAATCATAATTTGGTGTCATACAATGTTTTAACACTTGGCAGACAAAACAAATATTGCTGCTTAATGTACCTATCAGTTAAGTTTAGTGCGGTATGGGGTTATGAGACTAACACACTACACTACAAAAAACAAATAATCTCTCAAGATAACTTTTAGCCTTTGACATATTTACTCCTCTGATAATCTTCAAACTAACTGTAGCCTATTATATTTTGTGTGTTTCATTTTAAGTCAAATGAGGTCTTGCTTAAGGAAAAGTCCACCAAGTGAAAAACCAACCCAACAAATTGTAAAAGTAATGACAAATACTTGATTCAAACAAATTGGATGTGTTTAATATTCTTAGATTCTCTTTATCACACTATTGTTTTTAAATTAAATATGAAACAAAACTTATAGATTAACTAGGTAACCTAGCGCACGGAATCGTTCACAATCTAGAGACAGGGAAGGCAAAACTTTGTAATGATATTTTTATTCGGCATTTTTGGGTATTTTGGTTTTGTTAGTATAGAGGTGAGGATGGTGGAAAGCCTATGAGTTCAAACTGTCCTTGAGATTTGCTGATGTTCGTGGCAAACGAAGGAATAACTGGGAACAAATATTTCAAGAGTAAAAGGGAGGAGAGAATTAAATAGCTGCAGTATGATCAGAGGAATCAGTATTTACTTGCCAGACGATGAGCCTGATAGGGTTAAATCCCGATGATGACTGATGAGCTCCTATACCTCACACTTGATTCATTCTTTTAACACGCATACATCTTTTAATCAAGCCTGACGACAATTCAAGATTTCTGATTTACATAACAATGACGTTCTTCTTATGCTTGAGTATATGAGGTGGTAGACAGCTAACAGAGAGGCGCTGTTACAAAATTCGGGTAGCTAACTATTTTGCCCAGCGCCGCTTTCCGTAAGTTCCTTATCGCTGCTTAAATATTGTTGGCACTGGCCAGGAATATTGTCCATAACTGCGCTACACTATTAATTTCGTAGCAGTCTTCATTTTTTGAACACAAAATGGTATGGTCAATTATGTCTTTGCTCTTAAGGATTGCATAGGTACAAGTTCCCGTAAATATTAGCAACAGAATTGACTGAAACAATTGGATTTTGTGGTATCTCAATTATATTGTATCAAAATTCTGGGTGAGTTTCCTGCGTCCCATACCCGAGACGCTAAGGAAAAGCCATGAATTCTTGTTTAAATGCCAAAAATGTCATATTATTTCTTTGTGTGAGTTGCTTGATCTCATGCAATGCTGTGAAAGACCTAACGCATTGCTCATAACGTCCCACTCCTGCTCACATATAAGCATTGACTTTATATCTAAAGTCACATAATGACATAAGGTACCACTGGTAAGAAGATCTGTCTAAACTTAAGTCACCGCAATAAAGAACCGTTGTCTAAAGCACGTGTCTATCTCACTCAATTGGGAAATCACCATGGTCATTGAGATGGGTTGCATGACCACGTACAAACAACTACTGTATCACAAAATTCTTCCTGGACCATAAATACCATTCCAACTTAATATCTATATCATTTCCAAATTTCGCATACACTTCTCTAAAAACCAAACATAAAACATTAGTAATTCAGGGCGTATACTCAGGGGCGTCGCCTTTGGGGGGGGGGTAGGGGGGGAGGCTCCCCCCCCCTAGAATCTGGGAAAGAGAAAAGTTGGGAATTTCCTTACAGGGACAGTTGGGAAGTCAGATACAAGAAAAACATATTTTTAAACAAAACAAAATTTAAATATTTGTGAAAATCCATCAAAGATAAACATTTCTTTGACTTGGACAAATAAACTTGACACTTCTTTGATTTCATTTAACTTTGATTAAACAAGGCTAAACACACCTTATTTTAAGAAATCAATAATCAATTAGCGGTATAGCTTGTTGGAATTTTGTTTACGAGATATTTTGTTCCTTATTGGACTTATGTCGGCTACCTTGATCCTGTCCTGTGTTGATGATTCTGAATGATTCGTCTGCGAGACTGCGAGTTTGAATTTCGAAAGTGCAAGCAATGTAGCTCTTCTGTTCAATTATGTTGTTTGTTAGTGTTTACAAGAAATTCAAAAATATTTTTCACGTCAGTCACATGAAATATATTTTATACCTTATTTTGTGGTATTTGGAGCAGGCTAACTGACCAGAGTACTTGCTAATAAGCAATTACCTTTAAAACTCTTATTTTTTAATAACCTAAATGGAATATTTATTCTCTGAATATATTTAAAAAAATTAAGGATTTACAAAAATGAATCAACTAATCACTCTGAAACAGATCTACGTGGACAAAACGACAAAACATAACCTAAAATTTGATGTTTGACTTTCATGTCTAAGTTTGATTTTTTCTTAAGTTCTAGTTTTTTTTTTTTTTTTTTTTTTTTTTAAAAGAGGTTGGCGGCCTCTTTTAACCTTGCATTTGCCCGTCCACATAGACTACAGATCTGTGCGTGGAACGTATCCAGCAAAGCAAGGGGTGAGCCGGTACAGTACAAAGGTGAACTGTACTGATAAAAGTTAGTGGCAGTGACCAGGATCCGAACCCACGACACTGCTGCCTTGGGCCCGAAGTCCGCGACGCTACCGACTGAGCCACCGACTCACCAATTGATGAAGATGAAGGTTAACAATTGTATTGTATGTATAAGTTTATTATCAACCAAGTTGAACGTTTTAATTTAGGGTTATTGTTTTCTAGACTAGAATAATATTATTCACAACACTGATATTAATATTTCCGGAAAGTAAATAAAAGAAACGTCTTATAACACTTAAAACATATATTTACGCTTATACTGTTACTCACAAGACGGTAAATATACAAAAAAGGACCGGAATGATACTAATCATTCGCCTATTGGGTCTGATGATGATTGGAGTGTCCAATCGAAATCGATCACCACTTACCATCTTTTTTGTATATTTACTGTCTTGTGAGTAACAGTATAAGCGTAAATATATGTTTTAAGTGTTATAAGACGTTTCTTTTATTTACTTTCCGTAAATTTAATAACACGTACAATGCTGATCAAGAAGTTATTTATTAATATTTCATCATTACAAACTTGTCATTACAAACTGCAAAACGACCCTCCTGTGGTTCCTGGCCAGCTACAGTATAGTGAGGTGGTGAAGTTAAGTGAAAAGCAGAGCAATGGTGATCCTAAAAATGTTCAGTGCCTTACTTTAAGAAATAGTCCTGTTGAAAAAATTCCAAACAATGTACATCCTAGCATAAACTTAGATTTAAGCAAACAAATTAGCACTCCTGTTCATAGTAAATTTGAATCTAACAATTATTTTTTAATATTCAAAGAGACAACAACACAAAAAACATAGCACATAATCACAGCATACCTGTTAGTCAAAATTATATAAAAATCTTTTTCCAAAATATTTTACATTTGCCATCTAGGTTAGAAGCATTAGAAATCACAGTATCCGAATTAAATCCTGACATAATTGTACTGTGTGAACACAAGATGAAAACTGATGAGATTTAACGAGATTAAATTTAGAGAATTACCACGTTGTCTCAGCTTATGCCAGAGAAAAATATAGTGGAGGAGGTGTTGTTATTCTCTCTAAAAAATTTATAAAACATAGAGTAATTAGGTTACAGGAACTAAATGATTTAATTTATGAAAAGGAGTTTGAATTTTCATCAGCAGAATTTTTGTTTGACTCTTTTAGATTTCTCCTAATTGGAATTTATAGATCTCCATGCACCAATGTAAACAATTTTTGTAACAAACTTGATGCAGCCTTAAAGATTGTATGTAAAAAATATAAGAGAGTAGTTATAGCTGGTGACATAAATATAAATAATGTATTGGAACATGATAACGACTATGATCAGCTATGTGACACAATAAAAGCTTATAATGTGCAATATCTAGTTGATTTTCCAACTAGAATAACAGAAACATCATGTACAGCCATAGACAACATACTCATAAATTTTGATAAAAACATCACAAGAGTTACTGGTATTAATGCTATGTTATCAGATCATGATGGTCAATTGTTAGAGATTTTTTATAAGAAATCTAAAAATACATTTAGGAGTAAGCTTATAACTAAATATGGTAGACAGTTTTGTGAAAGTAATAAGAATTTGTTTTTAGATAGACTAAAAAATGAAACCTGGCTGGAAGTGTTTCAATCTCCGGTAGAACAAAAATATGATGTATTTATAAATATAATAATTTTATATTTTAACGAATGTTTTCCAGTGGTCAAAATTAGAGAAAGTATTGACAACAAGTGTCGCTGGTATAATGACACTTTAAAAAACGAAAAAGATCAAATCATCCAGCTTCATACCAAGGGCAGACTGCTTAAAAATACAAATACTGTAAATGATGCTAAACTAAAAAATAAAACCCTTAGAAAGAAAATTAACAATGCTAAAAAAGAGTATTTCCGAAACAAAATCAATAACTCGTCTAATGTAGTAAAAACAACGTAGAATATAATTAATAAGCAAGTGGGAAACACGCATAAAGTAGATAATATATCTGTATTAAAGTAGATAACAAAGTTTACTCTAGTCCTAACAAAATTTGCAATTTGTTCAATGATTATTTCATTAACATTGTAGATCGTGATGTGATACCTAAATTAAATGAAACTGCCAACTTAAATAATGCTAAAACCGACTTTTCCCCAGACTTGACATACTTTAAATGTGAACCTGTCAGCGACAAAGAAATAGACAAAATAATAAGTTCTTTAAATAATAAGTATTCATCCGGCTATGATGAAATCCCAATGCCCTTAGTTAAATATGTTAAGAAATATTTAATAAAACCTTTAGTACCATTTTGGGACCACTTTTATTTTTAATATATATAAATGGATTACCTCAAGTCATTTCTGGTAATAAGGGAAACAAAATTTGCATCTATGCAGATGATGCCAATTTGAAAATAAGTGGCAAATCTGCCATAGAAATAGAACAATCTATTAGCAATAATCTAAGTGATATAAATAACTTCTTTAGTGATCATCAACTATTGCTCAATATTTCAAAAACAAATTTAATGCCAATCAGCGCCACCAACAACAAAAATAATAAATTAAATCCCATGTCAATTACTATAAATAAAAATAAAATATCTCCAATAACTAACACCAAATTTTTAGGTTTGATAATGAGTAACAATTTAAGTTGGGATTTACATATTGAACAGATAGCTAAAAAAGTCACATCTGGTTTGTACGCTTTGTGTAATTATCTAATTAGTAATTATCTAATTAGTAAGATAAAGTAATTATCTAATCTTTGTGATCTTAAAACACTAAAAATGAGATATTTTGCTTATATTCATTCAAATATAAATTTTGGTATCTGCATCTACAAGTAAAAGAAATTTGGATAGGCTTTTAATTTTACAAAAACGAGCATTGAGAATCATATTGGATATTAAATGGAGAGAGACCGTCAAAGAGGAATTAAAAAAAAAATGGAATTATGACTGTATACAGCATGTATATATATGAAGTAATTTTATATTGTAGACAAAATTTTGCAGACTTACCTCTATTAGGTGAATGCCACTCCTACAATACAAGAAATAGGGGTACTATTGCAGCACCTGCCCATAGACTAAGTCTATATGAAAAGAAAACTAATGCTGGAGGTAAATTCTATAATAAACTTCCTGATCACATTAAGAAAGAAAATATTTTTTTCAAATTTAAAAAACATTTGAAGTACCACTTGTTGTCACTACCTCTATACTCTTTAGAAGAATACATGTTAAAATAGTGTTTTTTATTTCTATTAGACTTGATTTCTTTATGTTAAGTTTTAGATATAGTATTTGACGCCATTCCATGTACTGATTTATGTACAATATGAAATAAAGACGATTTGATTTGATTTGATGTTTAGGCCTACCCTAGTTGTAAGTTTTATGAAAGTTAAAATGTTGATCTTAACTTCTCAAAGTATTTTAATTTCATTATTTTGTAATAAAATATTTTTTCTATACTAATTTGTACTCTGAGGTTTATTTTATATACCTAAAATTTTACACTGCTACGTCTGCTACCACAATGGTTTGTAAAGTTTTTGGGATTTGAAACATTACTTGTTCAAGTTTTTGAAGTCATAAAATTTAATTATGAATTGGTAGAAGTTTTAGAAATTGAGTAATTTTTATATATATGTAAAATTAACTATGTTTTGTTAATGCAAGTTTATAAATACTGAACTGAATGTTACTGCAGTAATAATTTGTAGATTTTTAAAAATAGTGCAGAAATTGATTTCTAAAAAAAAATAGTTGGGAAATCTATGTTAAGCAGTTGGGAAATTTGAGGCTTCTCCCCCCCCCTGAAATTTAACCAAGCAATGCCACTGCGTATACTCAACGTTTTATAAGTGGCATTCCAGGTTTTTTCAGGTTTTCCTGGATTCTTAAAGTTGTTTCCTGGTTCCCGCGATAATCTTTAGCTGTAAACTATCACCAATTAATTCAAGGTCTACAGTTAAAGTTTGCTCTCATATCACATTTGTATAATTCTAATTGTTCCAAAGTTCAGTGAGCTAGTGTTCCAAAAATAAACCTTAATATCATGATCGTGTTAATTATCATCATCATTACATAAGGTCACGAAAACATTGTTTCCCGCATTTGTGACGAAATCCTGAATATCTCCTGCAGGTGTATGGTTATCATCATCGTCTCCCGCGGTCACATAAACATCATCATAGTCTCCCACGATCGCGGCAAAATCCTGTACATCTCCCGCCGTCATGAAAATGTTATCATCGTCATCCGCTATCCTGGTGAAATCCTCAATACCTCGTGCGGTTTGTAGGCATTATCGTCGTCTCCTGTGGTTACGAAAATGTCATCATAGTCTTCTGTGATCACTGCAAATGCCGGATCATCGTCATCCACCATCCCGGCAAAATCCTGAATATCTTGAGCGGTTATATACATTATAATCATCTCCCACATCCACACAGAAACTTCATTATAGTCTTCCCTGATCGCGGCAAAATCATAGACATCTCCTGCAGTTTGTAGACATTATATCGTCTTCTCCCATGGTCACAGAAACGTCATCATAGTCATCCCCAATCCTGGTAAAATTATAAATATCTTCTTCAGTTTGCATCATCACCTCCTGGGCTCACGGAAACGTTAGTACAGTCTTCTGCGATCGTGGCAAAATCTTGGACATCTCCTACGGTTTGTAGACATTATCGTCGTCTTCCGTGGTCATGAAAACGTCATCATAGTCATACGCCATCCCGGCAAAATCCTGAACATCTCCGGTTTGTATCATAGCCTTTCACGGTCACGGAAAAATTAGCATCGTCAACCGCTATCACGGCAAAATCCTGAGCATCTCCCGCGTTTTGTAGACATTATAGTCGTCTCTCGCGGTCATGGAAACGTTATCATAGTCTTCTGTGATCGCGGCAAATGTCCAAACCCGTTAATCCTCACCTATTCGATATAATCAAATATTCTTTTCAATCATGGAAAATATGTTTAAAACTAATATCAAGAAAGTCTGATCATTATTCTTGAGCACATAATAATCATACAGGAGAATGTAGTTGCTATCCCTTACAAGGGATGGAACTCAATAAAAAATAATTGTTTTCCTTTGACATTGATATCCTCCCCTCATTAAATAATTTTCTGGTATTTAGTTTCAGCAAAACAAAGATCTTGAATACACCACAAATAGTATAGCTAAATTAAAATTCATTTAACCAAAAGTGTCATGCAGTGAAACGCCAATTTTTAAACCACAAAAATAGAGTAAATATTTATTTTTTCAACTAATCTAATAAATCTTTTACTAGATAGATACTTTGGAGTACTTTGGGTACTTTGGAGGACCCATGCTGCTCTGCAGCGTTAAAATTAATATAATATCCGAGAAATATTCAAATTTATGATTTTTGTTTGAGTAATACAGTATCTTGAGCTTAACTGATTCAAACGATTAATAGCTCAAATTGACGCCTATAATTTACTGATTATTTTGAGCCTAAAACATATAGAAAAACATGAACAATAATGGAGCTGTTGATTTTTAATCATATTAAAACCTTATGAAAAATAATTTTAATGTTGGTTGTTCACCTAGCGTTTACTTGAAACTCGTCCGATTTGAATAACTAATAGCTTAAATGAAAGCCAGTATTTCACTGAAGGTTCTTAGACTAAAATATATAGGATTATAAAATTATAACTGGTGAAGGTACACCTTAAATTGAAGTAAGAATTAGAAAATAAATCAAATTATGTGTTTTGGTTGAGTAATACAGTAGGTAAATATTTGCCGATGCTTTATGTGAAAACTTGACAAAATTAATCAAGCAAACACAATGATTAATAAACCACACCCCTAACTAACTAAATATTGCTTGTAAATATTGCTTGTAAAACAGCTGTATTGTTGTAAATACTTATTGCTTGTAATATTGTATTGTTAATGTAGTGTGTCCTTTAGTATTTCAAAATGGTTATTATTTTGATTTTTTTATTAGTGTTGTAGGTTTTCCTTTGTTGTTGTTTGATGCCTTCAATTTGAGACCTCAATCATGAAAATTGGTCGGGTAGAAGAGCCAAACGAACTCGGAAAAGAAAAACCAAATTTAACTCCCAAAAGAAATACATGGGGAGCAAATTTCATTTACGAATATGCCGAGTAGGATTATAGACAAATATATGCCGATGTTTGATGGCAAATCTGTGCGTGCATACTTTCAATTTGAGACCTCAATCATGAAAATCGGTCGGGTAGAAGAGCCAAACAAAAACGAAAAGAAAAACAAAATTTGTTTACTGTATAAGATACCATTAGTTTTAATTTTAACTAGTGTACATGTTGCTCGAATTTGAGCAATTGCAAAGTATTACCATAGACTAACCAACACAAGTAGACTTCTCATCCCATTGTAAATTTTGAAGCACGTTTTTCGTGTCTAGTTCATGTAAGAGACAAAAAGGCGCTAGTGTCGATGAAACTTTGTTTCCGTTATTTTAGGGGTTATTTCTTGATTTTTGCTTTACTGTTTGGTTATATAACTAGGGGACAAGTTATTGTTTATGATTAGATCGTATTATTTGGTTAAACGAGGTTTTAAATGGCTGTAATAACGGGAAACAAATTGTAAACAAAACACGACCTCTACAGAAAACCGTACAGAACTAACAATAAAATTGTATTCAGCTGTTCCATAAGGATGAGAAATCTACTAAGGGAGTATGTTTTATCTATGGTATTACAAAGCTATTTCAAAACGAATAACAGTCATATTTACAATGAGTTTAAAAGAGTCAACTCAAAGATTACCGGTGTGTAACTCATGGAGATACTCACGATGTACAGGGAGCGGCAGAAATATCTGACGGTTTTCAAGCGAGTACAGTCCGGCAGCCAAGTGGAGGAGGGTGGTGGGGAGCGGCTCATTCTCAAGGCCAAGTGATGCCATTTCAGTCGCCATAGAGCAGTGGACCGGTATACATCGCTTGAGGCGTATTTTAAAAATGGCGATTCTGTTGTTGATACGCAACGTAAGTTTCGTAGGCATTTTAATGTGGCTCGTGGGGAACCTATCCCATCCCGAAACACCATCAAATGTGGGTGGATACCTTTAGATCCACAGGATCAACTGCAAAACGTAGGCCTACAGGCCGTCCAAGGTCAGTGAGGACGCCGGAGAACGTGGAGTGAGTGCGACAAACTGTGCTAACAAGCCCGCATCGCCCGGCGCGTGGACAAGCTGCTGCTCATGGCATGTCTGAGCGCTCTATTCGACGAATTTTGCTGAATTTTTTTCTAAATAATGGTGTAAATACCTGCATCTATGTGATCAATGTGTTGCTAAAATGCAACCGGTTTCGACTCACAAAGGAGTCATCGTCAGGCCAGTACAGATGTCTTCTTGCTTCATTTGAAGGTCGTCAATTGACCTTCAAATGAAGCAAGAAGACATCTGTACTGGCCTGACGATGACTCCTTTGTGAGTCGAAACCGGTTGCATTTTAGCAACACATTGATCACATAGATGCAGGTTACACCATTATTTAGTATTTAAATGTGATCAGGAGGCTAAAACTGAAGTTTTTGGACGATTGCTATTTTATATGGGTGAAAATGAAGGTCTGAGTGCAAAATTCGTCGAATAGAGCGCTCAGACATGCCATGAGCAGCAGCTTGTCCACGCGCCGGGCGATGCGGGCTCGTTAGCACAGTTTGTCGCACTCGCTCCACGTTTTCCTGCGTCCTCACTGACCTTGGACGGCCTGTAGGCCTAATCAAATCAAATCAAATCATCTTTATTCAAACTGTACATACATACATGAATAGAGTCACAGAAATAAGAACTAACAAGTACATTATGTTTCTTATTTTAACATTATTTTATTTACATACGTTGCTAAATCTATGCAATACAATCCTTTATTAATGCTGTGTATTTATGAATGTAGTTAAAACATTTTTTACTCTTTTGGTTAGTTAGTCTCACCAGTCACTAGATCTTGCAATTTGTATTTTTTTCTTCTTTATCATTGAAATCGTTTTTGTAAATATATACCTACAACCAGCTCTAGTTTGCTGGTAGCAAATAAGCTTGATTATAGGATGGATTAATAGAGCTATAAAAAGAAATCTTCTATAGAATAACAAGTTTTATCTTGGAGATATTTTCCTACTAATTTCCTAAATCCCTTTGTGTGTATATTAGTTTTCAGATTTGATGGTAATTTATTAAGAAATTTACATCCGATTTGTGTTGCTTTCTTTGAGAAAAAAGTGAGGTTATGCCGGGGTATATCTATTTGATCTCTGTTTCTTGTGTTATATAAGTGTATATCTTTGCGAAACACATACTTATGAATGTTATTTTTGGCAGAGATAATGCATTCTAAAATATACTGGTCATAGACAGTTAGTATATCTAATTGTGAAAAGTAGTTTCTTACAGATGTTTTAGGTTCCAGGTTTAACATTATTCGCAAAGCCTTTTTTTGAAGTTTAAGTATTTTATCTAGGTTTTGTGCACTAGTGCCCCCATAGATTGCTAGACCATATGACAGATGTGAGTGTATATGAGCAAAATAAATACATTTTAGTGTTTCTAGATTACATAAAAATGACATTCTTTTTAAGGCGTATAATCCTGAAGAAATCTTTTTTACTAAATGAAGAACATGAAGATCCCAATTCAAATGGTTATCCACAATTAAACCTAAGAATTTTGTGAATTTTATTGTCTCTACTTGACTTTGCTCTATTGATATGGACAATTCCGGATTGTCTTTATTTTGCACTGTTGAGAAGAACATTTTGCAGTTGATCCTGTGGATCTAAAGGTATCCACCCACATTTGATGGTGTTTCGGGATGGGATAGGTTCCCCACGAGCCACATTAAAATGCCTACGAAACTTACGTTGCGTATCAACAACAGAATCGCCATTTTTAAAATACGCCTCAACGACAAACGCGCGATGTATACCGGTCCACTGCTCTATGGCGACTGAAATGGCATCACTTGGCCTTGAGAATGAGCCGCTCTTCACCTCCCTCCACCACTTGGCTGCCGGACTGTACTCGCTTGAAAACCGTCAGATATTTCTGCCGCTCCCTGTATATAACAGTTATCAACTTTTCCTGTAAATATTGTATCATATTTCATAACCTGGTATTGCTTTTTAATGTTTTCTACAAATATTTCCTGACTTATAGCCATATAAGGTTGTCCATGTTTATCTTCGTTTTTAATAAACCTAAAGCATTCCGGCCGGTCTTCTCCTTCTCAAAATGCCTCGCCGCTGTACAGGCAACACAGGTCATTGATAGAGGGCCAATTGAGAACGAAAAATCATTTTGGGGTAGTGATAGGGTGCATTTGTAACCTAATAGTTGAGATTGTCCAGAGTCAGGTGCTGACTGTGATGAGTTAAGCCTATCACGCGCCACAGTTCTGTAGCTGCGGTTGTTATCAAGATTACACCTCCTGTTTATGTTTCGTTGTCGTTTAAAAGAAAAAAAAACAACAAATAAACAAATTATAGCTATACAAAACAACGATAAATGCACAAATTTTAGATACGATCATGCTAACACGATCCGTCATAGCGACACAAAACAACCATAAATAGGTTGTTAACAAATAGGTTGTTAGGTTGTAAACAAACACAAATTTAAGATACAACCATTACTAACACGATCTGTCTTGGGGGTTATGTTTACACAAACTCAAATAGTAAATAAATGTACTCAATGTGTTTCATTGAATTGAAAAATAAATAACAGCAATTAAATTATACAGCTGATCAAAATGTAAACAATTATGTTCTTCATAAGGATAACATGGGAACTTTCAAAGCCACTGGGGCAGAGCCCAAGGGACTTTTTCAAAAATGTAAGGCCAGTTTGCAAATCTACGCAACACACTCTTTCCAATGAGATGTCAATGGATAAAATCGGTTAAAAAATGAAGGAGGAGTTCAAACGACAAACTTTCGTAGCGTATTAATTATATAGATACAATCAGCGGTTTCAAATATTAGTCTAAATTTCATAGTATTCATGTGTTCAATTAATGTACATTTATTTTCACTATAAGGATAACATGGAAACTTTGAAGGCCACTGGGGCAGAGCCCTGATGGAATTTCAAAAATGTTTTGTGTCATGGCAAATCTACGACCCATCCAATGACCCCTTAATCTTGGTGATCGGATGCATAGCAGCTTCAACTATCACAAAATTCAAGTTTGCCTAATAAATATATAGATTACATTAGTGATGTGTCAAAACTGAATTTCAAATCTCAAAACCATCAAAACTTAGGAAAAGTTTCGGTTTCGAGATTCGATCACCAAGTTTCGAGATTCAAAAGTTTCGAAATTGAAGATTTTTGCAGTTTTATTTTTGAAACTGCTGACATTTTTTTGTGCCATTGTTAATGTTTTGAACACTGTTTCCAAACAAGCTGGTAGCAACAGAGCAAACAACACCATTAACAGTAATGAAACAAATAAATTTTATTCTGAACTTCAAAAGGTATCTTAAATACAATTTAGTTTCACATCAATATTTACTAAACACAAAGAAATATTGACCACTAAATGTTCTAATTAATCTAATATTCATGTTTATATTGGTGTTAGAAGTTTAATTAATTTTTTTTGTTGGTTGATTAATGAAAAATTATGTTGTATTGGGTTTTAAGATTATCAGTCACATTCACATATTTATGTTATGTCACGGTCAGGAGTCGATCTCTTTCAGTTTGAATTGCATACTTAACATTTTATGATTATGTGTATTTTGTAATCTTGACCTTTGTAACCAGCTAAGTAAAAAAGTTTCGCGTTTAGGTTTTGAGATTCGGGATTTGATTTTTTAAGTTTCGGTTTCGGTTTTGAGATTTGAAATTTCTGGTTTTGACTATCACTAGATTACATAGTTGCAAACTAGAAGGAACAGAGCTGTAGGAAAGTAAGTAGGCCTACGATATGATAATAGGAATTAGATATGGGTAGGAAGGGTAAATTTATTCACAGGGTTTATTTTGACTGTTTTATTTTTTTTTTAGCTTTGTTGCAGCACTTCATAAAAAGCATCTAACATGTTAGCTAATCGTATTTGAAATGGAATAAAAAAACCATATTAGAAAAAAAATCAATATGAAAACTAAAATAAATGTCACTGCAAAACTCCTTTATTTATGGTACTCCTAAAACTCTTTAATTACCTACTACAGAGATTATGGTGCAATGACTTTCTTTAGTTATATTCCTATGAGAGCTGAGATTTCTGATAATGAATAGACAATAGGGCCGATTCTACCCTGAGAAAAGTGGGATGCTTTTTGATGGTTCGAAACATGACCAAGCTGTTCTTGATCATTGAACTTTTAATAAATACATGATCATGGCTAATGAAACAACTCGTCTTAGTGAGTAACATAGCTACACAGGGTACCTCACTACATAATACACTCATATTTGGGTTAAAATATGCACCAAGGTGGTATCCCCCATCTCAATTGGCAATAATAAAAATAATAGACAATTCTCTTTATTTGTGAATTTTCAAAGAAATAAAATGGTGTTACAAAAATATAGGTGCTTTACAGATATGAAATTTCTCATGATTGGTCAAACAAAAAGCCCTTTCATTGAATAAACCTCCTAATGATACTGCAGTAAATCATGGAACACCTTTTATTTTTGAAGTTCCCAGAAAATAAAAAAATATATACAACCAAGTTAATTGTTAGTAAAAAAAAGTTTGATTGGCATACCTAAGTTGATGACAGACAATGATTTCCATTAGTGATCACCTAATTTGTTAAGTTCATCTTCTTGTTCACTGAACATAAATCAAGTATCTGACGTAGTTGTTGTGACTAAGGCAGACCGAATTAGCTTGCAGAGCTGTAGCTAATATAAACTGCTTAAACCGGTTTAACATGTTGGAGCTGAATCAAATACTAACAACTTATACATTCTGTATCTAATAAAAAAACCAACATTCTGTCACAACCAGAGTCCAACCATAGTGAAGCTATAAAACAATTCTCTAAGGTTTTATGTTTAGATGACGTAAGACATATGATAGATATATATTTATAACCACTGTGTTGTTCCTAGAGTTAATTTAGTTCAATTTGTTTTTATAATAATTAGTTATTAAAATACCTTTTGCTGATGTGTTTTGTTATTTATTACTTATTGGTACTCTTTTGCTGATGAGAAAACTATTTCCTTTCCCCATCCTTTAAATATTCACCACTACCATAGAATTGAAATATCTTTGCTGCTACCGTCGTAACTGGCACATTACCCTCTTATAACTGTATACAGATGGTGTGACTGGTAACATAACATAAAAACGGACCAGTTGTACACATTTATATTTATAAATTCTCACATGCATCCCCTTCTTAGTTAAAGATCTAAAAGGCATTCGCAGACGTGCCCACAAAATTGAGTGGAGTCATCGGGGCATCATATTGCCATTAACCCTGACCATTATGGTTTAACATTATTTTTACCTAAAATTTCGGCTTCTACCATTTTGGTTATTGGGTATCCTGTGTCTAAAAGCAGTCTATCATTCGGACGCAGCTCACTGCAACATACATCAACAACTCACCACAAATCACTGAATTCTCTAGGTCCAATATCAACAACAACTGCTTGGGTCATGCCTTGGGATTTGTGAATTGTGAGAGAATAGGTAGGTGTCAATGGAAACTGTTTTTGAATACACTTTATGCAACGTTTTACAAATTTAGTAACAATATGGACTATCTTTACCACATTATTGTATGACAATCAGTAATACATTATTGTAAAATAAGGGTCCTCTATAATTACTAAATTCAACTAATACACATCATATAGAATGAATGAATGAATGAAAAAGTGCTTTTATTTACAAATAAATGTACAAAAATAACTTTTTAGCACTAATACAACAATGGACAAAAAGCCCGTCTGTTGCTGTTGGCGTACCTGGTTAGCACTTGTACAACAATTGACTAACGTAAACTGTTCTCATAAATCAGATTGAAACTAAAATAATAAAACAATTCATTTTTTGGCAATAGACATATTTTAAATAATTATAAAAAACATTTTAAAATTAATGAAATTTGGGAAAATGATTTTCACAGATTAAATTCTTGGATTAACCCCCATCTTTTAAACCAAGCATTTTAAAAATAATTACTTAAGGCCCGCCAATCCCACCCATTCAAAATCTCTATAAAGTAGACTCCCTCTTATCCGGACTCCTCGGGACCGAAGCCAGTCCGGATAACGGGTATTCCGGTTAAACCGACGTCCCCAAAAACTCGTTAAAACGGACTGTTTACTGTGATATTTGACTTAAATTTAGGAGAGCATTGTATTTAGACATGTGATCACTGGTCTCAAATCTTTCCCACGAGAACAGTTGTTTCAGTACTGCCTACTTCCTGCCGATCTAGTCCGATTAAACCAATGTGGTGATAAAAATTGTCCGGTTAAAGAGATGTAATTTCCGCCAAGTGTAGTCCGGTTAAACCGATGTCCTGTTAAAAGGTGTCCGGATAAGAGGGAGTCTACTGTATATTGTTCCTGTGTCAAAATTGGACTGCCAAAATAAAATTTGCTTATTGAATTTAAAATGGGACAAACAGATATGAAGTGAAAAACATCTTCTTTCTCTTGTAAATTACAAAGAGTGGAAAAATGATAATTGTCTACAATTAATATTAAAACACGTCATATAGGCTGCATTTCCACTGTGCATAAGACTTTCTTCACATTCGGAAAATGCCTAACAGTACCATTGACTAATGCTGCATCGGTCCATAAGTTGTGGTGTGACATGAGTCTACATCCTTTGGCTAATCTGAGGATGTTTTCAAGAGGCTATTGAATTTTTGTTTATGGCACGAATGAATGCCCTAGGATTTTGCAGCATAGCCAATTCGATAAAGTTGCAAAGAGGGCCTGTTTCACCCATACGCGAACTACGCAGTCGCATATGGCGCCACGAAAAAGTGGCGCCAACGGGACACAATTTTTTTTTCAGAAGACAAAATTGGAAACAACTTTACTTGCTTGGCAGCGTACAGCGCGGCGCCTGTGGGTTTCATTTCATGACTCATCTCATATGCTTGAGATAAGCGTGCAGCGCCACTTGTCACAACAAGAAACTCCCCCCCTTCTTCCCCTGATCACTCTCCCCTCCTAGAACAGACCAGTACATTTGTACGTTGTGCACCTTGCACAGGTATTGCACACACTCTTAGTTGTATACCGTATCGTATTCAAGGCTGCCTTTAAATCCAGGCCGCGGCTTTCAAAGTGGCAACGTTGCAAGTGTAAGAGCTATTTTGTTTGGAAGCAGATAATGGGTACTGTATTTGTGTATTTACAAAAGCTTTACTGGACTATGAAAATATTGACTCCGCTTTTAAATGTACAGAAAACAGATATAGATTTTCAATTCATATTGTTTTGGTTTTCAATTCCGTATGTTTTATTTTGAATATTTAATACATTTATGTTCATAAATTTAAATTTAAATCAATACTGTAAAGTGTGAATTAATAAGCGGATGTCTCCTGTCTGCCATGTTCCTTATGGGACATCTGACACTAAACAACCCTACTTGCGGCGTTGCCAATTCTACCAGGCCGCAGCCTGGAGTTAGAGGCGGCCGTGATCGTATTGGTATTGTTTTGATGACTGTTGATAAGTGAATGATTACGAGTGTTTTAATTTTAATTTATATTTAGTGCAGTAAATAAGAAAAAAGTATTCTATAAACAGTTCTCAGTGTAAATATTGAGGCATTGGAGTTAATGAGACATTGGATTCGTTTCGTAATCGGAAATGAATGAGTAAAACATTATCCAAGTTATCCAGGAAAAATTGATTTCACATTTAGAAATAAATTGTTAACTTTGGGTTTTGCTAAAGTGTATAGGGTATGATGAGTAAAAGTGTAAAAATGTTAAATTTCTGTGAATAATAAACAGTAGTTGAAAAAGTCTTTTATTGCAAGTATTCTTCTAACCTAAACTTATAAAAAAGTTCTTTCCAAAAAATTTCACAAATAGTGTTAAGTTATGTTCATAGGGGGTGGGTGGGGGCGGGAATTCTAGGTGGCGCTGATTCGGGTGTTCACTTAACTCTGAAAAAGACCTAGAACCAGCCCTGGTTGTAAGTATAACCACGTCTTCTTTTCTTGCAATGATACAAACAGCGTTCAAAAATTCAGCGATTTTTGGTATTTTTTTTATATGAATTAATGAATTTGTAATCCTTCTCCTTTGTTCCATGAGCAATCAAATCAAATCAAAATACTTTTATTCCAAAAATTAAACAGTACAATAGTAGGACAATATTTTACATGGAATTATTCCCCCGGATAGACTGTTGATCTGTGATCGGGAGAAGAGTTCTTGTAAACCATTGTTAGGCAACATACAAAGTATTTAAAATTTGTTCGATGCTATTACCTACATCTACTAGAAATTAAAAAAGACAAAGACCTTTATAAATTGAATATTAGAAAGGAAACCCCTAATTTGATTTAAACAAATACGAAAGTCTATAGTAGTACATAAAAAAAAAATAATAAAATGGATCCTACTAAACTAGAACAAAAACATGGTTGAATTCTGCATCAGCCGTGGCAAAAACATCTTTTTCAGTTAATGGAAAATAATTATACTGTGTAAACTGACTGTATCAGCACCTCTGCAGCCGCCCACCCGATACGCGCGAGCCACTCGCCAATCCAGCGTTTGTACACAGCAACGCTGCTACCCTCCGCCTCGATAATGTCTGATGGAAGGTTACGGTATAAAACATGTGCTAGATAGAAAGCGTTCTTGTTGGTGGAATTGAGGAATGATCTAGGTAAACAAAAGCCAAAATTTATCCAGTTTCTAGTCGGATAACAATGTGATATTTCTGTAAATATTTGTTGCTTGTTTGACTTTATAAACAGTAATAGTGATTTAATGAATAGTTGCCATTAGGAAGTTAGGAATAGTTTAGGAATAGTTGCCATTAGGAATAGTTGCCAATATTAATTAAATACTGGAAATTCAATAAAGAGTTGATCTGTTGGATATCGGAGTGGTTTTTTAAGAATTTTTTTATTAGAGATTTCTGTGATACAAACAAGGGCACAGCGGATGAGACGCCACCCCAAGCCAAAATTCCGTACTGGAGCACCGACTGCACATAAGCGTAGTACACCATCCTGCAGTGATCCACCGCCAACACCTGGCCCAGCTGAGCGAAAGCATAGACCAACCTTCTAAGCCTCTGTTTCACATACCAAACGTGTGGAACCCAGCTTAATCTCTGATCCATGATAACGCCTAAGTACTTATATTGTGACACACGTTCGACAGTGTCACAGCAGCAGTCCCGTGACAGCGGATCACCACAAGAGTGTAGGTGTAGGAGTCTGGGGCAAGGATCGTTATCACTTTTTAAAAATATGGGAAGGCATTTTGTTTTTGTAACATTTAGTGACAAGGAGTTGTGATCCAACCAATTTTTGATTTTAACCAAATCAGTCGATGCTTGGTCATAGACCAAGTCCCACGTACTGCCGGTAGTAACCACTACTGTGTCGTCAGCAAAGAGGAAAAGTTTGCTTCCAGCGAGTGCACTTTAGATATGTTATTTATGTATATTAAGAACAACAAAGGTCCAAGATTATTACCCTGGACCACACCATATTCGATATTAGTTTTCTCACTTAAAATGCCATTGATAGATACGACTTGATGACGGTCTTCTTTTGAACCAGTCAATTGACAACTTGTCTAACCCAGCAAACTCTAATTTTGAGATTAACTTTTGTCTATCAATTGAATCAAAAGCCTTCGCTAGATCTAAAAATGTTAGGTACTAGCACTCGTTGTTTTAAATTAATTTTGCAAGAAATAAATTTGTTAATGTCAAATAATGCATGCGTCGTGCTTTTGTTTGCCCTAAAGCCGTATTGTGAACTGGAAATCACATTTTCATTTTCAAGATAATGGGATAACTGTAACTTAACACACTTTTCGAGAACTTTAGAAACTGCACCGAGCAACGATATTGGTCTGAAGTTAGAATTAATATTTTTTTGGCCTGATTTGTGAACTGGTATAACTTTAGCAATTTTAAATGATGTAGGAAACTTGCCTGAACTTATACTAAGATTAATTATATGTAAAAGTGGTTGAATCAAAGTTTCAATATTATATTTAATAAACTTCGATGGAATGCCATCCCATCCGGCAGCTGAATTGCCTCTTATGGACCTCACAACATCGCAGAGTTCTTGCTGAGTGACAGGTCTCAGGGAGAAAACCTTATCTGTGGCGTAAATGGCGTCATCGACCTCAGCTTAAAGCTTATCGGCCCGTCAGTCTTAATTGTACTCGCAAGTTGCGCGCCAACTGAGGGAAAGTAGTTATTGAAATTATTGCTGACAATTTTTATTGCGTCAGGTATAGCAGTGTCACCGTGCGCGCAGAAATCCTCAACTGGGAATTTTCCCTATCTACATGGGCGGCCCGCGACCTCATTCACAATGTTCCAGAACTTTCTTGAGTCACTGTTAGCTTAATCAATTTTAGTCTTATAAAACCTGTATTTAGCTTTCTTTATAAATGATATTAATATGTTCCGGTATCTAGTAAACCTTGTCCGTAATTGTGTGTTGAAAGGATGATGTCGGAGATGCTTACATAACTTATCTCGATAGCGTATTGACTTTAGGAGCCCATTAGTTATCCATGGCTTTAATTTAGAGGCTTTGGCTGATTTATTTTCAATATTTATGTATATTTATCTAAAATTTGCCCGATAACCTTATTAAACATTTCTGAAGCTTCGTCCACGTCTACCGAATTTAATATATTGTTCCAATTGAATGAATTTAGTTCCACGCCAATGCTTTGCCAATTGATTGTCTTTGAAGTAAAATTATTGTTTATTTCCATATTTTTCGACCTGGTGCTTTGCAATTCCATATAGGTTGTAAAATGATCTGTTATTTCTGTCTCCAACACGGCCGAGGAAGCTGTGAAAGATGGTGGCAAAGTTATGAAAAAATGGTCAATGCATGTCTTACTAGCCGGACGTATTACTTTATCTATGCAAGCAATGAATCCTAAGTCGGACAGGATATCGAGGTACCGCTCTTCTTGTGAGTTAAGATTAGTTTGAATAATATCGCAATTCAAATCCCCTGACAAGACATTTATCTGAGAACTTATTGTGTTAAGTTCTAAAAATTCTTTTAAGTTGTCATTAAAAATCTGTAATGATGTATTCGGACTACTGTATACACAAAGCAGGTTACATGTAGCTCCGGCCCAGTCGAAGGTCAAGGACAAGCTCGTAGCCACGCCACCGATTAGCAGCTGATTGCAGGACACTGATAAAGAGTCATCGATGTAGACAACGATACCGTCACTTTGATTCAGATTGTTATAGCTTCTGAAAGTATTATAACCATCTATATGCATAAGATCACCCTGATGATTCAACCATGCTTCCGTTAGAATAATAAAATTAAATTTACATTTAATACCTTGTAATAAAACTAGAAATTCGTCAATGTGTTTAACATAACTTCTTATGTTTTGGTGTAATATTTTAAAATCGTAAATAGCATTACCGTTGTTTTGGTTTAAATTATAAGAGTTGAAACAATCAACGTCAGTAATTACATTGCAATGTATGAAAGGGGTGGTTGCTTTGTCCATCAAAGCTAATTAAATTAATTTACTAAAGTATAGTAAGAGGATTATGAAAATGACTTTGATCTTCACCGGATTGACACATTATAGTTTTTAGTTGAAACACCTTTTGAATGTGTTCGTATACTGATGATCCATGTGAGTCCATGTGTGAGTCCATGTGTATACCACTGATTTGGAAAAATCAGATGGCTTGCATAAAGCCTGGTCATGCACCTGTAGTAACTGATCCATATCACCCAAAATATATACAACCAGACCACCAAACACTACATCTTGGTTGTCAGGTTTCGCTTGACGTAGGCCAAGTGTTTGCCTATCATTCATTTGCTAGTACTGTAGCTATAACCACACATAGAGACTATTTCATTGCAAACTACAACACGGACGTTTTTTAACAAATTCTGAAGATTTAGTTTATTTCCCCCTGCAGTTTATTAAAATTTTGTAAATTCAATCTTGAGTGAATTGTTTGGCCATTAATATTAGAAGCAGCACAACCAGTTGCATGGTGGGTAAGCCTCTGGATCGTAAATTGCAATATAATAATGGTTTATTTTACCTCTATGCGTCGAACGATCCGTGCGTAGTTAGTACAACTACAGCTGTTTCATACCACTAGGGTACATCATCAGGTTGTTGGTAGAACGTTAGATAAAACAGCATTCATTCATAGATGAACTTGTCGAAATAAATATGTCTATATATACACAAAATACACAAAATACCCCCGCCGCAGCAAACCTGCAGACTAAGCGAATTTCCATTTGACTGATTGGATTTACACTGAAATGTCTACTTAAAAATATAACATTTATTCTTGATTTAAATAGAATTAGTTTAACAAGTACTTAGATTTGCTGCATCAGGGAGGGTAAAACTGTTTTTTTTTTGTAAAATGTGAATTGTTAGTAAGAAATAAAAACATTTTCCAAATTTGATCAAAATATGTTCACAAACAAGCAAACTACAACAGTTTACTTATTCTCCATAAGAATAACATGGGAATTTTTAATTTACAATTTTTTGGAATTTTCTCCGTAACCATTAGGCACATAACAACGCTTCAATATACTAAATTATTTGTTTTTTGAAGCTCTACAAAATGGTTTGGAAAGAAATTGCTAAATTTTATGTTTTTTGGGTCAAAAATGGGAAAAACCTATTTTTACCCTATAAAACCCCCCGGAAACCCCCGTTCCCATAGTCCGATCATGCTGGATCGCGAACTCGTTCGAATAAACGTACGTTTACACGTTTGTACCAAATTTCATCAAAATCAGATCATTTTTGCTCGAGTTGTCGTGCTGACGGACACATATATATATATATATAAATATATAAATACTAGTGGCTTGTAGGGACATAAGTCCCTAAAAAGCTCAATAATATAAAACAAATTATTCCAATATTTAAACAAACTAAGAAATATATTATCGCTGTGTCAGAATAGATATCACTGTACGCCATATCTTTTGTGTAAAAAAACAGTTTGTTGTTTGTCTTTGTTTGCCTTTGATGATGTTATTTTCAATAAATCTTTTGAATAACTACATAGCTTTTAACTCTGATAAAGGCAGCAAACATATAATTGTTTGTGAATAAATACTGGTTTATTAAGGTAGCTTTGGTCTTGTGGTTGATTGTAATAAAAAAGACCTCCCTGATTGGAACTTTGGAAATTGTCTTCGTCAAATAAGAAAAGGTAAATAAAGGTGTTTAATAACAAACGTGTTTATAATTCTAAGTTTATACTTTTTTTGTTAAGGTTTATTAGTGTAAAGTAATGGCATCCCATTGACCAAACTTAACCCTAGATTTCTTCTGATCAACATAAAAAAACTACAATTAGTGGAAGTTTATGTGGTGGTATTCCTCTTAAAGGTGCGATTGACGTTACATATTCTATCAAATTAGGGCTAATCATTGGCTGATTCTTAACTCTTTTGCGAGCAACAGACAGTACCCGTTTAAAATCTCCAAGCATATTGTTTATCCTCCCATTCGAACTTGTCATAGTACTTACTTAATTAACAAATATATATTTCCTGTACGAACCTATTCCATCTTTATTTCAAGGTTATTTTCTAAAGCCTCCACTACATACAAAGTATTGATTAAACACTACAATAAATCTCAAATTTAAAAGAAAGAAAGTGTAGAATAAATCTAGAACATATGTTTTGAAATAAAAACAAAGCAGAAGTTTTTCATTTAATCTTGAATCGTTAATTATTTAGTCAATGTGGTTATTTAATGTTAAACGTTAAAAATACACAAATTTGAAAAGATTCACAGTAAAATTATTTATTTCCCCATTCCATAACGTAACTCTTAATTCTTACAGGTAACGTTATCCCTGGTTTTATATAGTACATTGCAGAATTGACTGGCAAATAAGTCATCCAGATTAATGTTATCATTGCTTATACTGGCTTGATGATAAATCACGATCAGCTGTATTGAAGTAAACAAAAATCAGCATTAAATGGCTTCTAATGCTTTTCTTATGGAGAACATTTTACGTTATATCTCGTTTTATGGTAACTTTATGGGAATTCTGCTATTTTTCCCGAGTCCTTGGGGTCAAGACCTTTAATTTAAGACCCCTCCCACTTTTCTGTGACCTACCAGACGTCCAAAATTTTCTGGTAAAGATTTTGTCTTACAGAATCTATATAAATAAAATTAGAGTTTTGTCTGTACATTGCTTAGAATAATGAACTTTTTGGTTATTTTTACATTTCATAGGTCAGAGAAACCGAATCAAACCTTATCTCAATTTCTGTCTGTCTGTCTGTCTGTCTGTCTGTCTGTCTATCTGTCATTCTCTTGGTAACGCTAAAATACGCACTTTATTACAACTACTCCTCAATAACTATAGCACTGTCCCGCCTGAAACTTATTTTCCAAATACTATACATATATGAGATGGTTTTAGACGTATTTCATCGAATATGAGACAGTTAGATATTTAACAGTAAACCCTTGAAAATCAAGTTTTTGTCGATTTTTGACGTGGAATTTCTGGAAGCCCATGTTAACCTTATGAGAAATGAAATTATTGAATCTTAACAGCTGTTTCAATTAAACAAGTTGGTTCTGTTCTGTGATGTTCAATAGCATTAAAGTTACAAGGATTACCAACAGGGTGCAGCACTAGCACTATTATTTCTTTTACATTTATGACAACAGCTAATTTGCAACCTGGAGGCGAGTGAGCGTAGCGAACGAGCTAACCTGAAGGCAAGTGAGCGTAGCGAACGAGCTAACCTGAAGGAAAGTGAGCGCAGCGAACGAGCTCCAACATACAGGTGAGTGAGCGTAGCGAACGAACTTCAACCAGGACGTGATTGAGCCATGCAAACGAGATCAGATAGTAAAAATAAAAGTAAGCCTACCGTTATAGGATCGACCGGCAGACACAGAGGTAATTTAACCTTTTATTGATTGTCATACCGATCCGGAACAACAAAAAACAACATAAAATGAAGCTATGTATAATAGTTTGGCCAGCATATCTTAAAATATGCAAACCAACTGCTGTTCGTTATATAAGAAGGTTTCAACTGAATATTATAAGATCCCCGTGCGTAGAACGGGTACACAGCTAGTTATATATAAGGATATAAATATATATATATATATATGAATTTGAACGGATAATGTTTTTGGCCTCTAGGGACCTCAAAACGAAAAAAAAAAAAATCGGTCCCGTGTCCAGGTCTTACCATGAGTACTACGGTAATAGCTTATTCTCTATATGGGAAATTCGCTAAAACATTTAAATAACACAAATTTCCGAGCTTGGCCAAGTGACGAACACACGAGACAGGCGCCGATGGATGTTGCGTCATGACACATCCATCGGCGCCTGTCTCGTGTGTTCGTCACTTGGCCAAGCTCGTAAATTTGTGTTATTTAAATGTTTTTTGTGTATTTTGTGTATATATAGACATATTTATTTCGACAAGTTCATCTATGAATGAATGCTATTTTATCTAACGTTCTACCAACAACCTGATGATGTACCCTAGTGGTATGAAGATGTACCCAGGTAAGTTAGTTGTAATAACTACACACGGATCGTTCGACGCATAGAGGTAAAATAAACCATTTTTATATTACAACCAGTTGGTGCTAATATGAAAACACTGCCATCACCGTAGGTTAATTCCATTGTATTTACAATCTCATTTATAACCAACTACTGTCTTTTTTGTCTACTGTCATAACAATGTCTATTTTTCCGAATGGGCATGCGAGAGGGACGATGGCTAAAGGTGTGGTGACGTCATATCTATAGTGGCTAATGTCTTCTCTTGAGGCAACTCGATTACCGTAACGAGACAATGTGATTCCAGTGGCGGTCGTGGCATAGTTGGTAGCGTTTCGGACTGATGTTCAGGAGGTCTCCAGGTTGAAACCAGCCGGGGGCACTATCTTTTTGCCAGAGATTTTGCTTTGAATGCGACTACTTCTATCTGTACGTCTTTTGTTAGAATTTAATGCATTTATAATTTTATTTATGAACAGGACTAGTAACTTAAACATTTATTCGATTTATATATTATATCTTTTTTTATGAGTATTATCAGCAAGTTTGGTTGGTTAGGTTAGGTTATGACAGTTTAATTTTATAATAATACATTTTAAAATTATTTTTATAATTAAAAATTTTAAGTAAACATTCATTTGATTTTTATCTTATTTGTTATATTGTCTGCAAGTTTGGTTGGTTAGGTTAGGTTATGACAGTTAAGTTTTATAATTAAACATTTTAAAATAAATTTTATAAATAAAAATTTTTTCATAATTAAAAAGTTAATTTTATAACTAAAAATTATAAAATTAATTTCAATTTTTTCAACTTAGCGGTTCTAGTGGTGAACGCTGACACTACAAGATATGTTAGCCATCGTCCGTCCTGTGTGCCCCACCGCTAGTTTTCAAGATAAAACTAATGGAACACTTATACAAACACACACAATAATTAGCTTGTTTTGTGGGTAATCTATATATTAATTACGATTCTTTGCGTCAAAATTGTGGGCGACTGGGAAGTCGCAGAACGACGGGAGAGGGCTCAAATTAAAGGTCTCGATCTCGTTACAGCGGGAAAAATAGTGAAATTCCCTCAATGTTAACACAAAATTAGGTATAACGTAAAATGTTCTCCATAAGAATAGCATTAGAAGCCATTTACTGCTGATTTTTGTTTACTTCAATACAGCTGATCATGATTTATCATCAAACCAGTAAGCAATATTACATTTGGGTTAATCATTTGCCAGTCAATTCTGCAATGTACTCAAAAGCTACCTTAGTAAACTTATATTTATTCACAAACACAGCGAGTTCAACACCAACCTGAGGTTAATTATTTCATCTGAATCCCAGCAGCCCTCTTCATCTTCAAATCAAGAAAGTGCAAACAAAGTTGCACATGAAGCTGTGTCTGGTGGTAGTGAAAAAAATCATGGGCAATCTAGTGTTGGTGAAATGTGCATGCCTACAGCGGTTTTAGATTTAAACTAGATTATTATGACAATGAAATTAGTTCAGCATTAAAAAATTACTTTACACATATAAATAGTGAGGAAAAGAAAATCAATAGTTACATTTCACATTCTTCAACCAAAACCCAATTGGAAAATTCTCAAAAAGAATTGCAACTACAAAATTGTCAAACTAAATCTAAATCTAAATCAAAAAATTCTCAGGCTCAATTAGATCTCCATAATTTACAACCCCCAAATAACATTCAACCTCCTAATCTAAAAATATTTCACCAAAACGTACAACATCTGTCATCACGTTTAAATATCTTAAAAATTAACTTGGAAGAATTAAAGCCAGATATAATAGCCTTATCTGAACATAAAATGAATCAGTCTGAAATTCTCTCTCTAAATATCGAGGGATACAAAAGATGCTCCTCTTTTACAAGAAATTGTTCCCTAGGAGGGGGGGTCTTAATACTAGTTAGAAATGATATTATAAACATTAAAAGTAAACATCTTAAAATTCCTGCTATTCAAAACCTCGTCATGGAAAAGGAGTTTGAATGTTGTTTATCTGAGATAAATGTTACTAACTTTACATTTGTACTGGTTTGTATTTATAGATCCCCAATACAATGCTTGACTGAAAGTTTTCTGGATAAGCTTGATTCTATGTGTAGTATTTTAACTAGTAAATTTAAGAATATTGTTATTGCAGGTGATTTTAATATCAATGTATTAAAAAAAGATAAAATTTATTCTGCTTTTACTAATGTTTTAAGATCATATAACTTGAAATATAGAGTTGATTTCCCTACTAGAGTGGCGTCAGAGTCAGAAACTGCCATTGACAACGTTATTACAAATATAACTGATAAAAAAAATATATCTGGTATTATAACATGTATTTCAGATCATGATGGACAGATGTTTGAAATTCTAGGTGTAAATGATAAACCCAAATGTGTAAATAAAGTTAATAGGAGGTGTTACTCAGACACTAATGTGGATATATTTTTAACTTTGTTAGCCAATGAAAACTGGTTGGAGGTGTACCAAGCCCCAGTAGATGCTAAATATGATGCCTTTCATTCTGTGTTTTCTTATGCATTTGAAACAACTTTTCCTAAATTATTAAGGGCTGAAAAAATTAATAACAATAAAAATGCTTGGATTTCCTATGATATAAAACATAAAAAAGGATATATAGCGGATTTGGAAAAGCAATACAGAAATCTAAAAACGGATTCCCTAAAACATAGAGTCAAACAGTTAAAAAAAGAACTGAAATTCCAAATATTAAACGAGAAAAAGCAATATTTTGACAGAAAAATATCTGATTCAACCAACAAGTCTAAATCAACATGGAAAATTATCAATTCTGAGATTAACAACAAAACAAAAAAAGAACAGAACATTAAAGTAGTATTAAATGGCAAGTGTGAATCGGACCCCACATGTGTAGGAAACATATTCAATGATTTCTTCACAAACCTTGTGGAAGATCAAGTTCTTCCTAATATTAACATAAATACAACTTCACAATCAAACTTAATAAATTTACAAAAGCCTAAGAATAGTTTCAAATTTAAAGAAGTCAATGAAAAAGATATTGAAAAGATAGTTAAATTACTCAAAAATAAATTTTCAACAGGAGTAGATGATATTCCAATTACCCTTGTTAAGCGTGTTTTCCCAATTATTTCAAGACCATTAACACACATTATTAATTCATCTTTAATTAGCGGTATCTTTCCTTCTAAACTAAAAATTGCTCAAATAATACCGGTCTTTAAAAAGGGGGATGCCAATGATCCTTCTAGTTACAGACCAATATCATTGCTACCAGTTTTTTCAAAAATCCTTGAAAAAGTTGTATACAACCAGTTGTTGGATTTTTTGGAATCAAACCAGTTGCTGGATCAAGAGCAATATGGTTTTCGACCAGGAAGATCCACAACCTCTGCTAGCATTAACTTCATTGAATCAGTTATCAACTCAATTAACAACAATGAAAAAGTTGTTGGAATATTTTTGGATTTTTCTAAAGCTTTTGATAGTGTCTCACATGATAAATTACATGAAATTCTTCATGGCCTAAACATAAATAATAAAGAATATAATTGGTTCAGATCATATTTAAACAATCGGAAACAATGTTTTCAAATTCGACATACAACTACTACTACCAAATTGCACTACGAATTGGTACTATCCAAATTGCAAATATGCATACACCCAAAATGTCTTGTCCAACTTTAAAACAGTAAAGTATGGTGTCCCACAGGGATCTATACTGGGTCCCTTGTTGTTTCTTTGCTACATAAGGGGGTTTCCAGGAGTTGTAAATGCTGGAGGATCTGTATGTCTGTTTGCAGATGATACAAACATAACAATTACAGGTAAATCTCAGGAAGAAGTGGAACTAAAGTCTTTTTTAAATTTATTGTCAGTAAATGAATTTACAAATAACAAAAATCTACTAATAAATTCAAATAAATCAAATATTTTATCTTTCTCCACAAGGCAATCAAGATTAAAATTACAACCTGATATATATCTTAGTGGTTCAAAATTAAATCAAGTGGAGCACACTAAATTTCTTGGTCTAATATTAGACCAGCATTTAACCTGGGATGAGCATGTGAAACATGTGGTAAAAAAATCTGCAGCTGGTATTTATGCTTTGCGACAAATGTCCCGTGTCTCAAGCATTGAAACTCTTAAAACTATTTATTTTGCTTTAATAAATTCACATATAGCTTATGGAATAGCTTTATATGGTGGTACCACAAAAAAAAACCTAGACAAAATTCTACGTCAACAGGAAAAAGCTCTTAGAATTATCTTTAGTATAAAAAACAGAGAATCAGTTAAAAAATATTTTTCTAAATTGGGTATAATGACTATCTATGATTTATACATTTTTGAAACTATTCTACATATAAAAAGTTCAGATTATCAAACTAAAAATTTCCACAGTTACAATTTACGAAACACCAGGCATGTAGAACAACACAGATTGAAGTTATTTGAGAAAAAAACCAGTTTCATTGGCAAAAAATTTTTATTTAGCCTACCCAAAAATATTTTCAATGAACATAATTACAGTAGCTTTAAAAAACTACTGAAAAACTATTTGCAATCTAAATCGTTATATTCAATAGAAGAGTTTTGGAATTTTAATGATTAGAAATATGTTATGTTATGATTTTTATGTTTGTAATCTATTATTTATTAGGATACTTGTATACCTAATTTTTTGCTTATCTTTTCCTTTCTGTGACGCAATTCATGTATTTGCTGTAAAATACTTGATGAATAAAGATGATTTGTATTGTATTGTATTGTAACATGTTTGCTGCCTTTAGCAGAGTTAAACCTCTGGAGTAATTCAAATTATTTGAAATTTGCATCAACAAAAGCAAACAAAGACAAACAACAAACTGTTTTTTACAAAAAAATATATGTTGTACTGGGATATCTATCCTGACACATAGATAATTTGATTCTGAGTTTGTTAAAATATTACAATAATTTGTTTTACATTTTGAGCTTGTTAGGGACTTATGTCCCTACAAGCCACTAGTAAATATTTAAACATGTTCAAACTGAAACCAAGAATTAATTACGCACTCAATAGTACATGACTAAATGATACCCAAATATTATAACAGAAACGGTATTGATCACAAATGACGCCACTAGCCTGAAAACAAAAATGTAATGTTTGTATAGTTATTTAAACTAAACTGTCATATATAACGTCCAAGCCATATGTTAATGTTATCATAGTGGTTCGAGCTAGTGACATCATTTTACTTTCTCACCCTATACATAGTATATGGAGAAAGTATTGTTTTCGTCAAAATGTTCAAGTTTGAGTTTTGAGTGGATATATCTCTTATGGGTCCCCCTGAACCCTAAATTTCAAAGTGATTCGATGGTTTTCGGTCCGTGTGTGTGTTGGTGTGTGTGTGTGTGTGTGTCCGTCTGTATGTGTGGATGTGTACAGAGCTACAGACCACACCTATATTCTGATTTTGATTAAATTTGTATGGTACTAATCCATAGTATCTCCAGGCGTTCTTTTCATTTATTTTAAATTTTTATTTTTAATGGTGATTTTCTCATAAAAACCCAGAAAAATCAAATGTTCTCAAAAATGGCCCGAACGCTTTTGATATAAATTTAGTACAGTATGTTATAGTCCTTTGAATTTTTTACAAAATGGTGCAAATCCCATTTTCGTAAAAACTGTGGTTTAATAGCTATTTACATTACAAGTGTAGTATGAACATTTTTACATCACGCAGGTGAATGTTGTGCAACGAGCGGAAGCGAGTTGCATAATTCACCTAAGTGATGTGTAAACACGCTCTTGCATAACGTGTAACGTACAAGATTTTACCTGACCCGACAATATACATGGGGTTACGTACAATAATTTTCATTATCCATTTCACTCATCTTCTAACAGTAACGTTCTTTTACAAACAAAAGCTAGGTTAGGAAAATAATTCAAAGCATAACAATAACATTCAAGCGCACAGCTGATTTCTAGCGTTGAACGTTGGTATCCATAGAGGTATATTTTTTATGTTAAGCACTCAATGTTACTTAAATGGGTTTCATTACCTCACCGAGTGAGTTTTTTTCAACATTACATCACTCGAGAAGTAAAGAAGTTGTATACATCACGCTTGGGATAGGGAAGTTTAACATGGCGGGTTATTGTACAACAATTGGATTTAAGAAAAAAACAGATTTGGATTGAAATTAGTAGGTATGTTATGACCCTTTACATTCTGAACCAAATGGTACAAATACAATTTCCGTAAAAAATACGGTTCAAAATTTATTGTAAACTTATGTTATTTTCCCATAAAAGCTCAATAAAAAACCAAAAATTAGATTTTAGGAAAAAAACAGATTTTTATTAAAATTAATGGGTTATGGTCCTTATAATTCTAAAATAGTGGATTGCTGAAACAATTACGGTTTAAAAGTTAGTGCAACTTTTGACATTTTCCCTATAAAATATCATAGTTACTCCCACCACCCTTGATAAAGGTGGTTCACACGCTAATGGAGAAAGTATGTGTCAGATTGCTTTATAGGCCTAGTTCATTTATGTATATGATCCATTAGGGAGGGTGGGCCACAATGGAACAAAAATTACAAAACAATTTTTTGTTTTCTACCTGTTTGGTTAAAAGCTACAGAAGACAAATGTGCTTATAGAACAACCTTTCCTGCCTATATTACATATATTTTTAAATCTATATATTAATTTGAAACTGTTTTTCTTTGTCATAGCTAAATTGAGAGAACGGCTGGGCGTAGAAACTCGGTAGAGGTGTCTAAAGAAAGGTCTTGGTCTGTAGATGAGCCATCAAAAGACAAACGTGGTAAATTCCCTTGGGGCTCTGCCCCAGTGGCCTTTGAATTCCCATCCCATGTTATTCTTATGGAGGAAAAACTGGGTTTTTGTTCCAGCTAATTTGAGAGAACGGCTGGGCGTAGAAACTTGGTAGGGGTCTCTAAAGAAAGGTCTTGGTCTATAGATGAGCCATCAAAAGAGGATCGAGGTAAATTCCCTTAGGGCTCTGCCCCAGAAGCCTTTAAAGTTGCCTCTTCAGATTTGTTTACATCACGACCATATGCATAATTCTACACTACTTTTTAATGAAACAGCTGTTAATATTTAAATTGTGATTTATTGAATTTTTATAAATGAAGTACAGTTTTTGCAATGGGTTTTTCTGATTGTAAAATTGATTTTATTCTGCATCGTGTCATGTTTTGCAATATAATGTTCTATTACCAAATCAGTGGAAAATCCTAATATCACAGTATCTCATAAAATTATTTCTTATGGAGTTAACTTATCTATTGTATGGCTTGGTTCCTGCCTTTTATTACCACTTCTTGGAGATTGTACTTAGGTGATATTCTTTGGCGTATTGCATCTGTAGACGAAACTTTGGTTGGTGAAATTATTACAATGAAAAAAAGCGAGAAATCCTGGACAATTTGATATAGGCTAAAAATAAAACTGAATTAACAATATGCTACATTTCTTGAGCAATCATTGAAATAACCGATTTGCAAACAATGGAAACATAGAAAAAGTCATAAAACACAACCAAGTAGAAGAAAAGAAATAATGTTTTTTTTTTCATTTATAATCGTTATTATAGACAAACTAATGCGGCTATGAGAGGGAAAAATTTGTAGAAACACTAAAAAACAAGATCAGCTTTTTGAGAAAAGATAAGATATTTACAAAAGATTTTGATTATATCTAACTGTTGCGTAGATCGTGAGTATTTCCATAATCTTCGTGAGTCGCCTGTAATGCTTCGCAATTGCTCGAATTCGAGCAACAGGTACACTAGTTGATAATGAAATGGAAACTGATTTGTATGGACTGTTTTAAAAAACCCTTAGTCGGTGTTCCACTGTGGCCCAATATAGGAACAATGAATTAAAATGCAAAAATACAGAACAATACATGTTGTTTATTGGCCACAAATTTTACATATGTAAAAATTAACATTTTCAAATGCTTCTACTCGTAGTTCACAGTGCGCAAGTCAAAAATCACTTTCTTCCTCTTAACATATTGGTCTAAAAAAACAGCCAGTCAATTAAGACTTTGCCTATGATGATAAATTTCCAAAAAAATGATATTTTGATGGAAAACCCCCATAGTTGGGTTTCAAACTAATACATTAATACCATATAATAGGTAATTACAATGAAACACATGCTGTTGGGTCACAGTGGAACAGTTCCATTGTGGCCCAGCATAAATAACTGTTTCATTGTGACCCATGTCTGTTTGATAAGAAAATCTAACCCTAATTCCACTTTAGAACTTTCTACAAATACTAGGGGAAACCCGTCGAAATCGACGGTTACTTTCAAGGCTTACGTTAATTCATCTAACTGCGATGAATTGGGTGAAATATACATATTTTAAACATTTAACATTGTTCAAAGAGTAATAAGTGTAAAAAAATAACAATATTGCGTTAGTTGTCAAATTTGGTTGTTCATTCAATGATTAAAATATTTCCTATCCTGTACGTCATCGGAGTTATTATTAGTATGTTATATGGTATCTCTTCCTTTGGTAGAACCTTTTAATAGTATTTAAATCGTATTGGTGGATCTTATAGTTAAACACTTCGGCGACTTCATCAGTGTTTGAGAAAAAATATATGTTTGTTGAGAAGACACGTTCTAACTTCAAAGGGAGTTATATCCGTTACAGTGTAAGTTTGATTTTCCTTCGTCACGTCGCGTCAGCTCATATCGTACTTCTGTGCCAATGAATAAACCCTCTAGCATAGTTTTGAGAAATTGACTATGGGGTTACTGATAAAGCTGGAATTCCTTGACATGGGGGATGTCAGTTAGTTGTCTCGGCCTTATCAATAACATAAAGTTGTCAATATAATCTCTCTACGGAATGTTAGGTGTAGTGGAATACATGAAGTAAAGTTGGCTTTTATTCTTGAACTGTTAGGGACCTCCTAGTTCATATTATGATCTTGGCGGCTTCATTGGCGATAAATAATGCAAATGACATAGCAGCAATGGAACATTTCCAAAAAGCAAAAATACTGTAAAATGGCTGTTACGTATATATTGAAGTTTACATATTGTTAATCAACGTATATGATAAATACTTTAATCCTTTAATACGTTTTTTTTATGACGACAATTCATAGTAGGTAAGCCAAGTGAATGGAAGAATGTATGAAGAAAGTATGAATGGAGATGAGTGTAGGATGAGTGGCACGATCTTGAAGTCTTGTTAGTGACTAAGGCCGACATTCCTTGGATACAGCTGTTAATTAATAGCCCATACAGCGAATGGCAACCAAGGGACCTACAGTTTATAGTTGAATTGGAACCAATTTTTTTTTGCATTGGTATTTATGAATATTGGTATAATTATCAGGATAGCACTGCGGGTAGTCGTAGTACTCACTCGTGCGGACGTTAATCCACACCAGGGAGTATCGCATCCACAGTGCATTCCTATAAATATCCACAATTCGTGACCTCCTAGTAGTTGGATTACAGGACGACGCCACCCGTCCCAGTCAAAGGATTATGTGATCTAGTTTAAAAGGAATATGACATTTCTGTCATGACAGTAGCTGCTTAAATTGTATTTTCTCTTTGTACCATATTTTACAGCCAAAATGTTGTGTTATTTTCAATAATGTTACAAATTCAGTGCGCCAAAGTCCGTAATATAGGCAGGTGCAAATAATTTGTCAAGATAGGTACCATTTTAGGCAACGTTTCTAAGTTTGGATTCTATTAGACTCAATAAGAGCAGACATTTCTACATAAATATTTGATATTTTGTAGAATAATATGATAAAATGTAGGCAAAAGTGGCGAAAAATGCACACACCAACCCGTACAATAGATATAAGATAGTTCAATAAGAAATAATTTAAGAATTACTGTGATAAAAGGATTTTCCACTGATTTCGTAATGGAACGTTATATTGCAAAACATGGCATGATAAAGAAGAAAATCAATTTTAAAATCAGAAAATAACATTACAAATACTTATTTGGTAGAATTCAACTCCCAATAAATATGTGTTGTTTGAAATACAATTTAAAAATGAACAGCTGTTTCATTAAAAAGTATTATTCTCGTGGCCAAAATGTAAACAACTCTGTGGAGGGATCTTTTAAGGCTTCTGGGACAGAGTCCTAAGGGATTTTGCTTAGTTTTTATTTTTTTAACTCATCTACAGACCAAGACCTTTCTTTGGACACCTCTACCAAGTTTCTACGCCCAACCGTTCTCTCAAATTAGTGGGGACAAAGTTTCCAATCAAATATTTAGATTCCCCCATGTTAATCTTATGGGAGAAACTCCAACTTTGATGGCCTGTGGGGCAAAGCCCGAGGATTTTTACTACATGAATTGGTGAAAGGGGGCGTCTACACAAATAATACTTTATTTTGACACGTCGTTTGTAAAAATCCGTCCATTATTAACGGAGGAGTAGTGTTTTCTAAAAATCGCCTTCACGTATTATATATAAGGATGCTAACTAGTCTAAAAGTTTTAGAAAGAGTTTTTCTTCATACTGGTATGTGACACTTATCTCTAATAACTTCAAATTAAATTTAAATTTGTGAAGAAACAACCTGGAAAAGTTACTTCAAGATGTCAAAAACAAAATATGGATAATATCTCTTCCTTACATGGAGGCAGCCATTTGCACCAATGAACTATGGGTGAACAAACAATTTTGGAGTTCCCTCACAGAGTGCAGCAGTTGGCAGACTAGCCAAATACAAAAAAATATAGCTGTTCCACTGTGGCCCACGTTCCATTTTGGCCCACCATCCCTTACTGTTTCTGTTATAATATATTTGATAACAGTCCACAGCTGATCTCATGCATTTGTTTTTGTGTCAAATCCTGCTTCCATAAAGATTACTTTGAATCTTTGATAACCCGTGGGGCGGATTCCTTGGAGAGTCTGTTAACACCATAGATGTTAGCACTCACCAATATGGTCTTTATCACCATGCAAAATTTGAAAATGATCATTTCAGCCGTCTAGGACGAGTTTGCGTATTACAAAATGCATAAGAGCTTCACTCAATAAAAATACACCTTTCAAGAATGTTTCAGGGCACTAGTTTCAGTATTGAAATTGTTCCCATGAATGTGATATTTAAAATGAACAATAAATAGTTAAACAGGATAATTTTCAAATTCTTACTAGGCTATAGCAATTACTATCTCCACATTTGTATATATTTTAAATGGTAGTTTAAATTATTAAAGACTATAGTAAAACTACTATTAAATTAATTCATTTATAAATAAAACACTATTTTTCCCTCGTATATGCCACTTGTAAAAACTTTTATGAGTTTTATTTTTTTATAACAAAATTCTAGCACCAAACCAAAATTTGAAAAAAGGAAAAAATATTAAAATTTTCTACAAAGATTTGTATTTAGGTAAAAACAAATTTAAAAGCAAGTTTGACATCATCAATAAAGAAAAAAAGTTGTTTTAAGGAAACACAAAGTAGGCCTAGATAACACAATTCTTAGGTATTCAAAAGTTTAAATAACACTAGGGGAAACCCGTCGAAATCGACGGTTACTTTCAAGGCTTACGTTAATTCATCTAACTGCGATAAATTGGGTGAAATATACATATTTTGAGCATTTAGCATTGTTTAAAGGGTAGTAAGTGTGAAAACAATAATGATTTTAATTGCGTTAGTTGCCAAATTTGGTTGATCATTCAATGATTAAAATATTTCCCATACCGTACGTCATTTGACTCATCGGAGTTATTATTAGTATGTTATATGATATCTCTTCCTTTGGAAGAACCTTTAAATAGTATTAAAATCGTATTGGTGGGTCTTTTGTAGTTAAACACTTCTGTGATTTCATCAGTGTAATATGATTTTATTTGAAATGAAAATATTTTTTGGGAAGAAATGTTCTAACTTCAAAGGGAGGTATGTCCGTTACAGTGTAAGTTTGATTTTTCCTTCGTCACGTCGCGTCAGTTCATATCGTACTTCTGTGCCAATGAATGAACCCTCTAGCATAGTTATGAGAAATTTATTGTGGGGTTACTGTTAAAGCTGGAATTCCTTGACATGGGGGATGTCAGTTAGTTGTCTCAGCCTTATCAATAACATAAAGTTGTCAATATAATCTCTCTACGGAATGATAGGTGTAGTGGAATACTTGAAGTGAAGTTGGCTTTTATTCTTAAACTGTTAGAGACCTCCTAGTTTATATGGTCTTGCGGCTTCATTGACAACAAATAATGCAAATGACATAGCAATGGGACATTTCCAAAAAGAAAAAATACTGTAAATTGGCTGTTGCGTATGAATTGACGTTTACATATTGTAAATCAACGTATCTTATAAAGGATTATGAGGTCTAGTTTAAAAGGAATATGACCTTTCTGTCATGACAGTAGCTGCTAAAATAGTATTTTCTCTTTGTACCATATTTTACAGCCAAAACGTCGTGTTATTTTCAATGATGTTACCAACCCAGTGCGCCAAAGTCCGTAATATAGGCAGGTGCAAATAATTTGTCAAGATGGGTACAATTTTAGGCAATGTTTCTATGTTTGGATTTTATTAGACACGATAAGAGCAGATATTTCTACATGAATATTTGATATGTGTAGAATAATATGATAAAATTTAGGCAAAAGTGGTGAAAAAGGCAGACACCAACCCGTACAATAGATATAAGATAGTTCAATAAGAAATAATTTAAGAATTTCTGTTATCAAAGGATTTTCCACTGATTTCGTAATAGAACGTTATATTGCAAAACATGACATGATAAAGAGGAAAATTAATTTTAAAATCAGAAAATAACATTGCAAATACTTATTTGGTACAATTCAGTAACTCTCAATTAATAAATGTGTGTTGTTTGAAATGCAATTTAAAAATGAACAGCTGTTTTATTAAAAAGTATTATTCACATGGCCAAAATGTAAACAACTCTGTGGAGGGATCTTTAAAGGCTTCTGGGGCAGAGCCCTAAGGGATTTTGCTTAGTTTTTCTTTTGATATCTCATCTACAGACCAAGACCTTTCTTTGGACACCTCTACCAAGTTTCTACGCCCAGCCGCTCTCTCAAATTAGTGGGGACAAAGTTTCCAATTAAATATTTAAATTCCCCCATGTTAATCTTATGGGAGAAAATCCAACTTTGATGGCCTGTGGGGCAAAGCTCGAGGATTTTTATTACATGAATTGGTGAAAGGGGGCGTCTACACAAAAAATACTTTATTTTGACACGTCGTTTGTAAAAATCCGTCCATTATTAACGGAGGAGTAGTGTTTTCAAGAAATCGCCTTCACGTATTATATATAAGGATACTGTTATAATCAATCATCTGGTGTTAACATCTTCATTTCTGAGTCAATCCAATGTCTAAAATGTGAGATATTGATATAGACACCAGGGATATCTCCGCCACAACCAATGCCCCAGGAGACAATGCCTACTTGGACGTAAAAGGTAGACTCAACCATTGAGGAGCACATAAGAGGTCCTCCTCCATCGCCCTGCAAACATGTTTTATATTTAACTGTCAAAGGTCATACGAGAGCAACAAAGTAACAATGTAACTGAAGTACAGTGTAATAAAGGAGATACGTATGAAAATGGATTAAAATTGGTTTTCTTATTTCTCATCTAAATAAGTATTGATTTAAATACTTACTGTGCATGCATCTTGACCTTTTTTGCCCAAAGCACAGATGAAGCCTTCATGAAGGTGGAAATGCCTTCCCAACCTTGTTGTCTGTAGTTTTTCTTCACAAAACTTTCTTGGCACAATCAGCGACTCAATTTTCTTTAGAGTTGATTCATAGTTTTCACCCAGTCCTGTAATTGTGAGATAGAGTACTTTACTGAATAGTTCCATATACATACATTCAATTGAATTGGCAAATATTCAGCCACAAATAGATGATGGCAATAGTTATCCAACCAGATGAGAGCAGTGTTGTGTGCAAAGATAATTTGCTTATAAGGTCCATTTGTCAACAAGTAATTAAAGAACCTAACAAAATGTTAGTGGTTTACTTATAACCACAAAATAACCAAATACCCCCGCCGCAGAAAACCTGCAGACTAAGCGAATTTCAACCTGTCTGATTACATTATTACAAAAATTTTCCATGAATAAGACATATTTATTCCCATTTTAAATAACATTAGATTTAACGATGACTTAGGTTTGCTGCTACGGGGAAGGTAAAAAGTGTTTTTTGACCATACATCAATAGTATAGGATGAAATAAATAAATTTGTCAAATTTTATCAACATATATCCATAAACAAGTAAACTACAACAGTTTTCATTTTCTCCTTAAGAATAACATGGGAATTTTAAATTACACTATTTTTGAATTTTCTCTGTGACCGTTTGGCATACAACAGCGCTTCAATATACTAAATTATTTCTTTTTTTAAGCTCCACAAAACGGATTAAAAAGAAATTGCAAAATTTGTTGCTTTTAAGGTCAGAAATGGGAAAAACCCATTTTTACCCCAAAAAACCCCCCATAAACCCCCGTTCCCATGGTCCGATTATGCTGGTTCGCGAACTCGTTTGAATAAACGTAGGTTTACACGTTTGTACCAAATTTCATCAAAATCGGATCATTTTTGCTCGAGTTATCGTGCTACCGGACACACACACACACATATATATAAAGGGTGCGGCAGAAAGAACTCCCCTATTAGGAAAGCTCATAAAAACAAAACCAAGTAAGATATAACATTTTTATTGCTATTAACCAAAAACACACATTATGCCATTTAAAAAAATATAAAATTATAGTGCTTTAAATAAAATGTCGTTTTAATAATCGATAATTTAAAATTATCGTGTTTTAAATAAAATGTCATTTAAATGGAAAGTCTAAGGTATACGAACATCGCCCTCAAAGTTTGGAAGCCCTGAAGGAAAGAATAAGGCATGAAGTTGCAGCCAACTCACCCGACATGACCCGAAAGGTAATGGACAACTACCGGGAACGTTTGAACCAATGTGTTAACACTGGAGGCCGCCATTTAAATGACATTTTATTTAAAACACGATAATTTTAAATTATCGATCATTAAAACGACATTTTATTTAAAACACTATAATTTTATATTTTTTTAAATGGCATAATGTGTGTTTTTGGTTAATAGCAATAAAAATGTCATATCTTACTTGGTTTTGTTTTTATTAGCTTTCCTAATAGGGGAGTTCTTTCTGCCGCACCCTTTATATATATGTGTGTGTGTGTGTGTCCGGTTGTGATATATGAGTTAGTCTCAATATCTCACAAATTTATATATGAATTTAAACGGATGGTGTTTTTGGCCTCTAGGGACTTCAAAAAAAAAAAATATATCGGTCCCAGGTCCAGGTCTTACGATGAGTACTACGGTAATAGCTTATTCCCTATATGGGAAATTCGCTAAAACACATCGGATGGAAAATCTAAAGCCGGGTTTTCACGCTCCGATAAAACATAACGACTTGTCTGCAATGACTAATCGTTACGTTTTGTCGTAGGTTGAGCGGACCATTTACACGTTCCGTCTTTTTCTCTAACTTTGGCTCTCAAATCTCTACCAGATGTATCTTGTTGTGAAGTAGTTGATAGGCTCCCTGTATATTTGAAAATGGATGAGTTACTGTTATAGTCTGTTTACATTATTTGTGTTGCAACAAGTTTCAAGAGGATAAGAAAATCTAGAAGTAAGTGGTGTCGGCATTGGCTACTGAAAAAAACAGTTGTCTCATGTGGAGTTGCTAAAGGAGTTGAGGAACGAACCCTCTGACTGGACTATTATTAACTCAATGAACTCATTAAAAAGTCACGAGAGGCTTGACGTATGCTGACATAGTGACAAATGTGACACAAAACCGTAAAGATAAACTACACACTACACTACACAGTCAAAATATACCACAGAGTGGTAAACAACAGTACTACACAGTACAATTACACAACAGTTAACTGGATCAACGCGACATCGGAGGGTCTACAGGTTGCAACGATGAATGAGTCACCATTTACAGGCAACGACTTGTCGCTACGATCTACAGAAAATCGCTACGATCTCCAGAAATTGGTGGAAATTTCCACCAACCTTCCAACCTCACTCCAACTCAGACAATACGTAACGACTTCCAGTTTACACGTTCCGTCTTGAATGAACGTTTTGTCGTTGCAGACAAATCGTTACGTTTTATCGTAGCGTGTAAACCCGGCTTAAGGGACAAACAAGTTTTTTCGGGACAATCGCACTGTCCTGTCCTTGTTTAGGAAATAAATTGAATCTGGTTTGAACTATTTAAAAAAAATTGAAAACAAGGCAGAATGCCCTGTGCATTGTAACTGGGTATCTTATTTTGAGTAAAATAATTTTTGATATATGTATATAATAAATAACTTCCAAATTTGTAGCACCGGTCGCACGTCCCCAGTACAGTCTTGATTCACTCAAAAAGTTGTCTGTTTGTCCCAATTTAATGCAATAAACTTTAGTTGCCTACTATTTATCAAAATAACATATCCTAAAGTTTAAATGTGAGTATTACACCATAGTTAATATGTAAACTTATATATAATGCTTTAAAACTTGGTCTCCACAATATTAAGTAGCGCCGGTCGCAAGGTTTGTAATTTAAGTTTCTAGCCGTTATATGGCAGGCCGAGCTCCAGTTCCTTGTCAGTTGTGAGTGGGATGTCGGTGAGGTGCATGGTGCGTGTGCTCAAAGTTCAGCTATTTATTGGTAAGTAATCTATATATATATAAAAGAGGATTAGTGGCTTGAAGGTACATAAGTCCCTAAAAAGCTTAAATGTAACTATATAATTATTGTAATATTCAAACAAACTCGGTATAAAATTATCTAGCCTATGTGTGCCGTTATCCCCGGTTTTATATAATATACAGTATACATTGTAGAATTTACTGGCAAATAAGTAATCCAAAGTTAATATTGCGTACTGGCTTAGTGATAAATAACGACCAGCTGTATTGAAGTAAACAAAAATCAGCTGTATTTTGGCTTCCAATGCTATTCTTATGGAAATTTCTGTTAACATTTTGGGAATTCTACTATTTTTCCCGCCGTCACGGGATAGAGACCTTTAATTTCAGCCCTCTCCCGTCGGTCTACAACATCCCAGTCGCCTTCAATTTTGATGCAAAGAACCCCCTTACGTAATTAGTATATAGATGTTGGATTGTTTGTATGTTTGTATATTTGGCAGTGATTATCTTAGAAACCGCTGGACCGATGGCCACAAAACTTGGTACATACGTGTAGAATTTCATGGATTAGGTTTATACACCATCAATTTCGTGATCCGTCCAAAACGGCTCCGCCCCAGTGGCTCTGGAGTTTCCCCATGTTAATCTTATGTGTACTTATTGAGCGGAGCGAGCGAAGCGAGCGAAGCTCTTATACGTCGACTCTTATGCATTTCGTAATACGCAAACTCCTCCTAGACGGCTGAATCGATCGTTTTCAAATTTTGCTTGGTGATAAAGACCATATCGGTGAGTGCCAACATCTATATGGCGTTAAAAGATACTCTCAGGAATCCGCCCCACTGGGTCTCAAAGTTTCAATGTAATCCTTATGGAAGCAGTATTTGACACATAAACAAAGACATATGATCAGCTGTTGACTTTTGAATGCAGTAGATAAGGAAAAAGCTGATAGAATTATTACACAGATATTAGAACAGAAACGGTATGGATCATAAATATAACTAGGTGTACAATGCAGTTGTCTGCTTGCAATATTGAGCGGAGCCAGCATATTCAATATCAATGATTTTTTTGCATTTTAAATAGAATGCCTATTTGCAGAGGTATCCAAAGTCAATCATAAGTCAGGATTAAGTGAATGAATCGTCTACTTGCAGGAACCGTATTCTATGTTTCATCTGGTTCTCATAAATTAAATGTCTACTTGCAGTATCCAATGCCAATGATATATTTGGTTCGCATAAATGGAATGCCTATTTACAGATTCTAAAGTCAATAGTACGTATGGTTCACGTAGACGGATTGTTTACTTGTAGTATCCAAACCCAATGGTACATGTAAATGAATAGTCTACTTGCAGTATCCTCAATAAATCAATGGTCCATTTATTTTGTTCACATAAATAAAATGCCTAATTGCAGTATCCGAAGTCAATGGTAGGCTTAGGCCTACTTCTGCTTCACTTATATGGGATGTCTATGTGCAGTATTCAAAGTCAATGATACGTCGGGTTCAAGTCAACGAATTGTGTTATATTTGGTTCACATTAGTGGAATTCCTATTTGTAGACTGCAAATAGGAATTGAACATGTTCCAATCAGATAGATATTCAAAGTCTACATTAATTGCACGTCTTGCTCACATAAAATGCTGTAAGTTATTTACAGATTCCAAACGCAATATGGTGCATCAGCCTAATTCCGGCAACCCTTATTATTGGTTTAAGTCCTGTGGTCCGAATATTACCATTTCAGATTTATACCTTCCCATATGGTTGGTTACATGACTGTGCCAAATTTCCTGCAGATCGCTTAAGCCTGTCAGGTGGAGCCTGACCTGTATTTGTAAAACAAAGGCAGTGAGTGTAGTATAAGAGCTTCGCTTCACTCCGCTCAATAATTTCGATACTGCAAATGAATCATGGTAGGCCTAAGCAATACCTGTATTATTAAAAGGCAATAACGATTATTATTATATTATTATTACCCATTGTATGTAGAATTTGCTTTTCTTTATTTTTTTTTCAATGTCTTCTTTCTTCATTATTAAAAAAAGAATCATTTATTTGTACAGAAGACTTATTTGCATTGAACATTCATAAAACTCACCAATTCAATTACCTCAATAACTGTTTACCAGTATTATTGTTGTGAGGGATTGGGGTTAGCCTCACTTAGTATAGGCCTATAACTTAGGTCTAGTTTTATTTTAGCAGTTAAAAGTAAGAAATTGTCGTCAACCACTTTCAAAATTTCCCTATTGTGCAATAAAATTTATCAATACAACTATTTTATTGTCTAAGTTACACCATTTAGTCTTAAACCTTACCTGTAAACCACGTGGTTGTGATTTCATTTCGTAAAACGATTTTGTATTTTTAGCTACAAGAACATTTTTTACAAAGTTTCTTGCAAATCAAGGGCGGTGTGATTTTTGTTGGTATAATTATGTTGTAGTGTTTTTTTAATGACCTCGTTTTATCTTCTCCTTCTCCAAGCAACATAAACTTAGGCCTAATTAGTTAACTATTCATTGTTGTTAAAAAGAACAGAACCATTTTACAATTAAATATAAACGGCATGGAGTTTAATCACTCAATATAGAACTGATTGTTAATCATTTCGTATTACATACAATATACTATAATATGCTCTTTAGTATTATCCAATTTTTTCTTTTGTACTGTATTTATCATGTGGTAGATTTGTTGACTAATGTTGAGGCTCTTGTTTACTTTTTGGTGTTTACTCGCAAATAATGACATGGCGACCAATTAACCCATAAGGCCCATGTTAAATTTCCAAAAGTTTGCATTCATGTAGGGAAAAGTCCTATGGTCCGATTTGTACCGTTTCAGATTTATACCTTCCCATGGTTGGTTACTATGACTGTGTTAAATTTCATGCAGATCGCTTCAGCCGTTCAGGAGGAGTATTTGTAATAAAAAAGCAGGAGTGTAGTATAAGAGCTTCGCTCGCTTCGCTCGCTTCGCTCGCTCCGCTCAATCAAATGACGACACTAGCTTGAGGTCCGTGACGTAGGAAGTGGTGAAGGAAGTAGTAAAGGTGAGCAGTCTGGAGTGTGGAAACTGTTTATGACGATTAGATTAAGGTATCTGCATTCCTAAAATTCTATGGGAAGGGAGGAAAACAGGTCCGCGTCGTAGGAAGTGGTGAAGGAAGTAGTCAAGGCGAGCTCTCCGGAGTGTGGGAACTGCTTATGACGATTACTTTAAGGTACCTGCAATAATAAAATGCTATTGGAAGGGAAGGAACCAGGTCCACGACGTAAGAAGTGGTGAAGGAAGTAGTAAAGGCGAGCTGTTCGGGGTATAGGATCTGTTTATGACCATTAGATAAGGGTATTTGCAATACTATGATGCTATGGGAAGGGAGGGAAACTGGTCCGTGTCGTAGAAAGTGGTGAAGGAATTAGTAAAGGCAAGCAGTCCGGACTGTGGGAACTGTTTGTGACGATTAGATTAAGGTATCTGCAATCCTAAAATGCTATAAGAAGGGAGGAAAACAGGTCCGCGACGTAGGAAGTGGTGAAGGAAGTGGTCAAGGCGAGTTGTTCGGAGTGTGGGAACTGTTTATGACGATTAGATTAAGGTATCTACAATCCTAAAATGCTATGGGAAGGGAGGAAAACAGGTCCGCGATGTAGGAAGTGGTGAAGGAAGTAGTCAAGGCGAACTGACCGGAGTGTAGGAACTGTTTATGACGATTAGATTAAGGTATCTGCAATCCTAAAATGCTATAGAAAGGGAGGGAAACAGGTCCGTGACGTAGGAAGTGGTGAAGGAAGTAGTCAAGGCGAGCTGTCCGGAGTGTGGGATCTGTTCATGACGATTAGATTTAGATTTAGATTTATCTACAATCCTAAGATGCTATGGGAAGGGAGGAAAACAGGTCCGTGATGTAGGAAGTGGTGAAGGAAGTAGTCAAGGCGAGCTGTCCAGAGTGTGGGATCCGTTTATGGCCAATACATTAAGATATTTGCAATCCAATGATGCTAAGGGAAGGGAGGGAAACAGTTCCGTGACGTAGGAAGTGGTGAAGGAAGTAGTAAAGGCGAGCAGTCCGGAGTGTGTGAACTTTTTATAACGATTAGATTAAAGGATCTGCAATCCTAAAATGCTATGGGAAGGAAGAAAAATAGGTCCGAGACGTAGGAAGTGGTGAAGGAAGTAGTGAATGTGAGCATAGTGTGAGAACTGTCTGTGGCAGTTAGATTAATGTATCTTCAATCCTAAAATGCTATGAGAAGGGAAGGAAACAGGTCCCACGACGTAGGAAGAGGTGAAGGAAGTAGTAAAGGCTGGCCGATGCAGAGTGCGGGAACCGTTTTGGCAGTTAGATAAATGTATCTGTAATAACGGGTGACTGCCGGGAACCGGACGAATTTGCAACAGCTGTTACATTGTTGCTACACGTGCTAGGGAGATTGAGGTTATGTCATTGTTTTGAGTGAGCTTTACCATTTTAGTCACGATGGATTAGTGGTCAGTTCAGCATCGTGTGTTTGCATATGACTCATTTATTAAAAATGGCGAATCCGTTATCAAAACACAGTATATCTTCCGACGCCACTTTAATATTGCGCGAAATGACACGGTTCCAAGCCGGAATACATTGCTAAGATAGGTGCACAAGTTCAGAACAACAGGAACAGTATCAAAGAAAAAGCCACCTGGTCCAGCAAGAACAGTGAGAACACCATACAACATCGCCACAGTGAGAACTGCTTTGATGAGGAGCCCGGGTCGCTCTGCACGAAGACACGCACAAGAGCTACACATGAAGCGCGATTATGTCAGAATAATTTTAAAATCAGATTTGAAATTTCATCCCTACAAAATCAGGTGGTACAGCAACTGAAAGAGAGGGACTATGGACAAAGAGAAGATTTCGTAGTACGTATGCAAGTGTTGTTTACTGATAATCCTGATGTAATGATGTTAATGAGCGACGAAGCTCACTTCTACTTAAACGGTTCAGTGAACAAACAAAACTTACTATATTTGGCTCCTGAAAATCCATGTAACTTTCATGAAAAACCACTCCACTCTCCAAAAGTAACGGTTTGGTGTGCTGTAGGCCACTTTGGGATAATTGGTCCGTATTTTTTTTTTTTTTTTTAGGAAAATGGAGTCACAGTGACAGTGAATTCTGCACGCTATGTTCACATGTTGGAAACATATCTCAAGCCACAACTTCGGAGGCGAGGAATAAACGTGAAAAATGTTTACTTCCAACAAGATGGGGCCACAGCGCATACTGCCGCTGCATCGATGCGAGTTGTGAAGAAGATGTTCCCTGGCAAGTTGATTTCACGTTTTGGTGACGTGCCGTGGCCGCCGAGGTCACCAGATTTGTCGCCCTGTGACTATTTCTTATGGGGGTATTTGAAAGCTCGTGTCTATGTTCACAAACCACGAACATTATTGCAGCTGAATTTGATTGGACAAGACATGTTGATGAGAGTGCGTAATGATTTTCTCCAGAGGTTGGAAACCTGTATCCAGGTTAACGGCCATAACATGCATGATATTATCTTTAAGAAATAAACCCAAACTAGGATAAAAGGTTCCATAAAACATATGTTTATTTGAAATGGTATGTTTTCACCAATATATAATCAACAATTAAATAATTTGACTATATAAAATAAGGTTGTACTATTCATTTAAAAAACGTCCGGTTCCCGGCAGTCACCCTGTACTTACATGCTATTAGAAGGGAAGGAAACAGGTCTATGAAGTAGGAAATGGTGAAGGAAGTAGTAAGGCTAACAGTGCAGAGTGTGGAACTGTCTTTGGCAATTACATTAATATATTTGCAATCCTAAAATGCTATGGGAAGAGAGGAAAACAGGTCCACGACGTAGGGGGTGGTGAAAGAAGTAGTAAAGGTTAGCAGTGTTGAGTGTGGGAATGGATTAATGTATCTGCAATGCTAAAATGCTATGGGAAGAGACTGTAGACTGTAGGTTAAAATGATTACGAAGCACGAATCGATACATATTTTCGATACATGCAATCATTTGAAATCGAAATTTACAACAAGTTTACAACAGCTGATTTTTACTCCATAGAGGCTAAACACGATTTTAACTCCCAAAAGAGTAAAAATGCTACTTTAGACCCGCAACGCATGCATTAAAAACGACTGTTTTTACTGCAGTACGACAAAAACAATATAATATGAACCCTTGATGGCTCCGCTCAATTTTGTGGATGCCTCTGCGAACGCCACCTAGTATTTAAATGGAATTAAAGAATCTTAATATAGCCAAGTTAAATTAGACTAATCGGGTAAATAACTCCCGGAGAGTTGGACATTTGTTTAAACGTTCCTTTTGGTCATTAGATTGAAGAAAATAAAAAGTCCTGATGGGCGGGGGTCGAGCTTGATTAAAGGAAGGGCTGAATGTTACTTTTTTTAGTTTTTCGCTTATATATCGGAATCTGTAAGTAATATTGAAAAGTATAAAATACAAAAGTTAAAGCTGAAAAAATTCCCTAAAAAAAGACTGAATGCACTTTCCATAGGACTTAACCATTTTAAGCTTAAGGGGGAAAGAAATAACAGTATATTAAAATCCTTTTTTATTTGCATGGGAGATGAAACAAGCTCGTAAGACAAAGTCTTATCATTGGCCTCAATGAGCAGCACTATCAAAATTAATAACATATAGTGCGTGGTGGATCCACTTTACTCATATTTCAACGAGTTCTAATTTCAAAGAGAAACTACAAGGATCTAGAGGACATTCTGCACTACGAGCTGCGCCTTTCCCCATATAGCTTTGTTTGATGAAAGAGGGATGAGAAAGACAAATAAGTCTTCTTTATATGACTTTTTCTATGTTCACCAGTTAACTCCAGACCTTAAGTTCTAAATTAATGTTATTGATGGTGGCTTCTTGTTACATCACATTAAGTGAGGCGTAGACTCAACTTTCTCAGTTGTAATCAACCAATATGTGACGTACATTAGGGACATAAAAAAACATTATGGTTAATTCTGCACTGTTGCGTTTAATGGTTACTCAGATTCTGTCAACAGCACAAAACATGCCAAATAGCAACGACGAGCCACTATCGATCAGTCGACATTGATTTCACTGAAGAAATTACGGTGACAGTACAGCAAGAAAACTTTCTTTGTAATGACAAAAATAAGACCAGGTTCATCAATATGTTTTCTCAGAAAATAATCTCCGAGGGTATAGAAGTCGGACGTTATGAGTCTAATGCTGATACAACAATTGTGCGGTGTGCAGGGGAAAAAACAGCATTCACTGGTCATGTTGCTATCGTTGGAGAAGATGTAGATTTACTGGTCCTGCTGATTGCATTAGCGCCACTCAAACAAGAAACTATCTTCTTCAAACCAGTACAAAGGTAGCCTAAAGTAGAAAGTAGAAATTATTCCTCTGTTGAATTACAGAAATGTGACTTTTCCAGAAGCATATCGTTCATTTACAGGTTTAGTGGATGTGATACCACCTAGTCATTTTTCAGAAAAGGGAAGTCATTAGTTGTGAAATTGTTTGGAAGGGATAGCAGTCTCGATACCATCTCCAACGTATTTTGCGGCCCGACTTCGATGCAAAAGGAAGCCTCGATAGCTGGCGAGTGGATGATCCTAGTGATGTACAAATCCCGAGAAAAAGATCTGGACAAACACCGATACATCACGTTCATCAAATCCACCACTAGGCTGAAGGCAGACCTCCCGTCTCTGCCACCAACTAAAGGCTCTGCCCAGCAGCAATTGAACAGAGTATATTTGCAAGTGCAAGAATGGCTAGGAAATAAACAACCCCCAACTGATTGGGGTTAGACAACAGGCACCGAAGGACAACTACAACCCTTTACATCCCTAGATCCTGCTAATCCGGTCGCTATCCTCACAGCAATCTTTTGCAATTAATTGTACAAAAGGTTGTGGAACTTGTTGTGGGGGCCGTAAAGCGAGGATCCACTGCTCAGCAATGTGCGGAACTATGAGAGAGTGTGCACCAATGGCCCTCCGGTAGACGACGATTGTTAAGTTCTATCACTTAATAATTTTCTTTAGCCTTTACTTAGAACAGCTGATGATTTAAAAAATGATTTATACTGTACAAATAAACATTCCTTCCTTTCTGTTCTTCTTGAAAACATGACTTTTATTTTTTCTCTCTTAATTTTTCATTAATTTACTCAAACTCTCCACATTATTTAATGGTCCTTCGAGCCGGATATTACTTAAGCGATTTGGAATATTACACACATCCACTAAACTCTTCTTACATTAATATTTCCTCATTTTACCCATTGTTTTCTGTGCCTTTGAACTCTTATCTAACTGATCTCTTATTTCCATATTGAAACTGTTAACTCTCTCATTTATACTTTGTGAATGTTTACATTTAATCTCATCATCTTTGTACAATGGCATCTGCAAATAGTGATTTTAAAATTGAAACTTATACACGACTCACATCTTTTATTAAAACTCGTCTCAACGAAATAAGAAACATCGTAGATCAACATGTTGAACAAGAAGAAACATTAACAGTTGTGCAACACGAAGCCTTAAAGACTCTCGTGCAAGAAACCCAGAAGAAGAAAGAATACTTTGATTCTTATTTTTATCGAATTGTAAGTACATCAAGTGAAGATGATTTGAACATTGAAACTTTAGCTGAAGATGAAGACCAAAATCAGTGAACTATTCATCCACATCACCAGCTACATAAAAGTGCTGATTTCAAAAATTGGTTCTAACCCTTATTTGGCCAAGGTTAATTGCAGTTCAGCTCAACCTCATAAAACTACTGCAGTGCATGTAATCAACCCGAACTCATCAAGTCCAGCTCAACCTCAGAGAACAACTGCAATGAATGTAACCAACCCGAACTCATCAAGTCCAGCTCAACCTCCGAGAACCACCGCAATGAATGTAACCAAACCAAACCCATCAAGTGAGTTTCAAACCAAAGGCATCCAGCTTAAACAACCTGAAACAAAACTCATCACAATAGAGAGGTCGGTGGCAAACACTATGCCTAAGTTCGCAAAATCGAAAATTAGAAATACCACAGTGACACTAACAAAACCTCAACCGACAGATACAACAGTGAGCTCAACTACCTTGACAAGTGACAGTGCTACTGAGTGAAAATTTAAAAACGTACGTTTTCATGTCCCTGGCCTTTTACTTCGTAGATACTGGATTTTTAGTTTATTATTATGTGTTTTAATATTTTTTGGGACGGGGGCAACATGTTACATACATTTATTTGGGTTTTAATAGGTTCTAGGTATTTTTTTCGTATTTTTAAAGTCTCGAAATTCACGACCATGACGTGTCCCTAGGGTACATTTTCCAACTTTCACACTGTTTTTAGACTAATTATTCATGCCGAAATATATAAAGCCATATTTTTATGTCATCAAGGGTTATTAAACTTACAAAAAAGGAGCATATTATAATTTTATTGTCATTAAAAACTGACTACCATGACAAAATAAGTCTGTCCCTCGATTTGGCGTCACGACCATTTGGGAAAAATTTTCAACTTTGGAGCACGACAGTGGCAAGCCTGGCGTCGATGGAGTCAGTTGGTTTTAGAGACTAGTTCGGGGTGTACGTCAGGATTGTAGTGCCGGTCGTTTCGAGTTGAAAGGAGGAATTACAAGATTAATAAAGGAAAGATTGTGTTTTTTGTAATTTTGGTGTGTCCATGACCGTACGTAGTCATTCGATGAAGTAGACATGGTGTTAATTTTTGTTTATAAGATATTTCAATTGCTAGATTAACGTAGAAGTCCACTTTGTATCCTCGAACATGAGGTGCAGGGCTACCGCCAGAACAGAGCCAAATAACACGTAATTTCACGACCAAAGTTTCACGACCATCGCGGGTTTTTTCACGACCAATCCAGCATTATGGATTATAGTGTGTTTGGTCGTGACAATAACTTTAATATAATTGTAAATTGAACAGTTTAGTTCAATTGAAACACATATTTTTATTATAAATAACAGGATAATTGAAGGATTGTTTAGAAAGATTTAGATTATTTCAGACAATTCACGACCGTACCGCTTGTCCCTGACCATCACGTTTATGATTTCTATCATACAAATTTCAAAAATTAAAATATCGTCATATTTCAATGTTTTATACACAAAAGAAGCACACCTCTATACAAACATAACGATTTTTCGGGTCTCAGGTAAGTTTCTTCAGAGTTATACAAACTTAAAAAAAATGTAATGGCTTTTTTTTAAATTTTTTGAGTTTTTTTATTTTTTTCTAGAAAGACCAAATATACCAAAAGCTCAGTGACCTTTTTTATTGGATAATGGTCATAAAAGTAAATTAGTTTATAGCAAAACATAGTTATAAAAATAATATTAACTATTTTTAATATTCATTTAAACATCCGTTATGGTCGTGACAGGATTTTGTGTTTTTCAACTAAAGATGCTCTTTTAAAAAGAAACCACCAAAGATATTGCGTTACCATGGACTTTTTATGAAACTTCAAATGTTAATGAAATAAAAAAAATAATAAAAGTTTTGAAAAAAGGGGAAAAGAATTTGCAAAGTGCTTTTCCTGAAAACGTACGTTTTTAAATTTTCACTCTACTATTCATCCAACCAACACTGCTGTCATCCCAAGTGACCATGCTGTTATAAACCCTACTGATAATGCTGTCACCCATCCTACTGACCGGGTTGCTATCCAAAAGACAGACAGTGCTGCCGTTAACCCAACCCACAGTGCAACACTACAGTAAAGACAGTCCAGCAATCCAGTCAAGTGGTTATATCTTCCGATGGAGCTCTGACCAATAGCTACTCTTCATTACAAACTACAGAAAAAGTACTCACCTTACAATCACAACTCATTGAATTATTAAAACAAGTATTTTTTGAATTGAAGAAATGTGTTATGAACTCTAAAGACTTGTTGTTAACTTATATTCTTCAGTCTCATAATGAAACTCCAAAGGGTCTTCAAAACTCTGATGATCATAATTTCAATGTATTAGGACTTCAGTGGTCTCCAGCAAACGTATTTAAATTGTATCCCCAGCAAAGATGGCTTAGGTTGAAAAGCAGAAGTAGAAAAAAGCAACCAACTGCTATAGCCAGCCTACGACAAACTGTGTTAATGTGTTTTATTCTTAACTAACTGTTGAAGTGAGGACACTTCAAGGCCGGGAGTATGTTAAGTTCTATCACTTAATAATTTTCTTTAGCCTTTACTTCGAACAGCTGATGATTTAAAAAATTATTCATACTGTACAAATAAACATTCCTTCCTTTCTGTTCTTCTTGAAAACATGACTTTTATTTTTTCTCTCTTAATTTTTCATTAATTTACTCAAACACTCCACAGACGATTCCAATAAATGAGGATGATACTGAAGAAACCCTGTATCCCCTAGTTTAAACTATATGACCAATGTTTGTAATCATTAATTTTTTTTGAGTAATATTAGCTTTAAAAACTAAAAAGCAAATAAAACAGGATTTTAATATTCCGTTATTTTCTTCACCCTTTAGCTTAAAAAGTCAGCTTTAACTTTTGTATTTAACACTTTTCAATATGACTTAGTCCAAGGCCCCACTAGAAAAAACAGGCCATGCTGCAGCACGGGCAGCGCAACACTACGTCACAGTGGTGGATAGTTGTACTAAACTCTTACCATTAAAATCTTACAAACAGCCAGGTTGTTTATTTACCTAAAACATATGGAAATGAATTTATCAATGAAATCCATCCACTAGTGTGACGTCATGGATCCTGCAGCATGGCCTGTTTTTCTAGTGGGGCCTTGCTTAGTCCTACAGATTCCGATATATAAGCGAAAAACTATAAAAGGTCACATTAAAATCCCTTCCCTTAGTCAAGCTTGACCCCACCCATCAGGACCTTTTATTTTCTTCAATCTAATGAACAAAAGGAACGTTTAAAGAAATTTCCAACTCTCCGGAAATTTTTCACTCTAATGGCAATTTTTGTTTTATTTGACTGGGCTAACAGCTGTTTCAACTATAAACAATTTGATTCGATCTGTGATGTTCAATATAAGTTAATAGGTTTACCAACAGGGTGCAGCACTATTAATTGTTTAAATTTATGACAACAGCTAATTTGTACAAAGTAGAAGCAAATACCCCTGCCGCAGCAAACCTGCAGACGAAGCGAATTTCCATTTCCCTGATTAGATTTTCAATTAAATCTATTCAAATAACATTCAGGTCAGGGCCGTATTTCTAAATAGGCTAAGTAGGCTGCAGCCTAGAGCGGCAAAATTTAGGGCGGCAGATTCAAAAAATTAAAATAATTTTTTTTTACATGCAATATTATTTTCCTTACAAATTCAAGTATACATATCATTTAAATAAAGCTTTTAGAACATTCTTATTTTCTATTTCGACATACGTATTATTACACAATCTAATAAGTACAATCGCATTGCGCCAACACGCAGCAAGCTGCGATCTGGTGTTGGCAACACTGGAAGCTGGCGACTCTCAGGCGGGCTGCAGCTGGTGGATGTACGACCAGGAGCGGCAGCCACGACGCCGACGTGACAGCCGACAGCCCCCTCCCCACCGCTGACACTTACACTACCATACAGTCAGTCGGTCGTACAGGGTAGCGTAGTGCACAAAGCGGCACGGTGTTTATCAGTTGTTTTAGCAATTTCACCTTGCAGAACTATCTAAATTTAATTTAACAATTTTCCAGTATTAAAAGATATTCAATAGCACAGAAATGTATACATTTCTTATATATAAGAATGATCTCAAATGTATTTTATTTGACGTAACATTAACATTATAAATCCAAAAATTTATGATACATGTTATTTTGTATAGTATACAGGTGGAGTTGATTGGTATGATTGAGTGGAATGATTATATAGTAATAGTATTCGTAGGTTATATTTTATGTTTGCACGTGTATTTTCGATCGCCGACTACCGAGCGGTACTGTGCAGATCGGCAAAAATTAGTCTGTGCGCATGAATAACCAAATATTACCACGAGGTAGAGCGGGGGTAGTTTTCCTATAAATATGTTTTCAGCAGTAAATATATACATATATAAGGGGCGGCATGAGGACTTGTAGCCTACAGGCGGCATAAAGGTAAATCCGGCCCTGATTCAGGTTCAACGTGTAACTAGGTTTGCTGCCTACAGGGAGGGTAATAAAGTGTGATTTTTAGTAAAATATTAATAGCTTAGTATAAAATAAATAGATTTGCCAAGTTTGATCCAAATATATCTATATATTAATTTGAAACTGTTTTTCTTTGTCACAGCTATTTTGAGAGAACTGCTGGGCGTAGAAACTCGGTCGAGGTGTCTAAAGAAAGGTCTTGGTCTGTAGATGATCCGTCAAAAGAGAAACATGGTGAATTCCCTTGGGGCTCTGCCCCAGTGGCCTTTGAATTCCCATCCCATGTTATTCTTATGGAGGAAAACGGGGTTTTTGAGAGAACGGCTGGGCGTAAAAACTTGGTATGGGTCTCTAAAGAAAGGTCTTGGTCTGTAGATGATCCATCAAAAGAGGAACGAGGTAAATTCCCTTGGGGCTCTGCCCCAGAAGCCTTTAAAGTTGCCTCTTCAGATTATTTGTTTACATCACGACCATATGCATAATTCTACACTACTTTTAATGAAACAGCTGTTAATATTTAAAATGTGATTTATTGAATTTGTCAAAATGAAGTACAGTATTTGCAATGGGTTTTTCTGATTTTTAAAATGGATTTTCTTCTGCATCGTGTCATGTTTTGCAATATAATGTTCTATTACCAAATCAGTGGAAAATCCTGATATCACAGAAACTCTTAAAATTATTTCTTATGGAGTTAACTTATATCTATTGTATGGATTGGTTACTGCCTTTTTTACCACTTCTTGGAAATTTTACGTAGGCGTGTTGCACGTAGACAGTATTCTTCGGCGTATTGCAGACGATATTTGGGTTGGTGTAATTGAAAAAAGCGAGAAATCCTGGACAATTTGATATACTAAAAATAAAACTGAATTAACACTGTGCTACATTTCTTGAGCAATCATTGAAATAATCGATTTGCAAACAATGGAAACATAGAAAAAGTCATAGAACACAACCAAGTAGAAGAAATAGAAATAATTTTTTTTTTCATTTATAATCATTGTCATAGACAACCTAATGCGACTATGAGAGGGAAACATTTGTAGAAAACTAAAAAAACCAGATAAGCTTTTTGAAAAAAGATAAGATATTTACAAAAGATTTTGATTATATCTAACTGTTGTGTAGATCGTGAGTATTTCCATAATCTTTGAGTCGCCTGTAATGCTTCGCAATTGCTCGAATTCGAGCAACAGGTACATTAGTCTATAATTAATTGGGTTATAGGCAAACGATCACAAACTGAAACTGGTCAGCACTAGTCGGGTTAAAAATTGAGCAGCTTTGATAGCTGCACGTAGCGTTGAGCTGGCTCAGCTAAAGCTGAACCGAGTTACGCGTACCATAAACGCGTGGATGACAGACCACGGTCTCTCGCTTGCTTTGAGCAAAACTGATAACTGTTAACGTGATATTAACAAAAAAACGGATTGACACCATAGTGCCGTAGAGGGTGGGGGCTGTCGAAGTCCAGACCGTTCGTACTGCCAAGTACCTTGGGGTTATGGTGGACAGCAAGCTTAGCTGGCGGGATCAGATTTTCCGTAAGGCGGACAAGGCCGCTAGGGTAGTTTCCTCTCTTAGTCGGTTGATGGCCAATGTCGGAAGGCCTCGGTCCAGTCGTAGAAGGCTGTTAATGTCATCTGTCCAGTCCGTACTCTTGTATGGTGCGGAGGTGTGGGCAGACGCTCTCAATAAGGAGGTGTATAGGATGCGGCTCGCCCGAGTGCAGCGTCAGGCAGCACTAAGAGTAGCATCCGCCTACCGAACAGTGTCCGAACCCGCCGTCCTGGTGGTTGCTGGAGTCATCCCCGTCAAACTTTTGGCGGCGGAGAGAAAAGCAATTTATCAGCGCCGTGGGGAGGACCAGGCACGAACAGAGGAACGCACCAAATTTTTATATCGCATGGTAAGTCTATTCTGTGTATAGTCAATGGTAGTACTCACCAAACACCTGGGTTCCCCATCCACTGACAACACAGTCAATGAGGTTGACTGCATCTCCTGGGTCAGACAGACCCCACCCCATCATCAGATCCAGGTTCTAGGGTCTGGCTCAGATACATCAGCACAATCATACTAATATTATAAATGTGAAAGTTTGTGTGTTTGTTTGTTTGAAGTTCAATCACACATTAACTACTGGTCGGATTGAGTTGAAATTTGGTATGATGATAGCTCACATTCCCGATTAACTTATAGGTATATTCTTATCTCAAAAATCCTTTAGGGCTCCGCCCCAGTGGCTCTAGAATTTCCCATGTTAACCTTATGAGTATTCATATTTAAAAGAATTAAAGAATGTTTCCAGCTGTTTCAACTACACAAGTTGGTTCTATGAATTAAGTTGCATTAAAAGGTTATAAGGTTTACCAATAGGGTGCAGCACTATTAATTTCTTTTTGCATTTATAACAATTGTTCGGTACTTATTTAAAGTCCCTAGATTGGTGCTACCCTAACCTTGCCCAACGTTATCTACGGCGAATCGTCCCCACTCCGACTACTGGAAACGCTCCTCACTAGCATTGCCGACGGCGTCATGGGCAGACGTCCGCTACATTTTCCTACATAACTTTACATAGACTCTCATTTTCATTTATTTATCAATTAACTTCATTTCTGTCAATTTTAAGTTTTGTTCATTATACCAGTCATTTTTTAACTTCACCAGTGCTAGTCATTTCCCTTGTTGTTGCCCCCGCACCCTTGGTCTACACCGCTGCTGTCTACACCGCTTCCATCCCCTGGACTATCCACTACCTTGGACGAGACGGACATCATCCACCTTCAAGACATCCAACAAGGTAACGGTAGCACCAGAATTAATTTTGTTGTTCAAACCGCCGTACGGCTTTCCGTTAAAGACCGTACACAATTTGGCCCTTCTTCCCACGGATATGATTTCGTACTATGCACCTTAATTTAATAACCGCAAATACAGTCCACGTAAACATCTCAACTTATTCTCAGATAATTTCTCTCCTCATGAAACAAACCTTGCAATAATTTTATATGTAGTTATAAATTGTTGTTTAGTTTGAGTTCAATAACCTTGTACAGTGAACAGACAGACAGGAATAGTTTTGTAAAGTTTTGGCTTGTAGCTATGCGCTGATAAATTGACCGTTATCCTAGTTTCTATGTCTCAAGGTCAACTAACGCACCACAATATTTTGCTTTGTATTGGTATCCATTCCAAAAATAGCTCTGACGTAACCGCACCGAATATTCGCTTTATCAATCAGCTGATCTAACTGGAAATATTCTACCTCTATATTTTATTTTACTGAATTTATTTCCTTGTACTCACTTTCACAATGATATGATTGATATGTCCACTACTTGTCTAGATTAATACTGCATTTATAATAGTTGTAATTTTTATTTTATTTTATTTTTGTTAAAGAGATATTAATAGTATACATTTCACAATGGCTGCTAAGAGTCTTGAAAAGTGTGTTAAGAAAAGAGAAAGGTATTTTTATAAGTTACAATTATGTTACGATCTTGTAAAAGAATTGCCACAACAAAAAGATAGTTTTATTGCTAGGTATTCTAATTTGTCTAATGTGTACTCATCATTTGAATCTCTTTCCGAAGAAATGGATAACCTCAATCTTGAAATAACTGATGTTAGCGTTAGGTTAGGGTAGATACTAGCGCGCCTTTTAAACAGTTTGATGACATGTACTATAAATGTATGGCTGCCTACAACAAGATTGTTGCCTCTGATCCACCTTCAAATGTCAATGTTGAACCATCACCCGCAGTTCAGCCTAAACCTAAACTACCCCAGATAGATATAAGTAAGTTTGGTGGACAGTTGGAACAATTTAACTCGTTTAAAGCTTTGTACGATTACTTGATTCACAATACTTCTTTGGCCCCAATGGAGAAGTTTAGTTATTTAAAGAGCTTACTGGAAGGCCCCGCTTTGTCAATTGTTGAAGGCATACTATTCGATCCAGACAACTATAAGTTAGCTTATGACTCTTTGGTTGAACGCTACACCAATCCCCGTATCTTGGCTTGTTTTTATCTCAATAAAATACTAGATCAGCAACCTGTAAAGACCCCTAGTCTAAGTAGTTTAAGACAAGTTCTTGATGTGTTTCATATTAATGTCCAAGCGTTGAAAAGCCTAAAAGTAGATGATTTGTCAGATTTCATGTTGCTACAGTTAGCGCTACGTAATTTAGACAATAGTACAAGGAAAGCATTTGAGTTAGAATTTAAATCTAAGCAATTTCCTACCTTAGAAGACCTTATGGAATTTCTTCGTGCTCAGTGCTGTGTCTATGAACTCACTAAAGAATCTCACAAATCTACTTTAGTTTTGCCCAAGTCACAAATCCCTCATACTCGCAAAACATTGTTCTCATCTCACTCATCTCAACGCAGTACAACTCAGTCTGATCACACAGCAACCCAGTCATCTTATCGCCCCGCTATCAGTGGTCCTATGTGTAAAGGTGAACACCAACTGTACCGATGTGATCAATTCCTCGCTTTGGCCCCGCACAAACGTTATTCTACAGTACGTTCATTCAATCGTTGTTTCGCATGTCTCGGTTCCCACCTCATTTCCATGTGCACTTCTAAGTCGAGCTGTCGGGTTTGCAGAAGTAACAGACATCACTCTCTACTCCATGAACCAAGCCGAGTCACCGCACCGCTGCCTAAGCCAAATGTGAATCCTGACCTACCTCAAACCTCCGATGCGCATTCACCGCCCTCAACCACCGTCAACCCCGCGTCTACTACTTCTGTTAACACTACACCTGCTCAAACTTTATCCTGTCAGTTTCAGCACAATTCAATGAGTAATTCTACCCTGCTAGGTACCGCTCAAGTGTTGGTTCAAGATGTTCTAGGCTACTGGCAAGTTTGCCGTGCTGTTATTGACGGAGGTAGTCAGATTAATTTTGTTACTCAATCACTAGCCCAGACATTACGTTTACCAATCAGAAAATGTAATGTTAACATTTCTGAAATTGGCCAACAATCTGATTTAACCGCAAAAGGACTTGTCACTTGTAAACCCGCTTCCCGCGTTGTTGCTTCCCGCTATAACAGAGACGATGGTATTCAAATGGACGCAGTAATAATTCCTCAAATCTCTTCTGTACTTCCGGCTGCACCTATTCCCGAATCATTGATAAATCGTTTCAATTCTATACAACTGGCTGACCCTGATTTTCACCGCCCTGCCAAGGTTGATATTTTGTTCGGAGCACAGGCTTTCACTGAGATTCTTTCGGATGGTTTTGCGCTTATTAAAGGCAAACCAAGCGCCCTCAGTACAATATTTGGATGGATCCTTATGGGTGATGTTCCCACACAGCCAATGCAACAACACGAACTAAATTCTTTGTTTGTTTCATCTCAAAGCACTGATAGGCTCTTAGAAAAGTTCTGGGAAATGGAAGAAATAAATTTACCAAAACCCTTAAGTCCCTCTGATCAGGCATGTGAAGACCACTATCAGTCCACTATCCAGAGAGATAATACCGGACGTTACGTGGCCTCCTTACCCTTTAAAGACGTTAAACCTGACTTAGGCTCCACTAGAAAAATAGCTCTTCGCAAGTATCTCCAACAAGAGACAAGATTTCACAAGAATCCAGATATTCGTTTTCAATACATGACTCACATGCAGAACTATGTTGACCTAGGTCATATGTGTTTGGCCCCTGCGCCCTCTCCATACATTCTTACTCATCACGGTGTCGTTAAAGAATCTTCTACATCCTCCCCGCTTCGTATTGTGTTCAACGCTTCTGAATTAAGTGACACAAATCAGTCTCTTAATAAATCACTCTTAACTGGACCTAAGCTTCAAGCTGATATTGGAACTATTATCACAAACTTCAGATTGCACCAGATTGCTATGACTTGTGACTTCAAACAAATGTATCGAGCTATTCGTATAACACCGGCTGATTGTAAATATCAACATTTGTTTTGGCGCTCTGACCTCACGGGCCCTGTACAGGAATGGGAATTACAAAGACTAACCTTTGGTCTCTCGTGCAGTCCTTATATTGCACAACGAACTTTAAAGCAACTAGTGCTTGATGACGGCGCTAAGTACCCAAATGCGGCTGATATTCTAAGCTCCTCTTGTTATATTGATGATATTGTTTTTGGCGCTCCAACCGAGACTTTGGCTCTTAAGCTTTACGATGAAATCACGCAACTTTGCTCATCAGGTGGTTTCGAACTTCATAAATGGTCAAGTTCAAGTAGCTCCGTCCTCGCCACATTCCCGCCGACCGTCGAGAAACACCCCATCCGTTAGGATCTACACACTCGATTAAAGTACTAGGACTTGAATGGGACCCGACTACTGACTGTTTCCGCTACTCTATTTCACCTGTCAATAGTACGCCAACCAAACGCAATGTATTGTCTCAAGTTGCTCGAGTTTACGATGTAAACGGCTTTATTAGTCCAATTATTTTCACCTTAAAACATCTACTTCAACAGATTTGGATTGAAAAACTCAACTGGGACGACCCTCTCCCTCAATCTTTTCAAAATGTTTGGGATAAATTCATCAAAGAACTACCCTTTATGACACAGTTCAAAATACCTCGCTACATTCTCAGTAACTACTTAACCGCTCAGCTGATTGGTTTCTCTGATGCTTCCAAAATAGGCATGTGCGCCTCCTTGTATCTGCGTATTGAATGTGAAGATAAGAGTGTAGAATGCAACCTCCTGCAATCCAAAACTAAAGTCGCTCCTCTGAAAACACTTACGATCCCTCGTTTAGAATTGTGTGCCGCTCTTCTCCTCTCTGAGTTAGTAAAAGCGAACCAACCACTTATTAACAAACTTCAAATATCAAACATCTTTCTATTCACAGACTCCATGAATGTTCTTGGTTGGTTAAATACACCACCACACCTCCTAGAAACCTTTGTCTCAAACCGTGTCTGTAAAATAACAGAAATCACCCCTGTTGATGTTTGGCGTCATATATCAGGAGATGAAAACCCTTCTGACTGTGGCACTAGAGGTTTAATGCCGAATAGTCTGTTGAGTCATCCTCTTTGGTGGCATGGACCCTCTTTTATCCACAATGATATCTCATCTTGGACTCTACCGCCTTCAAACTTTCCTTTGGATGTTATTGAGCCTCAACAAACTCCCACGAAGAACACCTTAACAACTAACACTGTTCCGCAAAATGATCTTTATCAATGGATGAATAGGTTTTCATCACTCATTAAACTTCAAAACACCATGGGCTATGTACTGAGATTTATCCATAACTCATGATCTAATCAATGTGATAAACGCTATGGCTCGTTATCAGTTTCGGAACGAGATGCCGCTCTGGAATGTTGTATAAAATTAGTACAAACCCAGCACTATTCTGAAGAAATAAAAGCTCTAAAACTATCCAAGCCTTGTTCTTCATCACTAAGAAAACTTTCTCCATTTCTATCCTCGGACACCCTCATGGTGGGGGGTAGATTGAAATTAGCTCCTTTGCCTGAATCATCAAAACACCCTGTATTGATACCCTCTCAGTGTCATTTGGCAAACCTTTTATGTGATTACTATCACTTGTATTCTCTACATGGTGGTCCAAAACTAGTACAAGCATTAATTCAAAGACGCTTCTGGATTATTGGTGCAAGAAATCTGATAAGAAAACGATTATTTCGATGTATCACTTGCTACAAAATGAAAGCTAAACCCACGCAACCTCTTATGGCGGATCTTCCACCCTCACGATTTCAACAGACCCGATGCTTTATTAATGTCGGGTTAGATTTTGCTGGCCCTTTTCTCGTTAAAGAAAGCACGAGACGAAATGCAAAACTATCAAAGTGCTACATTGCCGTATTTGTGTGTATGGCAGTCAAAGCTGTCCATCTTGAGTTAGTGCATTCACTCTCTACTGAATCTTGTTTAGCCGCTATAGACAGATTTATCGCTCGGAGAGGAATCTGCCGAAACATTTACTCTGATCAAGGTCGCAACTTCGTCGGTGCTGCACGCCAACTACAAGAAATCTACTCTCTCCTGAAGAACTCAACCTCACAGATCTCAGAACATTTGGCTCAACGAGAAATAACTTGGAACTTTAACCCGCCATATGCCCCAAACTTCGGAGGCCTCTGGGAGGCTGCAGTGAAGTCGACCAAACACCATCTTAAAAGGCAAAACCATAATTTCACGGCTGAAGAATTCACCACATTCCTGTGCCGTGTTGAAGCTGTACTGAACTCCAGGCCGCTTTGCGCACTCTCATCGTCACCTGATGACGACTTTAACTACTTGTCTCCTGGCCACTTCCTCACAGGAGACCTCCTGCTAGCACGACCGGAAGAAGACATCTCGGGAGAACCCTTAAACCTACTCTCACGCTGGCAGCTAGTTTCTCGTGCCTCTCAACACTTCTGGAAGAGCTGGAGAAGAGATTATCTCCATACTCTTATCCAACGCCCCAAATGGACTGAGAAAACCATCAACCTTAAGGAAGGAGACTTAGTTTTAATGTACTCTAATAATACTGACCCTTTGACTTGGCCCCTAGGTAGGATAATTCAGGTTATGCCAGGATCTGACCAAGTTGTAAGAGTTGTTAAAGTCAAAACCCCTGTAGGTATTGTAACACGCCCTGTAAATAAGTTAATTCCTCTCCCTATGGTTTAGATAGTGTTACCTTTGTCTCTTTGTACATAACATTTTGTATTATCTTTATAGTCAGGTAACAGGTTTGTTTCATGATGACGGTTATTATCCAAGGTTTTTGTTTTAAAGATTTACAGTTTCTTTAATGTTCTTTAATATTTTCTCAAAAATTGCTTTTTTGGGTGGGGGGAATGTTCGGTACTTATTTAAAGTCCCTAGATTGGTGCTACCCTTGCCCAATTGGTCCTTGCCCAACGTTATCTACGGCGAACCGTCCCCACTCCGACTACTGGAAACGCTCCTCACTAGCATTGCCGACGGCGTCATGGGCAGACGTCCGCTACATTTTCCTACATAACTTTACATAGACTCTCATTTTCATTTATTTATCAATTAACTTCATTTCTGTCAATTTTAAGTTTTGTTCATTATACCAGTCATTTTTTAACTTCACCAGTGCTAGTCATTTCCCTTGTTGTTGCCCCCGCACCCTTGGTCTACACCGCTGCTGTCTACACCGCTTCCATCCCCTGGACTATCCACTACCTTGGACGAGACGGACATCATCCACCTTCAAGACATCCGACAAGGTAACGGTAGCACCAGAATTAATTTTGTTGTTCAAACCGCCGTACGGCTTTCCGTTAAAGACCGTACAACAATTTAGCTAATTTGAACCAAACAGCAACAAAAAGCTGTGAGAACTTTATGTTTTTCTTTTGTTTAGGTGCAGTGGTAGAACATTATGGATATTGTAGATGTGCTATACTCTAGTATACAGTAAATTATAGTAAAACCAAATTTTCTTATAACGTACGTGTCCTCTCCCATTGCAAACGCAAAGCACGAGTATGACTGCAATAAGCATTTTATACTTATACGCCAACCCCGTACGAAGGGCACGGGTACTCTGCTAGTATCATTATACATTGACACTGTGTAGTACTCACCAAACACACGAGTTTCCCATCACCAGTTTCAGGTTCTAGGGTCTTTCCCAGGTACAGCAGCACAATATCATTGTTTACTGAGACCAGGCCCACTTTTATAAACGGGCAGACTGGGCATATGCCCAGGGGCGCCGGTGGTTGGGGGGCGCCCGAGGGGCGCCCTGAACCACCGCCCGCACTAGGAAAAAAAGGGTTTCATCAGCCGGGATTTAAAAAATTAAATGGGTGATTTCAACTTCTAGTTAAGTGATTTTTCCTTATTGCTAAAGTAAATAAATACAACAAAATTGAAAATACTCGACCTGAAGTTTATACCTCGTGTAGTCAGGAAAAGGCAGGCAGCAGTGTGAACCGGGCGCACTCACTATACTATCAGAGGCAGGGAGGCCTGCATGGTGGAAGGAAATACATAGGTGTGCTATTCCCATCATATGCTGACGTCACTCAGATTGCAAACACCATTTTACCATTTAGAAAAATTGTAAAACAATAACAATCAAATCAAAACAAATATATACTTTTATGGCAATAGGCCTACATCAGCTGATTTTGTTTGCAATTTGGGTGACGTCAGCAAATTACGGGAATAGCATGTAGGCCAGCTGTAGTCTACAGGCCTACGGTTGACGTGCCCTTCCTCTCCCTCACAGGTGTAAGAGTGGACCTATGGTCCAAACCAGACCAGGGTAAATAAAGAAATTGTCAAATTGTCCCACCCCCATCCCCACAAGTCACAACTAGAAAAAAAAACCAACTACCGTGTGGCGCCAGTCCAGTCCAGTACAGTAGTACAGCATACTCCTCCCTCAGTAGTCAGTAGGTTGTGTTCGTGTTGTGCCTGCTGCACAGTACTAAAATCAGTCACAACACAACCTAAACTGTGACAGTCACTAGTCAGTGTTGACACTCACACTGCAGTTAGTGAACCAGTAATAAATAAATAGAGTAGTGTTGATACAAGTAAGTAGGCCTATAAACAGTGAAAAATGCATAAAAAACCTAGTGCAGCCGAGAGCCGCATTCGGTTGGCTCAAAGAAAACAAACTCAAGAAGCAGTTATAAAGAAAGTGACATGTATTAACCAGTATTTCCATTGATACGGAATTGAAAACTCCCTCCCGAAACAAAACGGGTAAAAAAACACGTTAATGTATAAATATATATATGCATAGGCCTATAGTAGAACCATGGAAAAAACATACTCCTTAGTGGAATCTCGTTCAATACGTGTGTAATACAATGAACTGCACACTGTACTGTACTGAACAGTAATCAAATCACTGCGTAGTGCATTAAGCTATTGGCGCAGGGCAAGAGGCATTCGCATAGCAACTACTGTCAAGTTCATTGCACTCACCCACGAATTTTCTAGTATTCGTGCACTCACCCCAACCCCCAACCCACCTGCAGTGAATTTCGGCGAACTGGTGAGTCAACCCCCCTTCCCTCTTCCCCTCCATACAGGGGGCGCTGCTTTTGGGTTTGCCCAGGGCGCCACTGACCCTTAACGCGGCCCTGACTGAGACTGTGTAGTACTCACCAAACACCCGGGTACCCCATCCACTGACAACACAGTCATTTAGGTTGACTGCTTCTCCTGGGTCAGACAGGCACATTGTCCCAACATCAGGACCTGGTCCAAGGTGCCGGTTAAGGTACAGCAGCGCAATATCATTGTTTACTGAGACTGTGTAGTACTCACCAAACACCCGGGTTCCCCATCCACTGACAACACAGTCACTTAGGTTGACTGCTTCTCCTGGGTCAGACAGGCACATTGTCCCAACATCAGGACCTGGTCCAAGGTGCCGGTTAAGGTACAGCAGCGCAATATCATTGTTTACTGAGACTGTGTAGTACTCACCAAACACCCGAGTACCCCATCCACTGACAACACAGTCACTTAGGTTGACTGCTTCTCCTGGGTCAGACAGGCACATTGTCCCAACATCAGGACCTGGTCCAAGGTGCCGGTTAAGGTACAGCAGCGCAATATCATTGTTTACTGAGACTGTGTAGTACTCACCAAACACCCGGGTACCCCATCCACTGACAACACAGTCACTTAGGTTGACTGCTTCTCCTGGGTCAGACAGGCACATTGTCCCAACATCAGGACCTGGTCCAAGGTGCCGGTTAAGGTACAGCAGCGCAATATCATTGTTTACTGAGACTGTGTAGTACTCACCAAACACCCGGGTTCCCCATCCACTGACAACACAGTCACTTAGGTTGACTGCTTCTCCTGGGTCAGACAGGCACATTGTCCCAACATCAGGACCTGGTCCAAGGTGCCGGTTAAGGTACAGCAGCGCAATATCATTGTATAGTGCCCCTCCATAATACTGTTCATGGATCTTTATGTGGTGGACAATCTGTTCTTCCCCACCTCCTTCTGTGCTCCATTTACCAGTTCGAACCATCAGATCGCTTTTCCTGCACTCACAAAACAATTTTAAAATTGTTACTTATGTGCATAAATATTTTATTTACTCCAAGAAAATGGCGCAAATATACCTACTATCCATCCACAACATATTTAACCATTTTGGGGATGTATCTGTCATTTGTCTGGAAGTGTTAGGGTTATAAACGAAACAATAAACTTTTAAGTTATGTTGATCAGGCACCAAAAATCCTTGATTGTTGCTTTACAATGTTTTAAAACTTAACTTTAACATGACTTGTTAATGAGGCTATAGAATCATTGGCTTTTTACATCACAACAATAGTATCATCTTACCCTTTGACACAGTGTGCAGCTGTAAGTACCACACTAGGGCTGATCAAGGAACCTCCACACAGAAACACCATTCTTCTGTTTACTCCGTTCACAATTTTATCTCCAAAAACTGCAATCATCCCTGGTAAGTTATTATTCCCATTTTCTTGCCAATTTTCCAAATTTAATCCACTTGACAAGTAGCTTCCACAAGAAGGATATTTTTCTTTCCATGGTCGTGAATCACCCAATGACTGAGATTTAGAAGGTGCTATTTCTGGTGAATTATTATTCCAAGGTATATTGTTGTTCCAAGTGGTTGGTTTCCTATTTTTATCACCATTCCAAGAATGCTCGGTTACGGTGGGTCTTTTATTCCACGGATGAGAATCTCCTGGGATCTCGTTATTCCATGGAGGGTTGAAACTAGATGAAGATTCATTCCAGGAATGAAACATTGTTGTGTAGTTATTAAACCAAGATGGATAACCTCCAGGAATAGTTAGCCATGGTGGAGGGTTCTCTGAAAAATTACCATTCAACACATGTTGATTGTCTGGATATTCATCAGACAAGACTTGTGGTTGTAGGATACAGCAAACATCCAGAAAGTAGGGACAGACTCCGATATTATTCCTAAAAAGTAAAAAAAAACTTTTAAAATAGCAATAATATAGCTACTGAACGGAACAAATGACAATATTTTACCCGTATCCACAATTTAAAAAACACAAGGATTATTAAAAAGTTTAGGTCTCCCTTCACAACCAAACCAGCTAGTTCAAATCGGAGTGGCTGTTACCCTTCCCTGTAGGGCAATAGTCTGGTCATCTATATCTTCTATATATATAATACGCTAATCCGATTTTTGTGAACAGAACTCCTACCTTATTTTTGAACCAATTTTGATGATTAAAGTGTCAAAAAATCGCCCAGATCTGTAGTTTTGCAAAGTGTTTTTCATATTTTGAAATCTTTATTAGTTTGGGCAGGATCTTCCATCAAAGTTCGGTTTTTCCCATAAGATTAACATGGGGGAATCTAAATATTTAATTGGAAACTTTGTCTCCACTAATTTGAGAGAACAGCTGGGCGTAGAAACTTGGCAGATGTGTCCCAAGAAAGATCTCAAGTCTGTAGATGAGCCTTCAAAAGAAAAACGAAGTAAATTCCATTGGGGCTCTGCACCAGAGGCCTTTAAAATTCCCTTCCCAGATTTGTTTACATTATGGCCATATGGATAATTCGTCACTACTTTTTAAAACGTTTTTATTAGCTCGCTTTCTTGTCCGGTACAAATTTTGCAATCAATTTTATACTAACTTCCTGATGAGCTAGAGACTTGAAACTTGAAACTTAGCTCACAAATGGAAGACAATGCAATCTATATATATATATATAAAAGGCAAAGCCCTCACTGACTCACTGACTGACTGACTCACTCACTCATCACTAATTCTCTTACTTCCCATTTACCTAGGAGGCTGAAATTTGGTACCTACACTGATTCTTTAGGCATTAAATAGGAAAACTAAGCTGTTTTTATTCTGATCGGACTCTCGGGCTCCGCCTCCGCCCCAGTGGCTCTGGAGTTTCCCATGTTAACCTTATGAGTACTCATATTTAAATGGAATTAATGAATCTTAACAGCTGTTTCAATTAAACAAGTTGGTTCTGTTCTATAATGTTCAATAGCATTAAAGTTACAAGGATTACCAACAGGGTGCAGCACTATTATTTCTTTTACATTTATGACAACAGCTAATTTGCAACCAAAAGGCGAGTGAGCGTAGCGAATGAACTTCAACCTGGAGGCGAGTTAGCGTAGTGAACGAGCTAACCTGAAGGCAAGTGAGCACAGCGAACGAGCTCCAACCTAAAAGTGAGTGAGCGTAGCAAACGAACTTCAACCAGGACGTGATTGAGCCATGCGAACGAGCTCACTTATTAAGTTAAACGGGGCAAAGCCCGCGGGTACAGCTAGTATTATATCATTTAAGGGGGTTCCCTACCTCGGACTGTTTTCAATTTTCTGCGACCCTGGTGAGTTTAGTTGGAACTACAAGACGACAAAATATTCCCCAAGATTGCTGTCTGCTGGTCGTGTCACCGCCAGGACGCCTCCGCCCGCAGTGGAACAGTGGAAGTAGGCCCATCCTAGTAAACCCGCCCCAGCAGTGCACTCGATCACTTTCACTTTCTCCCCTAGTTCCCTCTCTCTCTTTTACAACCCTCGGCGACTGGCGACAACGGGCTACCTCTTGCTGCAGTTTCGTGTTGGCCTCAATTATTTTCACTTCTTCTTCAGTTTTTTTCAAGCTGTTCAAGAACTCCTTGGTTTTCATTTTATACTCATCTTCACCAAGGTCTGGCCTTTGGGCGTTTTCGCCATAATGTGGATCTGACTTATTGGTGTTTCCTACGAGTAGTCGGTGCCTACTTTTGGAGTCTTCACCCGCAACTGTGCACGTTTGATTATTTTTTTTCGCCTTATTTCATATGACTTGGAATATTTTCCAGGGCTGCATTCGTACATAGCTTTGTGCAACTTGTAATGCAGTGTACAGTACCGCTATTGTGGCTCACGACTGCAGCAGCGAATCTAGCTTGATACGACCTTTTCTTAGCAAAGTTTGTTCGTTTGCCGTCCAAACAACTAATGCCGAAATATCTATCTAGGCGGAAAAGAGAAACCGATTGCAAACAACCAATAAAAGAGCCCAAAGTTTTACAACCCTTCACTCATTTCTAGGGAATTCCTCTGCCGCGCCGCGCCTGCCGCCCTAGGATCACACCACAGCGCGTCACACAGGTTTTGCATTTGGCAAGGTTGAAAAACGCTACATCTTGGAACTTATTTGCTCCAGTTCTAAGATTCATTTATTAAAATGAAATATTAATTTGAAACCTTTTCGTTTAACAAATATGCTACAACGTATATGGCTGAACGTTTTAGCGAATTTCCCATATAGGGAATAAGCTATTACCGTAGTACTCATGGTAAGACCTGGACGTGGGACCGATTTTTTTTTCGTTTTGAGGTCCCTAGAGGCCAAAAACACCATCCGTTCAAATTCATATATATATATTTATATATATATATATATATATGTGTGTGTGTGTCCGTTAGCACGATAACTCGAGCAGAAATGATCCGATTTTGATGAAATTCGGTACAAACGTGTAAACCTACGTTTATTCGAACGAGTACGCGATCCAGCATGATCGGACCATGGGAACGGGGGTTTACGGGGGGTTTTATGGGGTAAAAATAGGTTTTTACCATTTTTGACCCAAAAAACATAAAATTTAGCAATTTATTTCCAAACCATTTTGTAGAGCTTAAAAAAAGAAATAATTTAGTATATTGAAGCGTTATTATGCGCCTAATGGTTACGGAGAAAATTCCAAAAAAATTGTAAATTTTAAATTCCCATGTTATTCTTTTGGAAATAGGTAAACTGTTGTAGTTTGCTTGTTTATGAACATATTTTGATCAAATTTGGAAAATGTTTGTATTTCTTACTAACTATTAACATTTTACAAAAAAAAAACAGTTTTACCCTCCCTAATGCAGCAAACCTAAGTACTTGTTAAACTAATTCTATTTAAATAGGGAATAAATGTTATATTTTTAAGTAGACATTTTAGTGTAAATCCAATCAGTTAAATTGAAATTCGCTTAGTCTGCAGGTTTGCTGTGGCGGGGGTATTTATATTATCAACAGGTTCTTGGCTATATTTATTTATACTGCTTAACTGGTTTATAATAATTAATATAATGTTATTATGTGTCATGGATAAATCTTGGGGGAAATATTATGAATGAAGAATGTGTAAAATTGGTATCACTCCGCGAGACAGTAGTTTCGATAAAGGCCGCTAGAGTCCGTCAGAATCGTAGCACTTTTCGCCGTGCAAGGTTTTACGCGGTTTCATTTTGCACATACAAAAAATAATCTTTTCTTGAAACTAAAAGTGACTTGATATTTTTAGTTAAATTTCGCACTAATATTGCTTTATTAAAAATCGATAATTTCAAAAAAAGATATTATTATTCAACTGTAAAGTTCACTAACTTTGACAAGCCGTAGCCCTTGATTGCGTAAGCACAGACATTTTTTAAAAAGCAAACTTAGTAGAACCACTCTTTATACAGGGTGTCCCGGAACTCTCTACCAATATTTTAGGGCATTGTTCCTGGGTAAGAAACATATCTAAATATCATATTTAAATTGTCCGGAAGTCCTTATTTACTCAGATAGCCGCCATTTTGTTTTTTTCACTTATTAATTTTTTTCTGAAGATTGGTTAAACATACGAAGTTGAAACTTTGCACAAACATTAATGACAACTAGACAAAGCTACAAAATAATTATGACGATTTTTCAAATTCATAAAACAAAATGGCGGCTGATTAAAATTTTGTTTCTTAGATATCTCGAAAACCGTTGATTTTACAAAAATTTTACAAGAATAACTTTTTTAAGGCAATTTTATTAAAAATCGATCGACACCTTAATCTTTAAGATCGGACGAGTATTAACTGAGATATGGCAGTTTTAGTGATACGTGACCGCTTTCAGCATGCGCTGCAACTAATATCCGGCGGTCACGTATCACTAAAAATGCCATATCTCAGTTATTACTCGTCCGATCTTAAAGATTAAGGTGTCGATCGATTTTTAATAAAATTGCCATAAAAAAAAATTATTCTTGTAAAATTTTTGTAAAATCAACGGTTTTCAAGTAATTTAAGAAACAAAATTTTAAACAGCCGCCATTTTGTTTTATGAATTTGAAAAATCGTCATAATTTTTTTGTAGCTTTGTCTAGTTGTCATAAATGTTGTTGCAAAGTTTCAACTTCGTATGTTTAACCAATTTTCAGAAAAAAATTAATAAGTGAAAAAAACAAAATGGCGGCTATCTGAGTAAATAAGGACTTCCGGACAATTTAAATATGATATTTAGATACGATTCTTACCCAGGAACAATGCCCTAAAATATTGGTAGAGAGTTCCGGGACACCCTGTATACAAAATGGTGTATGGTTCACAATTTAAATGTTTAAACTGGAATCGCTATATGATACCGCGCGAAGCGGTTTTCTGACGTTTTTCGGCGGGGGTAGGGAACCCTCTTAATTTTCATATTTCCCTTGGGCTACGCCCCATGGGCTTGTTTTTATTAACTCGCTTTCTTGCAAATTTTGATACTTCCCGATGAGCTAGAGACTTGAAACTTGAAACATAGGTCACAAATGGATGACAATGCAATATTATATCATTTAATTTTCACATTTTCCTTGGGCTACGCCCCATGGGTATGTTTTTGTTAGCTCGCTTTCCTACAAATTTTGATATCAATTTTAAACGAAGTTCCCGATGAGCTAGAGACTTGAAATTTGAAACGTAGCTCACAAATGGATGACAATGCAATAAAGCGACAATATTATATCATTTAATTTTCACATTTTCCTTGGGCTACGACCCATGGGTATGTTTTTGTTAGCTCGCTTTCCTACAAATTTTGATATCAATTTTAAACGAAGTTCCCGATGAGCTAGAGACTTGAAATTTGAAACATAGCTCACGAATGGATGACAATGCAATCTATAATATTAAAACGAAACAGTGTTTTTTTATTTCACGATTCTGAATCAACCACTCGACGGATTTTCATGATTTTTGTGTTGAAAGAAAGATAATTTTGAGAACTAGGGAATGTCGAAGCCATAATTTTAGTTTAGGGTCCCAGTTTTTTAGAAATTAAATTTTAATTTTTAAAAAGTCTAGCAGCCGACGCTAAGATTCTAAACTAGCTTTTGGCATAAAACAATTTGCTTAACATAACAGCTGTAAACATTCAGCTTTTGTGCCACAAATTCAGCATTTGGATAAAAATGTAAAGACATACTTAGGGTTGACTTATTTATACTATGTGTAATGCTACTCATTGATACGTTCAATTCTTCTGTAAGAGGATGACGGATTAATTAAATATACATAGTAAAATACTATGATGTACAAATTATTTTTTAAAGCAATCTTTGAAATCTTCGATTTGTTTTAGAGCAATATAATTTGTTTTAACTAACAGCTGGTTAAATATAAACTATGGAACTATGAGGTTATTTTATTTACTCTTATTTTTCATTGATTATAGGATTAGTAGAGATAATTAGACCACAGTTTAAACCACAGTTTTAACCCAAATAAATTAAACCACAGTACAAATCGAGGCTCTGTACACGAGTCTTAATAAAAAAGGATAAATGCAAATTATTTTACTGCTCCACTTTTCAAGGAAAGATTAGGAAAATAACAATGTTTACATGTTTTAATTCTTAATGGTAGCTTTTTGTTTACAATTAATGTTTGTCTGCTTTAACTTTGTTTAGTAGGCCCGGAAATATTGATGTCATAAAAAGAAGATCAAGAATAATTAGGAATCACGATTTTAAATTACCACCACAACCTCAGCCGGGTTTTATGCAAAGATAAACAGAGATGGATGACATAGATTGAACACAACGTCAACATTGACCTAGGATACTGCAATTAGACAAACCGTCCTTTTATGAAATCGTGTTCAGTTGTGGTTACGTTTAGGGGCGCCTATATCAGCGCCCCCAAACGTGAAAATATCACTTTTATTTTAACTATGAATGTAGTTTAAATTAACTAATATGGGAAATTACGATGTACGTTTATCCAATGAGGGTGGGTAATTATCAAGGATAGAACTGATAACGGACGGCATGGATAATAAACATTGACAATTACGTCATTAGCTTTACTAGCGTGTTTACTTTTTTTATTCCTGCTACATGTGACCAGTTCTTTTTTCAAATGAATGTTATTTAAACCAAACAGCTGTTTCAAAACAAACTGTTATTGTTTTTACTTTTCTTTGTTTACACTTATTTATTCAGCAATTAATGCAGTGAAATTGATATAAAGGATAGGTGTGACGATTAGTTTTGATGTTAGGACACCAAAGTTAAATTATGTGTACTGTGAATTTGATTGGGTATTATCGTTTTATTTTAGGTCGTTTCTATTCAGACCTACTGGAAATTGTGTATAGTAGTTGTATTTTGAATGATAATAATTACGGAAGAGGCAGGTATGCTATTGAAGGTGGTATCGTTGACTAGGTCTATACACTTCTCAATTGACTATTACCATAGATTAAACGGGAGTATGTTTAATCTGTGCTATTACTCTCTATACCGTAGGCTACTTATAATCAGTGTGCGTCTGTGCGAATCGGCTGCAAATCCCATTTCAACGCTTTTCCCATCGTAAAAATTGCAGAATTGCTGTTTTATTGTAAAATTATCGGATTTAAAATGCATATCGTATAGGCCTATGATGGAATAAAAACATATTTGGTCACACAACATTTGTTTACAAGATGATTTTTCACATTAAAACTACAAGAAACTTTGCCTTTATTTGTGAAAACTAGCTGATCTGAATTGTACACGGTTTTAACTGACTACTGAATTCCTGTACGTAGGACGGGCTAACACCTCGTCTATAATATTAAAACGAAACAGTGTTTTTTTATTTCACGATTCTGAATCAACCACTCGACGGATTTTCATGATTTTTGTGTTGAAAGAAAGATAATTTTGAGAACTAGGGAATGTCGAAGCCATAATTTTAGTTTAGGGTCCCAGTTTTTTAGAAATTAAATTTTAATTTTTAAAAAGTCTAGCAGCCGACGCTAAGATTCTAAACTAGCTTTTGGCATAAAACAATTTGCTTAACATAACAGCTGTAAACATTCAGCTTTTGTGCCACAAATTCAGCATTTGGATAAAAATGTAAAGACATACTTAGGGTTGACTTATTTATACTATATGTAATGCTAATCATTGATACGTTCAATTCTTCGGTAAGAGGATTACAATATAATTAAATATACATAGTAAAATACTAGGATGTTCAAATTATTTTTTAAAGCAATCATTGTAATCTTCGATTTGTTTTAGAGCAATATAATTTGTTTTAACTAACAGCTGGTTAAATATAAACTATGGAACTATGAGGTTATTTTATTTACTCTTATTTTTCATTGATTATAGGATTAGTAGAGATAATTAGACCACAGTTTAAACCACAGTTTTAACCCAAATAAATTAAACCACAGTAAAAAACGAGGCTCTGTACACGAGTCTTAATAAAAAAGGATAAATGCAAATTATTTTACTGCTCCACTTTTCAAGGAAAGATTAGGAAAATAACAATGTTTACATGTTTTAATTCTTAATGGTAGCTTTTTGTTTACAATTAATGTTTGTCTGCTTTAACTTTGTTTAGATTAGGCCCGGAAATATTGATGTCATAAAAAGAAGATCAAGAATAATTAGGAATCACGATTTTAAATTACCACCACAACCTCAGCCGGGTTTTATGCAAAGATAAACAGAGATGGATGACATAGATTGAACACAACGTCAACATTGACCTAGGATACTGCAATTAGACAAACCGTCCTTTTATGAAATCGTGTTCAGTTGTGGTTACGTTTAGGGGCGCCTATATCAGCGCCCCCAAACGTGAAAATATCACTTTTATTTTAACTATGAATGTAGTTTAAATTAACTAATATGGGAAATTACGATGTACGTTTATCCAATGAGGGTGGGTAATTATCAAGGATAGAACTGATAACGGACGGCATGGATAATAAACATTGACAATTACGTCATTAGCTTTACTAGCGTGTTTACTTTTTTTATTCCTGCTACATGTGACCAGTTCTATTTTCAAATGAATGTTATTTAAACCAAACAGCTGTTTCAAAACAAACTGTTATTGTTTTTACTTTTCTTTGTTTACACTTATTTATTCAGCAATTAATGCAGTGAAATTGATATAAAGGATAGGTGTGACGATTAGTTTTGATGTTAGGACACCAAAGTTAAATTATGTGTACTGTGAATTTGATTGGATATTATCGTTTTATTTTAGGTCGTTTCTATTCAGACCTACTGGAAATTGTGTATAGTAGTTGTATTTTGAATGATAATAATTACGGAAGAGGCAGGTATGCTATTGAAGGTGGTATCGTTGACTAGGTCTATACACTTCTCAATTGACTATTACCATAGATTAAACGGGAGTATGTTTAATCTATGCTATTACTCTCTATACCGTAGGCTACTTATAATCAGTGTGCGTCTGTGCGAATCGGCTGCAAATCCCATTTCAACGCTTTTCCCATCGTAAAAATTGCAGAATTGCTGTTTTATTGTAAAATTATCGGATTTAAAATGCATATCGTATAGGCCTATGATGGAATAAAAACATATTTGGTCACACAACATTTGTTTACAAGATGATTTTTCACATTAAAACTACAAGAAACTTTGCCTTTATTTGTGAAAACTAGCTGATCTGAATTGTACACGGTTTTAACTGACTACTGAATTCCCGTACGTAGGACGGGCTAACACCTCGTCCTATATATTAAAACGAAACAAGGTTTTTTTATTTCACGATTCTAAATCAACCACTTGACGGATTTTTATGATTTTTGTGTTGAAAGAAAGATACTTTTGAGAACTAGGGAATGTCGAAGCCATAATTTTAGTTTAGGGTTTCAGTTTTTTAAAAATTAAGTTTAATTTTCAAAAAGTATAGCAGCCGACGGACGAGTTTAAGTCGTTTTAGTGGTGGTTTAACTAACAGCTGGTTTCTAACTGTCATTGAAATGTTTATGTTACAAGTTGTTTGTTTACAAAAATATTGATCGTCAGAGTTTGCCTAGACACTATCTATCTATCTATCTATATATTAATAGGCAAGCATGTTTCTTTAAAACCTTTTTTCTCAGCTCGTGTGCATCGTGGGGTAAATCTACGCATACCGTTAGAAAGCTATTTTCCTGTAGGTGTGCAGAATCCCTATATAATTTAAATAGGCTCAAAGATAAGAAAAAAAAATGAGTTTAAAAATTTGAAAAAATTAACATGGATCTTATGCGTTGCCATGCTGGTGACAAAATAACAACGAAATATAAACAGAAAATCAAAACAAATGGAAGAAACTCCAATCACATGTTTTATTTACAGTGTGGGGTGAAAATAGAGAAGTGAGTAAGTTTACATTACATATTTTTGGTCGAGTTTCGACCACTGGACGACCTCTCGTTTCACTTTAAAATGCAGTTTATTTCCTACCATAAAAGATCTATGTTATCAGGATATTGTGTAGTTTTTAACTAAACATTTTAAACGTATAATCAAGTTTTGTCATAAATGCAATCTGTCTAAGTATAATTGCTTAATCCTTTAAGATATAAGTGGTTTACGTGTGTATACATTTTTTCTAGATGTTTGAATATAAGTATGACTGCATACAGTACACATTTTTTGTAATGAAAATGTCAACCGGAGTAGTAGGTCTCCAGAAAACTGACCAGTAAGCTGCATTTCTACAGTCACTATAAATCATATAAATAATTAGTCTTTCAAACACTATACAACACAAGTTTTGGTTCAGCTGGTAACATAAATAGGTGCCCTAGAGAAAGTAGTCCCCGGTCCGTATGACTCCGCTATTTTTTCCTCGGCAAGCAATGTGCTCCGCGACTTGAGAAAATAGTTCAGTATATTTTTGTAATTTGCAGTGGTTTCCGCGCCTAAAAAATGCTTTAAAGGTATTTTCTTGTTTATTAAGATCGTAGAAATGTTTTAAAAACGTTTAAAAGAAAAGTCCCGAAAGTTCAGAAAAACCGAAACTATAAACAAGAAATGAGAGGTTAAATCGTAGTTATAATAGTCAATCAGCTGCTCATAGTATTATTATCTTTAAGTGTTGCCAACCTATTTCCAAGCGTACACGGATTATGTGCATAATAGAACCACGCTGTTTTGTGTTGTTTCGTTGGAATCCTGATGTGCGCCAAAGTATAAACCGTACGACAAAGTATAAACCGTACGACAAAGTATAAACCGTACGACAAAGTATAAATATGCAGCAATTAGCAGCTTTCTGTACTATAAACAGTACAAGGAAGCCAACTTTGTCGGGTGACTGTAGGAATTTTTTTTTACTGTACCGTATTTGTATTTGTGGGCACTACTCACTATTCACTACAACACTATTCAACTCAACTAAATTGATGCCTAAACAGAATCATATTATACTGTAGTATCAAAAATATTTTAAGTATTGCATTGCAACCATTGCAACTGTCGGCTACTCTTTCACCCTTTGAAAACTAATATTATCAACAACCACAGATGGCTCAGAGGTAAGGGAAGAGGCTCATAAGTCGAAGGAACCAGGTTCGAGACCCAACTGAGCAAAATAAATTTTCTAGTTTTTTTTTTCAAAATTTGTTTTTATGAACTATTTAATCAATTTACTCAACTGATAATTGTGCTTTTCATACTAAATCTTTATTATTTTGTGTTTTTATGTTTAGGCCCCATGGGATGGATGGAAGTGACACTATATTCATTTTTTATTTAAATATTATACTCACTAAAATATATTATTTGAACATATTTTTTTAATATTTAATAGATTCAAAAACATATTTTTTATATATTTAACTAGCAGTTACTCGGCGCGCGTTACTGCGCTAACAACTATTATTTTAAATTATAATTTGCTCTTTACGATAAATAGTATTAGTAGGCCTATTATTTCAGTTCCTTCTTTTAATGACAGTAATGTGGTGGGTTAATGACAAATTGGGAGGTCCTGTATTTGAATATACTTGTGATTATTATTCACTTAATAGTTTATGCTAGGTTGGGTGGGTAAACAACAAAAGATAAAAGTATTAAGCCATTGCCATACCTTTTATTGTTTACTAGCTTTGAGCCCGTTCTATGCACGGGGCTCTTAAAGTATTCAGTTGAAACCTTCTTATGAACAGCAGTTGGTTTGCATATTTTCAGATATGCTGGCAAAAATACTAGGTGGCGTTCGCAGAGGCATCCACAAAATTAAGCGGAGTCATCAAGGGTTTATATTATATCGTTTTTGTCAAACTGCAGTAAAAACATTAGTTTTTAATGCATGCGGTCTAAAGTAACATTTTTACTCTTTAGGAAGTAAAAATCGTTTTTAGCATCTATGGAGTAAAAATCAGCTGTTGTCAACTCTGTTGTAAATTTATATTGTAAAAGATTGCATGTATCGAAATATGTATCGATTCGTTATTCGTAATCATTTTAACCTACAGTCTACAGTCTCTTCCCGAGTCTTCCCATAGCATTTTAGCATTGCAGATACATTAATCCATTCGCACACTCAAAACTGCTCACCTTTACTACTTCCTTTTCACCACCCCCTATGTCGTGGACCTGTTTCCCTCTCTTCTCATAGCATTTTAGGATTGCAGATACATTAATGTAATTGCCAAAGACGGTTCCCACACTCTGCACTGCAAGCCTTACTACTTCCTTCACCATTTCATACGTCGTGGGGCCTGTTTCCTTCCCTTCTCATAGCATTTAAGTATTGGATACATTTATCTAACTGCCCAAACGGTTACCCCACTCTGCACTGCCAGCATTTACTACTTCCTTCACCACTTCCTACGTCGTGGGGCCTGTTTCCTTCCCTTCTCATTGCATTTTAGGATTAAAGATACATTAATCTAAATGCCACAGACGGTTCTCACACTATGCTCATACTTTACTACTTACTAAGTCACTTCCTACATCATGGACCTGTTTTCATCACTTTCCATAGCATTTTAGTATTTTAGATAAGTTAATTAATCTAATTGCCACAAACATTCCCCGCACTCCACACTGCTATCCTTTACTACTTCTTCACCATTTTCTATGTCGTGGGGATGCTTCAATCCCTTCTCATAGCATTTCATCATTGCAGATATATTAATCTAACTGCTACAAACGGTTTCCAGTTCCCACACTCCACACTGTTCACCTTACTACTTCCTTCACCTCTTCTTACGTCGTGGACCTGTTTCCCTCTCTTCCCATAGAGTTTTAAGATTGTAGATACCTTAATCTAATCGTCATAAACAGTGCCAACACTCCGGACAGCTCGCCTTGACTATTTCCTTCATAACTTCCTACGTCTAGGACCTGTTTCCATCCCTTCCCATTTTAGGTTTGCAGATCCCTTAATCTAATCGTCATAAACAGTTCCCACACTCCGGACTGCTCGCATTTACTACATCCTACACTACTTTCTACGCCACGGACCTGTTTCCTTCCCTTCCCATAGCATTTTAGGATTGCAGATACCTTAATCTAATAGTCATAAAAAGTTCCCAAACTCCAGACTGCTCGCCTTTACTACTTCATCAACCACTTCCTACGTCACGGACCTGTTTCCCTCCCTTTCCATAGCATTTTAGGATTGCAGATACCTTAATCTAATCGTCATAAACAGTTCCCGAGTGAAAATTTAAAAACGTACGTTTTCAGGGAAAGCACTTTGCAAATTTTTTCCCCTTTTTTCAACACTTTTATTATTTTTTTTATTTCATTAACATTTGAAGTTTCATAAAATGTCCATGGTAACGCAATATCTTTGGTATTTTTTTTTTTAAAGAGCATCTTTAGTGGAAAAACACAAAATCCTGTCACTACCATAACAGACGTTTAAATGAATATTAAAAATAGTTAATATTATTTTTATAACTATGTTTTGCTATAAATTAATTTACTTTTATGACCATTATACAATAAAAAGGTCACTGAGCTTTTGGTATATTTGGTCTTTCTAGAAAAAAATAAAAAAACCCAAAAAATTGAAAAAAAGCCAATAAAATCTTTTTAAGTTTGTATAACTCCGAAAAAACTTACCTTAGACCCGAAAAATCGTTATGTTTGTATAGAGGTGTGCTTCTTTTGTTTATAAAACATTGAAATATGACGATATTTTAATTTTTGAAATTTTTATGATAGAAATCATAAACGTGATGGTCAGGGACAAGTGGTACGGTCGTGAATTTTCTGAAATAATCTAAATCTTTCTAAACAATCCTTCAATTATACTGTTAGTTATAATAAAAATAAGTGTTTCAATTGAACTAAACTGTTTAAAATACAATTATATTAAAGTTATTGTCACGACCAAACACAGTATAATCCATAAGGCTGGATTGGTCGTGAAAAAACCCGCGATGGTCGTGAAACTTTGGTCGTGAAATTACGTGTTATTTGGCTCTGTTCTGGCGGTAGCCCTGCACCTCATGTTCGAGGATACAAAGTGGACTTCTAGGTTAATCTAGCAATTGAAATATCTTATAAACAAAAATTAACACCATGTCTACTTCATCAAATGACTACGTACGGTCATGGACACACCAAAATTACAAAAAACACAATCTTTCCTTTATTAATCTTGTAATTCCTCCTTTCAACTCGAAACGACCGGCACTACAATCCTGACGTACACCCCGAACTAGTCTCTAAAACCAACTGACTCCATCGACGCCAGGCTTGCCACTGTCGTGCTCCAAAGTTGAACATTTTTCCCAAATGGTCGTGACGACAAATCGAGGGACAGACTTATTTTGTCATGGTAGTCAGTTTGCAATGACAATAAAATTATAATATGCTCCTTTTTTGTAAGTTTAATAACCATTGATGACATAAAAATATGGCTTTATATATTTCGGCATGAATAATTAGTCTAAAAACAGCGTGAAAGTTGGAAAATGTACCCTAGGGACACGTCATGGTCGTGAATTTCGAGACTTTAAAAATATGAAAAAAATACCTAGAACCTATTTAAAGCCAAATAAATGTGTGTAACATGTTGCCCCCGTCCCAAAAAATATTAAAACACATAATAATAAACTAGAAATCCAGTATCTACGAAGTAAAAGGCCAGGGACATGAAAACGTACGTTTTTAAATTTTCACTCTCCCACACTCCGGACAGCTCACCTTGACTACTTTCTTCACCACTTCCTACGTCACGGACCTGTTTCCCTCCCATCCCATAGCATCATAGGATTGCAAATACCTTAATCTAATGGTCATAAACAGATCCCATACCCCGAACAGCTCGCCTTGACTACTTCCTTCACCACTTCCTTCGTCACGGACCTCAAGCTAGTGTCGTCATTTGATTATATCTATATATAAAGCCAAAAGTACCCATGAACTTTTGAGAAAACTACAAGTCACACCCCCACAAACCATATACTTAAAATGTTCGTCATGACGAGAAACCTTGCGCAAAATTATCCATTATTTCATAAATTGCCCTATAAGGTCGTCATTGCTTTGCAAAGGGAACTTTCCATTTACCTAATGTTAAAAATACCCCAGCTGTTATTATTTGTTTGTATTACCATTACTGTATTCTGTTTTGTTTATTTCATCTTAACTTAACCAATCAATAGTTTTAGCGAATTTCCCTATAGGGAAGTAGCTATTACCGTAGGTCTCATGGTAACACTTAGGCCCGGGACCGATTTACTTTTTCATTTTGATGTCCCCAGAGGCCAAAAACACCATTCGTTCAAATGTTTATATATGTATATATATACAGGGTTAGTAAAAAGTGTGGAGTCCCCCTGTTATTTTTTTAACGGCCCATACTAGAAAAACTAAACTTGGCACACCATTATGGCATGTTATGAAGTACTTTTTGGGCATAACTTAACTTGGCGTTCATCCCCAAAATGGGGGATTTTGGGGGAAACTAAAAAATTTCAAATACAAAGACCCATCGAGTGACCCCTCATTTTGAAGGTCCTGGTAAAAGAAAACCAACAACGCAAACTAGAGGTCTCTATCTCAGTTCAGTAAAAAATGGCAGCCAATTGAAATTCTCATAAGTTCCCAAACCCAAAATGGGGGATTTGGGGGAAACTCAAAAATTTTAAATGATAAGCCCCATCGAGTGACCCCTCATTTTGAAGGTCATAATAAAAGAAAAGTAACAACGCAAACTATAGGTTTCTATCTTAACACAGTAAAATATGGCAGCTAATTGAATATAAAATTACAAGATATTTCCAATTTCTAAAGATTTCAATCAGCTTCCATTTTTTACTGGATTGAGATAGGAACCTCTAGTTTGCGTTGTTAGTTTTCGTTTACCAGAACCTTCAAAATGAGGGGTCACTCGATGGGGCTTATCTTTTAAAACTTTTGAGTTTCCCCCAAAATCCCCCATTTTGGGTTTGGTAAGCAAGTGGATATTAGGCTTAAAAAGTAATTCATAACATGCCAAAAAGGTGTGTAGAGTTTAGTTTTCCTAGTGTGAGCCACTACAAAATTTACAACAGGTCTCCAGACTTGGAAAGCTGTAAGTTAAATGGCGAGGTTCTTGTAGTACTTTAAACAAGCAATTATGAGAATATGGCAAAGAGTTTCTATCACCCCCGGTGTTGCTAGTTAGTATAAGATTCGTTCAGTTCCGTCATTTGTTTATGCTTATCATCCATAAGTTACCAAATTTTATGATAATTACCGTATTAGCCAGATTTATTTGTTTGGAAAAAGCTTTCGAACCCGCAATGGCACTTTTCAGATGAGTATTTAACATTATTTTTCATTACGATATCGAAAAACTTGTAAACAATACGAATACCTTTGTTTATTCAATATGGGGTCTGCACAGCAAAATCCCATACCGGTTACGTTCCGTGCACCACAAATGCACAGAAAGTTAACGTTATGTAATTTTGCTGCAGTAGCGGAAATAACCTACTGTATTTTCTTAGTTCATTTATATCAGTTCCGTCACAGTTCCACCACAGACCAGTCACAGTTCAGTCTCAGTTGAATCCAAAATTTCTCAGTCAAATTATATAAGTATAGAGTATAGGAACGAGTAATTTTACCATCGACTGTAACATAAATTAATGTGTTGTGGATTGTCAGGGTCATTCATTTGGTTTCAGTCGGACTTGCGTTACTATATTTACAGTGATGTTACAGTGAATCTCAAACACGTCCGACAGGAGGCCGAAAACCAAAAATGTCGGTAGAAAGAAATCTGGAATTGACTGACGGACGCCGAGAGAGCGACTGACGGATTTGCGCCGGATGAGTGTATATAAAGCAATAGAAAATCCATTAAAGAATATTTTGGCTAACTGTGACGTGACTGATACATCTGAACTGTGACGTGTCGTAACTGTTATGTGTGAATCGACCTCAAAAAGTGTAGGTACTTTCGTGTGTAGGGTAATGAAAATTACTATTACATTTCGGCAAGCGACACCATTTATTTATGTTTATGATCCATACAGTTTTTGTTTAAATATTTATGTATTACTAGCAGTTACCCGGTGCGCGCATCGATGTAGGCCTATAATACTCTACGGGTGCGCGTTGCAGCGCTAACAACTATTATTTTAAACTAGTGCTTCTGTTGCTCGTATTCGAGCATTGCAAAGCATTTCAGGCATTATTTCAAAACGAATAACAGTAATAATTTCCGATGACTTGAAAGAGTCAACTCAAAGATGATGTAATCAATCACTCCGCTCAAGTTATCAAAATTGAAAATCATAAACGAATGAAAACGACAATTTATATCGGACCTCGCGTTGAAGCAGGAAACTACATGAAATTTAAAATTACAATATTTTAATTTGTTTGGAACGTATAATATCATAAATGTATCTTTTTATCTAAATATATAAATGACAAAAGTGTGTCACTGATGTAGCATGTAAATTCAAGTAGTATAAATATTTTTTTACTTAAGTTCTAGTAATGTGATGGACAGTATCCTCATCCTCTGTTTAGCAAGCACTGCTGGAGGATTGAAATATATTAGTGTCAGTAAAGAAATGTTTTATTTCTTAAACAACACTTCACCATGACAACATTTGGTACCGTTAGTTATTGAGATTTTCTATTATTTACCAAAATCCCGTTCACCTGATGCATAGTTAACAAAGAGAAACGTCTGCGTCGAGACATTAATGCGTCACCAACAGACATATACAAAAAAATACAGAATTTAATTAGGGAATTTGCTATGCTTTAAGCATACCTAACAAATTAAATACCTATAAAATAAGTATTTATGTAATCTTTGTTAATCTCGTCAAATTTTATCATAACAATTTATATTTGCTTAGTTTGGAGATGACCCGAAATTTCTGTCGAAATGACGGCTTAAAGTACTATAGACGATTTAGATTGGTAATTTATAATTCGTACCCAAGAGATGGGCTATGACCTGTAGGGTCCAGCTATTGCATCACACGGTTAGTAGGAACAGAAAGTGACAGTCATTGGAAAAGCGAGTTTATCATCATCTGTAAACCTCTGTTACAATCACCCACTGCAGTTGTGATTTTTTACTTTACACAACCGCCATGGAAGCACCAGTGGCGGATTTACCATAAGGCACACTAGGCGACTAGGCACGTGCCTAGGGGCGCCAGCCCTCGCCGTTGAAGCATGCGTTGAAGGGCATCTGGCCGGGCCGCGGCAGGCAGCGGGGAACGTGACGGGCGGCACGACTACGGGACGGGCGGCGTGCGTGGCGGCGGGCGCCAGGTGATTATCGATCGGTGAAGATGACTCACGTTCATGTCCCGACGTGCAGATGCAGACATAATATAGACTGGGAGTAGTAGTAGCGAGCACTATACTAGCGTCTAGATGCTCAGAGCAACGAGTCGGCTCACCGGAGCAACAGTCGTGTGGTGTGGAGCTGGGAGGAACGATGACAAAAGGTGATGTGACACTAAATTTGGCTCTCGGTTGATAAACCAGTTAACCTACAGATATCATAGAATTGATTTCAACGTTTATGTTGGACTTATTTACCATACAATTTGAGCATAGTTCCAGATTTCATGAATCTATTTTGATTATCTAATCTTAAATCATTTTGAATCAACAGCTTGTGCATAAGCCAGAGAATAAACCTGTGAAGGGTTTATCATGAATTCTTCAACCTAATAACTTCAATTACTAAAAATATGTTAATCGTAAGATAAATCTGAGAATTTAGACGCTAGTAATTATTCAAAAATAGGCTACCAATAAGTTATGTTACAGCATAGATAGGTAGATAGATTTACAACAATATATAATATGTTGTTATTTCTATAATTACGATTCCATATTATAAGATGACATAAACAATCATTCTTTGAACAACTTTAGTCCTTTCTGTTTAACGTTTATTCCAACCAATCGCTAAAAATCTATTTGCCATTTTCATTTGGTTTACCCGATGGGTTTACCACATTCGGAATTCGGACTCGCTACAGGGCTAGCAGACAGCTAACCACTAAGAGCGCTACCCATGGTGAAGGTTTGAATTAAGTAATGACGTCATCGTTTCTCCCCGCTCCCCACCACCACATTTGCTCCGGTGAGCCGACTCGTTGCTCTGAGCTCTGAGTCGAGTATCTAGACCCTAGACGCTAGACGAGCACTATCAGTAGTCTAGTCAGTGTGTCATTACCAGAATACCAGTTACAGTAGTAGTTACTCCGTTAGTCGGAGTATGGACGGATTTCCTAAGGGTTCTGCCCCACAGGCTGATTTCCAAAGGACTACCTACACCTGGCATGCTTCCAAAGTTTATATGATTTAATTTATTTCATGAAACAGCTGGTCAATGCAATAAACTGGTGTTTGTTTTTTTACCCGAAAAAGATGTTTGTGATAATTTATGTAGATTGAGGAAATAATGTGAATTACTTAGAGCCTTATTATGCACGGCCACTCGAGTCGCGCGCGACCGCGACTGCTCAAAGGCCACTTTTAGCGGGCCATTTTATCATATGGAGCTTATTAAGCGACGCGACTGCGGTGGCGAGGCACGCGACAGTCGCCGCGACTGGCCACTCCAGTCGCGCACCCTCGCTACTAGTCGCGAGCTCACGCGACTGTCGCACCACCAGCGGGCCATGTTTATGTTATCATATGCTGTTTATTACGCGCAGCCACAGTCGCGGGCCACATTGGACCCTACTCTCTACCCTCGCATCAGTCCTTATTTTTGTTTCAGCATTTTATTATATTAATTGTATTATCTATATATTTATAAATATTGGTTTTCTTTTCCGAGTCGGTTTGACTCTTCTACCTGACCGATTTTCATCATACTAGTCTTAAATTAAAGGTATTCACGAACATATTTGCCACCAAGCATCATCATTCATGTATCTACTGTATTTCTCGACCAAAAAAATAAATCCGACTTTTTTCAATTAAAGCCTATTTCGCCAGTTCTGATTACATTATCCTATATGTTTTGCACTAAGAACATTCAGTAAAATGCCAGATTTAATTTTGAGCTATTCATTATTAAGATCGGACGTACGTGAAGAACGCTACTGAATCACGAATCAACAATAATAATTATTATTTTAACACTTATCTGCAATCAATGATACAAAACTCCATTTGTAGTTATTTTACATGTCTTAGTCTTAAAACAGGACTACCCCTCAAAACAAAGGCTATTATTTGAGATGTTGAACATTTGAATCAGTTAAGTTAAAGATACTGTCTGTATTACTCAATTATTACCGTTATTGTGAATACTATGTTGACCCGGGCAACGCCGAGTTTTGCTGCTAATATTGTATTAATATTATGATTAAATCAAGTCAAAACCATTATAATATTTAATTTAAGGTAATACAAAACTTATGCTACCTTTCTTTAAAACCAAACATAAGAGCCTTATTATGCACGGCCACTCGAGTCGCGCGCGACCGCGACTGCCAGTCGCTTGGGGTAGCCACAGGTGTGGCTTGGGGTTTTAATTGGACCCTACTTTAGCTGAATATTATATATCATGTAATTATTATATATATATATATATATTAAAATATATATCAAATTGCCTCTCTTAGCTGAAATAAAATTATTCATTTTATTATGCAATACGGATAAGTCGCCTTCTATCCTTCCTAAAAGGTTATAAAAAGAACGTCTCGTCTCCCGGAAACAACCAAAATACATCTTGTCGTCATCTCTGAAATTATCATATAAAAACTGAAAATTACCTCTGAGGTCTTACTTTTAGTAACGGATTGCCTCCCAATAATTTTGTTTCGTCTACGTTTACGACGCTTAAGTAAAAGTAAAATAAATAGTTCAGCTTCTTTACTTATTCACTCTGAGAAACTACATGTATGTCTGTAAAAATTCAGTGAGTCGCGTGGCCTCGCCACACCTGTCGCTACCCCAAGCCACACCTGTGGCTACCCCAAGCGACTGGCAGTCGCGGTCGCGCGCGACTCGAGTGGCCGTGCATAATAAGGCTCTTATGTTTGGTTTTAAAGAAAGGTAGCATAAGTTTTGTAAAGGATTGCTCAAAGTTTCATTTTGTAATTTTATATAGTAAGCTACATGTAAAGAGGCATTGAATAATTTTTTTAAAACTACACTAAGATAGTTTTTATATTCTTTTGGATATATTAACATCAAAAGTATAGGAGTGAAAATTTTAAAACGTACGTTTTCATGTCCCTGGCCTTTTACTTCGTAGATACTGGATTTGTAGTTTATTATTATGTGTTATAATATTTTTTGGGACGGGGGCAACATGTTACACACATTTATTTGGTTTTAAATAGGTTCTAGGTATTTTTTTCGTATTTTTTAAGTCTCGAAATTCACGACCATGACGTGTCCCTAGGGTACATTTTTCAACTTTCACGCTGTTTTTAGACTAATTATTCATGCCGAAATATATAAAGCCATATTTTTATGTCATCAATGGTTATTAAACTTACAAAAAAGGAGCTTATTATGATTTTATTGTCATTGCAAACTGACTACCATGACAAAATAAGTCTGTCCCTCGATTTGGCGTCACGACCATTTGGGAAAAATTTTCAACTTTGGAGCACGACAGTGGCAAGCCTGGCGTCGATGGAGTCAGTTGGTTTTAGAGACTAGTTCGGGGTGTACGTCAGGATTGTAGTGCCGGTCGTTTCAAGTTGAAAGGAGGAATTACAAGATTAATAAAGGAAAGTTTGTGTTTTTTGTAATTTTGGTGTGTCCATGACCGTACGTAGTCATTCGATGAAGTAGACATGGTGTTAATTTTTGTTTATAAGATATTTCAATTGCTAGATTAACCTAGAAGTCCACTTTGTATCCTCGAACATGAGGTGCAGGGCTACCGCCAGAACAGAGCCAAATAACACGTAATTTCACGACCATAGTTTCACGACCATCACGGGTTTTTTCACGACCAATTCAGCCTTATGGATTATAGTGTGTTTGGTCGTGACAATAACTTTAACATAATTGTAAATTGAACAGTTTAGTTCAATTGAAACACATACTTTTATTATAACTAACAGGATAATTGAAGTATTTGTTTAGAAAGATTCAGATTATTTCAGACAATTCACGACCGTACCGCTTGTCCCTGACCATCACGTTTATGATTTCTATCATAAAATTTCAACAATTAGAATATCGTCATATTTCAATGTTTTATACACAAAAGAAGCACACCTCTATACAAACATAACGATTTTTCGGGTCTCAGGTAAGTTTTTTTAGAGTTATACAAACTTAAAAAGATTTTATTGGCTTTTTTTCAATTTTTTGAGTTTTTTTTATTTTTTTCTAGAAAGACCAAATATATCAAAAGCACAGTGTTTTTTATTGTATAATGGTCATAAAAGTAAATTAGTTTATAGCAAAACATATATAAAAATAATATTAATTTTTTTTAATATTCATTTAAACGTCCGTTATGGTCGTGACAGGATTTTGTGTTTTTCCACTAAAGATGCTCTTTTAAAATACCTCTGCACCACTTATAAACTTTAATGGCTGTCTAGGTCACATTTTCTTCCCGTTTCAAAGCACGGGTATAGTAGCTTGTATAGGTTTATTTTAAAAACTTAAATCATTTGAAATATAATAAAATCGGTACTAAAAGTATTTCCGTACTTTAAATAAATACGCCTCAGCTAACCTGCAGACTAAGTGAATTTCCACTTCCCATTTGAATTTACACTATAATATCTCTTTAAAAATATCACATTTATTCCCTATTTAAATAACATCAGTTTAACAAGTACCGTACTTAAGTTTGCTGCAACAGGGAGGGTAAAAGTGTTTGTTTTTTTAATGTTAATAGTTTAGTATGAAATAAATGCATTTTCCAAATTTGATCAAAATATGTTCATAAACAAGAAAACTACAACAGTCTACTTATTCTCCATAAGAATAACATGAGAATTTTAAATTTACAATATTTGTTAATTTTTCTCTGTAACTATTAGGCGCATAACAACGCTTCTAAATTATTTTTTTTTAGCTCTATAAAATGGTTTGGAAAGAAATTGCAAAATTTTAAGTTTTTAGGATCAAAAATGGGAAAAACCAATTTTTACCCCATAAAACCCCCCATAAACCACCGTTCCCATAGTCCGATCATGCTAGTTTGCCAACTAATTTTTACCAAATTTCATCAAAATAGGATTATTTTCGTTCAAATTTTCGTGCTAACGGACACACATATATATATAATTTTTATAAAGGTTAGATATAAAAACAACATGACTATGACATAATCGTCGAAACTAGTCGTTGTTAAATAAAATTAATTTCAAAAAAGGGTACTTAGTTTTTAATAATGCATTTGTACGGTATATCAAAATAGTAGCCCTAATCACTACAGTTTTCTTAACATATATATAAATAAATATATACTAGCAGAGTACCCGTCCTTCCGTCGTACGGAGTTGGCATATAAGTATAAAATGCTTATTGCAGTTATACTCAAGCTTTGGGTTTGCAATCGGGGAGGACACAGTTTGATATAATTTGCTTCTTTAAATTTATGGTATAATATAGTATTACACATCTACCATGGCCATAATATTCTATCACTGCACCTAAAGAAGAAAATAAATAATCAAACATTCGCACAATATCACAAATTATTCATTAAATAAAAAAACAACATAACTGTAAACAATCCTAATTCAACAGTTCTCATTATGTGTATTACAGCTTTATGTTTCTTCTTAGTTCAAATTACCTGTTGTCATAAATGCGAACAAAAATATTAGTGCTGCACCCTGTTGGTAATTATGTTAATCGGGAATGTGAGCAATCATCATGCCAAGTTTCAGCCCAATCCGTTCAGTAGTTAATGCGTGATTGAACTTCATACAACAAACACACACACAAACTTTTACATTTATAATATTAGTAAGATATATTAATAAAAAATATATTTATATGTATAAAAAATATATAGGTATGTATAAATAAATATATATATGAGTTTGAACGGATGGTGTTTTTGGGCTCCGTCCCGGGTCCAGATCTTACCATGAGTACTACGGTAATAGGTTATTCTCTATATGGGAAATTCGCTAAAAGGTACAGAAATACCTCATACAGTAGAACCTCGCTAATTCGAATTTCACAGGAAAGTCAATGTCAATATACTTCGAATTATAGGAAGTTTGAAATATAGAGAGTTTGAATTATAGAGGTCAGAATGAATAAAATTCGAATTATGGAGGTCCCAGTTTTATGTGTGGGGAGTTTGAATTATTGTTAATGACTAATTTCATACATATGTATGACCAATGACCATTGATTAATCCTTATATTTGTACTATAACTTATTTGTGAAGATTAACTATCACATGTTTTAATATTGTTATAATGAGTAAATAAATAGTTGTTGAAATGTACTGAAATTGACTATTCTCTTATTTTTTACTTTGATAATTGACAATTTAATATTGGTGCCGAAACTAAAAAAGAACCATGTCTTACAGAAAAAGTAATAGGGAAGTTAAACCTCCAAAAAGGTATACCCCTGATCAGAAAGAAAATAATGATACTGACAAATTATCAAAGAATGTTTCTGAGAATGGAAACAATGACACTCAAGGAGTAGCATTGAGACAAACCAGCATTACTTCTAGTAATTCAAGGAAAACAAAAAGTAAATCAGCAACATCAAGCAGCAGGAGACAAATGGAAATAGAACTTGAAAAGTTGGAGGAAATACAAAAACTGGAACGAGAAAATGAAGAAAAGGAGCTGGAAAGACAAAGACTGATGGAGGAGAAGGAGATGGAGCTACAAAGACTGGAGCTGGAGAAGGAAATGGAGCGACAACGGTTGGAGAAGGAAATGGAGCGACAACGGCTGAGAGACGAGAGGGAACTAGAGCGACGTAAACAAATGCTGGAAATAAGGACTTCTATGAAATCACTATCGGCAAATGGTAGTCAAGTCTGCGGATCTGAGGTAAGCATAAGTCAAAGCTTAATATCTCAGAGAGAGAAGAGAGAATCTGAGAGTAAAGTCGTAAAGTGGCTGAATGATAATGAACCGACAGTTCATCAGTGTTCATCAACCGCTATGACCACGGCTGCACAATTACTAGCAGATTCAGTCAAAAAAGTTATTCAACCAACCTCTCTTTGCCGCCAACAGCTACCAAACTTTAGTGGTAGACCAGATGAGTGGCCTATGTTCTTTTCTGCATTTGAAAATACCGTAAAATTGTATTCTGATGATGACAATCTAGCTAGACTTAGAAACTGTCTTGAAGGCGAAGCCTTCAAAATGGTGAAACCTCTTTTTGTTTCCAGTAAAAACTTGCATGCCATAATTAAAACGTTACAGATGCGTTTCGGTAGGCCCGAGTTTATCATTGAGTCTATGATGAACCAAACTAGAATGCTAGCCCCTGTAACTGAAGATGATATTGTTGGCCTCATTGAGTTTTCTACAACCATTCTTAACTTTACCTCGACAGCTGAGTCTCTTCATATGGAGTACTACATGACAAACCCCCAACTACTCAGTGAACTGTTAAGAAAATTGCCTTATCAAATGAAATACCATTGGGCTCAACATGTGAGCAGTATGTGTTTAACTAGACCTAGCCTAAGTGATTTTTCAGATTGGTTAGAGAGACAATGTTCCATCATGAGTATCTATTTTCATCCAAACAAGGACGTCCCGACTAGAAAGAAAAATGACTTCAAACCTGTGTTGACCAACTCTTCAAAAGCAGCAGTTCCCGCAGTTGACCCACTTACCTGCATGTTCTGTGGTGGTAAGCACGATAATGACAAATGCTCTATACTTCGGAAAGCTGATATTTCCGAAAGGTGGAAAATGGTAGGTGAGAAAAAGCTATGCTTTTCATGTTTCAAACGACATCAACTTAAATTTTGTAAATCTAAAAGAGCTTGTGGTATGAACGGTTGTAAGCTGTACCATCACCGTCTCTTACATAACTCCAATCTTGAAAGACCTCCAATGAAAAGAAATGAGGGAGAGTTAAAATCTAGAGATGAAGTAATCGGTAATCATTTTGAGAATAACATATCAAACCGTGTTTTGCTTCGTGTTTGTCCTGTCACGTTGTACGGTCCCAAGTCCCAGGTAGATACTTATGCCCTTTTAGACGACGGCTCGACTGTATCACTTCTGGATTCATCAATTGCCGATGAACTTGGTATCAAAGGTGAGATTGTTCCTTTGACAACATGTTGGTCTAACAACACAAGACACTTTGAATCTCAATCAAAGAGAATAGATTTAAAAATAAAAGGATTTTACGAGGATGAAATCTTTACATTGAAAGGGGTTAGAACTCAGTCCACTTTAGAGTTACCACACCAACAAATAGACAGTGTCAAATTGAGGAAAACCTGGCCACACTTAGACTCTATCAACCAACCTCTTCCAATAGCGAGTGTCAGGCCCACTCTCTTGATAGGCCAAGACAACTGTAATCTTATTCTAACCCGTAAGATTATTGAAGGTCCTACTAACGCCCCAGTACTGTCATGGTGCCTTCTTGGTTGGACTCTACATGGGAAGTGTGCACAATTCAGAGATCGTGTGGATGAGAATTTTACCCTACTCTCATATGAAGAATCTTCGCTTCATGACATGGTAAAGAAATCCTTTGAATTAGAGAAATATGGAGAAACAAGATCAAACAACCTGAAATTGTCCATAGAAGAAGAACGTGGAGTATCAATCCTTGAGGATACCAAAAAGAAAACAGGTGATCATTACGAAGTTGGTCTTTTATGGAAAGATGACGAATTTAATTTTCCTCCAAGCTATGACAGTGCTCTGAGAAGATTAAATAGTCTTGAAAAGAAAATGGAAAGAAATCTGGAATTTAAAGAAGCTTACACAACCAAGATTGACGAATATATGGAAAAAGGTTATATTAGCAAACTCAGCCCTGAAAAAGCTGCTATCATAACAGGTCGAACATTTTATCTACCCCACTTTGGAGTATCGAACCCGAACAAACCTAACAAAATAAGATTGGTTTTCGATGCTGCTGCTAAATCTCACGGAGTTTCGTTCAATGATGCACTACTCAGCGGCCCTGACTATTTGAATCCAATGCCATCTGTGCTTTTGAAATTCCGGTTAGGAAAATTTGCTATCGTGGGAGATATAAAGGAGATGTTTCACCAAGTAAATATAAGAGATGAAGACGTTGACTCACAAAGATTTCTGTGGCGAAAAGACAGAACCAAACCCCCAGATACCTACATAATGAAGGCGATGACCTTCGGAGCAACATGTTCACCAAGCTCTGCACTGTTTGTTGTAAACCACAATGCAAGTCAGTTTCAATCTTTGTATCCTGAAGCTAGTAATTCCATACTGACTAAAGAATATATGGACGACCTGCTAGATTCAACCGACACAGAAGAGGAAGCTAAACGACGTGTTCAAGAAATAATTGAGATACATAGAGCTGGAGGGTTCCAAATTTGTAACTGGATGTGTAATTCAAAACAAGTACTTTCGAAAATTCCTGAAAACCTGAAAGCTAGCCAAGCTAAACATTTGATGCCCGATACTCGACTTCCTACAGAACGAGTACTTGGATTATGGTGGGACGCTGAATCCGACTGCTTTGTGTTCCATCGCAATGTCGAAAAACTTGAATTTCTCGAATCTGAGTATCCGACGAAACGAGAGATTCTTAAAGCAGCTATGTCAATTTTCGATCCTCTAGGTCTGATTGCCCCTACCACAGTAAAAGGGAGACTACTGGTTCAGGATATATGGAGAACAAAACTAGGTTGGGATGATGTTGTGACACCTGAACTTAGTCTGAAGTGGAAAGCTTGGATGGATGAAGTCAAAAGTCTTCGAACACTGAAAATACAAAGGTGCTACTTCAACACACGAGTCAGTGACTCAGTTGAACTTCACATATTTGTTGACGCAAGTGAAGAAGCTTTTGCTGCAGCTGCATATCTGCGTCAGGAGAACAAAGACACTTACGAAACGACATTGATCATGTCACGTGCCAAAGTGGCACCCATCAAGAACCTGACTATACCTAGACTGGAACTCCAAGCTGCCGTTTTAGGATGTAGAGTAGCTTCTGCTGCTGAACAAGATTTGGGTGTTTCAATCCAAAAGAAAACGTATTGGTCTGATTCTCAAACAGTCCTACACTGGATTAAGTCAGATCCAAAAAACTATAAACAGTTTGTCTCTAATAGAATTGGAGAAATCCAAGAACTTTCTTCGGTAGAAGACTGGAAATGGGTCCCGACAAAATTGAACCCTGCCGACTATGCGACTAGAAGCATAAAAAGATTCAATTCTGACATTCAAAACACATGGCTCCATGGTCCCCAATTTCTATCTTTAAACTGTGAACACTGGCCCGCACAACCACCGAACCTACAAGTAAAAGAAGACCATGAAACGAAACGCCAGTTTACCGGCTTAAATGCAGATGTCGAAGCAAAAATAATTGACATTTCAAAGTTTTCATCATGGGAGAAACCGACTAGAATTGTTGCTTGGATTTTGAGATATGTCAATAACTTAAAATCGAGGTGCAAATCAAACGACAAAACTCAACTTCGATTTGGACCAATAGACTACAACAGCATCGTCGAGCTGGAACCTAAAGAACTGAAAGCTGCCGAAGAAATTCTTTTGAAATCTGCACAGGATGAAACCTTTGGTGAAGAAAGGGAACTTTTGATGAGAAAGAAGTCTATTCCGAAGTCAAGCCGCATTTATTCATTCTCTCCATATTTGGATTGTAACAATATTTTAAGAATGTCATCAAGAACCTCAAACTCACCCGAACTGACAGAAGATCAGAAAAATCTTATAATATTGGATGGCCGACACTTTACTTCGAGATTGATAGGACAAATGTATCATAATGAATGTTTCCATCAAGGTCTCGAGACAGTTGGGTGCAAGATAAGAGAAAAATTCTGGATAACGAATCTACGACCACTTCTAAAGAAAATTAAGAAAGAATGCATGAGGTGTAGATTGAATTTTGCGAAACCTGTTCCCCCTCAAATGGCGCCTCTACCAGCATTCAGAGTAACAAGAACTAGCCACCCGTTCTTCTACACTGGAGTAGATTACTTCGGACCGATAGAAGTAACTGTAGGGAGGAGACACGAGAAACGTTGGGGAGTTTTGTTCACATGTTTGACAACTATAGCTGTCCACTTGGAAGTTGCACATTCTTTGAACACAGAAAGTTGTATCATGGCAATCCAACGTTTCATTAGCCGAAGACCCTGTCCATCGGAGATGTTCTCGGACAATGGGACAAACTTTGTTGGGAGTGACAAAGAACTCAGGAATGCTACTAAGTGTTTAAACAATGTCCACATTCAGAGGGTCATATCCAGACAAGGTATCAAATGGAACTTTATTCCTCCTCGAGCCCCACATATGGGCGGATGCTGGGAGAGACTTATCAGATCAGTTAAAACCGCATTAAAATTTGTCATGCGTTCCCAATATCCTAAGGATGAAGAACTTCAAACCTGTCTTGTTCGAATAGAATTTATCATCAATTCAAGACCACTGACTAATGTACCAATTGACCCACTCGATCCAGACCCGCTCACTCCAAACCATTTTCTTAGAGAAGCCTTCAAAATAGATATCAATGAAGACAAACTTTGCAGAAGGCAACTAACTCGAGTTAAGACCCTACTAGACAACTTTTGGAAAAGGTGGATTCATGAGTATTTACCCTGCTTGACAAGGAGGTGCAAATGGCATAAAAGAACTGTTCCGCCAGAAGTCGACGACTTGGCAATAATCGTAGACGAAGACAATGCACGTAACAACTGGCCCCTTGGAAGAATATCTGCCCTATACCCCGGTCGAGATGGACAAGTAAGAGTTGTTGACATCACAACACCAAAAGGTACTTTTCGGCGTCCGATGACAAAAATTGCCATTCTACCCTGAGGAGGGGAAAGAATGTTAATGACTAATTTCATACATATGTATGACCAATGACCATTGATTAATCCTTATATTTGTACTATAACTTATTTGTGAAGATTAACTATCACATGTTTTAATATTGTTATAATGAGTAAATAAATAGTTGTTGAAATGTACTGAAATTGACTATTCTCTTATTTTTTACTTTGATAATTGACAATTTAATATTGCCATTCTACCTGAGGAGGGGAAAGAATGTTAATGACTAATTTCATACATATGTATGACCAATGACCATTGATTAATCCTTATATTTGTACTATAACTTAATTTGTGAAGATTAACTATCACATGTTTTAATATTGTTATAATGAGTAAATAAATAGTTGTTGAAATGTACTGAAATTGACTATTCTCTTATTTTTTACTTTGATAATTGACAATTTAATAATTATAGAGGTCAAAATGATAAAGTTCGAACTACAGAGGTCCAAGTTTATTGTTTAAAAGCTAAACAGAATACAATTCAAACACACATCTCTTGGACAAAATACTGTTTATATACATTACCGTACAGGACATATTGAATTACAGTATTAAAAATGACATATTAAATCAAAGAAAATGAAATTGAACATTGTTCATTCTGTATTAAAAAAGTCTGTAATTCGTGACTGTTTTAAGGCTCTTTTGCATTGAATATCAATACTGTTTTCAATGGTTACAATGGCTGAAAAAACATTACCACCAGTGTCACTTGATTGTTCGATAAAATTGCGAATGGTTTCTAGTCTACCGCACGCCGCGCTTCCTTTATTGTGACGAAGTGAAGCTGGTCGTCTGCTCCCGTCTCGTCGTCGCCACCCAGCGAGCCTTTCAAGACCGGAAAATGCCGCGCGTCTGCGCATGCGCAAGTAAGCGTTATTCGTAACACTTGTAACAGCTGCAGCTGTTTCAGAAAATCACACTAGTATCTCCACTGCAACTCTTGCAACAATCTACTTGAAACTGGAACGGTTCTCCCGCGCTAAACTCCAAACCATTTAATTACTGTAACTGAATGAAGAATTTTACAGATTATGTTTATGTATGTGTTACTTTACTTACTGTAACCTCTGGCACCTCCTTTATTTTATAAAATAAATTTTAAGTAACTTCTGTGGGCTACGTTACCGTTATCATCTATTTATCTATCTTCAATTGTATCCAAACATGTTTTCCAAAAGAGAAGATCCCAATTCTCATTTAATTTTTAATGGTCTAAGCTTTTTGAGGATTATTGGCATCTTGCTTATAATGGAATGTATAACTAAATGTAAATGTTCAACAAGGCTAATACATAATAATTTATTTTATTCACTAGCGCTTTCAGAAACTAGGTTTCCATTCAAAAGCGCTAGTGAATAAAACAAATTATTTTATTGGCCTTGCCTTGTTGAACATAGCTGGCTCATTAATTGGAATCCTTCTGTACTTCTCGTCCATAAACTAAAAATAAACTTTTCCACATAAACTACAAAGTACTCCAGTGTTGATGTCTTCCATTACTCGTTTTTCTCAGAATTTTCGCATTGAAGAAGGAGCACAAAATCATCGATGATAAATGACCTCCGCAACACAGCAGCAATCAAAATCTATCAATAACTAACCCCAACTTCAACTCAGACATAACTCGATCATAACATAAAGAATAACAAACGATATGAAAAATAATTATGAGGAACTAGTTGCAGTTGCAGTGCAGTCAAGATAAATACTACGACAACGACGCTAGTTAGTGGTTAGTGACCGTGACTTTCTGAAATAGCTGCTGCTACGCCACCAGTTACTAGCGCATGCGCAGAAGCGCGGCATTTTCCGGTCTTGAAAGGCTCGCGCCACCCAACCCATCGTCGTCTGCTTCTGCCTCGTCCCTGTCGGCCACTGCCGCCACTATCTCGTGTCTTCTGTCAACGTTCCGGCGACTGCTACATCGTTGTCGACTTCAACAAAATCTTCAAATGTTGTGTCATTTACATTACAGTGAGTCATTATGGCATTCCATTCGCTCTCGATTAGATCTTAAACAGGATCTGGTGTAACTGTGACGATTTCTGGTTCAGTTTCTCCATTTACAAATCCACACGTTTTAAAACAATTAGCAATTGTTTCTTGCGTTACATTTTCCCATGATTTGTTTGCCATTCTCATCGCTTGTAGGATGTTGATTGGAACGATGGCTTTCTCTTCTTCGATATTTGATAAAATATGTCTTACAACTTCTTTCCTGTAGAGAGTCTTGAAATTTTTTATTATTCCCTGGTCCAGCGGTTGAAGTTTTGACGTTGTGTTGGCAGGAAGGAACTGAACTTTGATTGCGTCAAGCTTTGGGATGTCATTATGGGCACTACAGTTGTCAATGAATAAAAGAATTTTACGTTTTTCCTTCTTCATCTGTTTGTCTAGCTTAAGCAACCATTGCCCAAAAAGGTAACTATTCATCCATGCTTTTGGATTTGCGTCATGTTCAAAAGGAAATGACTTAACACCAGCAAAACATCTCGGCTTTTTGTATTTACCGATCATAAACGGCTTTAACTTTATTCACAAGCCCTTCCTTGGTTAGATTACGAAGATTTTTCATAGGTTTACTAAATTAGCAAAGAGGAAATTACCTGATGAGATTTAAGATATGCCTAGACTACATGATAATTGTAATGAAAAAATCTCCATACAACATGAAACTTACATTGAAAAAATAGCATAGTTTGCTCCTGCTAACAGCCCTTGTATAGGACTGAGGCTATGGTTTAAGTCGAATACTAAGTTCAATTATTATGAATATATTATCTGTTTAGTCCTTGCAAGAACAAGCCTACTATAGCCAACTTGTTACATAGCCAAGTAGGCCTACATGTTATTTTTACTTTACAAATTTCATAATGTTTAAATTAAAAGCCGATTTCAGGATAAGTTGCTGAATACTTTTTTCTCTACCAACTAGGTTGAAGCACAATTTGCCCTATGCATAATGACAATAAAGGACGATTTCTTGACATTGAAAACATTAAAAGTAAAGAAAGGCAATAAACTCAAATTTCAGTAGGCTAGGCTCTGTAACACAAAAAGTATTTTTAAATAATCTTTTTGCAGTTTTATTGGTCTTAATTGTTGATAAAAAACATCTATAAATGAATCTATATTAAATTAATAAAATTAGCTTTTAAAATATAGTTTGGTTGTATGTCCTTTGAACTTAATGAAAATTACATTTTAAGATGCTTAACAATAATGCAATATTTAAAAATAATTACTAAATATAATGGGACACCCAACTATTTGGTTCTGTTGTTGTAATGTTAGGTTTATAATGCCAACAAATTAAATACAATCTAGGAATAATTTGTTTTCCAAGTAATGGTAGATACAATACTGACATTTTTTTAAATGTTTGTTCAATAAAAATGTAGTTGCAATTAATTTTACATTTACCTAATGTGCGTGGAATGAAAATTAACGTCTTTGGAAAAGTAGCTAAAATTGTAGCTGTAGCTACATTTCATTGTAGTTGTAGTTGTAGCTAACTACTTTTTCAGAACTGTAGCTGTAGCTGTAGCTAAGCTACTTTTTTGGAAATGTAGCAGTAGTTGTAGCTAGCTACATTTTAAAAGTAGCTTCCCCAACACTGAACTTTTCTGTTCCTGTCATATTACTCGCAAGCAAAAGTGTTGCTCGAACTTTACTGTTCTTACCGCCATGACATTTTTCGTTTTTGAAAGTTAAAGTTTTATCGGGAAGACATTGGTAGTACAAGGCTGTTTCATCCGCATTAAATATGTTTTTAGGATCATAGTCTTTCAACATTGTTTTTAGTTCCTCTTTCCAGTTTTTACATACATTGTCATCAACGCTTGCACTCTCTCCACACACCTTACGAAAAACAATGTCATTTCTTTGTTTGAATTTCTCCAACCAACCATTACTTGCTCGAAAATTATCATGGCCTAATGATTTGGCAAAACTTTCAGCTTTTTCTTTGAGGATTGGCCCCCCTACACTTACGTTATGGTCCCTACATTGCTTAAACCACTTTATTAAGCATTCCTCCACTTCAGGAAATTCAGATTTACGCACTCTCTTATTGTTTAAATTACCTGCCTCCATTCGTTGCCTAACTAGTTCCTCTTGTTTAAGGATCGAAGACAATGTGCTGGCGGGGATACCATACTCTTCAGCTATATCCTTTTTACGTTTTCCACCACTGTTCACTTCATCGATTATTTTAAGTTTTTCTGCCAAGGTTAAGGACTTGTACTTCTTACCACTCATTCTTGCTCACTGCACTCGCACTAACACTCATCAACTAACAATCAATTAGGCCTAACACCGCAAAATCTGACTGACTATTAAAGACGTCTACGTTGCATATAAAACTGTTGGAGACTGATGAGCTAACTGTGGGAAGATCAATAAGAGCATCAGTTCATGTTTCAACAGGATAATTTTTTGTTGTGAATTCGAATTGCAGAGGCTTACGGTAACGCAGTTCGAATTGTAGAGGTTGACTTCGAATTGTGGAGGTAACACTTCGAATTACGGCAATAAATTCGAATTGCAGAGGCTTACGGTAACGCAGTTCGAATTGTAGAGGTTGACTTCGAATTGTGGAGGTAGGCCCTAACACTTCGAATTACGGCAATAAATTTGAATTGCAGAGGCTTACGGTAACGCAGTTCGAATTGTAGAGGTTGACTTCGAATTGTGGAGGTAACACTTCGAATTACGGCAATAAATTCGAATTGTAGAGGCTTGAGTACGTGCAAATTCGAATTATAGAGGCTGCCTAAAGCATAAAAATCACTTCGAATTATCGGTATACTAGCAGAGTACCCGTCCTTCGTACGGGATTGGCATATAAGTATAAAATGCTTATTGCAGTTATACTCAAGCATTGCGTTTACCTCTTTAAATTTACGGTATACTATAGTATTACACATCTATCATAGCCATAATATTCTACCACTTCACCTAAACAATGAGAAAAATAAATTGTAAAAGATTCACAAAATATCACATATCATTCAGGAAATTTAAAACATAAAAGTAACTAACTGTAAACAATCCTACTTTGTTTTTTGTTGTTGCTTAGTTTAAATTAACTGTTTAATGCAAAAAAGTAATAATGCCACACCCTGTTGGTAAATCTTATAACTTTTAATGCTTTTGCATACCATAGAACCAACTTTTTAAGTTGAAACAGCTGACTAAATTCTTTTATTCCCTTTAAATATCAATACTCATATGGTTAACATGGGGAACCATAGAGCCACTGGGGCGGAGCCCGAAAGGATTTTTGAGATAAGAATATGCCTATATGTTAATCGGGGATGTTAGCTATAATCATGCCAAATTTCAGCACAATCCGTCCAGTAGTTAATGCCTGATTGAACTTCAAACAAACAAACAAACAAACAAATAAACAAACAAACACACAAACTTTCACATTTATAATATTAGTAAGATTATTTTTCGAATTTTAGAGGTTTTCTGAGGGGAACAGACAAAAGTTTCTAATTATAGAGGTTTTCGAATTATCGAGGTTCGAATTAGCGAGGTTCTACTGTAGTGTGAAATGGGCTAACCCAACACACACCAATCATTTTATTAAAGGATACTGTAAAAGTCCTTTGGTTTTGGACTTTATATTTATTTATTTATTTACAATTTTCAAATTCTTATGGTAAAAGGGTCAGATTATGGTATGTTAATGCAAAAACATTATGCTGGCTTCAAAATTATTTTATTATTTGGTCAATATTCTTCAGTCAAACCAAAGTTTCTTGCCTCTAAACTCTGGTTAGTAAAGAGTTAAAAATAGCCTAAAAATGTGTCATTTTGATTTTACACTTAAATTTTTTAACTTTTCCAGAGGAACCCCGGTGCTTTCACCCCCTGAAACGCCTATCCCCCCCTTTTGGCATATCCTGGATCCGCCACTGACTACTTCAATGCATGTAGTAACAGCTTTTTTCGCTGCAGTATGACAAAAAGTATCTATAAGTATAAAAGAGGATGTTTGTATGTATATTTGGCAGTGATAAACTCAGACACCGCTGGACCGATGGCCACAAAACTTACATACATGTAGAATTTCATGGAATACTTTTATACATAATTCATTTCGTGATAACTTCCAGGGCTTAGCCCCCTGGGCCCATCTTAAAGGTAACCATGTCAGGAACTTTGAAAGATTATTTAAAAAGAATCAAAGAATGTTATTAACAGCTGTTTCAAATAAACCAATGAGGTAAGTTATATGATGTTCAACAGCATTAACTAGTTACAAAGTTTACCAACAGATTGCAGCACTATTATTTTTTCCCCTATTGCAAAGGGAAAGCATGGGTACAGCAACTAGACAGAATACACCCTTAGTTTGATTTCAGTAGTCCCATATGTCTAATTAGGTTCCGTGATTAGGCTATATAAGAATTAAGAATGTATTTAATCCTTAATAACTGTTACTATACTGAATAATAATGTAAAAGGTCATGTTAGCCCGTGGTGAAGTCACAACTTCTACCGGTTCATAACAAAACTCAAAAGTATGTCGGGGGAAGCCGACGGGCAACAGCTAGTATTTTATAAAATTAAGCGGTACAATTAAGTTTTTCCCTATAAACAACAGTAGGTGTAACTGTTTTCTGTAGATTTAAAGAACCACATTTCTCTCTTCCACATCCTCACCCTGTTGCAAAGCACAGGTAAAGCAACTAGTTTTTATAAGTTTCTCAATAAGAATTGGAAATGTCACTGGTTGTCTAAAAAATACTTTCTCCTGATATATCTAGGTATTGTATAAACAATACTTTTTCTAAAATAGCTTCAAACCTTGTAATTTTTTGTTCCAGAGAGCCAGAGAGTTGATTGTTATTTTCATTTTTACTTCTTGAAGTACCGTAATTCATATTGTAGATCTTTAAGAGCAAAAGCGAGTTCACAGAATTATTTTTGACATAATGGGATCTGGAATCGCTCCTTAAATGGTTAAGAACTAATATAATGAAATGGTTGGATTACCTTCAGTCTTCAGTTCAAAATAGGTCGGTTACTGCAACCTAGGTTTCAACACGATCCTTGTCTAATAGGATGCGTCAGTGTCGCTTGGGTTTCAATTATTTTGTTGAAAATAAAATTGGAGCTGTGGTGGAATTGGTTGTTCAATATAGGTTGTCAGCATCTTCTTTTAATGATTTGTAAACGAGTGAAAATTTAAAAACGTACGTTTTCATGTCCCTGGCCTTTTACTTCGTAGATACTGGATTTGTAGTTTATTATTATGTGTTTTAATATTTTTTGGGACGGGGGCAACATGTTACACACATTTATTTGGTTTTAAATAGGTTCTTGGTATTTTTTTCGTATTTTTAAAGTCTCGAAATTCACGACCATAACGTGTCCCTAGGGTACATTTTCCAACTTTCACGCTGTTTTTAGACTAATTATTCATGCCGAAATATATAAAACCATATTTTTATGTCATCAGTGGTTATTAAACTTACAAAAAATGAGCATATTATAATTTTATTTTCATTGCAAACTGACTAGCATGACAAAATAAGTCTGTCCCTCGATTTGGCGTCACAACCATTTGGGAAAAATTTTCAACTTTGGAGCACGACAGTGGCAAGCCTGGCGTCGATGGAGTCAGTTGGTTTAAAAGACTAGTTAGGGGTGTACGTCAGGATTGTAGTGCCGGTCGTTTCGAGTTGAAAGGAGGAATTACAAGATTAATAAAGGAAAGATTGTGTTTTTTGTAATTTTGGTGTGTCCATGACCGTACGTAGTCATTCGATGAAGTAGACATGGTGTTAATTTTTGTTTAAAAGATATTTGAATTGCTAGACTAACCTAGAAGTCCACTTTGTATCCTCGAACATGAGGTGCAGGGCTACCACCAGAACAGAGCCAAATAACACGTAATTTCACGACCAAAGTTTCACGACCATCGCTGGTTTTTTCACGACCAATCCAGCCTTATGGATTATAGTGTGTTTGGTCGTGACAATAACTTTAATATAATTGTAATTTGAACAGTTTAGTTCAATTGAAACACATATTTTTATTATAACTAACAGTATAATTGAAGGATTGTTTGGAAAGATTTAGATTATTTCAGAAAATTCACGACCGTACCGGTTGTCCCTGACCATCACGTTTATGATTTCTATCATAAATATTTCAAAAATTAAAATATCGTCATATTTCAATGTTTTATACACAAAAGAAGCACACCTCTAAACAAACATAACGATTGTTCGGGTCTCAGGTATGTTTTTTCGGAGTTATACAAACTTAAAAAGATTTTATTGGCTTTTTTTCAATTTTTTGAGTTTTTTTATTTTTTTTTAGAAAGACCAAATATACCAAAAGCTCAGTGACCTTTTTATTGTATAATGGTCATAAAAGTAAATTAGTTTATAGCAAAACATAGTTATAGAAATAATATTAACTATTTTTAATATTCATTTAAACGTCTGTTATGGTCGTGACAGGATTTTGTGTTTTTCCACTAAAGATGCTCTTTTTTAAAAAAAACTACCAAAGATATTTCGTTACCATGGACACTTTATGAAACTTCAAATGTTATTGAAATAAAAATAATAATAAAAGTTTTGAAAAAAGGGGAAAAAAATTTCAAAGTGCTTTTCCTGAAAACGTACGTTTTTAAATTTTCACTCAAACGTGATGCTCTTCTAACGTATCTAATAAAATTCCTTTTTTGCAGAGAGAATAGCAACATTATGCCCAATTAATTTTCCTATTCTATAGTAAATTTCAATTATGTGATGAGCGAATGTAGATTTTTGTTGGGTGAATCGAGTGTTTGGTTTGTCTTTTTTCAATCGGGTTGCAAAGGACCGATATAATATTGCTTACAATCGCCACATTTGAACTTGTATACCTAAAGTTTTGTTGAACGACCAAATCCACCACAGCTCAAATTTATTAATTTTCTTTTTTAAGTACCGATCGGTAAATTATATTTGTTAGTGTGTGTGTTTGTGTCGTATGTATTTTTAACTAAACAAAGTCCACTGTACTGACTATTTCAAACTGGATTGCTTGATGATAGCACAACTTAGTGCTAAAACCTAGGTCGCAGTAACTGACTTATTTTGATCTGGAGACTGAAGGTTAAACCAGTATATGAGTACATAGAAAAATCATATTTAAAAAAATTCTCACGGTTTTGGCTCAGAAATTGCTTTTGAGCAGGGACAAGACTGGTAGGGTGGACTGGACACTAAACCAACTCCTGACAGGACTCCAACTGCCATGTCCATGGTCAGGTTGTTGTTACACATGTAGTATGGAACACAGGTACAGTCCACCTCTGAGACTGGCCGACGACTGACTGTACAATCTACCTGGAGTGGACGAGAGTTTTGAACTTTGTTTTGAGGATAACTGGTGACTTGGTCAATGTAAAAGAACACAAGTGTTGTATATCCTAAGCTGAGGATGACAAGCACCATTATCCTGTAAAAAAATAAAACAAACATCTAAGTATATAATGATTTTTTACTGATTAAGGTTTCACTGACAGAGTAGAAAGGAACCATATGAATTCATATTAGTCGATTTGAAAACATCAACTGATGTAGGAGTAGGATACTAATTTGTTTATTTATAAAGAATCGTCAAAAGCTGAATTATTTAAATTACCTTCTTTAGTATCTTTGTTCTTGAGTTTGTTGTTTTTTTTTCAAATACATTTCGCCACAGTGTGTGGCATCTTCAGGGAGATTGTAGAGATGTTCTATTTACATTATATACACACCAACCATCCCTCGCTTAGGTCAGTGAACAAAGACAGTATGCCTACAAGTATCCACCACGCATATGCGACTGCTTGATATTACAAGGTTTGAGTTTGAACCCAACCAGTGATAGCAAAGTTAATATTTGAATAATCAGCATCTCAAAAACAGGAAGAATAGAACAAATCCACCCTCCTAGGACAAATTTATTTAGCATCATTTGAGTGAAAATTTAAAAACGTACGTTTTCAAGAAAAGCACTTTATAATAATTTTTTTCGCCTTTTCTGAACTTTTTAAAATTTTATTTCATTGCCATTTGAAGTTTCATAAAATGTCCATGGTAACGCAAGGGTCTGACTTAGGGGAGGTACGAATGAGGCATTTAGTTCAAAATTCCTCCGTGAACAGCGCTGTAGTAGAGAGCACTTTGGCAATGAAGGTTTACTAATCGCAAAAATAGTTCTGTTCATGAAATAAAATTATAAATGCCTCAAATTCAATTTTATTATTTTTTAATTATAGAATTAAACTATCATAACCTAACCGAACCAACCAAACTTGCTGATAAAGAAATAATATAACAAAAAGTTTAGTAATCGGAAAAATAATTCTGTTTATTAAATAAAACTAGAAATTGCTCAATTAAAATTTTATAATGACTTAATAATAAAATTAAACTGTAATAACCGAACCAAACCAACCAAACTTGCTGATAATAAAAAACTCTTGGACAAAAAGTTAATACTACTAGTGGGATTCGAACCCGGGACCTACAGAATATCAGCCCGGAACGCTAACCATTAGACCACCGAGGCCGATGGCTATCAACAGTTTTGTTACGGTAATGGCGTTCCCTCAGCTAATAAGAAGCCCACAGCTGTCATCGTAGCCTCTTCTATTCCTCCCCTGAGTAAATACCGGTAACGCAATATCTTTTGGTGGTTTTTTATAATTGCATCATCTTTGACGGAAAAACAAAACATTCTGTCACGACCATAAGGAACGTAAAAATGAATAGCCTATTAAAAATATAGTGTATGGTATTTTTATAAATATGTTTTGCTGTAAATAGATTTAGTTTTAGGGCCATTTTGCAAGAAACAGCTTACAAAGCTTTTGGTATATTTGGTATTAAAAAAAATCAAAAAACTAAAAGAATTGAAAAAAATAAAAGAATTGAAAATATCCCCGCCGCAGCAAACTTGCAGACTAAGCAAATTTCAACTTGTCTGATTACATTTTTACTAAAATATTTCCATAAATAAGACATATTTATTCCCTATTTAAATAACATGAGATTTAACAAGTGCTTAGGTTTGCTGCTACGGGGAAGGCAAAAAGTGTTTTTTACCATATGTCAATAGTATAGGATGAAATAAATAAGTTTGCCAAATGTTATCAATATATAACCATAAACAAGTAAACTACATCAATTTTCATTTTCTCCATAAGAATAACATGGAAATTTTAAAGTACACTATTTTTTAATTTACTCCGTGACCGTTAGGCATAAAATAGCGCTTCATAATATACTAAATTATTTCTTTTTTTAAGCTCTACAAAATAGTTTAAAAATAAATTGCAAAATCTTTTGTTTTTAGGGTCAAAAATGGGAAAACCCCATTTTTACCCCATAAAACCCCCCATAAACCCCCGTTCCGATGGTCCGATTATGCTGGATCGCGAACTCGTTCGGAAGAACGTAGGATTACATGTTTGAACCAAATTTAATCAAAATCGGATCATTTTTGCTTGAGTTATCGCGCTAACGGACACATATATATATATATTTATAAATATATATATATAAATATATAGTACCTGGGGACCGAGCTTTGCTCGGGTAAAATCATTAGTTTACTATGAAAGCAGTCTTAGTATTGCAGATACATTAATCCATTCCCAAACTCCGCACTGCTCACCTGTACTACTTCCTTCACCACTTTCTACGTCGTGGGCCTGTTTCCTTCCTTTCCCATAGCATTTTAAGATTGCAGATACTTTAATTTAATCGTCATAAACAGTTCCCGCACTCCGGACTACTCGCCTTGACTACTTCCTTCACCACTTCCTACGTCACGGACCTGTTTCCCTCCCTTCCCATAGCATTTTAAGATTGCAGATACCTTAATCTAATCGTCATAAACAGTCCCCACACTCCAGACTACTCGCCTTTACTACTTCCTTCATCACTTCCTACGTCGCGGACCTGTTTCCCTCCCTTCCCATAGCATTTTAAGATTGCAGATACCTTAATCAAATCATCATAAACAGTCCCCACACTCCGGACTACTCGCCTTGACTACTTCCTTCACCACTTCCTACGTCGCGGACCTGATTCCCTCCCTTCTCATAGCATTTTAAGATTGCAGATACCTTAATCTAATTGTCATAAACAGTTCCCACACTCCGGACTACTCACCTTGACTACTTCCTTCACCACTTCCTGCGTCGCGGACCTGTTTCCCTCCCTTCTCATAGCATTTTAAGATTGCAGATACCTTAATCTAATCGTCATAAACAGTTCTCACACTCCGGACTACTCGCCTTGACTACTTCCTTTACCACTTCCTACGTCACGGACCTGTTTTCCTCCCTTCCCATAGCATTTCAAGATTGCAGATACCTTAATATAATCGTCATAAACTGTTCCCACACTCCGGACTACTTGCCTTGACTACTTCCTTCACCATTTCCTACGTCGCGGACCTGTTTCCCTCCCTTCCCATAGCATTTTAAGATTGCAGATACCTTAATCTAATCGTCATAAACAGTCCCCACACTCCGGACTACTCGCCTTGACTACTTCCTTCACCACTTCCTACGTCGCAAACCTGTTTCCCTCCCTTCCCTTAGCATTTTAAGATTGCAGATACACCTTAATCTAATCGTCATAAACAGTTCCCACACTCCGGACTACTCACCTTTACTACTTCCTTCATCACTTCCTACGTTGCGGACCTGTTTCCTTCCCTTCTCATACCATTTAAGGATTGCAGATACCGTAATCTAATCGTCATAAACAGATCCCACACTCCATACTGCTACCCTTGACTACAATGTATCGAGTAATCTTCAGTATAATCTTTGCTCAATAGTAACAACTGATGTTTTTCGTTTTGTACTGTTTGTGTTTTGCAAGTATACTGTTGATAGTCAACTCACAAGTCTTTTGTTTACTTTTTCCTTGTTATTTAATTCAGCCAAGATGGTTACTTAGCAACCCATAAGACTAATGTTAAAAAAATGTGAATTTCAGTTTCATTTTTCTACGTAATTAGATTTTTGTTGGTAACAGCAGTAAACTCGTTTTTAGGCCAGAAATAAACTATTTACAAGATTTGAAGAAAATTGTCGGAGCCGTTTTCAAGATCTTTCTGCAAGCAAGCAAGCAACCAAGCATACATACATACAAGCAAACATTGCTCGTATTAGAGTATAGGATATAAATATATATATATATATATATGAATTTGAATGGATGGTGTTTTTGGCCTCTAGGGACCTCAAAATGAAAAATTAAATCGGTCCCGATTCCAGGTCTTACCATGAGTACTACGGTAATAGCTTATTCCCTGTATGGGAAATTCGCTAAAAGCTAAAAAAATCTTTTTAAGTTTGTATAGTTCCGAACAAACCTTCCCGATATATGAAAAAACCTTTATGTTTTTAAAGAGGCCTCGTTCTTGTGTGTATAAAACATTGGAATATGATGATATATCAATTTTAAAATATGATCCAAATCATCAACGTTGTGGTCAGGGTCAAGTGTTATGGTCTGGAATTGGCGATTAACGAGAATCACTATATTGTATATTTAGGTTTTCCTTCCACTACTCTTATTATTATAATATTCCACAAGACTTGATAAACCATAATTAATTTTTTTAAATGTAATTGTTTTACTCATAATCCTATACACTATAAGCTTTAATTTATATGAGGTAATAAAGATACCTGTCTATGTAAAAATAGTAAAAAATGTAATTTGTTTACATCCTTCAATTAATTGTACTGTTTTAACAATAGTTGGTGTTGCAATTAAACTAAACTGTGCAATTTACAATGATATTAAAATTTATTTTCACGACCATAACACAGTACAATTGATAAAGCTATTTTTGACGTGAAAAAACTTGTGATGGTTGTGAAATCACACATTATTTGGCTCTGTTCTGGTGGCAGCCTTACACCTCATGTTTGATTAGGCAAAGTGGATTTCTAAGTTAACGTAGCAATTAAAATATCATATCAACAAAAATTAACACCATGTCTACTTTATTACATGACTACGTACGGTCGCGGACACACCAAAATTACAAAAAGCACAACTTTACCTATATTAATCTTCTACTTCATTTTTTTACTGCAAAACCACCGACACAACATAACTAACACACATCCTGAACCAGTCTCTAAAACCAACTGACGTTATCGCTGCCAAGATTGCCACTGTCGTGTTCCAAAGTTGCAAATTTTGCCATTATGGTCGGGACGTCAAATCGAGGGACAGACCTATTTTGTCATGGTAGCCAGTTTGCAATGAAAACAAAATTATTATAGTCTCAATTTTGTAAGTTAAATAGCTATTGATGACATAAAAATATGGCTTGATATATTTCGGCATGCATATTTAGTCTAAAAACAGCGTCAAAGTTGAAAAATGTACCCTAGGGACACGTGATGGTCATGAATTTTGAGACTTTAAAAATACAAAAAAAAAAAAAAATACCTAGAACCTACTTAAAACCAAATAAATGTGTGTAACATGTTGCCCCCGTCCCAAAAAATATTAAAACACTACATAATAATGTACTACAAATACAGTATCTACGAAGTAAAAGGCCAGGGACATTAAAACGTACGTTTCAAAATTTTCACTTGTTTACTATATTAGGCCTACTATTAAAACTTTACAAAATTAAAATAATAAGAAATAAAATGAGCACCTGCACAATAACAATAACAAAAAATAATATTCACCTGGAATGAATTCACTTACTTCTTGATGGTATGAGTCTAGATTGGTTCTGGCCTTCATTGTTGAAGGGACCGAGACTGATTGTCATAGGAAACGGAGAGGGGACATCATGATTGTTTGGTTCTGCTTTGTTTACTTTACCAACTAGGTTGAATGTTTAGCATTTATAAAATGTATACTAAGAGTTTTGAATTCTTATAATAATCAATCAGATTGTATCCGAATAGTAATTAATTATTTATATCAGTAACAACGCCTAAGTACATAAATTTAGAAAAAGTGAATATAGTGGACCCTCTTATTCATTTTCAATCAACAAAAAATAAAATTGCTGAACTTGAAACTGGTTAAGATGGATAGCTGATTAACTATTTTCCCAACTCACTAGGATGTTAGTGTGTTATCTTTATTTATTTAGCTGACTGACATTTTAGCCTAATTCCTAGGGGGGAGGGATGATTATATACTTTAACAGCTTTATGACATAGTTAATCCCTCGTACTCCAGGAAAGAATTCCTTGAGTTAACTACAACTATCTATATGATTAATACGCTACATGAAACTTTGTCGGTTGAACTCCTCCGCCATTTCTTAACCGATTTTATCCATTGGCGTCTCATTGGAAAGAGTGTGTTGCGTAGATTTGCAAACTGGCCTTACATTTTTGATAAAGTCCCTTGGGCTCTGCCCCAGTGGCTTTGAAAGTCCCCATGTTATCCTTATGAAGAACATAATTGTTTACATTTTGATCAGCTGTATAATTTAATTGCTGTTATTTATTTTTCAATTCAATGAAACACATTGAGTACATTTATTTACTATTTGAGTTTGTGTAAACATAATCCCCAAGACGGATCGTGTTAGCATGGTTGTATCTTAAATTTGTGTATTTATCGTTGTTTTGTGTTTATATGACGGATCGAGTTAGCATGATTGTAACTTAAATTTGTGCATTTATCGTTGTTTTGTGTAGCTATAATTTGTTTATTTGATGTTTTTTTTATTTTAAATGCCTCCGACGCGTCGACAACGAAACATAGATAGGAGGCGTAATCGTGATAACGACCGCAGCTACAGAACAGTGGCACGTAATAGGCTTAACTCTTAACTCATCACAGTCAGCACCTGACCCTAGACAATCTCAACTATTAGGTTACAAATGCACCCTAACACTACCCCAAAACGACTTTTCGTTCTCAATTTGCCCTCTATCAATGACCTGTGTTGCCTGTACAAATAATAGAGATCGATGCCTGTACAGCGAGGCATTTTGAGAAGGAAAAAACCGGCCGGAATGCTTTAGGTTTATTAATAACGAAGATAAACATGGTCTGAGTTACACACCGGTAATCTTTGAGTTGACTTTTTTAAACTCATTGTAAATATGACTGTTATTCGTTTTGAAATAACTCCTGTAATACTTTGCAATTGCTCAAATTCAAGCAACATGTATACTAGTTGTCATTAATTAGCCCCATTTTATAAACAGAAAAATCTTAATTCTTATAAGACATACTTTCAGTGAATAAACTGCAAGGTTGTCTAGTATATTTGTCCCACAAAGAGTTTAAAAGTATGCTTTTGCTTTTATATTACTAGCCCATTTATGCACTGAAAGCTTTGAAACTTTACACAATTTTTAAAGATAGGTTTTTGTAAATATTTTGTGGAAATCACAGATTTTCAAACCTAATAGAAATAAAATGGTGGCTCATTGAAAGTATTTTACCAATTTGGCTCCTAATTACTTTGAAGAGCTATTTTCTATTACCTGGTTTGATTACTACTTTGTACGTTTTTACACTTATTGCTGAACAGCTTTTTGGAAAATATTGCTTGAACCATAAAAAGATTACCACAACGTAATCTTTTTAAGAAGTGCAGTTTTAATCAAGATAAAGTTCAAAGAATTACTTTAATGTTAAACAAAAAGTGAAGTGTTGTGCGGTAAATATACTTATTTTTAAAGTAACAGAAGCAGTTGCACAATTTTTATTAACACTACCTTCGTTATAATATTTGCCCATTTAGTTTTTGTTGGATCACTAGACAGTTCAACTCCTGGGTTCAACCTGAAATTGTCTAACTGCTTCTATAACGTTACCAAAGGCAAATATCATGTAAAACACTTCACCTGTTTGTCCAAAAAAAGCAAAAGGCGATTTCTTGAACTTATATTTTTAGTGAAACTGCGCTTTGGTTGTATTTTTATCGCTCCAACAATATTCTTTAATTAACAGCTGTTCAACAATAAGTGTGAAAACACAGTAAACAAATCAGGCAATAGCTCAAGGATTGAACAGAATTTTAAGGGGTTAGCCAGATCCCCTGAACTCAGATAAAAACCTAGATGAATTAAATCTATTAAACACTCATGAAGTAAATGCACCACTCTGCATCAAAGGAAACATAAATTAAATCTCTAGAGTGTGGTTTACTTTGCTTATCATCACTTACTTTTGTTTCTCTTGGGACATCCAACATTCACAATTAACAGCTTGTGTAATACTACTTTACCACAGCTCTGTACAATTGAATTACACAAGTAAAGAGAAAGCATAAAATGATGGAGCCCACACCAAATACAGTAGCAATATCCAACTGTGCAATTAGAAGCCCTTGACATGGATGGAGGAACCTTCCTGCCCTGCCACAATGATCATCATGTTGCTGTCACAGTAAGTAGAGCATAGCTTATAACAGGGGGGTTCTATTTGATACTGTAAATGATCAATTATAGAAACATACTGAAATTCTAGTGTGTTTTCTAACTAATTCGTAAAAGAAAATAATACAAATAACATTGTTATTTATGTCAAATTAGTTTTGAATTCTTTTAATTCAAGACCAATTAAACAAAAATAATTTAAAAAATTAAAGCTTAAATTAACGTAGATTGTTTTTTTTGTAGATTGTGGGGTTTGAATCTTAAGAACCTTATCCATACTATTATATAAATACCCCCGCCGCAGCAAACCTGCAGACTAAGCAAATTTCAACTTGTCTGATTACATTTTTACTAAAATATTTCCATATATAAGACATATTTATTCTCAATTTAAATAACATTAGATTTAACGAGTGCTTAGGTTTGCTGCTACAGGGAAGGTAAAAAGCGTTTTTCGACCATATCCTAAGTCAATAGTATAGGATGAAATAAATAAATTTGCCAAATTTTATCAATATCCATAAACAAGTAAACCACAACAGTTTTCATTTTCTCCATAAGAATAACATGGGAATTTTAAATTTGCACTTTTTTGAATTTTCACCGTAACTATTAGGCATACAACAATGCTTCAATATACTAAATTATTTACTTTTTTAAGCTCTACGAAATGGTTGAGAAAAAATTCCAAAATTTTATGTTTTTAGGGTTAAAAATGGGTAAAACCCATTTCTACCCCCGAAAACCCCCCATAAACCCCTGTTCCCATGGTCCGATCATGCTGGTTCGCGAACTCGTTCAAATCAATGTAGGTTTACACGTTTATACCAAATTTCATCAAAATCAGATAATTTTTGTTCGAGTTGACGGACACATATATATATAAATATATTTATATATATATATATATGAATTTGAACGGATGGTGTTTTTGGCCTCTGGGGACATCAAAATGAAAAAGTAAATCGGTCCCGAGTCCAGGTCTTACCATGAGACCTACGGTAATAGCTTATTCCCTATATGGGAAATTCGCTAAAATCTAATGGTGTCTGTCTGTATGTGTATTACTAATAGGTGCAAAACCTACTGAACCAACTGGGCTTAAATTTAAAAAAAATATAGCTACTATACCAAGGACCATTATAGGACTATTCACACTTCGATACTGACCGTGGGCTTTGCCCCTTTGGCTTTAAAAGTTCTGAGGTGAGGATTTTAAAAGTAAATATTGATTGGTCTCCATGGCTGCTAGCAATGAGAATACAGTAGAGCCCCTCAAACTCGGCACTCGATAACCCGGCAGTCTGGATAGCTCGGCCATCACCTGGCTCTGGATTTTTTGAGTCCGAGTTAAACATGGATGCAAGCCAGCTCAAGTCAAATCATTCGCAACTCGTACCAAGGATTTGTTGTACTATATCTGATGACTAAATACCATAAACTAAACAACACAAGTAGACTTCTCGTCTCATTGTAAATTTTGAAGCACGTTTTTCGTGTCTAGTTCATGTACGTTGACACTGGGCGCTAGTGTCAATGAAATGTTGTTTTTATAATTTTAGGGTTAATTTCTTGATTTGTACAATACTGTATGGTTATATAACTAGGGGACAAGTTATTGTTTATGATTAGATCGTATTAATTGGTTAAATGAGGTTTTAAATGACTGTAATAACGGGAAACACATTGTAAACAAAACACGACCTCTACATAAACCGTACAGAACTAACAATAAAATTGTCTTCAGCAGTTTCATAAGGATGAGAAATCTACTAAGGGAGTATGTTTTATCTATGTTAATACTGACTTAATAAATAATAAGTCGTAATAATTGATTGATTGATTGATTGATTCTGTAGGGGCGGACCTTGTCCTGTTGCACGTCAGCCACTGATGTGCTTTTTGCACTCCCCACATGGTACTTCAGAGTCTGTCAAACCTGAGTTGCTTAATGAACTCCAGCATCCTGTCTATGAGCTCCTCCTGAGGAAGGTGTCTCCCCCTTGTCATTGCACCAAGAGTACTGTCCCTTACCTCATTCAGAGCTGTGCAGTCGTAGAGTAGGTGATCAGCAGTCTCCTCTGATTGCCCACATTTCCTACACGCAGTGTCACCATTGTGGATCCTCAAGCGATGCAGGTGCAATTTCAGGAAGCCATGTCCAGTGACCTTCCTGTGATCTGTCTGAGTTGCTTCCTGTCTAAACATAGAGCATTGGAGGCGACCGTCTGGGAAGGGGAGAAGAGGGTGAGCTTACTGACCCTATGGTGCTGAAGCCTAACCCATCTTTTCCTGTGTTCCTCCTGAGCCCATGACATGACTGAGTGACATGCATGCCCACGAGAGATTCCACAGAAAGGCTGTGGTCCCACGAAGTCTGAGGCTGATGCGACATTTGCTAGCCTGTCAGCCACCTCATTCCCTTCTATCCCTGAGTGCCCAGGAACCCAACAGAGTGTTACCTTGTTGCGCCTGCCCAGGTCACATACCGCAGAAAGGCAGTCCACCTTAGAATTGAATTCATAGGAGTCGAGCGCTTTGAGCGCAGCCTGGCTATCTGTAAAAATGGAAATGTTGATGTCCCTGAAGCCTAGCCTCAGGTTTTCCCTAGCACATACCATTATCGCAGTCATTTCGGCCTGGAACACAGTTGGGTGAGTGCCCATAATAAGACAAATGTCCACCCCGTTCTGCACTCCATGAATTCCAGCCCCAGTCCCACTTCTTACCTTTGAACCATCAGTATACCATTAAAGGTCGCCTTGTGGAAGAGGATTCCCACCGGACATCCACTCATCCCTGGACGGAAGAAGGACAGTGAATGGTCTGGCGAAGAAGAATCGAGTCGGCATGTGATCCGAGGGCATGTCCATTACCTCCCCTCTTACCTGCTGAGTGATCCAAAAGTGACCTCGGGATCCTCCAACATCCAACCAAAGGTTTTCACACTGGAGTCTGTAGGCAGTCCTCCTCGCAGTGACCTTGACATACAGGTCAATCGGAGTGAGGTTGAGAAGGCAGTCCAGTGAGGCTCCCGGACAGCTGCTCATTGCGCCCGTGATGATGAGACAGGCGAGTCTTTGGACGGCAGCCAGATCTCTCACCGCCCACACCGAGTCCATCTTGGGCCACCACACGAGTGAGCCGTATGTCATGGGGGGCCTTACCACGGAGACAAATAGCCAGTGCATGAGCACCGGCTTGAGCCCTCAGGTTCCTCCCACCATCCGTCTGCAAGCCATGAGTGACCAATTACCTCGATCAATGACCTTTTGGAGTTGTGGCCCCCATTGCAGCTTTCGGTCCAATACCACACCCAGGTACTTTACCTGATTCTGCATTTCAAGCACTGTGTCTTGTAGTCTCAGAGATCCTATGCCATTTAGATCGCGCCTCCTCGTGAAGGGGATAACCGCCACTTTGGAGGGGTTGATAGAAAGGCCTACCTCTGTGCACCATTGTCCAAATGACCTCAAGGCTGTGTTCATGAGGTCGGAGACCGTGTTGTTGAATTTACCCATGACCAGTATCACAATGTCATCCGCGTATCCTTAAACGAATACACCACTGTCACTGAGAGATCTAATTAAGTCATCCACAACAAGGTTCCAGAGAAGAGGAGAGAGTACACCACCCTGTGGACACCCTCGTGTGGTCCTGGCCTCCAGAACCTCATTGTGAAGAGAGAGTCTTACCTTCCTCCTCCTAAGTAGAGACTCTACCCACCTGCACACCACCTCATGGAATCCACGAGCTCTGGCAGCATTGATGACAGCCTGGGTTTCAGTGTTGTCAAAGGCGCCCTGGATGTCAAGGAACGCCCCGAGGGCAATCTCCTTGAACTCAAACGCCTTGTCGATTCTGCTTACCAGGTGATGTAGGGCAGAGTCATAGGATCTTCCTGGGGTATAGGCATGCTGATTTCTATGTAGGGGATTGACTCTGAGGACTGTGTCCCCCACATACCTAAGCACCAGTTTCTCTAGGGTCTTCAACAGGAATGAGGACAGAGAGATGGGACGGAAGGACTTGGGATCCGTGTAACTAGCCTTACCAGGTTTAGGGATGAAGACCACCCTTGAAATGCTCCAGGCCGGAGGAATGTGTCCCATAGCCAAGCTGGCCCTGAACAACTTGCTCATTGCCGGAAGTAATATATCAATACCTTGCTGGAGACAGACAGGTCTTACCTCATCAGGTCCAGGTGATTTGTATGGGATGAGTGACCTTATGGCCCCTCTCACACGACTGTGTGTCACAATGTGGCACGCAACCCTCCACCGAGTGTTGTTTGCCCTTGCAACAGCTTGTTCCTCATCCTCCGGCTCCATTGGCTCACTTGGGATGATGCAACCAGGGAAGTGGGTGGCCGCCATGAGCTTTAGCACTTCCTTAGGTGCATACAGCATGTCTCCCCCAGGCTCCTTGAGGGGGCCTAGCTTGGAGGAGTTGTCCTTTGTTAGGACAGTGTATATCCTGAATGTATCTCTAACACTTTCCAGCTTGCTACAGAAATGTTTCCATGAGAGCCTATTGGCCCTCCTTACTGCAATATTATATTGGGTTAGCAATCTATGGTAGCCATCCCAATTATTTGTCCTCTTCGCCCACCTAAATTGAGTCCTGACTCTCTTTTTCAGGCTGGCAAGCTCTGTAGTCCACCAATTCACTTTACCCTGCTTCCTCACCGTTAGCGGGCAGCTCTCGTCAAAGGACGAGTCAATGGCCTCACCTAAGCATCCAGAGGCAAGGTCTAGCGTGTTGGTGTCTCTGACCCAAGTGAACTGTGTGTCAAAGCATTTAATGCGCTCTTTAAGAGTTGATCTGTACATATCCCAATCCGCCTTTCTGGGATTCCTAAACTCAATCTTTTCCAAGGAAAAGTTGGCAATGTTGAACATGATATGTCTGTGGTCAGAGAGGGAAGGTTCCTGGGATACCCTCCAATCCAGAATTATGTGACTGATCCCCACATTGGCTATAGTAAGATCTATTACAGATTCCCCAACCCTGCTATGAAAAGTTGGTTCTGAACCGACATTAGCAATCATTAGACCACTAGAGGCTAAGTATTCAAGAAGTGCCTTACCTCTTGCATTGTTATCCCTACATCCCCAAGCAGTGTTGTGGGAGTTGGTGTCACAACCCAGCACAAGGTCGTCACCGGTTCTGGCCGAGTGCTCGACCAGCTTCCTGACTTCTTCTTGCGGAGGCTGCGTGGGCTCATCTTGCGGCATATACACTGATGCAAGTAGAAGACGCCGTCCGGACTCCTTGCATTTGGTCTCAACTGTCGTGATGTCTCTGGAACAAAATTCCAAAACCGGCACACAAATGGTGTCATTACTAGTCCAAATGCAGGTTCTAGGATTGCGGACCTGAGCCGTAATAATAAATACGTAATATAAATATAAATAAAAAGGCCGTTAAAAATCTTAAAAATTTTATTGTTCTTTCTTATTTTTAACCCTAGTTCCCGATAACACGGCATTTCACAAACTCGGCACCCTTCCAGTCCACATTACGCCGAGTTTGCGAGACTCTACTGTACTCACAATGTTTACATTTGATTTGACGTTTCAATGTAATCAAGAAGAACTGCCAAATTGCATATTTCACAATTATTTAAGGCAGCTGATCCAATGAATCTATCTAATATATAAAATTCTCGTGTCACAGTGTTTGTCTGCAAACTCCTCCGGAACGACTTCACCGATCGTTATGAAATTTGGTGTGTAAATTCTGTAGGTATGCGAATTGGACGTAAACTATTTCCCGTTTCGAAATTCTTAAAAGGGCTCCGCCCCAGTGGCTCTGGAGTTTCCCATGTTAACCTTATGAGAAATGGAATTAATGAATCTTAACAGCTGTTTCAATTAAACAAGTTGGTTCTGTTCTATGATGTTCAATAGCATTAAAGTTACAAGGATTACCAACAGGGTGCAGCACTAGTATTTCTTTTACATTTATGACAACAGCTAATTTGCAACCAAAAGGTGAGTGAGCGTAGCGAACGAACTTCAACCTGGAGGCGAGTTAGCGTAGCGAACGAGCTAACCTGAAGGCAAGTGAGCGCAGCAAACGAGCTCCAACCTAAAGGTGAGTGAGCGTAGCGAACGAACTTCAACCTGGAGGCGAGTGAGTGTAGCGAACGAGCTAACCTGAAGGCAAGTGAGCGCAGCGAACGAGCTCCAACCTAAAGGTGAGTGAGCGTAGCGAACGAGCTCCAACCCAAAGGTGAGTGAGCGTAGCGAACGAACTTCAACCAGGACGTGATTGAGCGATGCGAACGAGATCATCTTGAAAATTAAACGTAACGGTACTTTCTTTCCATCGGTCTGTCTTAGGGGAAACCTATAACTTAGGCGATACGAAGTTCGCCGGGTCAGCTAGTATATATATATAATCCAATGTATGTTTGTTTGTATGTATGTATGTTTGTTTGTTTGTCCTTTATGGACTCCAAAACCGCTCGACAGATTGTAATGAAACTTTCAGGCATTATTAAGTATTATTCAAGGATAGCTTGTGTGAAGTTTGGTGCAGATCCGTCAAAAGGACTCCACCCCAGTGGCTCTGGAGTTTCCCATGTTAACCTTATGAGTACTCATATTTAAATGGAATTAAAGAATCTTAACAGCTGGTTCAACTAAACTATTTGATTCTGTGATGTTCAATAGCATAAAAAGTTAATAGATTTACCAACAGGGTGCAGCACTACTGTATTATTTTTTAAATTTATGACAACAGCTAATTTGCAACCAAAAGGTGAGTGAGCGTAGCGAACGAACTTCAACATGGAGGCGAGTTAGCGTAGCGAACGAGCTAACCTGCAGGCAAGTGAGCGCAGCGAACGAGCTCCAACCTAAAGGTGAGTGAGCGTAGCGAACAAACTTCAACCAGGACGTGATTGAGCCATGCGAACGAGCTCATCTTAAAAATGAACGAGCATTTGACATAAAACCACATTAGGACAGGACAACGTCGGTCGGGCCAGCTAGTTAAATATAATATTTTACACAATTATGTGGTTGGTTTATTTAATCTAAAAATTTATCAAAGATCATTCATAAAAAAACTATGTCAATGATTATAGAAATAAAAATATATCCTAAAAGCGTTTCTGTATCAAACTCAGGCTCTGCTTTCAATTTTTAAAGTGTTATGAAAATATTCTTAGTTTCATAACACAAGTTTTATTGATATTTTCATGGAAACAGTAAGAAAATTACAATGTATAGATGTTTTGTATAAATTTGGAGGCTACTTTAAATAAATTGGAACTGCTTAACATGTGTTAGATTTACTTAACATAACTTGGGTTTTTTATACATGTATATTTAGGTAAATTTAGTTATTGTGTTTTGCTAAACCTATGCTTAAATTAAACTAAAGAATATCACCAATAACTAAACTTTACGTCGTTGGTTGTTGTGTTCTAAAATCTGTTGTATATGTGTAACTATATTTAATTATCAAATGGTAATACAAAATACTCTTATTTTATCCTAATATAGCTTTCAGTTCACATATACTTTATTTGATAAATTTATTATTTGTTTTGCCACACCCCTGATTAAATTAAACCAAGGAAAATATAATAAAACTAAGCAGTACACATGTTCTTTTGTTTCTAAAATCAATGAAATATCTGTTACTATGTTTACTTAATGGTAAGTGTGAAAATGTAAAGGCAGATAAAACGGACTATGGAACTGATTAAAAGAACTGGTTTGTATATTAAGTTTTTGTCGATATATTATTTGTAGAGTAGAATCGGAGATGCAAAGGAACATATGTAACGAAAAAAAAACCCCGGCGAGGGGTAAAAATCAGATTTTTAAAGTTTCATTTTAAGATAATATAATTTTCTACGTTTGGGCTAAACCGCGCCTGCGCTGACAGTTGCATCGTAGGTGCAGGCTAGGAGCGGTTCCACGTCATCGCAGAAGGGAGGACGCTAGTTACCTACCCCGCCGCCAGGGGCGATGGCGATGAAGGGCCAGAAGAGCAGAGCTCAGGATGAGTTGTCCACCCGCTACCGAACCGTCAATACGCTTGCTGTTTGGAGATAAATCCAAAAGTCATAACTTACTAAATTCTGGTCAGTTAAAGATTTCCCCCATTCCTGGTATAATCCTAAGGCATCAGGTTAGTATGCTACCAAATTTATTTGGTTTAATCTCATTTTTAGAGAAGTTTTATAATTTTTATTTTATTGTGCCGCAGTCGCGCCCACCCAGCACCCTTTTTTACGAACGAGAACACAGCCTTTTGACTCTTACTAGCTTCGGAAATCATTTGAGTTGCCAGAACGGTTTACGTACAACTTATTCTATTACCCCGAACAATCTTAGTTAATTTAATCTAAGAAACCCCTTATCGACTCTGGTGTTCGACCGAGTCTAATTTTCCCGACACGTTTACTTTGGTGATTGTATAACGAATGAAACACGTCTTATTTAAGTTTCCAATTTAATTAATTAGGGTTATTCGCATCTACGATAGTTTATTCAAAATTCCAAATTTAGCTTAGATTATCTTTGCGAGTGGCTGTGATGACCACTTGTTAAAAGTAAAGCTAAACGTTGTTAGCAGTGTTGTAATTAATATTCTGAGCCAATAAACTCAAAACGATAATTAACTAACGAACACGTTAGAGTCCTGGACTATCTCATTGCAGGCTAGGCTATCTGGACAAATTTTAAGGTGTGACCAAATTTCAGGTGAGACGACTATTACGTATTTAAAAAATCTTATTTTGTCTCTCAACCTAAAATTTCGTCATACATATACTGTATTTGCTATTACATTTTTTAGTCCTTGATGCTTTGATAATCATATTAGTTTTGTCTGCTGTCTTTAATGCTAAATTATTTGTTTAACATTTTTTATAGTATAGATATTGTTTCTTTAATATTTCAAAAGACTATTGATAAGGCACAACAATATTTCTAAAGTTTATAACAGCTGACTTAGTTTTGCTAATGATTTATTTTGAGTGAAGAAACTGAAGGATTTGTGATTTAATGCAATTAAAACAATGTTCATTTAAATTTAATAATTAGTATTTTTGCAACTTCAAAATTGAAATTTAAAATGTCAAAAAATACAGAAAAAAGATATGTAAATGAAATGAAATGAAATATGAAATGAAATGAAATACAGTATGCTTTATTGTCTTTTGAATTTTAACAAATTATTGACAACGTCATGATACAGCTAAACAAACTTATAGCACAGTCAGTAATAATTAACTAGTAGTACGCTTATTTTGCGCGTAACAGGATGAGTGAACATGAGCGCAATAATGAAAGAGTCCACCCACACCTAGCACACTTACCGGTGTCACTGGTGTACACAATAATGTTATTTGTATGGGCAAATCAACCCATGAGTCGGGGCAAATAATGGTAAGTCGGTGACTCAAGTCGGTAGCGTCACGCGAACTTCGGGCCCAAGGCAGCGATGTCGTGAGTTCGGATCCTGGTCACTGCCACTAAATTTTATCAGTACAGTTCACCTTTGTACTGTACCGGCTCACCAATTGCTTTGCTGTAAACGATCCAGGCACGGACGAGGTTAAAAGAGGCTGGACCAACCTCTTAAAAAAACCAAATCTCAGTCAACAACAATCCTAACTTCTCGTCCATTAATTAACCAAAGTAATTGGTAATATACGTAATGTATTTCCTGTTTCCCTCTCTTCTCATAGCATTTTATTATTGCAGATACGTTAATCTAACTGTCACAAAGAGTTCCCACACTCTGGACTGTTCACCTTGACTACTTCCTTTACCACTTCCTACGTCGTGGACCTGTTTCCCTCTCTTCTCATAGCATTTTATTATTGCAGATACATTAATCTAACTGTCACAAAGGGTTGCCACACTCCGGACTCCTCGCCTCAACTACTCCCTTCACCATTCCTACCTCGTGGACCTGTTTCCCTCCCTTCCCATAGCATTTTTAGAATTGCAGATACTGTACATTATTCTAATTATTACAAAGGGTTTCTACACTCCGGAATGCTCGCCTCGACTATTTCCTTCACCACTTCCTACGTCGTAGACCTGTTTCCCTCCCTTCCTATAGCATTTTAGAATTTCAAATAGATTAATTTAACTTTCAAAAAGGGTTCACACACTCCGGACTATTCACCTTGACTACATCCTTCACCACTTCCTACGTCGTGGACCTGTTTCCCTCCCTTCCTAGAGCATTTTAGAATTTCAAATAGATTAATTTAACTTTTACAAAGGGTTCCAAAACTCTGGACTGCTCACCTTGACTACATCCTTCACCGCTTCCTACGTCGTGGACCTGATTCCCTCCCTTCCCATAGCATTTTAGAATTGCAGTAACACTAATCTAACTTTCACAAAGGGTTTCTACACTCCAGAATGCTCACCTCGACTACTTCCATTACCACTTCCTACGTAGTGGACCTGTTTCCCTCCCTTCCTATAGCATTTTAGTATTGCAGGTATATTAATCTAACTGTCACAAAGGGTTTCTACACTCCGGACTGCTCGGCTCGACTACTTCCAATACCACTTCCTACGTCGTGGACCTGTTTTCCTCCCTTCCTATAGCATTTTAGAATTGCAGTTACACTAATCTAACTGTCACAAAGGGTTTCTACACTTTAGAATGCTCGCCTCGACTACTTCCATTACCGCTTCCTACGTCGTGGACCTGTTTGCCTCCCTTCCCATAGCATTTTAGAATTGCAGTTACACTAATCTAACTTTCTCAAAGGGGTTTTACACTCCAGAATGCTCACCTCGACTACTTCCATTACCACTTCCTACATCGTGGACCTGTTTCCCTCCCTTCCTATAGCATTTTAGTATTGCAGGTATATTAATCTAACTGCCACAAAGGGTTTCTACACTCCGGACTGCTCGCCATGACTACTTCCTTTACCGCTTCCTACGTCGTGGACCTTTTTCCCTCCCTTTCTATAGCATTTCATTATGGCAGATACATTAATCTAACTGCCACAAAGGGTTCCCACACTCCGGAATGCTCGCCTTGACTACTTCCTTCACCACTTCCTAAGTGTCGTGAACCTGTTTCCCTCCCTTTCCATAGCATTTTTAGAATTGCATATACATTATTCTAATTGTCACAAAGGTTTCCGACACTCCGGACTGCTCACATTGACTACTTCCTTCACCACTTCCGACGTCATGGACCGGTTTCCCTCCCTTCCTATAGCATTTTAGTTTTGCAGGTATATTAATCTAACTGTCACAAAGGGTTTCTACTCTCCGGACTGCTCGCCTTGACTACTTCCATCACCGCTTCCTTCGTCGTGGACCTGTTTCCCTCCCTTCCCATAGCATTTTCGAATTGCAGTTACACTAATCTAACTGTCACAATGGGTTTCTACACTCCAGAATGCTCACCTCGACTACTTCCATTACCACTTCCTACGTCGTGGACCTGTTTCCCTCCCTTCCTATAGCATTTTAGTATTGCAGGTATATAATTCTAACTGTCACAAAGGGTTTCTACACTCCAGACTGCTCGCCTTGACTATTTCCATCACCGCTTCCTACGTCATGAACCTGTTTCTCTCCCTTCCCATAGCATTGTAGAATTGCAGTTACACTAATCTAACTGCCACAAAGGGTTTCTACACTCCGGACTGCTCGCCTTGACTATTTCCATCACCGCTTCCTACGTCATGGACCTGTTTCCCTCCCTTCCTATAGCATTTTAGTATTGCAGGTATTTTAATCTAACTGTCACAAAGGGTTTCTACACTCAGGCCTGCTCGCCTTGACTACTTCCATCACCGCTTCCTACGTCATGGACCTGTTTCTCTCCCTTCCCATAGCATTGTAGAATTGCAGTTACACTAAACTAACTGCCACAAAGGGTTTCTACACTCCAGAATGTTAGCTTCGACTACTTCCATTACCACTTCCTACGTCGTGGACCTGTTTCCCTCCCTTCCTATAGCATTTTAGTATTGCAGGTATATTAATCTAACTGTCACAAAGGGTTTCTACACTCCGGACTGCTCGCCTTGACTACTTCCATCACCGCTTCCTACGTCATGGACCTGTTTCTCTCCCTTCCCATAGCATTGTAGAATTGCAGTTACACTAATCTAACTGCCACAAAGGGTTTGTACACTCCAGAATGCTTGCTTCGACTACTTCCATTACCACTTCCTACGTCGTGGACCTGTTTCCCTCCCTTCCTATAGCATTTTAGTATTGCAGGTATATTAATCTAACTGTCACAAAGGGTTTCGACACTCCGGACTGCTCGCCTTGACTACTTCCATCACCGCTTCCGACGTCGTGGACCTGTTTCCTTCCCTTCCTATTGGATTTAGAATTGCAGTTATATTATTCTAACTGCCACAAAGGGTTTCTACACTCCGGACTGCTCACCTTGACTACTTCCATCACCGCTTCTTACGTCGTGGTCCTGTTTCCCTCCCTTCCTATAGCATTTTATTATGGCAGATACATTAATCTAACTGCCACAAAGGGTTCCCACACTCCGGAATGCTCGCCTTGACTACTTCCTTCACCACTTTAAGTGTCGTGAACCAGTTTCCCTCCCTTCTTATAGCATTTTTAGAATTGCAGATACATTATTCTATTTGTCACAAAGGCTTCCCACACTCCGGTTTGCTCACTTTGACTACTTCCTTCACCACTTCCTACGTCGTGGACCTGTTTCTCTCCCTTCCCATAGCATTTTTAGAATTGCAGATACATTATTCTAACTGTCATAAAGGCCCCCCACACTCCGCAGCGCTCGCCTTGACTACTTCCTTCACTACTTCCTACATCGTAGACCTGTTTCCCTATCTTTCCATAGCATTTAAGTATTACAGATACGTTAATTTAACAGTCTTAAAGGGTTTCCGTACTCCTTTCTTTTCACTGCTCACCTTTCCGCTTCCTTTACTACTCTCTACGTCGGGGACCTGCCCCCCCCCCTTCGCATAGCATTTTAGTATAAAAATATACCAACATTTTTGAATATTTAATATTCAATGCCAACATTAAATTGAATAATGTAAAAAGCTGCTTTGTTCTAAGTACATACATACCTATATACTTTTAATTAAAAGGCAAAATTTTAATACTGAACATAAACGGTATATTGTTAAGTTCAATTTATTATTATGAAAGTTGTGAGATTTAATTAGCTTAAATAACATTATTCTGAAAGCTGTGAAATTATAATGATATATATTCATAGACGCCAAACTGTTTACTCCATGAATGAAAGAGCTTAGAGTAAAAGTCGTTCTCTCTGTCTTAAGTAGACAACAAAATTGTTGGTCGCAAAACGTAAACAAATAAAAAGAAGAAGAAGGTAGCTCCTAATGTTATTCTTATGGGACAAATTTAAAAATGTTTTTTAAGTATTTTATAATTACTACTGAGCGGAATCGTCTAGAATTTTAATGGTGTCTTTACACTGGTGTCATAACTATTTGTGCAAAATTTGAACGCTATAAGTGCAACGGTTCTTGAGTTTTAGGTGCGAACACACACACACACACACATACTCCAGCGGACAACTTTTCTCCGACTCCGCTATACACGATACATAGATTCGTTCACTTCGTTCACTCATCTATTAAATACTTATAGCTAACTAAAAAAAGGAGACATATAGGCCTACAATACTTGTTAACAAAACAAAAAACAAATTACAACTGAAGAATCTTATTGTTAAAAAAATCTTCCAAACTATAAAATGGGTTATTGGTCAGCCAACAATAAAATTTATTCTTGAAATCCTTTATAGTATATAATTTAATTATGGATTCAAGAAAGTTATACACTTTAAGTGACAAAACTATGTGACTATTTAGAGTTTTACTTAAACGATGGAATTCTATTGAGGTATGGTTCTTATTTCTGGTATTATGATTATGAGTATTGTGTCTAAATTTTAAAAGATGTTGATTTTCCAAGATATAAACTATTAAGTCATAAATATACACGTTAATAATAGTAGGAATTTGAAGATTTTTAAAAAGTGGTTTGCTGTGGTCTCTCGAGCCTTTATTAGAGATAACTCTAACCGCTTTCTTTTGCCAAACAAGAATTTCCTCTACCCTAGCACAATTGCCCCAAAAAATCAGCCCATAACCTGAAAATGGATTGAAAATATGAAAAATATGCTGTTCGGACATAATTTAGTGGAATGCATTTTTTCAGACGGCCTAGTAAAAATATTACACGAGGAAGTCTGGTATTTAAATAGTCTATATGTGAATCCCATGTTAGCTGACTATCTACGTATATTCCCAAGAACTTTGCTGAAAAAACTGTATTAACCTTATCACTGTTCTCAAACAACTCTCTTAAATTATTATTTAAGGAAAATATTAATTTTTGTGATTTTTCTTTGTTAAGCAAAAGTCCATTACTATGAAACCAATTTCGTGCATTATTTAATGTTTCATCAGCCAATTTTTCAAGTTCTTTATAGTTTTTACTTGTACATAAAAAAGTAGAATCGTCTGTGTACAGAATGGTTTTACAATCAACAGAAGAGGGTAGATCATTTATATAGATTAAGAAAAGAAGGGGGCCAAGGACTGAACCCTGTGGTACTCCCCCCTGACACTTCATCTGACCATCTTCCTTTTATACAAACTGCTTGTTTCCGATTTTGCAAGTAGCTTCTTAAAAAAGATAATGGAGGGCCATCAAATCCATAGTACTGTAATTTAGAGATGAGAATATAGCTGTCAACAGAGTCGAATGCTTTACTGAGGTCACAGAAGGTGGCCTGCGCATAAGTTTTATTTTCAAAAGAGAGATGAACTTGCCTGACTAGATCGTCCAATGCATTGAGAGTAGATTTTCCTTTTCTAAAACCGTATTGATTGTTGTTAAAGATGTTGTGTATTTCAAAATAATTTCTGATTTGATCGTAAATAATTATTTCCATTAGTTTTCCCAATACAGGTATAATTGGAACTGGTCTATAGCTCTGAGGTTGGTCCTTAGCGCCTTTTTTGTAAAAGGGACAGACTCGAGAGACTTTGAGTAAATCAGGAAAAACCCCTTCTGATAAAAGATTATTTATGCATATTGCCAATGGATTAGCCAAAGAGTCAATAATTACTTTTAATATGTTGTTTGACATATTGTACACATCCACACTAGCTGATCTTTTCATCCTTTTAGTGGCACTAAGAATATCACTAGGTATGATGGCTGACCAACAAAATTTATTACAACTATCAATTTCATATTTTTTTAAAAATTCATTATAAGAAGTGATTATACCTGGAGTCTTAATACTTTGTTTGATCTTGTCTACACTGTCAAGAAAAAAACGATTGAAAGTATTTGGCTCAATTTGCAAATCAGCTGTTTTTTTAATTTCACAGTTATTTTTTGTTACCTCCCATGCGGCTTTACATCTGTTATTACTTTCTTCTATGTACTTAACATTTTTTTCTAGCTTTGCTTCATTTAAACAGTTTTTATATTGACATTTCAGTTTTAAATATTTACACCTTAGGCCAGTATTGTTCACATTTCCAGTATCTTTGAGCAAACCATACTTAATTAAGTCAGATGAAGGTAAATCATGTATGTGAAAGTTGTATTCGAAGATTTGGTAAGTTTTTTTCATATCAGCCTACACAAGATTTAAAATTAATCAAAACCAAAATGATGGTATCCACTACTTACCAGATTTAAAAGTCATAACTTTAACGTTTCTATTAAGGCCATAAAAGTTAAATTTTGTGTCTAAAAGCGTTGGCGGATGTGTAACTTTTATATGCAACAGGATTATACAAAATACCAACCATCAGCAAAACCTTCGGGCTGTAATCAATGCCACAAACCACTTGTAAATCAATCATTCCATTGAAAACCTTCACTAGCAGCCAAACTAAAAGATCTTGTAACATAAATAGTAACATCACTTGTGATTCTACCAATGTAATTTACCAAATTTCCTGCAAAAACTGTCCTAAGGACTACATTGGCAAAACCACAAATGCTTGGAGAGTTTGTATGAATTGCCACAGATATGATGTAAACCATCCTGATTACAAAAACCCGTGGCTATTCATGCGAGAGAGCATTCTCAAAATTTTCAACAACGTTATTCATTAAAAGGAATAAGAAAATTGGCAAAAGAAGCATCAGACTTAAAATTTAAACAGCTTGAGAAAGCTCATCAATTAATACTTAAATCTAAAACACCATCTGGTCTAAATTTGAGTAGTATATAACAAATATTTTCTTTTTTACTTTCTATCCAAATTTTTTTACTTCTTTATAAATGACTAGCTGTAACCCGCGGGCTTTGCCCCGTTTAACTTCTTAATTTTCAAGATTATCTCGTTCGCATGGCTCAATCACGTCCAGGTTGAAGTTTGTTCGCTACGCTCACTCACCTTTAGGTTGGAGCTCGTTCGCTACGCTCACTCACCTTTAAGTTGGAGCTCGTTCGCTACGCTCACTCACCTTTAGGTTGGAGCTCGTTCGCTGCGCTCACTTGCCTTCAGGTTAGCTCGTTCGCTACGCTAACTCGCCTCCAGGTTGCAGTTCGTTCGCTACGCTCACTCACCTTTTGGTTGCAAATTAGCTGTTGTCATAAATGTAAAAGAAATAATAGTGCTGCACCCTGTTGGTAATCCTTGTAACTTTAATGCTATTGAACATCATAGAACAGAACCAACTTGTTTAATTGAAACAGCTGTTAAGATTCAATAATTCCATTTCTCATAAGGTTAACATGGGAAACTCCAGAGCCACTGGGGCGGAGCCCGAAAGGATTTTTGAAATAAGAATATGCCTATATGTTAATCGGGAATGTGAGCTATCATCATGCCAAATTTCAGCCCAATCCGACCAGTATTTTTCGAGTTTACTTTTCCCATACACACATACACACATACAGCAACCACCTCTTTTTTATAATAGTACTAGCAGAGTACCCGTCCTTCGTACGGGGTTGGCATATAAGTATCAAATGCTTATAGCAGTTATGAGTGAGGACATGGTTTAAGAAATTTCGATTCTTTTTGAAGTTCGTTCGCTACGCTCACTCACCTTTAGGTTGGAGCTCGTTCGCTGCGCTCACTTTCCTTCAGGTTAGCTCGTTTGCTACGCTCACTTGCCTTCAGGTTAGCTCGTTCGCTACGCTCACTCGCCTCCAGGTTCAAGTTCGTTCGCTACGCTCACTCACCTTTTGGTTGCAAATTAGCTGTTGTTATAAATGTAAAAGAAATAATAGTGCTAGTGCTGCACCCTGTTGGTAATCCTTGTAACTTTAATGCTATTGAACATCACAGAACAGAACCAACTTGTTTAATTGAAACAGCTGTTAAGATTCAATAATTTCATTTCTCATAAGGTTAACATGGGAAACTCCAGAGCCACTGGGGCGGAGCCCGAAAGGATTTTTGAAATAAGAATATGCCTATATGTTAATCGGGAATGTGAGCTATCATCATGCCAAATTTCAGCCCAATCCGACCAGTATTTTTCGAGTTTGAGCCACTGGGGCGGAGCCCGAAAGGATTTTTGAAATAAGAATATGCCTATATGTTAATCGGGAATATGAGCTATCATCATGCCGAATTTCAGCCCGATCCGACCAGTAGTTTTCGCGTTTACTTTTCCCATACACACAGACACCACCTCTTTTTTATAATAGTATAGATAGATAGATAGATAGATATGTATTTTGGATTTTTACTAAATCATCTGACACAGAGTGGTAAATACTTATATTTGTTTGTTTGTTCCTGAAGAAGGCTAATGCCGAAATATAGAGCTTTTTAAAAAAAACTGTGTGATTAGTTAATTTTGTATAATGATTTAGCCATTTGGCAACACTATGAAGAAGATGTAAAGATTAAAATGTTTCTATTTTGTGTCCTCTTCCCGTTGCAAAGCACGGGCACAACAGCTAGTAACATAATAAGAAAACTGATAAGCCTTTACTACAATATACATATTTTAGAAAAAAGGTCCAATCCAACCTATTTCCTTAGTTTTTGAAAGCCAATCACAATGAACATTGTAGGGTCTCTTATTAGTAAGTGCATGCCCTGGATTTATAGAATAAAAGTTAATATGAGTAATTATAACTTCAATTATCTTAACTTAAATTAATGGAGGTAAGGATCTATTAGAATTTGGTGATTCAAATAAATTAATTACCCAGGTAAAAAAACAAATTTCAAACCAAACTAGGCTTCTAAAATACAAACTAAATATCAGTTACTGAATTTTAAGAATTGTATTGTTTGAATGTCCCCTTGCCCAATAAAACCAACAGTTACACATAGACTCAGTAAATTCTTACTAAAAACAACAGATTTGCTTTCACTAAGCCAGCTAATACCTTCTCTTACCTAAAGTTTTAAGATTGGTTTAAATGCTTACTTACCTCCTCTCTAAGCACTGCCTCTTTCTTTATCCATCATGATTATATTTTCAACAAACAGATGCAGATTCTGTATAACGTGGATCAAACTGTTGTTTTAGTGAATTTCCAACATTGGGAATAAGCTATTACCATAGGTCTCGTGGTTAAACCTGGTTGTAAAATACACACACACACACATATGTGTACGTTAGCACGACAACTAAAGAAAAATCCTGATTTAGATGAAATTTGGTACAAAAATGGGAACCTACGTTTATTTAAACAAGATTGTGAACCAGCATGATCGTTCAGTGAGAACCATCGATATATAACTACTGGATCGGCAGCTCCGCTCCGCTGCCCGAGCCGCCCGCAGTGGTTGCGTTCAAGGAAATGAAGGGTAAGGGTGGGCAAAAGCGCAACGCAGCGTATTGCTTCTGCATTGTCGCGGCATATGTTAACCTGTTATACACCTAAAAAACAGGTTTTAAGAGACTTCTTTTTTCAAATCATTTATCTTCTTGACATGCTCAATTGCGACGCTACCTACTTTCTGCACTGGAAAAAAAAATTAAAAGTGCAGTCGCAATCGCAACCGTTTGCCGGGGATAGCTCAGCCTACGATGGCTGGGTAAAGTTCCAGGGTCTGCGATAAGGTCAGGGAAACCACTAGGCCAAAAGCCGGGTCTAACCGGTATAGGACTGGCTCATACACGGGCACTGTGAACAAGTCAAAAACAAGTCACCAAAACAAACGTGCAATAATCACTACCAGGCCTACGCCGATTCTCCACACTCCTAGGGGGTCGTTGCTGACTACGCAACTCGGGCTTCGTCCTAACTATCCAATAGTTAAGCCCAGAGTGCCTAAAACACGGTGAGTTACACGACGACTTGCCAATAAAAACCACAACGCGTGTTATCACCAGGCGGGGTCTACTAGGCCACTATAGTCCAATACACAACTCTAATGCCCAAGCTAAGAATCAAACAGTTCACTCAATAATCGTACCACATAATAATATACAAGTACCCTATAGGTAGAGTGACTACACTACTAGTAGCTGGTCTCAATAAATACCAAGCCAAACAAGCAAAACTAAATGGCAATTGCACTATTAAAATATTGAGCTACTTAGTAGCAGATAAATAAATATTAAATACGTTCCAAACACTAGATAAACATATTATCTGATAGCCGGTACTCCGCTATCCAAGCTACCAAGCTAACGTGTTGGATTACTAAGCAAGCTGTTCAGGTTAAATTAAAATAATTAAATGATTAATCAATACCAACCCTACTGCTACTACCACTACTGCTACTATATCAACGTTATATTGCTTAGCCGGGCTTCTGTTAATAGGCTAATAAAACTAGCTACTAGCCTACTGGCCTCGTGCTTGATCCAACTACGCACGCTAAATCGTGCAGCCTAGGTTTGTCGGGCCTCAGAGTTATTAGTAATATAACTAACTCTAGGTACAACACAAAATAATATCTACTACAGTCAATTAAATTATATTATTTGCGCTCTAGCACCTGCCCAGAACCGTCAGGAATACACTTTAATATTGTTCCTGACTAATATAAATCCTAACTACCGTCAGGCTTTGACCAGCACGGTTACAACTCTAACTCTCGCAAATAAATCAGATATTAATATTCTCAAACTAATAATATCAAGTCGTCCACTCACCCCAAGTGGGTCACTGACTCACTACCCAACTTGACACCAACACACCTTGAGCACCAATCTCACACGACACCGATGTCACCCAAATCACTGGACGTCTCACTAGACACACGCTAACCTCACTGTCCTGGATCCACGACTCGAATGTCCTGCTCGGCTATCCGGTAGTCCCAGGATACCCAAGCTTATCCGAACTGATAAGCCGGGTCAAAGGGTGCTAGCCAGTTTCGCCGCCGCCGCTTGCTTACCTCAACAATCGGTGCGCGGCCAAATAGCAAATATTTACCCCCCTAGGAAAAAGGCTCGTTACATCCCCCACTTACATCGGGATGAAAAAAAAGAAAACGGCCAAAAAGAAAAAAAATCTTAAACTTCGGCCAAAACAAAATACTCCAACCTCTAACCCAATGGTGAACCCTACACCACAGGTCTCAAACTCAAAACAAATAAAAACTCTTCTACTAGCCACTACCAGCTAACATGGAGCTGAATGATTTGGTATCAGGAACCAGACGGGGATTTCCATTGCAAGGGCCTTCGGGGTCTTCGTCACCAATTTTGACACTGTCTATGCGGCCACCTTGGCCAGAACAGTCATCACCCACGCCCATTCTTACTACCTCGGTCCCACATGTCACCAATCCGAGGTTTCGGATGACATCCATACCCAGAATCATGTCTGTGGTGAGAGTGGGGACGTACAAGGCATCTCCTATCCACCGTCTTCTCGCAGCTTCTCCTGCTAGCCGAAACGAATACTCAGCCTTCGACCGTGTCCCATCTGCCATCCTCAGAGGAGCGGTAATCTTACATGGCTCTATCCCCTGGCGTTGAAGATGTTCGGCGACTCCTCGCCCAACCAAGTTGACGACGGACCCAGTGTCCAGTAACGCCAAAAAAACGCTGCCCATCAGCACAACTTCAACGAAGGGCCTAGAGTCCAAAGTCAGCCGGTCCTCGTCTACTCCACCAACCAGGCTGTTTAGTTTTCCGAGCCCACTCTTCTGAGGTCGTTCGTTTTCGGTGGCCTTGCCCAGTTGACCTCCTGATGTCTGAGCTGGCCTCCCGTTTCCCGCACGACATCCACACTGGTTCACAGTAAGACCGGGTTTCCCACACCCAAAACAGGAGACGGTCCTCAGTTTGCCACAGCCTCTGGCAAAGTGACCAATCTCCTGGCACCTAAAACAACGTACATCCTTTGCACCATCTACCACTTTCCCAGCCATTACGGGCCTTTGTTCACGGATCAAGTTATCGTTAAAATGCACTTCCTGCCCAATCGACTTGGCCTCAAGGGATGGCCTCTGAAAATTATGTCTTTCAACCGCGGCCGTTTCAAAACACTTCTCAGCCTTCTTCTTGGGAACATAGGCGGTTTCCAAAACCAGCGCTACGTTTGGTGAAGGAGGAGGTCGGAAGGCGGCCTTCTCTCGCAAATAGGCCTCGTAGTCTTCAGCCAACTCCACCATCTCGGCCAGGTTGCTGAAATCACGCCGGCGTACCATCAGCTTGTACTCGGGACGCATATTGTTGTAGATCGAGTCCAATCTACCATGCTCCGACAACGTACCACTACGCCTAAGCAAGGTACTTATGGCCACGACATAATCTCGGAAGTGTTCGCCTTCACCCTGTGTCCTTTTCCGGATCTCCTCATCCAAGTTCCTCCAATATCCTGGTGGGAAGAACTGGACCTCAAATTGATACCGGAAAGCTTCGAAGGAATACAGGAGCTCCTTGCAGTTCCTGTACCAAAGAAGTGCTGAACCTTGCAGCAGCTCCGGTAGCGCTCTGAGCAGGTCCTCTGATGATATGGAATAGGACCCCATCAGCTCTTCAAGACGCTCCAGGAATGATACAGGGTCTCTACGGCCATCAAACTTCAAACCCCACTTTCGGACCATGTCACATATCTTGGAGCAGTCCTTCGGCTCCGCCCTGCTGGCCTCATTCGAGAGCATATCCGATCCACGTGGCACCTCCACGCTAGAAGGACGGACTGGTCTCTCCGCATGATCACTAGGTCGCTGCCATCCCTCGGGTCTACTTGGTAACCCAAAGGTTGGCATGGGAGCAGCCACAACAGGGGACGTAGGGTTGGCGGGTCTTTCGAACCCATAGCCGACCTCATTACTCGGCGAGCCTCTCGCCTGTCGCACCACCAATGCCAGATGTTCTCTAAGAGTCCGGGTATCGGTCTCCGAAGACAACCCAAGGATCTCTTTAATCGCCTCTAACTCACTGCTAAGTCCGAATATCTCTCTTTGGTCCGATTCAGTACTACCCAGTACCTGGGGTACGGTTCTCGGGGGGTCAGGAAGTCCCATAGTGGTAATAGCCGGCGGTACATATGTCGGTGCAGCAGCCCCAGCCGTACACAGCCTGTCATCGCTGTACCGACGGGCATTCCGCTGCTTCCAAAACGACGAGAATCTCTGCCGTAATTCTGCAGCAGTCCCAGTGGTCACCAAACCATACTGGTCCATCGTCCTCATGAGCTCCCCTTTCGAGAGGTCATATATCCAACCCACACGACCGTCCCGGGGCTGCGACCCCAAGGACATAGTCGCTGGCGCGGAATAAGTCAGAGACGTTGTCACCGTCGTACCCACGACCGATGAAATAGTCGGCCAAACAGGCGAAGACGCAGGCCACAATGACGACGTCGTCATCACCGACAGTTCCGAGCTAGCCCCAGAACTAGTTGTAACAATAGCAGACGTGATAGGCGTACCGCCTAGCACAGACGTCGTACTCGTAGTCACAACCATATTTAAAATCCAAATACCACGACTAATCCGCCAAAAATAAGAGCGAAACCAATTAAAATATATTTAACACCGTTATAATAAATCAAACCAAATATAGGTGTGAAAGTCAAACTACAAATACACAATAAGGGTTCTCACTCAAATAATATTCAATGATAAAGCTCAATTAATTAGCAAAATAATAAATCAAACCAATTATGGGTGTGAAAGTCAAACCACAAATACACAATAAGGGTTCTTACTCAAATAATATTCAATGATAAGGCTCAATTAATTAGCAAAATTAAAATTACTAACTAATATCTATGTATACAACCACTAAATAAATTAGGGTTCACAACACACCACGCTGTAACAGAAAACAGGTTAGGCCTACCCAACCGACTATAAAATCACAGCAGGTCTGCCTGAAACTCTGCTCAACAGCTCAGGTCCGCAGCCAATCTGCACAAGTCCGCAGCAAATCTGCACAAATAAAATTATTTTGTTCGGGCGCCGTTAATACGTCAGCAACTCGGCACCACTGCCAACCTCAGTCCCTGTTCGCAGGCGCCATCTTGCAACGCGGCCTACGATGGCTGGGTAAAGTTCCAGGGTCTGCGATAAGGTCAGGGAAACCACTAGGCCAAAAGCCGGGTCTAACCGGTATAGGACTGGCTCATACACGGGCACTGTGAACAAGTCAAAAACAAGTCACCAAAACAAACGTGCAATAATCACTACCAGGCCTACGCCGATTCTCCACACTCCTAGGGGGTCGTTGCTGACTACGCAACTCGGGCTTCGTCCTAACTATCCAATAGTTAAGCCCAGAGTGCCTAAAACACGGTGAGTTACACGACGACTTGCCAATAAAAACCACAACGCGTGTTATCACCAGGCGGGGTCTACTAGGCCACTATAGTCCAATACACAACTCTAATGCCCAAGCTAAGAATCAAACAGTTCACTCAATAATCGTACCACATAATAATATACAAGTACCCTATAGGTAGAGTGTATGTGTGTATGTATGTATTTACAGTATAGCCTAGTATGATGTGTAGGTATGTGTATTAGTATGTGTAGGCAATAGATTAGAATCCTTGGTGCAGTTCAAAAAATTGGAATGAATGTAAATTAGTTTAAATTTTATTTTAGCTTTTAAGTGAGTGCTTTTATGTTTATTATTTTTTATATCAGTGCAGTGTTGATTTTATTTAGATAGTGGAAGTGGACTTTGCCAACCAGACAGACGGTCAAATGACTATTGTCTTTTGTGCATAAAAATAATACAATCTGTAAATTTGTAAACGATTCAGAAAAATAAAGCACTGTTATCTATCTATCTATCTATCTATCTATAGGTAGAGTGACTACACTACTAGTAGCTGGTCTCAATAAATACCAAGCCAAACAAGCAAAACTAAATGGCAATTGCACTATTAAAATATTGAGCTACTTAGTAGCAGATAAATAAATATTAAATACGTTCCAAACACTAGATAAACATATTATCTGATAGCCGGTACTCCGCTATCCAAGCTACCAAGCTAACGTGTTGGATTACTAAGCAAGCTGTTCAGGTTAAATTAAAATAATTAAATGATTAATCAATACCAACCCTACTGCTACTACCACTACTGCTACTATATCAACGTTATATTGCTTAGCCGGGCTTCTGTTAATAGGCTAATAAAACTAGCTACTAGCCTACTGGCCTCGTGCTTGATCCAACTACGCACGCTAAATCGTGCAGCCTAGGTTTGTCGGGCCTCAGAGTTATTAGTAATATAACTAACTCTAGGTACAACACAAAATAATATCTACTACAGTCAATTAAATTATATTATTTGCGCTCTAGCACCTGCCCAGAACCGTCAGGAATACACTTTAATATTGTTCCTGACTAATATAAATCCTAACTACCGTCAGGCTTTGACCAGCACGGTTACAACTCTAACTCTCGCAAATAAATCAGATATTAATATTCTCAAACTAATAATATCAAGTCGTCCACTCACCCCAAGTGGGTCACTGACTCACTACCCAACTTGACACCAACACACCTTGAGCACCAATCTCACACGACACCGATGTCACCCAAATCACTGGACGTCTCACTAGACACACGCTAACCTCACTGTCCTGGATCCACGACTCGAATGTCCTGCTCGGCTATCCGGTAGTCCCAGGATACCCAAGCTTATCCGAACTGATAAGCCGGGTCAAAGGGTGCTAGCCAGTTTCGCCGCCGCCGCTTGCTTACCTCAACAATCGGTGCGCGGCCAAATAGCAAATATTTACCCCCCTAGGAAAAAGGCTCGTTACACAATCATAATCAATGTAATGAGTAAACATAACAGTAGTACTAACAATTAATTATTCTTAAGGGTTTCTTCCGTATTTAACAAGATGATATTGTTTATCAACTAGATTCTGCTTGTTTATTAAATCTGTGTAAACATGGGTTGCAACACAGAAAACATACTACCTACTATAACCCAGAATGCCAACCGCATGGTAAAAAGCATTAAGTGTAAAAAGTGTTTTGAGAGAGCTTTGCCTGTCAATTCGTAGGCAGCGCCACCAGCGTTGCTATGCTGAGTGCATGGTTTTTTACCATGCGGTTGGCATTCTGGGTTATAGTAGTATGTTTTCTGTGGCTGCAATCACTTATATAATTTTGTATGGCAGTAGGATGAAATAACAAAAATTGAATACAAAACCAGTGTTTATTTAACATAACTGTCTTTATAACGATTACTAAACGCTCACACAGATCACATGTTACAAAACAAAATGGTCTTTGTCAATTTTTACCTTTATCCCAAGTTTGACTTTTTTGTTCTTTCTACCGTTTCCCTTTTGCAAGGTGATCTTGAAAAAAAAAATGTAGGCCTAATTACATACATACTTGTACCGTACACACATACCGACATACAGATAGTGTCACGGTGCGTGGCGCCTCGCTGGAGCATGCGCATTGAGAGCTTTCCCCCACTACGCCTCGATGTACGGTACAGTCACGTTCAAATACTGAAGTTGTGAACTAGCATCAGCTGTCAAATTAGTTTGCTTTATGTTTACGTTTTTGTATTTTTCTGTCTCTCTCGCAGTGCCTCCCCTACACGCCAAGCACGGTGAAACGGTCTGTACTTGTAGTTATTCCATATGCAACAATTAATTTCTTGTCTCCTTTTAGGAATATCAAATCAAATTATCCTTTATTCATTTTGCACATAAATACAAGAATAGTGTCAATACAATAATAGTGACAAAACATATCTTAAAAATACTGTACAAGAGTCAGTGGAAAAAATCATTTACCTTAAAACAGCATTTATTGCATTAAAACTTAAATAACTGCTTTTTAAACGATTTAAGGGAAGCTGCAGATTTATTCGTAAAACAACACCAGAATAACACCAGTGGGGAGAAGATTTTAAAGTTGAAGATTTGTGTTTAGGGTATAAAATGCAGCTTTTGTGTCGGGTATTATATTTATGACTGTCCGAATTAACAGAAAATTTGGAAATATTTTGTTTCATAAATATTAACAAACTATAGATGTACAGACTGGGAAAGGTAAGAATATTGTTGCTTTTAAATGTATTTTCACAAGAACCCCTAGCTTTGATAGAGTAGGCCTAAATTGTTCTAATGATTCTTTTTTGCTATTTAAAAATTTTTTCCCTTTTGTCGGAATTCCCTCAAAATATTATTCCGTAATTAAGATAAGGATACACATATCCATAGTATACCATCATAAGAGTGGAAATATCAGCTGTTCTAGAATGAATGAGTTACAAAATATGCTTTATTTAGCTTTTTGATGACGGTTTTTAAGTGAGTTTTCCAGGTTAATTTATGATCCACTGTTATTTCAAAAAAATTGGTGCATCTAGCAAGGTTGCAAGATAGAGTAGTGTTTTTGTGCAAAGAATTGTTGTTAACGTATTTTTTAAGTTAATTAAAAGATACTTGGATTGATTTAGTAAAAGTTATCTCTATTTGTTTGGCAGATTCGTAACAATAACATAAATAAATAAAAATTCATATGCTTTAAGAGAGAATTTCCAAGTATTCAATTCCAAATTAATATTTAATACTTACTTGTAAAAAGAAAGGTTGCAACCTCTACTCCATCTTTACGTTCAATTGTATGCAGCGCAACTCTTAACCATTGTATTTTATTAACATTTTGAAACTTAAAAACAAACTAGGCACTAGTTATCACATGTATTTCAAAAACTTAGTCTTTCTCGTAGTAGACGCCAATACAAACAGCCAGGGTGCCAAATCACACATTCGCGCGTCTGACGATTAGCATGTGGCATTAAAAGGCGGGAAATTAAATGTGGGAAATGAAGGAGGATAATTAAGTAAACTTGTAAAGGCATTTCAATAAAAGTAATCATTTACAACAAAGGAAACTTAAAAACAATCTAATTACATTACGCATCATAATTATTAATCCAATCATATTAAAAAAAACTTCCAGTGTTTGTATGTAGTCGCATGGTTGTTGCTCAGTTCTTGCCCAGTCAGCACCTGCGCGTCTATGGATACTCTCTCGCATCACACTCGTGTGTGCGACCGGATTTCAAACCACAGTGCTTATGGACAGCGCGCAATCCAGTAGTTATATATCGATGGTGAGAACAGCGTTTTAGCAAATTCCCCATAATAGGGAATAAACTATTACTGTAGGTCTCATTGTAAGACCTGGACCCAAGACCGATTTACTTTTTTGTTTTGAGGTCACTAGAGGCCAAAACACCATCCATTCAAATTCATAATATATATATATATATTTACACATATATATTTATACTAGTAGTACGCTTATTCTGCGCGTAACGGGATGAGTGAACATGAGCGCAATAATGAAAGAGTCCAGCAGTCCACCCACACCTAGCATACTTACCGGTGTCACTGGTGAACACAATAATGTTATTTGTATGGGCAAATCAACCCATGAGTCGGGGCAAATAATGGTGAGTCGTTGGCTCAGTCGGTAGCGTCACGCAGACTTCGGGCCCAAGGCAGTGATGTCGTGGGTTCGGATCCTGGTCACTGCCACTAAATTTTATCAGTACAGTTCACCTTTGTCCTGTACCGGCTCACCCCTTGCTTTGCTGTAAACGATCCACGCACGGGCGCTTAGTCTATGTGGACGGGCTAATGCAAGGTTAAAATACCCCCGCCGCAGCAAACCTGCAGACTAAGCGAATTTCCATTTGACTGATTGGATTTACACTGAAATGTCTACTTAAAAATTTAACATTTATTCCCGATTTAAATAGAATTAGTTTAAAAAGTACTTAGGTTTGCTGCATCAGGGAGGGTAAAACTGTTTTTGTTTTTTTTTTTTTGTAAAATGCTAATAGTTAGTAAGAAATAAAAAATTTTCCAAATTCGATCAAAATATGTTCATAAACAAGCAAACTACAACAGTTTACTTATTCTCCATAAGAATAACATGGGAATTTTAAATTTACAATTTTTTGAAATTCTCTCCGTAACCATTAGGCGCATAATAACGCTTCAATATTCTAAATTATTTGTTTTTTTAAGCTCTACAAAATGGTTTAGAAAGAAATTGCAAAATTTTATGTTTTTTGAGTCAAAAATGGGAAAAACCTATTTTTACCCCATAAAACCCCCCATAAACCCCCGTTTCCATGGTCCGATCATGCTGGATCGCGAACTCGTTCGAATAAACGTAGGTTTACACGTTTGTACCAAATTTCATCAAAATCGGATCATTTTTGCTCGAGTTATCGTGCTAACGGACACATATATATATATATATATACTCGCCTTTGGCTCGCTGGGGGCTCCGCCCCCAGGCCCCCTAGCTGTTAGTCGTCATTCAGAAATTTAGGAAGGGGTGAGAGGCCATCACCAAGAAGCCGGAGAAATTTCAAGCCCGTAGCACACCTAGAAGTGGTCTAGAAAGCACTCTCCGCATCTATAAATTCTTTGTGGGGTTGTAATAGCGAAAATCGATATTGAAGTAATAACCATTTCACAAAATATTCGAGTAGATTGATAAGTAGAGAATAGTTAAGCATTATATTAAGTAAATAGTTCATCGTAAATATTCATGTATATGTTTATGAAAATAGATGAAGTTATTTTTGTTTCCCTGTCAGTTAGTTACAAACTGTATGGCATATCCAGTTCCGCCACGGGGAGGCCAGGAAACGTAGGAACCATATTAATTTACAATTATTTATATTAACAGTTATAGTATTTCAAGTAAAGAGATGTTAGTAAATATTTATAAATTTATTAATGAAAATAGATCAAGTAATGTTTGTTTCCCTGTCGGTTAGCCATAAACTGCAAGGCATATCCAGTTCCGCCACGAGGAGGCCAGGAAACGTCGGAACCATATTTACAATTATTAACACATGTACAAGTCAGTAAAATTTTGTATAAGATAAGTAGATTGATAAGTGAATAAGTTGATAATAGTAAAGTGTTATATTAATAAAATAGATTATAGTAGATATTCATGTATATATTTATGAAAATAGATCAAGTAATGTTTGTTTCCCTGTCGGTTAGCCATAAACTTTATGGCATATCCAGTTCCGCCACGAGGAGGCCAGGAAACGTCGGAACCATATTTACAATTATTTACAAATGTACAAGTTAGTAAACGTTACTAACTAGGTACCTAAAGAAATATAAACAAAAACTTAACTAACTAATAAAAAGAAGAAAAAAATATATACAACAACGGGGACTTTTGATAAGGCAGGCCCCCTATCATACTGCCAAACTAAAATACTAAAAACACACGAAAAACGACTTATTTCTAAAGAAAAAACCAAAAGAAAATATATACAACAACCTACAGCTAAAGTCAAGTCAGGGAAAGTCAAGTCAGGGTTAGAGGAGGAGATCGTCATACACGATATTCTTCGCGTATGCGATTCCACCTTGGACACGGTCGGGACGGACAAGGACGACTATATGGTCTGGATGCCTGACTCTACTGAGCAGGACGTACAACTGACCATGAGTGAAACAGTCACTGCGAAGATCGACTCCGACGCGATCAATCGTCTGGCCCTGGCTTTTGTGGCCAGTCATGGAATATGCCAGCATGAGAGGAAACTGAAGACGGCGGACACGAAGCGGTGACCCCTCGACGAACGGGAAAACGAATTGAATCCGGGGAATACAAATCGGATCATGTTGTCCAGGGAGTCGCACTGTGATCAGACGAGGTCTTATTGCAGTCACGATCACTTTAGTGCCGTTTACGAGTCCGCTGTCAATGTTCAAGTTCCTCATGACGAGACACACGGAGCCAATCTTGAGTCGCAGGACATGGTCTGGTACACCCTTGCCAGTAGCTTGGTTCAACAAGTGAACGTCTACATCCATACCATCGTCGTTCTCCTTGTCGACGGAATCCGCACTCCTCAACTCATGAACGACGCCGTCCATCAGGTTGAGAACGGTGTTGTTGATCTGCTGGACATTGGCGTTCATGGTTGAAAGAATGGACCTGCCAGCAATTCTGTCTGTGTGTTGTAGGTCACAAGCAGGGAACACAAACTCGATCAAGTCGGGAAGGGATGTCACGTATTTTACACCGGACAGTGGGATCAGGGAAACAGAGTCACGGCCTTCCCTAAAAGGAACAGATGTAATTGTTCCATTGCCTACTTGAAGGAGGAAGTCAGAGTAGGCAGTGGACCCAGAAGTCCGGTGAGGAGTGGAGAGAGAAAAGATTTTGAAACTTGACCACAGAGATGACGCACAAAGTGATACACAGGCAATGTCGGCCGGAGTACGAGCCTTGGCAACAACTGGTGCGATCTGACGGAAATCTCCGCAGCAGATAAAGATCTTATTCCCGAATGGCTCAGGTGAATTCATGAGGTCACGCAGAGATCTGTCGATGATTTCAAAAATGTACCGGTGAGCCATCGGGGCCTCATCAAAAACTATGAGCTGTGCGGCTCTGATGAGTTCTGCCCGCTGAGATCCGTTGGTCAAGTTCCAATATCCAGTGCCATCGCCGAGATCGAGTGGTAGCCGAAACATGCTATGTGCTGTCGTGCCACCAGGCAGATTACCAGCGGCAATGCCGGAGCTAGCGACAGCCTCTTAGAAAAGATAATTGGCTTTATTTTTTGGGGTTCAGTAAGTGAAGAAAAATTTGGTTTTTGAATATATTTTTTTTTATTTGTAATCACCACTTTGGTGCAGTTTTTAATCAGTTCTATTTGGGGGTTCAGTGTTTTTGGGACATCAGTGAAGGGCTAAAATGCCGTAAATGTGAAGTTTTTCAGTGTTATTTTGTGTGAGTCTATGCGTCATGTGCGGGTTGCACGTGAGTTCGATATGTGTTCGTGTTTGGTTACACGAGTGTTCGATGCGTCATGTGCGGGTTGCACGTGAGTTCGATATGTGTTCGTGTTTGGTTACACGAGTGTTCTATGCGTCATGTGCGGGTTGCATGTGAGTTCGATATGTGTCCGTGTTCGGTTACACGATTGTTCTAAGCGTCAAGTGCGGGTTGCACGTGAGTTCGATATGTGTTTGTGTTCGGTTACACGAGTGTTCTTTGCGTCATGTGCGGGTTGCACGTGAGTTCGATATGTGTTCGTGTTGGGTTACACGAGTGTTCTATGTGTCATGTGCGGGTTGCACGTGAGTTCGATATGTGTTTGTGTTGGGTTACACGAGTGTTCTATGCGTCATGTGCGGGTTGCACGTGAGTTCGATATGTGTTCCTTGAGTTTATTGTGTGTCGTGTTTGGAAGCACGAGAGTTATTGCGTTACGTGCTGGATGCACGAGGTATTATGTGTTGTGCTGGCTGCACAGGGTTTTCATTTGTTATGTGCTGGGAGCACAAGATGAATTTTTGTTATGTGCTGAGTGCATAATGTATTTTGGTGCTGTATGCTATGTGCTAGCTGTACAAGGTTTTTATTGGTCCTGTGCTGGATGCACATGTGTAATGTGTGTTTCAGATGTTGTTGCTGTGCACAAGTGTGTGTATTTGCCTGGTTAAATTTGTGTTGAATCTGGGATCTTGTAGTTCCCAGGTTTCTCGAAGATGCGATTCTTTGGTTGCAGACCTGCTATTTCCACTCTAGAGTGTATATTGTGCGAATAATGTGGCAGACACATGTTGTCAAACTAGTCTGTTTCAGCTCTTTATGCGCAGTAGATGCAGTGAATAATGGATCAATAGATTATATTTTGTAGAAGTAGTATGAGGGATAATTAATTATTTGTAGTGTATTATGGTGTATTGTTTTAGAAATATATTTGAGCTTAGACTTTAATTTGATAGTAATATATTTTTTTTCAGATGGGGATTTTTACAAATGGTTAATACTGTTAATGATTAGAGTAGGTGTTCATGTTGATATTTCAGAGTATAGCACGAGCAAAGTTGCGGTGAGAGAAGTCAGCATGTTTGTAGGCTGAGGAATGCTGAGTGTGGTGTAAATGGCCTCTCTGTGACCTGACCTTGCTGAGTGCTGGCCGTGTTTTGTTACAATGTTTACCTTTTAATACGGATGCTCTAGAGTTTGCTTTGGGAAATCAGCAATGCATGAATGTTTTATTTTGGGAACAAATTTTTGTTTTTACAGGTGATAGATTGTTGGATAAATTTTAAAAGGGAAATTGGTTTTGCTTATGGGTTAGTTTGTAACGATTTGGGCCCAAATCATTTTTTTTTCAGCAATCATGTTTTTGAATTTTTATCAGAGAATTACACATGCAATTTTTCAAGTTCATTTTCTGAATTTATGTATTGCCTTTTAAGTTTTTGAAGTATGTGATTTAAAAATGTAGCCTACTGAAGTAAAATGTTTCACTTGTTTTAACACCAAAGCAAAGTAGGGAGTGATTTGAAATGTTTGTTTAGCTATTATTTTTTATAGTAATAAATTTTAGTTGTGTTTTTAAAGATACTAAGGAAAATTGAATTTGATTCGGGAGATGATTTTGTTTTGTTAGGTAAGAGATAAATCGCATGACTCCCCGAAAATAACTGTATTGGGAAATAATGTTTTAAATGTTGCAATAGTGTCCTTTAGTGAATTTAATAGTCTCACAAAATTTAAAGACAAAGACAGATTATGTATTAAAAGAATATTTTATTGAGATATATTTTGTTGTTTAGATTTTTAATTATCAGGGACTTAAATGGGAGACAAATTGAATATTTTTGTTTATTCAGAATTAAATTAAATTATACTAGAAATGAAAGACTGTTCCATCATTTATTGTTTTAAATACTTTGAAAAAGGTTATATTTGAAGAATTTGAAGTAAATCAATCTGAAATTATTTATAATGTTTTGTTATTTCATCGTATAGGCCTATGATTTGTTAAGGTAACACATTCCAAACACTTCTCTTAGTTTCAATAATTTTTGTTTTAATGTTGGTTGTGTTGTTTTGTTCTTAATGTGAGTTTGAGAATTTCTTTAAAAGTCTAGGGTTTTTTTATAAATTATATGTTGTATTTGTGAGTTATATGTTTGTGTAGGCTTCCTATTTACCCATCCCCACTGACCAACTGTATACAAGGCTACAAGAACTTCATGATTTGCTGTTTTATCTTCAACATCGTGATCCGAGGAAGAGACTTTGTCAAACTCAATGAATACTGGGGAAAAGCAGCTGGTGGCAAGGGCTTTTAAGAAGAGGAGCACTTCAGGCTGCAGTACACTCAATCAATGGCAAAAGCAGTCCAACATCATCGTCAACCAAAGTCGATTCATCATCAATGTTGTCAAGGAACGCTGGATGGACTACAGACTATCGACACCGAAGTGGGAGACATCGCAGAAGACATGGCTGTGGTCAAACATCTGAAGACCAACGACTGTTCGAGGAGGCTTTATCGACGCAACTGCTGAGGAAGTCCGCGAACAGTTGGTCAGTTCTTCCCCTCCTAAACCTTATTTTAATTTTGTTTAGGTACAATTTTAAAAGATTTTAATCAGTTTTTGTTATTAATTTTTTTTTCTCTCTGAGTGGATGTATCTATGTAGTTGAGACGCTGGGGACATCGTCTGGAGGAAATGGGGGGATGTAATGGAAGGGATCGAATATTGTAAAGAGGAAGTGTTTGGCAATGTTGTGTGAGTAGGCTGGTAGTGTTGTTAAACAATAACTTGTTGTGCTGACCTACTGAAGGCTGTTGCTTTAAGTAGGCCAGTGCACTTGATCAAGGGGTCAGTTTTGGTGGGTAGTGTTTGTGAGGTGCACCGGAGGACAGGGTCCTGCTGGGGAGCTGGAGCCCAAGGCCCTTGGCTTTGGGTCCAGGTAAGAAAATGTTAAGGGTTTTCAAAATTGGGGTTTAGTGTCTTTTCCAAATTGGGGTTTAAGTTACTAAATTATTTATACAGTTCCAGTCTACTCTACCTTTGTGTTCTTTGTGTTGTTTTGAGTATTTAATAAAATTGGGTTTTGTAAGCGAGTGCTGAGTTTCATTCCTGAGCTACGTCACCCAAAGTAACAGTACGTATTCCAAGGGGAATACGACCGTTACAATAGCGACCTGGTTACGACTACGGACGTAAGCGAGGATTACGTGTATTAGGAATGTCTTGCCGTAGCCTCCGGGTCCGTCAAGGAAGATCAATTTTGTTGATCGACGATCGACTTGGCCCTGTAGTAGAGACCGAACATAATCGAAGACCGCCCTCTGGTCGCGGGAAAGTTTAGGTTCCCACTCATCTACAAGTGATCTCTGACGATTTTCACCGTACATGAGAAGTTCCCTCCCCAGTTCGGTCGTGTCGTCGTCTACAGTAGGGAGACCGTGATCGGCCAAGCAGGATCCCTGACGTCGAAGGCTTCGATCGATCTCAATCAGAGCCAGCTTGTACGCAACCTCGTGATCAAGAGGATTCCGCTCCAAATGGTCTTCGCACAATGCGTCACGGAAAGCATCCCACAAGAGGGCCGCAGGAGCTCCCATGTTGCACAGAAGGACAAAGAAAGAGCGGAGCCTCGGGCCGACCATGAAGCGAGCTGCTTCCTTGAGGGCTTGGTGGTACTCGTCCTCGTCCTCAACCAAACCGAGGGTGCGCGCAACCTGTTGATATGTCGTGCAACCATCACCACCACGAGCAAGCAGGTCGGCGTATCCCCGGCACGGAATGACCATCAAAAGGAGCCTAAGAAAGTACTGCTCGCTTCTGTTTGGCGAGACCCAGAAGAGACGACAGATCTTTTGACCACGCTTTCTTGAGGTAAGGAAATGCTTGCCGTCTGGATGGTCGTACACCTCAGCATTACTAGGGCGTTTGTTATGAATAACGTACTGCTCGAAAAAAGACTGGTAGGTTAAATCGTCGAATACTGAGTCAAGAGGCCTATTGAAATACAAGAGCAGGTCAGAGGTAGCTCCAGAAGTGGCGTGTGTCAAGTTGTTAGGGCGGAAGCACACAGTCTGTTTTCCCTCTAGGTGGACAGGGAGACAATCGACTGTGGGCTCAGACTTTGAGATGGGAAAGTCCAAGAGACGCCAGCATGCATCGCTGGCTCCCACCATACGCTTCGTGACGTAGTGCTCAACTTCATCGTCTTGTTTACTAAGAGGAGTAACTTTGACGTTCTGAAGCGAGCCACCCTTCATGAGGTATTTAAACAGATACTTGATCACACGACGAGTGGAAGCTACCTCCAAGTTGATGTGTGCCTCGTATTTAAGTAGTAATGCCGAGTTGTACGGCACGACCCAGCCGTCATGTACAGGAATCGATTTGTTTCTTGAAGTTATACTCCCCTCGTTACCATAATCACGTTGATATTTTACAAAGCCCCTCTCGTCTACATGGGTTGATTCACAGGGTGGTTTGGGGAAAAATTTAGAACAGCTGCCTTTGGCAGTGTCCCAGCAAGGGAAGTCGGTCCTGTGATCCGTACCACAAGGTCCGTGGATCATGTGACGCAGAACCAACGCCCTTAATCGGCCTCCTGCCTCCTCCGGAGATGGAATGTCAGCGCGGATGAGGGAGTCTATGTCGGAAGCCTGCACAGGTCCATCGCCTTCGATTTTAAACACGATGTGGGCATGTGGAAGGCCCCGCATCTGCATCTCGATGACGTGGACTATGTAGACAGACCGACCGAACATAGCTCCGCTGCGCAGATCGCGGAGGAGTTCCAGCAGTTTGATATAGAAAACTCTGCAGGCCGTGCTGGGATCACTGCGACCGCTATTTCGAGGACAGGCTTTTTTGTTCTCCTCCCAAGTCGCACTATACGTGAATGTGAGAAAAAATGTGGGGAAGCCGAGACGTGAGACCAATGCCATAGCATTCTCGTATCGAAGTTTCATGTATCTCGGCCCCCCGGTAAACGAACTTGGGAGGTAAACCTTTCCAGCTTGTACCCCACCCTCCCCCTGAACGGTCTCGTCATTGTTAATGTCGTTGAGGACCTGACGTCCACCACGATTCGCCGCTTCAATCTCATCCAACGGCCCTATCCTCATGGCATTTTCAGCTGCCTTCGTCTGCGTGAACTTGATGTAGTTGAGCTTCTCGTCCTCGTATCTGGCATACATTTCAACCTGCCAAGCTTGAGACAGTCGGCCGAGGTGTGAGAAACGAGGCTCAGACAGCAGAAGACAACGGGAGTAGTCATACTGGGACAACTTATTGTTAAAATTGTCGCGGCGTCCAATATGCCAGCCCAAAGTTCCTTGAGGATAGAGCAGAGGGTACTGGAAGGGCTCCATGAGAGGACTAAAAAGGTTGATAGAAGTGGGTCTTCCGGATCCAACTTTCCAAACGGAAAGCTTGCGGGGCTCGTACACTGTATCGTCGGTGCTTATGACAGCGTGCACCTCAACGCCTGTTTGCCTGTCGCCTAGAACGGGACCATGGGTAGATCTACTTGTCACTTGGAAATCCAAGTGTGCGTTCACAGCTGGCTCACTACCCAAACGCCGATAGTGAGCGACGTATGGATTCTGCTGTGACAGGTATCGAGTGATCGAGTCAACAACGTCACCGTCAAGTGATCTACCCAAGGCAATATTCCGCCGTTCTTCACCGTCGTCGATGTAAAGACGGGAGCGATTCACAAACTGAACGTCCCCAGTCTTGGTGGTGAACTTTTGACCGGGGTCGGACAGGTTGTATATCTGGTGGTACATTCGACCTTCGATTTTAAAGAAAGCCAGACCACTGGGGTGTCTGTACCCACCAGATACTTCTAAGGCACTAAACGCAAACAGGTCGTTGTAGGCACGAGCCCTGTCGAGAAAACGACGATCAGAATAGAAGACTGCATCAAGGGGACTTAGATCAAGGACGTTATATGCCCCTTGTCCGCAACACCACTTCTTCCTACTCTTTTCCTCCTCAAAAAGTGGAGCGCCACAGTGTATGCACTTGAAAATATCACTGTCCCAAAGACTAATTATTTTAAGACTGTAAGCTGAGATATCATTTAACAAGTCCCCCTTCCAAGACCCCATTGGACCGTGATCAGAAATGCTTCGAGCAAGTGAAGCTGGCAAGTGGCGAAGTTCGGAAAACAAAGGATTATGTAGCCGGAAAATCTGCACCCTTTGTCGAGAGGCATCAGGATTTCGTTGGCTATATCGACCAACCGCCTCTCTGTTGACCTCAGGGTGACTCTGGCTGTAACGCTCAACAGCTGCCCTGTTGACCTCAGGGTGCGTTTGGCTATAACGGCCAACTGCAGCCCTGTTGACCTCAGGGTGCGTTTGGCTATAACGGCCAACTGCAGCCCTGTTGACCTCAGGGTGCGTTTGGCTGTAACGCCCAACAGCCGCTCTATTTACCTCAGGGTGATCTTGGGAGTATTGCTTTTTGTCATCCCTGATTTGATCAGAGTGTGTCTCCCTATACTTCTTTTTAGCCGCATTCACTTGCTCTTCCCTTGTGGTTTCCAAAGTTTTCGGACGTCCACGTTTGGCTTTTTTAGGTCTTCCGGGGCATTTTTTAGGGGCAGAAACTGTCTGGGAGGGGGGAATAGGTTGTGGATCATTATCGATACGTTCGATCGACCGGACAGTGGAGTCAATTGAAAACCTAAGTTTCATGATGCTGTACTGTCCGCCGACGAACGCACAATTCACCAATAAAAGTGAGGCTAGTGTAGGGAAACTCCCACATACGAATAACCTAGCCTTATTTTTATCCGATTCAATGTCTCTACGGCGGGTTTCATTCACGGCGTGTGAATCAAATAAATAGAAATGATCTTGGTGACGCCAAAATGCAACAGTCACCAGTTGCCCCGTGAAAAGAAACCCGCCGTCGAGAGAATCAGCGGGCATGGCATTCTCCAAACTGGATGATAAAGACTTGACCGCCTCATCCAAGCCATCAACACAAGTCGGGTACAACCCGTTAGAAACATGCGTAATTTCCTCAATGGAAATCTGTTTCTCCGCAATATCAAATGTCCTGGACAGTTCCTCGGGGAACAGGAACCTGTCAACAACGCAAAACTCACGGCGAGATTTCGCATATAGGCGATCGCCGGCCATGAGTATTTCGTCGATGGCGGATGAACTGAAACCTCCGCAGAACACTTGCCAGGCAAGGGCACAAGCTGCATTGGCCACGCACTGAGCGTTGTTACTATCAGTGAATCGTGGATCTCCCTGATGGAAAGAACCAGCAGCTACACAAGTGTAATCCATGCTTTCAAACCAATTTAAAACAAATAATTGTGTATCGCAAATTGGCAAAAAGCACAAGTCCAAATAATAGGATTAAGTGATGGTGAATCTTTAATAACCCAGTAACCTTGTTATAAAAATCAGGGTCTACCTTGCATGAAATGGGGTAGTAGGTTTCTTTTTTTTATGTTGTTTGTAATAGTACAGAGAAGCTAAATCCAAATTTTCGACCTCGGCGACCTTCCGGATCACCTCCAAAAAGCTAAAAAATCGGCAGAATTACGCAATATTTTTACGTTTGTCCGATTTTGACCCTGAAGCATCACTTTTTCATAAAGAACAACCATAATCATTTTTAAAGTATATTAAATTACCTATCATATAAGACCAAAATGGTTATTACAGGCTTAATAGTTTTCAAGATATGACTCCGCAAACAACGGCTAAAATTACCAAATTTTGAATTTTTTTAAGTTTGGCTAACGTTAACCTTTAAGCATAACTTTATCGTTATTTTTCATTAAAACAACCATAATTACTTTGAAACTGCATTAAATTACTCACAATTTAAGACCAAAATGGTGATTATAGGCCTAACACATTGAGAGATATGCCTCTTCAAGGTTTATAAAATCTTCCATAAATGTTGGTATTTTAAGATTCAACTTTCTTTTAAATTAAACTGTTTACAACATAGAAATACCTAATAACGGCTTAAATACTATGATTTTTAATACAGATATGGCTTTTGTAATAGCATAAAGATTGTATAAAAGGATTGCAATCGTATTTTTTCCAAATAAACCCCATTTAAGGGGTCAAAAACATTACTTTAATTAATTAATTTGGCCTAACACATTTTGTGTCTTAAACTTTGAAATGCTTAAAATTGGCTTAAATATTATAATTTTGAATACAATTATGGCTTTTTTAATTGCATAAAAAGCGTATAAAATGAATACAACTATAAGATATACAAATAAAGCTCATTTAATAGGTGAAAAACATTACGTAAACATTGATTTTGCGTAACAGATTTTCTGATTTCAACTTTAAAATGGCAAAAAAGCTAAAATTTAATAATTTTGAATCGGATTATGGTATTATAAATTACACAAAGAGTATATAAATGGAATACAATTCTTACTTAGAAATAAAAATCATATTTAATGAGTGAAAAACATTACGTAAACAAAATACTCAAATTATTTTTACTAACATTTTACTTTATTTGTTTATTTCCTTGCAGTTTATATATTTTTAACGCTTGAAAATGCTTTATTACACTAAAGGACTATATACTTAATGGTATAGAACCAATTTAGACTATAAAAAGTCAATAGTTTGCTTCATAATTAAAAAACAAAGTCAGATTTACAAGAATTTAAGCGAGTTTTGTTGTGCAAACCATACATTACTTGTTAATATTTTTCAAATTAATCACTATTGACTTTTTAAAACCTCATATATCAAAAGAGTACTAGTTGGAGCAAGGTAAGAAACCAAAAAATACCAATAAAAACCTATAGTTTACGCAAGAATTAAGTTTTAACACAGGAAAGAGGTAAAGACCACGCAGAGTGCCAAGGGGACTATGGACACCTGTCACTATTACCTACAAACAACCATGATATGACTCATGATGACATACAGTTTTTGGTCAGATATTGTAGATATTTGAATTATATACATCCTTCAGTTAATCCCATACTGATGGGTTGAAGCGTTCAAAAGTTATAGGACTTTGAAATTTAAAATTGAGACCACTTTTTTCACCCAAAAAATCATATTATTAGTCTTATTTTCAATTAAATTCTCGAAATTTGTTACAATTTGTCCTCTTGATTTAATGCTTAAAGGTATAGCATACCTAAAGGTTGTTTAGTCTTATTCTTATCAAGAAATTGTTAAAATTCATAAGCATGCAGGCAGGCAGATCCAGTGTAAGAGTTCCTTATCTATTATCACGCTCATGTAAGGATACCTATACCCATGTCCTTCTAGTGTCAGTGCTGTAGTTTGAACAAGTTGGTCCTTCCTCCCACTACTGCTCAATTCATACAGCACAGACAGGACAGGAGGTCCTGAGGAGTGCCAGTAAATCCTAGCATAAAAGAAGTAATATATTGCATGGCAGAACGACAGCAAAGTTGAAACCTTTTTTCACTGTTGCATCTTCATTCTTTATATCAATTCCTCTTGATAGTACTGTATAAACATTTTAATTACAATAGATTTCTTCCATAAAAAACTTATAATATGTTGTTCAAATGAAATAAATTTGTTTATAATCTTATTATGTTTCTTTTATAAAATTTGATCAAATTGAACAACTTGAATCTTAAAATACAAACATTTATGGGAGATTTTATGAACCTTGAAGAGGCATATCTCTCAATGTGTTAGGCCTATAATCACCATTTTGGTCTTAAATTGTGAGTAATTTAATGCAGTTCCAAAGTAATTATGGTTGTTTTAATGAAAAATAACGATAAAGTTATGCTTAAGGGTTAACGTTAGCCAAACTTTAAAAAAATTCAAAATTTGGTAATTTTAGCCGTTGTTTGCGGAGTCATCTCTTGAAAACTATTAGGCCTGTAATAACCATTTTGGTCTTATATGATAGGTAATTTAATATAATTTAAAAATGATTGTGGTTGTTCTTTATGAAAAAGTGATGCTTCAGGGTCAAAATCGGACAAACGTAAAAATAGTGCGTAATTCTACCGATTTTTAAGCTTTTTGGAGGTGATCCGGATGGTCGCCGAGGTCGAAAATTTGGATTTAGCAACTCGGTACTATTACAAACAACATAAAAAAAGAAACCTACTACCCCATTTCATGCAAGGTAAAATGCGTTAGGTTACTGGATTATAACAGGTATAGTCAAATTTGGTAGCAAAAATAAGAGCGAGAACCAACTCATTGTACTGCATTACCCACCAGGTATAGTCAAATTTGGTAGCAGAAATAAGAGCGAGAACCAACTAGATGTACTGCTTTACCAATAATCAGCCATTATTAATTTTTTGGGGGAAATGAGTAAAATAAAAAGTAATCTAAGGACAATACAAAGCATTAATAATATTTGAAGAAAAAAAAATTACGGAGGAAAGAAAAGTGAGAAAAACATTAAAGGTTAGAAATAAATTTGCCAAATTTTGGGGAGTAAAATTTGAAAATGAGATTTTTGCAAATTTAACTATTAATTTAGGATCCCATACTACAATACTACCATATTACACGTCTCTAGCGCGTTTCTATACGATTCGGATGACCATAACAAAGTCATTAAATTTCAATTTTATTCTCCATAAGAATAACATAGGGCTCGTAAAAACTTTCAAATTTTGACATTAAACCTAAGTTTTGGTGGTTAAGGAGTAAAGTTACGAAAAACCTGTAATGAGTAAAATTTAAAGTAAAGAAAGGAGAATACAAAGCAATAATAATATTTGAAAAAATTAATTATTTAAGTATGAAAAAATAGCGAAAACCGGTAAAGATTTGAAAGAAATTTACCAAATTTTGAAAGTAGGGCGTTTTTTGAGGGTTAAGGAGTGCGATTTTCGGAAAACGCCTAAGAGGGTTTTGTATAAAATTTAATTCCTGTTCCTGGATATACTTTCAAATCTTTTCTATCTCTTACCGTTTTCGAGCTATAGCCCTTGGAAAAAAACGTGTTTTGTCGTTTTCAGAGGTCCGCCATTTTGGATTTTTAGGGTGGTTAAAACTTGAAAATGGGACTTTTGCGAATATCACCGTTAGTTTAAGATCCCATACTACAATACTACCTAGTTTCAAGTCTCTAGCACGTTTCTAAGAGGTTTATTTTATCTTACTAATGTTGGCAATTTTCAATGCTATTTCCCATAAGAATAACATGGGGGGGAAATTCGAGATTACGGGGGGGTTAATGTTAAAAAATGCAACTTTTTAGGATTTTCCCGTGGGTTGGGGCCCAAGACCTACAAGTGTGCCAAATTTCAGATCTCTAGCTATTCTAGAAGTGCTCAAACATTTGTATCCCCCGTGAGTGAGTGAGTGAGTGAGTTACACATCGGGCTGTATAGTTATTGTAACAATGTATTTAATGTAACAGAAAACAGGTTAGGCCTACCCAACCGACTATAAAATCACAGCAGGTCTGCCTGAAACTCTGCTCAACAGCTCAGGTCCGCAGCCAATCTGCACAAGTCCGCAGCAAATCTGCACAAATAAAATTATTTTGTTCGGGCGCCGTTAATACGTCAGCAACTCGGCACCACTGCCAACCTCAGTCCCTGTTCGCAGGCGCCATCTTGCAACGCGGCCTACGATGGCTGGGTAAAGTTCCAGGGTCTGCGATAAGGTCAGGGAAACCACTAGGCCAAAAGCCGGGTCTAACCGGTATAGGACTGGCTCATACACGGGCACTGTGAACAAGTCAAAAACAAGTCACCAAAACAAACGTGCAATAATCACTACCAGGCCTACGCCGATTCTCCACACTCCTAGGGGGTCGTTGCTGACTACGCAACTCGGGCTTCGTCCTAACTATCCAATAGTTAAGCCCAGAGTGCCTAAAACACGGTGAGTTACACGACGACTTGCCAATAAAAACCACAACGCGTGTTATCACCAGGCGGGGTCTACTAGGCCACTATAGTCCAATACACAACTCTAATGCCCAAGCTAAGAATCAAACAGTTCACTCAATAATCGTACCACATAATAATATACAAGTACCCTATAGGTAGAGTGACTACACTACTAGTAGCTGGTCTCAATAAATACCAAGCCAAACAAGCAAAACTAAATGGCAATTGCACTATTAAAATATTGAGCTACTTAGTAGCAGATAAATAAATATTAAATACGTTCCAAACACTAGATAAACATATTATCTGATAGCCGGTACTCCGCTATCCAAGCTACCAAGCTAACGTGTTGGATTACTAAGCAAGCTGTTCAGGTTAAATTAAAATAATTAAATGATTAATCAATACCAACCCTACTGCTACTACCACTACTGCTACTATATCAACGTTATATTGCTTAGCCGGGCTTCTGTTAATAGGCTAATAAAACTAGCTACTAGCCTACTGGCCTCGTGCTTGATCCAACTACGCACGCTAAATCGTGCAGCCTAGGTTTGTCGGGCCTCAGAGTTATTAGTAATATAACTAACTCTAGGTACAACACAAAATAATATCTACTACAGTCAATTAAATTATATTATTTGCGCTCTAGCACCTGCCCAGAACCGTCAGGAATACACTTTAATATTGTTCCTGACTAATATAAATCCTAACTACCGTCAGGCTTTGACCAGCACGGTTACAACTCTAACTCTCGCAAATAAATCAGATATTAATATTCTCAAACTAATAATATCAAGTCGTCCACTCACCCCAAGTGGGTCACTGACTCACTACCCAACTTGACACCAACACACCTTGAGCACCAATCTCACACGACACCGATGTCACCCAAATCACTGGACGTCTCACTAGACACACGCTAACCTCACTGTCCTGGATCCACGACTCGAATGTCCTGCTCGGCTATCCGGTAGTCCCAGGATACCCAAGCTTATCCGAACTGATAAGCCGGGTCAAAGGGTGCTAGCCAGTTTCGCCGCCGCCGCTTGCTTACCTCAACAATCGGTGCGCGGCCAAATAGCAAATATTTACCCCCCTAGGAAAAAGGCTCGTTACACAATCATAATCAATGTAATGAGTAAACATAACAGTAGTACTAACAATTAATTATTCTTAAGGGTTTCTTCCGTATTTAACAAGATGATATTGTTTATCAACTAGATTCTGCTTGTTTATTAAATCTGTGTAAACATGGGTTGCAACACAGAAAACATACTACCTACTATAACCCAGAATGCCAACCGCATGGTAAAAAGCATTAAGTGTAAAAAGTGTTTTGAGAGAGCTTTGCCTGTCAATTCGTAGGCAGCGCCACCAGCGTTGCTATGCTGAGTGCATGGTTTTTTACCATGCGGTTGGCATTCTGGGTTATAGTAGTATGTTTTCTGTGGCTGCAATCACTTATATAATTTTGTATGGCAGTAGGATGAAATAACAAAAATTGAATACAAAACCAGTGTTTATTTAACATAACTGTCTTTATAACGATTACTAAACGCTCACACAGATCACATGTTACAAAACAAAATGGTCTTTGTCAATTTTTACCTTTATCCCAAGTTTGACTTTTTTGTTCTTTCTACCGTTTCCCTTTTGCAAGGTGATCTTGAAAAAAAAAAAATGTAGGCCTAATTACATACATACTTGTACCGTACACACATACCGACATACAGATAGTGTCACGGTGCGTGGCGCCTCGCTGGAGCATGCGCATTGAGAGCTTTCCCCCACTACGCCTCGATGTACGGTACAGTCACGTTCAAATACTGAAGTTGTGAACTAGCATCAGCTGTCAAATTAGTTTGCTTTATGTTTACGTTTTTGTATTTTTCTGTCTCTCTCGCAGTGCCTCCCCTACACGCCAAGCACGGTGAAACGGTCTGTACTTGTAGTTATTCCATATGCAACAATTAATTTCTTGTCTCCTTTTAGGAATATCAAATCAAATTATCCTTTATTCATTTTGCACATAAATACAAGAATAGTGTCAATACAATAATAGTGACAAAACATATCTTAAAAATACTGTACAAGAGTCAGTGGAAAAAATCATTTACCTTAAAACAGCATTTATTGCATTAAAACTTAAATAACTGCTTTTTAAACGATTTAAGGGAAGCTGCAGATTTATTCGTAAAACAACACCAGAATAACACCAGTGGGGAGAAGATTTTAAAGTTGAAGATTTGTGTTTAGGGTATAAAATGCAGCTTTTGTGTCGGGTATTATATTTATGACTGTCCGAATTAACAGAAAATTTGGAAATATTTTGTTTCATAAATATTAACAAACTATAGATGTACAGACTGGGAAAGGTAAGAATATTGTTGCTTTTAAATGTATTTTCACAAGAACCCCTAGCTTTGATAGAGTAGGCCTAAATTGTTCTAATGATTCTTTTTTGCTATTTAAAAATTTTTTCCCTTTTGTCGGAATTCCCTCAAAATATTATTCCGTAATTAAGATAAGGATACACATATCCATAGTATACCATCATAAGAGTGGAAATATCAGCTGTTCTAGAATGAATGAGTTACAAAATATGCTTTATTTAGCTTTTTGATGACGGTTTTTAAGTGAGTTTTCCAGGTTAATTTATGATCCACTGTTATTTCAAAAAAATTGGTGCATCTAGCAAGGTTGCAAGATAGAGTAGTGTTTTTGTGCAAAGAATTGTTGTTAACGTATTTTTTAAGTTAATTAAAAGATACTTGGATTGATTTAGTAAAAGTTATCTCTATTTGTTTGGCAGATTCGTAACAATAACATAAATAAATAAAAATTCATATGCTTTAAGAGAGAATTTCCAAGTATTCAATTCCAAATTAATATTTAATACTTACTTGTAAAAAGAAAGGTTGCAACCTCTACTCCATCTTTACGTTCAATTGTATGCAGCGCAACTCTTAACCATTGTATTTTATTAACATTTTAAAACTTAAAAACAAACTAGGCACTAGTTATCACATGTATTTCAAAAACTTAGTCTTTCTCGTAGTAGACGCCAATACAAACAGCCAGGGTGCCAAATCACACATTCGCGCGTCTGACGATTAGCATGTGGCATTAAAAGGCGGGAAATTAAATGTGGGAAATGAAGGAGGATAATTAAGTAAACTTGTAAAGGCATTTCAATAAAAGTAATCATTTACAACAAAGGAAACTTAAAAACAATCTAATTACATTACGCATCATAATTATTAATCCAATCATATTAAAAAAAACTTCCAGTGTTTGTATGTAGTCGCATGGTTGTCGCTCAGTTCTTGCCCAGTCAGCACCTGCGCGTCTATGGATACTCTCTCGCATCACACTCGTGTGTGCGACCGGATTTCAAACCACAGTGCTTATGGACAGCGCGCAATCCAGTAGTTATATATCGATGGTGAGAACAGCGTTTTAGCAAATTCCCCATAATAGGGAATAAACTATTACTGTAGGTCTCATTGTAAGACCTGGACCCAAGACCGATTTACTTTTTTGTTTTGAGGTCACTAGAGGCCCAAACACCATCCATTCAAATTCATAATATATATATATATATTTACACATATATATTTATACTAGTAGTACGCTTATTCTGCGCGTAACGGGATGAGTGAACATGAGCGCAATAATGAAAGAGTCCAGCAGTCCACCCACACCTAGCATACTTACCGGTGTCACTGGTGAACACAATAATGTTATTTGTATGGGCAAATCAACCCATGAGTCGGGGCAAATAATGGTGAGTCGTTGGCTCAGTCGGTAGCGTCACGCAGACTTCGGGCCCAAGGCAGTGATGTCGTGGGTTCGGATCCTGGTCACTGCCACTAAATTTTATCAGTACAGTTCACCTTTGTCCTGTACCGGCTCACCCCTTGCTTTGCTGTAAACGATCCACGCACGGGCGCTTAGTCTATGTGGACGGGCTAATGCAAGGTTAAAATACCCCCGCCGCAGCAAACCTGCAGACTAAGCGAATTTCCATTTGACTGATTGGATTTACACTGAAATGTCTACTTAAAAATTTAACATTTATTCCAGATTTAAATAGAATTAGTTTAAAAAGTACTTAGGTTTGCTGCATCAGGGAGGGTAAAACTGTTTTTTTTTTTTTTTTTGTAAAATGCTAATAGTTAGTAAGAAATAAAAAATTTTCCAAATTCGATCAAAATATGTTCATAAACAAGCAAACTACAACAGTTTACTTATTCTCCATAAGAATAACATGGGAATTTTAAATTTACAATTTTTTGAAATTCTCTCCGTAACCATTAGGCGCATAATAACGCTTCAATATTCTAAATTATTTGTTTTTTTAAGCTCTACAAAATGGTTTAGAAAGAAATTGCAAAATTTTATGTTTTTTGAGTCAAAAATGGGAAAAACCTATTTTTACCCCATAAAACCCCCCATAAACCCCCGTTTCCATGGTCCGATCATGCTGGATCGCGAACTCGTTCGAATAAACGTAGGTTTACACGTTTGTACCAAATTTCATCAAAATCGGATCATTTTTGCTCGAGTTATCGTGCTAACGGACACATATATATATATATATATACTCGCCTTTGGCTCGCTGGGGGCTCCGCCCCCAGGCCCCCTAGCTGTTAGTCGTCATTCAGAAATTTAGGAAGGGGTGAGAGGCCATCACCAAGAAGCCGGAGAAATTTCAAGCCCGTAGCACACCTAGAAGTGGTCTAGAAAGCACTCTCCGCATCTATAAATTCTTTGTGGGGTTGTAATAGCGAAAATCGATATTGAAGTAATAACCATTTCACAAAATATTCGAGTAGATTGATAAGTAGAGAATAGTTAAGCATTATATTAAGTAAATAGTTCATCGTAAATATTCATGTATATGTTTATGAAAATAGATGAAGTTATTTTTGTTTCCCTGTCAGTTAGTTACAAACTGTATGGCATATCCAGTTCCGCCACGGGGAGGCCAGGAAACGTAGGAACCATATTAATTTACAATTATTTATATTAACAGTTATAGTATTTCAAGTAAAGAGATGTTAGTAAATATTTATAAATTTATTAATGAAAATAGATCAAGTAATGTTTGTTTCCCTGTCGGTTAGCCATAAACTGCAAGGCATATCCAGTTCCGCCACGAGGAGGCCAGGAAACGTCGGAACCATATTTACAATTATTAACACATGTACAAGTCAGTAAAATTTTGTATAAGATAAGTAGATTGATAAGTGAATAAGTTGATAATAGTAAAGTGTTATATTAATAAAATAGATTATAGTAGATATTCATGTATATATTTATGAAAATAGATCAAGTAATGTTTGTTTCCCTGTCGGTTAGCCATAAACTTTATGGCATATCCAGTTCCGCCACGAGGAGGCCAGGAAACGTCGGAACCATATTTACAATTATTTACAAATGTACAAGTTAGTAAACGTTACTAACTAGGTACCTAAAGAAATATAAACAAAAACTTAACTAACTAATAAAAAGAAGAAAAAAATATATACAACAACGGGGACTTTTGATAAGGCAGGCCCCCTATCGTACTGCCAAACTAAAATACTAAAAACACACGAAAAACGACTTATTTCTAAAGAAAAAACCAAAAGAAAATATATACAACAACCTACAGCTAAAGTCAAGTCAGGGAAAGTCAAGTCAGGGTTAGAGGAGGAGATCGTCATACACGATATTCTTCGCGTATGCGATTCCACCTTGGACACGGTCGGGACGGACAAGGACGACTATATGGTCTGGATGCCTGACTCTACTGAGCAGGACGTACAACTGACCATGAGTGAAACAGTCACTGCGAAGATCGACTCCGACGCGATCAATCGTCTGGCCCTGGCTTTTGTGGCCAGTCATGGAATATGCCAGCATGAGAGGAAACTGAAGACGGCGGACACGAAGCGGTGACCCCTCGACGAACGGGAAAACGAATTGAATCCGGGAATACAAATCGGATCATGTTGTCCAGGGAGTCGCACTGTGATCAGACGAGGTCTTATTGCAGTCACGATCACTTTAGTGCCGTTTACGAGTCCGCTGTCAATGTTCAAGTTCCTCATGACGAGACACACGGAGCCAATCTTGAGTCGCAGGACATGGTCTGGTACACCCTTGCCAGTAGCTTGGTTCAACAAGTGAACGTCTACATCCATACCATCGTCGTTCTCCTTGTCGACGGAATCCGCACTCCTCAACTCATGAACGACGCCGTCCATCAGGTTGAGAACGGTGTTGTTGATCTGCTGGACATTGGCGTTCATGGTTGAAAGAATGGACCTGCCAGCAATTCTGTCTGTGTGTTGTAGGTCACAAGCAGGGAACACAAACTCGATCAAGTCGGGAAGGGATGTCACGTATTTTACACCGGACAGTGGGATCAGGGAAACAGAGTCACGGCCTTCCCCAAAAGGAACAGATGTAATTGTTCCATTGCCTACTTGAAGGAGGAAGTCAGAGTAGGCAGTGGACCCAGAAGTCCGGTGAGGAGTGGAGAGAGAAAAGATTTTGAAACTTGACCACAGAGATGACGCACAAAGTGATACACAGGCAATGTCGGCCGGAGTACGAGCCTTGGCAACAACTGGTGCGATCTGACGGAAATCTCCGCAGCAGATAAAGATCTTATTCCCGAATGGCTCAGGTGAATTCATGAGGTCACGCAGAGATCTGTCGATGATTTCAAAAATGTACCGGTGAGCCATCGGGGCCTCATCAAAAACTATGAGCTGTGCGGCTCTGATGAGTTCTGCCCGCTGAGATCCGTTGGTCAAGTTCCAATATCCAGTGCCATCGCCGAGATCGAGTGGTAGCCGAAACATGCTATGTGCTGTCGTGCCACCAGGCAGATTACCAGCGGCAATGCCGGAGCTAGCGACAGCCTCTTAGAAAAGATAATTGGCTTTATTTTTTGGGGTTCAGTAAGTGAAGAAAAATTTGGTTTTTGAATATATTTTTTTTTTATTTGTAATCACCACTTTGGTGCAGTTTTTAATCAGTTCTATTTGGGGGTTCAGTGTTTTTGGGACATCAGTGAAGGGCTAAAATGCCGTAAATGTGAAGTTTTTCAGTGTTATTTTGTGTGAGTCTATGCGTCATGTGCGGGTTGCACGTGAGTTCGATATGTGTTCGTGTTTGGTTACACGAGTGTTCGATGCGTCATGTGCGGGTTGCACGTGAGTTCGATATGTGTTCGTGTTTGGTTACACGAGTGTTCTATGCGTCATGTGCGGGTTGCATGTGAGTTCGATATGTGTTCGTGTTCGGTTACACGATTGTTCTAAGCGTCAAGTGCGGGTTGCACGTGAGTTCGATATGTGTTTGTGTTCGGTTACACGAGTGTTCTTTGCGTCATGTGCGGGTTGCACGTGAGTTCGATATGTGTTCGTGTTGGGTTACACGAGTGTTCTATGTGTCATGTGCGGGTTGCACGTGAGTTCGATATGTGTTTGTGTTGGGTTACACGAGTGTTCTTTGCGTCATGTGCGGGTTGCACGTGAGTTCGATATGTGTTCCTTGAGTTTATTGTGTGTCGTGTTTGGAAGCACGAGAGTTATTGCGTTACGTGCTGGATGCACGAGGTATTATGTGTTGTGCTGGCTGCACAGGGTTTTCATTTGTTATGTGCTGGGAGCACAAGATGAATTTTTGTTATGTGCTGAGTGCATAATGTATTTTGGTGCTGTATGCTATGTGCTAGCTGTACAAGGTTTTTATTGGTCCTGTGCTGGATGCACATGTGTAATGTGTGTTTCAGATGTTGTTGCTGTGCACAAGTGTGTGTATTTGCCTGGTTAAATTTGTGTTGAATCTGGGATCTTGTAGTTCCCAGGTTTCTCGAAGATGCGATTCTTTGGTTGCAGACCTGCTATTTCCACTCTAGAGTGTATATTGTGCGAATAATGTGGCAGACACATGTTGTCAAACTAGTCTGTTTCAGCTCTTTATGCGCAGTAGATGCAGTGAATAATGGATCAATAGATTATATTTTGTAGAAGTAGTATGAGGGATAATTAATTATTTGTAGTGTATTATGGTGTATTGTTTTAGAAATATATTTGAGCTTAGACTTTAATTTGATAGTAATATATTTTTTTTCAGATGGGGATTTTTACAAATGGTTAATACTGTTAATGATTAGAGTAGGTGTTCATGTTGATATTTCAGAGTATAGCACGAGCAAAGTTGCGGTGAGAGAAGTCAGCATGTTTGTAGGCTGAGGAATGCTGAGTGTGGTGTAAATGGCCTCTCTGTGACCTGACCTTGCTGAGTGCTGGCCGTGTTTTGTTACAATGTTTACCTTTTAATACGGATGCTCTAGAGTTTGCTTTGGGAAATCAGCAATGCATGAATGTTTTATTTTGGGAACAAATTTTTGTTTTTACAGGTGATAGATTGTTGGATAAATTTTAAAAGGGAAATTGGTTTTGCTTATGGGTTAGTTTGTAACGATTTGGGCCCAAATCATTTTTTTTTCAGCAATCATGTTTTTGAATTTTTATCAGAGAATTACACATGCAATTTTTCAAGTTCATTTTCTGAATTTATGTATTGCCTTTTAAGTTTTTGAAGTATGTGATTTAAAAATGTAGCCTACTGAAGTAAAATGTTTCACTTGTTTTAACACCAAAGCAAAGTAGGGAGTGATTTGAAATGTTTGTTTAGCTATTATTTTTTATAGTAATAAATTTTAGTTGTGTTTTTAAAGATACTAAGGAAAATTGAATTTGATTCGGGAGATGATTTTGTTTTGTTAGGTAAGAGATAAATCGCATGACTCCCCGAAAATAACTGTATTGGGAAATAATGTTTTAAATGTTGCAATAGTGTCCTTTAGTGAATTTAATAGTCTCACAAAATTTAAAGACAAAGACAGATTATGTATTAAAAGAATATTTTATTGAGATATATTTTGTTGTTTAGATTTTTAATTATCAGGGACTTAAATGGGAGACAAATTGAATATTTTTGTTTATTCAGAATTAAATTAAATTATACTAGAAATGAAAGACTGTTCCATCATTTATTGTTTTAAATACTTTGAAAAAGGTTATATTTGAAGAATTTGAAGTAAATCAATCTGAAATTATTTATAATGTTTTGTTATTTCATCGTATAGGCCTATGATTTGTTAAGGTAACACATTCCAAACACTTCTCTTAGTTTCAATAATTTTTGTTTTAATGTTGGTTGTGTTGTTTTGTTCTTAATGTGAGTTTGAGAATTTCTTTAAAAGTCTAGGGTTTTTTTATAAATTATATGTTGTATTTGTGAGTTATATGTTTGTGTAGGCTTCCTATTTACCCATCCCCACTGACCAACTGTATACAAGGCTACAAGAACTTCATGATTTGCTGTTTTATCTTCAACATCGTGATCCGAGGAAGAGACTTTGTCAAACTCAATGAATACTGGGGAAAAGCAGCTGGTGGCAAGGGCTTTTAAGAAGAGGAGCACTTCAGGCTGCAGTACACTCAATCAATGGCAAAAGCAGTCCAACATCATCGTCAACCAAAGTCGATTCATCATCAATGTTGTCAAGGAACGCTGGATGGACTACAGACTATCGACACCGAAGTGGGAGACATCGCAGAAGACATGGCTGTGGTCAAACATCTGAAGACCAACGACTGTTCGAGGAGGCTTTATCGACGCAACTGCTGAGGAAGTCCGCGAACAGTTGGTCAGTTCTTCCCCTCCTAAACCTTATTTTAATTTTGTTTAGGTACAATTTTAAAAGATTTTAATCAGTTTTTGTTATTAATTTTTTTTTCTCTCTGAGTGGATGTATCTATGTAGTTGAGACGCTGGGGACATCGTCTGGAGGAAATGGGGGGATGTAATGGAAGGGATCGAATATTGTAAAGAGGAAGTGTTTGGCAATGTTGTGTGAGTAGGCTGGTAGTGTTGTTAAACAATAACTTGTTGTGCTGACCTACTGAAGGCTGTTGCTTTAAGTAGGCCAGTGCACTTGATCAAGGGGTCAGTTTTGGTGGGTAGTGTTTGTGAGGTGCACCGGAGGACAGGGTCCTGCTGGGGAGCTGGAGCCCAAGGCCCTTGGCTTTGGGTCCAGGTAAGAAAATGTTAAGGGTTTTCAAAATTGGGGTTTAGTGTCTTTTCCAAATTGGGGTTTAAGTTACTAAATTATTTATACAGTTCCAGTCTACTCTACCTTTGTGTTCTTTGTGTTGTTTTGAGTATTTAATAAAATTGGGTTTTGTAAGCGAGTGCTGAGTTTCATTCCTGAGCTACGTCACCCAAAGTAACAGTACGTATTCCAAGGGGAATACGACCGTTACAATAGCGACCTGGTTACGACTACGGACATAAGCGAGGATTACGTGTATTAGGAATGTCTTGCCGTAGCCTCCGGGTCCGTCAAGGAAGATCAATTTTGTTGATCGACGATCGACTTGGCCCTGTAGTAGAGACCGAACATAATCGAAGACCGCCCTCTGGTCGCGGGAAAGTTTAGGTTCCCACTCATCTACAAGTGATCTCTGACGATTTTCACCGTAGATGAGAAGTTCCCTCCCCAGTTCGGTCGTGTCGTCGTCTACAGTAGGGAGACCGTGATCGGCCAAGCAGGATCCCTGACGTCGAAGGCTTCGATCGATCTCAATCAGAGCCAGCTTGTACGCAACCTCGTGATCAAGAGGATTCCGCTCCAAATGGTCTTCGCACAATGCGTCACGGAAAGCATCCCACAAGAGGGCCGCAGGAGCTCCCATGTTGCACAGAAGGACAAAGAAAGAGCGGAGCCTCGGGCCGACCATGAAGCGAGCTGCTTCCTTGAGGGCTTGGTGGTACTCGTCCTCGTCCTCAACCAAACCGAGGGTGCGCGCAACCTGTTGATATGTCGTGCAACCATCACCACCACGAGCAAGCAGGTCGGCGTATCCCCGGCACGGAATGACCATCAAAAGGAGCCTAAGAAAGTACTGCTCGCTTCTGTTTGGCGAGACCCAGAAGAGACGACAGATCTTTTGACCACGCTTTCTTGAGGTAAGGAAATGCTTGCCGTCTGGATGGTCGTACACCTCAGCATTACTAGGGCGTTTGTTATGAATAACGTACTGCTCGAAAAAAGACTGGTAGGTTAAATCGTCGAATACCGAGTCAAGAGGCCTATTGAAATACAAGAGCAGGTCAGAGGTAGCTCCAGAAGTGGCGTGTGTCAAGTTGTTAGGGCGGAAGCACACAGTCTGTTTTCCCTCTAGGTGGACAGGGAGACAATCGACTGTGGGCTCAGACTTTGAGATGGGAAAGTCCAAGAGACGCCAGCATGCATCGCTGGCTCCCACCATACGCTTCGTGACGTAGTGCTCAACTTCATCGTCTTGTTTACTAAGAGGAGTAACTTTGACGTTCTGAAGCGAGCCACCCTTCATGAGGTATTTAAACAGATACTTGATCACACGACGAGTGGAAGCTACCTCCAAGTTGATGTGTGCCTCGTATTTAAGTAGTAATGCCGAGTTGTACGGCACGACCCAGCCGTCATGTACAGGAATCGATTTGTTTCTTGAAGTTATACTCCCCTCGTTACCATAATCACGTTGATATTTTACAAAGCCCCTCTCGTCTACATGGGTTGATTCACAGGGTGGTTTGGGGAAAAATTTAGAACAGCTGCCTTTGGCAGTGTCCCAGCAAGGGAAGTCGGTCCTGTGATCCGTACCACAAGGTCCGTGGATCATGTGACGCAGAACCAACGCCCTTAATCGGCCTCCTGCCTCCTCCGGAGATGGAATGTCAGCGCGGATGAGGGAGTCTATGTCGGAAGCCTGCACAGGTCCATCGCCTTCGATTTTAAACACGATGTGGGCATGTGGAAGGCCCCGCATCTGCATCTCGATGACGTGGACTATGTAGACAGACCGACCGAACATAGCTCCGCTGCGCAGATCGCGGAGGAGTTCCAGCAGTTTGATATAGAAAACTCTGCAGGCCGTGCTGGGATCACTGCGACCGCTATTTCAAGGACAGGCTTTTTTGTTCTCCTCCCAAGTCGCACTATACGTGAATGTGAGAAAAAATGTGGGGAAGCCGAGACGTGAGACCAATGCCATAGCATTCTCGTATCGAAGTTTCATGTATCTCGGCCCCCCGGTAAACGAACTTGGGAGGTAAACCTTTCCAGCTTGTACCCCACCCTCCCCCTGAACGGTCTCGTCATTGTTAATGTCGTTGAGGACCTGACGTCCACCACGATTCGCCGCTTCAATCTCATCCAACGGCCCTATCCTCATGGCATTTTCAGCTGCCTTCGTCTGCGTGAACTTGATGTAGTTGAGCTTCTCGTCCTCGTATCTGGCATACATTTCAACCTGCCAAGCTTGAGACAGTCGGCCGAGGTGTGAGAAACGAGGCTCAGACAGCAGAAGACAACGGGAGTAGTCATACTGGGACAACTTATTGTTAAAATTGTCGCGGCGTCCAATATGCCAGCCCAAAGTTCCTTGAGGATAGAGCAGAGGGTACTGGAAGGGCTCCATGAGAGGACTAAAAAGGTTGATAGAAGTGGGTCTTCCGGATCCAACTTTCCAAACGGAAAGCTTGCGGGGCTCGTACACTGTATCGTCGGTGCTTATGACAGCGTGCACCTCAACGCCTGTTTGCCTGTCGCCTAGAACGGGACCATGGGTAGATCTACTTGTCACTTGGAAATCCAAGTGTGCGTTCACAGCTGGCTCACTACCCAAACGCCGATAGTGAGCGACGTATGGATTCTGCTGTGACAGGTATCGAGTGATCGAGTCAACAACGTCACCGTCAAGTGATCTACCCAAGGCAATATTCCGCCGTTCTTCACCGTCGTCGATGTAAAGACGGGAGCGATTCACAAACTGAACGTCCCCAGTCTTGGTGGTGAACTTTTGACCGGGGTCGGACAGGTTGTATATCTGGTGGTACATTCGACCTTCGATTTTAAAGAAAGCCAGACCACTGGGGTGTCTGTACCCACCAGATACTTCTAAGGCACTAAACGCAAACAGGTCGTTGTAGGCACGAGCCCTGTCGAGAAAACGACGATCAGAATAGAAGACTGCATCAAGGGGACTTAGATCAAGGACGTTATATGCCCCTTGTCCGCAACACCACTTCTTCCTACTCTTTTCCTCCTCAAAAAGTGGAGCGCCACAGTGTATGCACTTGAAAATATCACTGTCCCAAAGACTAATTATTTTAAGACTGTAAGCTGAGATATCATTTAACAAGTCCCCCTTCCAAGACCCCATTGGACCGTGATCAGAAATGCTTCGAGCAAGTGAAGCTGGCAAGTGGCGAAGTTCGGAAAACAAAGGATTATGTAGCCGGAAAATCTGCACCCTTTGTCGAGAGGCATCAGGATTTCGTTGGCTATATCGACCAACCGCCTCTCTGTTGACCTCAGGGTGACTCTGGCTGTAACGCTCAACAGCTGCCCTGTTGACCTCAGGGTGCGTTTGGCTATAACGGCCAACTGCAGCCCTGTTGACCTCAGGGTGCGTTTGGCTATAACGGCCAACTGCAGCCCTGTTGACCTCAGGGTGCGTTTGGCTGTAACGCCCAACAGCCGCTCTATTTACCTCAGGGTGATCTTGGGAGTATTGCTTTTTGTCATCCCTGATTTGATCAGAGTGTGTCTCCCTATACTTCTTTTTAGCCGCATTCACTTGCTCTTCCCTTGTGGTTTCCAAAGTTTTCGGACGTCCACGTTTGGCTTTTTTAGGTCTTCCGGGGCATTTTTTAGGGGCAGAAACTGTCTGGGAGGGGGGAATAGGTTGTGGATCATTATCGATACGTTCGATCGACCGGACAGTGGAGTCAATTGAAAACCTAAGTTTCATGATGCTGTACTGTCCGCCGACGAACGCACAATTCACCAATAAAAGTGAGGCTAGTGTAGGGAAACTCCCACATACGAATAACCTAGCCTTATTTTTATCCGATTCAATGTCTCTACGGCGGGTTTCATTCACGGCGTGTGAATCAAATAAATAGAAATGATCTTGGTGACGCCAAAATGCAACAGTCACCAGTTGCCCCGTGAAAAGAAACCCGCCGTCGAGAGAATCAGCGGGCATGGCATTCTCCAAACTGGATGATAAAGACTTGACCGCCTCATCCAAGCCATCAACACAAGTCGGGTACAACCCGTTAGAAACATGCGTAATTTCCTCAATGGAAATCTGTTTCTCCGCAATATCAAATGTCCTGGACAGTTCCTCGGGGAACAGGAACCTGTCAACAACGCAAAACTCACGGCGAGATTTCGCATATAGGCGATCGCCGGCCATGAGTATTTCGTCGATGGCGGATGAACTGAAACCTCCGCAGAACACTTGCCAGGCAAGGGCACAAGCTGCATTGGCCACGCACTGAGCGTTGTTACTATCAGTGAATCGTGGATCTCCCTGATGGAAAGAACCAGCAGCTACACAAGTGTAATCCATGCTTTCAAACCAATTTAAAACAAATAATTGTGTATCGCAAATTGGCAAAAAGCACAAGTCCAAATAATAGGATTAAGTGATGGTGAATCTTTAATAACCCAGTAACCTTGTTATAAAAATCAGGGTCTACCTTGCATGAAATGGGGTAGTAGGTTTCTTTTTTTTATGTTGTTTGTAATAGTACAGAGAAGCTAAATCCAAATTTTCGACCTCGGCGACCTTCCGGATCACCTCCAAAAAGCTAAAAAATCGGCAGAATTACGCAATATTTTTACGTTTGTCCGATTTTGACCCTGAAGCATCACTTTTTCATAAAGAACAACCATAATCATTTTTAAAGTATATTAAATTACCTATCATATAAGACCAAAATGGTTATTACAGGCTTAATAGTTTTCAAGATATGACTCCGCAAACAACGGCTAAAATTACCAAATTTTGAATTTTTTTAAGTTTGGCTAACGTTAACCTTTAAGCATAACTTTATCGTTATTTTTCATTAAAACAACCATAATTACTTTGAAACTGCATTAAATTACTCACAATTTAAGACCAAAATGGTGATTATAGGCCTAACACATTGAGAGATATGCCTCTTCAAGGTTTATAAAATCTTCCATAAATGTTGGTATTTTAAGATTCAACTTTCTTTTAAATTAAACTGTTTACAACATAGAAATACCTAATAACGGCTTAAATACTATGATTTTTAATACAGATATGGCTTTTGTAATAGCATAAAGATTGTATAAAAGGATTGCAATCGTATTTTTTCCAAATAAACCCCATTTAAGGGGTCAAAAACATTACTTTAATTAATTAATTTGGCCTAACACATTTTGTGTCTTAAACTTTGAAATGCTTAAAATTGGCTTAAATATTATAATTTTGAATACAATTATGGCTTTTTTAATTGCATAAAAAGCGTATAAAATGAATACAACTATAAGATATACAAATAAAGCTCATTTAATAGGTGAAAAACATTACGTAAACATTGATTTTGCGTAACAGATTTTCTGATTTCAACTTTAAAATGGCAAAAAAGCTAAAATTTAATAATTTTGAATCGGATTATGGTATTATAAATTACACAAAGAGTATATAAATGGAATACAATTCTTACTTAGAAATAAAAATCATATTTAATGAGTGAAAAACATTACGTAAACAAAATACTCAAATTATTTTTACTAACATTTTACTTTATTTGTTTATTTCCTTGCAGTTTATATATTTTTAACGCTTGAAAATGCTTTATTACACTAAAGGACTATATACTTAATGGTATAGAACCAATTTAGACTATAAAAAGTCAATAGTTTGCTTCATAATTAAAAAACAAAGTCAGATTTACAAGAATTTAAGCGAGTTTTGTTGTGCAAACCATACATTACTTGTTAATATTTTTCAAATTAATCACTATTGACTTTTTAAAACCTCATATATCAAAAGAGTACTAGTTGGAGCAAGGTAAGAAACCAAAAAATACCAATAAAAACCTATAGTTTACGCAAGAATTAAGTTTTAACACAGGAAAGAGGTAAAGACCACGCAGAGTGCCAAGGGGACTATGGACACCTGTCACTATTACCTACAAACAACCATGATATGACTCATGATGACATACAGTTTTTGGTCAGATATTGTAGATATTTGAATTATATACATCCTTCAGTTAATCCCATACTGATGGGTTGAAGCGTTCAAAAGTTATAGGACTTTGAAATTTAAAATTGAGACCACTTTTTTCACCCAAAAAATCATATTATTAGTCTTATTTTCAATTAAATTCTCGAAATTTGTTACAATTTGTCCTCTTGATTTAATGCTTAAAGGTATAGCATACCTAAAGGTTGTTTAGTCTTATTCTTATCAAGAAATTGTTAAAATTCATAAGCATGCAGGCAGGCAGATCCAGTGTAAGAGTTCCTTATCTATTATCACGCTCATGTAAGGATACCTATACCCATGTCCTTCTAGTGTCAGTGCTGTAGTTTGAACAAGTTGGTCCTTCCTCCCACTACTGCTCAATTCATACAGCACAGACAGGACAGGAGGTCCTGAGGAGTGCCAGTAAATCCTAGCATAAAAGAAGTAATATATTGCATGGCAGAACGACAGCAAAGTTGAAACCTTTTTTCACTGTTGCATCTTCATTCTTTATATCAATTCCTCTTGATAGTACTGTATAAACATTTTAATTACAATAGATTTCTTCCATAAAAAACTTATAATATGTTGTTCAAATGAAATAAATTTGTTTATAATCTTATTATGTTTCTTTTATAAAATTTGATCAAATTGAACAACTTGAATCTTAAAATACAAACATTTATGGGAGATTTTATGAACCTTGAAGAGGCATATCTCTCAATGTGTTAGGCCTATAATCACCATTTTGGTCTTAAATTGTGAGTAATTTAATGCAGTTCCAAAGTAATTATGGTTGTTTTAATGAAAAATAACGATAAAGTTATGCTTAAGGGTTAACGTTAGCCAAACTTTAAAAAAATTCAAAATTTGGTAATTTTAGCCGTTGTTTGCGGAGTCATCTCTTGAAAACTATTAGGCCTGTAATAACCATTTTGGTCTTATATGATAGGTAATTTAATATAATTTAAAAATGATTGTGGTTGTTCTTTATGAAAAAGTGATGCTTCAGGGTCAAAATCGGACAAACGTAAAAATAGTGCGTAATTCTACCGATTTTTAAGCTTTTTGGAGGTGATCCGGATGGTCGCCGAGGTCGAAAATTTGGATTTAGCAACTCGGTACTATTACAAACAACATAAAAAAAGAAACCTACTACCCCATTTCATGCAAGGTAAAATGCGTTAGGTTACTGGATTATAACAGGTATAGTCAAATTTGGTAGCAAAAATAAGAGCGAGAACCAACTCATTGTACTGCATTACCCACCAGGTATAGTCAAATTTGGTAGCAGAAATAAGAGCGAGAACCAACTAGATGTACTGCTTTACCAATAATCAGCCATTATTAATTTTTTGGGGGAAATGAGTAAAATAAAAAGTAATCTAAGGACAATACAAAGCATTAATAATATTTGAAGAAAAAAAAATTACGGAGGAAAGAAAAGTGAGAAAAACATTAAAGGTTAGAAATAAATTTGCCAAATTTTGGGGAGTAAAATTTGAAAATGAGATTTTTGCAAATTTAACTATTAATTTAGGATCCCATACTACAATACTACCATATTACACGTCTCTAGCGCGTTTCTATACGATTCGGATGACCATAACAAAGTCATTAAATTTCAATTTTATTCTCCATAAGAATAACATAGGGCTCGTAAAAACTTTCAAATTTTGACATTAAACCTAAGTTTTGGTGGTTAAGGAGTAAAGTTACGAAAAACCTGTAATGAGTAAAATTTAAAGTAAAGAAAGGAGAATACAAAGCAATAATAATATTTGAAAAAATTAATTATTTAAGTATGAAAAAATAGCGAAAACCGGTAAAGATTTGAAAGAAATTTACCAAATTTTGAAAGTAGGGCGTTTTTTGAGGGTTAAGGAGTGCGATTTTCGGAAAACGCCTAAGAGGGTTTTGTATAAAATTTAATTCCTGTTCCTGGATATACTTTCAAATCTTTTCTATCTCTTACCGTTTTCGAGCTATAGCCCTTGGAAAAAAACGTGTTTTGTCGTTTTCAGAGGTCCGCCATTTTGGATTTTTAGGGTGGTTAAAACTTGAAAATGGGACTTTTGCGAATATCACCGTTAGTTTAAGATCCCATACTACAATACTACCTAGTTTCAAGTCTCTAGCACGTTTCTAAGAGGTTTATTTTATCTTACTAATGTTGGCAATTTTCAATGCTATTTCCCATAAGAATAACATGGGGGGGAAATTCGAGATTACGGGGGGGTTAATGTTAAAAAATGCAACTTTTTAGGATTTTCCCGTGGGTTGGGGCCCAAGACCTACAAGTGTGCCAAATTTCAGATCTCTAGCTATTCTAGAAGTGCTCAAACATTTGTATCCCCCGTGAGTGAGTGAGTGAGTGAGTTACACATCGGGCTGTATAGTTATTGTAACAATGTATTTAATGTAACAGAAAACAGGTTAGGCCTACCCAACCGACTATAAAATCACAGCAGGTCTGCCTGAAACTCTGCTCAACAGCTCAGGTCCGCAGCCAATCTGCACAAGTCCGCAGCAAATCTGCACAAATAAAATTATTTTGTTCGGGCGCCGTTAATACGTCAGCAACTCGGCACCACTGCCAACCTCAGTCCCTGTTCGCAGGCGCCATCTTGCAACGCGGCCTACGATGGCTGGGTAAAGTTCCAGGGTCTGCGATAAGGTCAGGGAAACCACTAGGCCAAAAGCCGGGTCTAACCGGTATAGGACTGGCTCATACACGGGCACTGTGAACAAGTCAAAAACAAGTCACCAAAACAAACGTGCAATAATCACTACCAGGCCTACGCCGATTCTCCACACTCCTAGGGGGTCGTTGCTGACTACGCAACTCGGGCTTCGTCCTAACTATCCAATAGTTAAGCCCAGAGTGCCTAAAACACGGTGAGTTACACGACGACTTGCCAATAAAAACCACAACGCGTGTTATCACCAGGCGGGGTCTACTAGGCCACTATAGTCCAATACACAACTCTAATGCCCAAGCTAAGAATCAAACAGTTCACTCAATAATCGTACCACATAATAATATACAAGTACCCTATAGGTAGAGTGACTACACTACTAGTAGCTGGTCTCAATAAATACCAAGCCAAACAAGCAAAACTAAATGGCAATTGCACTATTAAAATATTGAGCTACTTAGTAGCAGATAAATAAATATTAAATACGTTCCAAACACTAGATAAACATATTATCTGATAGCCGGTACTCCGCTATCCAAGCTACCAAGCTAACGTGTTGGATTACTAAGCAAGCTGTTCAGGTTAAATTAAAATAATTAAATGATTAATCAATACCAACCCTACTGCTACTACCACTACTGCTACTATATCAACGTTATATTGCTTAGCCGGGCTTCTGTTAATAGGCTAATAAAACTAGCTACTAGCCTACTGGCCTCGTGCTTGATCCAACTACGCACGCTAAATCGTGCAGCCTAGGTTTGTCGGGCCTCAGAGTTATTAGTAATATAACTAACTCTAGGTACAACACAAAATAATATCTACTACAGTCAATTAAATTATATTATTTGCGCTCTAGCACCTGCCCAGAACCGTCAGGAATACACTTTAATATTGTTCCTGACTAATATAAATCCTAACTACCGTCAGGCTTTGACCAGCACGGTTACAACTCTAACTCTCGCAAATAAATCAGATATTAATATTCTCAAACTAATAATATCAAGTCGTCCACTCACCCCAAGTGGGTCACTGACTCACTACCCAACTTGACACCAACACACCTTGAGCACCAATCTCACACGACACCGATGTCACCCAAATCACTGGACGTCTCACTAGACACACGCTAACCTCACTGTCCTGGATCCACGACTCGAATGTCCTGCTCGGCTATCCGGTAGTCCCAGGATACCCAAGCTTATCCGAACTGATAAGCCGGGTCAAAGGGTGCTAGCCAGTTTCGCCGCCGCCGCTTGCTTACCTCAACAATCGGTGCGCGGCCAAATAGCAAATATTTACCCCCCTAGGAAAAAGGCTCGTTACACAATCATAATCAATGTAATGAGTAAACATAACAGTAGTACTAACAATTAATTATTCTTAAGGGTTTCTTCCGTATTTAACAAGATGATATTGTTTATCAACTAGATTCTGCTTGTTTATTAAATCTGTGTAAACATGGGTTGCAACACAGAAAACATACTACCTACTATAACCCAGAATGCCAACCGCATGGTAAAAAGCATTAAGTGTAAAAAGTGTTTTGAGAGAGCTTTGCCTGTCAATTCGTAGGCAGCGCCACCAGCGTTGCTATGCTGAGTGCATGGTTTTTTACCATGCGGTTGGCATTCTGGGTTATAGTAGTATGTTTTCTGTGGCTGCAATCACTTATATAATTTTGTATGGCAGTAGGATGAAATAACAAAAATTGAATACAAAACCAGTGTTTATTTAACATAACTGTCTTTATAACGATTACTAAACGCTCACACAGATCACATGTTACAAAACAAAATGGTCTTTGTCAATTTTTACCTTTATCCCAAGTTTGACTTTTTTGTTCTTTCTACCGTTTCCCTTTTGCAAGGTGATCTTGAAAAAAAAAAAATGTAGGCCTAATTACATACATACTTGTACCGTACACACATACCGACATACAGATAGTGTCACGGTGCGTGGCGCCTCGCTGGAGCATGCGCATTGAGAGCTTTCCCCCACTACGCCTCGATGTACGGTACAGTCACGTTCAAATACTGAAGTTGTGAACTAGCATCAGCTGTCAAATTAGTTTGCTTTATGTTTACGTTTTTGTATTTTTCTGTCTCTCTCGCAGTGCCTCCCCTACACGCCAAGCACGGTGAAACGGTCTGTACTTGTAGTTATTCCATATGCAACAATTAATTTCTTGTCTCCTTTTAGGAATATCAAATCAAATTATCCTTTATTCATTTTGCACATAAATACAAGAATAGTGTCAATACAATAATAGTGACAAAACATATCTTAAAAATACTGTACAAGAGTCAGTGGAAAAAATCATTTACCTTAAAACAGCATTTATTGCATTAAAACTTAAATAACTGCTTTTTAAACGATTTAAGGGAAGCTGCAGATTTATTCGTAAAACAACACCAGAATAACACCAGTGGGGAGAAGATTTTAAAGTTGAAGATTTGTGTTTAGGGTATAAAATGCAGCTTTTGTGTCGGGTATTATATTTATGACTGTCCGAATTAACAGAAAATTTGGAAATATTTTGTTTCATAAATATTAACAAACTATAGATGTACAGACTGGGAAAGGTAAGAATATTGTTGCTTTTAAATGTATTTTCACAAGAACCCCTAGCTTTGATAGAGTAGGCCTAAATTGTTCTAATGATTCTTTTTTGCTATTTAAAAATTTTTTCCCTTTTGTCGGAATTCCCTCAAAATATTATTCCGTAATTAAGATAAGGATACACATATCCATAGTATACCATCATAAGAGTGGAAATATCAGCTGTTCTAGAATGAATGAGTTACAAAATATGCTTTATTTAGCTTTTTGATGACGGTTTTTAAGTGAGTTTTCCAGGTTAATTTATGATCCACTGTTATTTCAAAAAAATTGGTGCATCTAGCAAGGTTGCAAGATAGAGTAGTGTTTTTGTGCAAAGAATTGTTGTTAACGTATTTTTTAAGTTAATTAAAAGATACTTGGATTGATTTAGTAAAAGTTATCTCTATTTGTTTGGCAGATTCGTAACAATAACATAAATAAATAAAAATTCATATGCTTTAAGAGAGAATTTCCAAGTATTCAATTCCAAATTAATATTTAATACTTACTTGTAAAAAGAAAGGTTGCAACCTCTACTCCATCTTTACGTTCAATTGTATGCAGCGCAACTCTTAACCATTGTATTTTATTAACATTTTGAAACTTAAAAACAAACTAGGCACTAGTTATCACATGTATTTCAAAAACTTAGTCTTTCTCGTAGTAGACGCCAATACAAACAGCCAGGGTGCCAAATCACACATTCGCGCGTCTGACGATTAGCATGTGGCATTAAAAGGCGGGAAATTAAATGTGGGAAATGAAGGAGGATAATTAAGTAAACTTGTAAAGGCATTTCAATAAAAGTAATCATTTACAACAAAGGAAACTTAAAAACAATCTAATTACATTACGCATCATAATTATTAATCCAATCATATTAAAAAAAACTTCCAGTGTTTGTATGTAGTCGCATGGTTGTCGCTCAGTTCTTGCCCAGTCAGCACCTGCGCGTCTATGGATACTCTCTCGCATCACACTCGTGTGTGCGACCGGATTTCAAACCACAGTGCTTATGGACAGCGCGCAATCCAGTAGTTATATATCGATGGTGAGAACAGCGTTTTAGCAAATTCCCCATAATAGGGAATAAACTATTACTGTAGGTCTCATTGTAAGACCTGGACCCAAGACCGATTTACTTTTTTGTTTTGAGGTCACTAGAGGCCCAAACACCATCCATTCAAATTCATAATATATATATATATATTTACACATATATATTTATACTAGTAGTACGCTTATTCTGCGCGTAACGGGATGAGTGAACATGAGCGCAATAATGAAAGAGTCCAGCAGTCCACCCACACCTAGCATACTTACCGGTGTCACTGGTGAACACAATAATGTTATTTGTATGGGCAAATCAACCCATGAGTCGGGGCAAATAATGGTGAGTCGTTGGCTCAGTCGGTAGCGTCACGCAGACTTCGGGCCCAAGGCAGTGATGTCGTGGGTTCGGATCCTGGTCACTGCCACTAAATTTTATCAGTACAGTTCACCTTTGTCCTGTACCGGCTCACCCCTTGCTTTGCTGTAAACGATCCACGCACGGGCGCTTAGTCTATGTGGACGGGCTAATGCAAGGTTAAAATACCCCCGCCGCAGCAAACCTGCAGACTAAGCGAATTTCCATTTGACTGATTGGATTTACACTGAAATGTCTACTTAAAAATTTAACATTTATTCCAGATTTAAATAGAATTAGTTTAAAAAGTACTTAGGTTTGCTGCATCAGGGAGGGTAAAACTGTTTTTTTTTTTTTTTTTGTAAAATGCTAATAGTTAGTAAGAAATAAAAAATTTTCCAAATTCGATCAAAATATGTTCATAAACAAGCAAACTACAACAGTTTACTTATTCTCCATAAGAATAACATGGGAATTTTAAATTTACAATTTTTTGAAATTCTCTCCGTAACCATTAGGCGCATAATAACGCTTCAATATTCTAAATTATTTGTTTTTTTAAGCTCTACAAAATGGTTTAGAAAGAAATTGCAAAATTTTATGTTTTTTGAGTCAAAAATGGGAAAAACCTATTTTTACCCCATAAAACCCCCCATAAACCCCCGTTTCCATGGTCCGATCATGCTGGATCGCGAACTCGTTCGAATAAACGTAGGTTTACACGTTTGTACCAAATTTCATCAAAATCGGATCATTTTTGCTCGAGTTATCGTGCTAACGGACACATATATATATATATATATACTCGCCTTTGGCTCGCTGGGGGCTCCGCCCCCAGGCCCCCTAGCTGTTAGTCGTCATTCAGAAATTTAGGAAGGGGTGAGAGGCCATCACCAAGAAGCCGGAGAAATTTCAAGCCCGTAGCACACCTAGAAGTGGTCTAGAAAGCACTCTCCGCATCTATAAATTCTTTGTGGGGTTGTAATAGCGAAAATCGATATTGAAGTAATAACCATTTCACAAAATATTCGAGTAGATTGATAAGTAGAGAATAGTTAAGCATTATATTAAGTAAATAGTTCATCGTAAATATTCATGTATATGTTTATGAAAATAGATGAAGTTATTTTTGTTTCCCTGTCAGTTAGTTACAAACTGTATGGCATATCCAGTTCCGCCACGGGGAGGCCAGGAAACGTAGGAACCATATTAATTTACAATTATTTATATTAACAGTTATAGTATTTCAAGTAAAGAGATGTTAGTAAATATTTATAAATTTATTAATGAAAATAGATCAAGTAATGTTTGTTTCCCTGTCGGTTAGCCATAAACTGCAAGGCATATCCAGTTCCGCCACGAGGAGGCCAGGAAACGTCGGAACCATATTTACAATTATTAACACATGTACAAGTCAGTAAAATTTTGTATAAGATAAGTAGATTGATAAGTGAATAAGTTGATAATAGTAAAGTGTTATATTAATAAAATAGATTATAGTAGATATTCATGTATATATTTATGAAAATAGATCAAGTAATGTTTGTTTCCCTGTCGGTTAGCCATAAACTTTATGGCATATCCAGTTCCGCCACGAGGAGGCCAGGAAACGTCGGAACCATATTTACAATTATTTACAAATGTACAAGTTAGTAAACGTTACTAACTAGGTACCTAAAGAAATATAAACAAAAACTTAACTAACTAATAAAAAGAAGAAAAAAATATATACAACAACGGGGACTTTTGATAAGGCAGGCCCCCTATCGTACTGCCAAACTAAAATACTAAAAACACACGAAAAACGACTTATTTCTAAAGAAAAAACCAAAAGAAAATATATACAACAACCTACAGCTAAAGTCAAGTCAGGGAAAGTCAAGTCAGGGTTAGAGGAGGAGATCGTCATACACGATATTCTTCGCGTATGCGATTCCACCTTGGACACGGTCGGGACGGACAAGGACGACTATATGGTCTGGATGCCTGACTCTACTGAGCAGGACGTACAACTGACCATGAGTGAAACAGTCACTGCGAAGATCGACTCCGACGCGATCAATCGTCTGGCCCTGGCTTTTGTGGCCAGTCATGGAATATGCCAGCATGAGAGGAAACTGAAGACGGCGGACACGAAGCGGTGACCCCTCGACGAACGGGAAAACGAATTGAATCCGGGGAATACAAATCGGATCATGTTGTCCAGGGAGTCGCACTGTGATCAGACGAGGTCTTATTGCAGTCACGATCACTTTAGTGCCGTTTACGAGTCCGCTGTCAATGTTCAAGTTCCTCATGACGAGACACACGGAGCCAATCTTGAGTCGCAGGACATGGTCTGGTACACCCTTGCCAGTAGCTTGGTTCAACAAGTGAACGTCTACATCCATACCATCGTCGTTCTCCTTGTCGACGGAATCCGCACTCCTCAACTCATGAACGACGCCGTCCATCAGGTTGAGAACGGTGTTGTTGATCTGCTGGACATTGGCGTTCATGGTTGAAAGAATGGACCTGCCAGCAATTCTGTCTGTGTGTTGTAGGTCACAAGCAGGGAACACAAACTCGATCAAGTCGGGAAGGGATGTCACGTATTTTACACCGGACAGTGGGATCAGGGAAACAGAGTCACGGCCTTCCCCAAAAGGAACAGATGTAATTGTTCCATTGCCTACTTGAAGGAGGAAGTCAGAGTAGGCAGTGGACCCAGAAGTCCGGTGAGGAGTGGAGAGAGAAAAGATTTTGAAACTTGACCACAGAGATGACGCACAAAGTGATACACAGGCAATGTCGGCCGGAGTACGAGCCTTGGCAACAACTGGTGCGATCTGACGGAAATCTCCGCAGCAGATAAAGATCTTATTCCCGAATGGCTCAGGTGAATTCATGAGGTCACGCAGAGATCTGTCGATGATTTCAAAAATGTACCGGTGAGCCATCGGGGCCTCATCAAAAACTATGAGCTGTACGGCTCTGATGAGTTCTGCCCGCTGAGATCCGTTGGTCAAGTTCCAATATCCAGTGCCATCGCCGAGATCGAGTGGTAGCCGAAACATGCTATGTGCTGTCGTGCCACCAGGCAGATTACCAGCGGCAATGCCGGAGCTAGCGACAGCCTCTTAGAAAAGATAATTGGCTTTATTTTTTGGGGTTCAGTAAGTGAAGAAAAATTTGGTTTTTGAATATATTTTTTTTTTATTTGTAATCACCACTTTGGTGCAGTTTTTAATCAGTTCTATTTGGGGGTTCAGTGTTTTTGGGACATCAGTGAAGGGCTAAAATGCCGTAAATGTGAAGTTTTTCAGTGTTATTTTGTGTGAGTCTATGCGTCATGTGCGGGTTGCACGTGAGTTCGATATGTGTTCGTGTTTGGTTACACGAGTGTTCGATGCGTCATGTGCGGGTTGCACGTGAGTTCGATATGTGTTCGTGTTTGGTTACACGAGTGTTCTATGCGTCATGTGCGGGTTGCATGTGAGTTCGATATGTGTTCGTGTTCGGTTACACGATTGTTCTAAGCGTCAAGTGCGGGTTGCACGTGAGTTCGATATGTGTTTGTGTTCGGTTACACGAGTGTTCTTTGCGTCATGTGCGGGTTGCACGTGAGTTCGATATGTGTTCGTGTTGGGTTACACGAGTGTTCTATGTGTCATGTGCGGGTTGCACGTGAGTTCGATATGTGTTTGTGTTGGGTTACACGAGTGTTCTATGCGTCATGTGCGGGTTGCACGTGAGTTCGATATGTGTTCCTTGAGTTTATTGTGTGTCGTGTTTGGAAGCACGAGAGTTATTGCGTTACGTGCTGGATGCACGAGGTATTATGTGTTGTGCTGGCTGCACAGGGTTTTCATTTGTTATGTGCTGGGAGCACAAGATGAATTTTTGTTATGTGCTGAGTGCATAATGTATTTTGGTGCTGTATGCTATGTGCTAGCTGTAAAAGGTTTTTATTGGTCCTGTGCTGGATGCACATGTGTAATGTGTGTTTCAGATGTTGTTGCTGTGCACAAGTGTGTGTATTTGCCTGGTTAAATTTGTGTTGAATCTGGGATCTTGTAGTTCCCAGGTTTCTCGAAGATGCGATTCTTTGGTTGCAGACCTGCTATTTCCACTCTAGAGTGTATATTGTGCGAATAATGTGGCAGACACATGTTGTCAAACTAGTCTGTTTCAGCTCTTTATGCGCAGTAGATGCAGTGAATAATGGATCAATAGATTATATTTTGTAGAAGTAGTATGAGGGATAATTAATTATTTGTAGTGTATTATGGTGTATTGTTTTAGAAATATATTTGAGCTTAGACTTTAATTTGATAGTAATATATTTTTTTTCAGATGGGGATTTTTACAAATGGTTAATACTGTTAATGATTAGAGTAGGTGTTCATGTTGATATTTCAGAGTATAGCACGAGCAAAGTTGCGGTGAGAGAAGTCAGCATGTTTGTAGGCTGAGGAATGCTGAGTGTGGTGTAAATGGCCTCTCTGTGACCTGACCTTGCTGAGTGCTGGCCGTGTTTTGTTACAATGTTTACCTTTTAATACGGATGCTCTAGAGTTTGCTTTGGGAAATCAGCAATGCATGAATGTTTTATTTTGGGAACAAATTTTTGTTTTTACAGGTGATAGATTGTTGGATAAATTTTAAAAGGGAAATTGGTTTTGCTTATGGGTTAGTTTGTAACGATTTGGGCCCAAATCATTTTTTTTTCAGCAATCATGTTTTTGAATTTTTATCAGAGAATTACACATGCAATTTTTCAAGTTCATTTTCTGAATTTATGTATTGCCTTTTAAGTTTTTGAAGTATGTGATTTAAAAATGTAGCCTACTGAAGTAAAATGTTTCACTTGTTTTAACACCAAAGCAAAGTAGGGAGTGATTTGAAATGTTTGTTTAGCTATTATTTTTTATAGTAATAAATTTTAGTTGTGTTTTTAAAGATACTAAGGAAAATTGAATTTGATTCGGGAGATGATTTTGTTTTGTTAGGTAAGAGATAAATCGCATGACTCCCCGAAAATAACTGTATTGGGAAATAATGTTTTAAATGTTGCAATAGTGTCCTTTAGTGAATTTAATAGTCTCACAAAATTTAAAGACAAAGACAGATTATGTATTAAAAGAATATTTTATTGAGATATATTTTGTTGTTTAGATTTTTAATTATCAGGGACTTAAGGGGATTCACCACTGAAAATAGGCAAAAATCATAAAAAATAAAAAAATTTTTTTTTTTCATTTCTTTGTACATTGGACCCTATTACATCCAAAAAGTATGATATAAGTCATGTCTGAATGTTATTTTCATTAAAAAATATATATTTTTTGTGTTATTGCACGTTCACGAATTTTTAAAGTTTAATGTATTACGGTATTACGTAATGTTTCAGCTTAGGTTTTATATATCATATGATTTTGTGTAATATATGCCTTTATTTACAAATAATCATAGCTATAAAAGCCTAAAATAAAATCACACCTTCATAAATTTACTTACTTTTATATTCTTTGTAATGCACAAAAAACCATATGACATCAACTGTGGAGTCAGATGATCAGCTGATCCTTAGTCCAGTTGTGCAATGTCAACAAACAACTGAACTGAATTTATTTTGTCTGATGTTTTGGTTTTTGTGTATTTGCTAGTGATAATTTTATAAGCTAAAATACTAAATATGGGTAGAGTGAAAAAAAGTAAAGTAAATACTGCAGTGCGAAACAAGAGAAACATTTTGAAAAGGTATGAAGTGAAGCCCATAGAATTAGTAAGTGTTGAAATGGACATAAGTGATGAAAGTGAGGTTATACTTCCAGAAACTGATATTTCTAGGCCTAGTACTTCTGAGTCAGGTAGGAATAAGCCTACTGGTGTTTTTGAACAACCAACGGGTTTCGCTCTTTACGAAAGCTACAACATCAAAGTGGATGTAGATGAAAATGCACCTAAATATGTGTTGGTAGATGGAAACAAGCTGACATCATTTTTACAAAACTTCAAATGTCCTCAATGTGTGGGTAACTTACAGGTAAACCAGTTGCCAGCTAAAGGCTATGCAAATTTTTTCAATGTAAAGTGCAGTGACTGTGAATACGAAGATACTCTCAACACGTCTACAACAACCAACAACTGTGATGAAAATTCGACTCGACAGTCGTTTGACGTAAACCGTAGAATGGTTCAAGGATTTTTAAGTATTGGTAAAGGACACAGGGGTATGGAAGCTTTCAGTATGATAATGAATATGAAAGCAATGAACAATTTTGCATACAACAAACACATCAAGCAGATACATGCCAAATACGATAGCGTAGCAAAGGAATCATTGGAGAAAGCTAGACAAGAGGTAAGAAAAGCCTATTCAGTAATAGATAATATATCTTTGGATGAACCAGAGCCCATAAACATTGCAGTCAGTTTCGATGGAAGTTGGCAGAAGCGGGGGTTTACCTCGAAAAACGGAGTGGGTTGCTGTATCGATGTAGTAACTGGCCTTGTAATCGACTACGAAGTCCTATCTAAATATTGTAGGCTTTGTGAACAGAAGAAAAAAGAGCTTGGTAATGACTCTATCCGTTTTAGGGACTGGTATGCCCATCACAAACCCAATTGTCAACAGAATTACCATGGATCTTCACCAGCAATGGAGACAGAGGCAGCTGCGCGAATTTGGATGCGCTCGGAGAACCACGGCTTCCGCTACACCACTATTGTATCTGATGGTGACTCTAAAACATTCAGCCACTTGACTAATATGAATATTTACAAAGATCATACAATTGAAAAGGTGGAATGTCTGAATCATGTGGCAAAGCGCCTTGGCACTGGTCTCAGAAACATTGTAAAAGACAACTCCGGCAAGGGCGAGCCTCTGGGTGGGAAGTCGTATGGTAGCTTGAAGGGAAGCACAATTGACAAATTAACTACCTACTATAGGAATGCCATTCAAGGCAATTTAGGTGATGTAAAAAAAATGAAAGCAGCAATTTTTGCTACTCTATCCCATTGCTCGTCAACCGATGAAAAACCTATGCATGGTAAATGCCCACAAGGATCAGAATCATGGTGTTTTTACAACAGGGCTATTGCTAAGGGTGAAACACCAGAGGCACACCAAGTAAAAATAAAAACACCTTTGACAGAAAGAGTTGTATCTAAGATCCTCCCCTTATACCAACGGCTCTCAAGCGATGCATTGCTCCAGAGGTGCATTTCAGGAAAAACGCAAAACGCGAATGAGGCACTCCATGGAGTAATTTGGACAAAATGTCCTAAGACTTCTTTCTCTTCTAAAACAAGACTGGGAATCGGTGTTAGTGAAGCCATATGCCAGTACAACACTGGATACAACCAAAGCATGCTTGATCTGCAGCGATCAGTTGGTATAAGTCCTGGAAGATCGACCGCAAGAATCGCGAAGAGTTTTGACAAAAAGAGGCTGAAACTGGCTCAAACCAGAAAGAAGATGAAATTTAGTGAGTACAGAAGAAAACTGAGACAGGCACAAATGGAAGAAGAACAGAGGAAGATACAAGAAGAGGGCCAAACTTATGGTGCAGGAGAATTTTAAAATGCCCATAACGGCGAGTGATTCAAACTTTCCGATGGATTAAATTTGGCTTAGGCCTAAGACTTATATATTTTTAAATGTTTCTCTGAAGTAGGCCTGTTTGATATTTACCTATTTTGTGAAACAATAAGATAATGTAACAATAAAATAAGTTTTTTCCTTATTTATCAGTTTATTTTAATTTATATCATTGATTACAGTACACCTTCTTATTCAAATGCGGTTTTCCGCAACATTGAAATTCCACGTTTTTCAAGACAAAATTTGATATATCTTGAGAGCCACTAAAGGTACATTGTTGAAATTTTTACTACTTATTCTAGACAATATTAGGCAAATATTTAGGTAGAATTAGGTATCTAAGGTAATTAGTTACTGAAAAATATTTTTTTTTGTTTAATAATTCTTTTTTCTCAAGAAAAATTATATTTAATGTGTCACAGCAAAAAAAGTATCCGAGATATTATTATGAATCTACCTAAATATTAAGTTTAGATAATTATCTTTAAAAAAACACCAAATTTATCAAAATCCATAAAGTGCTCTCTTCAGAATATCGATTTTTTAAAACCCTTACAAATTGACCGAAAAATCTCTATTTTATTTTTTTTTCCACCTATAATTTGAATTTAGAAGTAAACCACAATTTTTCTATTTTTTTTTACATTATACCCTACTAGAAAAAAAATAGTTTCACCACTTTCCTCATTAAATAAAAAAAATCACCCTTTTCAGTGGTGAATCCCCTTAAATGGGAGACAAATTGAATATTTTTGTTTATTCAGAATTAAATTAAATTATACTAGAAATGAAAGACTGTTCCATCATTTATTGTTTTAAATACTTTGAAAAAGGTTATATTTGAAGAATTTGAAGTAAATCAATCTGAAATTATTTATAATGTTTTGTTATTTCATCGTATAGGCCTATGATTTGTTAAGGTAACACATTCCAAACACTTCTCTTAGTTTCAATAATTTTTGTTTTAATGTTGGTTGTGTTGTTTTGTTCTTAATGTGAGTTTGAGAATTTCTTTAAAAGTCTAGGGTTTTTTTATAAATTATATGTTGTATTTGTGAGTTATATGTTTGTGTAGGCTTCCTATTTACCCATCCCCACTGACCAACTGTATACAAGGCTACAAGAACTTCATGATTTGCTGTTTTATCTTCAACATCGTGATCCGAGGAAGAGACTTTGTCAAACTCAATGAATACTGGGGAAAAGCAGCTGGTGGCAAGGGCTTTTAAGAAGAGGAGCACTTCAGGCTGCAGTACACTCAATCAATGGCAAAAGCAGTCCAACATCATCGTCAACCAAAGTCGATTCATCATCAATGTTGTCAAGGAACGCTGGATGGACTACAGACTATCGACACCGAAGTGGGAGACATCGCAGAAGACATGGCTGTGGTCAAACATCTGAAGACCAACGACTGTTCGAGGAGGCTTTATCGACGCAACTGCTGAGGAAGTCCGCGAACAGTTGGTCAGTTCTTCCCCTCCTAAACCTTATTTTAATTTTGTTTAGGTACAATTTTAAAAGATTTTAATCAGTTTTTGTTATTAATTTTTTTTTCTCTCTGAGTGGATGTATCTATGTAGTTGAGACGCTGGGGACATCGTCTGGAGGAAATGGGGGGATGTAATGGAAGGGATCGAATATTGTAAAGAGGAAGTGTTTGGCAATGTTGTGTGAGTAGGCTGGTAGTGTTGTTAAACAATAACTTGTTGTGCTGACCTACTGAAGGCTGTTGCTTTAAGTAGGCCAGTGCACTTGATCAAGGGGTCAGTTTTGGTGGGTAGTGTTTGTGAGGTGCACCGGAGGACAGGGTCCTGCTGGGGAGCTGGAGCCCAAGGCCCTTGGCTTTGGGTCCAGGTAAGAAAATGTTAAGGGTTTTCAAAATTGGGGTTTAGTGTCTTTTCCAAATTGGGGTTTAAGTTACTAAATTATTTATACAGTTCCAGTCTACTCTACCTTTGTGTTCTTTGTGTTGTTTTGAGTATTTAATAAAATTGGGTTTTGTAAGCGAGTGCTGAGTTTCATTCCTGAGCTACGTCACCCAAAGTAACAGTACGTATTCCAAGGGGAATACGACCGTTACAATAGCGACCTGGTTACGACTACGGACATAAGCGAGGATTACGTGTATTAGGAATGTCTTGCCGTAGCCTCCGGGTCCGTCAAGGAAGATCAATTTTGTTGATCGACGATCGACTTGGCCCTGTAGTAGAGACCGAACATAATCGAAGACCGCCCTCTGGTCGCGGGAAAGTTTAGGTTCCCACTCATCTACAAGTGATCTCTGACGATTTTCACCGTAGATGAGAAGTTCCCTCCCCAGTTCGGTCGTGTCGTCGTCTACAGTAGGGAGACCGTGATCGGCCAAGCAGGATCCCTGACGTCGAAGGCTTCGATCGATCTCAATCAGAGCCAGCTTGTACGCAACCTCGTGATCAAGAGGATTCCGCTCCAAATGGTCTTCGCACAATGCGTCACGGAAAGCATCCCACAAGAGGGCCGCAGGAGCTCCCATGTTGCACAGAAGGACAAAGAAAGAGCGGAGCCTCGGGCCGACCATGAAGCGAGCTGCTTCCTTGAGGGCTTGGTGGTACTCGTCCTCGTCCTCAACCAAACCGAGGGTGCGCGCAACCTGTTGATATGTCGTGCAACCATCACCACCACGAGCAAGCAGGTCGGCGTATCCCCGGCACGGAATGACCATCAAAAGGAGCCTAAGAAAGTACTGCTCGCTTCTGTTTGGCGAGACCCAGAAGAGACGACAGATCTTTTGACCACGCTTTCTTGAGGTAAGGAAATGCTTGCCGTCTGGATGGTCGTACACCTCAGCATTACTAGGGCGTTTGTTATGAATAACGTACTGCTCGAAAAAAGACTGGTAGGTTAAATCGTCGAATACCGAGTCAAGAGGCCTATTGAAATACAAGAGCAGGTCAGAGGTAGCTCCAGAAGTGGCGTGTGTCAAGTTGTTAGGGCGGAAGCACACAGTCTGTTTTCCCTCTAGGTGGACAGGGAGACAATCGACTGTGGGCTCAGACTTTGAGATGGGAAAGTCCAAGAGACGCCAGCATGCATCGCTGGCTCCCACCATACGCTTCGTGACGTAGTGCTCAACTTCATCGTCTTGTTTACTAAGAGGAGTAACTTTGACGTTCTGAAGCGAGCCACCCTTCATGAGGTATTTAAACAGATACTTGATCACACGACGAGTGGAAGCTACCTCCAAGTTGATGTGTGCCTCGTATTTAAGTAGTAATGCCGAGTTGTACGGCACGACCCAGCCGTCATGTACAGGAATCGATTTGTTTCTTGAAGTTATACTCCCCTCGTTACCATAATCACGTTGATATTTTACAAAGCCCCTCTCGTCTACATGGGTTGATTCACAGGGTGGTTTGGGGAAAAATTTAGAACAGCTGCCTTTGGCAGTGTCCCAGCAAGGGAAGTCGGTCCTGTGATCCGTACCACAAGGTCCGTGGATCATGTGACGCAGAACCAACGCCCTTAATCGGCCTCCTGCCTCCTCCGGAGATGGAATGTCAGCGCGGATGAGGGAGTCTATGTCGGAAGCCTGCACAGGTCCATCGCCTTCGATTTTAAACACGATGTGGGCATGTGGAAGGCCCCGCATCTGCATCTCGATGACGTGGACTATGTAGACAGACCGACCGAACATAGCTCCGCTGCGCAGATCGCGGAGGAGTTCCAGCAGTTTGATATAGAAAACTCTGCAGGCCGTGCTGGGATCACTGCGACCGCTATTTCGAGGACAGGCTTTTTTGTTCTCCTCCCAAGTCGCACTATACGTGAATGTGAGAAAAAATGTGGGGAAGCCGAGACGTGAGACCAATGCCATAGCATTCTCGTATCGAAGTTTCATGTATCTCGGCCCCCCGGTAAACGAACTTGGGAGGTAAACCTTTCCAGCTTGTACCCCACCCTCCCCCTGAACGGTCTCGTCATTGTTAATGTCGTTGAGGACCTGACGTCCACCACGATTCGCCGCTTCAATCTCATCCAACGGCCCTATCCTCATGGCATTTTCAGCTGCCTTCGTCTGCGTGAACTTGATGTAGTTGAGCTTCTCGTCCTCGTATCTGGCATACATTTCAACCTGCCAAGCTTGAGACAGTCGGCCGAGGTGTGAGAAACGAGGCTCAGACAGCAGAAGACAACGGGAGTAGTCATACTGGGACAACTTATTGTTAAAATTGTCGCGGCGTCCAATATGCCAGCCCAAAGTTCCTTGAGGATAGAGCAGAGGGTACTGGAAGGGCTCCATGAGAGGACTAAAAAGGTTGATAGAAGTGGGTCTTCCGGATCCAACTTTCCAAACGGAAAGCTTGCGGGGCTCGTACACTGTATCGTCGGTGCTTATGACAGCGTGCACCTCAACGCCTGTTTGCCTGTCGCCTAGAACGGGACCATGGGTAGATCTACTTGTCACTTGGAAATCCAAGTGTGCGTTCACAGCTGGCTCACTACCCAAACGCCGATAGTGAGCGACGTATGGATTCTGCTGTGACAGGTATCGAGTGATCGAGTCAACAACGTCACCGTCAAGTGATCTACCCAAGGCAATATTCCGCCGTTCTTCACCGTCGTCGATGTAAAGACGGGAGCGATTCACAAACTGAACGTCCCCAGTCTTGGTGGTGAACTTTTGACCGGGGTCGGACAGGTTGTATATCTGGTGGTACATTCGACCTTCGATTTTAAAGAAAGCCAGACCACTGGGGTGTCTGTACCCACCAGATACTTCTAAGGCACTAAACGCAAACAGGTCGTTGTAGGCACGAGCCCTGTCGAGAAAACGACGATCAGAATAGAAGACTGCATCAAGGGGACTTAGATCAAGGACGTTATATGCCCCTTGTCCGCAACACCACTTCTTCCTACTCTTTTCCTCCTCAAAAAGTGGAGCGCCACAGTGTATGCACTTGAAAATATCACTGTCCCAAAGACTAATTATTTTAAGACTGTAAGCTGAGATATCATTTAACAAGTCCCCCTTCCAAGACCCCATTGGACCGTGATCAGAAATGCTTCGAGCAAGTGAAGCTGGCAAGTGGCGAAGTTCGGAAAACAAAGGATTATGTAGCCGGAAAATCTGCACCCTTTGTCGAGAGGCATCAGGATTTCGTTGGCTATATCGACCAACCGCCTCTCTGTTGACCTCAGGGTGACTCTGGCTGTAACGCTCAACAGCTGCCCTGTTGACCTCAGGGTGCGTTTGGCTATAACGGCCAACTGCAGCCCTGTTGACCTCAGGGTGCGTTTGGCTATAACGGCCAACTGCAGCCCTGTTGACCTCAGGGTGCGTTTGGCTGTAACGCCCAACAGCCGCTCTATTTACCTCAGGGTGATCTTGGGAGTATTGCTTTTTGTCATCCCTGATTTGATCAGAGTGTGTCTCCCTATACTTCTTTTTAGCCGCATTCACTTGCTCTTCCCTTGTGGTTTCCAAAGTTTTCGGACGTCCACGTTTGGCTTTTTTAGGTCTTCCGGGGCATTTTTTAGGGGCAGAAACTGTCTGGGAGGGGGGAATAGGTTGTGGATCATTATCGATACGTTCGATCGACCGGACAGTGGAGTCAATTGAAAACCTAAGTTTCATGATGCTGTACTGTCCGCCGACGAACGCACAATTCACCAATAAAAGTGAGGCTAGTGTAGGGAAACTCCCACATACGAATAACCTAGCCTTATTTTTATCCGATTCAATGTCTCTACGGCGGGTTTCATTCACGGCGTGTGAATCAAATAAATAGAAATGATCTTGGTGACGCCAAAATGCAACAGTCACCAGTTGCCCCGTGAAAAGAAACCCGCCGTCGAGAGAATCAGCGGGCATGGCATTCTCCAAACTGGATGATAAAGACTTGACCGCCTCATCCAAGCCATCAACACAAGTCGGGTACAACCCGTTAGAAACATGCGTAATTTCCTCAATGGAAATCTGTTTCTCCGCAATATCAAATGTCCTGGACAGTTCCTCGGGGAACAGGAACCTGTCAACAACGCAAAACTCACGGCGAGATTTCGCATATAGGCGATCGCCGGCCATGAGTATTTCGTCGATGGCGGATGAACTGAAACCTCCGCAGAACACTTGCCAGGCAAGGGCACAAGCTGCATTGGCCACGCACTGAGCGTTGTTACTATCAGTGAATCGTGGATCTCCCTGATGGAAAGAACCAGCAGCTACACAAGTGTAATCCATGCTTTCAAACCAATTTAAAACAAATAATTGTGTATCGCAAATTGGCAAAAAGCACAAGTCCAAATAATAGGATTAAGTGATGGTGAATCTTTAATAACCCAGTAACCTTGTTATAAAAATCAGGGTCTACCTTGCATGAAATGGGGTAGTAGGTTTCTTTTTTTTATGTTGTTTGTAATAGTACAGAGAAGCTAAATCCAAATTTTCGACCTCGGCGACCTTCCGGATCACCTCCAAAAAGCTAAAAAATCGGCAGAATTACGCAATATTTTTACGTTTGTCCGATTTTGACCCTGAAGCATCACTTTTTCATAAAGAACAACCATAATCATTTTTAAAGTATATTAAATTACCTATCATATAAGACCAAAATGGTTATTACAGGCTTAATAGTTTTCAAGATATGACTCCGCAAACAACGGCTAAAATTACCAAATTTTGAATTTTTTTAAGTTTGGCTAACGTTAACCTTTAAGCATAACTTTATCGTTATTTTTCATTAAAACAACCATAATTACTTTGAAACTGCATTAAATTACTCACAATTTAAGACCAAAATGGTGATTATAGGCCTAACACATTGAGAGATATGCCTCTTCAAGGTTTATAAAATCTTCCATAAATGTTGGTATTTTAAGATTCAACTTTCTTTTAAATTAAACTGTTTACAACATAGAAATACCTAATAACGGCTTAAATACTATGATTTTTAATACAGATATGGCTTTTGTAATAGCATAAAGATTGTATAAAAGGATTGCAATCGTATTTTTTCCAAATAAACCCCATTTAAGGGGTCAAAAACATTACTTTAATTAATTAATTTGGCCTAACACATTTTGTGTCTTAAACTTTGAAATGCTTAAAATTGGCTTAAATATTATAATTTTGAATACAATTATGGCTTTTTTAATTGCATAAAAAGCGTATAAAATGAATACAACTATAAGATATACAAATAAAGCTCATTTAATAGGTGAAAAACATTACGTAAACATTGATTTTGCGTAACAGATTTTCTGATTTCAACTTTAAAATGGCAAAAAAGCTAAAATTTAATAATTTTGAATCGGATTATGGTATTATAAATTACACAAAGAGTATATAAATGGAATACAATTCTTACTTAGAAATAAAAATCATATTTAATGAGTGAAAAACATTACGTAAACAAAATACTCAAATTATTTTTACTAACATTTTACTTTATTTGTTTATTTCCTTGCAGTTTATATATTTTTAACGCTTGAAAATGCTTTATTACACTAAAGGACTATATACTTAATGGTATAGAACCAATTTAGACTATAAAAAGTCAATAGTTTGCTTCATAATTAAAAAACAAAGTCAGATTTACAAGAATTTAAGCGAGTTTTGTTGTGCAAACCATACATTACTTGTTAATATTTTTCAAATTAATCACTATTGACTTTTTAAAACCTCATATATCAAAAGAGTACTAGTTGGAGCAAGGTAAGAAACCAAAAAATACCAATAAAAACCTATAGTTTACGCAAGAATTAAGTTTTAACACAGGAAAGAGGTAAAGACCACGCAGAGTGCCAAGGGGACTATGGACACCTGTCACTATTACCTACAAACAACCATGATATGACTCATGATGACATACAGTTTTTTGGTCAGATATTGTAGATATTTGAATTATATACATCCTTCAGTTAATCCCATACTGATGGGTTGAAGCGTTCAAAAGTTATAGGACTTTGAAATTTAAAATTGAGACCACTTTTTTCACCCAAAAAATCATATTATTAGTCTTATTTTCAATTAAATTCTCGAAATTTGTTACAATTTGTCCTCTTGATTTAATGCTTAAAGGTATAGCATACCTAAAGGTTGTTTAGTCTTATTCTTATCAAGAAATTGTTAAAATTCATAAGCATGCAGGCAGGCAGATCCAGTGTAAGAGTTCCTTATCTATTATCACGCTCATGTAAGGATACCTATACCCATGTCCTTCTAGTGTCAGTGCTGTAGTTTGAACAAGTTGGTCCTTCCTCCCACTACTGCTCAATTCATACAGCACAGACAGGACAGGAGGTCCTGAGGAGTGCCAGTAAATCCTAGCATAAAAGAAGTAATATATTGCATGGCAGAACGACAGCAAAGTTGAAACCTTTTTTCACTGTTGCATCTTCATTCTTTATATCAATTCCTCTTGATAGTACTGTATAAACATTTTAATTACAATAGATTTCTTCCATAAAAAACTTATAATATGTTGTTCAAATGAAATAAATTTGTTTATAATCTTATTATGTTTCTTTTATAAAATTTGATCAAATTGAACAACTTGAATCTTAAAATACAAACATTTATGGGAGATTTTATGAACCTTGAAGAGGCATATCTCTCAATGTGTTAGGCCTATAATCACCATTTTGGTCTTAAATTGTGAGTAATTTAATGCAGTTTCAAAGTAATTATGGTTGTTTTAATGAAAAATAACGATAAAGTTATGCTTAAAGGTTAACGTTAGCCAAACTTAAAAAAATTCAAAATTTGGTAATTTTAGCCGTTGTTTGCGGAGTCATATCTTGAAAACTATTAAGCCTGTAATAACCATTTTGGTCTTATATGATAGGTAATTTAATATACTTTAAAAATGATTATGGTTGTTCTTTATGAAAAAGTGATGCTTCAGGGTCAAAATCGGACAAACGTAAAAATATTGCGTAATTCTGCCGATTTTTTAGCTTTTTGGAGGTGATCCGGAAGGTCGCCGAGGTCGAAAATTTGGATTTAGCTTCTCTGTACTATTACAAACAACATAAAAAAAAGAAACCTACTACCCCATTTCATGCAAGGTAGACCCTGATTTTTATAACAAGGTTACTGGGTTATTAAAGATTCACCATCACTTAATCCTATTATTTGGACTTGTGCTTTTTGCCAATTTGCGATACACAATTATTTGTTTTAAATTGGTTTGAAAGCATGGATTACACTTGTGTAGCTGCTGGTTCTTTCCATCAGGGAGATCCACGATTCACTGATAGTAACAACGCTCAGTGCGTGGCCAATGCAGCTTGTGCCCTTGCCTGGCAAGTGTTCTGCGGAGGTTTCAGTTCATCCGCCATCGACGAAATACTCATGGCCGGCGATCGCCTATATGCGAAATCTCGCCGTGAGTTTTGCGTTGTTGACAGGTTCCTGTTCCCCGAGGAACTGTCCAGGACATTTGATATTGCGGAGAAACAGATTTCCATTGAGGAAATTACGCATGTTTCTAACGGGTTGTACCCGACTTGTGTTGATGGCTTGGATGAGGCGGTCAAGTCTTTATCATCCAGTTTGGAGAATGCCATGCCCGCTGATTCTCTCGACGGCGGGTTTCTAATTTTACTAGAATATATCCAGGTTACTGGATTATAACAGGTATAGTCAAATTTGGTAGCAAAAATAAGAGCGAGAACCAACTCATTGTACTGCATTACCCACCAGGTATAGTCAAATTTGGTAGCAGAAATAAGAGCGAGAACCAACTAGATGTACTGCTTTACCAATAATCAGCCATTATTAATTTTTTGGGGGAAATGAGTAAAATAAAAAGTAATCTAAGGACAATACAAAGCATTAATAATATTTGAAGAAAAAAAAATTACGGAGGAAGAAAAGTGAGAAAAACATTAAAGGTTAGAAATAAATTTGCCAAATTTTGGGGAGTAAAATTTGAAAATGAGATTTTTGCAAATTTAACTATTAATTTAGGATCCCATACTACAATACTACCATATTACACGTCTCTAGCGCGTTTCTATACGATTCGGATGACCATAACAAAGTCATTAAATTTCAATGTTATTCTCCATAAGAATAACATAGGGCTCGTAAAAACTTTCAAATTTTGACATTAAACCTAAGTTTTGGTGGTTAAGGAGTAAAGTTACGAAAAAACCTGTAATGAGTAAAATTTAAAGTAAAGAAAGGAGAATACAAAGCAATAATAATATTTGAAAAAATTAATTATTTAAGTATGAAAAAATAGCGAAAACCGGTAAAGATTTGAAAGAAATTTACCAAATTTTGAAAGTAGGGCGTTTTTTGAGGGTTAAGGAGTGCGATTTTCGGAAAACGCCTAAGAGGGTTTTGTATAAAATTTAATTCCTGTTCCTGGATATACTTTCAAATCTTTTCTATCTCTTACCGTTTTCGAGCTATAGCCCTTGGAAAAAAACGTGTTTTGTCGTTTTCAGAGGTCCGCCATTTTGGATTTTTAGGGTGGTTAAAACTTGAAAATGGGACTTTTGCGAATATCACCGTTAGTTTAAGATCCCATACTACAATACTACCTAGTTTCAAGTCTCTAGCACGTTTCTAAGAGGTTTATTTTATCTTACTAATGTTGGCAATTTTCAATGCTATTTCCCATAAGAATAACATGGGGGGGAAATTCGAGATTACGGGGGGGTTAATGTTAAGAAATGCAACTTTTTAGGATTTTCCCGTGGGTTGGGGCCCAAGACCTACAAGTGTGCCAAATTTCAGATCTCTAGCTATTCTAGAAGTGCTCAAACATTTGTATCCCCCGTGAGTGAGTGAGTGAGTGAGTTACACATCGGGCTGTATAGTTATTTAGATATATATATATATAAATATATAAATATATCTCTATATATGAATTTGAACGAATGGTGTTTTTGGCCTCTAGGGACCTCAAAACGAAAAAAAAAATCGGTCCCGCGTCCAGGTCTTACCATGAGTACTACGGTAATAGCTTATTCCCTATATGGGAAATTCGCTAAGAGGCTGCCAACCTCCTAAAAAAACCAAATCTCAGTCAACAAAAATCCTAACTTCTCGTCCATTAATTAACCAAAGTCATTCGTAATATACGTAATGTATTTCCTGTTTCCCTCTCTTCTCATAGCATTTTATTATTGCAGATACATTAATCTAACTGTCAAAGAGTTCCCACACTCCAGTCTCCTCGCCTCGACTACTCCCTTCACCAATTCCTACGTCGTGGACCTGTTTCCCTCTCTTCCTATGGCATTTTTAGAATTGCAGATACTGTACATTATTTTAATTATCACAAAGGGTTTCTACACTCCGGTTTGCTCGCCTTGACTACTTCCTTCACCACTTCCTACGTCGTAGACCTGTTTCCCTCCCTTCCTATAGCATTTTAGAATTTCAAATAGATAAATTTAACTTTCACAAAGGGTTCCCACACTCCGGACTGTTCACCTTGACTACATCCTTCACCGCTTCCTACGTCGTGGACCTGTTTCCCTCCCTTCCTATAACATTTTAGAATTACAAATAGATTAATTTAACTTTCACAAAGGGTTCCCACACTCCAGACTGCTCACCTTGACTACATCCTTCACCGCTTCCTACATCGTGGACCTGTTTCCCTCCCTTCCTATAGCATTTTAGTATTGAAGGTATATTAATCTAACTGTAACAAAGGGTTTCTACACTCCGGACTGCTCGCCTCGACTACTTCCATCACCGCTTCCTACGTCGTGGACCTCTTTCCCTCCCTTCCTATAGCATTTTATTATGGCAGATACATTAATCTAACTGCCACAAAGGGTTCCCAAACTCCGGACTGCTCGCCTTGACTACTTCCTTCACCACTTCCTAAGTGTCGAGGACCTGTTTCCCTCCCTTCCCATAGCGTTTTTAGAATTGCAGATACATTATTCTTATTGTCACAAAGGCTTCCCACACTCCGGATTGCTCACATTGACTACTTCTTTCACCATTTCCTACGTCGAGGACCTATTCCTCTCCCTTCCCATAGCATTTTTAGGATTGCAGATACATTATTATAACTGTCACAAAGGGTTTCTACACTCCAGAATGCTCGCCTCGACTACTTCCATTACCACTTCCTACGTCGTGGACCTGTTACCCTCCCTTCCTATAGCATTTTAATATCGCAGTTACATTAATCTTACCGTCACAAAGGGTTTTTTTTACATTTCAGAATGCTTGCCTCGACTACTTCCATTACAACTTCCTACGTCGTGGACCTGTTTCCCTCCCTCCCCATAGCATTTTAGTATTGCAGGTATATTAATCTAACTGTCGCAAAGAGTTTCTACACTCCGGACTGCTCGCCTTGACTACTTCCATCACCGGTTCCTACGTCGTGGACCTGTTTCCTTCCCTTCCTATAGCATTTTAGTATTGCAGGTTTATTAATCTAACTGCCCCGAAAGGGTTTTTTACACTCCGGACTGCTCGCCGTGACTACTTCCTTTACCGCTTCCTACGTCGTGGACCTGTTTCCCTCCCTTCCCATAGCATTTTTAGAATTGCAGATACATTATTCTAATTGTCACAAAGGCTTCCCACACTCCGGACTGCTCACATTGACTACTTCCTTCACCACTTCCTACGTCGTGGACCTGTTTCTCTCCCTTCCCTTAGCATTTTTAGAATTGCAGATACATTATTCTAACTGTCATAAAGGCCCCCCACACTCCGCAGCGCTAGCCTTGACTACTTCCTTCGCTATTTCCTTCACTACTTCCTACATCGTAGACCTGTTTCCCTATCTTTCCATAGCATTTAAGTATTACAGATACGTTAATTTAACAGTCATAAAGGATTACCGTACTCCTTTCTTTTCACTGCTCACCTTTCCGCTCCCTTTACCACTCTCGACGTCGGGGACCTGTCCCCCCCCCCCTTCGCATAGCATTTTAGTTAAAAAATATACCAACATCTTTGAATATTTAATATTCAATGCCAACATTAAATTGAATAATGTAAAAAGCTGATTTGTTCTAAATACATACATACCTATGTACTTTGAATTTAAAGGTAAATACCTTAGGTTAATACTGAACATAAACGGTATACAACTGCCGACTAATATTGTTAAGTTCAATTTATTATTCTAAGAGTTGTGAAATTTAATTAGCTTAAATAACATTATTCTGAAAGCTGTGAAATTTTAATGATATATATTCATAGACGCCAAACTGTTTACTCCATGAATGAAAGAGCTTAGAGTAAAAGTCGTTCTCTCTGCCTTAAGTAGACAACAAAATTGTTGGTCGCAAAACGTAAACAAATAAAAAGAAGAAGAAGGTGGCTCCTAATGTTATTCTTATGGGACAAATTTATGAATTTTTTTAAGTATTTTATAATTACTAATGAGCGGAATCGTCTAGAATTTTAATGGTGTCTTTACACTGGTGTCATAACTATTTGTGGAAAATTTGAACGCTATAAGTGCAACGGTTCTTGAGTTTTAGGTGCGAACACACTCACGGACAACTTTTCTCCGACTCTGCTATACACGATACATAGATTCGTTCACTTCGTTCACTCATCTACTAGCTGTAACCCGCGGGCTTTGCCCCGTTTAACTTCTTAATTTTCAAGATGATCTCATGACATGATAGATCTATGACGCAGCGATTAGAATAGGACAACAATACCACCGGCATTCCATAGATAACGGGAGAGGAGCAAGGACACCTCAGTCATGACCACGCAACTACCCGTGCCGCGTCGTAGTGCCCTGTACTGGCCAGTAGCAATGTTATTCCGTATTTTCGTGTTTCGTGTTGTATGTGTGTGTTTTTGTGTTTACTGACGACCTCAACTTGAGTGACATGACATTTTTATCAGCCTGATGATGGGATTTTAATCCTGAAACCGGTCGCATAAGACGACAACAATAGGATCACTGACGGTCAGGTAATATAAACCATTTTTATTCTGTAAGTGATCCTGGGCCACTAAGCATAATGAAAATAAAAAATAACCAAAAAATTTGGGGCCAAACCAGAGTGTTGCAGCGAGTTTCTTACTCCAAAATATCAACAAGTCCGACTGCACTCTAGCGGTCGTTCTCGAAACTAGAAGCGGAGTGATATTCGTATTACTTGAGTTGCTGGCACGGGAATGGAGTTTGGGACGGCAACTGCTACATATAGCGGTAGATCACCTTTTTCAAATGTACAATGATTTGACACACTTAGAGTCGACTTAAAATTACCAAATTTGGTACAGCTACTATAAATTAGTGCTTCTCACTGATGGTAAGGCTGTAATTAAAAATAATATTTTTTTGTAATTTTAACAACTGTTAAAACTCAAAGACATTTTAAAATTGAGAATTAGAACATGAAAAAGTAAGTGATCTGGAATTTTTTTTATTTTTTGGTCAGGAAAGTTTTGTCAGCGGCAAAGTTTGAAAGCTTGAGTTGTAACATGATATACATTTAACAAAAAGTTGTTTTTAAGAATACTTTTGGAAATGAATCAGGTAGAAGAGGAAGCAAAATTTGTGTCCCGCCGACACGACGCTCGACCGCTGCCTTTCGACTACACGTCTCTAGCAACCACATACACACACAGTGATTGATGCACAATATGTATATTAATTATAAGTCAAGTAAGGTAACATTCGTATACATAAAATTGCTATTCACATTAATTGTATTATTATTTTGTGTAATTAATAACTAAATGCTGACCAAATCGGCTCTACATGAAACAATGCATTGAAGCCACTTTATAAACTTTTAATAAGGACATTAAAACGAATTTATCCTTTTATGTCAGTTTTACTTTGCTCAAACAACAACAAATCTTTTAAATAACAATTTTTAACTCAATTACACATTACAAAAACACGGATGTTTTATGGTTCATTACATTGTCTTGACAATAATAGTTTGAACACAAAACATTTGAAAAAAAATTACTGTACATAAAGCTGTGTGTACACAAAACTGCTTTTACTGCCCTAAATGTTACAAACTTTGTTAGATGGAGGCTACTGTAGGATACGCGCGTAACTAGGACGACTCATCGCTCCCCCCACTCCTTATATGACAACACTGATTTTCGGGGGGCTTCCGGTGGCTTCACCTGTATTTTGCGCCCATTTCGCGCCCAATGCCATCTCTATTTACCTTCTGTGCTCTCTACTGCCAAGATGTCTGAGTGAGTGGGTGTGCGCCTTTTAGTTTGTTGTGAATTTTAGTTTACTACATTGTTTTCGTTGTCTATACTATGAAGGTACATTTATGATTTTAGGCAAATAGTAAGAGCGTGTTTTTTTTATTACCTTTTGTTAGTTTTAGCTATATGTCGAAATGGGCAGCAAATGTCGGCGTAAGATAAAAAAGCCGCGTAAAAATCGTGGAGGTGAACGTCTTCAAGAGTGGCGTATTTTGAAATCGTATAACTGCTTGTCTTTGACTGCCATTACAAATGAAAGCACAGACAGTGCTACCACTTCGAGCCATTGTAATGATGCTCTATGCAGCCCGGAGCCGGACTATGAAACTCCACTTCAAGACCTTGTTATTGAAGAAGTTCCAGAAGACGATTGTAATGAACATGGAGTGGTTCAAGGAAGGCAAATTATTGATATAGCCTACTTGTTTGAAAAATTGAAGCAATTGAACAATCACGCCCCACAGTTTGGTTGTTCTTTTAGTAATTTGACACTTACAAGAGAAATAACGCGTGGACTACGTTCCGGTTTTATATTTGTGTGCAACATGTGCGGTTTTAAAGAAACTGTGTGGTCTGACCCCAACAACGAATTGTCATTGGACATCAACGCGGCAGCGGTGGCTGGTTCCATGAGCACGGGAGGTGGCTTTGCAAATTTAACAAAGTTTTTAGGGGCCATGAACGTTTGGTGCATGGGGTTCAATAATTACGAAAAGTACAAACATGTTATCTCCAAAGGCTGGGAAGATTCTGCCCTTGCAGAAATGAAGATTGCAGCAGAAGAAGAGGCAGCCCTCGCGCGACTGCGTAACGACGTGGGCAAGGAAGGCGTGCCCTTGCTTACCGTGGTGGCCGACGGGAGCTGGTCGAAGAGATCGTACAGAACCAACTTCAACTCTTTATCTGGCGTGGTAGTGTATTATTAGGTGGTGTTTACGAATGATAACTTCTCGCTGCGCTCGTTCGCCTCATTCTCCTGATATAAGTCACATTTAGATGTGTGGGCTTGTGATGGCTACCCAAAAGTAAATGTGTGATTGGCAAAATATAATATAAAAAAAAAACTAAGCTAACATTTAACTACAAAAGATTTAATTTTACTCCTAAGCGCTTTGAAATACAGCATTCAGAGTTTGTAAATTTTTTTATCTCATTGAGACCTATTTTTTAAATTTTTTATAAAAAAATCATCAACCTTTTTAAAATGGTGGTCATTTAACTGTTTACTATTTTACTAACTTTTTTGTCTTTTGCAATTTTTCAAAAGTTATTGGTTTTTGTGAAATTAACATAAAATATTTCAAATTAGCGCCATTTTAAAACGGTTGATGGATTTTTTTTGTAAAGTTTGTAAAAAAAGGGTCTCAATAAGATAAACATGTTTTGCAAAATCTCAACGCTGTATCTCAAAACGTTTATGGGTTATTAAATATTTTATAAAATCACATAAATACAGGCAGACGGAAAACTAGGCACCACAGACCCATGTTGAAATGTGTTTGTGACCTAAGCAATAACGTTTTTATACATGTGTCCAGAGAGTTACGGGACACTCTAACAATATCTATACATATATATGCATGTATACAAATTTGGACGAATGGTGTTTTTCACTTCTGAGGACAGCAAAATGAAAAAGTAAATCGGTCCCGGGCTTATGTATTACCCGGCACGGTTGAGACGCAGTCGGAGCAGCGCAGCGCAGCGCAGGGCAGGGCAGGGCAGGGTTTTGTAAACTACGTGTTCGCTAGGACACGCGCATCCGCATATTATGGCGCAGCGTAGGGCAGGGCAGTGCAAAGCACGTGGACTGCGCGCACTTGTGGTCGAGTCACAAGTGTCTGTGCCGCATTGCTCACCTGCGCTGGGTTGCATAGTGTTTTGTGACGGATCTAGAGGATAATTAATAGAAATTGTGCGTTTTTATCCAGTTTTTACGTTACCAGTCATAGTTAGTATATAAAGAGTAATTACAAGAAAAAAATCTGGAAGAAAATACAAAAATCACTAAACATTGCAAATTTTTTCGCCCTTTCTTTCTTGTTCTCTTGTGAAGAAGTAACAATAAATCTTGATCAGCACCTGAATCTGAATCAGAACTCAAATCCTAATATCAAGAAACTGTAACACTCCTATTACGAGAGCTGTACAACACTGTTTCCCAATATGTGATGTCAACTGTGCAACACAGACATTTTGCCTAATTCTGCCCTGTGCTGTGCTGCACTGCCCGAACCGTGCCGGGCGCTCAGCTCAATATGCGCCTGGGCTATAGCTACTTCCCTATAGGGAAAGTCGCCAAAATATTGGCCATCACCGGAATACTCATCAATACAATGCTGAATATGTAACTAATCGCTAACTGTGTAGGAGGAGTTTGCGTACAAAGAATTGCATTAAAATGAAACCGCTCAATTACATTATTTAGGCCTATAAATGGTTTATCAGAACTACTTACCGATATTTATAGGCATCGCTCCAGGGTCAAAGGCAAATGTAAATAGCCATTGCTGTATCATAATAAAATGTGTTTTTTATATATCCATAAATATAGTAGTTTTGCCAAAATATTTATAACATTTTGCTATAGCCTATTATAATATACAAACACAATTCAACGTACAACTATAAAAACGTCTGTCTCCCCAAAAAGTGATCAGATTTTGGAAGTTGGCATAAACAGTACAATGTTTTTGGTGGTTATGGTTGTAAATAATGTGGCACGGATAGTTTTTTCAAATTAATATTTTCCCTAATTGTCTGTTTTCAGGTAAAATGTTATGTTGCTATAGTTTGGGGACCTAAATATTATATTCTGATCACGGTATTCCATTCCAGGTTGCCATTGTTGGTTACCACACCAGAAAGGTCTTGTACTTTGGAGTCAAGAATAAGTACTGCGCCGTTTGTGCCCGCGCTGCTAACAAAGCAGGTCAACTTGAGAACTTCGCCGTGCCAAAGCACACGTGCTTTAAAAATTGGACAGGAAGTTCATCTAGTATGGAAGCAATGGCAATCGTAGAAGGATTTTTGATGAGCGAGGAAATGCATGGTGTTAAGTATAGCAAATTCATAGCAGACGGAGATAGTAGTGTGTATGCCAAAATTCTTGAGTACAGGCCTTATGAAACGCTAACAGTAGAAAAGGTTGAGTGTCGGAACCATTTGTTTCGGAATTTCAATAACAAGCTCAAAGATATTGCAACATCAAGCTACAACGGAGACGATACAAACAAAGAACTATATATGAAGATGAGACGTGCTTTTGGTAATCGGTTATTAAGGTGTCGTGTGGGAGTTAAGAAGGCGATAGAGCATAGGAAGAATGAAGAGGGGTCCTTAAAAACAAAGGCTGACAAATTAAGAAAAGATATTATAAATTCTCCAAGTCACGTCTTTGGTGAACATAAGAAGTGCGGAGAAATAGGTTATTTTTGTGATGGCATTCCCAAAGAGGGAGAGAGGAACCTAGTTGAAGACATGCAGAAATGTGGTTTGTATCAAAAAATCATGATTGCTGTAAATGCTTTAGCCGACTATAGTTACCACCTTATCCAAGACGTTGATAGCAACAGTGTCGAACAGTACAACTCTGTCATAGCAATGTACACAGGAGGCAAAAGAACAAATCAAATTCAACGCAATGGATATCTAACCAGATGTGCCACAGCAGTGGTAAAATACAACAGTTGACAGCCTTTCTACAAGCTTCACAAGTCAATAGCCAAATCAAGCCCGGGAGGTTACGCGAAACTGTATGAAGCCAGAGCCAAACGTAAAGCTGAGAAAGATTTGGAAAGGAGTAGGAAAAAACCAAAAGCCAGGCGATCACTTGTATTGGCAGCGGCAGGACCAGACAAAGACTACGGACCTCTTGCACAGAAACCTGACATTGATGAAGCTTTCTATGAAACCAAAGTTAAAGAGCATCTAGAAAATTTGAGGAAAACTGAAAATGAGATAGTAGAATTGGAACGATTAACATTGAATCAGAAAGACAACACATTGTGGTTGGAACAAAGACGACTGAGGCTCACTGCTTCCAATTTTGGACTAGTTTGTAATAGGAGGGAAGATTCCAGTTTCGGTCCAGTTGTAAAAAAGCTACTCTACTCTAAAGTCGATTGTGCAGCTAATAGGTACGGCCAGGCGCATGAAGCGGATGCAGTAAAGTGTTTTGAAACATTGACAGGATGTGCGGTATCCAAATGACTCTTCATAGACAGGCAAAGACCGTGGCTCGCTGCATCGCCTGATGGACTGGTCGGTGAAGATGCCCTAATAGAAGTCAAATGTCCTCTAACTGGGAAAAATATGACTCCTGATGAAGTAGTTGAGAAGAAAAAAGGCGTGGTAGGTTCTTTTTGGCAATACGACAAAACAAAAGACCTGTACTCAGTTAACAAGCGACATCCTTATCATTACCAAATCCAAGGACAATTACAGATAACGCAACGGCAGTTCGGTTTCCTGGTGCTCTGGACACCTCTAGGAGTCAGAGTTGAGAAAGTTGTGAGAGACCAGAATTTCTGGGAAACAAACATGGTTTCAAAATTAGAAAGGTTTTACTTCAATTGTTTGCTCCCAGAGATCATCGACCCAAGAAGACGACGAAATATGACGATCAGGGAACCTCTTTACATATTAGAGGCAAAGAGGGAAAAATGCTCCAAAAAAGCAAAGAAACTTAAAATGTGTCAAAGTAGAGAATAAAAATGCAATTTAGGTCCTTTGTTAGAAAGACATGTAAGTAAGTAAATAATCATTGTTCATGAAATCATTGTCAATTTATTTCAAATCAAATGTCGTTTATTAAATTTATTGTAATTTTCAATGCAACGTTGTAGGATTTACAGTAAAAAATGGAAATTTTAAGATGTCCCTTTACAGTTTTTTTATGTTATATAGATATTTTGTAATGCTTAATGATCAGTTTGGTGGGTAATGTATAATTAATAGTCTATGTGTTGTACTGTTTTATTCTGACAGTTATATCCTCCTGGAATTATGGAAATATCAAATTTACTTGAAATGAAGTTACAGTACAATATACATGGTTCTTTAATTGTTAAATATGAAATTTTATTGAAATTTTTTTTTCTTACACCTAGATAATAAAGACTATGCAAATTAAATTTATGTCTTTGATTATTAGTAATGTTTTTATAATCGTAATTAGTGTTTGCATTATTCCTTACCGTAGCTAAAAGAAAAAAATGCATACTCCTGGTAACGTAACTTTCCATCAGGTTCCCTTTGTAAAATATGTGTACATGTTTTTATATGTATAAACAATTTTTTATATTAAAATAACAATTTCAATTATAGATTGAGCCTAACAAATGATTTTCCCACACACTTATAACAAAATCGTGTACAGTATGTTACGAAATTCCTGAGTAGTTTGTTTATTTAATTTGTTTATACTGTAAGTTTAATAAATAACACTTGCACCTTATAGAAATTGCCAAAAATAATCGTATAATATAGGTCCTTGGACATTCTACACGCCTATTGAGTACTGGCATGTCACAGTTTCAAATTAAATTGATTGTAAGTGGATCTAGTAATGGTATATTTCACTACTAGTCACGAAATAGGACTTTTCATCGCACTAAAGCTGTTAAAAAATATTATGACCATATTTCATAGTCTGGTATTTGTTATAATATAAGTAAACACAGCCCTGTAGTCAAGATTATTTGCGCCATTCCTTTACTACTGTGTTGGAATTGACGAGTCAAATTTGGTAAAATAATAAAGCTATAGGAGAATTGAGAATCGAGAATCAGTGATGCAGAAGGCATACACAACACGGACCAAGGCGACCACTGTCGGCCTGTCGCCGTCACGTTTTCACTCAGTCAGTTCTCAGTGGGTTCCCGCCACTCGCCCGCGCGGAGGGAACTACTTTAGTTCTGACTCAGCTTTCTAGTTCAAACCGATACCGCCGCTGTGGAGCGCGCTGGCGTCGCATTCGAACTTGCCGTTAGGGGGAGCGTGCCCTTAAAGATATTACAACTACGATCAGCTGGTGCACAGTTTCCCATTTCGTTCAATGTTTGGATTTAACCTAACCTAAAAACGTGTTGTACAGTGTCTGAAAAAATAATTATTTATACGCTTTATAGTAACTGTAGGAAAAACATAATGTGTAACACGAGTGCAAACTATCCTTGCTGCACTCGAGAAACTTTCCACACTCACCTACGGCTTGTGCGTAAACTTCTCTCATGTGCAGCAAAGTGCCACTTCGCCTACTAGTTACACAATAGTTATTTGTGCCATTTGCCTCTCTATAGCATTGGGAAAAATTGTATTTACAACAAAAATTTTCTGAATACAGCATCATTGGTTTTATTGTACCACCGACATTTTTTACGTAAGTTTTACTAGGGAGAAACTAATTAGGTAAACCAGCTAATATTACTGCACCATTATAGGGAACCTTGATGAACTTAAACATCAATTAATTACATTGATTGTTTTGTCAAATATGTTGAAACTGAAGGTTTCATGCGTTTGTAGTGTTTTATACTTGTAACTAACAAAATACATTCACACTTACTTATGTAGTGGGGAACATGTTGGGGAGTTAAAAAATTGTTGAATACTCTTTATAGTTTTTATTCAACTCTACTAAATCAGTTGATAAAAACAACTACAATATAAATATACTATACAATCAGTCCACTACGTCACCCAATCATAAATACATATGTACCATATAATACATAAATACATAACACACTAACTAGGTAACAAAAATATCTTTCATAATTTATAATACAGAATTCTACATTTCAAGGAATAATGGGACTTAGCGAATTTTAGTAAAAACACGCATACTGTATGTATACGACATGTATCTTTGAAAATATTTGGAATTAAAAAGTATAAAATAAAATAAATAATACTTCAGTTACCGTACAATAAATTGTTCAAATTAAAATCTTCTCGAATATGTAGATACTAGTAAGTTACATTAAAGCCTGCACTTGTCCCATAATCCCTTGAGAGAGTGGTCAACTGCTACAAGCGTAGGTAAGCCTCCAGCATCTCCACAAACAGTTTGTTCATGATGACCTTTCCCTCGCGGTGTATGTTGGTCCAGAACCGTCTCACCGCTAGGTCGGCTTGTCTCAGCGCAGGTAGGCAGAGCAGCAGACTGCACACTTGTGATGTTGACGTGTTCGGCCTGTCACAAAAACAATATACTCATCAATAAGTTTAAAAATGGCCGAACTAATGTTCATAATGAAGAGAAGAATTTACTTCCGAGCATTGTGACTAATGAAGTGGTTGATCAAGTTGATGATAAGATGTGTGAAAACTTCCATTTCACAATAATGGAGCTTTCGCTCTGTTTCTCACAGGTTCCATAAACTCTAACACATAAACTAAACTATCATGGTGGGTGCGTAGAATGCTTGCAGACAACTGTGAAGGTCAGCGAATGGTGGCGGCTTTGACATTAATGGATGCCCAACATCAAAATGGCGATTCTTTATAGGATCAGAACATAACTGGTGACGAACGAGGGTGAAACACATCTATTGTGAGAAAAACAAGATATAGCTTACAAACCTTGTCAAACATCTTGTGAAAGATTAGGTTGGAACGGCTTGAGATATTGGAACAAAACTGTATTGAGCTGACAGATCTATCAGCTGACAGATGTTTTAAATAGTTTTATTGAATTTTGGTTGCTAAGAAGAGAAAAATAAACAAAGGGACATTCTTTTAGGCTTTTCCAACAACAGTGGTTCATTTTTATTTGCTCTAAACAATTAATTGTTAATTACTTTTAAAAGTATGATAAATTAAACAATAATATTTAGTGGAAACCTCTAAACTTTTATTTAAGTATTTCTCCTATTTAAATGAGGTTTTTTTCACTAAAATTGGTGACCCCGATTTGAAGACATCAAGAACACATAATGGAAATCAATGAAGAATAAACAAAGAGACATTCTTTTAGGCTTTTCCAACAACAGTGGTTGATTTTTATTTGCTATAAACAATTAATCTATATATTAATTTGAAACTGTTTTTCTTTGTCACAGCTATTTTGAGAGAACGGCTGGGCGTAGAAACTCGGTAGAGGTGTCTAAAGAAAGGTCTTGGTCTGTAGATGAGCCATCAAAAGAGAAACATGGTGAATTCCCTTGGGGCTCTGCCCCAGAAGCCTTTAAAGTTGCCCTTTCAGATTTGTTTACATTACGACCATATGCATAATTCTACACTACTTTTTAATGCAACAGCTGTTAATATTTAAATTGTGATTTATTGAATTTGTCAAAATGAAGTACATCAGTATTTGCAATGGATTTTTCTGATTTTAAAATTGATTTTCTTCTGCATCGTGCCATGTTTTGCAATATAATGTTCTATTACCAAATCAGTGAAAAATCCTAAAATCACAGTAACTTTTAAAATTATTTCTTATGGAGTTAACTTATATCTATTGTATGGGTTGGTTTTCTGCCTTTTTTAACACTTCTTGGAGATTGTACGTAGGTGATCTTCTTTGGCATATTGCATCTGTAGACGAAACTTGGGTTGGTGTAATTAATACAATGGAAAAGAACGAGAAATCTTGGACAATTTGATATAGGCTAAAAATAAAACTGAATTAACACTGTGGCTACATTTCTTGAGCAATCATAACCGATTTGCAAACAATGGAAACATAGAAAAAGTCATAGAACACAACTAAGTAAAAGAAATAGAAATAATGTTTTTTTTACACTAAAAAAACAAGATCAACTTTTTGAAAAAAGATAAGATATTTACAAAAGATTTCGATTATATCTAACTGTTGTGTAGATCGTGAGTATTTCCATAATCTTTGAGTCGCCTGTAATGCTTCGCAATTGCTCGAATTCGAGCAACAGGTACACTAGTTGTTAATTACTTTTAAAAGTATGATAAATTAAACAATAATATTTAGTGGAAACCTCTTAACTTTTATTTAAGGTATTTCTCCTATTTAAATGAGGTTATTTCCACTAAAAATCTTTGTAAGCTCCTTTTACCTACATTTACACATTTATACCAATTTATATACCAATTAAATTTAAATACCAATTTTGGTATAAATGTGTATACAAATGTGATAAGATATAAAATAATGCTTAAAAATCACAAACAGACCGACAAACAGAAATCTAGGCTGTTTAGACCCATACTTATATGGGATTTTATGTTTGTCTTAGCCTAAGGAACAAGCCCACAAAATATGTTCAGACAATTTGGAAATACCCTGTATATATTATATATATATACGTCCGTAAACGTAATAACTTGAGTAATTTTTGTCCGATTTTGATGAAATTTTATTTAAAGGTGTAAGGATAATGTAAGGATAAAGGTGGAAAACTTGAATGAGTTCACAAACCAGCATGATTGGACCATAGGAATGGGGTTTTACGGAGGGTTTTATGGGTTAACCTTCCAAGTGTCTCTAAGTAGTTTTGGTCTTAATGTTCGCCCATTTATTGCGCAATCGCAGGGTTTTATTAAAATGTATCTTAGAAACTTAAAAACAATGTAAAGTATACTGTTTTATATATCATTTTGTTTGGACAATTATGGGCTTCAATGTAACACATAAAACATTACAAAAAAAATGTTCAAAATTTTTTGTGGGGTTAACATTTCTCAAAAATTATAAAATAAATGAATAAAATTTATGTTTGCGCTCAATAAATTGTTATAATTTTTAGGTCTACAAATATTTTAAAATAGCCACTTTGTTCAGAATTTTATGAGGATTCCAAAAATATAATAATATAAGGAAGTAGGTTTGCAAATAAATAAGTTATGGGCAAAAAACAGATTTCAGTACATAGCGTTTAGCTAAGAATGCATAGCCTAACCATAGCTAGGAATCTGGCTGATAATTTACATCAATATCACTACCTACTTCTTCAGGATCATCAACCAGCCCTTCAAAATCACTTAAATCTTCTTGTAATGCACCTTGTATATCACTACTTTTGATTTTTAACACTAAAACAATGATAAACGTAATAAAACACATCAGTCATCCGTACGAGGTTAACCAAGCTGTTTACAAATACGCACGTCAGCTGTCTGCTACAATATTTTCGGAACTAAAATGAAAAGCGTATGGAAACAGACATCAGGAGAAAGCTCTGAATCTGCTGAAAAAAACAATATCTAACTCGATCCAGTTCAATCCGATTCAGTCAGTCCCAGAGCCGTCGCCGTAAACAGTGTTTGTGAGTCGCAAAAGCGACACATAACACTACAGCGGATGTGTTATGAGTCGCTTTTACGACACATAACACTCGTAGGGTTAAAAAATAGTTTTTCTCATTTTTGACCCTCAAAACACAAAATTTTCCAATTTCTCTAGACCTTTTTTAAGAGCTTAAAAACAAATAGTTTAGTATATCAAAAAGGTTTTTGTACGGTTCTTGGTAATGGAGAAAATTAAAAAAAAAAATTGTAATTTTTTAATTCCCATGTAATTTTTGTGAAGAATATTGTAAAATGTTGTAGTTTGCTTGTTTATGGATGTATTTTAATCAAACTTGGCAAATTTATTTATTTTATACTAAGCTATTAATATTTTACTAAAAAATACACTTTTAGCGAATTTCCCATATAGGGAATAAGCTATTACCGTAGTACTCATGGTAAGACCTGGACCCGGGACCGATTTCATTTTTCGTTTTGAGGTCCCTAGAGTCCAAAAACACCATTCGTTCAAATTCATATATATATATATATATATATATCTATACTAATATATAAAAATCTAATGGTGTCTGTCTGTATGTGTGTTACTAATAGGTGCAAAAACTACTGAACCAACTAGAAAAAAATATAGCTAACATACCAAGGACCATTATAAGACTATTCACATTTCGATACTGACCATAGGCTTTGCCCCTTTGGCTTTAAAAGTTCTGAGGTGAACATTTTAAAAGTAAATATTGATTGGTTGCGATTAGAACACTAATAATGTATGTTTACATTTGCTTTGACATTTCAATGTAAACAAGAAGAACTGCTGAATTGTATATTTCACAATTTCAGACAGCTGATACAAAGACAAAGAAGTTAAATATAATATTTTCCATAACTATGAGGTAGGTTTATTTTAATCTAGCGTTTTATCATGGATTATTTATTCCAAAACCGTCAATGATTATAGAAAAAAAAGATTCTATAACCGTTGCTGTAAAAACTCCGGCTCTGCTTTGGATTTTTTAAAGCGTCTCAGTTATGAAAATAATGTTATTGATATGTTTTCATGGAAACAGTATAAAAATGACAATGTATAGATGTTTTTATGAATTTGGAGGCTACTTTAAATAAATTCGAACTGCTTAACATGAGTTAGATAGATTAACTAAACATAACCTGCACATCACATTGTTTTTTATACGTATATTTAGGTAAATTTAGTTATTGTGTTTTGCTAAACCTATGCTTAAATTAAACTAAAGAATATCATCAATAACTAAATTGCACGTCATTGATTTTTGTGTTCTAAAATCTGTTGTATATGTGTAACTATATTTAATTATCAAATGGTAATACAAAATGCTCTCATTTTATCATAACATAGCTTTCAGTTCACATTTACTTTATTTGATAAATTTATTATTTGTGTTTTGCCACACCACTGATTAAATTAAACCAAGGAGAATATCATAAAACTAAGCAGTACACAGTGTTCTTTTGTTTCTAAAATCAATGAAATATCTGTTACTATGTTTACTTAATGGTAAGTGTGAAAATTTAAAGGCAATGGACGATGGAACTGATTAAAAGAACTGGTTTGTATATTAAGTCGTTTGTTGATATTTTTGTAGAGTAGAATCAGAGATGCAATGAAACATATATGTACTGCATTTGCTATTACTGTACATTTTTTAGTCCTCGACACTTTAAAAATCATATTAGTTTTGTCTGCTGTCTTTAATGCTAAATTATTTGATTAACATTTTTTATAGTATAGATATAGTTTCTTTGATATTTCAAAAGACTGTATTGATAAGGCACAAAAATACTTCTAAAGTGTATAACAGCTGACTTAGTTTTGCTAATAGAGCAAGAGCCCATGACTGCCAGACCTTCGTTATTTTATAAAAGCTGAAAGTTTCTCAGCAAATGCTCCCAATTCAGTGAAGAATGATCGGCGACTATGAAATTTGGATCTTGGTTACTTTGGAAAGAAAAAGGTAACAAAGGTCTGAAATTTACAAATAATCTTCGTTATAGTATAAAGCTTGGTTCTTTCATATTTTCTTTAGATTAATGTTAGAAATCATTTCCTCCATTGCCAGACACTTTGTGTGGTTTAAACCCTCTGCCAGACACCCTTAAAACTTAGGTATGACGAAGATTAATTTTCGTCATTTTATAAAAGCTGAAATTGATATATGTTACTTGGGGAGCTATCAAAAGACGTTTTCTCAAAAGCCAGACACTTTCGTTGGTTATTTTATCATGCCAGACACTTTAAAGTCCGCCGTGATAAGCTTAACTGTTACCTGCAAACAGAAGATTCAGTTCCAGTTTGCCTTTGCCAAAATGTAAACGGTGAAATTACTACTTTCTTCTTCACAATCTGTTTTTATAATAAACCATATGTTTAATGTAAACATATGTTTAATTTGCATTTAATTGTTTGTTTATTCCTGCAGTGTTTTGAAGTCACTGTTTGTAACAACTGTACCTATTGTATTACTACAGACTTTTAAAGTGTCTGGCAAGATAAAATAACCAACGAATGTGTCTGGCTAATGAGGAAATGTCTCTTCATAGCTTTCTAAGTAACATATATCAAATTCAGCTTTTATACTATGATGTAAATTAACGCAATTACGATTAGAAATAAGTTGTGATTTCACCGTTTACATTTGGCACAGAAACCTATTCCAAACTGTAACTGAAGTCACTGTTTGTATGTAGCAATTAAGCCCACAACTACCTATTATATTACAGCAGACTTTTAAAGTGTCTGGCCAGATGAAATAACCAACGAAAGTGTTAGGCTCTCAAGGAAATGTCTCTTCATAGCTTCCCAAGTAACATATATCAAATTCAGCTTTTATACTATGATGCAAATTAACGCAATTACGATTAGAAATAAGTTGTGATTTCACCATTTACATTTAGCACAGAAACCTGTTCCAAAGTGGAACTGAATTCACTGTTTGCAGGTAACGGTTCAGCTTATCACGGCAGACTTTAAAGTGTCTGGCTAGATGAAGTAACCAACAAAAGTGTCTGGCTTTTGAGAAAATGTCTTTTGATTGTCTCTCCCCAAGTAACATTTATCAATTTCAGCTTTTATAAAATGGCGAAAATAATCTTCGTCATACCTAAGTTTTAAGGGTATCTGGCAGAGGGTTTAAACCGCACAAAGTGTCTGGCAATGGGGGAAATTATTTCTAACATTCCTCCGAAGAAAATATGAAAAAACCAAGCTTTATACTATAACGATGGTTATTTGCAAATTTCAGACCTTTGTTACCTTTTTGTTTCCAAAGTAACCAAGATCCAAATGTCATAGTCGCCGATCATTCTTAACTGAATTGGGAGCATTTGCTGAGAAACTTTCAGCTTTTATAAAATGACGAAGGTCTGGTAGTCATGGGCTCTTGGGCTATAATGATTTATTGTGAGTGAAGAAACTGAAGATGGAAGGATTTGTTATTTAATATGAAAAAGAGTGAAATTTGAAAAAAATCCATTTAAATTTAATAATTAGTATTTTTTCAACTTCAAAATTGAAATTTAAAATGACAATTATAAATAAAAAGATATGTAATTAAGGGAGATGAAGGTAAATCGTATGTGAAAGTTTTATTCGAGGATTCGGTCAGTTTTTCTCATATCAGCCTACACAAGATTTAAAATTAATCAAAACCAAAATGGTGGTATCCACTACTTACCAGATTTAAAAGTCATAACTTAAACGTTTCTATTAAGGCCTAAATGTTGAATTTTGTTTCTAAAAGCGTTGGCGGATGTGTAACTATTATATGCAACAGATGTAAAGATTAAAATGTTTCTATTTTGTGTCCTCTTCCCGTTGCAAAGCACGGGTACAACAGCTAGTATATATATATAAAAATTAAAAGCCATACTTAGGGTTGACTTATTCATACTATGTGTAATGCTACTATCAATTACAGTATATTTAATTTTCCGGTAGGAGGATGACAAATTGATTAAATATTCATAGTAAAATACTAGATGTCCAAATTATTTTTAAAGCAAACTTTAAAATCTTCGGTTTGTTTTAGTGCAATATAATTTGTTTTAACTAACAGCTGGTTAAATATGTATAAATATGTATATATTGTATATTCTATACAACTATGTGTTTATTTTATTTTCTCTATGATTGTGTCATTGATTATAGTAAATAAGTAAGATTAATAGAGATAATTAGACCACAGCACAGAGATAAGTAAGACCATTGCTGTATACAAATTCAGGTTCTGTTCACAAGTCTTAATTAAGAGAAATGGATATGCAAATTATTTTACTGCTTAGCTTTCTGAGGAAAGAGTTGGAAAATAACAATGTTTACATGTTTTAATTCCTAGGCCTGGAAATATTGATGTCATTAAAAAAGGAGATCAAGACTCATAACTCACCAGGAATCACAATTTTAAATTACCTCCACAACCACATACGGGTTTCATCCAGAGATAAACATATGGATGGCATTTATTGAATACAGCTTTATCATTGACTTAGGATACAGTAATTAAACTTACCATAATTTTATGAAATTTAAAATTTGTTTGGACGTGTGTCATGTGTGGTTACGTTTGGGGGAGCAGATGTAGGCAAAATATTACTTTTAGTTTAACTAAATATAGTTTGAGTAAATGAAATAGGAAATTACGATGTACTGTAATTAAGTATTACAGGAGTTATTTTAAAACGAATAACAGTCATATTTACAATGAGTTTAAAAGAGTCAACTCAAAGATTACCGGTGTGTAACTCAGACCATGTTTATCTTCGTTATTAATAAACCTAAAGCATTCCGGCCGGTTTTCTCCTTCTCAAAATGCCTCGCTGTACAGGCATCGATCTCTATTATTTGTACAGGCAATACAGGTCATTGATAGAGGGCCAATTGAGAAAGAAAAGTCGTTTTGGGGTAGTGTTAGAGTGCATTTGTAACCTAATAGTTGAGATTGTCTAGGGTCAGGTGCTGACTGTGATGAGTTAAGCCTATTACGCGCCACTGTACTGTAGCTGCGGTGATCGTTATCACGATTACGCCTCCTGTCTATGTTTCGTTTTCATCGCGTTGGAGGCATTTAAAAGAAAAAAAAACAACAAATAAACAAATTATAGCGACACAAAATAACGATAAATACACAAATTTAAGATACAACCTTTGACTATTAACAACCATACTAACACGATCCGTCTTGGGGGTTATGTTTACACAAACTCAAATAGTAAATAAATTTACTCAATGCATCTCATTGAATTGAAAAATAAATAAAAGCAATTAAATTATACAGCTGATCAAAATGTAAACAATTATGTTCTTCATAAGGATAACATGGGAACTTTCAAAGCCACTGGGGCAGAGCCCAAGGGACTTTTTCAAAAATGTAAGGCCAGTTTGCAAATCCACGCGACATGCTCTTTCCAATGAGACGTCAATGGATAAAATCGGTTAAGAAATGGCGGAGGTGTTCAATCGCCACAGTTTCATGTAGCGTATTAATTATATAGATTTAAGAATTTTGTCAGCTGTTACAACTACACAAGTTGGTTCTATGATATTAAATAGCATTAAAAATTTATAAAGTTTACCAACAGGGTGCAGCACCATTAATTTTTTTGCATTTATGACAAAAGCTAAATTGAACCAAATAGCAACAAAGATGTGCTATATACAATAAATTTAAAGAACCAAATTTTCTTAAGCCGTGTCCCCTCTCCCATTGCAAAAGCAAAGCCAAGTATAACTGCAATAAGCATTTTATACTTATACGCCAACCCCGCACGAAGGACGGGTACTCTGCTAGTAGTAATATATTTTGAAGGACTTTTTTATTTCATTTTTATCTAAAGATTATTTCAATTTTATTTAATATAATTTTTATTTATAATCAAGCATGAGCTATATTGCTATGAATGATTTGCTAATAGCAGGCTGATAACTTCAGTGAATTGAGTAGCTGTGTTGGTAAGGTACCGTACATACAGTAGACCCCATTTTAACCGACCCTAATGGGACTGGACCTAGGTCGGATAACTCAAAAGGTCGGTTAAAACGGGCAATCCCTAAAATCATAACATAATGAAGTGCTATTCATTTGGAATTATATAATCATTATTTTGAAGTCATACTTGCATTATTTATAAACTACTCTTATCTCCTTTTTCGTATCGATAGAAAAGTCACAAATAAACACAAAACACGGTTAAGTCAAATAGGCTTACTTTCAGTGGAATATATTATGATACTAGGCAAGAGTCAATAAAATTCCTATTTTAATTGAGCGGAGCGAAGCTCTATACTAAACTCCTGCTTTTGTTTTACAAATACTCCTCCTGAACGGCTGAAGCGATCTGCACCAAATTTAGCACAATCATAGTAACCGACCATGGGAAGGTATAAATCTGAAATGGTACAAATCGGACCACAGGACTTTTCTCTACGTGAATTCAAACTTTTGGAAATTTAACATGGGCCTTATGGGTTAATTGGTTGCCATGACATTATTTGCGAGATAACAATAAAAAGGTAAACAAGAGTCGCAACATATGTTAGTCAACGAATCATCTAAATAGCATATTACAAATACCGTACAGAGAAAAAGGGAAGAACAATCGGATTAATATCATTGAGTATAATTTACTACAAAATGAAATACCAATAATTATGGTCGGCGGAATAAGGCTGATGCACCATTGACTTTAATTAATCCAAATAGCCATTCCATTTATGTAAACCAAATCTAGGCCTACATACAATTGAGTTTGGATACTGTAAGTAGACATTCCATTGACGTGAACCAGACGTACCATTGACTTTGGATACTGCAAATAGACACTCCATTTATGTGAGTCAAATGAACCACTGCTTTGGATCCTGCAAGTAGACAATTCATTTATGTGAACCAAATGCACCATTGAGTTTGGATACTCCAAGTAAACAATTCGTTTACGTGAACCCGACGTATCATTGACTTTGGATACTACAAGTAAACAATTTGTATCTTTAACTTGGAATACTGCAAATAGACATTCCATTTATGTAAACCGTCAATGGCGTACCATTGACTTTGGATAATGCAAATAGGCATTTTATTTATCCGAACCAAATGTATCATTGGCATTGGATACTGTAATTAGACATTTAATATATGAGAACCAGATGAAACTTTGGTTCCTGCAAGTAGACAATTCATTTGCATGAACCAGACTTATAATTGACCTAGAATACTGCAAATAGACATTCCATTTAAGTGAACCAAATATACCATTGACATTGGATCTGCAAGTATTTAATCTCATTTGCGAGGAACAGATGTAAAATTGACTTTAGAAAAGTATTGGATTAATATGCTAGCTCCGCTCAATATAGCAAGCATACAACTGCATTGCACACCTAGTAACTTTAGTACTGTAATGTATTAATTGATGCTTTCCAAATCCATCGTACAGAACCTTTTGTCGAAATGAAAGATACAAGCAACCATTTTGTTACAAGATAGGATGTTCATTTATAGCCTCTCACTGGAGGCTCCAGGCACAAAATCTATCTTGACCTTGGAGTTGTTAACCCCCCTTCCCTGCCCTCCCTATAAGTAACGTTATTTGTTTACTCCAGCGATAGGATAATCAGTTCTTAAAATCTTAACGCACTTTATGATGTTACAAATTTGCCGCACAGATAACAAATCAGATCAGATATGCTCGAGCTACGAACGATGATGACAAACTGACAATAGGCTATGCTATATTTTTTGTGATCAAAACAAAATAACTTATTCTTAGTCATATCTTGTGGAGATAAGCGTATGGTTCAGTTCCCATAGCCGAGCGTGGGAGCGGAAATGCCGAGATTCCTAGAAAGCGGCGGTTAAACCGAGCTGCTCTCAAAGCAAGGTCGGTTAAAACAAACTGTATTATTTTACGATCAAAGGCGGATAATCTGATTATCGGTTGATACGAGGTCGGTTAAGAGGGGGTCTACTGTAAATAGTTCAGCTGTAATTTTTTTTAGGGATGGACGAGATTGGATTTTTAGTTTGAGACGAGACGAGACGAGATTTTTTATTTCTCATAAATTTTCGAGACGAGATCGAGACGGGATTTCCCTTCTCATACACAACGGGAAATACACCTTCAAAATTTTTACCTGATTTTGTAACATTGTTAGATGACTGTTTAAATACAAAAATAATGATAATAGGCAAGAATATTTACAATCTTTTATTAAAAAACATCAGCATAACATTTTTTTATTAATCACGCCTAACTTATTAAAAATGCCTACGATTAGGAAACATAGTGATATCAGTTAGGATAGAGTTCAACTTATCCTAAAATAAAATAAATCATAAAATAAAAGCAATATTAATTTTTATAAAATAGTTAGGTACTTGTTTTGACTTTTTATAGTAATAAAACATTCCTCACACTGCTTACACTTAACAAAAGTTCTCAAATGTTATTAAAGTAATATTATTAAAATAATTAAAGTATTATTTACATTTAAAGAATTAATTAAATAAGAACGCCTTCGCAAAGGAAACGCAACTACAACACGCTCCTGTATTGCGGGTATTGCATTGACTTTCTGCAGGCGTTTTTAATTTTTTTTTTTATTCTCGTCTCGATAAAAATCTCGGCCAAAAAGAAATCTCGTCTCGTGTAACGAGATTTAAAATTTCCTGAAAATTTCCCGAAATTTCGAGACTTGACCATCCCTAATTTTTTTATATTTTTTTTACATTGAGAATACAGTTATTTATTGTTTTTGAATGAATATTTGAATATAAACAATGTCTATAAGGAAGAACATTTCTTTGTAAATAATCTAGTCTTTGCAAAAGTCAGAGATATCCTTTCTGGCCTGCAAAAATTACTGCTATAGATGAAACTTGTAACAATGTTAACAAGTTTCATGTGATTTTCTTTGGTTCAAATGAAGTTGGTTGTGTTGGAAAAAATGATATTTGTCACTATTCAAAAAATACATTCAAATACACTTCAGAACTAGTAGCAAATAGGCACAAAGAGATTGGTAAGGAATATGAGAAAGATTCACTATCTACTCCATCTTGGGGGGGGGGGGGGGGGCGAGTTAAAGCTGGGTTTTCCTAGGCGCGGAGTCGGCGAGCGGAGAGAGGAACGCGGAGAGCGGAATTGAAATTAACATGGCATTCCGCTCCGCTTCTAGGAAAACAGTAACATTAAATTGCCTAAGACAAGTGGAGTCCGCTCTCCGCGTTCCTCTCTCCGCTCGCCGACTACGCGCCTAGGAAAACCCGGCTTAAGATGGTGGCGAGTGAACAAAAGTGCCACTGTGGCTCCTGCCAAAAAGTGGTTTTGGATAGGCATAATGCAGTGTTATATTTTGGAAAGTGTAAAAAGTGGTGGCATATATCGTGTACTAATATTATCAAGTCTCATTACGATCATTACAAGCGCATCGCCGATAAAATGCCGGGTCTATTGTGGCTATGTACTGAGTGCGTGACTTCGTCTGCTGACACCGGTACCAATTCTGTATCGAGAACAACGGTTACGTCCGCGGATTTTGAAAACGATCAAAGCGATAATACCGCAATACTTAACATTATTGTTACAGAGTTAAGTGAGATAAGTAAGAACTATTTATCCTTGTCAGAAAGACTTTCTGAATTCGGGAATGAAAATGCGGCAATCAAGCTCCAGTTACGTGATATGACAGATCATTTAACCTCTAAAGCAACTTCACTTGACGCTAGCGAATCAGCTAGAAATCATATTATGACGCCTACAAATGAGATAAAGAAGCCTTCCTCATTTGTAGAAGCTGTAAAAGGCGACAAAAATAATTCAAATATGCCCCTGCATCGTAACCAACAAACTCAAAGTAGGCCTACTAGCCCTTCTAAACCCGGCTTCAAGCCTGCCCAGCTTGAGCCTAGCCCTGGAGACAATGCAGCAGATCCTCTAGAAAGTACGCCTATGCCTGTTTGGAAGCCACTGGCTAGCAGTGATACAAATTCTATCGAAATCGAAGGTGAATTGAATGATGGTGAATGGCAAACTGCAAAAAAATAGAACTAAAAGGAAGGCTAAGCTTGGAACCTCCCAAAACCAATCTAGGCCTAGGCCTATGCCAAATTCAGCTGGAAACCAAGTAAGTCTAAGTTATAGTCCTAGTAGTAAGTCAGGTTCCCAAGATGCCAAACATAAGAATAGGCCTAGAAATAACAAAAAAAATCTGACAATTGTGGGCACTGCTACTTCGGAAAATGGCTCTAATCTAGGGTTGTGTGGGACAAAAAAGGCTTGGTTTCATTTGGGGAGAGTAGCTAAAGGGACCAGTTCAAATGATGTCCAGAATTTTGTTAATAAAACCTTTCCCAAGGTTAAATTTGAAATAGAGCAGGTTGAAAACAAATGTCTCTTTTATAAATCAACCGAAAGTAACCCCTAAATCAAATTCCATCACAAAAAAAATTCTGAAACTAGCACTACTGAACTAAATATGTAAATAAATATGTAAATATAAATATGTATTTTTATATTAGATTAAGAAATGTCATTGTATTTTTATTTATTTATATTTAAGTTTGTCAGGTTAAGTGTAAGAGAGGGCCATGTGGCCCTAACTTTGCCTGGTAAAATAAAGAATTTTTCATTTCATTTCATTTCATTTACTGAAGATATTGGTTCTGGCTTTCAACTCAGTGCTCTTACTAATAGATGCATAGATTTGGAAAAAACTTTAATGGAAAAAGAACAAATAATCCTTCAACTACAAGAAGAGATTGCTGAAAAAGAGAAACTGTTAAAAGTTCCTCAAGATTTCCATACGCAGATCATTAAACACAAACTTACCAAATTTAAACTAGAAAATAAAAGCCTTTAAACTTCCTTGGAAATTCTTCAAAATGACTATGAAAAAATTACAAAAGAATTAACTGGTAAAACAAACAAAAATTGCATTCACTGTTTTCCTCCCTTGACTGCAAATCTTCAAGGCACTTTACCAATTTGAATGACAAGACAAGAGGCAAGCTGATCTAATCAACTCCTTGTGGATTCCAAGGCTCTAATGAGCCAGCCAGAAAAAGCCAAACTCACCATTTTTGCTGATAGCCATGGAAGATATATTGGAAGCATGATACAGCAAAGAGCCTCTACAAATGTAAGTCCTATCTTCATACCGGGCGCTACATTCAACATTGTAAACAAAGAGTTTAAAACCATTGGTAGCAGATTGAACAAAAGTGACCAAATTCTAGTTTTGGCAGGTACAAATGATATGGAGTCTTCTGAAACTGATCATTTTCTTGATTATGTTGAACAGTTAATTGCTCGCTGTCAACATACTAACCTTTTACTGGCTTCTCTCCCTATGAGGTATGACACACCCAGGCATGACCTATTGAGGTTTAACTCTAATTTGTAAAAATTGGCAGCAAACTACCCTAATGTAAACATCCTTTAACTCCATCTCTTGCCCAGACACTTTTTAAACCAACGAGGCCTGCATCCAAACAGAAAAGGGAATGAATAAAATTGCCTCTATGATTGCCAATATGCTGGTTGAGAGAAAAAGTTTTCAGGTTGCCAGGCAAGATAGTGTGAAACCTCACAAACTATCCCTTCACCAAGAGGATATAAATGCAGTGGATGGAGACATGAAAAAGATCATGGAGTTTTATAAAAAGGACTCGTCTGCAGGACTTGCGCACACCATCTCGTCAGACTTTGACCATCCAAGACATATGTCTGCTGGTTTGACCGTATTATTCAGGCAAAAGTTTTGTAGACTTGATTACTCAAACTACGCAGATAGGAAACTTGCTGCACAAAAAATTCCAAATGGAGCAGTGATCTATAGCCTTGTCACTAAGGCTAATTAATTACTGGGGAAATCTAAACTCCTGAAGATTACAGTACTTCTGTCAATCAACTCACAAAGGATTTTAAACAAAGAGGACTAAAGACACTTCCCTGTTCCCCCATGGGCTGTGTGAGAGATAAGGTAGAAATTGACCTTTTCTCAAAGAAAACTGTTGAGTTCCAGCAAGCAACAAATTCTAAAGTCTTTGTCATCTCTTATGATCAAACATCACACAGTGTTTTGAGGGGCGGCCTCTCCCACCCTGAATTCCTCCAGAGATTGAAAGAAAGCATAAAGTCACACCAACAACCAAGCCCACAAGAACCGTCTCTCTCCTTAAGTGCAACCCAAGATGACTCGACCCAATGCCCCTCAACGGAACAAATTGATTAATGAGGAACTAATGGTCTTTGGGAGGAAGTCACTTGCTCAGGTTACCTTCTGCAACCTTACTAAGGCTTTTGATTGTGTGGACCATGACGACCTAATGATGAAATTAAGTTTTACAGTTTCAACAGAACTCCACTTTTTTTTCCAAGTCATACTTAAACAATAGAAAAAAAAGTCAACATTGGGAGAATGGTCCCAAGAATTAATATTAACATATGGCGTGCCTCAGGGGTCTGTTCTAGGTCCTCTGTTATTTTTAATTTGCATTAATGAACGACCTCCCAGAATGTATAAATAGTAAAACTTATTTGTATGCAGATGACACAACCTTTTTAAATATTAATCCCGATCTTAAACAACTTCAAGAGTTAGCTCAAATTTAAATTAATGAAGCCTCTATCTAGTTTGAATCTAATGGATTCCTCTTAAATAAAGATAAAACTAAAAAAAACAGTTTTTGGCCTTAGACCGTGTGAATTAAATATGTTGGATGTCTATGTGGACAATGTTAAATTTCTTGGTTTTTATCTGGATAAGACTCTTTCTTGGGGACCTCATATCGATTAGGCTACATAAGTTCTAGGCTTTCAAGGGTAATACGTCTTATGACTAAACTAATACATTGTATAGATCAAAATTATATTAAAACAGCCTACTTTGCTTATTTCCAATCCATTTTTAGATACTATATTATCTTTTATGGCAATTGCAGTAGGATAGAGGAAATTTTAGTCTTACAAAAGAAGTTGGTTAGAATTATATCTTATGAACCCCTACAGGAACACTATAAACCCCTGTTCATTCAGCTGCTCTCAAAGCAATCGACGCCTGCGTGGTGGAATCTTAAGTTGTGCAGAGCTGCAGGAACACCCTCAAGGCCCTGAGCGAACACAACAGAATCCAACTTGCATGGATCCCAGGTCACGCTGGGCACGAAGGCAACGAAAGGGCTGACGTCCTGGCGGGCGAGGGGGCAAAATCCGAACTCATTGGGCCTGAACCATGCTGCGGAGTCCCAGTGAGCAAGGGCCAATCAAAAATCTTAGCCTGGGCAAAGGGACAACAAGAAAAGGTTTGGGAAAATACCCCAGGCCTGAGACAATCAAAGATGCTAATCAATCCTCTTAGTAAGGAATGGAGAAACATCTTCGACCTCCAAAAAGAAGAAATAAGCCTCCTGATAGGTCTACTTACAGGGCATGGCTATGTAAGGAAGTACCTCAAGACAATAGGACTTAGACAGACAGACCAGTGCAGATTCTGTCTCTACGAAACAGAATCAGCTGAGCACATATGGCTGGAATGTCCATCGATAGCCCATAAAAGGTTGAAACACCTAGGAAAGGCATTCTCGATGCCTACTGAAATAGAAATAAGAGAAATGGGTGTGCACCAACTGATTGGCTTCGCAAGAAAACTTCGGTTGGGTGACTAAACAAAAAAAAGGGTGCTACAAAAGATCTTGTAGGTCGAGGTAGCAAGGGGTAAGAATGCCCCAGCCCCATGAGAGAAAAAAAAAGCTGTAATAATAGGTTAAAAAGGATTTGGTGCATGCGCAGAATGTTTTGCTCCTTTAAGCATCAAACATCGAGCTGTACTGGATCCAGGCGTTGAGCTGCTGCTCAAATGTTTATTTAGGCGTTGCGAGGCGGTTTGCAAAGTTAGCTTGATGAGTGTGCGGGCTCCCATTGAAATACATGGAGCGCTCGTACCCAGCAAAACATTTTGCCTCACACCACTTGCTTCAGGTGAAATGCTACATGAGTGTGCAGCCGGCCTTGAGGCAACTATCTTGAATGAGGTGCTGCAATAAACTCAAAGTATACTGTCAAGTACACTTCATCTTTTCCTCGACCTTAGGAGAGTAATTCAAAACAAACACAGAGGAATTTTGATATAAACCATTATGTTTTTCAATGGCAATGCACGACTCATACAGCAAATCTTGCATAATATCCCCTTCCTTTAAATGGGAGATTTTCTCTCATCCACCCTACAGTCCAAACCATGCTCCGAGTGTATGTCACTTGTTTCTCAAAATGAAGACATACTGAGAAGCACAGCACTTTGGTGACAACGAGGAGCTCCAGTTCCATGTCATCAAGTGGCTGAGATCGCAGATGGCGGAATCCTATGACAAAGGAGTTTCAAAGCTCGTTCACCGCTATAATAAGTCCTTTTAATTTGTTTGGTGACTATGTAGAAAGATAGTAGGTAGTTGCTCTTTGAAATGTATATAATGGAGTAGACGTCATCGTCGTATCTCGCGACTGCAGAAACGTCATTGTCCGCAATTGCGGCAAAATCATGAAAACTTCTCGCGCAATCCTCTACCAGGGCTAAAATACTGGAATTGCTCCAAAAATCCCGGCTTTTCCTGGGTTTTAAAGGTCCCTTCAAATTCAAGGTTTTTTCCTGGTTCTTCCGGTGGTTGGTATATATATTCCCTAATCTACTTTCACTTATGGTATTACCAAACAAATGCTCTGAACCAAACCCCCCTTATTATTCCACTCCTTCAAATTTCCTTATTATAATCCACGGATCAAAAAACTCCCTCTTTAACTCTGAATTCCTTTTTAAATTGAACTTCCCTTACAATCTCCCGGCTAAAGGGCCTAACCCTAAGATAGACTAGAGTTACCAGTACCCACCCAACACATTCTGGGCACCCTGCCCTGGCCGACTGACCCCTCTCCCTACCTCACGTGGCCTATTTATTGAGCTTGATAGCTACTGAGCGAAAAGCCCTCAATGTTTACATAAACACCTCCAGCATGCTTCCTAGCTAGCATGGCTTGACCATAGGTCGTCAACCTAGCTTGCCTAGCCTACCCTCTATTACACTACTATAGTGTAAAATTAAATAGCTGTACTTTATGATAGTAACTTACCTGATTATGGCGACACACTCGGTGAGAGCGGTGAGGATGGACTCCCGGAACATCTTGGGTGCGACTACTTCATCTAGCCTAACGTCAGTGTTGGCCAGCACGAGCGCTTTGAGCAAGTAATACTCTTCCTTAGCCATGTGCACGTCCTCTATTCTCTCTACCATGTGGATGCACTGAAACATATCAAATAAACAGAAGTTGTACTTGTGTCATTTAGAGGTGTGCGGATAGTGAAATTTCAGTTCGGATCGGATTCGGGTCGGATAGTTAAGGCTCGGTTCGGATCGGATTGGATAATTAGAGGTTCGGATTCGGATAGTTTGACGTTCAAGTACAAGTACAATAAATAAATATTAAGGTTGAAGTTAAAATTTTCAGTTTTATATACATAAACTACAATATGAATTTTAAACCATTCACTAATGTGATATTGTAAGTCATTAATCTTGGTTCAGTTATAAAAACTGAAGTTCAAATTAACAGCTCACTCAACTTCACAAAAAAGAATACCGTACCTTATATCTTGATGCAAACCATTTATATGGCAAGGCCATGTCTCAGTATATACCTTATATCTTGATGCAACCCATTTATATGGAAAGGCCATGTCTCAGTGTTGGTATCTTGATGCAAATAATTTATATGGCAAGGCCATGTCTCAGTGTTTGTATCTTGATGCAAATAATTTATATAGTTAGGCCATGTCTCATTGTTTGTATCTTGATACAAATAATATATTTGGCAAGGCCATGTCTCCGTATTTGTATCTTGATACAAACAATTTATATGGCAAGGCCAAGTCTCAGTGTTTGTATCTTAATACAAATAATTTATATGGAAAGGCCATGGCTCAGTGTTTGTATCTTGATGCAAAGAATTTATATGGAAAGGCCATGGCTCAGTGTTTGTATCTTGATGCAAAGAATTTATATGGCAAGGCCAAGTCTCAGTGTTTGTATCTTGATACAAATAATTTATATGGCAAGGCCAAGTCTCAGTGTTTGTATCTTGATACAAATAATTTATATGGAAAGGCCATGGCTCAGTGTTTGTATCTTGATGCAAAGAATTTATATGGCAAGGCTATGTCTCAGTGTTTGTATATTGATACAAAGAATTTATATGGCAAGGCAATGTCTCAGTGGCCTTATAGTAGTCATATAAGTCCAAAACTTAAAAAATTTGGATATTTAACGAATAGGGTCGGATATCGAATTTGGGCTCGGTTCGGATACGGATATCCAAACTGAACCGAATCCGACCCGATTTTTCAGATATCCGCACACCTCTGGTTATTGTTACAAAAGCATAATTATTTGCAAATACATCTTGCCAAACTTATAAAAAGAATCGTTTAAGTCTTCAAAACAGCTGACTTAATAGGGGGGATGACGTTTCCTTAGTGAACACATTTTGTATCAGCTCTATTTTGTAAGAGTTTTATCATATTTCTGTAGTATTTTTCCAAAAATATTTTTACATTATTTTTTAAATTAAAAAGTGTAAACTTATATGAGTTCGCGAACCAGCATGATCGAACTATGAGAACGGGGTTTTACGTGTAATTTTTTACGCGTAAAACCATTGTGTTGTCCCTGTTTTATCAGCTGTTTTATTACTTCCTCCCAGATGCAGAACAAGTAGTTGTAATCTAGGCAAGAGTGCATAAACATCAGTTGCAATCTCGTTCAATATCTGTTGTCATATATTTTGCAGTTTTTCACAGACGATTTACGTTTTACACGGTTTTATGGGGTAGAAATGTTTTTTCTCATTTTTAACCCTCAAAACACAAAATTTCCCAATTTCTCTCTAACCTTTTAAAAGAGCTTAAAAACAAATAATTTAGTAGGCCTATATCAAAGTGTTTTTGTACGGTTATTGATAACAGAGGAGATTCAAAAGATAGTAAATTTTAAATTCCTATGTTATTCTTATGGAGAATATTGTAAAATGTTGTAGTTTGCTTGTTTGTGGATATATTTTGATCAAACTAGGCAAATTTATTTATTTTATACTAAGCTATTAATATTTTTATAAAAATACATTTTATTAGTTTCCTTGTAGCAGCAAACCTAGGTACTCGTTAAACCTAATGTTATTTAAACAGATTTAATTGAAAATCAATTCAGACAAATGGAAATTCGCTTAGTCGGCAGGTTTGCTGTGGCGGGGGGTGGTAATTAATTCCATTTTATTTCAATAGCTGATGCTGTTAGGTTGTATGTTATGTTATTAACACGTTCGCAGCTGACGATTCCGATCGGAGTCTTGCCGTACTGGCACAGCGTGCGTTCGACTCTGGTCGGAATCTTGGTGCAGCGTTATACAAGTTGGTCTAATGTGACCTCCGAATTTATTGGAGATCAACTAAACTATGTCTGTCAGCATGTAGTGCTGGTCCTATACTTAAATTTGGTGTAGGTTGGGTTTAGGTTGGTAGTAAAATATCCCATAAAATCCTGTCTGGCAACGCTTTTTGTCCTGTTTTCGGGCATTTTTTCTCTTCGAACCACATTATAAAGACACTGGCTACGGATCCAGGCAGTGCTGCTATCTGTGAGTTTTTCAGTGAACTACGTCCACTCTGGGGGTAACACAGCATCATCACAACCGCTGTTTTGCCGCTGTCAAGACTGCAATAATTTAATGCTATTGCGTACGCTGATTCACTGGCGCGCCAGTAGGTGAATTATGGATATTTAGACCAATCCCATTCCAGACCCCCGCTCTTTCATCCCCATTAATAAAATTTTACCATTAGCAACAGGGTGCAGCACTATTATTTTTTTAAATTTATGACAATAGCTAATTTGCAACCAAAAGGTGAGTGAGCGTAGCGAACGAGCTAACCTGAAGGCAAATGAGCCCAGCGAACGAGCTTCAACCTAAAGGTGAGTGAGCGTATCGAACGAGCTAAACTGAAGCCAAGTGAGCGCAGCGAACGAGCTAACCTGAAGGCAAGTGAGCGCAGCGAACGAGCTCCAAGCTAAAGGTGAGTGAGCGTAGCGAACGAGCTAACCTGAAGGCAAGTGAGCGCAGCGAACGAGCTCCAACCTAAAGGTGAGTGAGCGTAGCGAACAAACTTCAACCAGGATTTGATTGAGCCATGCGAACGACAACATCCTGTCCCCCGTGACAATTTCTCATCACGGCTACTATTAAATGGGGGCCTCGGGGCGGAGCCCCCAGCGAGCACAAGGCGAGTCCTTATATATAATTCTGTAAGACAACATTTTTACCAGAAAATTGTGGACGTCTGTTAAGTCGCAGAAAAGTGGGAGGGGTCTTAAATTAAAGGTCTTGACCCCAGGGACTCAGGGAAAATAGCGGAATTCCCATAAAGTTACCAGAAAACAAAATATAATGTAAAATGTTCTCCATAAGAATAGCATTAGAAGCCATTTATTACTGATTTTTGTTTACTTCAATACAGCTGATCGTGATTTATCAAGCCAGTACGCAATGTTAACATTTGGATTACTTATTTCCCAGTCAATTCTGCAATGTACCATATAAAACCAGGTATAAAGTTACCTATAATAACTAAGACTTTTTAGTTACGTTATAGAATGTGGAAATAAATTATTTTACTGTGAAACTTTTCAAATTTGTGTATTTTTAATGTATAGCATGAAATAACCAAATTGACTAAATAATTAACGATTCAATATTAAATAAAAAAGTTCTGCTTTGTTTTTATTTGAAAAAATATGTTCTAGATTTATACTACACTTTCATTATTTTAAATTTGAGATTTATTGTAGTGTTTAATCACTATTTTGTATAAAGAGGAATAACCTCAACGGCTACTCTTAGAAAATAACCTAGGAATAAAGATGGAATAGGTCCGTACAGGAACTATATATTTATTTATTAAGTAAGTACTATGACAAGTTCCAATGGGAGGAAAATAATATTGTTTAGAGATTTTAAACAGGCACTGTCTGTTGCTTGCAAAAGAGTTGAGAATCAGCCGATGATTAGACCTAATTTGATAGAATATGTAACGTCAATATGAATATATCGCACCTTTAAGAGGAATACCACCACATAAACTTACACTAATTGTAGTTTTTTAATGTTGGTCAGAAAAAATCTAACGTGAAGTTTGGTCAATGGGATGCCTTTACTTTACACTAATGTTGTTAAACCTTAACAAAAGGAGTATAAACTTAGAAATATTAACTAGGTAGGGATGCTAATTTAGCGGGTTTGGCCTAGAACTAAGCTTACCTCAACACACCTTTATTTGCCTTTTCATATTTGACGAAGACAATTTCCAAAATTCTAATCAGGGAAGTCTTTTTTATCACCATTAACCACAAGACCAAAGCTCCCTTAATAAACAGGTATTTATTCACAAACTATTATATATGTTTGCTGTCTTTAGCAGAGTTAAACCTATGTAGTGATTCTAATGATTTATTGAAAATAACATCAACAAAGAAAAACATCAAACTGTTTTTACACAAAAGATATGGCGATAATATTCTTAGTTCTTAGACAAAGATATTCTTAGTTTGTTTAAATATTAGAATAATTTGTTTTATATTATTGAGCTTTTTAGGGACTTATGTCCCTACAATCCACTAGTATTTATTAATTACTTAGTAGCCCTCATAAGTGAACTAGTTTACATACAATATAGGGCCTACATATATATTGAGCTTATCGGTTGCACTATGGGCAACTCTATTCATCGAACAATTTCCACAAGACTGCAGCCTTCAGATCCATGTTGTACCGAGCATACAAGATCCCACTCAGCGAGACCAATAGAAAAGAGGAATTGAATACCATAAAGAGGATAGCATTAACGGATATAAACTTCAAACAATAGAAGACATCGAAAGAAAAACGAGACGGAAAATAGATAACCAGAAAAAAGTCAAAATAGGACAACGTTGGAAGAAATCAAAGGAGAAAACACCAGATATGCGACATTTAGCTACACGGGAACTAGGACACGAAGGATCGCTAACAAATTCAAGAAAAATGGAGTATCAATAGCCTTCAGGACCCAGAACACTTTGAGTAATATACCGCATCCACATATAGAAGATTATAACTAATTCGACTCTTCAGGGATCTACAAAATAAATTGTAATGACTGTGATCATGTTTATATTGGACAAACTGTAAACTTAATTAAACTATTAAAAAACCACACATCTGCATGGAGAAACAACAAACCAGAAAGATCAAATGTCGCACAGCACTTGTTACAAAATGGTCACTCATTAGGAAAAATGGAAGACAATGTATGTATTTTAAAGAATTGTATGAAAGGAAATGCGATGAATGCTTGGGAAGAATTGTATATTTATAAGGAAAAATGTAAAAATAGAAATAAGCTCATTAATAAACAAGTAAATTTTGACTCCAGTTGCACTTATAGAAACTTAAGTCAAATAATATGTGACTGACTGATAGTTTGTTTATGATTTTTATCTTTTTTCTATGGAATTATTGTTTGTAAAATCCCGGAGAATGTGGCAATGGCACAAAAATGAATCGCGATAGAATAACCGATTTGATCAATTGCAAAGACTGTAAAAGTAAAACAGAAATAAATGAAAAACTAAAAACTGAAGTAGTAATCTTAAAATCGCAACTGAAATTAGCTAGACGAAAAATAAAGTTTTAGCTAGCATAAAACGTAAGAATATCTTGCAGCTCTAATAAAAAAGTTTACTAAATTGAAATTATTTAATTCCTTTTAGAGCGTTTGTAGTCGGTTATATTTTTTTTTACAAAAATAAATTATTTTATGATTTTTAGTGACTGTATAGTTTGTTATATATTAATTACTTGAGGTTTTTCGATAAGCAAATTTGTTTGAAACAATCAAAAGTGTCACAGAACAATCATTAGTTTTAAAACTGATTGAGTTTTTGATTAAAAAAGTGTTAGTTTACATTTAAAAAAGTTTGAGAACATGATAGGAAATTCTAATTAAATATTTATATCGCCACCCAAATAATTTTATTTTTATTTTAACATAATTTTAGTAAGCTCGTCTTAAGAATTGTAAAAATAAATAAACCTGAATATAATTTTGAATAGGAATATTACTATAGAAAAAAGCCAAATATATGTTTGTTTTTTTTAGAAACCCTTAGGGAACACAAATAAATTATTTATTTGGTAAAATATTTCATATTCTTTTCAAAAACATAATTAAAGTAACCACATGTTCAAAAGTCTAGTACAATTCTTCGTACTTTGATCTTCAATAACAAATAGTAAATAATAATATTCATATGAACAAGTTACACCATTCCATAGACAATTTAATTTCCTTTAAGAATGCCAGAGGTTAATAAAATAGGTCTTCAAATTTAGCGGGAAATTTAATTCGAAACAGGGCGCGTGCGCTGCCGAGCATTGCCATCATACTACAGTACAGGCGTGGCTGACAACCACGTGACGTCACAGGGTGAATCCATCGAACTATATAACACAACTCGAACACCGGGTAGATAGGAGATTTGGGATAAAAAAAGCGCCGTTTCAGCAACCTTCCCCTACCACAAAGGGGGACTCGACGCAGATATGTCAGTTCCTCAAGCCGTGCACGCGGTTGTTAATACGCTCCTGGCCGTGCATACAATAGGTTGTCTGCAAATAAAGTTATATATTCGGAATCTGCATTAACTGCAGAATCTGACAGTATAAATATAATCTTATTTAAATCGTAATTCGAATTTTAACAACTAAAAATGTTAAACCAATATCACACCTTGACATGAAAAAGTTACTAAGCTAGGATTTTTTTTATTTTTTGGTCAGAAGCAAACTTCAAGCGACAAAATTGTAGCTAATAAGATGATCTTCAGCATATAACCAAGCAATTTCAAATAAAATTTTCTAGTCGTGTGATATGGAGTAATTAGTAACGCAAAGAGGTTCTTTATAAATCGCGCCGCGGGCCGTTCTCCCTGGTTCCGCTGATCTTTTCGTTTACGGTACTCCCAGAAAAGTTTTGAGTACAACCAATAGTTATATTAAATACATTTTTATTACAGGTAACACATAACTAAATACTGTATTATCACCTTCTAGGTAAACTATTTACATACAATGTTACCGTAAATTAAAATATAAAATGCAGACTATATATACAGGGTCAGGGACTGGTAATCCCTAATTGTTAAGTTGTAACAAGGGATCGCGTACTATCTGCTTTGTTTGGTAATTAATAAGAAATTTCAAGTATCAAGGTTCAGAGAAAATAATTGATAAGGTCATAAATACTAAACCTAGGAAGTATTTAACGTAAAGGCAATAACAAAAATTGAATAATAAATTTACAAATCGAATTGTTAGGTTCATGTTCCTTTGACAATATGAATATTTGTATGGTTTTGAAAAGACACGATTAGTAAAAAAGTTTTGAGTGCCATTGTTATTCTGTATATGTTTTTAAATTCATATCATCACACAGAAAGGGTTTGGTTAATAATACTAAAAAGTACTTCTAAGAATATGTTTTACTGCCCACAATCGTGCTTAAATATAGTACAAAGGTTGCATTACATGTTGTGAAACAATACCAATTCCTTCAATCTCTGCTGTTCTGTATGTAATTAGAACTAATAATAAATGTATTTGTAAAAGTACAATTTTAACCAACTTTATTCAACACAAATTAAAAACAAAGTGAAGAAGTAAACATTATAACCAGCTGGTGATAGTTATAAAATAAATAATCAATAAGTAAAGATAGACATTTAGGATGTAACACTTCCCCTTCTTAAGTGAGCTTCATAAATTGAGTCTATCCACGGGTTTATGTGTCCTTTTTGAACGTCTCACTGTAATAGCGGGAGTTGGTGCCACTGGAATATCTGATATGTTGTGATCGTTGGCCTCTGGAACATCTGATATGTTGTGATCGTTGGCCTCTGGAACATCTGGTATGTTGTGATCATTTGTTATGTGGTTTTCGGTTGGTATGTTGTGATCATTTGTTGCGTGGTTTTCGGTTGGTTCCTCTCTGACTCCTCCAAAATGGACTCCTCCAAAATTTGTTGGTATGAATACTTGATTTTGCTCATTCCTTAATGAAAACTCACACAAGTTTCGCCCTGAACGTCTAATTTGGTCTTGATGACGTCTGATTGTGCCACTGCTTGTGGATATTTCATAATTTCTTGGTCCTTCTTTTCTATTGATCTTTCCAAAGCCCCATTTGTTGCAGGTCCCATATAGGCGGTAAGCAACAGGGTCTTGAGCTTTAAATGATTTTTGCCTGTCAGAATATGATTTTGAGTCAAAATTTTGGTCCATTTTTTGTGACAAATCAGGATACAATAAGTCAAGTCTTGATCGAATTTGACGTCCAATAAAGAGATGTGAAGGAGACTGTCCTGTAGTACTATGTGGAGCTCTTCGATAGGCCATTAAATATCTCTGTAATTTCAACTCAATTGAGCCTTCCTCAAAGTGCATGGCTCTGATAGTATCTTTCAAGTCTTGTACATAGCGTTCTACTTGGCCATTAGTTGCAGGATGGTAAGGTGCTGATCTCTTGTGTCTAATTCCGTTAGATTGAAGAAATTTTTCAAACTCTAACGAAACAAATTGCCTTCCGTTGTCTGACACTAATATGTCAGGGATTCCAAAAGAGCAAAAGAATTTCCGCAAAGCCTCAATGGTTTTATGTGAATTTATAGTTGTAAGTGTTACAATCTCTGGCCATTTACTGTAGGCATCCACAATTAGGAGAAAATAATGGCCATAAAATGGTCCTGCAAAATCAACATGAACTCTTTGCATAGGCCTTGAAGGATATTCCCAGTGGTGAACTGGTGCTTTGGGTGCTTCATGTTGTACTCGTTGACATCCCAAACAATTTAAGGTCATATTCTCAATGTCTGCATCAATTTTAGGCCACCAAACATACGAACGAGCTAGTCCCTTCATGCGAACTATACCCACATGAGCCTCATGAAGTTCTTTCAAAATTCTTGGACGAAGTTGTTTGGGAATCACCACACGATTCCCTTTTAATAAGCATCCAAGCTGAATTGACCATTCTTGTTCGTTAGAAGACATCGGGTGATGTATTGGCTCCCCTCTGATTAGTGATTGATAAATATCTCTAAGATCTGGATCAGATTGTGTATTTTTTGCTATTTCTTCAGCTGTGACAGGTAAAGTATAGATTTGTTCTATTTCATGAACATCGGCTGAGTCAATAACAGCAGCTTCTTCAACATTTTTAGGTAGTCTTGAAAGTGCATCAGCATTAACATTATCTTTGGTTGATTTATACTTTATGTCAAATGAAAATGCCTGAAGGAATATAGCATAATGTTGTAGTCTTGTTGCGGCCATAAGTGGTATTCCATTTTTCGGTCCAAATATTGATACCAGGGGTTTGTGGTCTGTAACTAGGGTGAAATGACGTCCATAAAGGTATTGGTAAAAGTGTTTAACTCCAAAATAAATTGCCAGGGCTTCTTTTTGTATGACACTGTACTGTTTTTGTGTTTGTGATAGTGTTTTGGAAGCAAATGCAACAGGTCTTTCGTTTCCATCCGGAAACACATGAGAAAGAATTGCCGAAATTCCAGATTGACTAGCATCTGTTGCTAGAATGAGTGGTAAGTGTGGGTCAAAATGGCATAGTATATTCTCTGACATCATTTCCTCCTTCACCAATTGAAAATCTCGTTCACATTCTTCAGTCCAATTAAAAGGTACATTAGCTCTTGTGAGATTAATAATAGCTTGCATCTTTTCACTTAAGTTTGGAATAAACTTTCGATAGTAACTTATCAACCCAAGGATTTGTCTAACTTCTTTCACATTACTTGGTCTCTTCAGGTTTCTTATTGCTTCAGTAATATGTTTACTTTTACTTATTCCCTTTGACGAGACATGGTAACCAAGAAAGTCAATCTCTGGTACAAGGAATTGAGATTTAGAAACATTAATGTGTAAATCGTTGTCTTTGAACCGATTTAATACAGCACGGAGTCTTTTCAAATGTTCTTCCTCACTGTGGGCTGTTATTTTGACATCGTCAAAGAAAACATCAACACCATCAATACCTTGTAGAATATTTTCCATTGCTGATTGCCAAATAGCAGGTGCACTTGCAATTCCGAATGGTAGACGATTTACTCGATATAGACCTTTGTGTGTATTGATTGTGAGCAATTCTCTGTATTCTTCTTTCACTGGCATGTGTAGGTAAGCTTCGGATATATCAATCTTTGTAAATTTAGTCGAATTACCCATTCTGGCCAAAATATCATCAATGCGGGGCATGTTGTGTTCTGGTATTACCAAATGGGGATTGAGGGTTACTTTGTAGTCTCCACACAGTCTGATATTCCCATTTGCCTTCATAATCGGTACAACTGGAGTAGCCCAAGAACTCTGATTCACCTTTGTAATTATACCTTCTTTTTCTAGTCTGTCGATTTCTGCACTAACTTTTGGTAACAAAGCATAAGGTAGTGGTCTAGCTTTTTTAAAAACTGGTGTAGTGTCAGGCTTTAAGTTAAGAAGTGCTTCTCCCCCTTTGAAACTTCCAACTCTTGGTTCAAATATGGATTTAAATTCCATTAAAATATCGTGTACTTTGGGATTTGAGTGTTTAACTCTATTCAAGTCAGCTCCGTGAACGTTATTTATGTCTGACCAATTTATTTTAATCGATCTCAGCCATTCCCTACCAAATATCGTATCTCTATTACCATCGACTATATACAATGGAAGATATTTGGTTTGGTTACCGTAACCAACCTGAACAATGGTTTTACCCAATGGAACAAATTCATTTTTGTTGAAATCTCTTAATATTATGTCTGGATTCATTAAAGGTCTGTGTTTTGGGAAAAACTTGGAAAAGTTACTTTTTGACATCAAAGATACCCCTGCTCCTGTATCTAGTTCAAACGGAATAGTTTTCCCATTTATTTTTATGTTTAACATTATTTTCCTAAATTTATCTTCTGATGTATTCATAGAACAAATGTCAATAACATTAGTTTCCTTATAGAGGGATCTAACAGAATTGTTCATATTTTGTTGTAGAAATATTTCACTTTGATCTTCAAACGAGTCTGTTATTTGTTTTACATTTCTTGAAGTAGTGTTAAATGTAGTCTTATTTTGTCTTTGCAATTTGATAGGTGCATTAGGATTCCTAAAACAAATCTTTGCTAGATGCCCTATTTTTTTACAGAAGTTACATGTTGTATTTTTGTGTTTGCATTCAGATATGTATTCATGTAACTCTCCACAACGGTAACATTGTTTAAGATTGGTACTGTTTTTAGGTTTTTGAAAACTTTTCTGTTGTACAACATTTAAGTTAACCGGCAATTCATTGTTTTCATGATTGAATTTTGATTGGATTGTTATTGAATCGTTTTGAGCCTTTTCAATTACTTGAGCCATGTCTACAGCTTTTTCAAAACTCAAATCACTGTCACTTAGAGTAATTAACCTTGCCTGTATTTTTTCATCCCTTAGCCCGAGTATGAATTGGTTTCTCAGGGCTTTTGACGGAAATGTGCCAAAATTACAATATCTAGACAACTTTCTAAGATCCAATGAAAATTCAGAAACGTTTTCTCCTTCATATTGGTGTCTACAATGAAATTTGAATGTCTCTGATACTTCATTTGGTTTTGGTGTAAAATGTGAATTAAGAGTTTGAACTAATTCAGCATAGGATTTAGTTATAGGTGATACAGGATGCAATATATCCCTAAGTTTACTGTAAGTGTCTGATCCAATACAGTGAAGTAACGTAATTTTCTTTTTGTCTTCCGAAATGTTGTTATAAATGAATGATATCTCTAGTCTTTCCATATACATTTCCCATGTTTCATATCTTTCATTAAAGGGTCCAATCAATGCTGAGTTAATCATTTGAATGTTTTCAGATGTATTTGAATTACTTGTACTCACCTCCATCGTCGCCAAATTGTTCTGTATGTAATTAGAACTAATAATAAATGTATTTGTAAAAGTACAATTTTAACCAACTTTATTCAACACAAATTAAAAACAAAGTGAAGAAGTAAACATTATAACCAGCTGGTGATAGTTATAAAATAAATAATCAATAAGTAAAGATAGACATTTAGGATGTAACATCTGCCTTACAGCTAACTTATTTTTGTGACATTCATGCAAAATGTTCCTAGCATTGGAGAAACAAGCGGTTTTTTAAAACAGTGTCCATACAAGTTTCATTCATGGGCGGCAGCCCGGTACTGGTATTGATATTTATCTTCTACAAATAAATGAAATATATGATCACATCCATAGAATAGTTAGTTGCATTCTTTAACTTATATCAACTTAAAAAAGGTTAAAATTTATTTAGCTTTGCAATGATCGAGTAGCAAAACCATAAAGAGTTGCTGGACTGAGGAGGTTGGTGCGACATGAAATCAACCTCGTCGCGCTATTAATCACTATACTACAAACAAACTGCACACTTAATTGTGAATTGCTCGATCACATGTTAAAAATCAACTCCTCAACTACAACTTTGTCGCTTAAAGTTTTCTTCTGGCCCAAAAATAAAATACTTCCTCGCATACTAACTTTTTCATGTCACAATGTAGAAATTGTTGACTCTTTTTAACTGTGGAAATTCTATTTTAAATCAAAAGTAAAATTTATTTATACCATTACATTCTGCATTTAATGCAGATTACGAATATATAAACATTATTGTACTTAATCTTTGTTATTGAAGGCTAGGAGCGAGTTAACAGCTTCGCGCACTATTCAATGAATTGGCTAAAATCCACTGGGTCCCCCATGGTCGTGCGGGAAGGCTGCCACAACGTCGCGCTTTCGTGAACACGTACCTAGCATTCCAGTTGTGTTATATACTTCGATGGGTGAATCGAGCGGGATGCAGGTACACCGGCTGAGTGGTCTAGCCCTTACTAGCTGCTATCCCCGGCCCTGCTTCCAGTAACCAATAGTATATAAGGGAACGCCATTTTGATTCTTGTCATTCGCCTATTGGGTCTGATGATGATTGGAGTATCCAATCGAAATCGATCACCACTTACCAACTTTTATATGTATTTACCGTCTTGTAAGTCAACAGTATAAGTGTAAATATATTATTACAAGTGTTATTAGACATAAATATTTTTGCTTTTTTCAGGTAATTTAATAACACGTATGATGCTGATCAAGAAGTTATTCAATATTTAAACAAACTGAGTTATATATTATTTATGTGTCAGAATATATATCCCTGTACACCATATATTTTGTGTAAAAAACAGTTAGTTGTTTGCTTTTGTTGATGTTATTTTCAATAAATAATTTGAATCACTCCATAGGTTTAACTCTACTTAAGGCAGAAAACATATAATTGGTTGTGAATCAATACTGGTTTATTGAGGTAGCTTTGGTCTTTTGGTTAATGACGATAAAAAGGCATCCCCAATTGAAATATTAGAAACTGTCTTTGTCAAATGTGAAAAGGCAAATAAAGATGTGTTGAGATAAGCTTAGTTCTTGGTCAAAACCGATAAATTAGCACCACGACCCAGTGATTATTAATAAGTTTACGCTCCTTTTGTAAGCTTAATGGTTTAACAAAATTAGTGCAAAGAAAAGGCATCCCATTGACCATACTTAACCCTATATTTATTTCTGATCGACATTTAAAAACTACTATTAGCCTAGTGTAAGTTTATGTGGGGGTATTCCGCCTTAATAGTCCAGTCAAGGAATGAGGTGTAGAGTGCGTGAGCAGGTAACTAAGCTTATGAAGAATAAGTAAACTGTTGTAGTTTGCTTGTTTATGAACATATTTTGATCAAATTTGGAAAATACATTAATTTCTTACTAAACTATTAACATTAACTATTAACTATTAACATTTTACAACAAAAAACACTTTTTTACCCTACCTGTTGCAGCAAACCTAAGTACTTGTTAAACTAATTCTATTTAAATAGGGAATGAATGTGATATTTTTAAGGAGACATTTTAGTGTAGGCCTAAATCCAATCAGGCAAATGGTAATTCTCTTAGTCTGCAGGTTTGCTGTGGCGGGGCATGTGGTTATTTTCCTAACCACATGGACCATGGCACTCTGCATGGAAGTAATAAGCAAGGGGAATGGTGAACGCAGTACAATAGAAAAACTGTACTGTTTATCTTTGTAGCAGTACCCGATTTTGTTAAACTGTAAACCACTAAAAATGTAAACCCACAACATTGCTGCTGTTGATTTGTAGTCTGTTGCGCTACCTACTGAGCATTTACAGTTAAACTTATTCTAATGTTTCTTACCTGGTTATAGACTTCGATAGCGCCACAATCCCTTGCTTGTCGTTCGTCCAGAGAGAAGTCTGCAGCAAAGCGTAGTTTGCCGCTCTTGGGGATGGAGCGGTAGGCAAGTGTCAGTGTGAGTATCTCAGCCCATGTGCTCTGCAGCAACCTCATCTGGTCATTCAGTGACAGATCTGTAAAACCTGTTCACAAAAAATCCTCTTAATCACAGTCATGCTTATGAACAACAAAGATCTACAAATTGGTTTTCACTAATTTTTTTAACAGATAATTTGACAAAAATTTATAATTTGATGGCTAAAACTCCCTGATGTAACATCCAAGCAATACACAAGTAATAAAACGTTAAGAAATTTTGTTTTCACATCCACATGTAAATCTAGGGGAGTGTGAAACTCTCTTAAGGGTCTTAATGGAAGCTCAACCAGCAAGAGAAGGCCTGTTCAAAGTGAAAAATCCTAAACATGGAATTTATAATTTATTAAAACCCCTTCCCTTAAAACGACGGCAATCCGCCGTCACACTCCCATTAGCCATTGTGTAAAGCGACGGCGATTCTAAGTCCACTATTAAAACCTGTTTGTGCGGTTAGTTCCTCAGAAATCAAATAGATCACATATGCTGCTTGTTCTACAGGTTTCAGGCTTTCTTTTGGTTATATTTTCGTCCTCTATGTCCAGTCCAATCAGCAAAAAAAAACTGAAGTTGTGAGGTTGCAACTTAGCAGCTGACGACGTCTACACTGGTTTCACAGCTGATACAGTTGTTGTATTTACTTCGACGATGTAAACATTGTTTTACGGTCTTGTTTTACGTTATTATTTTATTGAAAAGCTTAGTTATACAGTAGAACCTCTTTAATTCGAACCCCTGTAATCCGAACGTCCACTAATCCGAACGCCCCATTGCTTTACTCTATACACAGAACAGTAGTTCTTCATTGAATACTGAATTTATTGGTATACGCACACCGTAATTGTTTCTATTGTAATGTACCGTACTGTTTATTCCCTATGTTTACTACTGTATTAAATAAACACTGTATTTTACTTTATAAAGCATTTTTCACTTTTCCCTAGCAATTGTTATGTAAAAACAACAATTTGTTCTGTAATCCGAACTATTTAATAGTCCGAACTACCCCCGGTCCCAATTAGTTCGGATTAAAGAGGTTCTACTGTATTATAAAATAAGTTATAGAATTTACTTTGTGCCACGATTTTACTTCTTCGTTGTAATAACTGACTGAGTTATTATCAAATTGTATTTCACTTTGTCGTTATTAAGTCAGAGTTATCATGTTTTACTATAAAATCCAATTGAAAAGCTTGGTAGTATTATAAAATGAGTCTTTAAAGTTACTTAGAGAGTCTTATGAAGTTCTGAGGGAGGTTGGGCTATGTCCAATTCAATCCTAAAAAGAGACCAGATTTTGCATACAATTTTACAAGTGTTGTGGATCTGGAAGTGTATATTATTTACATTTAAGATCTATACTGGAGCTGAAGTAAAAGAAATAAACCAGCTGAAGAGGTGGGGATTCTCCACAGGAGGAAAAGCTGTTACTGAGTGAGGCGACAGTCGTTGAAATGACAAAAGATTTGGCAGGAAAAGGACATACTCTGACAATTGATGATTGGTATTACTCACCTCATCTCGTCTATAGGTAAAAAAAATAGGTTTCAATGTAATTAGAACAGAAAACTGGTGGAGGTGAAACATGCCAGAGAGTTTCAAAGAAGGTAGACTTAATTAGGGCGACTATGAAACAGCCTATAGTCACAATATGATGGCAGTAAGGTGGCAGGACAAGAAACAAGTTTGTATTTTATCTACTTTTCACAAAAAAGCTGACAAAAGGTCAACCGGAAAGAAAGACAGAGTTACCAAAGAATTGATAAAAAAGCCAGAACCAGTCATCTAATACAATCACTCAATGGGTGGAATTGACCGAGAGGACCAACAATTAGCATCTTTTCCTAGCATGAGGAGGTATGCTAAGGGGTACAAAAAGATTTTTTTTATATAATGGACATTGGGCTCTTTACTCCTATGTTGTTTTCAAGAAAATAACCAAGAAAAAACTGGGGTTCGGTGAGTTAAAAGAGAGATTTAGCATCCCATCAGGATGATAAATCTAACCTTAAAATTCAAAAATGATAAATGGTGTTGATTTTACAGACCTGGGATCTGTTTGGCCCAGCCGATGATTCCCACAAGCTCACGGTCATAGAGGTCACTCAGCTTGGCCACAGTAGCCATGGCAGGGTCCAGGTCTGCACCACTCTGGCTCTCACTCAGTATCTCTGGCTCGTTGAGGGCCAGCGCCTCCAGGATCTTGATTTCTGCAACAGAACCAGATAATCAAACTTAACCCTTCCAGGGCTATGGACGGATATATCCGTCAATCTTTGTTTACTTTCCGGGCTGAAAACGGATATATCCGTCCTGAGAAATTTCTTTTCTGGGATAAAGACGGATATATCCGTCCAAAAAACGAATTGATACACAATGTTTATAATACGGTAATTAACATTATACTGCATTATAAATGGGTTATTTTGTTTATGTGGTTGGCAATAATAATTGCCGCAGCTGTTTCGGCTATTTTGCACCATAGAGTGTACGTAAATAAATATTGCTGTCACTTCACACATGGTTGTTAGTGAGTGATGTTTACATTTTGTGTTTTGTACTTTATTTTTATGTTATTGAGCTAAAGATACTAATGCAAACGATCTGAAATTTGAAGATGTAATTGAGATGCTTAATCAAAGTATGTCTGAGAGGGGTTTTATACTTGGAAGTGAAAAATAATAGTATGGAATGTGATGGATATGATGAACCTGAAGAACAGTTTTTACGTAGTGGAAGTCTTGGCGGGGAATGGGATTGAGGACATGGGAGTGGAACTGAGTGGTTTAGATTTACTTCAGAATGATAGATACATTTTTATGGATAAAAAATAAAACAAGAGAAGGAATAGCCTAAGGTTGGCGGATATATCCGTCTGCCGCCCTCAAGATACTCAAGATTATTGGCAGTGTTCATATTTTGTGATTATCACTGAGGGCGGCAGACGGATATATCCGTCAAATCAAATTTTATTTTATTCATAACTTTTGTACAAAAATTAGTTCAGCCCTAAGGAAAATCTTTTTACGATCCATGAATTATTTCAAGTGAAATAAATACAAAACACAACCACTTTAGTTTTTAATTTTTGGCAAAAAATAATTAAGCTCCAGCCCTTCATTTAGTTTAGCCCTGGAAGGGTTAACAGTTCAAAATGCATGACTGATAATGATAGTAGTATTTTAATTATGGATTTTAAGTATAAGTCTAGGAGATTAATTTAGAGAGAAAGAGCTAAGAGCAGATTTTTTTTCAAAGTAAGAATAAAATAGTACAGTGAATTATGTTTGTGATTTATTTTCACATTAAATGTTAATTTATGTTGTGCAAAGCTGAATAAACAGGTAAAATTGTCAAATTCAATTTACAAAACAGCTTAAAACTGGATAGGGCCTAAAACAAGTTTCACAAAAGCAAAGGTTTACAAAATAATTACAAATGTATAAAGTATCATTCGTGCAATCTTGTAAAAATACAATTCAACTTGGTTAAATAAATTAAAATTAATTGGTAGTAAAAATGAAACAATATTCATCATTCAGCTGCATATTTTACCATCAAGTCTCATGTTTGAGGAGGGCTGAGCAAGCTGGTACTGGAAGGTGTAAGGCAGGTCAGTGCTGCGACGGTACTTCTGTCTGCCGCCCCTCACACGGTCCAGTCTGACTCCTTCCTTGAGCATTCCCACACTCAGACACTTGCGATAGCGACAAGCCTGACAAGCCTTGCGTCTACGCTTGGTCACCTCACAGTCATTGGCTGAGGGGCATGAGTACTCGATACTTCCTGACAACAACGACAACATCAATGACTCTTAGCTTGAGCATACCCACACCCTGACACTTGCCATAGTGACAAGCCTTGCCTCTACGCTTGGTAATCTCACAGATGTTGGCTGAGGGGCACAAGTAGGCCTACTCAATACTTCCTGAAAACAACAACAACTACTAAAATACGTACAATATGAGTCGCTAAATAATACAGAAATTTGGCAGTATTATTTATTTGAAATATGACATGAAAATAGGTACTGTGGAACCCCACAATCCGACCTCAAATTGTCTGACTCCTCGCTTAATCAGACTGTGCCATCACCTATCAAATTTTATCACAGTAATATTGTGACCATTTTCAATGGTTTTGGGGACATCATTAATGTTTCCTACAATCGTGGAATAAATCTAGCTTATCCCGGGTAAAAAGAAATATTAAAAATACTTTCCACGTAAGCGGCAAAACTGTAAATACGCTCAGCAGTAACGGAATCATCATCATCGTCTTCCTTGATCATGGAAAAATATTGAAAGTCTTCTGTGGTCGCAGTGACAATATCCTCATCCCCCAGATCGCGGGGGATGATGGAACCTTTTCACTGTTCCAACCATGGCCCTGGTCTTGTAAGTGAATGATTAGCGGCAGTGTACTGTATTCTGTAATATACCTCTACATTAGATTGGACAGATTCTAAGGACCCATTTGTTAAACCTGTAGGTTTTGACAAATATATAGACATTCTTAAAATGGTTATGTTCGGTATATGATGTTCCTTACGACCAGCTACCAGCTTGATGAAATAAGTGTATTACAATACCACAAAAAGCCATAGCAGCAATAACTGTTGTTTTACAATAGGATTGTTCATTTCGAAATACAATAATGAATAAATCACTCTGTTGTAAGTTTTCCGACTTGTAATGTAAAACAATGCTGTGTGTTTGAAGAAAACATATTTATAATGACAATTTATCTGATGTTTTAACTCTAAACCATGTCATGATGTGGAAGAATATTTATTAGATTTTAAGGACAAGCAATTATCAGAATAAATTGTAATTTATCCACACAATATTCCTTATAAGCTATTCTACGTTTAATAATAAAGCCAGAGTGCTTTTATTACAGGAATTGGTGAAAGGGGGCTTCTACACAAAAATTACCTACTTAATTTTAACACATCGTTTGTAAAAATCCGTCCATTATTAACAGAGATATTTACTTCATCAGAAATACATTGGGATTTTGATGGCCTGTGGAGCAAAGCCAGAGTGCTTTTATTACAGGAATTGGTGAAAGGGGGCTTCTACACAAAAATTACTTAATTTTAACACGTCGTTTGTAAAAATCTGCCCATTATTAACGGAGGAGTAGTGTTTTGTAGAAATTCCCTTTACGTATTATAAGTAAGGATGAAAAATACCATCCTATAGGCCTATAGGATTAAATTTTTTTTAGGGATGGACGAGATTGGATTTTTAGTTCGAGACGAGACGAGATTTTTTATTTCTCATAAAATTTCGAGACGAGATCGAGACGGGATTTCCCTTCTCATACACAACGGGAAATGCACGTTCGGAATTTTTACCTGATTTTGTAACATTGTTAGATGACTGTTTAAATACAAAAATAATGATAATAGGCAAGAATATTTACAATCTTTTATTAAAAAACATCAGCATAACATTTTTTTATTAATCACGCCTAAATTATTAAAAATGCCTACGATTAGGAAACATAGTGATATCAGTTAGGATAGAGTTCAACTTATCCTAAAATAAAATAAATCATAAAATAAAATATTAATTTTTATAAAATAGTTACTTGTTTAGACTTTTTTTATAGTAATAAAACATTCCTCACACTGCTAACACTTAACAAAACTTCTCAAATTTAATTAAAATAATTAAAGTAATATTTACATTTGAAGAATTAATTAAATAAGAACGCCTTCGCAAAGGAAACACAACTACAACACGCTCCTGTATTGCGGGTATTGCATTGACTTTCTGCAGGCGTTTTTAATTTTTTTTTTTTTTTTTTTTTTTTTTTTTTAATTCTTGTCTTGATAAAAATCTCGGCCAAAAAGAAATCTCGTCTCGTGTAACGAGATTTAAAATTTCCCGAAAATTTCCCGAAATTTCGAGACTTGACCATCCCTAATTTTTTTAAGTAGCTTCCTCGTGAAATCATAAATAAACAAAGCAGGAAGAATTTCATGAGAAAACTAAAACTTTATTTAGAGGAGAAAGTGTTTTATTCCCTGGAAGAGTATTTTTCCACCTCCCCTCTTAGCGTTACTTGATAATTCATTTAGTTTTGATCATTTTCATTTACTGGTTCTTGGTTTTTAATGTTAATAATGGTCTAAGATATGTAAATTTGTAAATTATTAATTTAAGATAGATTAAGTTGACACCATTCAAGGTACAAAACTGTACTTTATGAAATAAGCATATTTGATTTGATTTGATACACCCTAAGGAAATCCAAGACACAAAACAAATTATTTTTAAGAAGAAAACGCTGTATACATTTTTTTACAGACGGTCAGTCACATTAAATGTGCTCACCTTGAATGGTGCGCTTGAAAAACGCCTTGCAGGCTTCACAAGAGGCTACGCCGTAGTGAAACCCTGATGCGACATCACCACACACTAGACACAGCCTCCGCGGCAAGTCGTCTTCCTTCATCCCATCCTGCAACACAGACAACCCTACATTAGAAACTGACAAACAATGTGGGTAAATCACATGTGAAACACAGATGAACACACACAAGATAGAAAAACTAAGTTGTGCATCTTTTCACCTATAAAGTTAAATCCAAAGTACAGATAGTAATACAGTATCACATTCACAAAAGCAGGGAATTTAGATGTAAAAAAATGAATTTCATTAATTTATTTCCAAAAAATTCAGTATGCTCCTTCATGTAGCAGTGGATAAAGTTATAAAAACTTAACATTAGATTTAAGGGTTACTCCTTGTTTTTCTAAGAAAATTGTTCCTAAGCTTTTAATAACGTGCACTCTTTTATTGATTTATATAATGTATAAATTTACTTTCAATTTTGAAGAAAATAACAATAAATCCGGTATTGTATAAGATTATAGTAGAATTTGTTATCTTAAAATAACCATGAAGAAATGTTTCTGAAATTTAAAATATGATGGCACATTAAAATTAATATAATACAACACAGAAGAGATGCTGTAAACATGAAAATTATCTAACTCAACTGCAATTTTCGGTAAACAATCAATGGTAGTTCAATAATATTTAGCTATATTAATGCAAATAAACTACTCACGCAAGTCTGACGATTATTTCTTCAGCAATGATGTTGTCATTCATTATCACTACAAAATATGAAAAGTACTCACCATGATGACTTCTCAAGAAACCCAAGAGACTGAAAAGCATTCAAAAACACGAAGAAGCCTGTGCAAAATAAAACGATTACATGATCCGTTTATTCCATATCAGATATTTTTAATGAATTTAGCTATTTACCAAGAGTTGTGGAAGAATCATTATTTGGCGATTAAAATGTTATAACTGTAATATTATAACTATTAAATAGAACAATAATTGATTTTGTTACTTAATGAGTATAACCAATACAAAAGTTTGTCACTAAAATGTACAAGCTTATTATTACTTGCAAATCTTGCCATTCTGAACCCAGTTCAGATATTCCCGAGATCAATACAATGATAATTAATAGGTAACGTATTTATTGTGTCCATCTAATCAACATTAAACTACAACAATCTCCGTTTTATATAAAGACAGAAGAAGAGACCAGCACATCCTCCTCTCACAAGTCGGACCTTCAAATGTATTTTAAATTTTCAAATTAAATTACTAGTACTTCTTTGAATTATTATAAACTTATGTGTGTTTTTAGATTTTTCTTGCAACTTTCCTTTAGATCAAATCAAATCAAAATATCTTTATTGTGTACAGAAAAGCTGCAAATAGCGTCACAAGGTTTCAGTAAAACAACTATACATCAATTTATAATATAAGACAATTTTCATTAAAAGACTAGTTATACAGTAGAAGCATTTGATGTTCAATACATCTTGTCAATAATTTTAACAACTCAAATATACATATAATAATACAGTACTGACAAGATCCACTTGGACACTCCTGAGAATTGTGTCTACTCTTAATAGCTGATATCCTAAATCGATGTAATGAATACCGTATTGTGACTTTTTGGGACTATAAAGGAGATGGCAGCAGTGCGGAAGGATGAAAAAAGAACTGAATAGGAAGGGGTTGAAAAAGAGGGAAAAGTATGAAACTTACTAGTTTAGTTTATCTAAAATTTAAAATTAGGGTTCAATAAAATTTCTCAAATTTCTCTAGGAACAGTTACAATCACATTGTCAAATACTTAAATTTAATCTTTGACTATATAACTAGACATTTCACTTTTATGTTAATGTTATAGCCCTGTAAATTACTGAATATAAATGACAAAAACTAATGAAGAAAATAATATTTCAGACTCTAGCACTAATGAATACAAACCCCTTTTTTTGTATTCATTGTTAGCATACGCTTTGCTCATTCTGCTATGGTCTTTCTAATAATACAATTGGCTACAGCTGTTCCTATCTACTTCAGTACCTATCCAAAAGTCAATGGTTTAACGCACATTGTTTATACATTTAAGTAGTTTCTGTTTCTCTACTCCAAGTACACATGAAATGCAGCTTACCTTATCAAACTTACACGATTTATGATTATTTTGGTTGACTCTATTTAAAACAAAACATTTTGTACCGATGCAATGGCAAAACGGTAATCAGTGGAAGACCAGCTAAGAGTTATAAACTTTTTGTACGGGCTCAAATACAAGATAAAAACATTATTGCTTCTAAGTTTTATTCTCTAGCTGTATGTTTAACGACTTAAAATGTAGTAAAACTGACCAAATATGAAAGATTTATTCTCTAATAAACAAACGGTTTAATACACACATTGCTTGATTAACCACAACAAATTTAACACTTTCTTTCAATGTATTTTAAAAATTTTATATTTAATTGTTCATGCTGGGTCATTACAGCAAAAAGAGTCAAAGATAGCCATAGTCAATTTATTCTTTCATAATACAACTAACTAGAGTTACAAACTCTAAAGAAAATTAAACATACATAATTTTGTGTATTTGTTTGGTGAGAAAATAGTATTTTTAAGAGTCTGTATTGTAAAAACATATAATAATGGATCATAAGTGGACAAAATATAAGTTTTGAACCCACATTAGAATAAGTCTGTGATCCCTTTATGCTACTATCTTCTTCAAAAATACTTTCCTTTAATTATAAATTCCATGTTCTGCATAACTATCTGAAACTGATTATTTTTCCTTTTTTGACAGATGAACAAGAAGCAAAATCCAAGTTTTGCTACAACTAACCTTTGGAGGATCATTTAGGCCGGATGGCCCAGGCATTGAAACCAAAGCTTCTGAAATGTTTGGGGGGTGTAACATGTAACTATTATCTGCAGCGTCTAACAAACATAACAGGAGAAATTAAAACTGAGAAACAAACTCACCAACCAGACTCCAACCGTAAACTATACCAACATGATTATACTAAGTGTTGCAGTAGGCCTGGCTTGATAACAAAAATTATAAGTACAAGGAATTTATGAGTTTAATTGTGATTATGAATTTTTTTACTTTGTAATGGACAGGTAAATATTGGATTTGTGATTACAATAGTTTGTTATCGCACAAAGCCAAGACATTTCTATTAAAATAGTAAATAAAGACTATAGTTTATAAAAGCGGTTGAGGGGGCCTTTCGGATGAAGATGATGACGTCATTGTTTCTCGCTACTCACGTAATCAAATTCGTCTGCTTCTTTCTTTGCTGGCGTGTGATGTACAGCCATCGGTGTTCGTGGCGTAGTGGATAGAGTACTCGACTGATGTGCAAGAGGTATCTAGATCGAATCCCATCGGTGACACTTAACTTTTTGTCAAAGATTTTGCTTAGAATGCCATTTCTTCTTAACTGTACATCTTTTGTTAGAATTTGAGGCATTTATAATTTTATTTTATGAACAGAATTTAAGCTTCACTCGATTTTTTCATTATCAGCAAGTTTGGTTAGCTAGGTTAGGTTATGACAGTAACTGCCAGTGTAATGACGATATTGTTTCATCTTGCTACATCCCAAGAGGCTCCCTTCAGACGCTCTGATAGTTTATATAAAATATAACGTTGAATAATATTATTTGAGTAAAATGTCAAAAAAACAATCTCTCCTCCTCTTTATGTAAGAAATGAGAGATGTAATTTAACTTCTTGAATTGCTTATTTAATCACCAACTGGGCTTAATATAAAATACCTCCACCACAGCAAACCTGCCGACTAAGCAAATTTCCAGTTGCCTGAATTGATTTTCAATTAAATGTATTTATTTAACATTAGGTTTTATGAGTACATAGGCTTGCTGCTACAGGGAAAGTAAAAAGTATGTTTTTTTAGTAAAATATTAATAACTTAGTACAAAATAAATAAATTTACCAATTTTAATCAAAATATATCCATAAACAAGCAAACTACAACATTTTTACAATATTCTCCATAAGAATAAGATGGGAATTTTAAAATAATTTTTTTTTTTAATTTTCTACCTAATCAATAATTGAACAAAAAACTTTGATATACTAAATTATTTTTTTTTTTAAGCTCTTTAATAAGGTTGGAAGAGAAATTGGGAAATTCTGAGTTTAGAGGGTCAAAAATTACAAAAACCAATTTTTACCCCATAAAACCCCCCGTAAAACCCCGTTCCCATGGTCCGATCATGCTGGTTTGCGAACTCATTCAAGTTTATCCCGCCTTACACCTTCAAACCAAATTTCATCAAAATCGGACAAAAATTACTCAAGTTATCGTGTTCACGGACACTTAAATATATATATATATAAATAGATTAAACATTAATAAACTTAGTACCGGTACCCAAGTGAAATTATTTATTAAAATATTTACTGACTATAGTTACGGCTCTAAGGCCATTTTCAAAGTAAACAAAAATCAAAATAAAATATGTAAATAAATAAATAACATACGATATTATAAAACTTTTCTAACTTGTAACATACCGGTAATTTTATCTTCATTGATTAATTTATATACTTATGATGTTTTGTACTTATTTTCATTAATATTTTCTCAATTTTGCTATTGTTTCATATATTGGATTATTTAATTTTGGAATCATTGTATTTAAAATATTTGATTTGTTATTTTTGTAGTTCATATAAATATTAATTTCTTCTTTTACATTCAATTTTTCTCTGTCTTTTTCAATTTCTAATATTGTTAAGTTTTCTTCAATATTAGTAAACTTATGTTTGGATTTTAGTAAATGATCTGCAAAATTTGATTTCATTGATGTTTTGTTCTTCGATTTATATGCCTGTATATGTTCGTTAAATCTAACTTTAAAATTTCAATAGGTTTGTCCAATGTAGTAGTTGTCACAGTCAGAACATTTAATTTTGTAGATACCAGATGCGTTGTATATGTTTGCTGTATATATATATATATGACTTGATAATGGACTTAGTCTCCCAAACATGTCGTCATTAAAAATAAAATAATTATTTTAAAAGGGTACTTTGTTAACTATGTTTTTGATTTTTAATATATATATATATATATAAATATATAAAAATTTGAACGAATGGTGTACTTCCCTATAGAGAAATTCGCTAAAAGTAACTTAATATAAAAAGTACTCAAAACGGTTCCGAGCCTATATCACGTTTAGGCATTGAACATTGAAAGAATATGTTTACATGGCACAAGCAAATAAAATTTATGATAAACATCATTCATGGAGAATCACAAAGTTTATTGTAAAAAAAAGAGAAAACATGACTTGCATGAATCCATAGAAAAATTCTAAGAGCACAATCCCTTGATGAAGTAGAATAATTGGTAAATTTTCTCTACATAAATTTATATATGTTTATCGATTCATATTTAATCTTAAAAGCAAATAATATTTTGTACCACATAAGTGGGTAAAATACATCAAACAACTTCTTTAGAATCAGTAGAGTATAAGAAACTTAATTTTAAGAAGTGTATCCTGTGATAGTTTTAAAAGTAAAAATTATTACGAAGAAGGTATGAGATGAGAAACATGTGTGTCTAAGTAAAAGACGTATGAGGGGATAATCCTGTAAATAAGTATGAAAAGTACATAAGTATTGAGCTAAAGTAGGAGAGAACAGTGGTCTTTGAGGGTAAAAAAATAAAAATAAAGAATTCTGAATTATTTAAAAAATGTATTAAATAAATACCCTTTAAGTGTATGCATAACTAAGTGGGGGACCCTGTGGTTTGAGTGGAGGTAAAGATGACACTGATGCTCTTTGGCATTAGACTAATTACATTCTTGATGATTTTAGCGAATTTCCCTATAGGGAAGTAGCTATTACCGTAGGTGGCACGGTAAGACCTAGACCCGGGACCGATTTACTTTTTCATTTTGATGTCCCCAGAGGCCAAAAACACTATTCGTTCAAATTTTTATATATGTATATATATATATATATATAGACATATATATATATATATATATATATATATACGTCCGTGAACGCGATAACTTGAGTAATTTTTGTCCGATTTTGATGAAATTTGGTTTAAAGGTGTAAAGCGGGATAAACTTGAATGAGTTCGCGAACCAGCACGATCGGACCATGGGAAGGGGGCTTTACGGGGGGTTTTATGGGGTAAAAATTGGTTTTTCTCACTTTTGACCCTCAAAACACAAAATTTCCCAATTTCTCTTTAGGCCTTTTTAAAGAGCTTAAAAAAACAAATAATTTAGTATATAAAAGTATTTTTGTTCAATTATTAGTAACGGAGAAAATTAAAAAAATTTTAAATTTTAAATTCCCATGTTATTCTTATGGAGAATATTGTCAAATGTTGTAGTTTGCTTGTTTATGAATATATTTTGATCAAACTTGGCAAATTTATTTATTTTGTACTAAGCTATCAATATTTTACTCAAAAACACACTTTATTAGTTTCCTTGTAGCAGCAAACCTAGGTACTCGTTAAACCTAATGTTATTAAAATATATTTAACTGAAAATCAATTCAGACAAATGGAAATTCGCTTAGTCGGCAGGTTTGCTGCGGCGGGGGTATTTATAATAACAGGTTGAAGACAGTAACATAGCTTATGATATTTCCCTTACAAAAAAATTACAGATTACCAACCACTATCTGTCCAAAGTGAAATTAAATTAAAATTCAAATTTTATTATCAGAGTAATACGTCCTGCAATCCTGGATAAAGCTTTTATTTCTAGCTCTTTCCGAGCATCTTTAATCTGCTTATCTGTGTTTTTTGTAATTAGCTGAAAATGACCAAAGACCATTCTTCCTTATAAATATAAAACTTTGAAAACAAATAGTGTGCTCTATACTTTCTCTTAAGTCAAATAGTACTATAAAGTAGAATCATTCCATAAAAGTGAATCACATCATTGTGTTAAATATAAGGCTCGAATGACAATTTAAAAAGCTTTTGCTAGATAGAGTTAAACAGAGGTGAAAACCCTTCCTCTTAAGGGATAGTGCAATTTAGTGTGATCAGTAAAACCTGTGAAGATTTAAAGCCTCTAAAACAGACCAGGATAGTAGTATGATGTGTTTGATAAACAGGTAAAAAATATGAAGGAAACAAATGATTCGTTTTTGATAAATTGGGTAAAGTAGTTTAACAGAGTATTTGAATTATTGGTCAGTTGTGGGTCCTACCTGGACTGAAGAATGAAGTTAAACAAGCTGACAGAGAATTTTGACATTTTACTTGAAGATGTTAGTATTTTGTTTTGGGTCATACTCTGTGAATTATTAAATTATTTGTATTGTAAATAAACTCTTACTTAGACAAACATAGACTTACTTAGTGTACGTTGAGAGTAATGGGATGGCATTCTTCTAGATGTGTCAGGAACAATATTACTTTAAAATCCAACTAAAACAACTACACAAAAACAATATTTACAGATTGTGAATGTATTGCTGAGGTGTCTTGATAAGAAGTATATTTAACAGAGAGTAGAAACATTATGCCCAGTGAGTGGTCTTTGAGAAAAAAAAAACAAATGTTAATATTGGTATGGTAACAAAAATATCTATACTGCAGCAAATCTGCAGACTATGTCAATATCCTGAGTTGTCCATGATTTTTTATTCAAAGAGGTCAACCATAAAAGAATTGTACACCTACATCCATGCCTAGTATAAAATTACTCAACTTACTACATTCAGCATGTTTAAAATTTCTATAACTGGTAGGCATAGCATACAACTTTATCATCCTAAATTGTTCATTTTTAAACTCCTACCCTGAAAACACCCAAAGCGGGCTATTTAATTAACTCACTGAATTAGATGATGGTTCACAAGTTTAATCTACATTTTTTTAGTAACCTAATTGAGCGGAGCGAAGCGAAGCTCATTGGAATCAACTTCAATGCAAACTTTCTAACACATTAACCTAATAACAGCTGAACATATTTTAGCCAAACTAACCAAGGTTGTTTAGTCAAATGTTTGGGAGGTTTAGGCGAAACCAATTAAAATTTTTGATAGTGCCTATATAATTTAAAAGTACTGTAACTCAAAAGTTTTTAAATTTTAACATTGGCCTTATGGGTTGCCATGATGGTTACAAAATAATAACGTAAAAGTAAACAAAACAAAGAATCATAGCATCTTCGGGCATCGGATCAAAATTGGGTAGTTATGAAAATCATCTATATATTAATTACGTAAGCCGATTCTTTGCGTCAAAATTGTGGGCGACTGGGAAGTCGTAGAACGACGGGAGCGGGCTCAAATTAAAGGTCTTGATCAAATTAAATGTCTGGAAAAATAATGAAATTCCCCAAATTTTAACACAAAATTAGATATATAAGGTAAAATGTTCCCCATAAGAGTAGCATTAGAAGCCATTTACTGCTAATTTTTGTTTATTTCAATACAGCTGATCGTGATTTATCACTAAGCAAATAAGCAATATTACATTTGGATTACTCATTTGCCATTCAATTCTGCAATGTACTGTATACTATATAAAACTAGGGATAACGTTTCCTATAATAATTAAGACTTTTTAGTTACGTCTTAGAATGTTGAAATCATTTATTTTACTGTGCAATTTGCAAATTTGTGTATTTTTAGGTAAATTAGTTATGTGTATGATAAGCAGTAGAATCATAGGAGAAGGAATTAAGCTTAGAATGGCTGAAAAAATAACAAGTTATTTTCTTCTAATTTTAAGGTTATTATTTTGTTGAAGGAATGTTTAACATGAAATAACAACATTGACTAAATAATAAATGATTCAAGATTAAATGAAAACATTATGATTTGTTTTGATTTCAAAATATATCTTAAAGATTTGTTCTACACTTTTTTTGTATATTTACTAGCATTTTTTATTTATCGTTTAGTCAAAATGTTGGATGAAGTGGAATAAAATGCACGCATCGTTATAAAATGTGCACGCATCGCAATGTTTTCTGTCTGTAAATACTTTGTAAATATAATGTGTTTTTGTTTTGTGTTCGGTAAAAACTTTATGTATTTATTATAACGAATCTTTCTACGAGGATTGACCCGATGATGTGACTGTCGTCACGAAACCGGTCGTCATCTAACAACACCAAAGGATATTGAACAAGGTAACTGTTTATTTTATTATTAAAATCTTCATCAGTAGGAAAATGAACACTTACAGTAGTTTTTTTATGTTGATCAGAAACAAATCTAGGGTTAAGTTTGGTCAATGGGATGCCTTTACTTTACACAAATTTTGTTAAACCTTAACAAAAGGAGTATAAGTATAAACTTAGAAATAATAACTCTGATAATTTAGCGGTTTTGACCAAGAAATAAGCTTATCTCAAAACAACTATATTAGCCTTTTTATAATTATTTGACGAAGGCAATTTATAAAACTCCAATCAGGGAAGCTTTTATTTATCCTCACTAACCACTATACCGATTTACGCGTTTTTATAATAAATCAATATGAGTAAATACGAAAAAGATAGTCAGCTGATTGGGACAATAGGCAAGCACCCACAATGCACTACGAGGAGTGTGGGTAAATCGGGCAGCAGCCATGGTCAGGTTCTCAGTTACAGTCTTTCTTGTTTCCTTCTACCCTTCCGACGTGTATTAGTTGAGCTATCAAAAAATCGATCGTGCAAATTAAATTCAATCCGCGGTGTTTGTCCGGACTAAATTATTTTCATCAATCGTTAAGCCTATATCCCTTAAAATCAGTTTTTGAACAAGAAAGTGTTAACGTAACTTTACCGGCAAACACAGACCGCCATTGAAAATTCACGTTCGTTTTGACCAATTCGTTCAATCGCGCATTTTGGAAATAAGCTCAGCTAATTACGTATTCCCCTCCCTCACCTAAGTGTTTGTGTCTTTGTTGGACGTCCGAAATTGTAAGTAGTTTATTGTTATTTATTGTTATATATTAGTTTTCAGTGAGTCACACATGTGTACAATTTTCCTGTCATAGTTTGTTATATCCTGTTGTATTAGCACATGTTTTCAGGTTCAAGTCCTCATTAGTATTTTTAATATCCATTTCTGATAAATCAATCTGCATTGTTTAGTAAACTGTGATTTTCTCATTGTATAGGACTAATTAAATTGTATAGGGTTTTGTTTTTGTATTGAATGTAACTTGTAAATTATTCTACTGACACCAATTCACAACAGATTAATTGTTTAATTTTGCTGAGATATTAAATCAAAGATTATTTAAGAGTGCCACAGTCATTATTTTATTTGGGGAAATTCAAACAATATCGAAAGTGGAGGTAGGCAGCTGGTTTGGCTAGATACGGAGGTGTTAATTGGGGTAGTGTGAGTTTGTGAATAGATGAAACGCCAAAGTACCTTTTTAGCCATAAAATAATAAGCAATATTCTAGCACATATTACTGCGATTGAACAGAACACTGTTTAATCAGTTGGACTACGAGACTCGACCTTCGTTTTTAATTCATTGGCCAACAAAAAGGATTTGCTGGTACTGGTCATCTCAAATTTTAAAGTAAATATCACACCTCATTTGACATATTCGAGATCAGTGTGTAACCGCGCCACAACTTCCCTTTTGATGGGTTCATTCATCATTTTTTGAATAAAAGGTTTTAATTGATTGTTGCACTCGAAGCCGGGGTTCAGATATTATCTAATATTGTAAAATAAATTACAGACACACAAATATTCGATGAGTAGTTGTCAAAAAACAAATGTTAAAGTGTACAAGTTATTCCAATTCTGTAAAATAAATTGAATTGTTACATAATTCCATAGTTATCAGTATCCTGGGTATTTCTCTTAGCATTAACAGTCATTTAATAGAAATCTGGTGATATATAGTGAGTAAGAAGGGCCACTGCAAAAGATTCACATTTTAAGTGCAACACTAGGTTTAGTGTGGCAGTGTGCAGAGTAAATTCAGTGTACTTTAAGATTTATTAAGGGTATTTCAGTCTGGAAGAACTTCAAACAGTGCCAGGGACGTCCCATAAGGACTTCTGGGGATTATTTTATTCTACAGGGCCCACTCAAATATTATTTTAACATCAAGCTTCCACTGCCAACGCTCTGTTGTTTATATTATTCTCAGTTCTTCCAACCCAGGGGCAACCAAAATTTGTAAAGATTAAATTGTTAGAGAGTTATTGAGGTGATAACAAGGAGAGTGAAAAATATATTTAAATAATATTTAAATATATAAATTTAGAAGTCAGAGTCTTTTATTTTTTTTATTTTTCTTTACACCACAAGACCAAAGCTACCTTAGTAAACCAGCATTTATTCACAAACAATGATATGTTTGCTGCCTTTTCATGTTAAACCTCTGGAGTGATTCAAATTATTTGTTTAAATACCGGAATTGCAATAAGTTGTTTTACACTTGAGCTTTTTAGGGACTTATGTCCCTACAAACCACTAGTATATATTAAAACGTGACAGGGTTTTATTTCACGATTCTGAATCAACCACTTGACGGATTTTCATGGTTTTTGCGTTGAAAGAAAGATAATTTTGAGAACTAGGGAATGTTGAAGCCATAATATTAGTTTAGGGTTTCAGTTTTTTAGAAATTAAGTTTTAAATTTTTAAAAACCTAGTAGCCGACGCTAACATTCTACTCTAGCTTTTGGTATAATATAATTTGCTTAACTTAACAGCTGTAAACATTCAGCGTTTTCGACACAAATTGAGCATTTGGATGAATATGAAATGACATACGCAGGGTTGACTTATTTATACTATGTGTAATGCTATAATCATTGTTACGTTCATTTATTCGGTAAGAGAATGAGAGATTATTTCAATACAGGGTGAGTTTTAAATGAGTTCCCCCCCTACTTTTTTCTACATTTCTTAAGATATCAACTCCGGACCACGTCAGATCATTGTAAAGTAGTAAGTACTTCATTTTGACTGGGTATAAATTTTTGGCCGCCATCTTGGATCCGCCATATTGGATACAAAGTTTTTTTTTTCAAATGTAAAGGTAGGGCTGTGACCCATTGTTTTAAACTAGATTTTTATGCTGAATACGATTCTGCAATTCGTTTTTAAAAATCTTGATCCAGTCTAAAGTTATGAGAACTTTTTATATCATTATTTTTTGCCCATTTTAACATTGTGCATTTAGAAACTAAGAACATAACCCTAAAATAGTGCTAGATAAAGATTTATGTATATTATGTGGTGTATACTTATCTTTATCTAGCACTATTTTGGGATTATGTTCTTAGTTTCTAAATGCACAATGTTAAAATGTGCTAAAATAATGTTATAAAAAGTTCTCATAACTTTAGAATGGATCAAGATTTTTAAAAACGAATTGCAGCATCGTATTCAGCATAAAAATCTAGTTTAAAACAATGGGTCACAGCCTTACCTTTACATTTGAAAAAAAAACTTTGTATCCAATATGGCGGATCCAAGATGGCGGCCAAAAATTTATACCCAGTCAAAATGAAGTACTTACTACTCTACAATGATCTGACGTGGTCCGGAGTTGATATCTTAAGAAATGTAGAAAAAAGTAGGGGGGAACTCATTTAAAACTCACCCTGTATACATAATAAAATACTAGATGTTCTAATTAATTTCTTTTAGCAGTCTTAAAAATCTTTAGTTTCTTTTAGTGCAATATAATTTGTTATAACTAACAGCTGGTTGAATATAAAAATATTCTATAGAACCATTGACTATTGGATACTGTGGTATTAATAGTCAAAGATAGAACTATGAGGTTAGTTAATTTATTCTGTGATTTTGTATACACAAGTAAGATTCTATAACCATTGATGTATACGATTCGAAGCTCACGAGTCTTTAAAAGAAAACTTAATGAAAATTATTTTACTACTCGACTTTTTGAGGAAAGGTTGGGAAAATAACAATGATCACAACATATTTTAATCCATCTTGGGCAGTTTTTTCATTACAATAAATTTTGAACTCCTTAAACTATGCTTGAATTAGGATTAGACATATTGATATAACTATATTCAGTTTTAATGGAGTACTCGATTCCCGTACGTAGGACGGGCCAACAGCTCGTAATAAATTAAAATATATTAATAATTCACGAACGATCTATAATTGGTTTATATAAAATCTGTAATTGCGGCCAAATTGTAAATGTTCTGCACTCACAGTAATATCGTGGACATCTGCCGCAGTCACGGAGGGATCGTGAACGTCTACGTTCACAGCAAAATAGTGAACATCATTCGCGATCGCGGAGACATCATCTTCATATTCTGCGATCGGGATCGCGACAAAAACATAATGTATCCTGTTGTTGCGGAAAACAGTGAACATCTTCCGCGATCGTGGAGACATCATCTTCGTCTCCTCCGATCACGGTGATATCATAAATGTCTTGAATGGTTGCGGAGAAACAGTTAACATCTTGCGCGAGCGCTGAGACGTCATCTTCGTCTCCTATGATCGCGGTGAAATCGTCAAGATCTTCCAAGTTTGCATGGGCGTGTGATTTTAGACTCCCGTGGTCCCCATAAAATCCTGGTCATATTCCGCCATTGAGAATTAATAGTGATAACTCCTATGTTAAGGGCGAAATATTTAAGACGCAGATTTCATCAATGTCCCCTGCGGAAATAGATTACCGGTGAAATAAATGTATCAAGAAAAAAAATTGCGGCCCAAGGTGAGGCCCCCGGCAACCGCCGTGTCCGCCGTTAGGGAAATGCTGCCCTGCTAAATACAGTACAAAGGAAAATAATTTGGATGATGACCACTGATTAAATAATACAGAGAAAGTCTTAAGTTTACATTTAAGCTGCAATTTGGACCACTGATTGAAGAGGTACAGTATCTTAAAGATTTTATTTACGTAGCTAAAGAATGTTATAACAAATAACATTCATCTTATGTTATTGTATATACCAAGGAAAAAATGTGGTTCGGAGTTGCCATTAGCTGTTTGGGCTATTAATTAACAGCTGTGTCTAAGGAATAAGTCGGCCTTAGTCACTAACAAGACTATAAGATCGCGCCACTCATCCTACACTCATCTCCATTCATACTTGGCTTAAAATACCTACTTTGTATGGTCGCCGTTTCATTGAAAAGTATTAAAGTATTGGAAATGATAACAACGACATGATTCTGTAGTTTTAAATAACTAGGTATTCTCAAATCAATATTTTTATCTAAATCGGCAATTATGAACATGCTTTCTTATTATTTACTTTGAACTATATTTTATGATATCATCGTGTTGGCGACACACTTGTATTGATTGTTGTGTTGGCAACGTCTTGAGGTAAATTATTGCCCAAGAAGGATAAAGTATTTTTTGTGTTTTCGTTTTACAAGAAAATACCTAATTCACATAAGAGTATCATATTAGGGAAAAATTCAGAATGCATTCTCAAAAACCGCCTGATATTTGTAGAAAATGAAAACGAGCAATAAACGCCCGAAACGCACGAACAACTACTTCTGGCAATGTTTTGAAATAGTTGAATGTAGAAGCTTGAAAACAATGCTGTTCATAATTATGTTAAGTAATGTACAAAATTTAAGAAAACAAACCTCATAAGTTATGGTGACAACTATTTGTGTAATTCTCCCAAAGCAGGCAAGTCTTTAAAAAGTTACATCTGCTAATCCTATGGATTATTTCTGCATGAATTGCAAAATCTGGCCAAGATTGAAAAAATGTCAATTGGTTTAGGTTTAAGGTCGGGTTCAACCAGAACTGTGGGTTCACCAGATAGTCCTGGAACTGACTAGGGTCCTGTGTGCATGTCGTGTATAGAGAATTTTGCTTTTGCATTTCAATATAGGTGTCTTAGGAAGTGTTTTCCACTCGGGTGTCAAGTTCGCACCTGGTACGTTTTCGAGCTATGACGTCATCAAGATGGCGGCTCGGCAATTTTTAAATGCGTATATTTCGCAAACCTTTTAACGGATCGGGATGATTCTTTTTTTGTTTGAAATATATTTTTACAAACTATCTTTTTTGTATTTACACATTTGTTGTAAACTTAATATTCACCGCACAATATTGAAAAACGTCGTTTCTATTGTTATTATATTTATTGTTTTGCTTATAACTTCTTAACCGCTGATAAAATCAAATACCATCCGTTGGAAAAGTTGTAGATAATTCTATACCCTTTCCAATGATACCAAACAATATGTGATTAGACCAAAAAATAAAGCAAATAGATTGAATAAACCATAAAAAAACACTGAAAGTGGTGTACGGTCCGGGAAAGATTAGTCCTGGACATGACTAGGGTTCTGTGTGCATGTCGTGTATAGAGAATTTTGCTTTTGCATTTCAATATAGGTGTCTTAGGAAGTGTTTTCCACTCGGGTGTCAAGTCCCCGCCTGTTTCGTTTTCCAGCTATGACGTCATCAAAATGGCGGCTAGGGCAATTTTTAAATGCATATATTTCGCATACCGTTTAACGGATCGGGGTGATTCTTTTTTTTGTTTGAAAGATAATTTTATAGGAAATGTTTTTTGTATTTACACTTTTGTTGTCAACTTAATATTTATCTCACAATATTAAAAAACGTGGTTTTTAATATGATTGTTTTTGAGTTTTTCTTCCTAACTTGTTAAACGCTTATAGAATGAAATTACAAAAGTTGTAGATAACTTTATGCCCTTTCCAACGATACCAAACAACTAATATTTCAAACTAAAATTAAAGCCAAGAGATTAAATAAACCGTTAACAAACATTTAACATGGTAGGTAGTCCGGAAAATATTGCGGCTGGAACAATTTTTCAAATGCGTATATTTCACATACCGTTTAACGAACCGGGATGATTCTTTTTTTGTTTGTAAGATATTTTTTAAGCCTATCTACTTTGTATTTACACTTTTGTTGTTAACCTACTATTTATCCCACAATATGAATAAATGTACATTTAATTGTTATTTTTATTTTACTTTTGCTTATAACTTTTTGACAAATAGTAGGTTAACAACAAAGGTGTAAATACAAAAAAGATAGGCTTAAAAAATATCTTACAAACAAAAAAAGAATCATCCCGGTTCGTTAACCAGTATGCGAAATATACGTACTGTATTTAAAGAATTGTTCCAGCCGCAATATTTTCCAGACTTTCTACCATGTTAAGTGTTTGTTAACGGTTTATTTAATCTCTTGGCTTTAATTTTAGTTTCAAACATTAATTGTTTGGTATCGTTGGAAAGGGCATACAATTATCTACAACTTTTGTAATGGGTAGTTATTTCATTCTATAAGCGTTTAACAAGTTATGAGGAAAAATTCAAAAACAATGATATTAAAAACCATGTTTTTAGCGAATTTCCCATATAGGGAATACGCTATTACCGTAGTACTCATGGTAAGACCTGGACCCAGGACCGATTTTTTTTTTCGTTTTGAGGTCCCTAGAGGTCAAAAACACCATCCGTTCAAATTCATATATATATATATATATGTCCGTTAGCGCGATAACTCAAGCAAAAATGATCCGATTTTGATGAAATTTGGTACAAACGTGTAAACCTACGTTTATTCGAACGAGTTCGCAAACCAGCATGATCGGACCATGGGAACGGGGGTTTCTGGGGGCTTTTATGGGGTAAAAATGGGTTTTTCCCATTTTTGACCCAAAAAACATAAAATTTTGCAATTTCTTTCGAAACTATTTTGTAGAGCTTAAAAAAACAAATAATTTAGTATATTGAAGCGTTATAATGCGCCTAATGATTACGGAGAAAATTCCAAAAAATTGTAAATTTAAAATTCACATGTTATTCTTATGGAGAATAAGTAAACTGTTGTAGTTTGCTTGTTTATAAACATATTTTGCCCAAATTTGGAAAATGTTTTTATTTCTTACTAACTATTAACATTTTACATAAAAAACACTTTTACCCTCCCTGTTGCAGCAAACCTAAGTATGTTTTAAACTGATTCTATTTAAATAGGGAATAAATGTGATATTTTTAAGGAGACATTTTAGTGTAAATCCATTCAGGGAAATGGAAATTCGCTTAGTCTGCAGGTTTGCTGCGGCGGGGGTATTTAATATTGTGAGATAAATATCAAGTTGACAACAAAAGTGTAAATACGAAAATCATTTCCTGTAAACTTATCTTTCAAACAAAAAAAGAATCACCCTGATCCGTTAAACGGTATGCGAAATATACGCATTTAAAAATTGCCCTAGCCGCCATTTTGATGACGTCATAGCTGGAAAACGAAACAGGCGCGGACTTGACACCCGAGTGGAAAACACTTCCTAAGACACCTATATTGAAATACAAAAGCAAAATTCTCTATACACGACATGCACATAGAACCCTAGTCATGTCCAGGACTAATCTTTCCCGGACCGTACACCACTTTCAGTGTTTTTTTACGGTTTATTCAATCTCTTTGCTTTATTTTTAGGTCTAATCACATATTGTTTGGTATCATTGGAAAGGGTATAGAATTATCTACAACTTTTCCAACGGATGGTGTTTGATTTTATCAGCGGTTAAGAAGTTATAAGCAAAACAATAAATATAATAACAATAAAAACGACGTTTTTCAATATTGTGCGGTGAATATTAAGTTTACAACAAATGTGTAAATACAAAAAAGATAGTTTGTAAAAATATCTTTCAAACAAAAAAAGAATCATCCCGATCCGTTAAACGGTTTGCAAAATGTACACATTTAAAAATTGCCGAGCCGCCATCTTGATGACGTCATAGTTCGAAAACGTACCAGGTGCGAACTTGACACCCAAGTGGAAAACACATCCTATGACACCTATATTGAAATGCAAAACCAAAATTCTCTATACTCGACATGCACACAGAACCCTAGTCAGGTCCTGGACTAAGATGACATTAGCAAGCAAACACATGAAAAATACTGATACAAAGGATATGTATGCAATGTCCACATCTTTACTTAATATGAAACTTGTTATGGATAGTTCTGAGCGAAACTGATGAGTTAAATTTATGAAATAGTTGTATTTTGTACTATATCTATAATAATATCTTTATTTATTGCTTTATTAAAAACCATGAAACGTGATCGCTCCGCTCAACTGGCTTTCACTGCTATGAATGCAATCCTAGTATATTATGTCTTTCAGTTTGTTTCATCGTAGAAAAAATATTTCACTTGTGTTAACTGTTGGGTAGATACTATCCAAGTCATGAAAAATAATACACTTTAGAATAACAACTTATATCATATCCATCTACATGTTACTTGTGCCTTAATTAAACATTGTTGGAGTTTTGAAGAAAGAGATAAGTTCCATCAATTAAGTTTCCAGTATCTTGTGAATTCAGCCAAAATATCATTCCAAGTTCAAAACAAAATCAGAGTTGACACTTGACACTTAAGTCAATAGATATAAAACCAAATCACACAAAAAACACCAAACCATCATACAGTGATATTTTTTCAATGTCTTTAAGTAAACAATACAAAGATTTAAAACATTTTAAGTGGCTATAAAGAAATAAGTGTCTATGCTATAAATAAACATAATAAAAAGTTGTAAGTAAATAGGAAATGCAAAAATTAAACCGTTATATCTACCTAGCTTCGAAAATTAAAACTATGTGAAAAACATTTTGTGTTAGAAACAGTTAGGTAGTGCCCAGTCCTCTACTTTTAAACACTCTTAAGACAAGGAAAATATACTGTAATTTGTTGGTGACTGTGCTATAGGCTATGGTTTTGTTTTTCTACAAAGCCAGTCTACCTTAAGCACTATTTGTGAATTAACACGTTCGCTACTGAGCGTCGCATATATGCAACGCCGCGGTCATTGCCACAGACCGAGGTATACATTTGAATCTTACGCATAGACCGGCTGTCACTTGGTTAACAGTACACACAGACCACAGGCGAAAACCTGTAAAACAGTGATCATTAACATTGTAATAAGCTACAATCGTGTTTGTAAATAATTTTTCTTGTTTTTTTGTATTTTGTATAACTTTTTGTAATGTCGCATATTTGCGACGCCCGGTCTACACCGAAGACAATAGTGAAAATTATCATAGTTATCTTGAAATAGACCAAACGTCGCATATATGCGACACTCCATTTTTGTTTGTATTTTGAGGTGAAAGTTAGTAAACAAAACAGATTATTTAAGAACAGTTTATAACTGAACAAATATAAAAGCTACATAGGATAATGCAGCATACATACATACAGTGATGCAGAAAAGTAAAGACAAGTTTTTTCAACTATCATTATGACGTCACCAATCATCATATCCACAGACCATGCGACGCAGTTGTGCGTCAGACATCTCTGTAGACCACTGCTGGGAATTTAGTGCCTTCAAATAGACCGTTACAAAGATATAAGCATTTTAATAACATTAGAATTCCGACGCAAATATGCGACGGCAGTCTATTTGAATGTGACTAGCCGTCGCATATATGCGACGACAGTCTATGAGTGGAAACCAGCCGTCGCATATGTGCGTCGCTGGTCCATGTGAATAGAAAATTTCGTACTACAGTATTGCAGTAGCGAACGTGTTAAGCTGTAATTTTTTAAGTAACTTTTGGTACTACAGAACTAGTAACTATTTAATTTTAAAGATATATTTTGAAAGAATTAAAATTGTATTTACTATCATAAAAACGCTCCTAAATTTAAAGGGTATACTATATTCTTTTTACTAAAACTGGGGTGGAAAATTAAGAAGTTTATTTAAAATAATTATATTTTAACTAGGATATTTAATAGCTTGTAAAGGCAGTTAAAAACTTTTTTGACACAAAAATATCACAAACTATCCTCTGACACAGTTAAGTATGTTATCCATTGTTATTGTTGTCCCCTAGTTGTGTAAATGGCGTACACATATTAGTGGTTGACATTTTATCATTCAACTTTCAATTTTTTTCAAAGTTTGACTTTTTTACCTTCAGAAGGGATATTAGCTGCATATGATAATAATTTTATTTCTTTGGGCCAGCCTTTTAAAAGATAGATCAGACGCTTTTTTTACTAAATGTGTTATTTACTTGGACTGTTCCGCGACTTTGGGATAGTTATAATGGGCTTGATACCGAATAAATAACTTGTAACCTATTCTTGTGCTCAATCTGCATCCAAGCAATGTTCAAAAGAAACATTATTTTATTGTTTTTTATACCTAGCCTTTGTATACATATTTTCCCAAATTGCATAATGTATTTCAATTTCAAATATTCTAATATTGAACTGTAATAGAATATTAAAACTCTAAATAGATCAAAAAAAATTTTAATATCAGAATATAATGAAGGTGGCAACTTAAAAAAATTTTCTAAAAATTGCTATGTCCAATTAAACAGATTTTTATATCAGTATTTTACAGGTATAACTAACCACATAGTTACTGTTCATACTATGTGATTAAATATAGAAATTTGTATCAGAGGTTATTCAAGAGAATACCATTATAAAAAAGGAAGTACACTTCAAAATCAGAAACAAAATTGTTAAAATCAATTTTGATCAAGCGAGGGTAACAAAAATTAATAAGAAGAAGTTTTGGTTGACTACTTTGTTTTGTAATCACTACTTTTTAGTTTTAGTTTGAAAGATGTAGACCATTTCATTATAATGATGAGTCAAGAAAATTACTATGGTGAAAATTAAGGAAGTTGTGCTCCATGTAAAACAAACCGGAATAGCCTATTAATAATCTCCACTTCAAGTGGTTTCTTTGAATAGATAGATATTCTTATAAATCCTAAGATTCAATTTGATACTTTCTATAATTCTCTCATATAATTAATAAACAAGAGTAACTGTGTTTTGTATAGAACAATGTTTTACTAAGGGAAATAATGTTGGCTAATACAAAAACTACAAAAAATCTTCCAAAATCAATGTTAAACCTATATTCTTTAACTAATTTACAGTAAAATGTTGTCAACGATAATTACTAAAGGAAATATATGACTTTAATCTTATATACATATGAAACTATAATAATTAACAAAACTATGACACTGACATCACAAAGAATCTATCTCTTGGATTTCCACTACTTTTAGTAAATTGACTTCCTCACCTATAGCACGAAAGTAAACCATGTTGTAAACCATGTTGATGTCTTCTGCTGAGCCACTTTTTGGATAATCTTTTATACTCGCTTGATTCATAACTTTCACACACACTAAAAATAAAAATGCGATTTGTAGTTTAAGAGTTTATATTTGTTAACAAAAGATCACTAGTGTGCTATCACAACAACAAACAAAATTTAAATGGTACTCTTATTGGAGAGTGAGGTTGTGGATGGAATTCCTAATAAAAAGACACCAGTTCTGCGGAGCTAAAGAACAAAGCACAAACACAGGTAGTCTGTCCAAGGATCAATCTGGTAGTGGCCCAGACTATCTTTACCATCTAGTGACAAGTGATATATGGAAACCTATTGAATGACTAAATTCACACTTATAAGCGCACTGATGTATAATGTATCCTTACAACATAGCCTGGCCGCTAGCCCGTGTTCGGACATGAGAACAGAGCATTGGACTGCAACTCAGTCCAAATGAAACCCACCTAATCCTAGACTACTTCAATTTAAAGTAAAAAAATAAAAGTAAAATTATAGTTGGAGTTTTTTGGTTTTTATTCAGATCACATAGGAAAAGCAAAAGTAAGAGAAAAGATCTACTCCATTATTTGAGAACGTATCAAACAATGCCTGTACACATTTTTACTACTCTCCAGCTAAATTATAACTGTAAATATTTTCCAAAAGGCATTAGCTAAAGATCTGCAAGGACAAAGATGGACCACTTAAATAAAGTAGTACACAAATTACACAATTTACACAAGGACACAAATTGCGTACTACCTCCCCAAATGAGCCATCTAGAGTTTTGCCTGTAATCTGAAGTGGAGCTTTGGATAGACAATCAACAGTTATGACTACTGTATTTGTCAAATCAAGTTTTTGAGAAAATTTAAGTCCTCGAACCCACTGACAACCTAAAAGAGAATGAAGACTATTTTGTACAGGGTTAAGTTCACTAATTAAACTTCTTGCCATTTTAAGTCCCATCAACAACACTTTTCCCAGAGGCTGAATCCTCTGGTATAAGATTGGCATAAGATTGGCATAATATAACTGGCATAAGATTGAAATACCCCCGCCGCAGCAAACCTGCAGACTAAGCAAATTTCCATTAGCCTGATGGATTTACACTAAAATGCTTCCTTAAAAATGTCACATTTAATCCCTATTTAAATAGAATTAGTTAACAAGTACTTAGGTTTGCTGCAACAGGGAGGGTAAAAAAGTCTTTTTTTAGCGAGTTTCCCATATAGGGAATAAGTTATTACCGTAGTACTCATGGTAAGACCTGGACCCAGGACCCATTTATTTTTTTTGTTTTGAGGTCCCTAGAGGCCAAAAACACCATCTATGAAATTTGGTATTAACGTGTAAATCTACATTTATCCCAATGATTTGAACGAGTTCGCAAACCAGCATGATCGGACTATGGGAACGGGGGTTTATGGGGGGTTTTATGGGCTAAAAATAGGTTTTTCCCATTTTTGACCCAAAAAACACAATATTTCATAATTTTCTTTCCAAACCATTTTGTAGAGCTTAAAAAAACTAATAATTTAGTATATTGAAGCGTTATTGTGCGCCTAATGGTTACGGAGAAAATTCCAAAAAATTATAAATTTAAAATTCCCATGTTATTCTTATGGAGAATAAGTCAACTGTTGTAGTTTGCTTGTTTATGAACATATTTTGATGGAATCTGGAAAATACATTCATTTCTTACTAAACTATTAATATTTTACAAAAAAACAAAAAAATTTTGTTACCCTCCCTGTTGCAGCAAACCTACGTACTCGTTAAACTAATTCTATTTCAATAAGGGAAAAAGTGATATTTTTATGGTGGAATTTTAGTGTAAATCCAATCAGGCTAATGAAAATTCGCTTAGTCTGCAGGTTTGCTGCGGCGGGGGTATTTTTTAATGTTAGTTTAAGAAATGAATGTATTTTCCAAATTGGATCAAAATATGTTCATAAACAAGCAAACTACAACAGTTTTCATTTTCTCCATAGAATAACATGGGGATTTTAAATTTAAATTTTTTGGAATTTTCTCCGTAACCATTAGGCGTACAATAACGCTTCAATATACTAAACTATTTGTTTTTTAAGCTCAACAAATGGTTTGGAAAGAAATTGTGAAATTTTGTGTTTTTAGGGTCAGAAATGGGAAAAACCTATTTTTATCCCATAAAACCCCCGTAAACCCCCGTTTCCATAGTCCGATCATGCTGGTTCGCGAACTCGTTCAAATAAATGTAGGTTTACACGATTATACAAAATTTAATCAAAATCAGATCCTTTTTGCTCGAGTTATCGTGCTAACGTAATAAGCGAAATAATAAATAACCCCGCTGCAGCAAACCTGCAGACTAAGCGAATTTTCATTAGCCTGATTGGATTTACACTAAAATTCCACCATAAAAATATCACTTTTTCCCTTATTGAAATAGAATTAGTTTAACGAGTACGTAGGTTTGCTGCAACAGGGAGGGTAACAAAATTTTTTTTGTTTTTTTGTAAAATATTAATAGTTTAGTAAGAAATGAATGTATTTTCCAGATTCCATCAAAATATGTTCATAAACAAGCAAACTACAACAGTTGACTTATTCTCCATAAGAATAACATGGGAATTTTAAATTTACAATTTTTTGGAATTTTCTCCGTAACCATTAGGCGCATAACAACGCTTCAATATATTAAATTATTTGTTTTTTTAAGCTCTACAAAATAGTTTGGAAAGAAATTGTGAAATTTTGTTTTTTAAGGGTCAAAAATGGGAAAAACCTATTTTTACCCCATAAAACCCCCCATAAACCCCCGTTCCCATAGTCCGATCATGCTGGTTCGCGAACTCGTTCGAATAAATGTAGGTTTACACGTTTATACCAAATTTCATCAAAATCGGATCATTTTTGCTCGACTTATCGTGCTAACAGACATATATATATATATGAATTTCAACAGATGGTGTTTTTGGCCTCTAGGGACCTCAAAACGAAAAAGTAAATCGGTCCCTGGTCCAGGTCTTACCATAAGTACTACGGTAATAGCTTATTCCCTATGGGAAATTCGCTAAAACCAGAGTACCCTGTAATTAATTTTTATTTAAACTGATACGTATTTGGACACTAAGGCCATGATCACAGTATGAGTTATAAAAGTATGTATACAAATCAAATAAATAAATAGTTAATTACATATTTTTTGAATTCATAGTAAATTTTGATTATATGGTTAGGTGTATTTTTTAACATGTGAATGTGTAAGATTCTTCCCTGATTTGTCTGATTTTAGCGAATTTCCGATATAGGGAACAAGCTATTACCGTAGTACTCATGGTAAGACCTGGACCCGGGATCGATTTACTTTTAAGTTTTGAGGTCCCTAGAGGCCAAAAACACCATCCGTTCAAATTCATATATATATATATATATATAAATACTTGAAAACATTGTAAAAACATTAGTACCCTTTTAAATTCAATTTTAAAAAGGTGGCGTTCGCAGAGGCATCCACAAAATTGAGCGGGGTCATCAAGGGTTTATATTATATTGTTTTGGTCATACTGCAGTAATACCAGTCATTTTTAATGCATGCGTTGCGGGTCTAAAGTAGCATTTTTACTCTTTAGGAAGTAAAAATAGTTTTTATCCTCTATGGAGTAAAAATCACCTGTTGTCAACTCAGTTGGGCTGGGCGCACACTGATCCAGCATTTCACCTGAAGCAAAATGTTGCACAACGATTTGCTTGAAGGGTTTTGTTTATTTGCTTCTCCAGTGTGCGGGAGGTTCAAGCATGATTCAGCATTTGGTTTCAAGCAAAATTAAGAAAAAAAATATTAGAATTACATATTATGTTTATTACTGGTCTTATACTACAGTATTGTTTTAACATATGTGACGAGGAAGTCAACTATTGCTGTATGTCAGTTTTTGCAAAATGCTGGACTAAATAGAAAGACAACATTGGGTTCAAACAATCAATCTGTTGATAAACAGCTTTCCTCTCAGAAATTATATCAGATCCAGGGAAATTTTATAATTATTGTCGAATAAATGCTATACTATTTTATAGGAAGGGTTTTAAATACCGTAAGGAATTATTATTAGATAGATAGTGTCGTGATGGTTATATAAATAATGATTAATAAACTGAGTAGCCTTGGTAATTTATTAATTATTTTACTACTTTGCATGGGCTGCATGACTACCAAAATGGTAGCAAGAAAAATTAAACAACAATATTGTTCAATAGAAGACATTTGGCGCATGCGCAGAACATTTTGCTCCTTGAAACATCAAACATCGTGCTGTATGGGATCCATTCGTCGAGCAACTGCTCAAATGTTTCAAGGCGTTGCGAGGCGCCTCGCAACGTTTGCTTGATCAGTGTGCGGCGTCCCATTGAAATACATGGGGTGCTCGTACCCAGCGAAACATTTTGCCTCGCAACACTTGCTTCAGGTGAAATGCTTGATCTGTGTGCGTCCGGCCTTGTAAATTTATATTGTAAACGATTGCATGTATCAAAATAAGTATCGATTCGTGCTTCGTAATTATTTTACCCTAAAGTCTACAGTCTCTTCCCATAGCGTTTTAGCATTGCAGATACATTAATCCATTCCCACACTCAACACGCTCACATTTACTACTTCCTTCACTACCCCCTACGTCGTGGACCTATTTCCCTCTCTTCCCATAGCATTTTTGGATTGCAGATACATTAATTGCCAAAGACAGTTCCCACACTCTGCACTGCAAGCCTTACTACTTCCTTCACCATTTCCTAGGTCATAGAATTGTTTCCTTCCCTCCTCATAGCATTTTTGGATCAAAGATACGTCAATCTAACTGCCACAGACTGTTTTCGCACTATGCTCATACTTTACTACTTTCTAAGCCATTTCGTACATCGTGGACCTGTTTTCATCACTTTCCATAGCGATTTAGTATTTAGATACGTTAATCTAATTGCCACAAACATTCCCAACACTCCGCACTGCTGGCCTTTACTACTTCTTTCGCCATTTTCTATGTCGTGGGGATGCTTCCATCCCTTCTCATAGTATTTCAGCATTAATCTAACTGCTACAAACGGTTTCCAGTTCCCAAACTCCACACTGCTCACCTTACTACTTCCTTCACCTCTTCTTACGTCGAGGACCTGTTTCCCTCTCTTCCCATAGAATTTTAAGATTGTAAATAACTTAATCTAATCGTCATAAACAGATCCCACACTCCGGACAGCTCACCTTGACTACTGCCTTCACCACTTCATACGTCTCGGACCTTAACTCACCCTTCCCATAGCATTTTAGGATTGTAGATCCCTTAATCTAATCGTCATAAACAGTTCCCACACTCCAGACTGCTCGCATTTACTACTTCCTTCACCACTTCCTACGTCACGGACCTGTTTACCTCCTTTCCATAGCATTTTAGGATTGCAGATACCTTAATCAAATCGTCATAAACAGTTCCCACACACCGGACTGCATGCCTTGACTACTCCCTTCATCACTTTCTACGTCGCGGACCCGTTTTCCTCCCTTCCCATAGCATTTTATGATTGCAGATACCTTAATTTAATAGTCATAAAAAGTTCCCACACTCCGGTCAGCTCGCCTTGACTACTTCCTTCATCACTTCCTACGTCGCGGACCCGTTTCCCTCCCTTCCCATAGCATTTTATGATTGCAGATACCTTGATCTTCATAAACAGTTCCCACACTCCGGACAGCTTGCCTTGACTACTTCTTTCACCACTTCCTACATCGTGGACCTGTTTTCCTCCCTTTCCACAGCATTTTATGATTGCAGATACCTTAATCTAATCGTCATAAACAGTTCCCACATTCCGGACTGCTCTCATTTACTACTTCCTTCACCACTTCCTACGTCACGGACCTGTTTACCTCCCTTCCTATAGCATTTTGTGATTGCAGATACCTTAATCTAACCGTTATAAACAGTTCTCACACTCCGGACTGCTCGCATTTACAACTTACTTCACCACTTCCTACGTCGCGGACCTGTTTCCCTCCCTCCTATAGCATCATAGGATTGCAAATACCTTAATCTAATGATCATAAACAGTTCCCACACTCCGGACTACTCGCATTTACTACTTCCTTCACCACTTCCTACGTCACAGACCTGTTTACCTCCCTTCCCATAGCATTTTATGATTGCAGATACCTTAATCTAATAGTCATAAACAGTTCCCACACTCCGGACTGCTCGCCTTTACTTCTTCCTTCACCACTTTCTACGTTACAGACCTGTTTCCCTCCCTTCCCATAGCATCATAGGATTACAAATACCTTAATATAATGGTCATAAGCAGTTCCCACACTCCGGACAGCTCGCCTATACTACTTCCTTCATCACTTCCTACGTCACGGAACTGTTTACCTCCCTTCCCATAGCATTTCAGGATTGCACATACCTTAATCTAATTGTCATAAACAGTTCCCACGCCAGGATTGCAGATATCTTGATCTTCATAAACAGTTCCCACACTCCGGACAGCTTGCCTTGACTACTTCCTTCACCACTTCCTACATCGTGGACCTGTTTTCCTCCCTTTCCATAGCATTTTATGATTGCAGATACCTTAATCTAATCGTCATAAACAGTTCCCACACTCCCGACAGCTCGCCTTGACTACTTCCTTCATCACTTCCTACGTTGCGGACCCGTTTTCCTCCCTTCCCATAGCATTTTAAATAAATAAATAAATAAATAAAAATGTCTTTATTCAGCGTTTCTCTGGTACACCAGCTTTTCAGAACAACTTTCGTCCCTATGCTAAACATCTTATTCAACAATCAATTATACATAACAATTTGAAATTTTTTACAAAACAATTCAACATATCAATGTGGTCGTTATACACTTAGACAATAATTACAATTTTTTTAAAAAGATATCTTTAAGTTTTTCTTTAAATGTTTTGCTAGATGCAACAACCTTCAGGCCGCCGGGTAGACCATTGTACAACGAGGAACCAAAATATGAGAAGCTCTTCCTCCCAAGCTCTAGAGAAACTTTTGGGAGGTGAAGCCTCCCACCATGACGTGTCCTTCGCTGGGAAACCTCATCGCGAAGAGAAAGCCTCTCGCGTAAATAGTCGGGCTCACAAAGTGACAACACTCGGTGGGTCATGCAGCACGTCAACAACCTGCACATGGCTTCAACGGGAAGCAGACTAGCTACTTCTCGAAAGGGAGAGACATGATCAAATTTGTCGTTGTTTTATGATTGCAGATACCTTAATCTAATCGTCATAAACAAAACAGTTCCCACACTCCGGACTGCTCGCCTTTACTACTTCCTTCACCACTTCCTACGTCACGGACCTGTTTCCCTCCCTTCCCATAGCATCATAGGATTGCAAATACAATCAATCAATCAATCAATCAAATCTTTATTCAGAACGTACATAACTGCACATGAATGCGTCATTGTTACATTGTTGTTACATTGTTATACACACATAATGTTAAAAAACTAAAATAAATAGTCTACTCATAGTTTAAAAAAATCCTCTTTACTATAAATAGAATTAATTATTAGAAATGTTTTCAATTTTCTTTTAAACATATTCATACTCAGCTCTCTCCTAATGCTATCTGGGAGGTGGTTGATAAATTTGATGCCAATATAATCTGGTCTTTGTTTAAATTTTTCTTTTTTATGCTTTTTAACTGTAAAATTTTGTTTGTTCCTTGTGTCATGCTCATGAATGTCCTGTTGTCGCTGTAATTTTGATTCATTTTTTTTCACATAAAGTATTGTTTTGTAAATGTATAAACTATAAACTGTTAGAAACCCTAAATCTTTAAAATAGTTTTTACAAGAGGCCTCTTTTCTTTAAATTTAGCATGCATCTAATAGCATCCTTCTGTAAGCATAATATTCTTTTTAAGTTATAGTCGCTTGTACCCCCATAAATTTCTAATCCATATGATAAATGTGAATGGATATGAGCATAGTAAATTGTCTTCAGTGTTTGCTCATTACAAAACGGGCGAAGTCTATTGATAATGAAAATTCCAGAGCTTATTTTCCAACAAACATTATCAACATGTTTGGACCAGTTTAATGTATTATCAACTGTAAGTCCCAAAAACTTTGTTTTTTCTTCAAAATTATCAAAATTGGCTTTGTTTTTTAAGTTTGTGCAAGAAAATTTCACCAATGATGTTTTACTTCTATTTAATAAAAGATTTCTTTCATTTAGGAAAGTGTTTACTACTGTTATGGCCTCTTTCATTTTTTGTTCTGCTTCAGTTTTGTCTTTGTCATGGATTGCCATGCTAATGTCATCTGCATACAGACATAGTCTAATATTATCAATTTTATTTGTCAAAAGTTCCTGCATACCTCCCAGATAACACAAGAATAAGAACGGCCCTAAAACAGATCCTTGAAGTACCGAGTATTTAACCTGTCTTAACTTAGATTTAACATCATATTCATTTTTGTTGTCTACAAATTTAATGTTAACATACTAGCTGTTTCCTCCCTTCTAAGTAAGACTTAATCCAGTTTAACTCTTTACCAGAAATACCATTACTTTCAAGCCTATTGATTAATGTGGGATGGTGAACACTATCAAAAGCTTTAGTCATATCTAAAAAAGCACCAACAACACAATTGTCTTTATCTAAATTATCTAAAATATCTTCAATAAAAGATATCAATGCTGATGTGGTGGACTTGTCTTTTCTGTAGCCGTGTTGTTCTGAGTCTAACATATTGTTTTTTTCATAATAATCTATTAATTGGTACAGTATACCTTTCTCAAAGAGTTTGGAAAGTGATGGTTGTATTGCTAATGGTCTATAATTAGAAACCTCCTCAAGTGTCCCCTTTTTATGAACAGGAATTATCTTGGAAATTTTTAGCTGTGCCGGGTAAACACCAGTTATAAGGGAAGAGTTTATAACGTGAACCAATGGCTTTAATAGAACTGATTTGGCTTCTTTTAGAATTTTAGTTGGAATTTCGTCATATCCGGATGACCACTTTGGTTTCAGAGAATCAATCATATTATTTAGTATTTTCTCGTCAATGGTTTTGCAATTGAATCTTGTTTCTGTAGAGTAAGCGTTTATACCAACTGGTAACACGTTTTTATTAAGGTTAATTTTGGGTATGACCTGATTTTCCACCACATCAGCAAAGTAATCATTTAAAACATTTGAAACAATATCAGGGTTTTTAATTTTAATTCCATTGTGCTTTAGAACAATATTAGAAAATTGCTTTTCTCTTTTACTTCGTATTTCGTTGTTCACCATTCTCCATACCGTTTTGTTAACATTAGCAGAATTTTTAATTTTATTACTAAACATATTTTTTTTCTTTGTTTGAATCATTAGGTTATACTGCTTCTTTTGTTCTTTAATAAGGTTTTTTAATACTATATTACTTTTGTTGTTTCTATACACATGGTACTGATCAATTATGTTTCTTCTCTTAAAAATGACTTCATCATCAATCCATTGGTTGTGATTATTATGTTTTACTGTTTTGGCTTTTGGAAAATGCAAATTGAAATAATATTTCAGAATATCGTAAAAATAGGTAAATTTTTCATCTACTGGTCTAGTGTACAGCTGGGTCCAATCTTCATTAGCTAGATCTTTAATAAACATGTTTATACTATCCTGGCTGAACTTTCTACTCTCCAAATGTATTTTACACTTCTTATCATTGCTACCCTTAGTTACTATTAACTTAAACAGTTGCCCATCATGATCTGACAGACCAGTGATAAAGCATTCTACTCCGTAACTTTTACTATTTATGTTAGTTACAAAATTATCTATTGCTGATTCACATTTTTGAGTAGTTCTAGTGGGAATATTAATTGTATAATGAAGACCATGCATTTTTAAAATATTCATAAAATCACTTTTCTTTTTACCCTCTTTTAAAACATCAATATTAAAGTCCCCACCCATTACAAAGTTTGTCTTTTTTCTGTCCATCATATCCAATAACAGGTTTAATTTCTGTAGAAAGTCATCAATATTTTCTGATGGTGTTCTATATACCCCAGCAATTATTAGTTTTTCCTTCCCTGTTTTTATTTCAATTAATGAAGACTCAAATATTTTATCTAGATTAATGTTTTTAATGGATTGGCAATTTAAATTTTGAAATGAAATTTTTTCTGATAGAAGAATAATTACCCCTCCACCATTGTAATCTGTTCTGGCATAACAACTAGCTACTATATAACCCGGTATTTTCAATTTTTCAATTTCATGCATTTTTAATTTGTGCTCAGTTAATATAATTACTTCCGGTTTTATTTCTTCTGTTATTTTTAAAGAGTCAATTTTAGATTTGAGATGTTGGATGTTTTGATGAAATATATTTAAAATGTTAGTTTTTAATTTTGTACTGTTAAATGAAATTTGTTTTAAAGGCTTAATTACTTTATTGGCAACCAGGGCCATGTTTGTGCTTCTAAAAAACTACTTTTGGTAGTTACATGATCTTCATTATTTACATACTGTATTATGCTATTATCTAAACTAAGAACACTTTGGGTAGTTGGGGTAGAGTGTCGGTTGAGTGTAATGTGTTGTGGTGTAGAGGGATTCACATTTGGTGATCTTATAATTTCACATGACACTATGCTCTGCTTTTGCACTTCACACTGCTGGTGACTTGTCTTGCTGCACTGAAGCTCGAAGTTTTCAGCTCCGGGCGGAGATGTGTTGTGTTGCCCAACAGAGGAACCATCTCTCTCAGGCGACGAAGGCGACTTTGATGATTGTGAATCAATGGACTGCACCACATCGTTATGACTTGTTATTCTTGATGTTGTTGTGAGCTGGAGTGATGTTGCCTCTGCTTTTATTAGCTTCTTCAAGCAATTTATAAATTCGTCATGTTTAAATCCGTTGTTTAACATTCTTGTAGCTGAGTTCTGATTATAGGCTACAATGTCTATTTTAGCTCCAGTGTCCCGTTGAAATTTAATGATATTTGATACAAAGTGCTTTATTGGCACCTTGTCCCTCACACATCCCAATGGAACACAGATAAGGTAATCATAATTTTTATTTTTGAAAGAAGTTGTAAGTTGTTTGAAAGCTTTGTTGTAATCAGACAACTTTGGCTTCCCATTGTAATTCAGTTTCGTGACTAAGCCATATACGCCAGCTCCATTATCAAATTTTTGATATGTTAAGTGATCATACCTTAATATAATGGTCATAAGTAGTTCCCACACTCCGGACAGCTCGTCTATACTACTTCCTTCATCACTTCCTACGTCGCGGACCTGTTTTCCTTCCTTCCCTTATAATTTTTGGAATGCAGATACCTAAATCTAATCGTCATAAACAGTTTCCACACTCCAGACTGCTCACCTTTAGTACATCCTTCACCACTTCCTACATCGTGGACCCGTTGTCCTCCCTTCCCATAGAATTTTAGGAATGCAGATACCTAAATCTAATCGTCATAAACAGTTTCCACACTCCAGACTGCTCACCTTAAGTAAATCCTTTAGCACTTCCTACGTCACGGACCTCAAGCTAGTGTCGTCATATTACTGATGATATTTATGATTCATACCGTTTCTGTTCTAATATCTGAGGAATAATGCTATCAGCTATTTCTTTATCTACTGCATTCAAAAGTCAACAGCTGATCATATATGTCTTTGTTTATGTGTCAAATACTGCTTCCATAAGGATTACATTGAAACTTTGAGACCCAGTGGGGCGGATTCCTGAGAGTTATTTTTAACACCATATGGATGTTGGCACTCACCGATATGGTCTTTATCACCATCCAAAATTTTAAAACGATTGATTCAGCTGTCTAGGAGGAGTTTGCATATTACGAAATGCATAAAAGTCGATGTATAAGAGCTTCGCTCGCTCCGCTCAATTAATAAACGACATGTTTCGACACTTAGGTCATAGTCATGTTTACGTTTACAAATACAATAACAAAAATAATGAAAGGAATAAATAGTCATATGTTAAGTTAACTTAGAATTTAGAGGATCTTGATTTAATCTTTGTTTAATTTTGCGTATATCTATACTATCTATACTATTATATAAAAATCTAATGGTGTCTGTCTGTATGTGTATTACTAATAGGTGCAAAAACTACTGAACCAACTGGGCTTAAATTAAACAAAAATATAGCTACCATACCAAGGACCATTATAGGACTATTCACATTTCGATACTGACCGAAGGCTTTACCCCTTGGCTTTAAAAGTTCTGAAGTGAACATTTTAAAAGTAAATATTGATTGGTCTCCATGGCTGTGATGAGAACCCTAACAATGTTTGTTTACATTTGCTTTGACATTTAAATGTAAACAAGAACTGCTAAACTGCATATTTCACAATTTCAGACAGCTGATACAAAGAAATTAAATATAATATGTTCCATAACTATGAGGTAGGTTTATTTAAACTAGCCTTTTATCATGGATTATTTATTCTAAAACTAAGTCAATGATTATAGAAAAAAAATATTCTATAACCGTTGCTGTATCAACTCCGGCTTTGCTTTGGATTTTTTAAAGTGTCTAAGTTATGAAAATAATGTTAATGATATGTTTTCATGGAAACAGTATAACAATTACAAAGTATCTAGATGTTTTATATGAATTTGGAGGCTACTTTAAATAAATTCTAACTGCTTAACATGTGTTAGATTAACTTATCATAACTTGCACAACACATTGTTTTTTATATGTATATTTAGGTAAATTAAGTTATTGTGTTTTGCTAAACCTATGCTTAAATTAAACTAAAGAATATCTTCAATAACTAAATTGTACGTCGATTTTTGTTTTCTAAAATCTGTTGTATATGTGTAACTATATTTGATTATCAAATAGTACAAAATACTCTTATTTTATCTTAACATAGCTTTCAGTTCACATTTCCTTTATTTGATACATTTATTATTTGTGTTTTGCCACACCACTGATTAAATTAAACCAAGGAAAATATCATAAAACTAAGCAGTACACAGTGGTTTTTTGTTTCTAAAATCAATGAAATATCTGTAACTATGTTTACTTAATGGTAAGTGTGAAAATGTAAAGGCAATGGACGATGGAACTGATTAAAAGTACTGGTTTGTATAAGTTGTTTGTTGATATTTTTGTAGAGTAGAATCAGAGATGCAATGAAACATATACTGCATTTGCTATTACATTTTTTAGTCCTTGATGCTTTGATAATCATATTAGTTTTGTCTGCTGTCTTTAATGCTAAATTATTTGTGATGTAATATAAAGAAGAGTGAAATTTAAGAAAAATGTTCATTTAAATTTAATAATTAGTATTTTTGCAACTTAAAAATTGAAATTTAAAATGTCAGTAATAAATTAAAAGATATGTAAGATGAAGGCATAAATCATGTATGTCAATGTTTTATTCGAAGATTTGGTAAGTTTTTCTCATATCAGCCTACACAAGATTTAAAATTAATCAAAACCAAAATGGTGGTATCCACTACTTACCAGATTTAAAAGTCATATAACTTAAACGTTTCTATTTAGGCTACAAAAGTTGAATTTGAGCGAATTTCCCATATAGGGAATAAGCTATTACCGTAGTACTCATAGTAAGACCTGGACCCGGGACCGATTTACTTTTTCGTTTTCAGGTCCCTAGAGACCAAAAACACCATCCGTTCAAATTCATATATATATATATATATATGTGAAAAATAGAAAAATAGGGCTACTATATATAAATAAAGATTAAACATTAAAAAACTTAGTACCCAAGTAAAATTATTTATTAAAATATTTACTGACTATAGTTTCGGCTCTAAGGCCATTTTCAAAGTCTTTTTTTTTTTTTTATACTATCCTGGCTGAACTTTCTACTCTCCAAATTTATTTTACACTTCTTATCATTGCTACCCTTAGTTACTATTAACTTAAACAGTTGCCCATCATGATCTGACAGACCAGTGATAAAGCATTCTACTCCGTAACTTTTACTATTTATGTTAGTTACAAAATTACAAAAAAAAAAAAAAAAAAAAAAAGACTTTGAAAATGGCCTTAGAGCCGAAACTATAGTCAGTAAATATTTTAATAAATAATTTTACTTGGGTACTAAGTTTTTTAATGTTTAATCTTTATTTATATATATATATATATATATTTATATATGTGTCCGTTAGCGCGACAACTCGAGCAAAAATCATCCGATGAAATTTGGTACAAACGTGTAAACCTACGTTTATTCGAACGAGTTTGCAAACCAGCACGATCGGACTATGGGAACAGGGGTTTAGGGGGGGTTTTATGGGGTAAAAATAGGTTTTTCCCATTTTTGACTCAAAAAACTTATAATTTAGCAATTGCTTTCTAAACCATTTTGTAGAGCTTAAAAAAACAAATAATTTAGTATATTGAAGCGTTATTATGCGCCTAATGGTTACGGAGAAAATTAAAAACATCTGTAAATTTAAAATTTCCATGTTATTCTTATGGAGAATAAGTAAACTGTTGTAGTTTGCTTGTTTATGAACATATTTTGATTAAATTTAGAAAATGCATTCATTTCATACTAAACTATTACATTTTACAAAAAAACACCTTTGTACCCTCCCTGTTGCAGCAAACCTAAGTAGGCCTACTCTTGAAACTAATGTATTTAAATAGGGAATAAATGTGATATTTTTAAGGAGACATTTGAGTTCAAATCCAATCAGGCAAATGGAAATTCGCTTAGCCTGCAGGTTTGCTGCGGCGGGGGTATTGTTTCTAAAAGCGTTGGCGGATGTGTAACTATTATATGCAACAGATGTAAAGATTAAAATGTTTCTATTTTGTGTCCTCTTCCCGTTGCAAAGCACGGGTACAACAGCTAGTTATATAATATTTCAGTTTTTTAATTTTATTGCAACTGTAGGATTTTTTCAAATATCGGATTGTTTTATTTATGTTCATGGTATTCAATAAATTTTGAGGGTATTTTTTGTAATTTGTGTATATATGAAAATCTTCTTTGACATTTAATTTTGTTTTATTTCTTTCATATTCTAGAATTTCTAAATTTTCATTTATATTTTTGTACTCATGTCGAGTTTCGATTAGGTGCTCTGCAAAATTTGATTTCATTGTAGTTTTGTTATCTGATTTTAACGCTTGTATATGTTCCTGGAACCTTTTCTTAAAGCTACGACTTGTTTGGCCAATGTAGGATTTGTTGCAGTCTGAACATTTAATTTGATGTCTGATTTGTTTATATCTTTAACTTGGTTGTTATGTGCTTCATTAGAAATTTTGTTTTTTATCATCTGAAAGGCATTATTTTTTTGTTCTGTAACTTATTTTCAAATTTGAATTTTGAAAGGTTTTTCTTGTTGCTTTGTTTATGGTTGTACTATGGGGTATGCAAATATATTCTTTTCTATTGATTTCTTCAATTGATCTTTGTTTTTCAAATTTCTTTTTAATTTTCTTTCGAATCATTTTTTCAATTATAGAAGATTTGTACCCATTTTCAAGGCTAAATATAGGATGATGTTTTTCTCTTTTTCAAAATCTTTGCTTGACATTGGTATATTTACTAATCGATGGGTCATTGAATGAAAAGTTGACAATTTGTGCTACCATGGGTGATTTGAATTTGATGGTATGATTATGTCTGTTGTAGTTGGTTTTCGATATATTTTAAAACTATGCATGTGTCTTTCTTTCGAAATTGTTATGTCTAGAAAGTTGATTTGTGAATTTTGTATTTCTTTAGAGAATTTAATTTGCGATGAAAGAGAATTTATGTGTTTATGTAGTTCTTCTACTTCAATTTGAGTGCCTTCAAATAGGCATAGAATGTCATCAACATATCGGTACCAATACAATAGTTTTGATTTGTAAGGATTTGTTTCGTTTAAAATTTTTGTTGTTTCTAGATTGTTCATGTAAATATCTGCTAAAAGTCCAGAGAGGGGAGAGCCCATGGGTGGACCGTCTTCTTGTATGTAAAATGAATTGTTGTATTGAAAATAATTTTGTTTTAGTGTAACTTTTGTTAGTTTGATTATGTCATTAATTTGAGGTCTTGTTAGTTTTCCATGGTCGATTAATTGTTGTTCGAGTATCTCAATAGTTTCATCTATAGGTATGTTTGTATACATGTCATTTATATCAAATGAAAGAAACAATGAATTCTGTGGTATATTTATATCTTTAATTTTGTCTGATACATTGACAGTGTTGTTCAAATTTATATTGTGTTTTATTTTACTGTGCAAATATTTACATAAATTGTAAGTAGGGGCTTGTCGAAAATTGACTATTGGTCTAATTGGAATGTCTTGTTTGTGTGTTTTTGGTTGTGCTTTTAATGTAGGGGATTTTGGATTTGGCATTTTCAAAGATATTTTGTCTTTTTGTGTGATGCTTTTGCATTTCGATATTGTTGAATTTGTAGTTTTTGTGAATGTTTCTGTTAGGTCTTTTGTTAATAATTTAAATTTGCCTTTTTCAAGAAAAGCACTAACCTTATGTTGGTAATCAGTTTTCTTTATGACAACTATTGAATTTCCTTTGTCAGCTTGTGTTAATATTGCATCATTTTCTTTTAATTTTTCAGCTATGGAATCAATAATACATATGAATTGATAGACAAAATTAAAGATATAAATATACCACAGAATTCATTGTTTCTTACATTTGATATAAATGACATGTATACAAACATACCTATAGATGAAACCATTGAGATACTCGAACAACAATTAATCGACCATGGAAAACTAACAAGAACACAAATTAATGACATAATCAAACTAACAAAAGTTACACTAAAACAAAATTATTTTCAATACAACAATTCATTTTACATAAAAGAAGACGGTTTACCCATGGGCTCTCCCCTCTCAGGACTTTTAGCAGATATTTACATGAACAATCTAGAAACAACAAAAATTTTAAACGAAACAAATCCTTACAAATCAAAACTGTTGTATTGGTACCGATATGTTGATGACATTCTATGCCTATTTGAAGGCACTCAAATTGAAGCAGAAGAACTACATAAACACATAAATTCTCTTTCATCGCAAATTAAATTCTCTAAAGAAATACAAAATTCACAAATCAACTTTCTAGACATAACAATTTCGAAAGAAAGACACATGCATAGTTTTAAAATATACCGAAAACCAACTACAACAGACATAACCATACCATCAAATTCAAATCACCCATGGCAGCACAAATTGTCAACTTTTCATTCAATGACCCATCGATTAGTAAATATACCAATGTCAAGCAAAGATTTTGAAAAAGAGAAAAACATCATCCTATATTTAGCCTTGAAAAATGGGTACAAATCTTCTATAATTGAAAAAATGATTCAAAAGAAAATTAAAAAGAAATATGAAACACAAAGATCAATTGAAGAAAACAATAAAAAAGAATATATTTGCATACCCCATAGTACAACCATAAACAAAGCAACAAGAAAAACCTTTCAAAATTCAAATTTGAAAATAAGTTACAAAACAAAAAATAATGCCTTTCGGATGATAAAAAGAAAAATTTCTAATGAAGCACATAACAACCAAGTTAAAGATATAAACAAATCAGGCATTTATCAAATTAAATGTTCAGACTGCAACAAATCATACATTTGCCAAACAAGTCGTAGCTTTAAGAAAAGGTTCCAGGAACATATACAAGCGTTAAAATCAGGTAACAAAACTACAATGAAATCAAATTTTGCAGAGCACCTAATCGAAACTCGACATGAGTACAAAAATATAAATGAAAATTTAGAAATTCTAGAATATGAAAGAAATAAAACAAAATTAAATGTCAAAGAAGATTTTCATATATACACAAATTACAAAAAAATACCCTCAAAATTTATTGAATACCATGAACATAAATAAAACAAATCCGATATTTGAAAAAATCCTACAGTTGCAATAAAATAAAAAAAAAAAACTGAAATATTATATAATATACGCAAAATTAAACAAAGATTAAATCAAGATCCTCTAAATTCTAAGTTAACTGAACATATGACTATTTATTCCTTTCATTATTTTTGTTATTGTATTTGTAAATGTAAACATGACTATGACCTAAGTGTTGAAACACGTCGTTTATTAATTAAAAATGAATTTAAAAGGGTACTAATGTTTTTACAATGTTTTCAATTATTTATATAGTAGTAGCCCTAAACACAATCATACTTATTATACAGGGTGTTTTTTTTTTTAAACTTGCATCTTTATTTATGTAAAAACCGCAATAGATAGAAATATGCAGTTGGCGGGAATCATCTATTGACGTAGGGGGTACAATTTTTTTTAATTCAGCGTTACATTTACATTCCCCCCCTTTCCCCCCAACTTAATTTCTTTAAATAGCAAGGTACCCCTTGTGACATATCAAATAAAAGAGCATGAAAAAACAAAACGTTTGATGAAAAAAAATTGAAAATCGGTTCATAAATTTGTGAGATATTCCCCCCCTCCCCCCCGGAAGTTAATTTTTTTTTTAAAGCAAGGTACCCCTTGTGACATATCAAATGAAAGAGCATGAAAAAAGAAAATTTTTGGTGAAAAAAAATTAAAAATCGGCTCATGAATTTGTGAGATAATCCCCCCCCTTTTCCCCTACCAATAACTTGTTTTTTAATAGCAAGGTACCCGCCCTTGTGATATATCAAATGAAAAATAAATTTCACCAACAATTTTCTTTTTTCATGCTCTTTCATTTGATATGTCACAAGGGGTACTTTGCTATTTAAAAAAAATCAAGTTCCGGGGAAGGGGGGGGAAATATCTCGCAAATTTATGAACCGATTTTTAATTTTTTTTCATCAAACATTTTCTTTTTTCATGCTCTTTCATTTGATATGTCACAAGGGGTACCTTGCTATTTAAAAAAAATAAGTTGGGGGCAGGGGCGGAAAGGGGGGGAATGTGAGTGTAACGTTGAATTCAAAACAATTGGGCCCCCTACGTCAATAGATGATTCCCGCAAACCGCATATTTCTATCTATTGCGGTTTTTATATAAATAAAGATGCAAGTTTTTAAAAAAAACACCCTGTATATGTATTATATATATATGTGTGTGTCTGTTAGCGCGATAAATCGAGCAAAAATGATCCGATTTTAATGAAATTTGGCATAAACGTGTAAACCTACATTTATTCGAACGAGTTCGCAAACCAGCATGATTGGGCTATGGGAATAGGGGTTTATGGGGGGTTTTATGGGGTAAAAATAGGTTTTTCCTATTTTTGACCCTAAAAACCCAGAATTTCACAATTTCTTTCCAAGTCATTTTGTAGAGCTCAAAAAAACAAATAATTTAGTATATTGAAGCGTTATTGTGCGCCAAATGGTTATGGAGAAAATTCCAAAAAATTTTAAATTTAAAATTCCCATGTTATTCTTATGGAGAATAAGTCAACTCTTGTAGTTTGCTTGTATATGAACATGTTTTGATCGAATTTGGAAAATAATAAACGGTATCAGCGTTCTGACACATACTTTCTCCCATAAGTTTGTCAACAACCTTTATCATGTGTAAGCGGTGAGAGTAAATATACGGAAATGGGATTTGTACAGTTTTGTTCAGAATTTAAAGGACTATAACATACTAAATTTTTATCAAAATCGTTCGGGCCATTTTTGGGAAAATCCGATTTTCCCGTTATTTTTTGGGGTTTTTATAGGAAAATAACATAATTTACAATAACTTTTGAACCGCAATTTTTACAGAAATGGGATGTGTACCATTTTGTCCAGAATGTAAAGGACTATAACATACTAAATTTTTATCAAAATCGTTTGGGCCATGATTGGGAAAATCCTATTTTTCCGTTATTTTATAACCCACATTAAAAATCAAAATTTCCAAAAATTGAAAAAAAAACTATGAAAATTGTAAGGACCATAACATACTATGTTAAATCAAAATCTGATTTTTTTCTAAAATCCTATTTTTTGTTGTTTTATGGGTTTTTTCGAGGGTCAAGAACGAGAAAAACCAATTTTTACCCCATAAATCGCTTTATTTTTGCCATAGAATTGTTTTTTCCCCATAAAACCCTGTTCGCATGTTCTGATCATGCTGGTTCGCAAACTCGTTCAAATAAACGTAGGTTTACACGTTTGTACTAAATTTAATCGAAATTGGATCATTTTTGCTCGATTTATCGTGCTAACGAACACACACACACATATATGGACTGTATATATCAATAGATATACAAATATATATATATATATATATATATATATAAAGATTAAACATTAATAAACTTAGTACCCAAGTAAAATTATTTATTAAAATATTTACTGACTAGGCCTATAGTTTCGGCTCTAAGGCCATTTTCAAACTTTGAAAATGGCCTTAGAGCCGAAACTATAGTCAGTAAATATTTTTATAAATAATTTTACTTGGGTACTAAGTTTATTAATGTTTAATCTTTATTTATATATAGTAGCCCTATTTTTCAATTTTTCATATATATATATATATATATATATATACACAGGATGAGTTTTAAATGAGTTTCCCCCCCTACCTTTTTTCTACATTTCTTAAGACATCAACTCATATTTGGTTTTTGAAATATTGACATTTTTAAAATAAAATAATTGTAATATCTCATCAAGAAAGCTTGATAAAAAAAAACTCATTGCGGCATTGAGTTAAGCATAAAAAAGTAGTTCAAAATGATGGGTCCCAACCCCACCTTCATATTGGAAATAATGTATCACATTTTAAAATGGCGGATCCAAGATGGCAGCCAAAGAATACATCTGTCATAACCAAGTGAAAATAGTTTGACAATGAATGGTGGTTTAAATTATCTTTATCTAGCACTATTTTGAGATTATGGTCTTAGTTTGTGAATGCGCAATGTTAAAATGGGCTAAAAATAAAGTTATAAAAAGTTCTCATAACTTAAGAATGGATCAAGATTATTTAAACTAATTACAGCATCGTATTTAGCTTAAAAATCTAATTTGAGACAATGAGTCACAACCCTACCTTTACTTTTGGAAAAAAAATCTTTGTATCCAATATGGTGGATCCAAGATGGCGGCCAAAAATTTATGACATAAAGAACCAGCCAAACTTTTCAAAACTGATACAATTTTACACCTGAACTTTAAGATCCCTGACATAAAGAACCAGCCAAACTTTTCAAAACTGATACAATTTTACACTGAATTTCAAGATCCCTGGTATAAAGAACCAGCCAAACTTTCCAAAACTAAATCAGCAACAGGATTAACTAAACATGGAAAAAAGCAACAAAACTAGCTTTATCACCGGACAAATTGTGTTTATAAAATTAAAAGGGTACTCACACTGGCCAGCTAAAATTACTGAAATCTGTACAAATGACAAAAATTACATCTCAAAATATAAGGTAATTTTTTTTTGTGATAATAACACTGCTGACGTTAGAGAAACTAATATACATTGTTATGAACAAAGTAAAGATCTCTATGCGAAATCACAAATAGACAATTTTTAAAATAAACTGTTCAACAAAGCCTTAAAGGAAGCAGGAAATGACTTCTCAAACACGAAATGCTTGAACCCTGAAAGAAACACAACATTAGACAGTAATGTCCTTCCACTAGAAAAACCAGCAGCTCAGAGATGTCCTAAATAAAGTACAAGATTTACAAGAACAAGAACAAAATCCTGATGATATTATAGAGACGTTGCTCACACTTGCTGCGGAAGCTGGACATGCTTTACTGTTAGAAAATAATAAATTAACGCAAGAACTACATGATACAAAGCAAAAATGTTCAATTTGCTCATTAAGTAGAATTTATAACTATGTTTGAAATAACGACTATTATAAAACATTGCAAACACAGATGATGTCACAGTAAGAGGGAAAATACAAAACAGAGAGAGCTTATACAATAATATGGACATTGCTATTCCAACACAGGTTGCACAACAGGTTATGGGACACCAGACTCAGAAATAAAATGAATAAATAATACTTAGAAAACATGGTTTATTGATGAAAGCTCAACTCAATTAGCAATAAGTTTATAAGTTGTCACAAATCACCAACTTGTAGGAAATGTGCCTGGAAGCAATTCACAACTGAACATTTCTCAACTTGTAGCTAACTTTATGATATTATCAATGATTCTTTTAGAATCTACATTAATTGATATTCTAAAAAAAAAACGTCTAGTTTGTTACAGCCAAACCGATATAACACCTTGTAAATTCGACTTAAATAAAAAAAAATTAAAAAATCCATAAAACAGGCCCCACAACTTGCTTAAGAAAACTTTGTTATACGTTATACACTGTGTTAAAAACTGTCAACTATAAACAACTTCTCCACATTTTAAGCTTTAAAATGATATGCAACATGTTACATTTTATGCCCGCCTAAGGGGAGGCAAATTTCGTTAAACATAAAATTAATAATTCTGCTAACAGAGACATGTGACTGAACCGATTCCTGTTTGAAGCCAATTAATTCTTGCAACATATTTTTGTGGCTTGCGTTTATTCTCATCTTCTAAACAAACATACCCACTGCAAATAGCCACAAAAGCGTTAACATCCATTTTAAACACAAGTCAACTGTCACAGCAGGAGAATGCAAGAGTACTGTGCGGTGGCGGCAAGCATGTTTGCGAGCATGCTCGATCGTCTGTTGGAAACGCTGAGCATGTTCTCGAGAATGCTCGACCGTCTATTGCAAACGTCCAACAGGCTCGCGAACATGCTCGCCCGTGTATGGGGGGCTTTAAAGAATAGGATTTTATTTCTTTTGTTATGTTGCACTCTGTTGGTTTAAAAAGGCACGGTATTACATGTTGCATTAATTTATTGCAAATAACCTCTAATACATACATGCACTCATTTTTTTTTATAAATATCTTTTGTATCAAAACCCTAGATTTTTCCTCTCTTACAATTAACTACACCACACACATGCATCTAGAAACACCACTCATCCTACACTCACCTCCATTCATACTTGGCTTAAAATACCTACAATAGGCTCCCCCTTATCCGGACTCCTCGGGACCGAGGCCAGTCCGGATGACGGTTTTTCCGGTTAAACCGTCGTCCCCAAAGACTCGTTAAAACGGACCGTTTAAATGCATACTGTATACAGTAGTTGACTTAGATTTAGGAGAGCATTGTATTTAGACACGTGATCACTGGTCTTAAATCTTTCCCACGAGAAAATTTGTTTCAGTACCGCCCAATTCATGCCGATCAAGTCCGGTTAAACCGATGTGCTGATAAAAATTGTTTGGTTAAAGAGATGTCATTTCCGCCGAGTGTAGTCCGGTTAAAAGGTGTCCGGATAAGAGGGAGTCTCCTGTACATTAGTATGGTCGCCATTTCAGATTAAAGTATAGTTATAAGATTTATTTACTTACCAAGATGAATATCTGACATGATGATTCAATCGACATGTTGATGGTTTAGAAACATGCATCATTGTAACATAATATGCATACTTGCCTGTTTATGTTGAACTTAAATGTTTATGTTACAGTTACTCACATCTATATGTCCCAGTATGATATCACCAAAGGATTGAGTGGTAGAGGAGCAATACTGTCTGTCAGGACTGCCAGGAGACCTGGCTCTCACTTCCATGTATTGTCTTGTATCACAGTACTGCAACAAACACCAATATTCCAGGTAAAATGTTGATGTCACCAAAGGACTGAGTGGTAGAGGAACAATACTGTCTGTCAGGACTGCCAAGAGACCTGGCTCTCACTTCCATGTATTGTCTTGTATCACAGTACTGCAACAAACACTGATATTACAGGTAAAATGTTGATGTCACCAAAGGCCTGAATGGTAGAGGAGCAATACTGTCTGTCATTACTGCCAGGAGACCTGGCTCTCACTTCCATGTATTGTCTTGTATCACAGTACTGCAACAAACACCAATATTCCAGGTACAATGTTGATGTCACCAAAGGACTGAATGGTAGAGGAGCAATACTGTCTGTCAGGACTGCCAGGAGACCTGGCTCTCACTTCCATGTATTGTCTTGTATCACAATACTGCAACAAACACCGATATTCCAGGTAAAAAGGTTGATGTCACCAAAGGCCTGAATGGTAGAGGAGCAATACTGTCTGTCATTACTGCCAGGAGACCTGGCTCTCACTTCCATGTATTGTCTTGTATCACAGTACTGCAACAAACACCAATATTCCAGGTAAAATGTTGATGTCACCAAAGGACTGAATGGTAGAGGGGCAATACTGTCTGTCAGGACTGCCAGGAGACCTGGCTCTCACTTCCATGTATTGTCTTGTATCACAATACTGTAACAAACACCGATATTCCAGGTAAAATGTTGATGTCACCAAAGGACTGAATGGTAGAGGAGCAATACTGTCTGTCATTACTGCCAGGAGACCTGGCTCTCACTTCCATGTATTGTCTTGTATCACAGTACTGCAACAAACACCGATATTCCAGGTAAAATAATGATGTCACCAAAGGACTGAATGGTAGAGGAGCAATACTGTCTTTCAGGACTGGCTCTCACTTCCATGTATTGTCTTGTATCACAGTACTGCAACAAACACTGATATTCCAGTTAAAATGTTGATGTCACCAAAGGACTGAATGGTAGAGGAGCAATACTGTCTTTCAGGACTGGCTCTCACTTCCATGTATTGTCTTGTATTACAGTACTGCAACAAACACCGATATTCCAGGTAAAATGTTGATGTCACCAAAGGACTGAATGGTAAAGGAGCAATACTATCTGTCAGGACTGCCAGGAGACCTGGCTCTCACTTCCATGTATTGTCTTGTATCACAATACTGCAACAAACACCGATATTCCAGGTAAAATGTTGATGTCACCAAAGGACTGAATGGTAGAGGAGCAATACTGTCTGTCAGGCACTTCCATGTATTGTCTTGGATCACAGTACTGCAACAAACACCAATATTCCAGGTAAAATGTTGATATCACCAAAGGACTGAGTGGTAGAGGAGCAATACTGTCTGTCAATACTGCCAGGAGACCTGGCTCTCACTTCCATGTATTGTCTTGTATCACAGTACTGCAACAAACACTGATATTACAGGTAAAATGTTGATGTCAACAAAGGACTGATGGTAGAGGAGCAATACTGTCTGTCAGGACTTCTCATTTCCATGTATTGTCTTGTATCACAGTACTGCAACAAACACCAATATTCCAGGTACAATGTTGATGTCACCAAAGGACTGAATGGTAGAGGAGCAATACTGTCGGTCAGGACTGCCAGGAGACCTGGCTCTCACTTCCATGTATTGTCTTGTATCACAGTACTGCAACAAACCCCGATATTCCAGGTAAAATGTTGATATCACCAAAGGACTGAATGGTAGAGGAGCAATACTGTCTGTCAGGACTGCCAGGAGACCTGGCTCTCACTTCCATGTATTGTCTTGTATCACAATACTGCAACAAACACCGATATTCCAGGTAAAAAGGTTGATGTCACCAAAGGACTGAATGGTAGAGGAGCAATACTGTCTGTCATTACTGCCAGGAGACCTGGCTCTCACTTCCATGTATTGTCTTGTATCACAGTACTGCAACAAACACCAATATTCCAGGTAAAATGTTGAGGTCACCAAAGGACTGAATGGTAGAGGGGCAATACTGTCTGTCAGGACTGCCAGGAGACCTGGCTCTCACTTCCATGTATTGTCTTGTATCACAATACTGCAACAAACACCGATATTCCAGGTAAAATGTTGATGTCACCAAAGGACTGAATGGTAGAGGAGCAATACTGTCTTTCAGGACTGGCTCTCACTTCCATGTATTGTCTTGTATCACAGTACTGCAACAAACACTGATATTCCAGTTAAAATGTTGATGTCACCACAGGACTGAATGGTAGAGGAGCAATACTGTCTTTCAGGACTGGCTCTCACTTCCATGTATTGTCTTGTATTACAGTACTGCAACAAACACCGATATTCCAGGTAAAATGTTGATGTCACCAAAGGACTGAATGGTAGAGGAGCAATACTATCTGTCAGGACTGCCAGGAGACCTGGCTCTCACTTCCATGTATTGTCTTGTATCACAATACTGCAACAAACACCGATATTCCAGGTAAAATGTTGATGTCACCAAAGGACTAAATGGTAGAGGAGCAATACTGTCTGTCAGGCACTTCCATGTATTGTCTTGTATCACAGTACTGCAACAAACACCAATATTCCAGGTAAAATGTTGATATCACCAAAGGACTGAGTGGTAGAGGAGCAATACTGTCTGTCAATACTGCCAGGAGACCTGGCTCTCACTTCCATGTATTGTCTTGTATCACAGTACTGCAACAAACACCGATATTCCAGGTAAAATGTTGATGTCACCAAAGGACTGAATGGTAGAGGAGCAATACTGTCTGTCAGGGCTCTCACTTCTATGTATCGTCTTGTATCACAGTACTGCAACAAACACCGATATTCCAGGTAAAATGTTGATGCCACCAAAGGACTGAATGGTAGAGGAGCAATACTGTCTGTCAGGCACTTCCATGTATTGTCTTGTATCACAGTACTGCAACAAACACCGATATTCCAGGTAAAATGTTGATATCACGAAAGGACTGAGTGGTAGAGGAACAATACTGTCTGTCAATACTGCCAGGAGACCTGGCTCTCACTTCCATAAATTTTCTTGTATCACAGTACTGCAACAAACACCGATATTCCAGGTAAAATGTTGATGTCACCAAAGGACTGAATGGTAGAGGAGCAATACTGTCTGTCAGGCACTTCCATGTATTGTCTTGTATCACAGTACTGCAAAAAACACCGATATTCCAGGTAAAATGTTGATATCATCAAAGGACTGAGTGGTAGAGGAACAATACTGTCTGTCAGGCACTTCCATGTATTGTCTTGTATCACGGTACTGCAACAAACACCGATATTCCAGGTAAAATGTTGATGTCACCAAAGGACTGAATGGTAGAGGAGCAATACTGTCTGTCAGGACTGCCAGGAGACCTGGCTCTCACTTCCATGTATTGTCTTGTATCACAGTACTGCAACAAACACCGATATTCCAGGTAAAATGTTGATGTCACCAAAGGACTGAATGGTAGAGGAGCAATACTGTCTGTCAGGCACTTCTATGTATTGTCTTGTATCACAGTACTGCAACAAACACCGATATTCCAGCTAAAATGTTGATATCATCAAAGGACTGAGTGGTAGAGGAACAAAACTGTCTGTCAATACTGCCAGGAGACCTGGCTCTCACTTCCATGTATTGTCTTGTATCACAGTACTGCAACAAACACCGATATTCCAGGTAAAATGTTGATGTCACCAAAGGACTGAATGGTAGGGGAGCAATACTGTCTGTCAGGCACTTCCATGTATTGTCTTGTATCACAGTACTGCAACAAACACTGATATTCCAGGTAAAATGTTGATATCATCAAAGGACTGGAGTGGTAGAGGAACAAAACTGTCTGTCAATACTGCCAGGAGACCTGGCTCTCACTTCCATGTATTTTCTTGTATCACAGTACTGCAACAAACACCGATATTCCAGGTAAAATGTTGATGTCACCAAAGGACTGAATGATAGGGGAGCAATACTGTCTGTCAGGCACTTCCATGTATTGTCTTGTATCACAGTACTGCAACAAACACTGATATTCCAGGTAAAATGTTGATATCACCAAAGGACTGAGTGGTAGAGGAACAATACTGTCTGTCAATACTGCCAGGAGACCTGGCTCTCACTTCCATGTATTGTCTTGTATCACAGTACTGCAACAAACACCGATATTCCAGGTAAAATGTTGATATCACCAAAGGACTGAGTGGTAGAGGAACAATACTGTCTGTCAATACTGCCAGGAGACCTGGCTCTCACTTCCATGTATTGTCTTGTATCACAGTACTGCAACAAACACCGATATTCCAGGTAAAATGTTGATATCACCAAAGGACTGAGTGGTAGAGGAACAATACTGTCCGTCATTACTGCCGGGAGACCTGGCTCTCACTTCCTTGTATTGTCTTGTATCACAGTACTGCAACAAACACCGATATTCCAGGTAAAATGTTGATATCACCAAAGGACTGAGTGGTAGAGGAACAATACTGTCTGTCATTACTGTCAGGAGACCTGGCTCTCACTTCCATGTATTGTCTTGTATCACAGTACTGCAACAAACACCAATATTCCAGGTAAAATGTTGATATCACCAAAGGACTGAATGGTAGAGAAGCAATACTGTCTGTCATTACTGCCAGGAGACCTGGCTCTCACTTCCATGTATTGTCTTGTATCACAGTACTGCAACAAACACCAATATTCCAGGTAAAATGTTGATATCACTAAAGGACTGAATGGTAGAGAAGCAATACTGTCTGTCATTACTGCCAGGAGACCTGGCTCTCACTTCCATGTATTGTCTTGTATCACAGTACTGCAACAAACACCGATATTCCAGGTACAATGTTCCTCCAGCCATTTGAGTTCAATTTGTAATTAATTTGGCATTTTGCTATAAAATGAAAAAAATGTTTCTCTTTATTTAAATTACAGAGGGAACAAATTTGATGAAATTAACAAAATAAGGCTTATCATCTTTAGGGAAGCTATTAAGGTTTTTAGTGCTCAATTCTGGTCGTAGCATCTAACCACGGCACCTCCCATGGGGCCTTCATCAAAACATAGTATTTTAACACCGCCTTTAACAATTTTATAAGACAAATGTGGTCAGTAACATTAAACAATTGAACTATTATGTAAAATCACAAAACAATTAGCTGATGCTGACATTTTGCGATTCATGAGCAAGTCTATGGTCTTCTTCATTTATTGGACCAATGTAGTGTATAGAGCTAAGATGACCTAAACATTATGAATGCAGTGCGGGCTTTGAACTTAACTTGGGTTTATGCTTGTCCTCAGCGACTTTTTTTATTCACATTAGATGCCACAACAAAGCTTTCCCAGGGTACAACTTCTAACTAGTATGTTAACATTTACTTGATGCCTAACTAAAATCATTTCTGGAAGAGTTTGTCATAAAAAAAACAAGGAAACCTGCGGCCTGCAACATTTATCTTATACTATTTTAAATGTTGATTCTGAATTTAAGAATGGTCGGTTTTAAGTAGCTTACATTAAGTTGAACTAGAGGTTGTCCAATGGTCGAAAACTCAACCAAAAATAAAATATGTAATGTACAAATTTCTCTATTTTCACCCCATGCTGTAAATAAAACATGTGATTGGAATTTTAGCGAATTTCCCTATAGGGAATTAGCTATTACCGTAGGAGTCATGGTATGACCTAGGCCCGGGACCAATTTATAATGACTTTTTCATTTAGATGTCCCCAAAGGCCAAAAACACCATTCGTTCAAATTTATATATATATATATATATATAGGTATATATATATATATATATATATATATAGGTATATATATATATATATATATATATATATATATATTAAATTATTGTAGTACATAAAGTACAACTGAGCACCCTGAATATTATATTTTTAATAGAAGTGACATGTTTCGGACATAAGTCCATTTTCAAACTTCAAATAACATTAAATACTTAACTTTTGTTTATATTGTTTGTTTGTATTTAAATAAATATAATTAAAATTATACAGATAATTTATAAAATTAGACTGGATTTTGAATTTTTTTTACTGATTATTTATTTCTAAAATTTGGGCAAAGATTGGGTTCCTTGAAGGAATTTGGCTATTTAAAATATGATTTGGATTTTTTAGATTTTCTTCGTATATGAAATATTCTTCAGTTGAATCCATTCGATTTCCTTTGTTTAAAACTTTTAGAATTTTCATGTTGTTTTTTTAAATTTGTGTAATTGTGGTTGGTTTTAAATATTTGAACACATTGTCCAAGAAAAAAAATCTACCCAAGAAATTAAAGCTAATGAAATAAACTATCTCGACCTAACTATTTTAATACCCCCGCCGCAGCAAACCTGCCATCTAAGCGAATTTCCATTTGGCTGAATTGATTTTCAATTGATCTATTTAAATAACATTAGGTTTAACAAGTACCTAGGTTTGCTTCTACAAGGAAACTAATAAAGTCCGTGTTTTAAGTAAAATAATTATTGCTTAGTATAAAATGAATATATTTGCCAAGTTTGATCAAAAGATATCCATAAACAAACAAACTACAACATTTTACAATATTCTCATTAAGAATAACATGAGAATTTTAAATTTACCATTTTTTTTAGTTTTCTCCGTAACCAATAACCGTACAAAAACACTTTGATATACTGAATTAGTTGTTTTTTAAAGTTCTTTAAGATGGTTTAGAGAAAATTGGGAAATTTTGTGTTTTGAGGGTCAAAAGTGAGAAAAACCAATTTTTACCCCATAAAACCCCCCATGATCATGCTGGATCACGAACTCATTCAAGTTTATCCCGCCTTACACCTTCAAACCAAATTTCATCAAAATCGGATAAAAATTACTCAAGTTATCGTGTTCACGGACAAAAATTTGAACGAATGGTCTTTTTGGCCTCTGGGGACACCAAAATGAAAAAGTAAATAGGTCCCGGGCCTAAATCTTACCATGAGACCTACGGTAATAGCTACTTCCCTATAGGGAAATTCGCTAAAAAACATAAACAAACATGATTTCAAAATACAGAAAACCAACTCAATCAGACCTAATGATACCATCAAATTCTAACTATCCTTGGAAATACAAACTATCTGCTGTCAGATCCATGCTAAATCGTCTTTTGAACATTCCAAAGACAAAGGAAAATTACGAAATAGAATTAAACAAAAATTTAATACTTAGCATCAAGGAGTGGATATAAGCCAAACATCGTCTACAATATAATTAGAAACATAAAAAAATACCTCCGCCGCAGCAAACATGCAGACTTAGCGAATTTCCATCTGCCTGATTGGATTTAAACTAAAATGTCTCCTTAAAAATATCACATTTATTCCCTATTTAAACAGAATTAGTTTAATGAGTACTTAGGTTTGCTGCAACAGGGAGGGTAAAAAAGTTTTTTTTATGTAAAATATTAAAAGGTACTGTAGTTTGGTAAGAAATTAATGTATTTTCCAAATTTGATCAAAATATGTTCATAAACAAGCAAACTACAACAGTTGACTTATTCTCCATAAGAATAACATGGTCCGGCATATTTGATGAAACAAAATTTTATCAAAATCGGACAAAAATTACTCAAGTTATCGTGCGGATGGACACATATATATATCTATATATATCTCTATATATATAGATATATAAAAATTTTAACGAATGGTGTTTTTGGCCTCTGGGGACATCAAAATGAAAAAGTAAATCGGTCCCGGGCTTAGGTCTTACCATGAGACCTACGGTAGGCTAATAGCTACTTCCCTATAGGGAAATTCGCTAAAAGAAAAATCTAAATCAAGAACACAACAAAGAAAGAAGAAAGAAAGAGAAATTCATTAGCATCCCATTCAATACAACTCTTAACAGGGCTTCAAGAAACAACTTTTCAAAATTCTGAATACAAAATTGGCTTTAAAACAAAAATAACTCTTTCAATATGATAACATATAACATTACTACAAATAAAGAACATCAAGACATCTACGACAAATCTGGCACATACAAAATTAACTGCACTGATTGTGAACACTTCTACATTGTTCAGACAGGACGCTCTTTCAAATCTTATTCAAAGAGCACATTAAAGCTCTTAAGAGTAACAACAGAACATCCATGAAATAAAACTTTGCTGAACACCTTTAATTGACCAACCACAATTACATGAATTTAAAAAACAACATGAAAATTCTAAAAGTTTTTAACAAAGGAAATAGAATGGATTCAACTGAAGAATATTTCATATACGAAGAATATCTAAAAAATTCAAATCATATTTTAAATGGCCAAATTCCTTCAAGAAACCCAATCTTTGACCAAATTTTAGAATTAAATAATCAGTAAAAAAAATTTCTAAATCCTGTCTAATTCTGTAAATCATCTGTATAATTTAAATTATATTTATTTATATACAAACAAACAATATAACAAACATTTTCTTTTTTCATGCTCTTTCATTTGATATGTCACAAGGGGTACCTTGCTATTTAAAAAAATTAAGTTGGGGGCAGGGGGGGAAAGGGGGGGAATGTGAATGTAACGTTGAATTAAAAAAAAAATTAGGCCCCCTACGTCAATAGATGATTCCCGCAAACTGCATATTTCTATCTATTGCGGTTTTTACATAAATGAAGATGCAAGTTTAAAAAAAAAACACCCTGTATCTTGACAGATGCTTTGGAGTGGCCTATTACAGACCATGGCCCACTTGGTTGGCCTTAAATGAGATTTGAGAAAATAACACTACACTTCGACTGTAAAACAAATTTTACAAAGAGAGTAATTACCATTTAAGCAGTTACTGTCATGACAGAAAGGTCGTGTTCCTTTTGAACTAGATATCCCCATCCTTTCTAAGATACATTGATTAACATGGATACACATGTCATGGAATCAAAGTTATGCTAAAAAAATATTATTGCTAAATATAGAGGGTAATTCATTAGCACAGGTTACTCATTTAATAATCAACCATATTTTGTAACTAACACAATAGTCATTATCGTTTATGCACTTATTTATTACTCATTAAACAGTGCTAAATGCTCACATTTTTTTAATTTCACTGTTTTTGTTGCAGTTAGGCCAGGCGCACACAGGCGATTTTGAGTTGCGCAACAGTTGCCCGACTAATCGGGGGACTGTTGCGCAACTCTCTCGGAGACTCTGAAGTCTAGCGACAGTTGAGCTGGAGTGCGCACACAGGCAACTTTTTAGTCGCGGATCTAGTCTTGAGACGTGTTGGAAATACATTCGTTACAGCGTTCCGAATGGATTTCAATGATACAGCCGTAGTATGTGCTTTGTTGCTGAAGTTTCGCGCGCGAAAGAAAAAGAGAAGATACTGGGTTCATCCCATATATATAGTGAGCGACTTGTGAAAGGACAGAGTCAATGACTTTAAATATAGTCGGCCTCTTCTCAACTTCATCAACTAATTGTTCGACATCCTCACCACGCACACTCATACTTGCAATTTTCTAAAATCTTCACACAACAAGAGAGCAAACACTAGTGACAGTTCTGGCCACGAGTAGTTGAACTCCTGGGGTGAGACTGAGCGACACAGCAACTATTTAGTTGCATGTGTGCGCATCTACACTTGTTTCAATGGATACCAAACCTGGAGCGACAGTCCCGCAACAATTCAGTCGCAGAGCAGTCGCTGGCAAATTGGGTCCGGGAACATCGGTTGCAACAGTTGCGCGACTGTCCCCAGACTGTTTCCTTCGTGTGCGCACTCCAATTTAAAACAATGTTGAACATTTTAGTCGGGCAACTGTTGCGCGACTCAAAATCGCCTGTGTGCGCCTGGCCTTAGAAGAATTGTTGTAAGCCTTTAAAGCAACCGTCGATTTTGACGGGTTTCACCTAGTAATTTAATATATCAGCAGCCCTATTACGTGAACCTTTACCTTACCTATTAGGCCACTCAAACCTCACAAGGTTTTTGGCCTCGCCAACAATGCCTCGCCATCTCTCTCTGTCTTGCATCCATTGAGCCTCTGCCCCCAATCTGCTCAAGTCCTTTTCCACTTGGTCCTTCCAGCGAAGTCGTGGTCACCTAAATTATTACGTGAACACCTAAATTAATATATATATATATATATATGTGTGTCTGTGAACGCATTAACTTGGGTAGTTTTTGTCAGATTTTGATGAAACTTAGTTTAAAGGTGTAAGGCGGGACTTACCATTTAACTTCTTTGGATATCTCTTATAGTTTTCAAATAAAACAGCTGGCACACTTATATCAATCACCCTGTCGTGTCTGTGAACACGATAACTTGAGTAATTTTTGTCCGATTTTGATAAAATTTGGTTTGAAGGTGTAAGTTCGCGAACCAGCATGATCAGACCATGGTAACGGGGTTTTACGGGGGGTTTTATGGGGTAAAAATTGGTTTTTTTTCATTTTTGACCCTCATAACACAAAATTTTTGAATTTCTCTCTAAACCTTTATAAAGAGCTTAAAAAACCAAATAATTTTATATATCAACGAGTTTTTGTACAGTTATTGGTAACCGAGAAAATTCAAAAAATTGTAAATTTAAAATTCCTATGTTATTCTTATAGAGAATATTGTAAAACTAGGTGAAACCCGTCGAAATCGACGGTTGCTTTAAAGGCTTACGACAATTCTTCTAACTGCAACAAAAAAAGTGAAATTATAAAAAATGTGAGCCTTTAGCATTGTTTAATGAGTAATAAATAAGGTGTAGAAACAATAATGACCATTGCCTTAGTTACAAAATATGGTTATTCATTCAATAAATAACATATTCCTTATACCGTCCGTCATAAGAGTTATTGTTCCTATGTTAACTGGTTTATCTTCTTTTTGATGAATATAATATAAAGAATGCTTTTGGAAGAATCTTTAAATAGTATTAAAATCATATTGGTGGATCTTTTGTGGTACACACTTCTGCGATTTTATCAGTGTTATGCAAATGAAATCTGTGTTTTTTTTTTTTTTTAATATCTGTTTGTTGAGAAGGCCCGTTCTTACTTCAAAGGGAGGCCCACCCTAAAGCTGTATAAGTTTTATTTTTCCTTCGTCACATCTGTCATCATACCATACTTCTGTGCCAATTAATAACCCTCTAAATTTAGCAATAATTTTTTTTAGCATAACTTTGATTCCACGACACGCGGATGTCGGATGTCTCAGCCTTATCAATTACATAAAGTGTCCAATATAATATATCTTCGGAATGATAGGTGTAGTGGAATATACTTGTAGTGAAGCTGGCTTTTATTCTTGAAATTGGGGACCTCGTTCATATGGTCATGCGGCTTCATTGACAACAAATAATTCAAATGACAAAGCAATACTTATTTCCAAAAAGCAAATACTGTAAATTGTTACGTAAATAGTGACGTTTACATGCATTGTTTTTAATCAACGTATCTAAGAAAGGATGAGGATATCTAGTTCAAAAGGAACACGACATTTCTGTCATGACAGTAACTGCTTAAATGATAATTACTCTTTGTGAAATTTGTTTTACAGTCGAAGTGTAGTGTTATTTTCACAAATCTCCCTTAAGGCCAACCAAGTGGGCCACGGTCCGTAATAGGCCACTGCAAAACATCTGTCAAGATATAGGTAGCCTACTATTTTAGGCAAGGTTTCTGTGTTTGGATGAGACACGATAAGAGCACAATGAACTTCTTCTGCAGACGAGTAATCCGTTGGTCAAGAGAAATATAGCCTAAGCCAAATTAATAAATGTCACAATTCAAGTGGATTAAAATGGCTCTGGCCTGATCTTTTTTGTAGTATTGAGTTTGTGCATTTTGTTTATGTTACTATATGAGTAAGTTACTGGTGCACTTAGAGAAATTTCTTTTAGAGTAAATTAAATGGTTTTTGTTGCTGAGTAGCGCTAGTAAACATGTACAACGCTTTTTGTTAGTTTAATAACATTCAAAGGGCCTATTGTATGTTCACTAAGCTGAATGAATACATCAAAGTAACATCTCTAAAAAGTCTGCAATAAATTGCAATTTTGCAGATTAATTACTTTCTAAATCATGCTCATATTTATTATAAATTATAAAAAAATGATGCAGTTGCTTTAAACCACTATTAATTTAACAAAATATGGACACGGCTCATAATGGGCAACGTGCCCATCTGCACTTGTATTATTTTGTATTGTATTAAACAATCGAAATCTTTTCCAATAATTGAAAACAGGTATGAAAATAATCTCATGATCTGTCTTGAATAATATGACAAAATATTGGCAAAAGTGGTCAAAAAGGCAGACACCAACCCGTACAATAGATATAAGATAATTCGATAAGAAATCATTTTAAGAGTTACTGTAATACTGTCCTAAGATTTTCCAATGATTTCGTAATTGAACGTTATATTGCAAATCATGTGATGATGCAGAACAAAATAAATTTTAAAATCAGAAAATTACATTGCAAATTTTTCTTTTTGACAAACTTAGTAACTCCCTATAATATGTGTTGTCTTACTAATAAATGTGAAAGTTTGTGTGTTTGTTTGTTTGTTTGTTTGTTTGTTTGTTTGAAGTTCAATCACGCATTAACTACTGGACGGATTGGGCTGAAATTTGGCATGATGATAGCTCACATTCCCGATTAACATATAGGCATATTCTTATCCCAAAAATCCTTTCGGTCTCCGCCCCAGTGGCTCTGTAGTTCCCCATGTTAACCTTATGAGTATTCATATTTAAAGGGAATTAAAGAATTTAGTCAGCTGTTTCAACTGAAAAAGTTGATTCTATGATATGAAAAGCATTACAAAGCACTATTATTTTTTTGCATTTATGAAAACAGCTTATTTGAACTAAGCAGCAACAAAAAACTGAGATATGTAATGAGAACTGTCAAAGTATGATTGTTTACAGTTATATGTTTTTAATATCCTAAAAATTAGGGATATTTTGCGAATTGTTGATGATTTATTTTTCTCCACTGTTTAGGTGGATTGCTAGAACAATATGGCTATGGTATATGTGTAATACTATAGTATACTGTAAATTTAAAGAAGCAAATTTCATCAATCTGTGTTCTCCCCCATTGCAAACGCAAAGCTTGAGTATAACTGCAATAAGCATTTTATACCTATATGCCAACCCCGTACGAAGGACGGGTACTCTGCTAGTTTAAAATACAATTTAAATATTAACAACTGTTTCATGAAAAATTATCCATATGACGATTATGTAATCAAATCTGAGAAGGGAACTTTAAAGGCTTCTGGGGCAGAGCCCTAAGGGAATTTACTTTGTTTTTCTTTTGATGGCTCATCTACAGACCGAGACCTTTCTTTGGACACCTCTACCAAGTTTCTACGCCCAGCCGTTCTCTCAAATTAGTGGTGACAAAGTTTCCAATTAAATATTTAGATTCCCCCATGTTAAGGGAGAAAACCCAAATTTGATGGAAGATCCCTGCCAAACTGATAAAAAATTCAAAAAATGAAAAACACTTTGCAAAACTACAGATCAAGGCCATTTTTTTGACACTTTAATCATCAAAATCGGTCCAAAAATGAGGGAGGAGTTCTGTTTACAAAAATCAGCTTAGAGTATCTAAATATATAAAAGGCAAAGCCCTCACTGACACACTCACTCATGACTAATTCTCCCATTTACCTAGGAGGCTGAAATTTGGTACACCGATTCTTTGGGCATTAAATAGGAAAACTAAGTAGTTTTTATTCTGATCGAGCTATCGGGCTCCGCCCCAGTGGCTCTGGAGTTTCCCATGTTAACCTTATGATTTTTCATATTTAAAAGGAATTATTAATGAATCTTAACAGCTGTTTCAATTAAACAAGTTGGTTCTGTTCTATGATGTTCAATAGCATTAAAGTTACAAGGATTACCAACAGGGCGCAGCACCATTATATTTTTAAATTTATGACAACAGCTAATTTGCAACCAAAAGGTGAGTTAGCGCAGCGAACGAGCTCCAACGTAAGTTAGCGTAGCAAACAGACTTAGGGGGAAACGGTCGGGGCAATGTCCGCGGGTACAGCTAGTTATATATTTAGATGTTGTAGTTTGCTTGTTTGTGGATATATTTTGATCAAACTTGACTAATTTATTTATTTTATGATAAGCTATTAATATTTTACTAAAATGCCCCCGCTGTAACAAACCTGTCGACTATGCAAATTTCCATTTGTCTGAATTGATTTTCAATTAAATGTATTTAATTAACATTATAGGTTTTATGAGTACCTAGGCTTGCTGCTACAGGGAGGGTTAAAAAGTTTGTTTTTTGTGAAATATTAAAAACTTAGTATAAAATAAATAAATTTAACAAGTTTGACCAAAATATATCCACAAACTACAACATTTTACAGTATTCTCCTTAAAAAAGACATGGGAATTTAAAAATACAATTTTTTTAATTTTCTCCGTGTCCAAAAATTGTACAAAAACACTTTGATATACTAAATTATTTGTTTTTTTAAGCTCTTTATAAAGGTCTGGAGAAAAATTGGGAAATTTTGTGTTTAGAGGGTCAAAAATTAGAAAAACCAATTTTTACCCCATAACACCCCCCGTAAAACCCTGTTCCCATGGTCTGATCATGCTGGTTCGCAAACTTACACCTTCAAACCAAATTTTATCAAAATTGGACGAAATTTACTCAAGTTATCGTGTTCACGGACACATATATGAAATCTATATATACAGGGTGTCCCGGAACTCTCTACCAATATTTTAGGGCATTGCTCCTGGGTAAGAAACATACCTAAATATCATGTTTAAATTGTTCGGAAGTCCTTAGCTACTCACACAGCCACCATTTTGTTTTTTTCAGTTATTAATTTTTTTTTAAAGAACGGTTAAACATACGAAATGGAAACTTTGCACAAACATTTATGATAACTAGACAAAGCTACCAAAAAATTATGACGATTAAAACAAAATGGCGGCCGTTTAAAATTTTGTTTTTTAAATAACTCGAAAACCGTTGATTTTACAAAAGGTTTACAAGAATAACTTTTTTAAGGCAATTTTATTACAAATCGATTGACACCTTATTTTTTAAGATTGGACGAGTATTAACTGAGATATGGCTACTTTAGTGATACGTGGCCGCTTTCAGCATGCGCTGCAACTAACCTCCAGCGGTACCGGTAATGGAAATTCACTTATTTAAAATATATAATTATATTTTATTTTATTATAAGGGTATTTTTATTTTAAATTAATTTGTTGTACTTATTTTTGAGTCTATTTTAATTTATAAAGGGATTCTACACATCTACAGGAATATATCTTTCTAACAGGATGTGTAGATTTTCCCTGTGATGAACAGGGGCTGAAAGAAAGGTCATCAAGAAACATGTTTGTCTCTTAATATACAGGGTGTCCGGTCATAAGTGTTAAATAAAATTTAGCATTAAACTATATGGCAATGGTGACAGAATGTCTCACATTTGAGGTTCCCAACTTTAACAGTTATAGAGTAACAAATAAATTAAGATTTTTCAAAAATTATTGTAGTTGTTATGAAAAAGGTAATTTTACTTTTTTTTAAATGCACTTACTGTCAATTTAAATGTCATTTTCAGAATCCTCACAAAATTTTAAATAGATATAACACGTTATCGTTTGGGTACGGATTAATATTCTATTTAAATTTCTTCGTTAAACAAATTATTTTTATATTGACGAAAATGTAAATAACCCACAAACATTCATTTCTCAATTAATGAATAATGAATAATTCTCAATAATTCATTTCTCGGTTGCCGAGTTTCGGCGAGGTTATCAAATATGACTAAAAACTTCCTTATTTAAAGGGATTTACAATGATGTATAACAACATTTGCCTACTGTCAAATCCATGGTGAATTTTACGCACTATTGTGAAAAATCACGGTTAAGCCAAAACAAATATTGTAGAAAATAATGCATTATTTTACTTACTATTTTATCAGCTGACCACTGATGACTAGGGTTTGTGTAATTTATGATTGACCAGACTACACTTCCATCAAACTAAAGAGGTTTTTAGACTTTGGAAAATTTGTTATTAAAAAAAACACAGTACATTGGTAAATGTAAAAAATGTGTTATGGGCCTAAAACATAGGATCACGGACAAGTACTACAGGTATTTAACCTTTTATTAGTAAATTACGTGATTCAGAGGCTAAACATGTTGACATTGGTAAACTTAAATTTTAATATGAAGGATAGTTAACAAGCACGCCCTACTAGTAGGTAGTACTTAGTAGCTCGTTTGCAAATTGCGCCAACTGTGACCTCATACTGTACTCAATTTTCCCTTACTTTCCCAGCAGCCTCAAAGATTCTCTCCCATTACTCAACTTTAGAGTTTACAACAGTTGAGTAAACTACACTTTTCATGTAACCCCAAACAAAAAAATCCAACGGGCTCAAGTCTAAAGATCGAGAAGGCCATGTCATACTTCCTCGACGTCCAATCAATGTTGGGTAGTTTTGGGATAGCCACAACCGAAAGCTTTCAATAAAATGTGGTGGAGCACCATCAACAAACTCCCGAATCGAAAAAGACATAGTTGACCGATCACTGTCCACATGTGACTGATAGATTTTTAAAAAATATGACTACGCTTTGTTGTCTTATCGCTTAGATAAAGTATTGATATCAGTAAAATACCTGAATCTATTGACTAAGTCCGTTCAACAAAATAGAAATTCCGGGAGATAATTGAAATCTAATATGAAAAATATACAATAACCGTAACTTTATAACAAACACATTTTACTACCATGTTTCTTTTCTTGATAGTTATAAACAAAGCGTTGCATGCAAGAAAAAAATACAAATTATTTGTTGCCTGCACTTAAATGTATTATTCTTCACAATAGATTTTCTTTGCCCTACCATGTTTTTTTCACAATAATAATTAAAATACATTAGGAAATTTGAAATACGGTAAAAACTATTATACACCATTGTAAAGCCCTTTAAATAAGGATGTTTTTAGTAATATTTGATAAACTCAGCGGAACTCAACAACCGAGAAATAAATCACTAAATGTTATTTAAATTTTCGTTCATATTAAAAATAATTTGTTTAACAAAGAAATTTAAATAGAATATTTGTCCGTACCCAAACGATTATGTGTTATATCTATTTAAAATGTTGGGAGGATTCCGAAAATGACATTTATATTAACAATTATTGCATTTTTAATAGACTTGTATAACCTTTTTCATAACTACAATAATTTTTGAAAAATCTTAATTTATTTGTTATTCTCTAACGGTTGAAGTTGGGAACCTCAAATGTGCGTCATTATGTCACCATTACCATGTAGTTTGATGCAAAATTTTATTTAACACCTATGACCGGACACCCTGTATGTATTTATATATATATATATTATATATATATATATTATATATTAATATATAGGACTATTAAACACGTAGGTGTAAGGAACACAACTTTGAGGAAAACTTGCTGCTCAAATTCAAGTTAATTGCAGTAAGATTATTAAAATTTTCTGAAAACTTGATAGAAATTGAGTTAAATATTTATAATTTTGCGTTGTGAGGGTTCACGAACATTTCTGTTTTCTAATAAATGCTAAACGTTCTCCTTAATTCAAATGAACATGTTTGTAATATATTGCAACAAAGCTTTTGCAGTATGAACAGTGTGAAGAACTGAAGACAAATGTTGTCAAAGAAGGTCACGTACAAAGGAAGTATGAAGGTATCCTTCGTCTTCTACGGTTTTCAAATCTTACTCTTGCTGCTCGTGGCATTTTTTTCAGCCACAGATAATATTATTGAATTCTGATATTTATTTGTATCCAACCCAATACTTGCTTTATATTAGGTTAAACCATGTTTTGTTTTTAGCAAATTTCCCATATAGGGAATAAGCTATTACCTTAGGTCTCATGGTAAGACCATCTATGGTAAGACCTAGACCCGCGATCAATTTACTTTTTCGTTTTGAGGTCCCCAGAGGCCAAAAACACTATCCGTTTAAATTCACAAACCAGCATGATCGGACTATGGGAACGGGGGTTTATGTGGGGTTTTATGGGTTAAAAATATATTTTTCCCATTATTAACCCTAAAAACTAAACATTTTTACTACTTCTCTCCAAACCATTTTGTAGAGCTTAAAAAAAGAAATAATTTTGTACATTGTAGCATTGTTGTATGCCCAACGGTTTCGGAGATTATTAAAAAATGTAAATTTAAAATTTCCATGTTTTTCTAATGGAGAATAAATAAACTGTTGTAGTTTGCATGTTTATGGATATATTTTAACCAAATTTCAAAATTTGGCTTGTTTCATACTAAGCTACCAACATTGCAATAAAAAAACACACCTCAATTTCTTCCCAGTAGCAGCAAACTTAAATACTAACTAAAATAATGTTATTTAAATAGGAAATAAATCAGACAATTTATAGGGAATATTTTAGTAGAAATCTAGCCAGGTAAATAGAAATTCCCTTAGTCTGCAGGTTTGCTGTGGCAGGGGTATTTTTGTATTCAGCGAACAACATGTACACATGACGCAAAATATCTTGAAACTTGACAAATTCCACTACCGGAGTAAGATTTATTAAACAGCTGGGTTAGTAAATTTTCTTCATAAGAAATACATTGAGATTTTGATGACCTGTGGGGCAAAGCCCGAGGACTTTTATTACAGGAATTGGTGAAAGGGGGCATCAACAAAAATACTTAATTTTGACACATCCTTTGTAAAAATCTGTCCATTATTAACAGAGGAGTAGTGTTTTGTAGAAATCGCCTTCACGTATTATACATAAGGATTGGATTGTTTGGATTTTTATATTATTAACTCCATATTGTTAGTTTTTATTTTTACTTTATACTAACCTAAATCAGGAGGGGACCTGCCAGGCACTGATTTATGAGGGGAACTTCCACATGTCATTAGAACTTGTTAATACAAGCACTGGGAGCTTTGAAAAAATAATATAAGTTACTTGGTGACTGGAAGATTCTAGTGGAAAACTTTAATTTACATTAAAACGGCAAAAGTTTTCAAAAGATTTCATCTACAAAACAAATAAAAATTAACTATGAATTTAATAGTGTGAACCAATGTAGTAACTTACATCATTTTGAGAGTTGTTGAGGGTGGTGGTGGGGGAGTAAAGACTGCTGTTGGTTGGAGAACAAGCTTGATAATTATCCTCCTCCTTCTTGATGGGAGGAGACACCATTCTAGGACTGCTTGAAGACATCATGGATACCTGTATGTACCAAATACAACATCATTTTTATACTCTTGAAATTAGCCTAATTGAAAATACTCTTTTGATAGGTAATAAACTGCATTGATACTTAGCTTAAACCTCAGTGTGCATTGCTATCTCAAAATAAAGATGATAAATAATAATGTATAACTTCTTGATCAGCGTCGTACGTGTTATTAATTTACCTGAAAGCACAAAATATACGTCAAATAACACTTATAATAATATATTTACACTTATACTGTTTACTCACAAGACGGTAAATACATATAAAAGATGGTAAGTAGTTTAGTGGTGATCGATTTCGATTGGGCACTATAATCAATCATCAGACCCAATAGGCGAATGTCCATTTCGCCTATTGGGTCTGATGATGATTCTCGGAGTATGTTTTGTGCTTTGAGGTAATAATCTATTTATAACATACTGTATAAGGTTGCTGTTATAACAAGACTTCCTTTTTATATTCAATTTTAAAACAATTTAGGTAAAATTGGATTCTGTTCATTGTGAAGGTTGTTCAGTATCACCATGCAAAACCTGATGCTTCGCTATATATTTGAAAAAAAAAAAACTCAATAAAACATTATTAGGCCTATACTATATTGTGTTAATTCAATACTAAGTAAATTTGGCTACTTAAAATAAGTCTACATATAAGTCATTTATAGTCTTACATAAATGTTAAGACTAAACACATAAATGCTTTCACGGGAAATCACCAGGGTAGCAAACAAAAAGTGTATAACGATTTCATCACAGGTAATATCTCTGACGCCCAATAAAGCCCATACCCTAATAGAACTATCTCACAAAAGCACAACATATCATATTGCTTGATTACTGACTTCATCTTATTAAGAAAGATTGATGAATTCTTGTGTTAGTATATTTGCATGCATATTCGTAAAAATAATCATGGCAACGTTGGTGTAGTAGAGTCCTACAGGGAAGTGGGAACGAAAGCAGGCGACCTTGAACTTGGCTGCGGCTCACTAGCTCACACTCACACAGACCACAACCAATGAATACACAGACCACAACCGAACCGCCACAACACACTACCAACTAACTGTGCACACTACAGAACTAAGCCCTAGCCAAATGCCTCTTCAAGAGTCTAACATTGAGCTATGGTCATTCTTGCAATAAAAAGGACGAAATAGCTTTGAACTTAATATTTGTCGTACAATCTATATCTCAAGTATTAAGCATCTACATCACTCTGCCGACTAAACCATACAATGTCAAGGGACGTAGTAACCTTGAACTTGGATTGTCATACTATTTATCACTCTGCCGACTAAATCATATAACGTCACCACATTGACATATGGTCTTGCTGGCAAACCAAGGGACGTAGTAACCTTGAACTTGGATTGTCATACTATTTATCACTCTGCCGACTAAACCATATATCGTCACCACATTGACATATGGTCTTGCTGGCAAACCAAGGGACGTAGTAACCTTGAACTTGAATTGTCATACTATTTATCACTCTGCCGACTAAACCATATAAGGTCACCACATTGACATATGGTCTTGCTTGCAAACTAAGGGACGTAGTAACCTTGAACTTGGATTGTCATACTATTTATCACTCTGCCGACTAAGCCACATAACGTCACCACATTGACATATGGTCTTGCTGGCAAACCAAGGGACGTAGTAATCTTGAACTTTGATTGTCGTACTATCCATCACTCTGTCGACTAAGCCATATAACGTCACGACATTGACATATGGTCTTGCTTGCAAACTAAGGGACGTAGTAACCTTGGACTTGGATTGTCATACTATCCATCACTCTGCCGACTAAACCATATAACGTCACCACATTGACATATGGTCTTGCTTGCAAACTAAGGGACGTAGTAACCTTGGACTTGGATTGTCATACTATTTATCACTCTGCCGACTAAGAAAAATATAACGTCACCACATTGACATATGGTCTTGCTGGCAAACCAAGGGACGTAGTAACCTTGAACTTGGATTGTCATACTATTTATCACTCTGCCGACTAAACCATATAACGTCACCACATTGACATATGGTCTTGCTTGCAAACTAAGGGACGTAGTAACCTTGGACTTGGATTGTCATACTATTTATCACTCTGCCGACTAAGAAAAATATAACGTCACCACATTGACATATGGTCTTGCTGGCAAACCAAGGGACGTAGTAACCTTGAACTTGGATTGTCATACTATTTATCACTCTGCCGACTAAACCATATAACGTCACCACATTGACATATGGTCTTGCTTGCAAACTAAGGGACGTAGTAACCTTGGACTTGGATTGTCATACTATTTATCACTCTGCCGACTAAGCCATATAACGTCACCACATTGACATATGGTCTTGCTGGCAAACCAAGGGACGTAGTAACCTTGAACTTTGTTTGTCGTACTATCCATCACTCTGCCGACTAAGCCATATAACATCACGACATTGACATATGGTCTTGCTGGCAAACTAAGGGACGTAGTAACCTGGGACTTGGATTGTCATACTATTTATCACTCTGCCGACTAAGCCATATAACGTCACCACATTGACATATGGTCTTGCTTGCAAACTAAGGGACGTAGTAACCTTAGACTTGGATTGTCGTACTATCCATGGCTTAAGCATATACATCTCACTGCCAACTACACCATATAATAGCTATATGGCATTGAGCTATGGTCAGTAGTGGAGAAACCGCAAAGAGAAGTCACTTTGAGTGTTTTTACCATAAGAATAACAAGGTGAGCTTTTTAGCAGCTTTTTTTAAAAATCCTGCCCACGGCCTATACACCCCTATATGAATGTGCTATACCACTGTCCATCTCCATAAACATTTCAAATCCATATCCATTCATATATATATTTTCAATATCATCGACTTGGCTGTGCGAGATTTGCACGAGAACTCGGGAGCGCTCCAGACCCATAGGGATGCTGGCATGCTGCAATAAATGTTATTCTTATGGGAAAACACCCAAAATTACTTCTTTTTGTCCTATTCCATCTATTGACTTGAGATACAGCAAAACAGTTAAAAGTGTAAGCACAATACATGGGTTTCAACTTTTGAAAAAAAAAACAATAATACAGGGTAAAAAATCTAAAAATTGAACAAATGTTTTACATTATTTTATATGAGATGGATTTGTTAAATAAAATTAAAATTATATGCCTAAAATTAAAAAGTTTCATTTCTATGTCAATGAATTTTAACATAATGTCAGTGTTGGTAAAGGTTACAAACTCCATGCACTGCTTTATTGTTTGAAAATGCTTATATCTCGAAAACAGCTTAAGATACGGGAAAACAAATAAAATTCCAGGTTCCAACTTTTGATTAAATGAAATGAAATTTAAAAGTATATCGGTGCCGGGCCTAGTTCTTCCAGTAGCTTTGTTAGCACGACAATTATTAACAAAAACAAATAATTTAGTATATCAAAGTGTTTTTGTACGATAATTGGTTACGGAGAAAATTTAAAAAATTGTTAATTTAAAATTCCCATGTTATTTTTGTGGAGAATATTATAATATGTTGTTGTTGGCTTGTTTATGGATGAATTTTGATCAAACTTCGCGTTTTCATTTACTAAGCTATTGATATTTTAATAAAAAACACACTTTATTAGTTTCCCTGTGGCACCTAGGTACTCGCTAAACATAAATTTTAATTTAATAGAATAAATAATTAAAAATCAATCCAGGAAAACGGAAATTCGCTAAGTCGGCAGGTTTGCTGCACCGGGGGTATTTTTGTAATAAATCAACCTCTTTATACCAAAACCCTCGACTTTTTCCTAGCTGGTGGCAGCTGATGGATTAGGACCGCCAGGTAGGACTACATATCTTCAAGAAGAACTGTTTATATTGGAATTAATACTAATTTGAAATAATAACTTCGCCAATATATCTGAATTATATCTAAAAAAAAAAGTTATTATTTCAAATTAGGACTACATAGGTCGGACCTGCTCACCGACCTGGCCGTCCTAATCCCTCAGCGCCACCAGCTTTGACGAGGAGTATAATATAAATACACCGCACAGATCCTCACCCCTCAAAAATAGCTTGAGATACGGCAAAACTGTTAAGATCCCAGCCTACTACATGGGTTTCAACTTTTAATCAAAAACAATACTAGGTACAGCATAAAAGGTCTAAAAATTTAAAATCGTTTTAACGGGTACCGTTTGTTATACTGTATAAATTACCAGTTTCTTTTGTATGTCAATGCGTTATAGCGTTGACTATCAATACAACTAGACATTCCATCCCATGTTAAATTATTAGCCAGATTTGTTTTATCAAAATCTTCGTAGGATTGAGCCACCTATAGATTGCGCTGATCTAAATTACTAAATTCTTTCAAATACACAAACTGTTTTACAAAGCCAAACTTAGGGAATTACTTCAGGCGCCGTCGGGGCGGTGCTGCCGGCGTGGTACACTCCCTATCGCTTACACGTTCGTCTAGCTTGTAGGATGAAATTTATATATAAATATATAAATATAATTTAATTTTTGCCAGTGTATAATTACAGGAAAATATAAAAGGGTTTGACTCTATATGAACATAAAAAAGTAAGTAAGCGAGGATTATTTTATTTTTTGGCCAGAGAAAAACTTTTAGTGGGAAAAGAATAGAGAATTAGATGTTCGTCAATTTTTGTTTCAAACATGTTCTCATAAGACTTTTAGTTTGTCACCACTGGGGACGAGAAGCATGCCTATGGGTCGGGAGCGCGACCGAGTTCTCGTGCAAATCTCGCACTGTCAAGTCGATGATTTTGAAAATATATAGGCCTATGTGAATGGATATGGATTTGAAATGTTTATTGAGTTAGTAGGAAAGTAGTAGAGAACATTTATATAGGGGTGTATAGGCCGTGGGTAGGATTAAATAAAAGTGGATAACAAAGCCCAACATGTTACTCTCATGGGGAAAAACGCTCAAAGTGACTTCTCTTTGTGTTTTCTCCACTACTATGGTCTTACTTGCAAAGTGAAGGACGTAGTAACCTTGATCTTGGATTGTCGTACTATAAATTGTTCTACTCACCATGGTGAGCTGTGAGCTGGACAGCCTGGTGAACAGAAGGATATTGCAGCCTTGAACTTGACTGCCGTAGTCACTGGCTCAATCATGCACGTCTCGACGTCATCACGCGTTCTAGTGCTGACAACTGAGCATAGATTTTACTACACCAATCATGTCCGAGTCCGACTATTCATATGTGTTGATGATTCAACAATAAGTTTATTAGGCCTAAATATCTTATTCTTTCGTTGTTAGTCATAATCTACGTTATACTTTTTTCGTGGATTTAAAATTAACTTATAATAATGGAGTAAGGATATTACACAGTATGTCAGAGAATTGGTTTTCGAAATGAATAACAAAATAATCCATTTCAAGTTATTTATTGAGTTTAGGTGTCTTATTCTAGTGACTAAATCTCTCAAAGGTTGTTTCAAACGTATCAAATGTATTTAAAGAAGTGACTAAAGCACTTCTAGCTCTAGGCACCGTATATTATGGTAACTAACTGTACATAATACAAACACACGTATTAAATTGTATAAGTTAACCCAGCAACTAAATCGAATCCAAACATTCAGATTATGGTACCGTATGAGTAAGGAAGACCATGGTACAGGAGTAAAACATGGACTTCAACCACAGAAAACATACTAAAGTAGTATGTTTTCTGTGCTTGTTTTTAGCGAATTTCCCCTATAGGGAATAAGCTATTACCGTAGTACTCATGGTAAGACCTGGACCCGGGACCGATTTACTTTTTCGTTTTGAGGTCCCTAGAGACCAAAAACACCATCCGTTCAAATTCATATATATATATATATATATTTATATATGTGTCCGTTAGCGCGATAACTCGAGCAAAAATCATCCGATTTCGATTAAATTTGGTACAAACATGTAAACCTACGTGTATTCAAACGAGTTCGCGAACCAGCATGATCGGACTATGGGAACAGGGGTTTATGGGGGGTTTTATGGGGCAAAAATTGGTTTTTCCCATATTTGGCCCTAAAAACTTAAAATTTAGCATTTTCTTTCCAAACCATTTTGTAGAGCTTAGAAAAGAAAATAATTTAGTATGATGAAGCGTTATTATGCGCCAAATGGTTACGGAGAAAATTATAAAAAACTGTAAATATAAAATTCCCATGTTATTCTTATGGAGAATAAGTAAACTGTTATAGTTTGCTTGTTTATGATCATATTTTGATCAAATTTGGAAAATGCATTCATTTCATACTAAACTATTAACATTAAAAAAAAAACACCTTTTTACCCTCCCTGTTGCATCAAACCTAAGTACTCGTTAAACTAATGTTATTTAAATAGGGAATAAATGTGATATTTTTAAGGAGACATTTTAGTGTAAATCCAATCAGGCAAATGGAAATTCGCTTAGTCTGCAGGTTTGCTGCGGCGGGGTTATTTTATTTATCAATAGTTCAACTAAATACATGTTCTTTTAGCAGTTATTAAAATTCTAGTATTAGCTGGTTCACGCCTTATGTCCAATCATTAAAATTGAAAGGATGTTATTACTTTCCACTTTCCAAAATAAGTTTCTACGGTCATAACGCAGATAAAATGCATCATTCATTCTCTGTCATATTCTTAGGTTTAAATCCTTTTCGACAATGTTCTTTCGTAGTTTTAATATTTTTGTTATAAGTAATGATTACATAAAGGGTTGTTGGACTTTAACAACCTAAAAGTCATAAAATAAGCCTTCGTTTACAGAGATATTAAACTTTTAGTTTGGATTTTTTTCAAATTTTATATAAAACTTCGACCGACTTTTTAGAAATCCGCTGCTGGAACATGTATTACTCCTGCAAGGGCCTACAACCACTCAAGCCGGTTGTGATTCAATTAGAGGATTTCGGCAACTATGGCAGCCTGCCCATCCCCTCATTGTCAGCCTCTTTGCCTTGAAGCCAAAGCAGCGATCATGTGGATGTGGCTCCACTTACTCCATACCTTTGGGGTCATGCCCTACCTTTGAGGTCATGATCTACTGATGCCAAATTGCATAATGCTCTGTTGTCCAAACTTATGTCGATATACAGTCTTCAAAGTCGCAATACGTGCATGTCCTTGCACACTCACTGTGAACACAACTTATTGGGGATTCTAAATAATTAGATAACCCGTAGCTCGAAATCTAGCAAAACTGCAACAGGGTGTTCACAGAAAATTTTTCATTGATTTCCATGACCATTTACCATTGATTTCTATGACTCCGGAACTTAACTCGAAAATTATAATGTAACATACACACGCGAATAATACTGCCTAGACAAGTTATTTCACAGAAAATACTGAAATATGTATTAACAGATAACAATGGAGTACAATAGGCACAACAATTAGCTAATACAAACTCGAACCTCATTGACTAATACAACTGAAATAAATTGAATCGTCCAACATTTTTGAAAAATCCTGAAAAATGCTACATTAGTTGGAGTTACGGCCGACTCGAGCATTAAATGGTCCCCTCAAATCCATCCATTATTTGGGATTTCCACTACTTTCCATGACCTTTTGCCTATTTACATGACTTTCAATGACCAGCATTTTTTTTCCATGACTTTCCATGACTATCCCTAAAATTTCAGAATGTGGACACCCAGTGCAACTTGTAACAAAAGAGTAAAGAACAAAATCATTAATTGTAAAACCTCAATCAAAGGATCACTCTAAAGTAATTTTTATGAATAATTATAGAAATATTTAAAAAATTTAAATTATGTAAAACGTGTCATGGATCTTGAAATCGTAGATCGCCTGTGCGATCCTCTCATCTAAATGAGCTTCAGAACTGGCCATGGCAAAGGCGGACTGAATTGACGAATTTTATCCAAATAATTTCTGGATCATAGCCCTGTTTTCAGATTGGGAGTTTCCAATAAGTTCCTGAAAGTATGGTGAATTCCGCAAATGAGGTAGCCTAAACTAACCTTTCACTTAAGACAACAAAGGGTAAAAATTTAACTGTCTCGGCCAGTCTTTTCTTGTTTAAAATCTAAGCCACCACAATGTTAACATTTCATGTTCATTTGTCCGAGATTTAATGTATCACCCCGGCGGCAATGCCACTATGTATCCATCAAATGTTCCGTTGATGCAGGCGGTCACGTTCGCGTTCCCTCCAGCCACTCGCAGTTCTTGGTGGCATTTAATTTTAAGTTAACCAAACAACAGAAAACACTACTAATGAATTTTAATACACACAGTAAATTACATGATAATATGGTATTGGAACGGGTGGTAAACCGTTAACCTTAAAAACTATTTTAAACTACGTCTATATGTTAAGGTATAAACAAAGGGAATTGAGTTTGACCTAATGTCTGCAGATAACGCTGCCGTTCCCTAAATTTGACCCTTAACTGTACTTAAATGATGCCCTTTCTTAATATTCTGAGACGTATTTGCACATCTACGTAAAAATACCTTTGATTTGACACCTCAAACGTTAAAATCCGTCAAGCCGGCTTTAGGCATCAGGAAATCAGCTGTTTCCCCGTCCTCGCTCGCGCGCTCGGTGCTCGCCATTGCCAAGGCAACCTTTGCCCTAGCATGCGTAATCTATATAAATAAAATTAGAGTTTTGTCTGTACATTGCTTAGAATAATGAACTTTTTGGTTATTTTTACATTTCATAGGTCAGAGAAACCGAATCAAACCTTATCTCAATTTCTGTCTGTCTGTCTGTCTGTCTGTCTGTCTGTCTATCTGTCATTCTCTTGGTAACGCTAAAATACGCACTTTATTACAACTACTCCTCAATAACTATAGCACTGTCCCGCCTGAAACTTATTTTCCAAATACTATACATATATGAGATGGTTTTAGACGTATTTCATCGAATATGAGACAGTTAGATATTTAACAGTAAACCCTTGAAAATCAAGTTTTTGTCGATTTTTGACGTGGAATTTCTGGAAGCCCATGTTAACCTTATGAGAAATGAAATTATTGAATCTTAACAGCTGTTTCAATTAAACAAGTTGGTTCTGTTCTGTGATGTTCAATAGCATTAAAGTTACAAGGATTACCAACAGGGTGCAGCACTAGCACTATTATTTCTTTTACATTTATGACAACAGCTAATTTGCAACCTGGAGGCGAGTGAGCGTAGCGAACGAGCTAACCTGAAGGCAAGTGAGCGTAGCGAACGAGCTAACCTGAAGGAAAGTGAGCGCAGCGAACGAGCTCCAACATACAGGTGAGTGAGCGTAGCGAACGAACTTCAACCAGGACGTGATTGAGCCATGCAAACGAGATCAGATAGTAAAAATAAAAGTAAGCCTACCGTTATAGGATCGACCGGCAGACACAGAGGTAATTTAACCTTTTATTGATTGTCATACCGATCCGGAACAACAAAAAACAACATAAAATGAAGCTATGTATAATAGTTTGGCCAGCATATCTTAAAATATGCAAACCAACTGCTGTTCGTTATATAAGAAGGTTTCAACTGAATATTATAAGATCCCCGTGCGTAGAACGGGTACACAGCTAGTCTATCTATATATTAATAGGCGAGCATGTTTCTTTAAAAACTTTTTTCTCAGCTCGTGTGCATCGCAGGGAAAATCTACGCATACTGTTAGAAAGGTATTTTCCTGCACATGTGCAGAATACCTTTATAAATCAATAGGTTCAAAAACAAGCACAAAAAATGGATTTAAAATAATAAAAAAATAACATGGTTATTATGGGTTGCCATGCTGGTTAATATAAACAGAAAACCAAAACAAATGGAAGAAATTCCTGACACAAGTATTATTTACAGCGTGGGGTGAAAATAGAGAAGTCTGCACATTACATATTTTTGGTCGAGTTTCGACCACTGGACGACCTCTAGTCTATATACAGGGTTGGGCAAATGTGTAGATACCCCTAGTTAACTTTTTAACGCGTTGCAATAGGAAAACCAAACTCAGCACATATTTACAACATAAGAAATTGCACTTTTTCATCAAAGTTACAACTTTGCCCCAGCCCCCAAAATGGGGTATTTTGGGGGCAGCCCCTAATTTTCAAATGTAAACACCTATCATGTGACCCATCATTTTAAAGGGTTTATCAAGGGAAATTGAATGGCGCAAACTAGAGGTCAATATCCCACGCCTAATTAAAATGGCAGCCATTTTAATTATTTAAGATGAGCAATCATGATAGAGTCTAGACACCCCCAGTTAACTTTAAAAATTAAATATTTTAATACTGACCAAAAGGTGAATTCTCTTTTTTCATAAAGGTATGCTGAGTTTAGTTTTCCTGCTATAACCTGTTAAAAAATTAAAAAGGGATATTCCAAAATGACTGCCATTTTGATTAGGGGTGCGATATTGGCCTCTAGTTTGCGCCATTTAATTTGTCTTGAGAAACCATTTAAAATGAGGGGTCACATGATAGGTGTTTCCTTTTAAAAATTTGGGGCTGCCCCCAAAATACCCCATTTTGGGGGCCGGGTACAAGTTCTAACTTTAATGAAAAAATGCATTTTTTATGTTGTAAACATGTGCCGAGTTTGGTTTTCCCACTGCCATACGTTATAAAGTTAACTGGGGGTGTCCAGACTTTATCATGATTGCTCATGTTAAATTAAAATGGCTGCCATTTTGATTAGGCGTGCGATATTGACCTCTGGTTTGCGCCATTCAATTTCTCTTAACAAACCCTTTAAAATGAGGGGTCACATGATAGGTGTTTACATTTGAAAATTTGGGGCTGCCCCCAAAATACCCCATTTTGGGGGCTAGGGCAAAGTTGTAACTTTGATGAAAAAGTGCAATTTCTTATGTTGTAAATATGTGTCGAGTTAGGTTTTCCTATTGCAACGCGTTAAAAAGTTAACTAGGGGTATCCACACATTTGCCCAACCCTGTATTAATAGGCAAGCTGTTTCTTTAAAACCTTTTTTTCTCAGCTCGTATCCATCGCAGGGAAAATCTACGCATACCATTGGAAAGATATTTTCCTGTAGAAGTGCAGAATCCCTTTAAAAATTAAAATAGGCTCAAATATAAGCACAAAAAATGGATTTGAAATTAAAAAAAAAATAACATGGGCTTTATGGGTTGCCATGCTGGTGACGAAATAACAACGAAATATAAAACAGAAAATCAAAACAAATAGAAGAAATTACAATCACATGTTTTATTTAAAGGGTAAGGTGAAAATAGAGAAGCCTGTACCTTTACATTCCATCCCCATATTAAAGTTGTCACTAGTTTTTTCATTAAATTCGTCGTAGTTGATGTGAGCCACCAACAGATTGCGCTGATCTAAATGACTAATTTCTGTCCAATACACTATGTGTTTTACCATGGTTTTAGAAAGTCAAACTAATGGAATGACCTACTATGAGCTATAACAACTGTTATGACCCATCAAAATAAGGTAGAAAATTGAATTTAGACTCACATTCGGTAACTGGCTCACATAACTACACCTTTTTAAATAAAAAAAAAAATTGCGACAGCTGGTCCATATAGATGGGATGTCTATTTCGGTATCCAATAGTCAATACCTGTACATTACATGTTTTTGGTCGAGTTTTCGACCACTGGACGACCACTAGTATTTTTTATTAGTTATGCTATTGTCCACAAAGTTTATCTATGTGGAACTCAATACTGGGAGAGTGGGAGACGGACAACGGCCCAGATCTTTGTTTGGGTTAATCCCCTGATTTATGGCCTGACGGTAGTGGTCACATCGAGAATTTTGAATCCCACCGGAGGCGTTAACTTTTTGTCAAAGATTTCGCTTACAATGCGATTACTTTTTAACCGTACATCTTTTGTTAGAATTTACTGCATTTATAATTTTATGATCAGGACTATTTTTCGATTAGTAAACCTTTATTTGATTTTTTCATTATCAGCAAGTTTGGTTGGTTTGGTTAGGTTATGACAGTTAAATTTAATTTAAATTTAACTTACAAACGATAAGTTTTGACAGCGACGGTAATAGAGCTAACAATTTGCCGCGAACAGTTCGGCTATGCACGGTATGATGCGGGGGAAGCGTTCGAGGGTCGCCAGAATTTTATCCCCCTGGAATTTTACCCCCTGGGCAAAGCTGACGTCACTATGACGTAGTAACCTGAGTGGCCAAAAGTTTGTTCGCGGCCGGAATTTTACCCCCGCGGATTTGGAAGTCTAATGAAAATATTCAGAGCGTGATTAATTAGATTAGCGATCAAAACCGGAATTTCACCCCTGTCCATATAACTAGCGTTTAGACAACGTAAGATGTACGGGCCGGATTTTTACCCCCGGAATTTTACCCCCGGAATTATACCCCCGGATTTTTACCCCCGGGAATTTTACCCCCGGATTTTTACCCCCCGGAATTTTACCCCCGGATTTATACCCCCCGGAATTTTACCCCCTGACTGATTTTAGAAATTGAATGATTGATTTTCTTATTTCTGTTTTTAATTAATTGTAAACATTTAATTATTTAGTAGCCTATCTTTATTTATTTATTTTGTAATCTCAACTAAGTAAACAGAATTCGCCGTTTTATTTTGATCATATTAACCAACAGTTGGCTTCAAAGATCGAATCCTGACACTCGAATCTCAAAATTAATATTAAAACCCTGTTCGATTAGTTAATGTTACGTATAAATTAAGATAGGCTACTTAATAATAAAATGTTTACCATTAAATTAAAACTGAATGACGATAATTAATCATTCTCAATAATTTATGTATCTGGCCAGGGGGTAAAATTCCGGGGGTAAAAATCCGGGGGGTAAAATTCCGGGGGTAAAAATCCGGGCCGTACATTCTAGGTTTTTATAATTTGATCCCGTGAAAATGTATGTTTAATTCCGCGTTTAATCCATCAAGCTGATGTCGCGAAACTCAAAAGTTCGCGGCCGGAATTTTACCCCTGGTTTGTGACGTCGCGTTTGCCCAGGGGGTAAAATTCCAGGGGGATAAAAATCCGCTACCCCGCGTTCGACACCAACCTAGAACTGACAGGTCAAACGACCGTGATTAAGAGGATTACAGGCTGGTTCATGTACCTACACCCCTCATTTACTACTCCTGCCATCACTTATTAAGTTTAATAAAAACTACATTGATGTCTGTTTTTATGACATTGCGTGTTTTAAGGACGAAATGTACGTTTAAATTTTTTTTAAGGTCCAAGGGGGGGGGCTTTAGCTCCTGTAGCCCCCCCCCCCTTGGAACCGCCACTGCTAGAGAAAGAGGGAAACTCAATAAAATACCTAGCGTACATGAAAGAATTAGCTTTATCATAGCCACTTAAAACCTGTATGAATCTCACGTAAAGGATGGCGGCATGTTATATACAATTTGGATGTTTAGGTGCTCTTGATAACAAACTGCCAGGATAACGTAAACGTAACATCACAAGGAATCTACAGATGAGAAAACAAAACACTAAATTAATATGTATGAACTCGTGTCGGGGGTATAACGGGAAGGGAAGAAATGTCACAGTTTAAATAGACAGCGGTGGTGCATTAGTTGATTTTATACACTTAAATATTGAACAACCCCTCCAAACGTCAAATACAAAATATCTCTTCAGCTGTAGCGATGTGATATTACTAGTATTGAGGTACTGTACTTCAATAATCAATCACATTGCTCGTTCTACCGATTGTTTAGTTGTGTAGGAAGCAGTCACGATTACTAGAAAAATACCGGGTTGGATCATAAACATAAACAAATGACGTTGGCCCGAATCCTATAATAATATCATTGAACGGGCTTATCCCAACTCCGCGCAGTGGTCAGAAATCTGTCAAAACCAACTGTCCAACTCCGCGCAGTGGTCACTTCGGATCCCTCGCGGCACATGCCCAACTCCGCGCAGTGGTCAATTTTGGCTCTTGCAGCCCTGACGGCTGAGAGTTGGTGTTTGAATTTTGAAATTGTGTTATACTTTATGTTATGTTTATCATTTATAGGAAAGGAAAAGGGATAAGATATACCTAAAACAGGAGATGAAGCTTAAAAACCACTAATATAAAAAGTCCGTGAGAAAGAGTGACTATGACTTTATACGTTCCAAATTCTACAATAGTCAATCATTCATATTACTGGGCTTATGATCTCTCTGAACTTTAGTACCATGTTCAAAATTATTAGTTTTGTATACAACCGCAGATTGCTATAACAAATTGAAATTAGCTCTAATCTCTGTTTCATACAACATTAGCTACACCACTCAAATTGGAAAAAAATGGCCGACAAACTTCTATGTTTTTTATGACTTGCAATACAAAATTATATCAATACTTAAAGCAGTATAGGAATTTTAATAAAACTTCAGACTTCAAAATTGACTTTATATTTAATTACTCTACGTACAAAATGTTCAAAATTCCAGGGCAAGTGAGCCAAAATTTGTGGTTTTTATCAAACATTAATAAGAATCATATAACACAGATTTACATCAAATTATCATCGTTAACATAAACATCGTGTATATTATTTACAAAACAAACAAAAAAAAGAACAATCCATTTAAATATCTGGACTAAAAATAAAATACAAATTACTAGCCTACTAAAATTGTATAAGTAAAATATTTACAAATTTCCAAAAGTTACACTTATTTCAAACCATAATAAATTTAAATTAATATAGTTAAACAATAATTATAAGCTTTAAAATGCCAAGCAATATTAACCTTAGTAAAACATGTTACAATCGTGATATATTTTAAAAATCACAGTACCGGTACCGGTAAGTAATATTTTATTTATTTTCCAGAAAACTAAATTACATTATTGGCAAACCTCAAAAACAAACTTGTACTTAAAATTTGATTACAAAAAGAATTTTTAAATGTTTCCTTTGTTAAATGTTATTGGAAGAGATTGTTAAGTTTTGTTATTCATTAAAAAGTCCATTGTAGCCACCTTTAGATGCAGAGCAAACCTTTTTTACAAGAAAGAGGTTACAGCAAATTTGCAGTATATTGCTGCATAAAAAGGTAAAATCCGTGATCGCAGCACACAAGTGTAACGTAAAGCTCATGAAATCGTTAATAAAATGTATTATTAAATAATTTTGTGAACTGTGAATGTCTTATTAAATGGCACATTTGACGTCGATAAAGAGGATTTTCATTGAAGCCAGACCCAGACCAACGTTTTAGCAAATTTCCCACATAGGGAATAAGCTATTACCGTAGGTATTATGGTAAGACCTGGACCCACTGATTTAATTTTTCCGTTTTTATGTACCAAAGGCCGAAAACACCATCCGTTCGAATTCATATATATGTTTGATGTATATATACCTATATGTCCGTTAGCACGATAATTCGAGCAAAAATAAATGTGGTATGAACGTTAAACCTACATTTATTCGAACGAGTTCACGAACCAGCACGATCGGACCATGAAAACTGGGGTTTATGGTGAAAAAATCGAGTTTTCCCAACTTTTACCCTAAAAGCATAAATTTTTGCAATTTATTTTGAAAGCAATTTGTAGAGCTTAAAGACAAATAATTTAGTATATCGAAGTGTTATTATGCGCCATAATAGTTACAGAAAAAATGCCAACAAATTTTAATTTTATAATTCCTATGTTATTCTTATGGAGAATAAGTAAATTGTTGTAATTTCCTGTAAAAGGAGTGTATTATGATTAAATTTGGAAATGCATTAATTTTACACTTAACTATTGACATTTCACAAAAATACTTACTACCCTGCCTCTTGCAGCAAACCTATGTGTACTCCATTAAACTAATGCTATTTAAATAGGGAATAAATAGTATATTTTGAAAGAGATATTTTACTAGTAATGCAATCAGGTAATTAGAAGTTCGCTTAGTCTGCAGTTTTGCTGCAGCGGGGGTATTATTGCAATAACAGCAGCAAACCTTTTGGAAACTTCAACTCACGTCCATGCAAATGTGCCTTTGTTCTGGTAAAAACTTTACCAAAACAACTACCGTAGATATTAGAGTGGCCACCGCGCGGAGTTGGACTTGACACTAAATGTGACCACCGCGCGGAGTTGGGCTGAACCCTTCGGGGGCCATAAAACTTTTCCTCGGATTAAATTTGACCACTGCGCGGAGTTGGGCAATCCCCCATTGAACATATGTTTTGGCAGTTCCATTTAAGCAATGTTAAATAATGTTTATTTTCGGGTCAAAAACGTCATTTGTTTATGTTTATGATCCATACCGGTATTTTTCTAGTAATCGTGGGAAGCAGTTAATAGTGTAACAGTGTAGCGAGCGCCTGACTCTGAACTCTGAAAACGAAGTGCTGCGGTTCACGATTCCCCAGGGACCGTATATGTTTCTTGTATCACTATGTTACAATTTACAAAATCGCAAGGTATTTGTATGCGCCATTTTTTAAAGATTTGCAACATGCTTTAAAAAATAATTTTACAAATAAATGAGTATCCTAATATAAGGAATGATTAACACCCTTTAAACATGCCATCATCAATTGCGGCATATTAAAGTTTATTTCAGAATTTAATATCACCAAAACGGTAGGATTAGATTTTTCCAATCCGTGACAGTAAACCATAAACCTATAGCAAAATGCCAATCAATGAAGGAAACATCAATGTGTCAGAGAAAGAGTATATTTTGATTATATGTATTTTCGTACCACCTCCTCCATCCAGGTATCCATGTCTGAGCTGAGGTGCAGTTTGCGGTTCACATCACTCGATTGTTGTACCACACCACACCAAGACCACTACAGCAACAGCACAGCGTACAGCACTCACTACAACCAGGCATAACACCAACAGCGCACATCGCACACCAACAAACTGACCCCTCCTCGCCGCTCGCCGGCCACCGCGGAAAATCCCCCCTCGACTGTCGACTCCTCAGTCCCTGGCCGGTTGCTTGCAGTTGCACCGCACTAACCCGCTCTCGTGTAGCGCATCCGCAGCGTGCTACCTAGTCGTAGTAGTCTAGTCAAGACTATCGGTTCGGTACCAAACCATCGTCAGGCCATATTCAAGTACAGTATGCATAACTGTTGAACCTACACTGATTGAGTTGTTCATTGGACAAATGTCGACAGTCGGATAATATAAACTGTTTGCCTTATTCTAATACTACAGTAACTCATAAACTACTTGGGGTTCTCATACTACAAGACAATCTACTAAAAGAGGGCGAACATTTTAAAACTATGTTTTACCAGAAACTTTAAAAAGTAGATCGCACATTTTATTGTCACACTATACAGAAAATAAATTAGTTGTTTGTTCGATTCTCCTAAATTATATAGGTGAAAAAAAGAAATATGGTAAGTAAACTGTATTTTGTTTACCATACAGCAAGCGTTTTAAGAATCAATCATTCAGATATTTTTGAAGCGGTGAAAAGACAGAGAAGTTGAAAACTATATCAGCTCAAGGTACAGGTTCCACCATAAGAATGTTTTGAAAAATGTAACCACACGGAACCCTCAATCATTAGCGTTGCGTCTCCGGAGCGCCGAGTCTCCCGAGCGCCGAAGGCAAAAGAGTATCCCGAGCGCCGAAGCCATAAATCACCAAAGGGTCTGCTCAGTGATATAGAAGTGACGAGGGTTAATATGTTTTCTTTTAATATGCCGGTTACAATGAGTCTTATCTGTGAAGCAGTCAATATTTACATAATAATTTCATTAACCTGAAAACACAATTTCACTAGGTATGAGAACAGTTTCATTAGTGCACGGACATAGTTTTGATATTATTCATTTCTATTTTCATCATATTATACCTACTTCACAGCTGTTGCGTGGTTGTAATTGTATTATTTAAAGGACAATATATGACAAAACACATTCTGAAACTGGCTTTATAGAAATGCTTTTAACTGATTGTTACAAAGAACCATATTGTCCATCGTCACTGATACGTGATTCACGATTTATAATGACATCACAGACGATATTAAATTAAGAAATTAAGACAAAATGCTAGATTAAATTTAGCAGAATAAAACTGAGCTTGTGTTCAATGCAAAACAAAACAACAAACTGAAACTATTATTTGTTTTCAACCAAAAACAATTGAGGAAACATATGATTGTTCATTTATTAATCATGAAACAGTCTTTGGGCAAACTTATATAGAAATATCTATTGAGGGTTTTCTTTATAGATATTAATCATCGTACGTCAATCATCCCCTCCCCCAAAACCCTTAATATATATTTTAAATCTTCCTCTTTCTAGACCTTAAGTTATAACCAGGTAAGGCATCGTTATGGTCTTCTGCTTCTAGTTCATCATCTTCGGCTTGAGTTGCTTCACGGAGAGTTTGCGGGAGTATTTTCAACTCCGACATATGTACCTTAATTGGTGGATCAGACCTCAAGAGGTACACTCCCTTCCCTAGCTTGTGTTAATTATTTACATTAATTATCATTAATCATCGTACGTCATATTTTACGCAATCCCAACAAAACTATGATGATTTTAGTTGGTTTCTATACCCTCATGACGAGTCATATCCATATTGACCAAAACAGCGATGTTATTAGTGTAGGATTTATATTAATATAGACTTGACGTACACTAGAAAGACACTGGAAATGTTTGATTTAGCCTATCTTTGATCACAAAATGAGCAATCAACATAGAGTTTCGCACGCTGAACCCGAGGCATCGCCGCTGAGCTAAACATGTAGGTAATCAGACAAATATTTTGCGGGAAAATTAAGTATTTTGGACGGTTTATGATTAACTTGACGGTATGTACTATGTCACAGCTTTTTAAAACTTAAAATCAAATTTTGGAATAAATCCTGTAAAAATAAAGATGAAACAGAATATGCTTTTATAAAAGCATTTTGTTTTTGTTTCTACTTTACACTAGTGGACATTTTTTAGATTTTCTGAAAATAAACGGGCCAAACCGTGGTCTTGTTTTAGGTCGACTTTTTGCTAGATGGCATCATTAATTCATTGTGCAATTAAATTTGGTATCACACGAAACATTCTTCTTTTAAACCAATCTTAAAATCCCCATTGATTGGGATCAGCCATCTTTCATAATACGGGAAAATAGGCTAAAATTATGGCTACTAAACAATTACAAAACCACATTTCGCATTGTCACATTTCGACACATGTTCACGAGAATCAACCTATCAATTTATTTTCCCTACAGTCACCTGACAAAGTGGCCTTCCTCGCACTGATCCCAACAAAACTATTATGCTTTTAGTTGGTTTCTATACCCTCATGACGAGTCATATCCATATTGACCAAATCAGCGATGTTATTAGTGTAGGATTTTTACTAAAAATATATCATAAAAATGTAAGATCGATTCCCTATTTAAATAACTTTAAATTTAACGAATACTAGGTTTACTGCTATAGGGAGGGTACTAAAGTGTATATTTATGTTAAATATTAATAGCTTAGTATAAAATAAATAAATTTGCCAAGTTTGATAAAAATATATCCATAAATAAGCAAACGGCAACAATTTTATTTTCCTCCATAAGAATAGCATGGGAATTTTTTATTTAATACTAACTTTTATTATTTATCTCAATAACCATTAGAGATAGAGAAAACCTTGTAATATAAAAAAGATGTATTTTTAGACGTTCTTTAACTTTTGTATTTATAAAAATTCTCTAATACCAATAGTTTGTGAAATATTGTCAAAAAAGTGAAAATTGGCCGCCATTTTCCAAGATGGCGGCTGAAGCACAGCAGAGATTTATGGGGAATTTTGAAATTTTATTTATTTAGGCTTACTTAACAACTGTGCAAAGTTTCCACTTAGTCCGAATTTGTTAGGTCGAATGGCTTTATTATTCCTAAAATTCTTGGACTACAACCAAACAACACAAGACAGTGTGATTTTATTAGGCACGTAATACGTGTACGCTTGAAAATAAGTTGGCAACACTTAAAGATATTACGACTACGATCAGCTGGTGCAGCGTTTCCCATCTCGTTCAATGTTTGGATTTTACCTAAAAAAAACGTGCTGTACATTGTTTGAAAGACTAATTATTTATACGACCTGTTGGCCCGTCCTACGTACGGGAATCGAGTAGTCCATCAAAACTGTATATAGTTATATCAATATTTATATTCCTAATTCAAGCATAGTTTTAGCAGTTCGAAATGTATTGTAAAGAAAAAGTTGCCAACATGAATTAAAACATGTGATCATTGTTATTTCCCAACCTTTCCTCAAAAATTTTAGTAAGAAATATTTTCATAAGCTTTCATTTGAAAGCTCGTGAGCTTCGATTCGTATACAGCAATTGTTATAGATTCTTACTTATTTCCTATAATCAATGACAAAATCACAGAGTAAATAAACTAACCTCATAGTTCTATAGAATATGGAATATTTTTATATTCAACCAGTTGTTAGTTTTAACAAATTATATTGCACTAAAACAAACTAAAGATTTTAAAGACTACTAAAAAAATTATATTATCTAGTATTTTACAATGTATGTTTAAATAATCTGTCATCCTCTTACCGAATAAATGGACGTATCAATGATTATAGCATTACACATAGTATAAATACGCCAACCCTTCGTATGTAATTTTATTTTTTATCCAAATGCTGAATTTGTGTTGCAAACGCTGAATGTTTACAGCTGTTACTAAGCAAATGGTATTAATAGCTAAAGCTAGTCTAGAATATTTACGTCGGCTGCTAGACTTAAAAAAAATTCAAACTTAATTTCTAAAAAACTGGAACCCTTAACTAAAATTGTGGCTTCGGCATTCCCTAGTTCTCAAAATTATCTTTCTTTCCATACAAAAATCATGAAAATCCGTCAAGTGGTTGATTCAGAATCGTGAAATAAAAAAAAACCCTGTCACGTTTTAATATTATAGATTATATGCTTTATAGTAACTGTAGGGAAATGTGTAACACGATTGGTGCCTTTGCTGCACTCTAGAAACTCTCCACATTTACCCCGTGAAAAAACACTACGTCATTTTGACGTCACATGTCTGGGGGAATATTTCCGGCCGCGGACATTTAGGACGAATTAATTATTATTTATTTCAATCAACTCACATTTCACGGTTTACTTAACAGTTGTAATTAATCAAAATAGCAATAAACCTGACACCGGAATTTTACCGCCGGAAATCTACCCCCGGACATACGGACATCTACTCCCGGACTTCTACCATAGCCACCTCTAATACATGTATTAGAGGTGGCTGTGCTTCTACTCCCAATGGTCAAATCAGAAATGTCCGACCCCGGAAATCTACCCCCTTGGTCGGCTACGCTACGTATCGGCCAAGATTCATTGTTGTACTGTAGTTGATTTTATTAATTGGTTTATGTGAATAATCAACGGTTAATCATTACCCTCTAATATATAGTATTAAGCATGCGATATGTCTAGCTGTCACTGAATATGTTTACATTAAATGTTGTTTACAAATACTGCAACTATTTCCGATCACGTTTTCTAAGAAAATCCAAAACCAAGTGAGATTAAAAACGTTGTACCTCATAACAGATTTAATAAATTGCAGGTTCAATAATGCGTAACTGTAAATGAAATTAAATTTCTAGGCATCATTCAGGTCGTATAACCGGAGAATCTGTGTGTGTGTATCAAAAATTCAACTTGGGTTTTGATAACCGGGGAAAAGACACTGAAACAGTGATGTATACGAACTTTTGCCTGCATACCTGAAAAAATGCACACTAAATATGCAAACAAATTATTACTATTGTTTGCCAAGCAATTATTACTACAGTAGAACATTGAATAAATCGGAAGTCCAGAGTTTTATTAACTTTATCCCTTCGAAATGTGTGTAAAAACCATGGTTCAGTACACAATGGATGTAACACTTACAGGGGTCCGATGCACAAAGTGCGCAATTTTATATTATTTTCATAACTTTTGTCATCTCTTGTTTACAGTTGCAGACGATCTATTAATGTTTTCAACCTGACTAAAAAATTCATCTGATGGTTCACATTTCACCTTCAAAACTGTTACTGTATAGTGTGGAAGTTGGTCAACCATTGAAAGCACATTTTAGGAATAAATCAAAGTCTTATAGGCGTCAACCTTTTGAAGCCCTAATCAAAATATCTATCTATTCTATCTTATAAACCTACTTCTATTCTTATATGAGTAGGCTAACGTTTGCGCAAAATGAATTCAAAAACTGTTCCTATGATTTCATCCAAATTGATTGAAATATCTGAGTTTTAGGCTAAACAAATATCCATGCTAGCCTCTGTTCTCGGAAAGTTCGTTTTTCGTTTAAAATACTTAAAATGAAATTTTAATATTTTAAACATTAGTCTTATGGACTGTCAAGTAGCTATGGCAGTTTTACTAAAATTTAAACAAATTGTAACATATGCTTATTAGCAAATTACAAAATACAGTACAAAGGAAAAGGAAAATTCTTTGAATCCGATTTAGCATCGATATTTAATCCATTTGGGGTGTATGATGTATTACCGGTATTACTAACCAAAGGGATGATTACGACTGTTTACAAAACATTATACACTAGTATTTAACTAAAGATCTAGAGGAAATGCTAAGCACGTTTTACAGTTTTCGACGATGCACCGCCGGAATTGATGCGTTGTTCCACGATCCCGTAATTAGTTGTAATGTTCCGCGATCCCAGTGACCAACGCAATAACGGTCAACAGATGTAATGTATCATAATTTTTTTATATTGAAGTTTATTGTAGAAATTTTCAATATCGTTTGCTCGTCCACATGAAAAAATTGTTAGGTCATTTAAGAATGAGTGAATGTCCCCCCCTTTTCCCCTACCCATATTTTTTTTATACCCCTTAGGTACCCCTTGTGAGATATCAAATGAAAAATAAATTTCACCAAACATTTTCTTTTGTCATGCTCTTTCATTTGATATGTCACAAGGGGTACCTTGCTATTTAAAAAAAATTAAGTTGGTGGCAGGAGGAAAGGGGAGGAATGTAAATGTAACGTTGAATTAAAAAAATTGGGCCCCCTACGTCAAAAGATGATTCCCGCAAACTGCATATTTCTATCTATTGCGGTTTTTACATAAATAAAGATGCAAGTTTTTTAAAAAAAACACCCTGTATATAAGTATTATTAGAAAACAATGACAATTGCAAAATGTACTAAATAACAAAGGCCTATCTTAAAATATTGGGAAAACATCTATGACCAGTAGACTAGAAACAACCTGGCCGAATCTTGATGATTTTCAGTATGTTATTGCATTTTGAATAATCAACATTTAAGTTGCCATTTTCGTTCTATAGAAAATGAAAACAACGCGCAACGTGTCGCCTACGTCAGAAGTGTATACATCACGGGGTATCAAGGCCATTCGTGTTAAAATTAGCCATAAGTTATCAAAGGTCCGGGGTGTGAGATAAATCAACTGTTTACTCATAACACTGTTCAGATAGCAATAGTTACTCAAATCTCTTGAAAGTTTTGATGTTCTCATACCGAGTGTTAAGCAACCATAACAAAATGTATGACTGACATTGAATGTTACCTTTGTTAATATTAATCGTGTAACAGCATACCATTAGTCGAGATAATACAATCCACCCAGGATAAAGTGTTGTTAATGGATATTTCAGAGTGGAAACATTATTCCCGTCAATAAATCTTCATTCAAAATCGTTAAATTTATATTTATTTTTAGATTATTTACGATAAATTGCAAGTGCCAATTACAATAGATGGGAAGAAGGATGTAAATCCCCCGTGCATTTAAAATAATCTCACCGCAGTCTAAGGAAATATCAACTTGCTGATTGGATTGTTTACTAAAATATTTCCATAAAGAAGTAATACTTATTCCCTTTTCAATAACATTAGTTTTTATGAGTACTTTTATAGGTTTTCTGCTACGGGGAAGGGAAAAGAGTTTTGATCAAATGCCTACCTTTCAGAGGGCGCATTGGTTTTTAAAACGGGAGAGGGCGCACCCGGAGGGTACTTCCGGGTCAATAAAAACAAACATTTATGAAGTAAAATTTGTATTTTAGTATACAAATTAAGTTTTATTTTTAATTTTAAACATCAAAAATATGTTTAGTGAACTCTTAATTGTACAATAATTTAATTTAGATTTTATAAATATAAAATTAAACTATTATTCTATCAAATTTTCTAACATAAAAGTATATGAAGAAATCTTTTACAAAAATATATTCAAGAAGTTAATTTAAATTTTACCACAATGTCCTATAATCTATATATTAATTTGAAACTGTTTTTCTTTGTCACAGCTATTTTGAGAGAACGGCTGGGTGTAGAAACTCGGTAGAGGTGTCTAAAGAAAGGTCTTGGTCTGTAGATGAGCCTTCAAAAGAGAAATATGGTGAATTCCCTTGGGGCTCTGCCCCCGTGGCCTTTAAATTCCCATCCCATGTTATTCTTATGGAGGAAAACGGGGTTTTTGTCACAGCTAATTTGAGAGAACGGCTGGGCGTAGAAACTTGGTAGGGGTCTCTAAACAAAGGTCTTGGTCTGTAGATGAGCCATCAAAAGAGGAAAGAGGTAAATTCCCTTGGGGCTCTGCCCCAGAAGCCTTTAAAATTGCCTCTTCAGATTTGTTTACATTACGACCATATGCATAATTGTACACTACTTTTTAATGCAACAGCTGTTAATATTTAAATTGTGATTTATGATTTATTGAATTTGTCAAAATGAAGTACAGCATTTGCAATGGATTTTTCTAATTTCAAAATTGATTTTCTTCTGCATCGTGTCATGTTTTGCAATATAATGTTATTGAGTTAACTTATATCTATTGTATGGGTTGGTTTCTGCCTTTTTTACCACTTCTTGGAGATTGTACGTAGATGATATTCTTTGGTGTAAATTCTTTGGTGTATTCGTTGGTGTAATTATTACAATGGAAAAGAGCAAGAAATCCTGGACAATTTGATATAGGCTAAAAATAAAACTGAATTAACACTGTGCTACATTTCTTGAGCAATCATTGAAATAACCGATTTGCAAACAATGGAAACATAGAAAAAGTCATAGAACACAACCAAGTAGACGAAATAGAAATAATAATGTTTTCTTTTACACTAAAAACACTAAAAAAACAAGATCAACTTTTTGAAAAAGATAAGGTATTTACAAAAGATTTTGATTATATCTAACTGTCGTGTAGATCGTGAGTATTTCCATAATCTTTGAGTCGCCTGTAATGCTTCGCAATTGCTCGAATTCGAGCAACAGGTACACTAGTGTGGTTTTAATTGATAACACTCTCAATACCTGATGTTTTAAGTAATTTAAGATAATGGGTATCTTAATACTAAATGGCTCTGTACATACGTCGTTCGTGAATCTCCCTTTCAGCATGGCTGAGTGTTGCAATTAGAAATTTAACTTCTTCTGTCATCTTGTAAAAACTATATATTTACTAAATAATGTCATGAATCGTAAAAAAATAATTATTTACAGTAATAGTTTACACGCAATAATCAACGTACACACTAAACTTAGAGGTCGCATCACGGAAGTTGTCTCCAGGCTGTACGAGAATCGGCAGAGCGCACACGGAAGTTACTTCCAGCCTCTTACAAAACTGAACAAAAGTAACAAATATAAAATAGTAGGGGTGAGTTTTGACCTTCACTCTATTCTAGGAATGAGGTGCGTGAGGTACAGTGACACTCACACGATTGTAGGACAACCTTTCCCAGGGTCTCCTGGCCAAGGGTTGGTCGTAAAATATTTTGGCTAGGGCGGCCAACCTGTCCCAGGGTGCATGAGGATTAGTGCTGGGACAGGTTGGCCGCCCTAGCCAAAATACTTAATGGCCGACCCTAGACTAGTAGAACCTGGGACAGGGGTTGAAAAATAGGTAATCATAAGATACCAGTACTTAACTGAAGCATACATAAAATTTATATTTCTAAGCTGCAACACAAGCTTCGAATGCAAGCAACAACACTTTTAAGGAATATCTTTACGTTTCCGGGATCAAACACGGAGAACACAATATGTTGCATGGACTAGAAAATTGTCAGCCTGCTCTTTGCTCTTCTTAACAATCAAGTCATTGTGAAAAACTTGGTAAAGTATATTAAATTAGTGAATATAGGTTTTTTTAATTTCCTCTTTGGTTGCATTTTCAAACACTTTCAAACACACATGATGTGAAAGTAAAGAAAATACTCGTCAATCAAACGAGAAAGGGTTAAAATATTTTTTAAATTTTAATGTTTATTATTTAAGGGCTTATTTCCTAAAAAAGCCTAAACAAATTCTCCACACTCATCTTTGCCATTACAGTACAATAGTGGGTTAAACTTGAGTGACCCGCAGTATTAGAGAATTTCTCTATAGGGAAGTAGCTATTACCGTAGGTCTCATGGTAAGACCTACCCGGGACCGATTTACTTTTTTAATTTGATTTCCCCAGAGGCCAAAAACACCATCCGTTCAAAACGATTTATATCTGCCCGTAAACGCGATAACTTGAGTAATTTCTTTCCCGATTTTGATGAAATTTGGGTTGAAATGAGTTCGCGAACCAGCATGATCGGACCATGGGAACCGGGTTTTGTGGGGTAAATATAGGTTTTTCTTATTTTTTAAACCATAAAAACTCAAAATGTGCCTCTTTCTAAACCATCTTAAATTGCTAAAAAAATCAATAATTTAGTATAAAAAGTGTTTTGTACAGTTATTGGTTACGGAAAAAATTAAACAATTGAATTTTTTAAATTCCTAACTAAAATAGATAATAGATAACTAAAATAAATCCTTTGATTTAGTTAAACGATTGGCGTTTTTGGGAATTTTTCATCTGGCGAAAAATTTAGGGTGGAATGTCTAGTTGTATGTTCAGATGGTGTTACATTTTTGTAGGTTTAAAATTTGAAGTACATTAAGAATACTTAACTTTCCATGATACCCTTTCAAAACATTTAAGACGTAAAAAACTTGTATTAGGGCTATCGTATAAAAGGGGATGATATAAATAATACGTCTTATATAAAATGTATTCACAGAAAAATAAATTGTCTCATTTCCCTTTAATACAAGATTTGTATTATTTTTATGTTAATTTAAAGTTTTAAACGTCATTAGTGCAGTCGAACGTTTTCGAAATTACAAAATAGACTTCATATTTTATTGTGGAATGAAATATCTTTAAACACTGTTTAAAGTCATTAATAGTTCACGTTTCTACTAGTATATTCAGATAATAATTGATTTGATTTATTGTTCGTTTTTTTTGCTTTTTCAAATCACATAAATAAATAGCTAACAATTCCTTGAGGGAAGTAATATTATCTTCTCGTGCATCGCAGTGCAAATGCTAGAAATATAATCCATTGCATCCACTGTCAACTATCGTCAAACTCTAATCCTGGCAGCAGAGGCGGCCAACCTGTCCCACCCCGACCCCTCATTACTGATGGGAAAGGTTGTCCATCCCTGCAAAACAGGCCAGAAATTCGCAGGTAAATTTTAACCCTGGGAAAGGTTGTCCGTTTCCCCACTCACACAGCCGACACCACTCAAAATAATATAATCGCGAAGAATAAAACATCCCTGGAGGTTACTTCCGTGATGCGTCCTCTGGAAGGTTAATAGTATAGTATAGGATGAAATAATTTATTTTGCTTAATTTGATCATAATATATCCACTAACAAGCAAACAACAACAGTTTTCCTTTTTTCGTAAGAATTAAATTTGGAATTTAAAATGCACGGTTTCTTGGAATTTTCTCCGTACGGTACCTTTAATAATAATAATGCTGCAACATACAAAATTGTTTTCCTACAGTTACTTGACATAGCGGGCTTTCTTGTACTGATTATAGCACGCAAAGTAGCTAATTGCGGTATTTAATTATCTTTGCCGCACTCCAGTATTCCAACAAAACAGTGTGCTTTTATTAGGCACGCAATACGTCTACGATTGAAAAAAGTAACACTTTAATAGTATATTTCGTACCTAGGGCCGAAAATGAGGTTTTGCCGGCTCGAGATAGTTTTTAAGTTCGAGACGAAGTCGAGAACTTAAATCGATCGAGAGCTGCAAAACCATTTCTGCCCGTGGTACGAACGCTATTTTTCACCACACTATACCCTATTACCACTATTCACCACTATAATAATGCACACTGATAGTCAACACAACTACAACATTAAGGTTATGTAAAGAAATATTTTGAGGAATCAGCAAAAATAAAAATAAATAGTTGCTAGGCAACGGCGACAATAACACAATTATTCTATTGCAATGCTATGGATTTTGATAGTGTATTTAAAATGCATTCATGTTTTAAGTAAGTAAGCGAACAGCTGATTTTGCGGCCCCGGCCTGTAAAAACCTGCTCGGTCCCCAAATTTCAATGACAGCTGGCATGGCCAGCAAAACGTGACTTTCAGCCACCAATTAACGTATGTAATACAGCCAAAAACATCATAGTGTGGTGAAATAGTATATTTCGTACCAAGGGCCGAAAATGAGGTTTTGCCGGCTCGAGATAGTTTTTAAGTTCGAGACGAAGTCGAGAACTTAAACGATCGAGAGCTGCAAAACCATTTCGGTCCGTGATACGAACGCTATTTTTCACCACACTATACCCTATTACCACTATTCACCACTATAATAATGCACACTGATCGTCAACACAACTACAACTTTAGAAATAATTTGAGGAATCAGCAAAAATATAAAGAAATAGTTGCTAGGCAACGGTGACAATAACACAATTCTATATTGCAATGGTATGGATTTTGATTGTGTATTTAAAACGCATTCATGTTCTAAGTAAGTAAGCGGACAGCTGATTTTGCGGCCCCGGCCTGTAAAAACCTGCTCGGTCCCCAAATTGGCGACAGCTGGCATGGCCAGCAAAACGTAACTTTCAGCCACCAATTAACGTATGTAATACAGCCAAAAACATCATAGTGTGGTGAAAAAATATATACTACGACTACGACCAGCTGGTGCAGTGTTTCCCATTCCGTTCAACGCTTGGATTTAACCTAACCTGAACGTGTTGTTTAGGGTTTGGAAGACTAGTTATTTATATGCTTAAATTAACTGTAGGAAAACATAATCTGTAACGCGAGTGAAAAAATTCGAGATACTTTCCACACTCGTGCGTACAAACATGTCTCTCATGTGCCACCAAGTGCCACTTCAGTTCGCGCACTAGCTACACAAATAACTATTGTTTATCCACCCACCTCGATCTATCTCTACCCGATGGTTGTAATGAAAATTGGGAATTTCCAGGTTTTAAAGGTAAACATTTGAAAAAACAGATTTTTTCTTGTTTACGTATGAGATTGATAAAAAGATAGATATAAATACATACACATGTGTACAAATTTAAACGAATAGTATTTTTGGCCTGTGAGAACATCAGAATGAAAACAAAAGACAAATCGGTCCCGGGTATTAGCGCCCCTCTACCTGTGTAGCAGGAGAAACGGACAGTGGAGCACACGTGATAAAAATGTCAACAGTCCAGTGTCAACACCTCGGTCAAAGAATCCATCGAGGTAGGGCCAAGGAGCGCAGAGGTAACTCTATCCGATTCCGTCTCCCGAGCGCCGCGTCTCCCCAGCGCCGAGCAGGCTATCTGGCATAATCTGACAGTTTTGACAGCCGAATTGGAATTCACAAAAGCAACAAACTGCTGTAAAGGCGTGTGCCCAGTTGAGCATTGTAGACAATCAGCACTGGAATGACGATAATTTTACATACATTTCATTGCAGACATGATATGTTTCGAATTCTAAATGAACATTTAATGAATATTTTTTAATTCAGCTTACCGACTCTCGTACTTTAGAGCTAACCTAACTTAACCTAACCTTTACTGCTACACAGATTAAATTCATTGATACCATTTTAAAATAGAAGGTATTAACCCACGCCACCTCTGCATCACTGAGCAGACACCCTTTGGTAATTTATGGCCTCGGCGCTGGGGAGACGCAACGAAGCTACACTATAGAATAAGGAACCATTGGCTAAGTGGTGGCTACACTAAGTTCCTCGAAATATAGGCTACTCCTTGATGAGGGGTTGACTTGGAACGATCATGTTGATAGTGTATGCTCAAAAGACTCATCGGGCACATTCGCCTTAAATAGACTCGCAAAATACTGCCCTCGCGAAACCCTTCTCATGGTCAATTTTTTACTTTTTATCCTCACCATCATTGTGTTGTGGGATGGTTGTGCAGATTATCTCTAGCCCTTGCTTTTTAATCTCAAAGAGTGGGCAGTAAGAACCATTGCAAATATAAAAAGAAAACAATCTTGCAGGGGGCATTCGCATCATTTGGCCTGTTGAGTCCAAGAGCGGTCCCAGGGGGGGGGGGTCGCACAATTTTTATTTCAGGATGCTAGCGTTCGACGTTTGGCCACATTCTTCTTCTTATTTAATTTTTCAGCATTTAATGGTATCATTCATTTTAACCTAGATGATTGAAAACTTGAATTGGGTGTTGGATGAAAAAAATAAGTTGTGTCAATAGTCAAAGCTTGAAAGTTAGTTGAATAACAATTTATCTGAGTTCAGCGTGATAGGAATTTGTAATTACAGTAATGTAATTTAATGATTACCGTAGCAAATTTTAAAGCTTTCAATATTACATAGTAATAGTATTTATATTTAGATCACCTAATACTATATTTAAGAATACCACAACCCAATTGGTATGTTGCTAGCCACGAAACAACAACAAAATGGTAGTGTCTCATTAGATGCGGAAGGGATGGATTTAATTCCCGACACAACCACAAAAACGTTGCACAAAAGCTTTATCCTCGCGTTGAGCCCTTGTAAAATGCCACTGGCATAGAAAAAAATGAGAACACTGAGAACCAATTCTTTAGGCGGTAGCAGTGACGGCAACGGGCAACTAGTTGGGTAGTGTACTTTGTATAGGATAACTGTTGCTTACTGGGCAGGTATAATGTAGTAGTGTTGGGTGCAAGTTCTTAAACACTTCTTAACTGAAATAAGTTCTCTGGTTTGACATCTTGGTCTGATTTTGGACATTTCCTGTTTAGCTGGCACATCGGCGCCAGTTAAAAGGGTATTTTCGTAAATCAATAATGCTTGAATGTGTTGTAATGTTGCCGTATTCCTTCATTATTAAAACCACAAGTCTCAATAATGCAAAAACATGACATTATACAAGTTTATTTTTAAACATTTCTTTGACCTTTAAATAAACTGACCTTTAAATAAACTGGGAAGCTTGAACACATTAAACTAGGTCCTCAAAATAGCTTAAAAGCCACACATTTTAGCACGTTATTTTCTAATTTTCCCGGACCCCCTCCTTTGCTGGGTGGTTTTCCATACCCCCAAGACCCTCGGTGACCCCCCCCCCCAAAGTATATGTCTAGGACCGCCCTTGGTTGAGTCTGCCCAGTGTCTACGTTTGGAGACAGTGGTTCATTGTCTTTCTAAATGTAGCTTAACACGGGGTTCAGACATACACACAAATACGAGAGGAAGGGAGAACTTCCGTCTGGGCACAGAAAACGTGTGGTCTGGGTCAGCACAGAAGGTTACCTCCCGCTATCTCCGCGTACCGCCATCTCCGTGTCCCGCCACCTCCGAATTTCAGAGTGACCCTTTATAATCCTCGGTCACTACTTGCGTTAAGACTTTCCGCACAACAACAAATTTGAAACACAATTTCGTCGACACTAGCCACCAGTGTCGCATTACATGAACTATAATTTTTCAAGGGGGGGAGGGGAGGTAATAAGGAGGCGGGGCTTCGCAGCCGTGGATGCAATGACAGCTACCAACGCAGGCAGTGACAGGGGATTATAAGGGTCACTCAAAAATTCGGAGGTGGCGGGTCAGATTTGGGCTCGGAGATGGCGGTACGCGGAGATAGCGGGAGTACAGGGCACAGAACGGCGGTATTTTAACGCTTACTCTCCCAAGCTGGCAAGTTGAATGCTCTCCCCAAACAGTTTGCTCAACTGGCTCAGAGTTGAACAAGATCCACGAACATTTAAAACCAAACTAAAGCACGTGTTGTCCTCACAGGCATTTTACTCGGTGGAGGAGTTTTTGGCTCACCGCTGATAGACCTCCAATACCTCGTCACCAGATTTGGTTCTGACTTGAGCCGTTTAGAATTTTGCAGCCAACATTTGTAAAACTAATGAATTAATGAGAGTGTGCCTGTAATAAATGTATGTTTGAATGAGTATTGTGTATGAATTATTTTAAATTATATTTATTATACTTGCTATACAATGTAATAACATTGTCCTACAGAAATAAAGGCACAATTATTATTATTATTATTACTATCGTTAACTGCTCACTAACGATTATGTAACGAAAACTAAGTCATAACAATAACAATAAAATATACAAAATGCGATTTGTTTTAACTCAAAGCAATCACAATGGTTCGTCATGGGTCTTTGTTTTACAAAGGAATAATACACGATGGAATGCGAGACCATTCCACCATGCCTACACCTACATTATAATAGGCTACTGTAGGCCTACCAATTAATTGCTGACAGCGGCGATCCAACAGATTAAGGCAAGCTTCCTAACAACTGAGTCAGCATCTACAATCAACAATAGAAGATTTCTCTATAGTGAATGTGTATCTATAAATGTATAGACAGTTTTTAAGTAGGCTACTCTAGTAGTTTCTGGGAAACATATATGTTTTCAAGCGTATTTTAACGAATATGGTTGGCCGCTAATGTAGTCCCAGGTCCCAGCCACCTCGTTGTTGATGACCTGTTACTGAACGCACGGAGATGCATCAAAGCTGGAGTTTCTCATGTAAGCAAATTACGTAAGGAGAGGCCGTGCGAGGTGTCTCTGTTATGTGATATCCATCTACCCGCCCTGTGCCAGCTAAACTTTTTGTAGGTTTATAAAACGCTAGTACTGTAGAATAATTTTGTCTTGTGTGACAATACGGGGGGTTTAAGCCAGACAAATATAAATGCTAATTTACATTTACATCTTACTAATATTATAAATGTGAAAGTTTGTCCCCATGTTAACCTTATGAGTATTCATATTTAAAGGAAACTAGCTGTACCCGCGGGCTTTGCCCCGCTTAACTTCGTAAGTATTCGCATGGCTCAATCACGTCCTGGTTGAAGTTCGTTCGCTGCGCTCACTTGTTTTCAGGTTAGCTCGTTCGCTACGCTTACTCGCCTCCAGGTTGATGTTCGTTCGCTACGCTCACTCACCTTTTGGTTGCAAATTAGCTGTTGTCATACATTTAAAAAAGTCATCCCTTTTATTGTTTATAATACAGTACTTAGATAACGGTTTTTATGTTTTAATATTTAACATTGGAGAATTTAAACGTTGTTAAGTGCACAGGTGTGCTGCGATTGGGGTTTAATACATTTGGACTTATTCAAAAGTAAAATAGTTTTCTGTGCTGCAATCTGTAGAAACACTGTGGCACTATTTCAAATCATGACTAATAAATGCTAATACAGAATGTTGTAATTATTCAAACGTACAAAACATTGGTGAAAGTAAACATCTGCTTTTAAATTGTATTTATTTGTAAACATTCTAGATCAAAAAGTCTGACATTGGCCCACTTAAAACCCTCTGGGGCAGAGCCCTTTTGACGGATCTGCACCAAACTTTACTCGAACCATCCTTGAAAGATGCTTAACAATCCCTGAAAGTTTCATTACAATCTGTCGAGCGGTTTTGGAGTCCATAACGTATATACATATATACACACATACATACATAGTTCCTCTTTTATAGATATAGATTAAAGAATTTAGTCAGCTGTTTCGACTAAAAAAGTTGGTTCTGTGATATTCAAAAGCATTAAAGTTATAAGATTTACCAACAGTGTGCAGCACTATATTTTTTTGCATTTATGTATTGAGAACTGTTAGAGTAGGATTGTTTACAGTTATGTTTATGTTTTTAATGTCATGAATAATTTGTGATTTTTTGAGAATTTTTAATATTTTTTTTATTACTTTTTAGGTGAAGTGGTAGAACATTATGGCTATAGTAGATGTGTAATACCATAGTATACCGTCAATTTAAATAAACATATTTTATTAAACTTTCTCCTCCCATTACAAACGCATATAACTGCAATAAGCATTTTAAACTTATATGCCAACCCCGTACGAAGGACGGGTACTCTGCTAGTTATAACATAAATTATACATTATTATACGTATAATTTATATGTATAATTATATGTACATATTAATATATGTACTATGTATATATAATACTAGAGCTGTGTGCCCGTTCTACGCACGGGGATCGTATGGTAGTCAGTTGAATGTGACAAAAATCACACAATGTTAGGTTTTTGGACATTTGTAATTTCATTTCTTAAGTAGGTAGGCCATGTATTCTATGGAAAAGTGCCGGTTTCAAGGATCGAAAAAGTTGTAATGAATAAATAGGTAACGTACGTACCCAAGAGAAGGGCTATGGACCTATTGGCTGTATGGTCCAGCGATTGCATCACACGGTGAGTGGAAACAGAAGGTGACACATTGGAAAAGCGAGTTTAGCATCAACCGTAAACCTCTGTTACAATCACCCACTGTAGTTGTGATTTTTTAAGTTTACACTTTACACAATCGCCATTGAAGCGCCGTCAATGAGTGGAAACATTGTTTGCAAGCTATTGGCGACGATCAACACTGATACAACACGCGCCCTATACAACACTGATTCAAGGTCTTTTTTCTTGTTATCAAATCTCAAGAACAATTTTATTCACAAAGGATTTCTGGTTCCTGACCTGGATGATGCCTAGCTATTTAATTTCATTTACGGTTACACTATAATATTGCACTTGCGATTAATTAAATCCGTTATGTAAGAAAAACGTTTTTAATCTCACTTGGTTGGGATTTGCTTTCAAAACGTGATCGGACATCGTTGTGGTATTTGTAAACAGCATTTGTAAACATATCAGTGACAGCTAGAAAAAATAATTGTAATATTTCATTTAATTTAATTCATTATTTAGTATTAAGTTTCTTAAAATGTTAACTTCTGTTCATACACCTTTGTTAATAATAATAATTGTTATAAATCACTCCTCAGAAAGGCTGGTCTAGTAAATATTCATTTTCCTAATTAATATAATTTCATTAATCTGTTCAATTAACCATTAATAATACTCATTCCATAGCCTATATATATATTTATTTTAAAAAGCCCACAACCTAATTATTTATTAAATATGTAAGAGAATTGCAATACATCAAATTTTTTTATAATATCATTTCAAAATTTGTACTTAAGGAATCAAAATTCAAGAAGCAGTGAAACTGATCCATGTGTTCAACAATGAATTATGTGAACATTGAGATTGGGACGAGAAGGAAATAGTGGAAGTTGAAACTGTTAGTTAAAAGAAGGATTCCAGATTTTATCTAAATTAAATTAATTAATATCATCAAGAAAACCAGTTTATATCAAGTTATATCACAGTAAACCTCAAGAGGACTCAACTTTATCATTGTTATCTTCAAAATTAAGTATAAACTTTTCTTTTAAACTCTTTTAAATTCAGTGCTAATTAGACTTACCTTTTGGACAACATCAAAATTAGATTTTTTCATTGTTGGGATTTTGTAAGTTTAACACCTTAATTAGGACACTATTTAATTTATTAATTCTTAGCATTCAAGCCAGCACGACACCCTACCCTGAGATATATCACATCTAAATTATTTGAACCTTTATTATTCAAACTTATCTTTTATTTCATTTTAATTTCAACCCCACACACCGTGTCAGTCCTTTCATTGTAACGTTAAGCCTTTTAAATCTCATTGCATGTTTGTTAATTTGTTTAAATAAAACACCTTTTGTAATTCATATATCTTTGTTAACTTATTAACTTTCAACATTTATAGTTTAGGCCTAGCCTAAATGAATATTGTGAGGTGAGTTGACATAATCTTGATCTGAACAGCTATTCGTTATTTTATAGATGATTATGTGATAAAAATTGAACGAAAATTTGACAAACATCGCACAAAACTGCATTTTTGAACGTCCGTAATTTTATTTACAAAATAGTGAGGCCATATTTTAATGGCTAAAGACACTCTCGCCACTCCAGTGAATACATTATTAAAGGGCCATTCCTTATCAAATCAACAAGGGTCACAACCCGACAATCTCAGATTTTTATAAAATTTTCCACGTTTGTTACCCTGACAAATACAAACACAGAAATTTTTTGTTTATTTTTATCTCTTCCCGTTTATTTATAATTAATTTTTAAAAACTTCCAAAATCTGCGTTTTTTTACTTGCGGGGAGATTTTGAAAAATGTACGGATTGAGTTCTGTTCATACTAGGGAAGGCAGAAAGGTATAATTTTATTCCTGATGTTCGGGGCTTTGATTTGATATGCAACATGACTATATTCTAAAAGATTCCATTTTCCAAGAAAGTTTTGAAAAATGTTACGTAACGTACATTTTAAATTTAAAAAAAAAATGGTATTTTTAAAATTCTGAAAAAAAAAATGTTGGATGACAAAAGATCCAACTAATGATTATTCAAAAAACCTTAACCAAGCTATAACAAAATGTAAAACTATTGCAAAACAAATTAAAACTCGCATAAAAATGAACAATCCAAAATCGCCTACACTCCAAGGTCTACCGAAGCCCACAAAACAAACATTCCTATAAGACCAGTTGTCGACTTCAGAAAGGCACCAACATGCAATGTAAGTAAATTTCTCAATGATAAAATAAAAAATAACATAAATTTAAAACATAACTATGGAATCAAAAACTCATATGAATTGGTAAACAACATAAAAAACATACAAATTCCACAAAATTCAATATTTATTTCCTTCGATATTGTAAACATGTATTCAAATATCCCCATCAAAGAAACAATTAATATCATACAAGAAGAGTTACTAAGAAACAAACCTCAAAAACAAAATGAAATAAAAGACATCATCAATCTCACAAAAGTTACTTTGGAACAAAATTATTTTGAATACAATAACAAATATTACAAACAAAATGATGGTCTTGCAATGGGTATATATAATATTGTATTGACATCCATTTATGAGCTATGTTTCAAATTTCAAGTCTCTAGCTCATCGGGAAGTATCAAAACTTTCAAGAAAGCGAGTTAATAAAAACAAGCCCATGGGGCATAGCCCTAGGAAAATATGAAAATTAAATTATATAATATTGCATTGTCTTCCATTTGTGAGCTATGTTTCAAGTTTCAAGTCTCTAGCTCGTCGGGAAGTTAGTATAAAATTGATTTCAAAATTTGTACCGGACAAGAAAGCGAGCTAATAAAAACGTTTTAAAATACATGATATGAGAGTATTGAGAGATTTATACTTATACGCTACGGAATTGTTATTATTTTTTAGCAATCAAATGTCTATGGTCTGTAATCAAAATGTTTTCGTAAATTATAAAATGTCTGTTTACGATATTGTTTTATAGTATAATAAAAATAGATTTTGACCCCAAAATAATTAGCACAACCAAAGGAATTTGGTACACATGTTGGGTGTACCTTCCTTTTTAACATACTAAAAGTCCCCTAATATTGAAGCTGTGCTACGGCCGCCATATTGGAAAATCGCGGCATATTTCTGTATTTTTGGCTATAGTGACTTTATTATTAGAAATACAGGAAAAAGCCAAATATACAAAATGTAGTCCATCCACAGCTAACCTGCAGACTCAGCAAATTTGCATTTGATTGGATGTTTAATTAAATGTAGCCTATATAAATAAAATTAGGTTTAACAGGTTTGCTGCTACACGGACGGTAATATAGTGTGTTTTTTAGTAGAATATCAATAACTTAGAATAAAATAAACTAATTTTCCAAGTTTGATCATAATAAATCTATAAACCAGCAAACTACAACAGTTAACTCTTTCATAAGAATAGCATGGGAATTTTAAATTTACAATTTACATATTTAAATATACACATTTTGGTTGTGTTTTCTAAAAAGATGGCGATTATTTGTCACGATTCGAATATTAACCGAAGGGTTTTTAAAAGGAGATGGAGCAAATTGTAGTGCCATCAAAATATTAATTTATTAAATGGGTAAAAAATGAGGTTAAAATATTGCGTACTTTACAAAATACGGTTGATTACCTCACTGCATACAATATTTCCGGTACTTGGTACGAGTTAAAATTACTTAAATAACTTGCTTTATCTCTTTTTGAGTGACAAATAATCGCCATATTTTTAGTAGGCCTAAACACAATCAAAATTTCTTAGATTACCTACATTTGTTTAATTAAATTTGTAAATTGTAAATTTAAAACTACCATGCTATTCTTAGGAGTTAGTTAACTGTTCCACATCGAATTGTGGATGCGATACTCCCCAGTGTGGATTAACGTCCGCACGGGTGAGTACTACGACTATCCGCAGTACTATCCTGATAATTAGACCAATTCGTAATTACCAAGGCAAAAATGTGGTTCGGATTCCACTATAAACTGTAGGTCCCTTAGTTGCCATTAGCTGTATGGGCTATTAATTAACAGCTGTGTCTAAGGAATGTCGGCCTTAGTCACTAACAAGACTACAAGATCGCGCCACTCATCATACACTCATCTCCATTCATACTTGGCTTAAAATACCTACTTTGTATGGTCGCCATTTCATAGAACAGTATTAACAGTATTCACCTAATTTTATTTATATACATTTAATTAAACATCCAATCAAATGGAAATTTGCTGAGTCTGCAGGTTAGCTGTGGCGGAGTTGTTTTACTCATAAAATAAAGTTAAATTTTAAGATTTTATAGTATCATACTATTTAACTAAATGGAATGAATTATCATAAACCTTGAAGGTAATCGTCGATTTCCATGGGTTTCACCTATTTTTGATAGATAGAAAAACTAAATATACTTAATCACAAATAACTCAAAACCCGACTTTTAGTATGTTAAAAAGGAAGGTACAACCCTTCCTAAATATTACAATCATTCCCCGATTGATCAATGATTACACATTGCTTTGTTATTCTTAATTCTAGACTTAAACTGCAATAGAACCACCTATCCAACCCGAAGGACAATTAACTATCATAATTAACTAACCAACATCATTACGGCCAAAACTTATGCTAGACGACATACAACATGTAGGAGTAATTTTGTTTTTAAGTTAATTCTGTTCTATCAAACAGTTTATGACATACTTTCAAATACTCTACCTACAGTACTATCCACAACTACATAAGTAAAACAAAAGATGATCAAAAATGAGTGACTTACTCACCAAAGTTGCACGATGTTTCTACTTACATCTGAAACAAAACAATAAATTTCATGAATCTTTTCACACAATATGATAGTTATTTCTTTATCTTATAAGCAGAGTTAACAGTTTTCGAAAGATTATTGAACTACAGTGAGACCTCAAAAAAATGCGACCTGGGGAGCCTAGGGATAACCAAACGGGAAGCGGATTGAGTGCCGTCCTATTTTTTGCCGTGTGCTCAAAACTGTCAAAACAGTCAGGTAAGCCAGAGTGAATTTTGACTCACCCGAGCGTAGGAGTAATTCAGGGGAGGGGTATTAGTGGAAGGGGGTGTATTGGGTAGGATGTTACGGAGACCGGGTACAGTTTCTTAACTGGGCTACCCTGATATCGATTGAAAATATATATTCGATTAGTAAATCTTCATTCGATTTGTTCACAGTCTGTCTCGGAATGTAGTCTACTTATAGCCTTATAGGCTACTTAAGTTCAAATGTTTTCCATTCTACTGGGTGGCCCATAAGTCAGTTGACGCTTGCAATTTTTTTTTAATTTTAGCAGTTGGTACCATACACAGCTGTAATACCACAGCTGTTGGGAGTTGTGTTTAGTAATTGTTGTTGTTTAGTTTGAGGTTATGTTTGATAGTTATTCATGATAGTGTGTTCATTGTTATTCGATAAACAATGAATAGAAAGTTAACAACAGAACAGCGTGTATTTGTTTTGCAAACATGGTGGAAACATGGCCATAGTTATAGTGATGTGTGCAATTTGTTTGTAGAACGTTTTCCGAATGTTCAACCTCCATCTCGACAGTAAATGTTGTTTTTGAGTTATGAATTAATAATAGACATGTATTCCATTTTGTTGTGTATCATTTCATTAAATGCAAATTTGTCAACTGACTTATGGGCCACCCAGTATTTTATGGAATTATTAGTTTATCTCTTTGAGTTAGTTGCTGCGGAAATTATTTCGGGCACTTATTTTTACGCATTTTATTTAGCCTATTAACTTATGTAAAAACTTAAGCAACGGAAAATATTTTTCGTCATACTGCAGCAAAAACAGTAGTTTTTCTTACATTCGTGGTGGATCTAAAGTAGCATTTTTACCCCCTAGGGAAAAAAATCAGCTGTTGTAAACAGTTGTAAATTTTGATTTTAGCAATAGCATGGACCGAAATTATTCATTGGTAGATTTATTGGGCAAGGCTTTAGCTTATTTTTGCATACTTGCATACAATAGCTTGACATCAATTGTATGATTGTACAGTAACACAATCGTCTCAATAGGCGAAATTGTCGAATCACTAAACAGCTGCTTATTTATATTATAAGAATCGAAAACAAGGTGGAATTCGTTTTGAGGGGTAATATTTGCATGAAAAACATTTTCATTTTATAGTTTGTTAATTAATAGTGAAATATGATGCAAATTATGGCTCATCATATGGGCAAAAAGTGTCTTTTCAACTCTCGCTCATTTTCGGACCTTGCTCTTTGCCCCGATTGTAAAACTTGAGCTCGGGTCGAAAAGAGTCACTTTACGCTCTAGTAATGAACCTGTATTGAGACCTATAATTTGCATGCGTGTGGTATAATCACACAGTGCGAGTTTTAGCTTGTTTATCTGAACTATTTGTATACATATGCACTTCTCACATTGCATTCACGCTCGCGCGAGTTCAAGAGTTTTAAACAAGCTAAAACTCGGCCAGGTCCACTCTCGCCGAGACGAGACGGAGCAGGCGAGGGCAAACTATTCGGAATTCCTTCCCCGCCCACCGGGAGAAATATCGTACCTGCTCCAGGTAGAAAGTTGGTGAATTTGGACATTAGAAACGACCCCAAAAATGTTGGTGAATTTGGACGTATCCGCAATGTGATCGCCCCCTTGTGTCTCAACAATGAGGCGGCCGCCACCAGGCGGAGGCGGGCATGCAGTGACGTCATCACTCGCGTCTTGGGCATATACAGGGTGAATCACGTACGGTTCAGAGCAACATTTATTATTCATTCATTTATTTATCAGAGCCACAATGAAAATATATTCCCACTAGACACACCCCAAGGAATAACTTTAAAATATTTAAATGGTTTTTAAGTACAGGATTACCCAAACCAGAGGTTCACTACTTTTATGTTTGAAGTAAATACATAAATTGATCGGTAAATTAGTTTAATAAAATAGAACTGAACTTATTCATGAGTCAAAAACTAGAAACAAAAACAATAACAAAAACAAGTTAAAAGTCAGCTGCAGTTTAAACAATGTTAAAACATATCAGTTCTTCCCACCAAGTTTAGGCTTCTTCAATTAACCTCCTCTGTGGCCTGAAGGTCCTTGTTGATCTTCACAGCTGAGGAGGTACATTCGGGTGTGGTAAAGCTTCTGCAGGGGATGTTCTAGGTCGTAGCTGAGGAGTGAAATTCGGATGTTGTGAAGCTACTGTAGGAAATGTTGTAGGGCTAGGGAATACAGCTGGTGATCCATGGTTTTCTGAATTCCGAACATGTACTTCTGCATTTCGTACTTGGAAATCTGAAGAAGACAGTAGCAGTGGTAATTGTTTAATGCAGGGGTCGTATTCCTCTTCCGATTCATTGTCTTGGTAAAATTTCCGCATTTGACTTGTATGTCTTTTAGTGTGTCCATTATAATCAATCAACCATGTGTTCCTACCTAACTGTCTAAGTATGGGGCCTAATAAGTGTCCAGATGAGAACTTGAAGCCTTATTTTTCTAAGAAAGATGCACTGACTCTACATAATAACTGTCTTCTGTGGGGAATAAGAACTGTTATTCCATCTAAATACCGAACTTACATCATGAACTACTTGCATGAATCTCACAATGGCATGGTCAGAATGAAGTCTGAGGCTCGGGGTCATGTGTGGTGGCCAGGTATGGATGCTCTAATTGAACAGACTTGTCACCGTTGCCGTGAATGTAACTTGTTGCAAAAGATTTACCAAGTAAAAAACATCTATTCAACTGGCCTAAAGAAAGCGAACCTTGGAGTCGAATCCATTTAGATTTTGCTGGACCATTTTACGGACAAATGTTTCTCTTAGTAATTGACGCTTTCTCGAAATGGCCAGAAATAGTACCTATGTCCTCTATTACCACAGAAAAGACAGTAGAAGCGCTCAAGAGTTTGTTGTGTAAATATGGAATACCTAGAACAATCGTCTCAGACAACGGAACTTTTACGGAACATTTACTTCGCAAGGTTTTAAAGATTTCTGCTTGCGTAATAATATCAAACATATTACGACTCCAGTAGCTCACCCAAGTTCAAATGGACAAGTGGAGAAAAATGTAGATACCTTTAAAATAGCTATGAACAAATTACAGTACAATAAAGAGCCTAGCTTGTTCACAGACAACTTGAGGACATATTTATTTCGCTATCGAGCTACACCTCACACTGCAACTGGACAAACACCTGCATTTTTGTTCTTGGGTCGTAATCTGCGAACTAAATTAGATTTTATCAAACCTCCACAAGAGATAAACTCAAGAGATGAACCTTCTGAAGTGCTGCGATATACTTTATACTTTCTTATGAAATGGCGACCATACTATGTAGGTATTTTAAGCCAAGTATAAGTTTAAGTGGAGATGAGTGTAGGATGAGTGGCGCGATCTTGTGGTCTTGTTAGTGACTATAAGAAAACCAGAGGCTTTTCTATTGGGAGTAAAGTGTACATTCGTACTTCTGTTGAAGGGAAAGTAAAATGGAAAATAGGAACCATACCGTACTTAGACAGTTAGGTAGGAACACATGGTTGATTGACCAATTTTTTTGTTTTGAAAATCTGTTCTCCTTTTAATTTTGCAAACTTTTGCTAAGTGACCTTTTGTATCACAATTATTACATATTGCATTTCTAAATCTACATTGGTTCCTAAAATGGTTACCACCACAAGAATAGCATAAATAGTTTGAATTTGTATTTAGAACCTCTCCATTGCTCTCATTATCGGAAAATGAAATCAGATTTTTCTTTGCTGAAGTGGTAAAAACTGAACTTAATGTTCTAGCAAATTCAAGTACAGTATTGAAATCTGTGTAATCTTTCTGAAGTAAATTAGCTCTAATAGAATCCTCATTAATACCCATTATGAAGGATGTAATGAGAGCATCTTGATAAGTCACCAGGGAAATCACAACTGCTGGCTAATTCTTTTAAGTTACTTGCAAAGGTGGACAAAGATTTAACACCTTGCTTCAGTGAAAAGAATTTGACTCTTTCGGCAACTTTAAACTTTACTGGTTTGAAATGTTTTACCAGAAGTTCATAAAGTTGTTCATAAGTGAATTCACTAATTTCTTTTGGCTTGCAAATAGTTACCAATGTTTTAAGAACTGTACTATCCAGGCAGTCAATGAATAAACATCTTTTAATATCATCATTTGTAATATTGCCCAAACATAAATTTGCCTTGAATTAAATATTCCAAACATCAATGTCGCATGAATTAGGGTTAAATTTTTCACATCTAGGTTGACTTACCAACATAGGATTATTAAGAGTTGCTGGTAATGTATCTTCAGACATTATAATGAATTACTGTGGAATTGAATAAACATCTTGCACTCTAAGTTTTCCATAAAATCATCCTCGTCACCAGTTTTATGTTTGAAGTAAATACATAAATTGATAGGTAAATTAGTTTAATAAAATAGAACTAAACTTATTCATGAGTCAAAAACTAGAAACAAAAACAATAACAAAAACAAGTTAAAAGTCAGCTGCAATTTAAACAATGTTAAAACATATCAACTACTTCAAATTTTACAATTGTCAAATACAAACACATGTCATCATACCATAATTTTAAAGCTCTTGTTAACAAAAGTTTTCGTGGAATCAGAATTTAACAATTTTAATTCGTTAAAATGGCGGTTCTTTGTGTCTGAATTTATAATTATAATAATGATAACTAGAGGTGATCCAGTGGTCGAAAACTCGACCAAAATATGTAATGTACAGAATTCTATATTTTCACCCCACTCTGTAAATAAAACATGTGATTGGAATTTCATCCAATTGTTTGGATTTTCTGTTTATGTTTCGTTGTTATTTCGTCACCAGCATGGCAGCCCCAAGCCTATTTCTATTTTTAATTTATAAAGGAATTCTGCACATCTACAGGAAAATATATTTCTAACGGTATGCGTAGATTTTCCCTGCGATGCACATGAGCCGAGAAAAAAGGTTTTCAAGAAACATGCTTGCCTAAATATAGATGGATATAGATGTAGGAAACTAAGTACTATTTTGAACCCCTCATATGTTTCTTAAAAATGCAGATACCTCTATTCTTTCTAATTGAAATTCTGCAATTCTTAAGAGCTAAGCTTTAATTTGTTATACAATACTATTGCATTGGCGTAGATCTTACTTTTCCATAGGGTCTGGGAGTACGGAAAAAATCCAAGAAAAGAGAGGGGTCTGTGCGGCCTCCATGGAGGATAGTTATAATTTACATTTACGCATTTATTACCGTACCCTTACACTTCGGTCACATGATTTAAAAATTATTAAATTTTATGTTTTTCTGCACAATCTAAATCAATTTGGTTAGGGTCTTGGAGGGGAGGGGGGATCCGAGCCCCCTAAGCCTAGACCATATCGCTGGACGCCCATGGAAAGTACATCAGATTCTGTACTGTACCTGTCTGTCCTGTCCTTGCTGAATGCGGGGCGGGGTACAGAGTAAAGAGAGAAAGAGGGGAGACAGGAGGAGAGGGAGGGAGAGAGAGAGAGAGAGAGAGAGAGAGAGAGAGAGAGAGAGAGAGAGAGAGTGTGAGGGGGGGGAGAGAGAGAGAGAGAGGGGAGGGAGAAAGAGAGCGACGATGATGCAACTGATGGCCTTGAGCGATCCAGTCATGCGTACTAACTCAGTGTCAAGTTCAGGGATAAGCGCTGTTGCCAATTCGTGCAAACAACCAAAATATGCGCACCAACCACACGGTGTACAAATTTCAATTAATTCACAGTAAAAATGTGCAGGAAAGAGTGGCCAGTACCTAGAGACTCAGATTGAGACCTATGCATACCGCGTTTCAATGATCCTTCAAGTTGGCTATAGACAATTAGAGGTACAAAAATATTAGTTTCAAAAGCTGAATTCATCACCATACTATACCGGTTCTGAGTAACCCTAAATTTGGAACTCGTAAAGAAACATTAAAATGCACGTTTAATTGACGACATCAATCATATGGTCTTTACTACAATCTGCAAAGTAACACACACTGATGGTGTCATCAGAAAATCAGAATTCATCACTCATTTCATCCATTCATCACGCCTACGTCATTTTAACGTCACAGGTCTGGAGGTTATTATTTATTTCAATCAACTCACATTTCACGGTTTACAGTTGTCAATAATCAAAATACCAATAAACCTGACACCGATATTTTACCCCCGGAAATCTACCCCCAGTGGTTGAATCAGAAATGTCTGACCCCGGAATTCTATTCCCAGAAATCTACCCCCTGTGGCAAAATTACGCTTCAATACACATACAAATGTGTTCTATTTTATATAACCTAACATGGGGTTAGGTAGAATTCCGGGGTCGGACATTTCTGATTTGACCACTGGGGGTAGATTTCCGGAAGTAAAATTCCGTGGTATGGCAAATCACTTTATAAGCCAACAATTATATGTTAATTATTTAATAATATATTGGGGGCAAATTTCCAGTCGCGGGCTGTTTCTTAAACAATCAACCAATCAATTATATAATATGGGGACGCCACTAGGTGCGTATCCCAAATATGAGTGAAGGCTGAGGTCCAAATAGTCCGTGAGGTTGGCGAAGGACTCTGAGGGATTAACGTCCCTTCCACCAACGCACGCGCGCTCGCAAGCAGGGCCCATGGCCCTACCTACCCCACGGCGAGTGACCCATGTGTGTGTTTGTAGGTGTGTCTCTGTGTGTAAGGGCTGTAATCCCGAGTCCTTCGCCTACCTCACGGGCTGTAGGCGTTTTAAGGGAGTAAATTTCGAGGAGTAGAATTCCGCTACCTCCCTATCGATCGGTAGGCTGGGTCCCAGAACCCGTAAACCCCCGCCATGACCATATAATAATAAATACATCAAAACTTTACCAGAAAAAACATGCCAACTAAGAGAATTTCCATTAGCCTGATGGGATTTTTTTAAATCCTTAAACATGCCAGATAAAAAAAATATATGTATATTACATGAACTAAGATAAATTCATATAACATTACATGATTAAGATAAATTATGTCTTATGTCTTACTAGTGTCCCTGTTGCTCGAAATCGAGCAATTGCTAAGTATTACAGGCGTTATTTGAAAACGAATAACATTCATAAGTTTTTATGACTTTAAAGATTTGACTCTAAGCTTATGGATTACTCAAGATGTACATAACAGATCGATATAATCAACATTTCTTGTAAATGTAAGTAAGCATTGTAAGTAAATGTTTGTAGCAAACTAACTGTTAGATTAGCAAACGACTGTTTACAGTTAACATATATTCCTCTTCTCACTTTTAAATTCTGACAACAGCTGGAGTTTCATAACACTATTTGTTTCCCATGTTAATCTTATGGAGAAATACAAAACTTTAAAGGGCCCCAGGGCCTCACTCTCTAATTATTTCCCATAAAAGAAAGTTTCCTGCACAACTTCACGTAACGCTCTCTCCAATGACACCAAGAACATGTCAATCGGTTCAGTAGTTTGGGAGGAGTAATTGTCACAAAATACCTGCTTGCGTATAGACGAGGTAGCCTGGCGACGTCGCCAGCGACCAAACTGGCTACTCAGCTTGTCAAGGGTCGTTGATTCTTATGGATGTTATTACACGAGGGTAGCCAGCGACGCAGCCACACTTTGGCGACCGACTGGCTACCGAGCCCCGTCGCCACTGCGGTAGCCACTGGCTACCCATATTGGCGACGCTGCGTTGTAGCATATGGAGCTTATTACACTAGGTCGCCAGAATCACGTCGCCACTCGGTCAGTTCATATCACGGGGGTACTTGCACACTGTTGTGTTGTGAGTGGGTGAATTGTTCACTTCAGTTGATAAAATGTCTGCATATGATTCAGTCGAAGGGATACGCGAAGATATGAAGAAAAAAGAAGAACCTCCGAAAGGCGAACAAAAGAAAGAATCAAAGAAAAAACAAGAAGAGCTCATGAAAAAGTGTCAGAAGTTGGCCGACACAAAGTTGAACACTGAAAACTTTATTAGTGACTTTATAACAAGTACAAGTACAAGACAAGCACTCACAACAAAATGAGTAATGGCGGTAAAATTCTAGCTACTCAACTGGCTACTAGGTTTGGTGGCCAGTGCGTCGCCAGCTACTGTCGCTGGCGACGTCGCCAGGCTACCTCGTCTAATAGGGGCCTAAGGGCTGTAATCCTGAGTCCTTCGCCTACCTCACGGGCTGTAGGCGTTTTAAGGGAGTAAATTTCGAGGGGTAGAATTCCGCTACCTCCCTATCGATCGGTATGCTGGGTCCCAGAACCCGTAAACCCCCGCCATGACAATATAATAATAAATACATCAAAACTTTATCAGAAAAACATGCCAACTAAGAGAATTTCCATTAGCCTGATGGGATTTTTTTAAATCCTTAAACATGCCAGATAAAAAAAATATATGTATATTACATGAATTAAGATAAATTCATATAACATTACATGATTAAGATAAATTATGTCTTATGTCTTATTACCTTATTATGTCTTATTTGTATAAAAACATATTGTTTTATATATATAAAACAACATGTTTTCTAACCAGTACCTATTAAGTTTCAAGTTTAGTGCTACAGGAAAGGTAATAAGACATTTATTTGTCACTTTTACATGTGTAATGCATAGACAGGTCAAATTGTTGGTAAATACATCTGATATTCAGTGTTGGGTAAATAAATGTATAAATACATAAATAACAAGGAATTTAGTTAATAAAGGCAATATAAATACAAGATTTAAAATTGAAATTGAGCGACGAGCAAATAAATACAAAAGTTACAGACCATGGAGAGAGATTTAAAATTTGACAGTCATAAATTAAAATTCGTGCAACAATAAAAATAGGCTATATAGTTTAAATATTTAAAAAAAATTATTTACAAATATACAAATCGTACATTTACTACCACATACTAGCTGGTGGAAAAGCTACAATAATTAAGACATATCCGGGATTATAGACCTAGCAAAAGCCACAATTTTTACAAGCATTTAAATTTTTTTGGGGATTTTAAAATCTAAATCATCAGCAGTATAGATAGCTTGGTCATTATAAATATACGGTATACAGTATACACAATAACTTCCTACCCTTTTCGTGCCTTATATTCTTATTTTTAGCGAATTTCCCATATAGGGAATAAGCTATTACCGTAGGTCTCATGGTAAGACCTGGACACGGGACCGATTTAGTTTTTGGTTTTGAGAACCCCAGAGGCCAAAAATACCACCCGTTTAAATTCATATATATATATACTAGCTGTAACCCGCGGGCTTTGCCCCGTTTAACTTCTTAATTTTCAAGATTATCTCGTTCGCATGGCTCAATCACGTCCTGGTTGAAGTTTGTTCGCTACGCTCACTCACCTTTAGGTTGGAGCTCGTTCGCTAAGCTCACTCACCTTTAGGTTGGAGCTCGTTTGCTGCGCTCACTTGCCTTCAGGTTAGCTCGTTCGCTACGCTAACTCGCCTCCAGGTTGAAGTTCGTTCGCTACGCTCACGCACCTTTTGGTTGCAAATTAGCTGTTGTCATAAATGTAAAATAAATAATAGTGCTCCACCCTGTTTGGTAATCCTTGTAACTTTAATGCTATTCAACATCATAGAACAGAACCAACTCGTTTAATTGAAACAGCTGTTAAGATTCAATAATTCCATTTCTCATAAGGTTAACATGGGAAACTCCAGAGCCACTGGGGTGGATCCCGAAAGGATTTTTGAAATAAGAATACGCCTATATGTTAATCGGGAATGTGAGCTATCATCATGCCAAATTTCAGCCCAATCCGACCAGTATTTTTCGCGTTCACTTGTCACAAACATACATCCATACATCCATACATCCAAACTTTCTCATTTATAATATTAGTAGGATTTATATATGTGTCCGTTAGCGCGATAACTCGAGCAAAAATGTTCCGGTTTTGATAAAATTTGGTATAAACGTGTAAACCTACATTTGTTCGAACGAGTTCGCGAACCAGCATGATCGGACTATGGGAACAGGGGTTTATGGGGGGTTTTATGGGGTAAAAATGGGTTTTTCTAATTTTTCACCCTGAAAACATAAAATTTTGCAATTTCTTTCAAAACCATTTTGTAGAGCTCAAAAAACCAATAATTTAGTATATTGAAGCATTGTTGGATGCCTAACGGTTACGGAAAAATCGCAAAATAGTGTAAATTTAAAATTACCATGTTATTCTTATGGAGAATAAATACAGTGTTGTAGCTTGCTTGTGTATGGACATATATTAATGAAATTTTGAAATTTTGTTTACTTCATACTGAGCTATTAATATTTCAATAAAACCCCCCTATTTTCTTCCCTGTAGCAGCAAACCTAAGTACTCATTAACATTAATGATGTTTAAATAGGAAATAAATCTGACAATTTTAAGGGAACAATTCAGTGGAATTCCAGCTGTGTATATGGAAATTCGCTTAGTCTGCAGGTTTGCTGCGGCGGGGGTATTGTCTTGTGTTTTGTACTTACTCTAACTTATTTACATGGCCCAATGCATTCAAACACTTCTTCAAATCTCCCCCCTTTCTGAACTCATCTAAAATGTTTTTTTAGAGGTAAGATATATAGTATTTTTTATGATGCTGCTTGGTGCACTGTGAGAATTAAATGATTTTGTTGCTGAGTAGCGCTAGTAAACATGCACAGCCCTTTTCGTTATTCTAATAATATTTAAAGGCTCTCTATGAGTTCAAGATCTTATTTGTATAAATCTCTATATTATGTTTTCACTAAGCTGAATAAAAACGTCGAAGGAACCTCTCTGAAAACACTGCAATAAATTGCAATTTTTCCATCCTTAATGACTTTCTAAATCATGTACATATTATTTCTACATAAAAATTATTAAAAAGTAATCCAGTTACCCTAAACCACTAATTACTTTAACCAATTTTTTAACAAAATATGGACACGTCTCATATGGGCAACATGCCCTTCTGCACTTGTATTATTTTGTATTGTATTACTCAATAGAAAATGTTTCTAATGATTGAAAACATGTACGGCAATAATCTTATGAACCTATGATGATCTGTCTTGAATAATATGATAAAGTACCTATAGGCAAAAGTGGTCAAAAAGGCAGACACCAACCCGTACAATAGATATAGATATAACATAATTCATTAAGAAATAATTTTTAAAGTTACTGTGATATTACGATTTACCACTTATTTCGTAATGGAACGTTATATTGCAAACGGTTTACAAATGGTTTACACCCGCAGCGCCTGTCTGAGTGACTAACTGTCAACTATAGTGAAGACTGGTCCGTGGACTGCTGAAACCCGATTTGGTTGCTATGGAGACCATGGAATGTTCTAGAACTTTAAACCCAGATGTTTCCACCAAAAGTTAACTTCCTTTTCCGGCAGCCTGACGTCATCGCTGTCCACTTGATCGTCGTTGATCCATCAGCTCAGCCTGCTGTCGGCTGGAGCTCGACTCTCGAGACGAGCTGTCAGAGAAGCTATTGTAAACGAGTAAACAAACATTCAAACAAATGTAATAAATAAATATGTTTTAATTATTTAGTTAGTTGTTATATTTACATGTTTATCCCTTTGTGAAACAAAATGGTAATGTTAATTTATAACTGGTAATGTGTTGTTGAAATATTTACAATGGAAAACCTAACCTAAATACGGTAAGTGGGTAAGCTAACCTAGGTACGGTAAGTGGGTAGAAATATTCTTAGTTAGCATTATTTACAAAATAAACTATTAGGAACATTATTACATTAGTAATTTATAGAACATTAAGCAATATTTAAAACATTAAAATGTGAAATAGGCCTACTTTTATTACAATTTATCTAACAAAAACCTAACCTAGCCTAGGCATAACATAGCCTAAAATAGTTAAATTAAATTGAAACATTACAATATGGCCAATAATAATCATCCGTATGACAATAATCTCATGAACCTATGATGATCTGTCTTGAATAATATGATAAAATATAGGCAAAAGTGGTCAAAAAGGCAGGCACCAACCCGTACAATAGATATAGATATAAAATAATTCATTAAGAAATAATTTTAAGAGTTACTGTGATATTACGATTTACCACTTATTTCGTAATGGAACGTTATATTGCAAAACATGACATGTTGCAGAAGAAATTCAATTTTAAATTCAGAAAATAACACTGCAAATGCTTCTTTTAGACTAATTCAGTAACTCCCTATTATATTTGTGTTGTTTAAATACAATTTAAATATTAATAGCTGTTTCATTAAAAAGTATTGAAAAATTATCCATATGGCCATATTGTAAACAAATCTGGGGAGGGAACTTTAAAAGTCACTGGGGCAGAGCCACAAGGGAATTTACTTCGGTTTCCTTTTGATGGCTCATCTACAGACCTTTCTTTAAAAAGACACCTCTTCCAAGTTTCTACACCCAGCAGTTCTCTCAAATTGTGGAGACAAAGTTTCCAATTAAATAAATAGATTCCTCCATGTTAACCTTATGGGAGAAAACCCAAATTTGATGGAAGATCCTACCCATACTAATAAAAATTTCAAAAAATGAAAAACACTTTGCAAAACCACAGACAAGGCCATTTCTTTACACTTTAATCATCAAAATCGGTCCAAAAATGAGGGAAGAGTTCTGTTTACAAAAATCAGCTTCGGGTATCTAAATATATAATACCCCGCCGCAGCAAACCTGCAGACTAAGCGAATTTCCATTTTCCTGATTGGATTTACACTAAAATGTCTCCTTAAAAATATCACATTTAAATTCCCTATTTAAATAGAATCAGTTTAACACATACTTAGGTTTGCTGCAACAGGGTGGGTAAAAGTGTTTTTTTTTATGTAAAATGTTAATAGTTAGTAAGAAACAAAAACATTTTCCAAATTTGGGCAAGATATGTTAATAAACAAGCAAACTAGAACAGTTTACTTATTCTCCATAAGAATAACATGGGAATTTTAAATTTACAATCTTTTGGAATTTTCTCCGTAACCATTAGGCGCATTATAATGATTCAATATACTAAATTATTTGTTTTTTTAAGCTCTACAAAATAATTTGGAAAGAAATTGCAAAATTTTATGTTTTTTTGGTGAAAAATGGGAAAACCCCATTTTTCTTCCATAAAAGCCCCCATAAACCCCTGTTCCCATGGTCCGATCATGCTGGTTCGCGAACTCGTTCAAATAAACGTAGGTTTACAAGTTTGTACCAAATTTCATCAAAATCGGATAATTTTTGCTCGAGTTATCGCGCTAACGGGGACATATATATATATATATATATATATATAAATATGAAAAATAGAAAAATAGGGCTACTATATATAAATAAAGATTAAACATTAATAAACTTAGTACCCAAGTAAAATGTTTTTTGGTAGTAATAAATTTTAATAAATAATTTTACTTGGGTACTAAGTTTATTAATGTTTAATCTTTATTTATATATATATATATAAATATATATATAAATATATATATATAAATATATATATATATATATGAATTTGAACGGATGTGTTTTTGGCCTCTAGGGACCTCAAAACGAAAAAAAAAGGTCCCGGGTCCAGGTCTTACCATGAGTACTACGGTAATAGCTTATTCCCTATATGGGAAATTCGCTAAAAAGGCAAAGCCCTCACTGACTCACAGATACACTCACTCCTCACTAATTCTCCCACTTCCCATTTACCTAGGAGGCTGAAATTCGGTACACCGATTCTTTTGGCATTAAATAGGAAAACTAAGTAGTTTTTATTCTGATCGGGCTTTCGGGCTCCGCCCCAGTGGCTCTGGAGTTTCCCATGTTAACCTTATGATTTTTATATTTAAAAGGAATTAATGCATCCTAACAGCTGTTTTGATTAAACAAGTTGGTTCTGTTCTATGATGTTCAGACCTTTCTTTAGACACCTCTTCCAACTTTCTACGCCTAGCAGATCTCTCAAATTAGTGGAGACAAAGTTTCCAATTAAATAAATAGATTCCTCCATGTTAACCTTATGGGAGAAAACCCAACTTTGATGGGGGATCATGCCCAAACTAATACAGATTTCAAAAAATGAAAACCACTTTGCAAAACTACAGATCAGGGCCATTTTTTTACCATCAAAATACACCATCAAAACCATCAAAATCGGACTAAAAATGTGGGAGGAATTCTGTTCACAAAAATCAGCTTAGCGTATTATATGGATAAATAGATGTGATAAATAGGTTTTGATAATCCGACAAACACCTCAAATAGTACGTCATGTAGGTTGTTTCGGCTTCTATCATCCGCCATTGTCGAAACATTGCAGTTGGATGAAAAAATACTTGGCTTTGTTTATTAATGCAAATAAACTTTCACACACACATACACGAACGAATAAATACCCCCGCCGCAGCAAACCTGCAGACTAAGCGAATTTCCATTTGCCTGATTGGATTTACACTAAAATGTCTCCTTAAAAATATCACATTTATTCCCTATTTAAATAGAATCAGTTTAACACAAACTTAGGTTTTCTGCAACAGGGAGGGTAAATGTGTTTTTTTTATGTAAAATGTTAATAGTTAGTAAGAAATAAAAACATTTTCCAAATTTGGGCAAAATATGTCAATATACAAGCTAACTACAACAGTTTACTTATTCCTTATTCTCCATAACAATTTTAAATTTACAATTTTTTGGAATTTTCTCCGTAACCATTAGGCGCATTATAACGCTTCAATATACTAAATTATTTGTTTTTTTAAGCTCTACAAAATTGTTTGGAAAGAAATTGCAACATTTTATGTTTTTTGGGTCAAAAATGGGAAAAACCCATTTTTACCCCATAAAAGCCCCCATAAACCCTCGTTCCCATGGTCCGATCATGCTGGTTCGTGAACTCGATCGAATAAACGTAGGTTTACTTGTTTGTACCAAATTTCATCAAAATCTGATAATTTTTGCTCGAGTTATCGCGCTAATGGACACACATATACAGACTGTCCCAAAAGTCCCGGACCGGTTTAATATTTTCTAAACGACAACAGATAAATCAATAAGATTTTGCACATCAACACCACACTTAAAAATCTACTTTTTTTAAGGACTATCAGTTTTCTGTCATATCATGGGGACGTCCCGCAAGGAGTCAGAAGGAAATCTTAGATAGAAGCATAGGTTGACATGCACATCAAATTAAAGACCTTTACTAGTAGATTACAATGCCGTAAATTCAAGCTCAAAAGAACGCCTGAGTAAAAAATGGCAGCCGTTCAAAGATTTCTTGAACCTGCCATTTTGAATCTTTGAACGACTGCCATTTTTTACTCAGGCGTTCTTTTGAGCTTGAATTTACGGCATTGTAATCTACTAGTGAAGACCTTTAATTTGATGTGCATATCGACCTATGCTTACGTTAAAAAAATTTTTCCGATTCCTAGGGCTGTGCCCCCAAATACAAATTAAATGAATCTTTGAACTACTGTCATTCTTGACTTGGTTGTCCGTTTGAGTTCAAATTTGCGGCATTATATTCTGATAGTAAAGACCTTTAATTTGATGTACATGTCAAGCTATGCTTCTATTTAAGATTTCCTTCTGACTCCTTGCGGGACGTCCCCATGATGTGACAGAAAATTGATATTTCCTTAAAAAAGTAGATTTTTAGGTGTGGTGTTGATGTACCAAATCTTATTGATTTATCTGTTGTCGTTTAGAAAATATTAAACCGGTCCGGGACTTTTGGGACAGTCTGTATATATATATATATTATATAAATATATATATATATTATATAAATATATATATATATAGGCCTATAAATATATATATATATGAATTTGAACGGATGGTGTTTTTGGCCTCTAGGAACCTCAAAACGAAAAAAAAAATTCGGCCCCGGTTCCAGGTCTTACCATGAGTACTACGGTTATAGCTTATTCCCTATATGGGAAATTCGCTAAAAGTAAATAGGTTTAATTCAATAAATTCACCTGGAGTCTGAAAACTTTTATAGTTTGTTTTTTTATTTATGGATAAGTTATGTAATGGGAATAAGTTTAGTTTGCAGGACTGCTGCGGCGGGAGTATTTTGTTATGTATTAAATGTCACAGCAAATCGCTTTTACGGTTTTATAGTGAAATTCTGTTTTAAGAATATAAGTTGAATCGGCATTAATTATTACTCGCATCCCAGTCCAAATTCTTGGGTCGCTAGCGGCACATTTATTTTATTATTGTCATGAGAGCCGAAACCCCCTGACTGCATACCCGGTACCTATCCTTTAGGACATACCCGGGCCCCATGATGTAGGCCGAAGCTTACGCATCAACCTTTAGCACATCATGGGCGGATGACTTAAGGTCATCAGGCTCGCCGGCTGCCGAAGCAGACCCTTCGGAAGGAGGGTTGCCCCTCAATCCTAACCAGGGATTCCGGCTGCTTGTTTAAGCGTCACTCCACCTGGGTTCCACTAGGTCGGGACCTAGAGGTCCATGGTAGAGCGCCCCGACGCATTTAGTGCAAGCAACACTCGGGACCTATCTAATCCCTGACAGGCAGAACCCGCCATCAATAGCCAGGAGGAAGGGGACCATCAGCACGCTGACGGGGGGAACCCCAACCTCCCATTTACACCGCTGCCCGATCGAGGCCTTACCCATTGCTGGGAAACCAGAGATAACCAGAGCAATAGATCCCCAGATACCCCTGGCGGGCTCGGACCCAGCACCCGATCTACTTCGTTTGCCCGTCAGACCCAACATCACTGCCAGGCCATCAGGGTTTCCCAAAAGGAGGCAGGTATAGAAGTGGGACCCACCCGGATGAACCTATCCACCAGAGGTGGCGACACCCTTGACTCAATTGAGGTTCCGGGAAGAACCCCCCACACTCAAGATAACCATACCGTCCGTACTCAGAGACAGGGATTGGTTTGCATAAGTACCTACAAACCGTTGCCCTCACACTGCGGAAAGTTACGTTGCCCTTGAGTGTCCCCGTGAGCTACGGGTACTTGCCCGTTTTCACCTCCAGGAAAGGTTACTTCCAAAGTCGAGGATTTGCCCACTGAATGCTGGTCGCACACAACAAGCAGGCCGAAGCCCAAAGAACCACAGACACAGGTAGGTTAGAGATTATGATGTACTTCCATCTCTCCTAGAGCTAAACACCCCTCCATCCTGGATAAAGGAATGTCACTGGGACCCAATGCCCAGTCGTCCATGTCTGTGGCCTACTTGAAAATGCCGATACCAACACGGAGCATTTACCTCCCCTCCGGGGGCTAGGTATTTCACCTCCCAGGACGAGGCTACTTCCAAAGTCGAGGATATGCCTCACAAAATGTCAGTCGTACACAACAGGTAGGACTCAGTCACAACCACAAGCTACAGGCAGGTGAAAGATCAATGAACTTAATCAACACTAGCAGAGCTGAACACCCCACCACCCTGAATGGAGGGAATGTCACTGGGTACTCTCACTTTGGGTACAACCCAAAGAGGCTGGCTTGTCCAGTCGTCCATAGCTTGTGGTCTACCTGAAGTGCCGGTTCCAACACCGGGCAATTACCTCCCCTCTGGGAGAGCTAGGGTCCGCGTGGTCGCCCAGGCCACGAACCCACGCAAGCGTGGGCCCCCTGCGGTACCGCTAGCGGCACGGTAGAAAATTGGTGGGTTGCATCCAGTACGAGTCGCTTCTCGCACGGTCGCTTCTGGCACAACACCGGTTCACCCCTGATTCTGCCTCACTCTGGCATGCATTTATAATACCTGCCCCAAAGTTTAGAAAGTATGGAATCATTTGTCGAAATAGGTTGGATAACTCTTGTAGCTATAAGATTTGGATGGCACTTTTCATATTCTCTTTTTGAACAGCGTATATTATTTGCCTTTCCTGAATCATAAAAATAAACTTGACCGTAACTACTCGATCGTTACATAAACCAAATACCCCCGCCGCAGCAAACCTGCAGACAAAGCGAATTTCCATTTGCCTGATTGGATTCACACTAAAATGTCTCCCTAAAAATATCACATTTATTCCCTATTTAAATAGCATTAGTTTAACAAGTACTTAGGTTTGCTGCAACAGGGAGGGTAAATACCCCCGCCGCAGCAAACCTGCAGACTAAGCGAATTTCCATTTACCTGATTGGATTTACACTAAAACGTCTCCTTAAAAATATCACAATCCTTATTTAAATAGAATCAGTTTAACACATACTTAGGTTTGCTGCAACAGGGAGGGTAAAAGTGTTTTTTATGTAAAATGTTAATAGTTAGTAAGAAATAAAAACATTTTCCAAATTTGGGCAAAATATGTTAATAAACAAGCAAACTACAACAGTTTACTTATTCTCCATAAGAATAACATGGGAATTTTAAATTTACAATTTTTTGGAATTTTCTCCGTAACGATTAGGTGCATTATAACGCTTCAATATACTAAATTATTTGTTTTTTTAAGCTCTACAAAATAGTTTAGAAAGAAATTGCAAAATTTTATGTATTTTGAGTCAAAAATGGGAAAAACCCATTTTTACCCCATAAAACCCCCCATAAACCCCCGATCCCATGGTCCGATCATGCTGGTTCGCGAACTCGTTCGAATAAACGTAGGTTTACACGTTTGTACCGAATTTCATCAAAATCGGATCGTTTTTGCTCGAGTTATCGCGCTAACGGACACATATATAAATATATATATATATATGAATTTGAACGGATGGTGTTTTTGGCCTCTAGGGACCTCAAAACGAAAAAAAAAATCGGTCCCGGGTCCAGGTCTTACCATGAGTACTACGGTAATAGCTTATTCCCTATATGGGAAATTGGCTAAATATTCCCTATATGGGAAATTCGCTAAAAAGAGCAATGCAAGAAAAACTTCATGTAACGATTGGGTAAACAGATTTTTTAGGGTAATTCGACCCTGCTGAGTACAAATCTGCGTGTTGCCAAAGCGAAATTTGAACCGGAAGTGCGGTATCCAAGATGGCAGCCAGACAATGTTTGCCCCATTACTCTTTTGTTATTTGGCCTAAAATATTGGCTGAAACATCTGAATAGAGGTTTTCTCAGGTGCCAAACACATTGCAATACTCAAAATCTACTTACATCAACTTTTAAGAGCATATGTTCCAAGATGGCACCCAAGATGGCGTCCTAAAACTATCCTCAATGGTTTTACAAACTAAATGATTTGTTGTACTGAAAATTTAAAAAACGTTCTATTTGAACGTGTTGGAAAATGCTCATCTTGTCCGACCGGTGAAGATGGCTCCGAGTCATATAGCTGGGGGCTTCACTGACGGGTCGCCGGAATTTTATCTCCCTGGAATTTTACCCCCTGGACAAAGCTGACGTCACTATGACGTAGTAACCTGAGTGGCCAAAAGTTTGTTCGCGGCCGGAATTTTACCCCCGCGGATTTGGAAGTCTAATGAAAATAGTCAGAGCGTGATTAATTAGATTAGTGATAAAAACCGGAATTTTACCCCCTGTCCACATAACTAGCGTTTAGACAACTGAAGATGTACGGGCCGGATTTTTACCCCCCGAAATTTTACCCCCGGAATTTTACCCCCGGATTTTTACCCCCCGGAATTTTACCCCCTGGCTGATTTTAGAAATTGAACTAGCTGTGAGTACCCGTTCTTCGTACGGGTTTATTCAAGAATAAGGTTACAAACTTTTTGTAATAACAATGATTAATTTATTTTAACATAATTTAGTACATAAAAATACATTAAAAAACTTAAATCTTAAAAAATATTCGAAAGTTTTAAATAACAAAGTTGGCAAAGATAGCAGAGTTGAAGCGCTTAACATTTGTCACAGCGAAATTACAATATCAAAATTTCAAAAACAACAAATGACATACATTGAAAATAAATATTAAATAGTGAAGAAAAACAAAAAACACAAAAAATTAAAAGGTTGCCTAACTTAATGCCTCTTCATATACTATATTAGTGGTTCGACCGCCTGGGGCATGTATGTAAAGGTTGGTTGGCGATCGCACTCGGCTGCACGCCACGTACAGCTGTCCGTGTGAAAAACATTGCGCGTCACCTAGTTCAATCCCTGCTGTTGACAGTGTCTGACCTTGCGATTTGTTGATCGTCATGGAAAAACATGGATTTAAGGGAAATTGCAGGCGCTTAAACTCAAAGGGATAGTTGCTTGGGATGAGGGGGATCCGGGGGACAAACACCACTTCTCCCGCACCACAGCCTGTTAGAATTTCGGCTTCTATGACATTTCGCTGGAGACTTCGAATTCGAAGCCGAGTCCCATTGCATAATTTAGGAGGGTTTAAATTTCTTAGAAGCATAACGGGAATACCAATTTTAAGATTAAGTTCGTGGGCGGGTAGTCCAGGTGCTGTCACCGAGTCAAGAAACTCTGCCGGGTAGTGCACTGCGTCATCATTTCTTAGAACTGTGTTCACCGACAAATATGTCTTGTCCTCGCTTAGGAATAGGGACATCACTTTCTTATTTATCTTTGTTGAAACTTCATTTTTTGGAGTGAGAATAGCCCTATTGCATAACCAGGCACTGCTCTTGTTTGGGAGGTCTTCAATTCCTGGATAGACTTTCTCGATGAGTTCATCTTGGGTTTGAACAATAACACCAAGAGAAGGTGGTATATCGATAGTTCCATCAACGTTACCCAGCTTTCCATCTCCCAACTTTAACAGAACATTGGAGAATTCTTCCACCTCATTTCCAATATTGGCCCGCATGTTCTTTGTTAACGCCAGTTTGTTCATTATTGGCCATAGGGTAGATCTTTTCATAGAGGCGTTAATTTCATCCGCCCTTGTGCCTCTCACTACAACTGGCAGAGTTTGGCGGAAGTCACCAGAGAACAATACCGTCACTCCACCCATGATCTTATTACTGTTCCTCATATCTTTGAGTGTTCTGTCGAGGGCCTCGATTGTCAGTTTATTGGACATCGTACACTCGTCCCAGACTATTAAGGAGGCTGCTTGTAGAACTCGTGCCATGGGAGCGCTCTTCGATATAGAACAAATCGGGATGTCCATATGCTCTACATTTATTGGGATTTTGAACATGGAATGGGCAGTTCTTCCACCTGGCAGAAGGGTTGCTGCAATGCCAGAAGAGGCCACAGCAAGAGCAATCTTACTGTTTGATCTAACCTTTGCGAGAATCAGCTTTATGAGGTAGGTCTTTCCAGTACCTCCAGGAGCATCAAGAAAAAACATCTTGTTTCTTTGTCCATTTATGCTCGTCAAAACTTGCTCATACACTTGGCGCTGCTCCTCGTTGAGAGTTGGCGTACACTGTTCAATAAACCTAATGAGTTCGGGATGGTCGTAACTTGTCTCTCTGATATAATCATGGTTTAACTGATTGACATCTATGGCTGGTACTGGTAAGTTGTAGCTTTCGAGCCCAAGTCCTCCCATGCGAGTGATTGTCTCTTGAATGCTTGCTAGGCACTGGTCATATATGATAGGATTGTTTTCAAAGGTGGTGTTAATGTCGACTTGATGTGCAGATCTCAAAAAGTCCTCTGAGAGGGAATCTCTGAATCTGATCCAGAGCTCAAGAGGGTTGCTCACATTGCAAAATACTAATAAGACACTGAAGAGATCCCTCAACTTGGTGGGACTGTCAGAAACAGCAGCTTCTGCAAGAGTGCCCTCCCAGCACGCATCATCCTCTAGTAAACCAAGGGCACGGCATGCGGATTGGAAATTTGGATGGAGCACACCATCAACAGTCTTGAGATCCTCAAAAGATGTTGGACCTCGAACAGTGTGTAGGAGGAGTCGGAGATGGTAACGCTCACTGCAGCTTGGATGGACAGTGTACACCCTACCGATGCACGGATCTTGTCTCACGTCAGGATGTCCTGGTACTGGTTGTCCTCTCCGCCTCCTGGACCAACCTCTTTGTTTAGAGTATGTGTAATAATAGGGCAACTCGTTGTAGAGGAGGGTTCTTGAAAAGGCGTCCGTCTGGCAGAGATTGAAGAAGGCCAAAAGAGTTGTACTTTGGTCCATTCTTTCCCGAACATTGCCTGGCTGGAAATATACTCTTTGCTCATTTGGAAGGTGGACCTCTAAATGCAACACAGCGGGAAACCTCTCATGTATAGGAAATGATAAAATTCTCCATACCGCCTCAGATGTGCATATATACCGACCACTTTGGTACATTTTAATTTCGTCTGTGTCATTACTTACTGCAAATGTGGCCTGGTCACTGCCCTTGTTTATGTACTTGCAGATGTACTTTATAGATTTTACACTGCTACAGTACTCAACGTTAACATGTGTTAGAAATGTTCAGGACAATACAGGCGAGTAAGGTACTACCCATCGGTTGTCCATAGGGATTTCATCGTTACCTACTCTGATTAGGACATGATGGCCTCCATCATCTGGGGAGCGCCTTCTGTATGTTGGGTATCCATTGTCTCCTGTTGCCGTTTCATTGACAAATGGTCTAGGGTATCTTTTGCTACAGTGACCATCCTTCATACAGGGAAGCTTGCGCTGTCGCACATTAAAAGCTCCGCATGGTCCGTGCAGCATGTGAGTCTTGACTATATCTGCAAGTTCAGGATCAGTTTCAGGATTTGGAAGCTCTGCAGAAATGACTTGATCTATTCTATTTGGAGGAATGGATTCTTCAAGCCAAATCAGGATATGAGCGTGTGGAAGACCACGTTTCTGCCATTCAACAGAGTACATGTAGCAGCGAACTGAGCCATAAATCTGGCCTTTCATAAGAACAGCAATCATACAGTTAAGCTTCAAATGAAAAACTCGTGATACCACATCATACCGGTCGTGAGCAGACTGCCTTTCTCCAATTACACTCGTGATTTCTATCCATTTTGGATTTGTTGTCATTGTTATGAAAAGTTCTGGACGACCAAACTTCCGAACATAGCAAAAGGCGTCCTGTGTGCGAGAATGCATATATCTAGGACCTCCAGTGAAGGTGGCAGGTAAAATTATCTTTTGCCCCATTTCTTCTACGTTGTCGTCTCGTCTTAAAGCGTCTTGAAGGTGTATGTAATTCTCTGCTCTCAGTTCCTTTTGGTGCGTACGAAGATACAGCAGCCTTTCACTCTCAACTTTAGCGTACATGTCCACCAAGTACTGGTTCAAAAGCTGTTTGAATTTATGAATGTGATTTGCTTCACCTTCTCTAACCATAATGCGATAGGCGTAAAACTCTCGTGAGCTAGTTTTCTTTGTGGTTGGTTGTTTAGTAACCGGGTTTACATGATATAAATTGAAACTATATCCATCTTCGCCTCTACAAAACATAAGGGGATATTGTAGGGCATCATAAGATCGGTGGGTTTCATATATTCGTTTCAAACCCTGTTCTCTTGAATTTAAAATGATGTCTCGATGGTCACTTGGATCCCCAATCATCAAAATAGCAACCTCATTGACTGTTGGTTCATTGTATCTACCTGGGTGGTCCCCTGCAGGGCGTCTGTCGGCTCTAATAACAATTTTGAAATCAGGTGAATCTACAGGAAATGTTTCTAAAGTAGTTTTGAAGCTGAGCAAGTAGGCGTTATTATTCTGAAGCATGTTTTGCAAAGCGGCCAACATGTCATGATCAAGGTCTTGAAATAAACTTTGCCTTCTTTGAAGCTGGACTTGGTCATCCCCAACAAAGTAAATCTGAAGGTAAGACGGCGGAAGTCCAGGGGGTGGCAAAAGAGAGCCGATCAAATGGTACACTTGTCCTTGAACCTTAAATGTAGGCATATATGGTCCTTCACGGATTTCATTACCTCCAAAAGAAGTCATTTGGAACGCACTATTGTAGGCCCTGATATGTCTAAGAAAATTTCGCGATTGAGGTGATTCGTCCGATATCCATGTACGTAGCGGCTCAGGTGCTTCCAAAATAGACGGTATGGACACTTTACCAGAAGCACAACATATTCCACGTGGTTCCTTTGACCAACTCAAAGCGTGACAAAACCTACAAACTTTATCAAAATCTCCAATATTGGCAGCTTCACTGTAACGTGTAAAAGGATCATATTGGAATCCACTGTTGTGTGTGTCTCGCCATTCTGTTAAATTTCTTTCGACATGCCGAGTTCTTTCCCGCGCGATCCTAGTTTGTCTTTCTGCGTCGCTCTCAACGACTCTGTTCACCCTATGTCTTTCAGAATCAGCGGCAACACGGGCATTTCTGTCAGCAATGTCCTGGCTTGCTCGAAGTTCCTCCACTCGGGTCGCCTCGTCATGCAAAAGTAGAGTTTGCTCTTCAACAGTGCGACGGTACCTATCATTGTCGATTATATGTCTAGCTTCCCGCTCTTCAGGAGTTTCATTATTCCTACGTTGGTTTTGCCGAACTCTATCTCGTTCTTGCCTACTTTCTCTCTCTTCTCTTGTTTCATTTTCCCTCCTGCGAACGTGTAGGATTCGGTCACTGTTTCGACGTGCTCCTCCCTCCTCCACTGTCTCGTTTTCCCTCCTTTGAACATGTAGTATTCGGTCACTCTCCCGACGTGCTTCTTGCTCCTCCTCTGTTTCGTTTTCCCTTCTCTGGACGTGTAATATTCGGTCATTGTTCCGACGTGCTTCTTGCTCCTCCTCTGTTTCGTTTTCCCTCTTCCGTACGTGTCGTATTCGGTCACTGTTCCGACGTGCTTCTCGCTCCTCATCTGTCTCGTTTTCCCTCCTCTGAACATGTAGTTTTCGGTCACTCTCCCGACGTGCTTCTTGCTCCTCCTCTGTTTCATTTTCCCTCTTCCTTACGTGTATTATTCGGTCACTGTTCCGACGTGCTTCTCGCTTCTCATCTGTCTCGTTTTCCCTCCTCTGAACATGTAGTATTCGGTCACTCTCCCGACGTGCTTCTTGCTCCTCCTCTGTTTCGTTTTCCCTCCCCCGAACGTGTAGTATTCGGTCACTGTTCCGACGTGCTTCTCGCTCAACCTCTGTCTCGTTTCCCCTCTTCTGAACTTGCTGTATTCGGTTGCTGCACCGACGTGCATCTCGCTCCTCTTCTGTCTCATTTTCTTTTCTCTGGACGTGCCGTATTCGGTCCCTGTTCCGTCGAGCTTCTCGCTCCTCTTCCGTCTCATTTTGTATTCTTTGGCTAAATCTTAAACGTTCAGTGTCTCGCCTGCTTTCACGTTCTTTTTCATTCTGCTGAGACCTAAATAGGGCGACACGCTCTCGACTGGTTGAAGGTCGTGCATAATCTTCAACCACAACGGAACTTAAAATTGTCGACTCATTATTGCTATGTACACCATCATCAGAGTCCGAATCATCATAATCAACTGATTCCGTGGATACACACAATTTTTGTCTCTTGGCATTATTTGTTTTTCTACCCAAATTGCTTTTTCTCTTGCGAGGCATACTCTTCAGGACATATTTATTTAGAAACAATAGAAAATATTTCAACAAATAATGTATTAAAGATTAACTTGTAACCTCTCAACTAAAGCAACAAAAATATTGTCCATATGTTTAGTTGTAAACAAATTTAATTTGTGTTTGACACTATGTCAACGAATATCTCTACTGTACAGTATGAAACATCTGATTGATGCAAATTCATATGGGAATATGAACTTTTTTAAAAACATTACCTCAAAAAAAAAATAAATTAAAAGAAGAGTAGATTTTCTTTTATTTATAAACGTGAAATAATTTAGGACATTATTAACTATTATAACTTTTATTTTGGTGTAAAGAGTAATGAACAATAATAAACTGGTCAAGTTTGTTTGCTGGTTAGTAGCGCACAGATATTAAAGAATAACAATCAGCTGATCGTAATTTTGTTATCTAAAATGTTTAACTTTTATATTGAATACTTTGTATTGAATCTGTAATTTGAATTAAATTTACTTCTAACCAATTAATGTATTATTATTTTAATTATTTGTACGGTAATGGATGAAATGTACAAAACCCATTGTTATAATTAGCAGAACTGGTGTTCAGTTATATAATATAGTATACATTTCGTATGGTTTTTAAGTTGTGTGAATCGATAAGGCTATGGTTAACCTTGAGTTCAAATAGGCTAACGTTTTCTAATCACAGCTGTATGCCAATGTCAAAATTAAGATTGTATTTCAATTAAAACCATGTGCATATGATTAGTTGTAAACAAAGCAACATTCTTCCAGAAATTCCACGTCAAAAATCGACAAAAACTTGATTTTCAAGGGTTTACTGTTAAATATCTAACTGTCTCATATTCGATGAAATACGTCTAAAACCATCTCATATATGTATAGTATTTGGAAAATAAGTTTCAGGCGGGACAGTGCTATAGTTATTGAGGAGTAGTTGTAATAAAGTGCGTATTTTAGCGTTACCAAGAGAATGACAGATAGACAGACAGACAGACAGACAGACAGACAGACAGAAATTGAGATAAGGTTTGATTCGGTTTCTCTGACCTATGAAATGTAAAAATAACCAAAAAGTTCATTATTCTAAGCAATGTACAGACAAAACTCTAATTTTATTTATATAGATGATTGATTTTCTTATTTCTGTTTTTAATTAATTGTAACCATTTCATTATTTAGTATCCTATCTTTATTTATTTAATTTGTAATCTCAACTAAGTAAACAGAATTCGCTGTTTTATTTTGATCATATTAACCAACAGTTGGCTTCAAAGATCGAATCCTGACACTCGAATCACAAAATTAATATTAAAACCCTGTTCGATTAGTTAATGTTACATATAAATTAAGGCTTCTTAATAATAAAATGTTTACCATTAAATTGAAACTGAATGACGATAATTAATCATTCTCACTAATTTATATATCTGGCCAGGGGGTAAAATTCCGGGGGTAAAAATCCGGGCCGTACATTCTAGGTTTTTATAATTTGATGTGTTATAAACTCACAACCGTGAAAATATATGTTTAATTCCGCGTTTAATCCATCAAGCTGATGTCGCGAAACTCAAAAGTTCGCGGCCGGAATTTTACCCCCTGGTTTGTGACATCCCATCCTTGTGAGATCCTTGTCAGTCCCAAAAGCCTCCACAGATATCCTAGGATGTAATTGTTTATCCAAGTGTATATCTACAATGTAAACGCACAAGAAGAATCGAAAGACTTGCACCAAACTGTGCTACCGTTCTTAACAATGTTTGACACTTTTAAATGGTTCATTCATTTTGTTCATATCTTATTTTAAATATTGCAATTAACAATTTATTTTCTCTTAGATGGCCTTTTTCTCATATTTCTTGTCCTCTTCCAAGGACAGGAGTTTTGGCAGCTGATGTTAGAACCTAGGTCCTACACAATCGTATGAAGTATATAATTAGTGTTTCAATCCATTTGGCATCAGAAGAAAAATCTTTATGGACGTTTAAATAATAATGTCAAACAAACAAACAAGGCAGATATACGGAAACAGAGTTTTTTGGCGGCCATATTGTGTGCCATCTTGGAAAATAATACCTCAAGGGTTGTTGTGATTACGTTTTGAGTATTGAAATGTGTTCGGCATTCCAATAAAACCCCTATGCAGACGTTTAAATTATTATTTTGGGCCAACTAATAAGAGAGATATGCGAAAACAGAGTTTTAGGACGCCATCTTAGGTGTCATCTAGGAACATATGCCCCTAAAAGTTTATGTAAGTAAATTTGGAGTATTGCAATGTGTTTGCAATCCGATAAAACCCCTATGCAGATGTTAAAACTATTATTTTAGGCTGACTAAGAAGAGAGATATGCGTAAACAGAGTTTTAGGACGCCATCTTGGGTGCCATCTTGGAACATATGCTCTTAAAAGTTGATGTAAGTAGATTTTGAGTATTGCAATGTGTTTGGCACCTGAGAAAACATCTATTCAGATGTTTCAGCTAATATTTTAGGTCAAATAACAAAAGAGTAATGGGGCAAACATTGTCTGGCTGCCATCTTGGATACCGCACTTCCGGTTCAAATTTCGCTTTGGCAACACGCAGATTTGTACTCAGCAGGGTCGAATTACCCTAAAAAATCTGTTTGCCCAATCGTTACATGAAGTTTTTCTTGCATTGCTCTTTTTTAAAAACGTACCTTCTCCAATTGTATTTTGTTGTAAATTAATAACATTAATAATATATGGATTATTAAATTACAAATTATTAAATTTTGGTTATTAAATGATAAAGGATAATTACGTTTTTGTTACCCAAGCAGCTACAGGTTGAGTTCGGACATATTTCGTCAGTAAAAACTCAAATACAATCACCTCAATGTATATTTAATCCGTTTTAAAAATAAAATCTTTATTAAAATCTAATTTATAACTTTTTTTAAACGGGATATCACTATAAGTGTAATAGAGATTCTTAAAGCAAATTTCTTCTTCTTTTCAACTATAAAAGAATTATCAAAATCGGTCGTAAAACGATGGAGTTATTTGCATTTTTCTCGATCAAGGTCAAGTCAGGTGGTCCGCCATATTGGATGGCAGCCATATTGGTACTCGACCAACGCCGATCGTGGCAACATGCGTTTTCTTACTGTCCAAAGTGTCCTTAACAACAATCAAAAGAGAAAGTGCGTCCGAATAATTTTGCATACTCAACCCCAACCCCGGCCTGGTCTAGTAGGCCAAAACCATCATGGCGTTAGTGTTTCAGAAAAACAACCAGAAAGTTAACCATAATTATTGATGTAATTGCGTGGCTCTGTAACACAAAAAATATTTTTAAATAATCGTTTTACAGTTTTATTGGTCTTAATTGTTGATATAAGACATCTATAAATGAATCTATATTTAAGAAATAAAATGAGCTTTTAAAATATAGTTTGGTTGTGTGTCCTTTGAACTTAATGAAATTTACATAAGTTGCTTAGAAATAATGCAATAAGTTATTTAAAAATAAGTAGGTACTTAATATGATGGGACACCCAACTATTTGTTTCTGTTGTTGTAATGTTCGGTTTATAATGCCAACAAATTAAATACACTCTAGGAATAATTTGTTTTCCAAGTAATGTTAGTTAATGTGACATTTTTTGTTTAGATGTTTGTTCAATAAAAATGAAGTTGAAATTAATTTTACATTTACCTAATGTGCGTGGAATAAAAAGTAACGTCTTTGGAAAAGTAGCTAAAATTGTAGCTGTAGCTACATTTCATTGTAGCTGTAGTTGTAGCTAGCTACTTTTTCGGAACTGTAGCTGTAGCTGTAGCTAAGCTACTTTTTAGGAAATGTAGCAGTAGTTGTAGCTAGCTACATTTTAAAAGTAGCTTCCCCAACACTGAACAGACATCATAGACGACGGAAAAACAATAGAAAGAACAAAATACATACCAATCAACTATACTGATTGAATAACAGAGAAAATTGGAAAAGTCTTCAACAATGCAGGATATAAACCAGCACAGAGTCAAAACAAATCCTGTCCCAAACTACAAAATAGCGGAGAAAACTGACATCCCAATAGAACAAGAAATTGGGGCGTATATAAAAAAAAACATGTGCACCACCATGCCAAAAAGAATACATTGGTTATACGAACAGGTCAGTTAAACAGAGATTCAAAGAACATAGTGCCAGCCACCACGCCAATCCAGAATCATTAGTGGCCAAACACCTGAAAATTAATCAGAATCACCACATTTCATTTCCCCATTTCCGGAATCATTAACAAATAAATAAATAAATAAATCTTTATTGTCACATAACGTTTACAAAATATAGCAATGCTATAAAACAGGTGACATTGTCAATACAGTATACAAATACCTTAAAACTAAGGAGTTATAAAAGAATAAAATAAACTAACGCTATGAAAATAGAAATAATTGTTGTAGACAAAATAGATAAACTTAAACATTGCATTTAAAATACAAAATAATTACACATCTTGATCACATAAAAACTCATCTATACTATAATATGTTTTCCTTAAAAGAAAAGTAGTAAGGCTGCTCTTGAAATGCTTAAACTGTATTCTGTTTTTGAGCTCTTGACACAATTTATTAAACAATTTTTTGCCCATTTATGTCGGAGTTTTTTCTACTAATGAAAGACGGTGCCGCGGATATTGAAAATTATATTTAAACCTAGTATCGTACTTATGCTTGACATTTTCACTACATAATTTTTCAAAATTTCCCTCCACCATCAAAAGTGTTTAAAAATTGTTAAACTCGGAACAGTCATTATCCCTAATTCTTTAAAAATAGGTTTACATGATGTTCTCCAAGGTGCAAATATCATTATTCTTAAAAACCTTTTCTGTATCTTAAAAATTAAATCGATGTTTGATGCAAAGCCCCAGAATTCAATTCCATACTGAAGAATTGAATAGAAGTATGCTTAATATAACATCAAACGAGTTTTTAAGTCAATTGTGTTTCTTAAACATATCATATTATCATTTGATAACATGCCGAATTCAGTCTACTAATCAAATTTTCAATGCTTTTGTTCCAATTTAAATTTGAGTCTACGTACAATCCGAGAAATTTTGCATCATCTTGAACACATAAATTTTGGTCACTAAACTCTCTTGCCTGAGCAATACAAAACTTTACCAATTGGGTTTTATCTTGATTCATTTTTAAACCGTTAATATTGAACCACCGTTCCAATTCCGATAGGGCTTGTTTAACTTTGAGAGATAGTTCTGAATCATTTTTAGATTTGACAACTGCAGTTGTATCGTCGGCATATAAAACAAGGTTGTTTGAAACATTTTTAGGCAAGTCATTTATATATAAAATAAAGAGTAAAGGTCCGAGAATGACCATTGGGGAACACCAACTGCAATTTTTTCCCATTCTGATATTGATTTTTCATTATTTTTAAAAATTACTGTTCTTTGAAATCGATTTGTTAAGAATGAAGTCAACCATAAAACAGATTCTTTTGAAAAGTTATAAATTTTTAGCTTTTTTAAAAGTATATCATGGTTGACACGGTCAAATGCCTTGGATAGGTCACAAAACACTCCCATTGTGCTCTGTGACCCATCCAAAGCCCATGAAACCTCACTAATAAAATCTGATAAAGCTTTTATTGTGCTTAAGCGCTTTCTAAAACCAAATTGTTCATTAGCCAAAATATTGTTATTCTCGAGAAAGTTTGAGATTTTTTGGATGCTAATTTTTCAAACACTTTTGAAAATGATGGTAAAAGGGAAACTGGTCGATAATTGTCCGGATTTTGTCTCTCGCCCTTCTTGAAGAGAGGTTTGAGCTCTGCATATTTTAAATGGTCTGGAAAAGTTTGTTTTTTAAAGACTGATTAATAATTATAGATAAAGGTTCAGCAATGAAATTAGAGACAGTTTTCATCAGATTGATAGGAATATCGTCCCAGCCCGCAGAGATTTTTTACTTTAGAGGGATTTTATATTATTAATAACTTCTTCTGTACTTACAAAACTAAATTCAAATTGGTTAGGTTGATTTCCTGCCAATGAATAATTATAGATAAAGGTTCAGCTATGAAATTAGAGACAGTTTTCATCAGATTGATAGGAATACCGTCCCAGTCCGCAGAGATTTTTTACTTTTGAGGGATTTTATATTATTAATAACTTCTTCTGTACTTACAAAACTAAATTCAAATTGGTTAGGTTGATTTCCTGCCAATGAATGCCTTGTCATTTTTAGTGCATCCTCTTCATGAGGTATTAGGCCAATTTCTTTTGTGACATTTTTAAATTTTTTATTAAAGAATTCAGAAATTTCCTTGCCATTTTTTAGATGATTGTCATTAACCTTAATATCAGGAAAGTTTAAGTCACTTTTTTTACAACAGAGTTCAGATTTAATGATAAACCAATCAGCCTTACTCTTGTTATATGATTCTTTTACAAATTTAGCATTATACAATTTTTAGCTTCATTGCATACCTTGTTGAAAGTTAACTTATACCTTTTAACATAATTAATGAAATTATTATCATTTGATTTCTTTACTAGTCTGCTTAGTTCCCTTTTTCTAATACTAGATATTTTAATACCGGTTGTTATCCAAGACTTTTTTTAATATGCGGTTTGGTATGATAAAACTTCATAGGAAATGCCTCTTCAAATAAATTTGGAAAAGTGCCAAAGAAATTTAAACAGTTATTTTCAAAAGAATTATTTACAGATACATTCCAGAAAGTTTCTTTCACATTAGCCTATATATCAATTTTGCTACATTTTCTTCTGAGAAAATTCTTTTTTTTTACATTTGTTACTATTTATTATATTTTTATCAGTTTTACTAAATATATTTAAAAATAATGCTCTGTGATCAGAGATCCCTAATTCTAAATTCATTGTTGTTGATACAGACAGATGATGATTAATTTTTGGTGATAAAATATTATCAATACAGGATTTTGTGGACTTAATAATTCTTGTTGGAGAGGAAAAATTTATTTTAAAACCATATTGCTCCAAAATAGAAATGAACTCTAACTTTTTCTGTGGGTGGCTAGAAGTATCCAGTACATCAACATTAAAGTCAGCCGCAATATATACATTTTTAGTAGCCTACATGTAGCTTTAACCAGAAGTTTTAATAACCTTTCCATCTTTCTAATATAAGATGTTTAAAGTTATCAACATTAGGTGTTCTGTAAATAGCAACTACAATAATATTTAGAGTAACAATTTCAATACAAGAAATTTCAAAAACATAATCTTCGTTTAAGGCACATACATCATTTCTTACTTTATATACTAAATTTTCTTTTAATAGTATGCAAGAACCACCACGAATTCCTTCCTTCCTGCAATAAAAGTGTCCTAAAGTATAGTTAGGAATACTATTCAAGATTAAAATATTATCATTTTTTAGCCAGTGCTCGTTCAAGCAAACCACTGAAATGTTAGAATCAGATAATATTATTTCTAAATCATTCTTTTTGTTTACTATGCCACCTTCAATATTCAAATGCATTAACCAGTTAAATTTATTATCAGTTTTGGCTGCACTACAAACTGGCCATGAAAAATTAGTATTGTGTACTGAGTCATTTGAAAAGAAAGAAATATGATGGTTCTTACAGATAACACAGAAAGACGTCTTTTTTAAATCTAAGTTGGAGTCACAATTTGGTTTGCCATCAAGTTTTTTTGTTGTACACTGGATGGAGAGGAACAACAAAAAAACTTGATGGCAAACCAAATAGTGAGTCCAACTTAGATTAAAAAAAGACGTCTTTCTGTGTTATCTGTAAGAACCATCATATTTCTTTCTTTTCAAATGACTATAATTAGAACAATCCTCAGACGTACAAATTCTAAGTCAATAGCGAAAGTCCAAGAAAGCTACCATATCTACAAACATGTCCATAGTTCAAACCCAGACACCCTGTTAAACAAAAAAGAATATTACAACAATTCAATAACTTTCAAACTTATACTCCAACTAGAAGAGCAATGTGGCAACAACGCAGAAACTTGGCAACGTCGCAGTCCTGGAAGAGTACCTCTAACACCACCATAAACTCACCCTCATCCCCTAACCGACCAAACATACCTCAAGCCAGTTGCCAGTCAAAGTCTAATAGTGACACATCTAGTGCCTCCGGTCCGCGCACGCGCTAGCGCGCTCCAGTACCTACGTCCGTACCGTAAACAGTCATCCGTGTGAAATTGTAAATACGTGTAAATAGTGCTTGTATTATGTAATATAAACTGTGCTCCTGAAGATGCCACGCCTGTGGCGAAATAATCATAGAGCAAGAAATCCACAATTGTTCAAGAATCTGGCAACCATAAGGTAAACCAATTGATTAATTATTCGTTCTTGAAGCTGGAATAATACACAAATTATAAGATTCTTCAGATGTAATTATTCATTTAGAATATGTATTATAATATGTCTCCCTTTGTTTAGTTAGCTATAAGTATTTTATTAACTAATGAACTGACTATACTATAATTTTAGCTGTATCTTGACGTTGTTGATAATTTGTACAAATTCAAAAGACAATAAAGCATATTTCATTTCATTTCATTGAGCAAAGATTATACTGAAGATTACTCAATAAATTGTAGTAGTGTGGAGTGTGGGATCTTTTTATGAAGATTAGATTAAGGTATCTGCAAACCTAAAATGCTACATGGGAAGGGAAGGAAACAGGTCCGCGACGTAGGAAGTGGTGAAGGAAGTAGTAAATGCGTGCAGTCCAGAGTGTGCGAACTGTTTATGACGATTAGATTAAGGTATATGCAATCCTAAAATGATATGGTAAGGGAGAAAAACAGGTCCGCGACATAGGAAGAGGTAAAGGAAGTAGTCAAGGCGAACTGTTTATGACGATTAAATTAAGGTATCTGCAAACCTAAAATGCTATGGGAAGGGAAGGAGACAGGTCCGCGAAGTAGAAAGTGGTAAAGGAAGTAGTACAGGCGAGCAGTCCGGAATGTGGGAACTGTTTATGATGATTAGAATAAGGTATCTGCAATCCTAAAATGATATGATAAGGGAGAAAATCAGGTCCCCGACGTAGGAAGTGGTGAAGAAAGTAGTCAAGGCGAACTGTTTATGACAATTAAATTAAGGTACCTTGTAACGTGCCTATTTTGAGGGGGGGTCAAACTAGCCTACTCCTATGTCTAGCCATCGATGTATATAACCTAACTGGATCGCGCCCTGCCACGAGAGTAGAGCGCTGAAAACGAGCCGGCGCACAGTAGGCTCCCCCCACCACCGGTGGGCAACCACGCGGCGCCGGCGACTGTCTCGTGCGTTGACTTCTGCATGTGTGCACTGTTTACATCCCATGTAATCACTGTCGTACTCGTGATATTAGTGGTGGTATTTTTTGTTATGTCTAATGAAAGTTCTACATCACTGCGGCATGATGTAGAACGCTTTAGAATTTTTGATAATGAAGGAACATCCAACATCCCAATTTTGTAGGTTGTAAACCAACCATCGATTTCATTCGAATAATTGACCAATTATTTGACATTTTCAACAGTAGAGACCCGTTTGGGAAGAATTTCAAATCCCCCATAAAGAAAGAAAACCTTATGTACATTAATATGATCTTAGACAAAAGTTTAAACTATTTAAAAAGTTTAAAAATTGAAAACGTCCCCATCTTAGAACACCCTAGAAAGACATTTGCTCTCGGTTTCATTACTAACATCAACACAATTCGCATTTTAATTGATAAACTACTAACTGATCTCAAATTTAATTACATACTAACTTATAAATTTTCTCAGGATCACCTGGAGTTGTTATTTTCATGTATACGAGCTAGAGGAGGAAATAATAACAACCCTAATGTAAAGCAATTTCAGTGGGCCTTGAGAAAACTTATGTTCCGTAACAGTATCCAGCCTTCTGCAAAGGGGAATTGTTTGGTTTTTGACGAACACCATCAAAATTCGGTCACGAGCTTTGGAGAAGCAGCGCGGTTGCAAAGTAATGAAACTGAGGACAACGACGCAGACAACTACGACGACTTTGAACTTATGATTAATCTTTGCGAGGATACTAATAGAACTAAGGACAACGCATTGTACTATATATGTGGTTTTGTGACAAGGAAAATTATAAATAAACTAGAATGTGAGGAATGTACAAATCTATTGGTTGATGACGAACACAACTTAAGCCCATATACACATTATACAGATCATGTAAACAGGGGTAAACTAGTCAGAGCCTCGTCAGTTGTGTTTAAGATTATTGAGCGGAGCGAGCGAAGCGAGCGAAGCTCTTATACGTCGACTCTTATGCATTTCGTAATACGCAAACTCCTCCTAGACGGCTGAATCGATCGTTTTCAAATTTTGCATGGTGATAAAGACCATATCGGTGAGTGCCAACATCTATATGGCGTTAAAAAAGTCTCTCAGGAATCCGCCCCACTGGGTCTCAAAGTTTCAATGTAATCCTTATGGAAGCAGTATTTGACACATAAACAAAAACACAGATTCATCAACACAACAGGATGATCAGCTGTTGACTTTTGAATGCAGTAGATAATGAAATAGCTGATAGCATTATTCCACAGATATTAGAACAGAAACGGTATGGATCATAATTATAATCAAATGACGACACTAGCTTGAGGTCCGTGACGTATAAAGTGGTGAAGGAAGTATAAAAGGTGAGCAGTCTGGAGTGTGGGAACTGTTTATGACGATTAGATTAAGGTATCTGCATTCCTAAAATTCTATAGGAAGGGAGGAAAACAGGTCCGCGACATAGGAAGTGGTGAAGGAAGTAGTCAAGGCGAGCAGTCTGGAGTGTGGGAACTGTTTATGACGATTAGATTAAGGTATCTGCATTCCTAAAATTCTATAGGAAGGGAGGAAAACAGGTCCGCGACGTAGGAAGTGGTGAAGGAAGTAGTAAAGGCGAGCAGTCTGGAGTGTGGAAACTGTTTATGACGATTAGATTAAGGTATCTGCATTCATAAAATGCTATGGGAAGGGAGGAAAACAGGTCCGCGACGTAGGAAGTGGTGAACGAAGTAGTCAAGACGAGAAGTCCGGAGTATGGGAACTGTTTATGACAATTAGACTAAGGTATCTGCAATCCTAAAATGCTATGGGAATGGAGGAAAACAGGTCCGCGACGTAGAAAGTGGTGAAGGAAGTAGTAAAGGCTAGCAGTCTGGAGTGTGGAAACTGTTTATGCAATTAGATTAAGGTATCTGCATTCATAAAATGCTATGGGAAGGGAGGAAAACAGGTCCGCGACGTAGGAAGTGGTGAAGGAAGTAGTAAAGGAAAGCAGTCTGGAGTGTGGAAACTGTTTATGACGATTAGATTAAGGTATCTGCATTCCTAAAATTCTATGGGAAGGGGGGAAAACAGGTCCGCGACGTAGAAAGTGGTGAAGGAAGTAGTAAAGGCGAGCAGTCTGGAGTGTGGAAACTGTTTATGACGATTAGATTAAGGTATCTGCATTCCTAAAATGCTATGGGAAGGGAGGAAACAGGTCCTCGACGTAGGAAGTGGTGAAGGAAGTAGTCAAGGCGAGATGTCCGGAGTGTGGGAACTGTTTATGACAATTAGATTAAGGTATCTACAATCCTAATATGCTAGGGGAAGGGAGGAAAACAGGTCCGCGACGTAGGAAGTGGCAAAGGAAGTAGTAAAGGCTAGCTGCTTGGGGTGTGGGATATGTTTGTGACGATTAGATTAAGGTATCTGCAATCCTAAAATGCAATTGGAAGGGAAGGAAACAGGTCCGTGACGTAGGAAGTGGCGAAGGAAGTAGTAAAGGCGAGCTGCTCGGGGTGTGGGATCTGTTTGTGACCATTAGATTAAGATATTTGCAATCCTAAAATGCTAGGGGAAGGGAGGAAAACAGGTCCGTGACGTAGGAAGAGGTGAAGGAAGTAGTCATGGCGAGCTGTCCGGAGCGTGGGAACTGGAAACCGTTTGCAGCAGTTTTAATGTATCTGCAATGCTGAAATGCTATGAGATTGAGAAGGGATGGAAGCATGCTCACGACATAGGAAATGGTGAAAGAAGTAGTAAAGGCTAGCAGTACGGAGTGTGGGAATGTTTGTGGCAATTAGATTAAGGTATCTTAAAATACTAAAATGCTATGGAGAGTGTTGAATACAGGTCCACGACATAGGAAGTGGCTTAAGAAGTAGTAAAGTATGAACATCAGCATAGTGTGAGATTCGTCTGTGGCAGTTAGGTTAATATATCTTCAATACTAAAATGAAAATGCTATGAAAAGGGAAGGAAACAGGAAAACAGGCCCCACGACGTAGGAAGTGGTAAAGGCTGGCAGTGCAGAGTGGGGGAACCGTTTGGGCAGTTAGATAAATGAATCTGTAATACTAAATGCTATGAGAAAGGAAGGAAACAGGTCTGTGACGTAGTAAATGGTAGTAAGGCTAGCAGTGCAGAGTGTGGGAACAGTCTTTGGCAATTACATCAATGTATCTGCAATCCTAAAATGCTATGGGAAGAGAGGGAAACAGGTCCACAACGTAGGGGGTGGTGAAGGAAGTAGTAAAGGTGAGCAGTGTCGAGTTTGGGAATGGATTAATGTATCTGCAATGCTAAAATGCTGCATGAAGAGCCTGTAGACTGTATGTTAAAATGATTACGAAGCACGAATCGATACATATTTTCGTTACATGCAATCGTTTACAATCTAAATTTAAAAACTGAGTTGACAACAGCTGATTTTTACTAAATAGAGGCTAAAAACGATTTTTACTCTCTAAATAAAAAAAATGCTACTTTAGACCCGCAACGCATGCATTAAAAACTACTGTTTTTACTGCAGTATGACAAAAACAATATAATATGAACCCTTGATGACTCCGCTCAATTTTGTGGATGCCTCTGCGAACGCCACCTAGTAAAGTTTTTGTTTAATAAGTTCAGAAATTTTGCTGCAACCAACTGGGCTAAAATGAATGCCTATAATATATGTGCTTTGGCATCAAGGATGTTTGCTGGCAATGTGTATTCCGAGGCCACAGATCAAACGGAGATCTTGGTGAAGACAATCATGATCTAATGCTCATTAAAATGATAAGCATGTTGTTTTCTAAAGTAGGATTGTCTTAAAGTGTCAAAAGAAAAATCCTGAAAAAGTAGTGTTTCAAACCGGCGTTCGGCAGAAACTAGATAAACTTATTTTGTTTAGCCACGTCTAGCAAATTATTGAAAATCTTTAAAATGTATGATTGTTGTCTAGCAAATGATTTCTATTTGTAAAAGTTGTTTTGTTGGTTAGATTTAATTAAAGTTATATCAGAACTACAAAAGTTAAATTTTATTTCCTTTAATTATTCTACAATTGGGAATTCAATACCGGTAGGCCTACTGAAGTTTTTCTCACTACTGTGAGAGTGAACAATTAATGTTATATAATATAATTTAACGTCAACTGATGTACTATATAACCCAACTGACTGAATAAAATAATCCATATCGATGCATATACATACCATCAAAACTGTGTTATAAATCCAAGACTACCAACAAGAAAGTTTAATTTTAAATATGTGTTCCGGGTCCCTATATTATAGTTTAGATCATGTACCTATGAGAAAAAGTTACATACAATACCATACACGAAAAGAGAAATTAATTTAAACATTTTGATGACAATAAGGAAGTAAAAAAGTGCGATGTGTCGGTGGTCACAATGCTACTTCAATGCTATGGCCCACTGCGGTTGCCCACTTGTGGTGGGGGGAGCGGCGCGGCGGCGGCGGACCGTTTTCGTTTACCAGCCGAGCGCGATCCAGTTAGGTTATATACATCGATGTGTCTAGCCTATCCCTAGGCATAGCCTACCATCCCTAACTAAGGTTATAGGTTAGAAGGCTAACCTTAGTTATAACATCACTAGTAACTATAGGCATGATACACTGTTGTGTTTGGTAATAAATAAGTGTAGAACGAGAGTTATTAATACTGTATGAGCGTGGCATAAACCTTATTCAGTGTTTTATAGCTTATTGACTCACCAGCGATGTGTTTCGCAAGCTAGGTCTCAACCCGGCTTGGTACTTCGAAGAAACTTTCTACACTTAGTAAACCCGCAGATCATGGCCTTAGGCCAATAATCCGTCTCAAAGACGTGAGGAAATGCGGTGTGAGTAATATAAACCGACAACTTGAAGTTAAAACTCATTGTCGTGTGAAACAAACACAACATAACCTCTACGGTCAACAACAAGAACAAAAAGCTCGAGCGACTGACGATTTAGCGGCTGCAGACGACGGCGGCCGGCTAGCTTTTTTTTCGGGTTAGCAAACAGCAAGCAAACGTTCCGGATCAGCTGAGCCCCCTACTTTGCTAGAGAGGGGAGCGAGAGGGATGAACCGAGAGTCCGAGGAACCCTCAGACGGCAAGCAGGAAAGTTCAGTGTTGCCAATTGCGGGGAAAATCCTCGATTTTCGAGGATTTCCAGGCCCTGCGAGGATTTTGCGAGGATTGAGATTTTGCGAGTATTTTCGAGGATTTTCAGGTAAAGCAACGAGGATTTATCTAATAATCGAGGATTTTCAGTGTCTGGGTCTCTAAAAAAATAGTTATTTGTGTAACTAGTGGTGAAAGTGGCACTTTGCTGCACACGAGAGCAATGTTTACGCACGAGCCGCAGGCGAGTGCGGAATGATCTCGAGTGCAGCAAAGGCCTTTTTCACTCGTGTTACACATTATATTTTTCCTACAGTCACTATAAAGCATATAAATAATAAGTCTTTCAAACACTATACAACACGTTTTTAGGTTCAGCTGGCAACAGAAATAGGTGTCCTAGAGAAAGTAGTACCCGCCGTCTGTATCACTCCGCTATTTTTCCTCGGCAAGAAATGTGCTCCGCGTTTTGAGAATATAGTTCCGTATGTTTTTGTAATTTGAAGTGGTTTCCGCGCCTAAAAAAATGCTTTAAAGGTATTTTCTTGTTTATTAAGATCGTAGGAATGTTTTATAAACGTTTAAATGAAAAGTCCAGAAAGTTCAGAAATACCTAAACTATAAACACGAAATGACAGGTTAAATCGTAGTTATAATAGTCAATCAGCTGCTCATAGTATTATTATCTGTAAGTGTTGCCAACCTATTTCCAAGCGTACACGGATTACGTGCATAATAGAACCACGCTGTTTTGTGTTGTTTCGTTGGAATCCTGATGTGCGGCAAAGTATAAACCGTACGGAAAAGTATAAATATGCAGCAATTAGCAGCTTTCTGTACTATAAACAGTACAAGGAAGCCAACTTTGTCGGGTGACTGTAGGAAAAAATTTTTAAACGGCCTCTAAATCTAAGCAAGTCCAACGTCCGTAACTGAAAAAAGTCAATCGATGAATCAACCAATCAAGCAAGATACAAGAACAAGAAGATGAAGAAGAATACGATGAAATGAAATGAGGGAACTGAACTCTGACTGAACTGGACTAGTGGACTGGACTCACTGAAGTGAAGTTTTCTTGTTTCTTATTAATTTAATGTTGGTGTGTAGTACTGTTACTGGTGAAGTCTAGTCTAAACTAAACAGCTAACTCCAACTTTTTACCTGCGACTTGATTTTGATGATAACATGTTCTGTGGATCGATTTATCAAACGTCTTCCAAACAAAGTAAGTTGCCAAGAGAAAGTAAATATTAACCATGAATTATTCTAGACGTAGATTATCTTTACATGTGATGCAATTTTGTAGTCTAGGCCTAGTTTTGTTGAATGCTGTGTACTTATGTATTTTAAATCATGCTGTGGTGTTTTTCAGTAATGTGGGCTAACGTTTATCAGCCATTTTATAACCTAGGCTATGTTATTTGTACAGTAACTTACTCTTATAACAAAGGCCTAGGCCTAACATAGCAACATAGCAGTTTACATAAGTTAAGCTACATATAATTTTATGGTAGCTTATTCTGTATCTGCAAATTAGGGGTCTCTAGCCTATATCTGTATTATAGCCTGGTGGTGACAGTCACAAAAAAGGATAGCATATAATTTAGGGGGTTATGTGTGTTGTTTAGGCAATAGGTCTAAGCCAGTGAATAAATTTACTGTGTTAGATTGTTTTAGGGAAGCTTAGATAAGTCATTTATTCATTGTCTAAAACAAGGGTATCCTTGCTAGCTAGTTGCATTAAGGCTAAACATCCCTGAAAAAGTTGTGTTTCTGGCCCGATAGATAGCAGCACCTCTGCGGCAATTTTGTATCACTTATAATTTCCGTATTTATTATCAGATTTTGGTTTTGTAAACGGTTTTGTAAATGATATGAATAAGACATTCACGCTATTTTGCTAATGTTTTTTAAAACTTATTTACAAAAAAGTTTTATAAAGAATTTTTTTTGCTGTAATTATTTTTTTTAATCGCAGGTAGTCATTTTGTAAAGAGAAATTTTAAAAGAATTTTGTCGTTTTCAGATATTAATTCGGCCAAATGGTTGTATCGGAATCGTTTTTTAAAGAAATTATCATTATTTCTCTCCCGCTCCGGTCCCCTCCCCCTTCCCCCCCCCAACATAGCGCAGCTCCAGTGCCCAGCCGCTCTGCCCGGCCCTGCAACGCGACTGTAGCTTCGTCATCTCGCACACACCTTGCATTCATACTCTGACCGGACACACTTAATAGACTGGACTCCTGATTTTAACAGATACTAGTTTATGGTTTAAAAACAAGTATTTTCTGTAAGTCGGAAAGAGACATCTATTCAAATGAAATTGAAATTTTATCTGTACATTGCTTAGAATCATGGAGTTTTTGGTTATTTTTACGTTTCATAAAGCCTATGAATAAAGCCTATCAGTAATATATAAAAATTGAATACTTGTGTCAGGCAATTAATATTACAGTACCTAATCATAAATGTTATTTCTTTAACTGAGAATGCTCATTCCGATGACTAAAATAGCGAGCTGTGTTAGCGCTAAAACAGCATTGCGCGAGAGTTGGCGCAAAACACTCTCGCACTCTAATTTTTACGTTTTCTTTCTGGACTCCAAAATAATAGCTTATGCTATGAAAGTGATAAAACATTAGTGAAATATTTTTTTAGCAAACCATCATGCATTTTTAAAGCTTTACGTTGTTAACGTATCAATGTTTTGTGGACAGTACATTTATTTACTTACTAGCTGTTTGTCCGTTCTACGTAGGGCCTACGGGAATCTTGTAGTAAGTTGAAACCTTATATTCTGAACAGGAGTTGGTTTGCATATTTAGTGTGCATTTTGCATTAAAAGAAGGCCTGTAATTAAAAGTTACTTTTCACACAGGTTAAAAGTAGTTAAAATACTACCTCAACCTCACTATTGCACACTTTATTCGGGTTGAAATTTTCATTAACAAAGGTGCTCTTGTCTTTTCCACGAAACAATGAGAAATAATGACAAACAGACATACAAACAAAAATACAGAATTGAATTAGGGGATTTGCTACGCTTTAACCAAAGCAAATTACAAACAAAGTAATTATTTGAAAGTTTTGATAGTGTCATCAAATTTTATCATAATCGTTTTTAGGCCTAATCAAACTGTAAAATTGGTGTAAATCCGTTGGCAAATATATAAATAAGTAAATAAATACACAGTCCACAAAATATTTATACGTTAACAACGCCATGCTTTAAAAATTCATGATGGTATGCAAAAGAAATTCCACTAATGGTTTTTAATTTTCATAGCATTAACTAACATTATGGAGTCCAGACAGAAAACGCAATAATTGTACAGTAAGACATCAATTTAATTTAATAAGAAATAAGGTGCAGCACTAACGATAGCTATAGTTGTAAATAGTAATGTGTTTGTACGTAAAACTGTTTCTTACTACTACCAATGGTTCTAAGCAAAAGTAGCAGTACCAAAAACCAACGTTTTATAGTAGGCCTACTTACGACCAATTCAAACTGTCCTTCTAATTAAACTTTATTATAGGTGTTAATCCGTTGGCAAATATAAAGATAAATAAATACACAGGCCACAAATTATGTAACATGTAACGTTAACAACGTAAAGCTTTAAAAACTCACTATATGGTTTTCTCAAAAAAAAACTTTCACTTGATGTTGTGCAGTTCAAAAGTTATTAATCCCCCTTGGTTTTTCATTTTTTCAGTTTTCGAAAATCAAAGTTATTTTCCATTAATAGTATTATTTGTAAGCAACTTTTAATGTTAACATATTAATGACAGTTAATATTAACATATTAAAGAAACCACCGTTATCCAAACAAAGGTTTCTTAAGACTACGTAATCTCTAAACGATAATCGGTACACATATCTAGCAAACATTCGGAGGAAATGTGACAAAAAACGGACAAATCAGGCGTTTCGGACGTTAGTAATTTTACTTCCTAAATAGGAAAAGTACCAATATCGTTGTCGAAATGTAAGTAAGTAGACACCAAAAATGGCAGCCAGTGGCACATTGGAAAAGTGAGTTTAGCTACATCTGTAAGTTAAACCTCTGGTACGATCACAGCGAAATCAGAAAGATCTTCCAAGATCGCAGCAACATCCACGATCACCCACTGCAGTTGTGATTTTTTACTTTGCACTTTACACAACTGTCTTTATAGCGCCGTCAAGTGGAAACCTGTTTTGTAAGCTATTGCTGACGATGATAAATAAATGTAAGTTTCCCAGCACTAATATACAGCACTGTTTCACAGTATTTTCCCCGGTTATCAAAACTCAAGAACAATCGTTGCACTTGCGATTAATTAAACCGGTTAAGTAAGGCACAACCAAGGCCACACAACGTTTTAGCGAATTTCCCTATAGGGAAGTAGCTATTACCGTAGGTCTCATGGTAAGACCTAGGCCCGGGACCGATTTACTTTTTCATTTTGATGTCCCCAGAGGCCAAAAACACCATTCGTTCAAATTTTTATATATCTATATATAGATATATATATATATATATATATATATATATATATATATATGTGTGTCCATCCGCACGATAACTTGAGTAATTTTTGTCCGATTTTGATAAAATTTGGTTTGAAGGTGTAAGGCGGGATAAACTTGAACGAGTTCGCGAACCAGCGTGATCGGACTATGGAAACGGGGGTTTACGGGGGGTTTTATGGGGTAAAAATAGGTTTTTCCCATTTTTGACCCAAAAAACATAAAATTTTGCAAAATCTTTTCAAACCATTTTGTAGTGCTTAAAAAAAACAAATAATTTAGTATATTGAAGTGTTACTATGCGCCTAATGGTTACGGAGAAAATTCCAAAAAAATGTAAATTTTAAATTCCCATGTTATTCTTATGGAGAATAAGTAAACTGATGGAGTTTGCTTGTTTATGAACATACTTAGATCAAATTTGGAAAATGTTTTTATTTCTTACTAACTATTAACATTTTACAAAAAAAGCAGTTTTACCCTCCCTGATGCAGCAAACCTAAGTACCTGTTAAACTAATTTTATTTAAATAGGAAATAAATGTTAAATTTTTAAGTAGACATTTTAGTGTAAATCCAATCAGACATATGGAAATTCGCTTAGTCTGCAGGTTTGCTGCGGCGAGGGTATTATTTAAACTTGGTTTGGATGTGCTAACAAAACTTGATCGGAAATGGTTGCGGTATTTGTAAACAACTTTTAATGTCAACATATCAGTGACAGCTAGAAGTGAGAATTAATTCAAACAGCTGATCGTTATTTCATAAAATGTAATAGTAAACATTGGGAGACAATTTGACAAAATTCGAACCAAATTGGGTTTTTGATGGTTCGTTATTTTGTTTTCAAAGAAGCGAGGCCATGTTTTTATAGCCAAAGACACTCTCATCAATCCAGTAAATACGGAAAAATTATTAGAACCTTGATCGGAACTTTAGTTTTCTAGGAGTAGGCCGCGCAAAATGACATTTTGGCACAGAATAGACAAACAGACAGACAGAAATTGAGATAAGACTCGTTTCGGCTTTCTTATGTTATGAAACGTAAAAATAACCAAAACCTGCATGATTCTAAGCAATGTACAGACAAAACTGTAATTTTATTTATATAGATTTATATACTTGCCAACGGATTTACACAAATTTTACAGTTTGATTAGGCCTAAATACGATGATCATAAAATTAAAAATTTGATGACACTATTAAAATTTTTAAATAATTATTTTGTTTGCAATTTGTTTTGGTTAAAGCGTAACAAACCCCCTAATTCAATTCAGTATTTGTTCATGTATGGAAGCGCGGGAAACCGTCATCCACCGGTGTACAAGCAACACCCCAGCCGTCTTGTGGTTGGGAGGGGTAGCAAATGTGAGTGTGACCTTGGAATGAGTCACAGCGGCCCTGTCCTGCACCTGCTTCATGTCTCTCTCGCGTTTGTTATAATTACTGTAAATGTTTAAACAACGATACCGACTGAACCAGCCAAGCGATTTTAAAAATTTAAAAAGTAAAATTTATTAAAAATTGTTGTCTTTAAAATGACTACCTGCAATTTTCATTTTTTATTTTGTAACACAATTATATTACTATAATTTTTTTAACCAGCAACTTAATTCAAATTTATCTTCAATGGCGTGAATTGTTATCTTATCCCGTTCACAAATCAGTTTTCAAAATGAAAATCGGATGAAAATTCCACCAATAAACACCAACACAAAATGACTCCATTTTGGTGCTGCGACGTGGTGGCAGAATTTGGAACTAAACCTGGGATGTTTAGCCTTAACCATCCATAGGTTTTCTTAGGATAACTTTTGTAACTACCTTGGTGACTGAACAAATAAAATGTAAGTTAGGCCTAGGTTAGATGCTCACCTGAGGAGGTGAACCAATGAAGTTGGTAGGAGTGGTTATTTTATGTCAAAAGTAGACTTATGGTCTGTACAGTACAGTATGAGTTTTTATGTTTCCAGAAAGATGATTCAAAAAAACCTTCTACCCCTACCGGTACATCAGAAGAAATTATTAGTTCAAGTGGTTCAGCAGAGGCAAGTTGTAGCAGCAAAACCAACTTGGAAAGTTCTGCCAAAAACCAAAAGGTTTGTTAACTTTAAACCCTGTCATTATCTATTACTCTTTTCTGTATATTAAATTGTTTTAACATTTAATAAAAGTTATTAAGTTATTAGTAGGGAAAGGTCCAAACACGTGAACGTTGAGGATATTGACGTACGGTAGGTATTCCTTATGGTATGCATTTTTCCTCATCCTGGATAAGCTACAAATCATTCTTGTATAAATTATATGCAAAATTTTCTGGATGGAATCAAGAATGTCCCGGGCACTAATGGCGGTGGATGTTAGATTCAGTCCCTGAAGTCATCCTCAAAAACTAACATTGGCCTATCTTATATTCAAAACACTTTCCTGCAAAAAAATTGATGCTTTCGCTTTCAAGCTATTTCAGTTTGATGGTGAGCTAATTATAGAGTCTCAGGGCCATGATCAGAAAAGTATTTTTTCTCTTACCAAGCCTGTGGAATAAAATAGGCTACTGATGACACAACAAAATGTATTGACATAGAGAATGTTTCGTAAATGATTTGATCTTTTTCCAGGCAGATAATCCAATCCTAGAGGCAAATCTCAGTACGCCTGGAAGCAGTAAAACCCACGAAGAACAAAGCTCCTCCAAAAGATTTAAGGTAGGCCTATGCAAACTTTAACACCTATCTCTATCCTTTAAGAAGTTTTTAATTTTTAATATGACTACAAGTCCCCTAGTTTTTCAATTGATAATGTTGGAACGCTGATGTTATTTTATACAGTTAATGACAATAGGCCATAATAAAGGGTTTAAGTCAATATTCTGTTTGAATTGATAGTTATATTTTATTTTGCATTCAGATAGTACATTTATATCAAGACATAGATTTTCATATATCAAATGTTGTTTCACTATTTTCACATTTACCAATAAATGATCATCAGATTTTATTAACTCTCCTGCTCTGAAAACACATTTGTACTTGAAAATGGTTACCTCCCGCTATCTCCGCGTCCCGCCACCTCTGAATTTCAGAGTGACCCCTATAATCCTCGGTTACTACATGCGTTAAGACTTTCCGTCCTAACCTAACCTAACCTAACTTAACTTAACCTAACCTATCCTAACCTCACCTAACCCACGGGTTAAATTATCGTTAAATCTTCCATCCACGGGGCTTTGCAGCCGTGGATGCAATGACAGCTACCAACGCAGGCAATGACGGTATTATATTATTTTTTAAAAATTATTTTAAACCTGTTAAATGTTCAATAAGGGCAGCCTATATTTTGGAATTTTCATGTCAAATTTTAATAATTATAAGTATCGTATCTTATATCTTTTACAATAATAATGACGATGTCAATTACAATAATGTATTGTTTAAAGACTGAATAAATGACTATTCAATGACTATTCTATTCAATGACTATAAGGGTCACTCAAGAATTCGGAGGTGGCGGGACGGATTTGGGTTCGGAGGTGGCGGAATGCGGAGATAGCGGGAGCACACGCTTGAAAATATAGTTGCAACAAAATTTGCAGTCCTAGAAAAATATATTGTAAACGAGTTGCTATTTTTCCAGGCACATGAACAAATTTCAGAAGAAAATGTCAGTAGGCCTGGAAGCAGTCAAACCCAAGAAGGACCGAGCTCTGCCAAAAAACTAGAGATTCGTAACCTTTAAAACTTAAAACTGTACCCTCACTACCTTGTATCCTATAATGTAATAAAATCAAAATCACTACTTTCCATTCCTGTCTGACACATGGCCCATTTATGCACAAAAGGTTTATACAAAAGGTGTGTTGCTATAGGGCCTACCATTTTATAGGAACAACTAATTTAAGCAGTTTTTCAATATAAATCCTTGGTTTTCGTCACTATTTCTACGAGTTAATATGAGTTATCAAGCTCTAACAAACCATCTTAAATAAGTTGAAGCCTACAATTTTCCTCAGTTAAGTTAATGGCATATTTTTGTTATGTTTCAGTTGGCGAAGGAGACTGGACCGTCGACTACAAGTTTGAGGAAAAAGAAAACCAACCGTGCTCCCCTTAAGTTTGTGAGCTCAAAGCTAAATATCCCAGACTTTAAGGGATGGCTTGTCAAATCTACCCAAAAAAAGGTGAAAATGAATTGGGTGAAAGGTGTGCCAAACTAACATTTTGGCACATAAAGTAGATTTAGTAAGGCATTCAAAATCTGAAAAGCACAGGAGTGCACTTGCCCAGATATCGACTGGACAAGCATCTCAAAACCCCATTGGCCAAACAAATAAAAAGGGCAGAAATTAAATTAGCTGCCCTGATTGCTAGCAATAATCTGCCATTCAGTTTAATGGACTCACTTCAACCATTGGTGGCTGATATATGCCCTGATTCTCAAATAACCCAATCCCTTTCTTGCAAAAGAACGAAAACAACGGCTGTTGTTAAGCAATCGCTTGGGGAAAGCTACAGGAGAAGACTTAACACAACCCTTGCTGATCCGGAAACATTCTTTTCCGTGATAATGGACGAAACAACTGACCGAGGCAGCATCAAACAGTGTGCCTTTACCGTCATATTCTTTAATCAAAACACAAAAAAACCCGAATGCCGCTTTTTTGATATGGTGGAGACTCCGTCAGGCACAGCGGCAGATCTAACCAAGACCTTAAAAGAGACTTTTTCTAAACACGGAGTGGGATTGGAAAATATGGTGGGGTTTTCTAGTGACACCACAAATGTAATGTTTGGTGAAAACCATTCAGTTGTTAAACTTCTGAAGAACGATTTTCCAGATGTAGTGTTTGTTAAATGCTCCTGTCACATGATGCATCTTGTGGCATCAAAAGCCTGTTTGAAGCTCCCCAGATACCTGGAGGATTTAGTTAGAAATGTAGGGGCTCACTTCAGCCGAAGCTTTGGAAGGCAGGACAAATTCAGAGAATTTCAAGAGTTTTTTAAAGTCGAAATTTTAAAGATTCTAACGCCATCGACAACACGATGGCTTTCATTGAAAGAATGCGTTAATAGAATCATATCTCAGTACACAGCCCTCCAGCACTATTTCCGCCAACTGGCTTTTGAAGACCCATCTAAAACCCTTGATGACATAGTCTCCACTCTTGAAAACTCCTTCACCATCATTTACTTGGAGTTCATGTCCTATACATTGGGCCTACTTACCGACTTTAACGTAATGTTCCAGAGCGAGAGCCCTCTGCTGCATAAACTGAAACCTGAAATTCACAAAATTCTCAGGGATTTTAGTATGAACTACTTGAAGACAGATGTGGTAAGAGACAACGACATTTATAAGGTCAGCCACAATGATACAACTAACTTCTTGCCTTTGAATGAAACGTACTTGGGCCTGACAGCCACTGAAAGCTTATCAAAGCTCAAAGAGGACCCTAACCTATCTAAAGAAAACGTGGATAATTTTCTAACGACATGTAGGAATTTTTATATTGAAGTGGTGTCACAAATCAAAACAAGATTTTCATTTGAGGATGAAATCTTTCAGCTGATCGAGGTTGTGGATCCTATCAAGGCTCAATCTTTTCAAGTAAAAACTCTACAACCTGTGCTGAAAAGGTTTCCCGTCCTCAGAACAGTAACTGATCCCAAAAAGGTTGAACAGGAATGGCGGGAACATGCTCTCCTCAACTTCCAGGACCTGAAATTATATTCGACTGTTCCAGCTGATCAGTACTGGAAGGAGGTCAGTGAGCTGAAAAATGCTGCAGGACTACCGCTCTTCAAAAATCTGTGCAAAGTTATGGAGCTTTTATTAGTTTTGCCTTTTTCAAATGCAAGTGTGGAAAGGCTATTTAGCACATTGAATAATGTTAAAACATCCCATCGGAATAAACTGAAGACAAACACAATAGTATCGTTGATTTTAACTCAAAAGGGAGTCAAGGAAGACGGAGGGTTGGCCACGTTTGAACCTTCTAGTGACATGCTCTCCAAAAAGATTTGGTAGTGAAACACCTTGGGGATATCTTCCTAAAAGAGTTGTTAGCTTTACATAACTCTAACAGATATCTGATATGTCACCCAAGTTACCCTTTATTTAGGCCATGTATGATAAAAAACCAATCACATCCATGCCAATGATTAAATATTTATGACAAAAAAAAGTCATGACAAGGCCGAGATATTTAAAGTATTAATTTTTGTATTCAAGGTTGTGTCAAACTCAAGGTCATTACATGACATTAAATATTGTTTTGCTTATTTAAATATTTCTTCTTTAGGACATGATGATCTCACTTTAAGATCTGTCAAATTTTATTGTTCCACTGAAACTTGAGTTCCTTAATTAGTCTATATTCTTCTTTACACTTTTAAAGAGCATGTAAAATATAGGTTTTGATTTTTAATATTACTATTGTTATATTTATATTTATATGATATGTTGTTCAAATACCTTCGCATTTTGGACATGTTACCTTCATAACTGACCAAAGTTATACATGTTGTAGGCCTACATAATGGCACCTGACAGGAGAAATGGTTTGTGTTTTTTACTTCTTAACTAGGTAATGTACATAAAAACCCTCCAGAGCCTTTTATTTATATACTTCAAGTTATTTACATCACAACAAGACTGAGATATGTAAAATAATGCAATATTTTAGTATAGTTAGATGCCTCTATATTGGATGGCTTATACATTTTTCAAGTTTGCATCAAACTCATGGTTATTTATTAGATGAGATTTTACTTGAATATTTTGTTCTCTTTTTATGTGTTTTAGATATTGTTAGGTAATGTACATATGACATAGTGATCTCACTTTCAATTAGTCAATGTTTATTAGTTTCTTATGTTCATACTTTCTCTTAATTTAAATAGTATTTCTAATTTATGTTTTGATTTTTTACATACTTATATTTATGTCTTTGATTAAATGTATGTAAAAGTATCTTCACATTGGGCATGTTACCCTAATAACTCATCCGGTAGAGATGGTGGAGATCTCGGTTATTAGATAAGTTTTTACTGGAATATTTTGTGATCCTTTTATGTGTTTTAGTTTTAGATATTGTTAGGTAATGTAAATAAGACATAATGATCTCACTTTCAATTAGTCAATGTTTATAATTTAACTAAAAAATGTTTATTTGTTTTTTATGTTCTTACTCATTATAAAATTATGTTTTTAATTTATGTTTAGATTTTTATAATTATTATACTTACATTATATTTTTGTTAAATATATTTTGTTGTAGGCCTATATATTGCATTGGACATGGTTACCTTATTAACTAAACAAACTTTTACCTGTTGTACACAATGGAATCCGATATCAAAAAGGATATTCCGTTTCACAAGCTATAATGTATGTAAAAACTTCAGAGTCTTTTTTGTTTTTTAATGTTACTTATATCATGGAAAGACTGAGATGTGTAAAATAATTTGGGATTTTAGTTTTTGTAGAGGGTCCTGTTTTAGAAAGTTAAATTTTTTGAAGTTTGTATCAAGTTCAAACTCATGGTAAGTTAATTAGATAAGATTTTTAATTTTGTGATCCTTTAATGAGTTTTTGATATTGTGTTGCAACTTCAGTGGAGACAATGATCTCACTCACGTTTATTTAGTCAATGTTTAAAATTTAACTTACTTTATCATCATTTACAGTATTAATAATTTATGTTTTGATTTTTCATAATGTTATATTTATGTCTATGATTAAATTTATGTTAAGATATCTTCACATTGGACATGTTACCTTAATAAATGATCATCAAACTTATACCAGTTGTACACAATGACGATATCAGAAACAGAAATGTTTAAAACCTCCTGTTTTATTTAAATATTTAAAAAAATATTTATCATGATAAGACTGAGATATATAAAATAGTTCAATATTTTTAAATTTTGTAGAGAGAACTATGGCCTATTTCCAAGTATCAAACTCATGGTTTATTACATAAAAGATAAGATTTTACTTGCATCTTTTTGTGTGTTTTTTTATATTGTTGGGTAAGGTTAATTAATTAGTTATTACGTTTTGATTTATTTACCCAAATCTTTGTTTTGTAAATCTTCTTACTTTTATAAGTAAACATATTTAAATTCCATAAAGAATTTGCATTTTTTTCTTTAATCCTCTGCTTCCATTTTTGTTAAGACAAGACATTTATTATTAATTTCTACATTAAAGCTCTAACTTCAAATTTTGATTTATGTAGGCATACCTAGGTGGCGTCCCCTTTTTGATGATTTTTAATTTGTAAACTTTCAAAGTTAACAATGAATATATTATTTTTAATGGATGTTACCTATATTATATCATTCACGATTTAATTTGTTTCAGGTACATATAAACAAAGGGAATTTATTTTTTTTAGTAATAAGAACTGACCTAACCTAAATTATTATAACCTAAAAAAAGAATTATTTTATGTTTTATTTTGACGTCGACATCAGCACACCCACATATTCCAAGACGAACTACTTCTTAGGATTTGACAATGATTGGGCCAGGATCCAGGGAAGGAACCCCTATTTTAGCATTGATTATAAAATGCTAGCGTTACATCATAGTCATAGAAAAATATACTCCCTTGTGTTGGTTTGATTTAGTCTATAGACCAATAATCATAATATTCACCAGAACCCATATTTTTACTACAATAGGCTATATGTATATGTATGTCTGGTTATTTGCACATCTAGTAAAAAAAAAAAAAACCGTGTAAACGTATATCATCATTTAAATATGGGGACAATTCAAATTATTTGATTTTGGATGCTAACGAGTAACGAGGATTCTGCGAGTAATTTTAGAATCCTTGCGAGGAAAAACGAGGATTTCCGTCGTTGCCTGCGGGGAAAACCAAAGAGGTCGGTTGGCAACACTGAAAGTTAGTTCCTCACCAGCCACGAGTTAGGAAAGTTCCTCACCAGCCACGAGATAGGAGAGTTCCTCACCAGCAACTACCACGACAAGTTCGAGTCAGTCCTGACATCGTTATTGGTATTGGTGAAGCATTAGTTAGCTCGCGTGATACTTCAAATAAACTTGTAAGTCTTATATTCCATTAGATTTAAGGTAAACCGAGTTAACTATTGCCAGGGTGTAAAATACTAGTTTTTAAAATCGGTTTTACTAGATTTTATATTTTCACTCCTGTTAAACCAATGGACTTAGGCTACGTTGACTTGATCATGATGGTGCGTTAAACCCATATCGTAACGATTAAATATTACGAGGCCAGTGTATTTTTAATCCATTTTTAGTAAGCCCAAAACAATTTAATCTCATCATACGAATTTATTAGTAGTAGTCAGTGACTACTAAGATTAGTTGTGCTAGTTGAGCACGTCCCGGCCGGCACGCATGGCGTGTTGGTAGTAGTGGCCTTAGGCCTGTTTACGATGTTTTATGGTTTTAACACCGTGTTTGCCATAAAGCCTTTGAGATTGATGTGAACCAGAAGTGGATGGATAGTTCGTTTCGGCCTTGGTTACTTGTTTTAATTTTCGTTTTAAGTAACAAGGCATTTTTACACCCATTCTGTCTGGTAATTTAATCTCTGATTATTTAACGATGTTTGGTTAGTGTCATGTGAGATAATCCGTGACTAACCCTTTGAGTATTATTTCATGTTTAACGATTTATCTGTGTTTTAATATTTTGTGTTATGAGTTTACGACAGGTGATGAGATTGTTTTGGTGCGAATTGGATAGCGTTGGCCTATGGTGTGAAACCATTTGACGTCTGGGACTGGCGAGTCGGCGTGGATTCAGCGTGTCTTCGGCAGCTGTGGTAGTGTGTTGAACCTACCTTTGGTGACGACCATGGTACTCACGACGCTTCAGCAGCTGTGGTAGAGTGTTAAACCTACCTGGAGTGATGACCAACTCACGACGCTGGAACCATCGACTCGTTAGTGGACGGATTGACGTAGAACAGTCAGCTAGCCTACTACGATTCTCGAACGGCTGGGGTTGTGTGATAAACCAACCAGAGGAACTCACATCACGCTGTTGGCCAGCTTTGGTGTTCTTCGATTGATTATCCAGCGGCAGTGGTTGCGTGATAAACCAACCATTGCAACGGACAACAACGGTCAGCGAGACAACCGGGGCTTGGTCAACGTGTACCCAACGAGTGTTGAACCGTTGTGGTGGATCTTGGCGTGGTGTAAACCCAAGAAGAAGCTCACATCGGGGGTGGCACTCAACAACGATGAACGGACGGCCATCACGGGACTCACTGCGGCGGACGGGGCAGTGACACATGTCCGTGTGAGAAACCGGACACTCAGGACGTCAGCGACGAAAACGTACGAGTAGGCTCCCCGGCTGTAGTACCGATATAGGGCGCGCGGGCTGGAAAACCCAGGCCGCGGCGAAGACCAGGTGAGGATGGCTGAGCCCCAGCCTACAACGACGAGTGGGGGGGTGGAACGAACTTTAGCCTGTAGTCGTGGTCGACGGGTGAGCTCGAACCCTATGCTACAGTGGCGGGTTGAGTTGGCTAAGCTCAAGGTACCGCGACATCACGAGTCTGTGTGCAGAACCAGACAGACACCCAGGACGTTGGCGGAGACCGACGGGACCGAGGACCACCGGCTGTAGTCTCGATTGGGGCCACGATGGACGCCCAGCCTGCAGTGAAGGCGTAGTAGCTGCGACGTTAGGTGGGTGATCCGAACCCAGACTACAGCGGCAGACGGAGTCAACCCATACTTGGTGTGCAGAACCCAAGTGCCTGGCTGGATGTCGTGTGCTGAACACGAAGACGATTTCGGGGGTGGCGACTAGCTTCCATGGAAGGCCACCACGTCTCACTGCGGTGGAAGGGGCAGTGACCGGTCCGTGAGGATTAATCCGGACTACGGCGACATCGGTGTGATGAACCAGATGCTCGAGATCTCCGACGCGGTAAACCTCAGCCAAGGCGACGGCACGGCTGAGCGTGAAAGTAACATCTTGTCGCGAACCCTGGAAGGCCAACCCAAATCTCCGTACTGAGGCCTATCCGGAAACTAAATGTGCTGTATAGCACGTGGTACTTAAACCTGGCATGTAAACTAGTGTTATATGTTTCAGTGTGGAAAAGTACGTCACATTTATGTGGTGCATCGGCCGGGAACCGAACCCGGGCCGCCCGCGTGGCAGGCGAGCATTATACCACTGAACCACCGATGCAATCCTAAAATGCTATGGGAAGGGAGGGAAACAGGTCTGCGACATAGGAAGTGGTGAAGGAAGTAGTAAAGGCATGCTGTCCGGAGTGTGGGAACTGTTTATGACGATTAAATTAAGGTATCTGCAATCCTAAAATGCTATGGGAAGGGAGGGAAACAGGTCCGCGACGTAGGAAGAGGTGATGGAAGTAGTAAAGGCGAGCAGTGTGAAGTTTGGGAACTGGAGACCGTTTGTAACATTTAGATTAATGTATCTGCAATACTGAAATGCTATGAGAATTGATGGTAACATGCCTAGGTCATACTAAATGGTGAAAGAAGTAGTAAAGGCTAGCAGTGCGCAGTGTGGGGAATGTTTGTGGCAATTAGAATAATGTATCTTCAATCCTAAAATGTTATGAGATTGAGAAGGGAAGGTAACAGGCCCACGACGTAGGAAGTGGTGAAGGAAGTAGTAAAAGCTGGCATGGCAAAGTGGGGGAACCGTTTGTGGCAGTTAGATTAATTCATCTGTAATACTTAAATGCTATGAGAAGGGAAGGAAACAGGTCCATGACCTAGGGAGTGGTGAAGGAAGTAGTAAATGCGAGCAGTGTGGAGTTTGAGAATGGATGTATGTATCTGGATTAATGTATCTGCAATACTAGGACTGCTTTCAGAGTAAACTAATGATTTTCCCTGAGCAAAGCTCGGCCCCAGGTACTTTAAACTAAGCAGCAACAAAAGCTGTGATACACAATGAGAACTGTCAAAGTAGGATTGTTTACAGTTATGTTTATAATTAAATCAATAATTTGTGTTATTGTGCAAATGTTTGATAATTTACTTTTTTCAGATTTTCTATCAGATTATTCATTATTCTAAATCTATGTCAATGATTATGCAACTGATTTTTCTTTCCGTTGCGAAGCACGGGTACAGCAGTATAAATTTATATATGTATATATATATATAGCTGTATAAAGCATATATCAAGTATAAATTAAATAAATTATTTAAGCCATCCGTTTGAAATTAAAAGCAAACTGCTGAGTCAATGTTTAAAATCTACAGATCTAGGGAATTAAAAACATGTTGTTTTACCATTGACTGAAGATAAACAGTAAACAGAACACAAGCACATTATACAAATGCAAATATATTAATTAATTAAAAACATAACATAAGAAAAAAATAAGAATGCACGTGGCTGATGATGGCGTGTATTTAAACGCCTTCAATCAGAGAGACGCAATAACTCATCTTTTGGATCTTCCGATCTGACATATTGCTTTTTGGATCAAACGACCCAACTACGATCGGATGATCCAAAGTGAAATGGACAGTTGATTTCATAAGTTTACTTCACAATGTAAAATTGTACTTCTAGTTATGACTGTACTTTTGCATCTACCGATCTTTGGATCATCCAATCTGCAATATAAACGTTGGATCTTCCGATTTTGGATCAACCGATCGGCAATATAAACTTTGGATCATGTGAATTACTCCCTTTAAACGGGCACTTGTGATTGGGGTCGATGGGTTATTGAGGGTAGTTTTGACGAGACTATACTAACACATTTTTAATGTAACAACTAGCTGTTACCCACGGGCTTCACCCCGTTTGACATCATAACTATTAATAAAACTACTAGTAGAACCCCGTCAAAATCGACGGTTAACCTTGAGGTTTTATGTAAATTCAGCTAACTGCGATAGATAGAGTGAAGTCATTAAAATCTTAGTTAAATGAAGGGAGAATGGACATAATAATAAGTATGACGATTGTGTCCCCTAAAAAACGTGATTGATGAATTCGTTTAACACAATATTTCCTACCTTTTTATCGGCTTTAGGTTGCCCAAAAGGTTTTTTAGGACTCTTATAATTGTTTGTTCATGAGTTTGTTTCATGTCAAAGCCACTTTCACTATATGCGAGAATGAGTTCATATAGTATCATGTTACGGAAAGAGTCAATATTTATTACTAACAACTAATTCAATCTGCTTAGGAAAACCATTCAGATTGTATCCGGATTTATAAGTAAATCTTCATCTTTGGTCATAAAAATACAGAATTTTATCAGCATATTAAATCAGTTTTTTTTTGTATTTGATAAAAATATTTGATTCTCTAGAAAGCAGTAAGATTCTTACTTCGATCTAAGCAATTTTAATTCCTTCTCTTGTCACATCGACCCATGTATTTAATCATCCTGTTCTTACTTGATAATTCATTAACTTATGGGATAGTTTTGCCTTAGCCAGATCGATAACATAAAGCTGTGCATGTATTTCGTGGATGGAATGAACCATAATTGTAGGAAATTTGATCACAAATCTTGATCATTTGCGGAACCAAATCCATGACCTAGTCCAGCCTTGGTAACAAATTATGCAAATGCGATTAGATGTGATGGCACTGTTGTGTTTCCGAATGCTTTGTATGTAGTGAGGTTTAGATGCGTTGTTACATGTGTACAGCAAAGTAAAAACTCTGTACACATTTTTTTAAATACCTGAATTGACATTAGTTCACCTACTTCACCAAAACCATAGATGAAACATACTCCGTAGTTAGTCTATTCCAAAACTTGAACACAGCTCTCATCCTCAACGCACTCTTCTATGACACAATTTTTAACCCGATTGTCGAAAACTTTTATACCAATAAATGAATTTCTGGTGTTCTTTCTTGAATTCAAAAATAAATGGTAATTGAAAGTAGGCAAAAAAAGGCAAGTGCCAACCTTACAATATATATAAGCTAACCCGATAAGGAATAATTATGTTCCTTTAAAATTGATATGTCACACTTATTTCATAATTTAAAATTTTCTAAGAGCAATAAAGCATATATTTTTGATCACAACATTTAAAACGTATCATAAATTCATCATTTTGTTGAAACTATAAAAAACTTGCCATGCAGTGGAGAATCAATTTAAAATCATAAATAACTAGCTGTACCCGCGGGCTTTGCCCCGCTTAACTTCATAAGTATTCGCATGGCTCAATCACGTCCTGGTTGAAGTTCGTTCGCTACGCTCACTCACCTTCAGGTTGCAAATCGTTCGCTGTGCTCACTTGTTTTCAGGTTAGCTCGTTCGCTACGCTTACTCGCCTCCAGGTTGATGTTCGTTCGCTACGCTCACTCACCTTTTGGTTGCAAATAAACTGTTGTTATAAATTTTAAAAAGTCATCCCTTTTATTGTTTATAATACTTTGATAAAGGTTTTTATGTTTTAATATTTAACATTGGAGAATTTAAACGTTGTTGAGTGCACAGGTGTGCTGCGATTGGGGTTTAATACATTTGGACTTATTAAAAAGTAAAATAGTTTTCTGTGTTGCACTCTGTAGAAACACTGTGGCACTATTTCAAATCATGACTAAAGCTAACACAGAATGTTGTGATTATTCAAACCTACAAAACAGTTGGTGAAAGTAAACATCTGCTTTTAAATTATATTTATTTGTAAACATTGTAGATCAAAAAGTCTGACATTGGCCCACTTAAAACCCTCTAGGGCAGAGCCCTTTTGACGGATCTGCACCAAACTTCACTCGAACCATCCTTGAAAGATGCTTAACAATGCCCGAAAGTTTCATTACAATCTGTTGAGCGGTTTCGGAGTCCATAACGTATATACACACACACACACACACATACATACATAGTTCCTCTTTTATAGATATAGATAATGTAAACATTTAATTTTGACAGTTTCAGTAGACCTTTGAATACAATTTTAATATTAACAGCTGGTTCATTAAAAGTAGTATAAAATTATCCATATGGTCGTAATGTAAACAAAATTGCTGAGTGAACTTTAAAGGCCTCTGGGGCAGGGTCCCAAGGAAATTTGCCTCGCTTCTCTTTTGAGGGCTCACCTACAGACCAATACCTTTCTTTAGACACTCCTACCAAGTTTCTACACCCAGCGGTTCTCTCAAATTAGCTGTGACAAAAACCCCGTTTTCCTCCATAAGAATAACATGGGATGGGACTTTAAAGGCCACTGGGGCAGAGCCCCTAGGGAATTTACCACGTTTCTCTTTTGATGGCTCATCTACAGACCAAGACCTTTCTTTAGACACCCCTACCGAGTTTCTACGCCCAGCCGTTCTCTCAAAATAGCTATGACAAAGAAAAACAGTTTCAAATTAATATACAGGGTGAATTTTAAATGAGTTCCCCCCCTACTTTTTTCTGCATTTCTTAAGATATCATCTCCGGACCACGTCAGATCATTGTTGAGTAGTAAGTACTTCATTTTGACTGGGTATACATTTTTGGCCGCCATCTTGGATCCGCCATATTGGATACAAAGTTTTTTTTTCAAATGTAAAGGTAGAGTTGTGACCCATTACTTCAAACCAGAATTTTACGCTGATTACAATGCCGCAATTATTTTTTAAAAATCTTGATCCGTTCTAAAGTTATGAGGACTTTTTATAACTTTATTTTTTGTGCATTTTAACATTGTGCATTTACAAACTAAGACCATAATCTCAAAATAGTGCTAGATAAAAATAAGTATACACCACCATTCATTGCCGAAATATTTTCACTTGGTTATGACGGATGTAGATTTTTCAGCCGCCATCTTGGATCCGCCATTTTGAAATGTGATCAATTAATTTAAATATGAAGGTGGTGTTGTGACCCATCATTTTGAACAACTTTTTTATACTGGACTCAATGCTGCAATCCGTTTTTGGTTATCAAGCTGTCTTGATGAAATATTAAAATAGTCTTATTTAAAATTTCAGTATTTCAAAAATCAAAGATGCAAATGAAAAACGGATTGCGGCATTGAGTTCAGCATAAAAAGGTAGCTCAAAATGATGGGTCACAACACCACCTTCATATTTAAATTAATTGATCACATTTCAAAATGGCGGATCCAAGATGGCGGCCAAAAATGTATACCCAGTCAAAATGAAGTACTTACTACTCAACAATGATCTGACGTAGTCCGGAGATGATATCTTAAGAAATGTAGAAAAAAGTAGGGGGGGAACTCATTTAAAATTCACCCTGTATAGATTGATTGGTTAAGTTAACCTGAAATAAACAAAATACAGTAAAAGAAACAAATAATCACACCTGATTTTAATCTATATAAATAAAATTAAGAGTTTTGTCTGTACATTGCTTATAATCATGCAGTTTTTGGTTATTTTTACGTTTCATAGACTAAGAAAGCCGAAACGAGTTTCTGTCTGTATGTCTGTTTGTCCATTCTGTGACTCCGTCTGTAACGCCAAAATGTCAGTTTTACGCCTTCTCCTAGAAAACTAGATTACCAATCAAGGTTCTAATAATTTTTCTGTATTTACTGGATTGGTGAGAGTGTCTTTGGCCATAAAAACATGGCCTCGCTTCTTTGGAAACAAAATAACGAACCATCAAAACCCAATTTCTTTTGATTTTTGTCAAATTTTCTCCTAATGTTACATTTTATGAAATAACGATCAGCTGTTTGGATTAGTTTTCACTTCTAGCTGTCACTGATATGTTTACATTAAAAGTTGTTTACAAATACCGCAACCATTTCCAATCAAGTTTTGTTAGCACATCCAAACCAAGTGAGATTAAAAACGTTGTGCCTTACTTAACCGGTTTAATTAATCGCAAGTGCAACGATTGTTCTTGAGTTATGATAACCGGGGAAAATGCCGTGAATCAGTGTTGTATTAGTGCTGGGAAACTTACCTACATTTTTTTTAATCATCGTCACCAATAGCTTACAAAAAGGTTTTCACTTACTGACGACGTTTCAAGGACAGTTGTGTGAAGTGCAAAGTAAAACATCACAAATGCAGTGGGGTGATCGTGGATGTTGCTGAAATCTTGGAAGATCTATTTGATTTCGCTGTGATCGTAACAGAAGTTTAACTTCCAGATGAAGCTAAACTTGCTTTTCCGATGTGTTGTTCACTTTTGGTTTCTACTTACATTTCGACAACGATATCGGTACTTTTCCTATCCGGGAAGTAAAACTACAAACGTCCAAAACCCCAGATTTGTGTGTTTTTGTAACATTTCCTCCGAATGTTTGCTAGATATATGTACCGATTATCGTTTAGAGATTACGTAATCTTTTAAATAAGAAACCTTTGTTTGGATAAAGGTGGTTTCTTCAAACTGTCATTAATATGTTAACATTAAAAGTTGCTTACAAATAATGCTATTAATGGGAAATAACTTTGATTTTCAAAAACTTAAAAAGAAAATTAAAACCAAGGGAGATTAATAACTTCGGTACTGCACCCCATCAAGTGAAAGTTTTTTTTTGAGCAAACCATAGTGAGTTTTTAAAGCTTTACGTTGTTAACGTTACATGTTACATGTTTTGTGGCCTCCGCCTGTGTATTTATTTATTTATATATTTGCCAACGGATTAACACCTATAATACAGTTTGATTAGAAGGACAGTTTAATTGGTCGTAAGTACTATAGTTATTTTCTTAAATGTAAACGTTGGTTTTTGGTACTGCTACTTTTCCTTAGAACCGGTGGTAGCAGTAAGAATCATTTTTACGTACAAGCACATTACTATTTACAAGTAGCCATTTGATGACACTATAAAAACTTTCAAATAATTGTTTTTTTTTTGCAATGTTAAAGCGTAGGAAATCCTCTAATTCAATTCTGTATTTGTGTGTGTATGCTGTCTGTTGGTAACGCATTAATGTCCTTCCTCCTTATTTCTCAGTGTTTCGTGGAAAAGACAAGATGTTTTAAGCATTAACATTAGGCACCTTTGTTAATGAAAATTTCAACCCGAATAAAGTGTGCAGTAGTGAGGTTGAGGTAGTATTTTAACTACTTTTAACCAGTGTGAAAAGTAACTTTCAATTACAGGCCTACCTTAGGGCTATGCCTCATAGATCTATAAAGAAATTCCTTTTATCATTAGATATAAAATATGGACTAACACGATCGGGTGACTGATTGTGAAGCATTCGTTTTGGCTTTGAAACTGTCAGATATTGTATTTTCGAAGGTTTATATGTATTCCTATACAGTAATAGTTTTGCCAGCATATCGGGAAATATTCATATGCAAACCAACTCCTGTTCTGAAAATAAGAAGGTTTCAACTTACTACAAGATTCCCGTACGTAGAGCAGGCAAACAGCTAGTAAGGTAATAAATCGAAAGAATAACAAACAAATAAGTACAGCTGAGGTATTTTCAACATTAGGTATATGAAAAGTTCCCTTGAGAAAGGAATTACGGCCTTAAAGGGCAATTTATGACAAAATGGATAATTTTGCGCAAGGTTTCTCGTCATGACGAACATTTTAATTATACCTATGGTTTATGAGGGTGTGACTTGTAGTTTTCTCATGGGTACTTTTGGCTTTATAAATAGATTACAAAAACATTAATATAAATTAAATTACTGAAAATAACTGCAAGTGACTTAGCATTCAGGCTAGCTAATACTAAATTTACTCATAAAAATCTACATCCTACCAATACCTACCTGATTTCTGTGATTCACGAATGTTGATGACCAAAACATTCCCTGAACGGTTTTGGAGCATTGGAAGAAATTAATTCTCTCTCCATCAACCTAAAACAAAGCAAAGTGTAATAATACAAATGTATTCTAATAAAATTTAAAAATACCCCCGCCGCAGCAAACCTGCAGACTAAGCGAATTTCCATTTGACAGATTGGATTTATTTATTCCCGATTTAAATAGAATTAGTTTAAATAACTTCTTGATCAGCATTGTACGTGTTATTAAATTTACGGAAAGTAAATAAAAGAAACGTCTTATAACACTTAAAACATATGTTTACGCTTATACTGTTACTCACAAGACGGTAAATATACAAAAACGATGGTAAGTGGTGATATACCATCGTAACCATCGGTTACGACAGTACTAAGTACTGGATATACTTAAGTACTGGATATACCACCAGTACTTAACCATCGCGGTGATAACCACTTACCATCGTTTTTGTATATTTACCGTCTTGTGAGTAACAGTATAAGCGTAAATATATGTTTTAAGTGTTATAAGACGTTTCTTTTATTTACATTCCGTAATTAGTTTAACAAGTACTTAGGTTTGCTGCATCAGGGAGGGTAAAACTGTTTTTTTTTTTAAAATGTTAATAGTTAGTAAGAAATAAAAACATTTTCCAAATTTGATCAAAATATGTTCATAAACAAGCAAACTACAACAGTTTACTTATTCTCCATAAGAATAACATAGGAATTTTAAATTTACAATTTTTTGGAATTTTCTCTGTAACCATTAGGCGCATAACAACGCTTCAATATACTAAATTATTTGGTTTTTTAAGCTCTACAAAATGGTTTGGAAATAAATTGCTAAATTTTATGTTTTTTGGGTCAAAAATGGGAAAAACCTATTTTTACCCCATAAAACCCCCCGTAAACACCCGTTCCCATGGTCCGATCATGCTGGATCGCGAACTCGTTCGAATAAACGTAGGTTTACACGTTTGTACCAAATTTCATCAAAATCGGATCATTTTTGCTCGAGTTATCGTGCTGACGGACACATATATATATATATATAATTGTTTAGATAAAGGGCTACTATTATAAATAATGAAGAAAGCATATTAACTCAGTACCCTGAAATTATTTTTATTTTTAAAACTCTACATGTTTCGACCTTTAGGCCATTTACAAGAGTAACATTTAACCTCACTTCAAACACAAATAAATTAATTAACAAATAAACATCATGTGATGATCTTTATATATGATTTTTCTTTTTTTCTTAAAATGTATAGTAAAATAATCTTTGGTCATGGAATTGTCATATATATATATATATATATAAATTTTATTATGGTTGTTTAATTTATCCTCCTCTTGATGTTTGTGTTAAATATTCTTTAATTTAAAAATTTTTTTTTTCTTTACTTATTTTTCTTTACTATTTTACCAACTATTAAGATTCTTAAAGAAACATTAACCCAAAGCAAAACCTTGTCAAAAAATGAAATAGAAGATATAGTAAAACTTACAAAAATTGCAACGAGTCAAAATTACTTCAAATTTGATTCATCATACTACATACAAAAAGAAGGACTTGCCATGGGATCTCCACTTTCAGGACTGTTGGCAGACATTTATATGCATAATATGGAATCCAAGAAAATGATTAATGAAATGAATCCATTCTACAATAAAATAAAATATTGGTTCAGATATGTCGATGACATAATATGTCTATTTGAAGGTACGGAAGAAGAATCAAAAAGACTTTTAAACTATATCAACTCCTTATCAAACACGATACAATTCTCTCAATAAATACAAGAAAACAAATTAAATTTCCTAGACGTGACGATTTCAAAGAAAAATAGATCTCATAACTTTGAAATTTATAGAAAACCAACTACAAGTGACTGTATAATACCAGCAGACTCAAACCACCCGTGGGAACAAAAGATGTCTACATTCCACGCATTAACAAATAGGTTGATCAATATCCCGATGAACAAATCTAATTTCATAAAAGAAAGGAATCTAATTAAATACTTGGCATTTAAAAATGGATACAACCCTAGAATGATAGAAAACATGATTAAGAAAAAACAAATGAAAAAGAACAAAATTGTAACAGAAAAACAAAAGAATGATTTTATTTGTGTTCCATATAATAGTAAATTCAATAGAGCAATCAGGAAAACATTCAAAAATTCTAAATTAAATGTAAGTTACCGAACCAAAAACAACGTATTAGAAGTAATTAATAAAAGAGCCAAAAAAGATAACAACCAAGTTGTAACATCAAAATATGAAAACTCCGATATTTATAAAATTAAATGTTCAGATTGTGAAAAGTATTACATTGAACAGACAGGAAGGTCGTTCAATTGTAGATATAAAGAACATGTACAAGCGTTTAAATCAAAGAATGTGACTAGTATGAAAAGTAATGTAGCAGAACACATGCTTAATGAGAATCATAAATTCACTAAAATAGAAACAGATATGACAGTTTTAGACTATATATCAAAAGGAAATAAATTAGATACAAAAGAAGAATATCATATATACTGCAGCTACAAGAATGATCCAACAAATATAATCAATACGATGCAAGTTAAGAAACAAAATCCTATATATGAAAAAATTTTAAAATTAAAGAATATTTAACACAAACATCAAGAGGAGGATAAATTAAACAACCATAATAAAATTTATATGACTGTTATAAATTGTTATATATATATGACAATTCCATGACCAAAGATTATTTTACTATACATTTTAAGAAAAAAGAAAAATCACATGTAAAGATCATCACATGATGTTTATTTGTTAATTAATTTATTTGTGTTTGAAGTGAGGTTAAATGCTACTCTTGTTTGGCCTAAAGGTCGAAATATGTAGAGTTTTAAAAATAAAAATAATTTCAGGGTACTGAGTTAATATGCTTTCTTCATTATATATATATAAATATATAAATATATATATATGAATTTGAACGGATGGTGTTTTTGGCCTCTAGGGACCTCAAAACGAAAAAAAAAATCGGTCCCGCGTCCAGGTCTTACCATGAGTACTACGGTAATAGCTTATTCCCTATATGGGAAATTCGCTAAAAAAGGTTTTCATACTGCAGCAAAAACAACTGTTTAAATATGCTTTGCGGGTCTAAAGTAACTTAGCTCTTTTTCTCCCCAGGGAGTGAAAAGCATGGTCCCTTGGGAGTAAAAAGTCAGCTGTTGTTAACTTTGATTGTAAACAATCACTTTTTTCAAAAGTATATATTGTTGAAATGACTTATAGTACTCAGCTATGTCCTTATTTTAATGTTAAAAGCTACAATTAAAAGTAATAAAAGTAAAAGTAAAACTACAAAAATAACAGAATATATCAATTCTTTTAATCCATTTCTTGGCCTAGCTTATTGTTTCATTCTTGTCAATAGGATGACACGTCAAAATTGAAAACAAGTTGACCATAGAGGTTATCTTAACATTAACAGCATTTTTGTTTTCTATTTTAGTTAGCTTAAATAATGGTACCGATACAATATGACAAAAATATTATAGCCTAGTTCATCACAAGGGCAAAAAGTGTCTTTCAATCCTCAATCATTTTTTTACCTCTGGTCGCCCTATTGATGGAATATAGGCTAGGCCCTACTATTAATGTATACTGTAGGGTACTTTAAATTAAAAAGTTGACTTAAAAAATGCATTGAAATCCGAAAGTGATATCAGTTTATCTAAGATTTAAGAATCCAAACAACTAAAAAATATTTCTAAAGCTAGACAATGATTGAAAATTTAAACTTACATGATAGGTAATGAATTGTGTGTAGGATTAACACAGTACTACATCATGATGTATTTTGACAACCTAATTAACATAGTACACTGATTCAAACAGAGATAGGAGAGATTATAATGGTGTTACTCAAATGAAATGAATTATAAACATGATCACAATAGTGTAATGAAAATTCCTCAAAAAGAAGTCTCAGTGATGAGGTAATTAGCCTAATGTGTAATCAGCCTTTTTACTGTACAGTATAGAGATTTAGGAGTTTGTGAAGTTATTGTAAAGTAGGATAATATATCTATTAATCACACATGTCAAATTCACAAAACTAAATAGCTATCTTAAATAAATGTTTTTGTCATATTATTGATTATGTATTAGGGGCTAGATGATGGCTTTTGGTGCTTTTCTTTTGTTAGGTATTACATTTTGACATTAGTGGATGAAATAGTTAAAAGATAACATTTTGTTGTTTGCATATGAGGAAATTTAGCATCCAAAGAGTACTAGAAATGACACTGTAAAAATCTAAATATAGTAACACTTAAAGTGTAAGGTTTAGACATTTTTATTGTGACCTAATTTCATTCAGATCTACCTATGACTTAAAATTTTGAATCCACCCCAGCTAAATAGTAAACACCCAGGCCAAAGACAGTAAACAGTTAGTTAGTATTTAAAAAAAAAAACTTTAAACTATGATAAAATGGCTGTTCAGAAATGAACAAAGTTATAAAAATGGCCATGCCACAGCAAATCTGCAGACTAAGCGAATTTACTAGCTGGAATTACACTAAATTATTCCCTTAAAACTGTCCAATTTATTTTCTATTTAAATATCATTATTTTGAATGAGTAGGCCTATTTAGGTTTACTGCTACAGTGTCGTCCCGTTTGCGAACAGTCCGATTTGTGAACAAATTTTTGGATGTGGGATTTGGTACCTGTGGAGGAGTTCTGTTTGCAAACACATTCCGTTCTACCCTTATTCGAGTAGTTTCCTGTGCGAATAATTGATTGTTGTCTTTCTGCTTGTACAATACAAACCTAATATTTAAGGACATTTCATAAAGTGATCTTGGGTAAATGGCTGATATTTGTCCAAGAGGCCATGCATTTCTTTGGTTATCTCATTTACTAATATAGCCAAGTCGCCTACTTGAGGTGGTTCTATTCTTTTACCTAACCCGCCATGTTAAACTTCCCTATCCCAAGCGTGATGTTCACAACTTCTTTTCTTCTCGAGTGGTGTAAAGTTGAAAAAAACTCAGCACTCAGTGAGGTAATGAAACCCATTTAACCCATTTGCATCGGATGACGTACCAGTACGTCAAGTCAGTGATGCAATCTGAATCACTGATACACAGAATCAGAAATCTGAAACATCAGATCTGTATTATCAGAATCTGAATCTTCTACAGTATCACGGCTGACGTACTGGTACGTCATCCATGAAATTTGAAAATTTAGTTTTTTTCAAAAAAAGAACCATTTATAATTACAATATATACATATAATATATAAATTTGTTCATCAAAATATTATGTTCCTTGAATGATTTCATATTTACGTAATACAGGCAGCTATTCAACTATTTTTATGAAAAGTATGAAAAATAGTGAAACCGTGTCCTAAATACATATACATTACATATAAAATATTTAATTTTATATACATTATATGTTTTATATTATTTTCAGCTATAAAATACTATAAAACAAAATAAAAAATAGTCTAATATTTTTTCAGGCAGGTATATGTACCTATTTTTTGAGAAATATTATAAAATGGTATAAACATATCCTAATCTTAAATACATATAAATAAAAAAAAATTCAAAATAATATAAAAATATAAATTTTATTATTTTTTCAGCTATAAAATTCTATAAATCTTCATAAAAATAGTCAAATGCATATTTTTTATGTTTCAGTGATACTGGGATTTTTGGTAAATAAATAAAACGGTGCAAATGGGTTAAATAACATTAAATGCTTAACTTAAAATATATACCTCTATGGAGCCAACGACGTTCAACGCTAGAAATCAGCTGTGCGCTTGAATTTTATTGTTATTTTTTTAAGAATTTTCCTAACCTAGCTTTTGTTTGTAAATGAACCTTACTGTTAGAAGATGAGTGAAATGGATAATGAAAAATATTGTTCGTAACCTCCTGTATATTGTCGGATCAGGTAAAATCTTGTACGTTACACGTTACGCAAGAGCGTGTTTACATCACTTAGGTAAATTAAGCATTGATGTAAAAACGCTCTTACTACACTTGTAAGGTAAATAGCTATTGTGCCTTGTGATCTGATGAGACGCTTCCAGCAACCTCCCATGTGGGGCGCACATTCCAGGAGGGATGAAGTGCCATCTGATTCCGTTTCTTGAGACGGTGCGTTGGATTTGAACATGGTTAAGTGTCTTAACCGCGTTACGGAGCTCTTTTACTGCGGCCACAAAATTAGTTCCGTTGTCAGAATACATCTCGGATGGACAGGTCTCTGACTGATAAATCGCTGAAGAGGCATAATACAACTTTCTGTATTCAACGAGTGAGCTACTTCTAGGTGTATGGCACGTGTAGATAGGCAAGTGAAGATGACACCGTAGCGTTTTTCGTGATGTCTTCCGACAGTCACATCTATTGGTCCAAAATAAACAACACCGGTAAAGAAGAAAGGGTGTTTGGCTTCCGAGACTCGAGATTCTGGTAGAGGAGCCATTTGGGAAGGTGTTGGTTTGGCATTATTGATTCGGCACTTCATGCAAGTATTCTTCACCTTTTTTACTGCACATCGTAGGTTGGTTATCCAAAATCTCTTTCTCACTTCGTTAATAACTGTTTATATTTCTTGGTGGAAACAAGCTCTCAATGCCACAATTTATTTATTTATTGCCCTTAAAATTTTTTACATTGTGTAGCATATAATAGTTATTCTAATATTTATAGTTACATAGAGGTTATTTTATAAAATTACACTTTAATTTAAATTTAACTTTAAACTAATAAATCAATACATTAAAGAAATGGAGGAAAACTAAAAAACATTTTACATTTATTAAAAAGCCTTAAACTATTTAACTCATAACCCCTGGGGAATATAATACTGTGGCCCTTAACTCCAACTCCATGAGTCATTCTTATAATGAGTTTAGCTAGACGGTTGTTGTGGCCAGTTGTCTTTTTCACTGGTTAGGAAGCTCGGTCCATTGATCCATTCTTGCTGCAACGTAGAGTTGAATCTTCTGCTTGACCTCGTTACCAAGTCTGCTGGATTTTGTTTGGTAGGAACTATATCCACTCTTCATGTTGTGATAGACTCTGGATTTCTCCGATCCTATTTGAGACAAACTGTTTATATATCTTTGGGTCCTCCTTAATCCAGTGTAGGACCGTAACCGAGTCAGACCAAAATGTTTGTTGGTCATTTTCCAATGTCATTTTCAATTCTGTTAGCTAGCCTGCATCCCAGGACCGCTGCCTGTGGTTCTAGACGAGGGATAGTGATTGGCTTTAGAGGAGCGACTTTTGCCTTTGATGCAACTAACATTGCTTCATAGGAATCGTTGATCTGTTGGACAAGATAAATGAGCAATTGCCTCCTGACTTGCATCGACAAACGTGTGTATATATATTTCCTTAAGGTGCATTGTCCCTGAAGCGACTCTTGCGATAGTAGCTGAGCGATAGTAGCTCAGCGATAGTAGCTGAGCACTGGTTAGCGTTGTTTCAAATGGGACCATTGTCCTTGACGCGACTGCGACTGGAGCGGCTAGCGGCTGAACACAGCGACTGTAGCGGGTCTGCTCTGAGGGCAGTCAGAGTCGCAGTCGCTGAGCGATTCGTGTTGTGTGTAGACTTGTTTTGCTCGTAATGTCTTCAAAGAAAACAAAACTGTTTTTTACCCATAAAGAAGATATCAGATATGTACGTAATATTAAATCGCTACTATTATAAATTATAAATGAAAATACTTTTTAAAAATGCGACGTTTTTAAACACACTATAAAGTAAAAAATAATTTATAAATATGTGGGGAGAATAAATACTTGTAAGATTAAAAAAAAAAACGTGGGCGCATGCTGATTTACAATTATCTTTACCTATTGAACTATTATTATCTATTGCATGCACCCCACGTTTTTAGTTTTAAATATTTTAAGTATTTCCCTCCACATATTTATAAATTATTTTTACTTTTTAGTGCGTTTAAAAACGTGGCATTTAAAAAAAAGGATTTTTATTTATAATTTATTTTCTACTTTTTAGTCTTTAATGTGTAAATATGTTAAATCTATTTTATATGGCCTGTTAATACATACCAAACCCTTATTATCTGAAGTCATATGTTTTATATTTCCTTTGAACTGCTTATTTTATATTTAGAATCTCTCGGGAGCAGAACCTGTACCTCTACCCAAGCTTTTCGAACTGTCGAATTTAAGTATTTACGGCTGACTTCAAAATGTAAACATGGAAAATTTGGAAGCCCATGGGGCTTAGCCCAAGGAAAATATGAAAATTAAATGTTATAGTATTACATTGTCATCCATTTGTGAGCTGTGTTCTCTAGTTTCATTTCTCTAGCTCGTCGGGAAGTTAGTTTAAAATTTATTGCAAAGTTTGTACCGGACAAAAAAGCGAGCTAGTAAAAACGTTTTAAAATTAGGAGGTGTCATGGCACTCATAGCACCAATTCACTCGAAAGTCAGCAAACTAATATACAGAATCGCTCTAGAACAATCGCTTCAGGGACAATGACATGGTTAGCTACTATCGCTGAGCTACTATCGCTCAGCTACTATCGCTCAGCTACTATCGCAAGAGTCGCTTCAGGGACAATGCACCTTAAGACTTGTGACTGTTCTTGAAGTAACAACGTGGAATATTAAAGGTTTGCAGGTCTTTAACTTCTTCTAGCCAATTTTTCCACTTCTCGCAGATGTCATGTGGTACTACTTCGTCCCAAGTTGTCTTGTCTGCCAGACTTCCTGAACAAGTAGCCTTCCTTTAATGGTCATCGGGCAAACTAGGCCTAAAGGGTCAAAAATAGACATGGCTGCCCTTAATATCTCTCTTTTAGTCGGATACAAAGCCTCTGAGACTTGTAACTTTTCAGCACTGCGGTGATAGTCGAAACTGTCTGATTCCGCATTCCACCACATACCAAGGACTCTTTCTGTGGGTAAATTGGTGTCAGATTTCAGTTGTTTTGTAGATGTTGCTTTAAGGTCTTCAGGAACATCTTGTAAGACTTTTTTGAAGTTTGATAGCCAATTACACATTTGGAATCCAACGGCCTTGTGTATTTCAGAAATTTCACATATTCGACAATGAGCCTCCTCTTCAGTGTCGGTAGAGTCTAGGAGGTCGTCTATGTATTCTTTTGTAAAAATTGATTTGCTTGCTGTGGGGTTGTTAGACTTTGCTGCGGCATCAAACACAAGTCTTAGTTTTTCAGGCTTATTAGGATTGTGACACCAAAGTGAGGTAGATAGAATGTACGATCCGTGACAATGCTTACCTCTTCTTGTGTTAATTTTTGTACGTATTCCTTGGTAATGTAGTCATTAATTTTCTCGTTGTACCTCTGTCGAAAGTTCAAGTCCTTTTCCATTTCCTTTTCGACCGTGTCTTCAGTCTTTTGAGAGCAGTACTGTAGCTTGGGGGGTATTTGAAATCATCAGATTTCCATAATAACCCAGTTTCATAATAATCACCGATTTTTTGTTGTTGTACCTTCTAGTACTTCAATTGCTCGTTTTGTTTCAAACGAACTGACTTCGGATTGGTCAAGAGTGGTTTATCCATAGATGAATGTTGTCAGAGTAACATCTATATATAATACGCTAAGCCGACTTTTGTAAACAAAACTCCTCCCTAATTTTTGGACCGATTTTAATGATTAAAGTGTCAAAAGAATGACCCTGATCTGTAGTTTTGCAAAGTGTTTTTACATTTTTGAAATCTTAATTAGTTTGGGCAGGATTTTCCATCAAAGTTGGGTTTTTTCTCATAAGATTAACATGGGGGAATCTTAAATATTTAATTGGAAACTTTGTGTCCCACTAATTTGAGAGAACGACTGGGCGTAGAAACTTGGTAGCCAGAGGTGTCCAAAGAAAAGTTTTGGTCTGTTCATGAGTTATCAAAAGAAAAACGAAGTAAATTCCCTTAGGGCTCTGCCCCAGAAACCTTTAAAGATCCCTCCACAGATTTGTTTACATTTTGGCCATGTGGATAATACTTTTTAATGAAACAGCTGTTAATTTTTAAATTGTATGTATTTTAAACAACACACATTTATTTTGAGTTACTGAATTGTCCAAAAGAAGTATTTGCAATGTTATTTTCTGATTTTTAAATTGATTTTCTTCTGAATCATGTCATGTTTTGCAATATAACGTTCCAAGTCGAAATCTGTGGAAAATCCTTTTTTATCACAGTAACTCTTACAATATTTTATTTCTTATTTAACCATCTTATATCTATAACCTATATAACCTATAATCTATAATCTTATATCTATGAGGTTGCTGTCTGCCTTTTTCACCACTTTTGTCTATCTCCGATTGTGTAATACAATACAAAATATTACAATTGCAGAAGGGCACGTTGCCGATATGAGCCGTGTACATATTTTGTAAAATTAATAGTAGGCCTAGTTTAGAGCAACTGGATAAAACATTTTACAATATTTATGTAGAAATGTGTGCATGATTTAGAAAGTCATTATGCTGGAAAACTGCAATTTACATCAAAAATCATTTAAATTTATCTCTAAAAAATATATTCTTGAAGTGCACTGAGCAGCAGCCTTAAAGATACTCCTAAAGATATACCTTCCCATATAGTTACAAAATGCTCAAACTCGCATTGTGACATTTATAATTCGGCCTATATTTCTCCAACAGATTATTCATCTGCAGAAGAAGTTCATTGTGCACTGATCTTTCCTAATAACATCCAAACACAGAAACCTTAACTAAAATGGTACCTACTAGCAGTGTGGCCTATATTATGGACCGTGGCCCACTGGGTTGGTAACATTATTGAAAATAACACGACATTTTGGCTGTAAACAATAGCACAAAGAGTAAATACTATTTGAGCAGCTACTGTCATGATCAGAAAGGTCATATTCCTTTTAAACTAGATCACATCATCCTTTATAAGATGTGTTGATTAACAATGCATGTAAACGTCAATATTTACTTAACAGCCTATTAAAAGTATTTTTTTCTTTTTGGAAATGCCACATTGCTATATGTCATTTGCTTTATTTGTTGCCAATGAAGCCGCATGACCATATAAATGAGGAGGCCCCTGCTAACAGTTCAAGAATAAAAGCCAACTTCACTTCAAGTATATTCCACTACACCTAACATTCCGTAGAGAGATTATATTGACAACTTTATGTTATTGATAAGGCTGAGACAACTAACTGCCATCCCCCATGTCAATGAATTCCAGCTTTAACAGTAACCTCACAACGAATTTCTCAAAACTGTGCTAGAGGATTATTCATTGGCAAAGAAGTACGATTATGAACTGACGTGACGTGACGAAGGAAAAATCAAACATACGCTGTAACGGATATAACTCCATTTGAAGTTAGAACGTGTCTTCTCAACAAACAGACATTTTTTCTCAAATAAAATCATAGTTGTAATTAATCTGCATTACACTGATGACATCGCAGAAGTTTTTAACCAATACAATTTTAATACTATTTAAATTTAAAGGTTCTTCCAAAAGAAGAGATACCAGTTAACATACTAATAATAACTCCGATGACGTATGGTATGGGAAGTATTTTATTCATTGAATGATCAACCATATTTGGTAACTAAAGCAATTAATATCATTATTGTTTTTACACTTATTACTCTTTAAACAATGCTAAATGCTCAAACTATGTATAATTTCACTTAATTTGTCGCAGTTAAAGATGAATTAGCGTAAACCTTGAAAGTAACCGTCGATTTCGACGGGTTTCACCTAGTTTCCATCTATTCTACCATCAAACTTGGCACACTTTCCATGCATAGTCCAACCTAGATAACTCCATGACAGGATAGGAGAATTGGTAGGTCCTTCTATCACTTTTCTTGTTAAACTAAGAGCTGCATTGTCTTGTTCGATCAAGATAGAGGGTTTGGAATGTGCCGAAGGAAGGGGCTGGTCAACTGAGTTTAGATGGAACCAAGTCTGTCTAATTTTTACTGTGTCAAAGTTTTGAAGTGGTAAATCTAGTGGTAACTGTGTCCGGACGTTATCAAGGGTGAATACTTCATCCTCGTAAAGTCCTTTATTTTTAGGCTAACTTTACGAGAGGTAGGTTTAAAGTGGCATTTTGTGTTTGACCAACAGGTAGTAAGGGGTTCTATATCTCCCCCGACTCCTAACTTGTCGGCTGTGGTAGAGTCAATGAGTGATATTGTTGAACAAAGGTATCAATTTGGCCCTTAGGCCCATAAAGAGTAACGGGGCATAACTTAAGCAGAACTTTATTTGTTGTAATTTTTTCTGTGTGTTTACTGGTTATTTCTTTTGTTTTGAAAATAGAATAGTCAGAGTCTTTATTTTCATGAGAGGAAGGCCGTCGACACACGGGAAGACTGAAACCCAACTAAAGTTGAACCAACTGTTTTTTGACCCGATTACGATTGCAGTTGCGTTGGTTAAATCCGCACACGGGCGCGACTGTAGTTGAGTTGAGACAATGAATGAGTTCAAATATTGTTATAATGATACTGTGTACTATGTATGGTGTTTGAAATGTGTAGTAGAAGCCCTGGTGTTTTAGAGATAATCAAGAAAGCGTAGAAGGTATTGGGTACATCCTTATGTTAAAACAAATATTGATTGTAGGCTGTTTGTAGCTGCTGCTGCATTACAAGAAACAGACGCATAATTTCAGTCTATGTACAGGATGTCAATACAATATTCACAAAAATCTATAATATTCACAAAAATACTGGAAAAGATGTTCAAACCAGGCGACTGAAATCACCTTGCAACCGGCAGGTCCGGTTGCTTAACGACTGATCGCCGACTGGTCCTCAACTGGTCGCATCGCAGTCGCACCAAGTGCACTGTCCCACATAACTACATTGGTCGGGACACAAGCGACTAGTTTGTCCAACTAGTTGCCGATTTCAGTTGGAAAACAGTCTTCCCATGTGTCGACGGCCGAAGAGTAGACAGGTTCTTTGTTGCTGTACAAAGATTTTTCAGGTGTAGTATCTGTGTGTAGTAAGCGACTGTGGAATAGTTTACAGTTATTAATACCACAAGCTTTCTTTATTTTACAGAACTTATACACTTATACTTATACTTATAACTTATATTTTTACAGTGCCTATAGCGATGTTTAATCTGAATGACATAATATCACCACTAATTCCTGGGTGGCTGAGGTTATGTAGAGAATGAAATACCCTCTCGTAGTTCAACTGAAATATAAGGTCTTTGGGTCCCTGTTGAAGTGTCACAAAAGATGAATGACTTTGTTCCAGGGATTTGGATCTTCCGTATTTTGAGAGATGAATTATTATTGTTTAGGAGGTTGATGAGTTCGTCATCTGAGCTTTGTGCTTTGGCAATTGAATCTGGATCCAATGAACATGAAATAGCCTCTACACGTGATAAAGCATCGGCAACAATGTTTTCTGAACCTCCGATGTGTTTTATGTCTGTAGAAAACTCGGATATAAATGTAAGCTGACGTAGTTAAACAGGTGGAATTTTCTCACGATGTTGATGAAAAGCAACGATGAGTAGCTTATGATCCGTAAAAATGGTAAATGCCGGTTTCCAAAAAATGAAGAAAATGCTGTACTGCTTCAAACACAGCCAGAAGTTCACGGTAGTACGCCGGCCAAGAGCTGTGCTTTGGTGAAAGTTTCTTAGAGAAGAATCCAAGTGCCTGCCAGAAATTTTCAACAAATTGTTGAAGGCAAGCTCCTACACTAACGTCAGAGGCGTCTGTAAACAGTCCAAGAGGGGCGTCATGTTTCGGATGAAATAGGAGTGTCACTGATGACAAACTAGACTTGCAAGCTTGAAAGGCTTCCTCAGTCTCTGGGGTCCAAGTTACAGGAAGTGATCCCTTGCTATTTGCACCAGCAAGCAGAGAGTGTAAAAGTGCTTGGAGTTCTGCGGCTTTAGGTAAGAATCTACGATAGAAATTGATCATGTCTAGGAACCGTCGAAGACCACGCATTGTCTTAGGTAGTTGGTACTCCTTAAAAGCAGCTGTTCGGTCTTGTGGAGGGTAAACACCTGATGCTGAAACTGTGTAGCCTTAAACGTCACTTCAGGCATTGCAAAAACACACTTGGACGAGTTTACAATGACGCCATAGGAATGGAGATGTTGCTCATGTTCTTCAGCCGATCTGGAAAACACCAGAATATCATCAATGTAGCTGAACGTAAAATCTAAGTTTTGGGTTACTTCATCTATGGGAAACACTTGAATGTTTGCATTACGTAGCCCAAAAGTCATGAATGGAAACTCAAAAAGGCCGAATGGAGTTGTGATAGCAGTTTTGCAAATGTCATCTGCGTTTACAGATTTGTTGGTATGCTTTGAACCAAAGGGACCGCCTTGTGACTCTCATGGTGAGCAGTATTGAAAGCAAACTGAAGCCAAGGGAGTTCCTGATCCCAGGTGGTCTGCTTGTCAGCAAGGAAAGCTATGAGAGCGGAGCGAAGATTGCGATTGAACCTTTCAGCATGAGAAGGCTGTGGATAGTAAGGGGAAGTAGTCACATGGCGGATGCCGTGCCCAAAGCACATTCTTTTGAACAGATGGGAAACAAACTGTGTTCCGTTGTCGGAAACAATGGTGGCGGGTATTCCAAAATGTTGGAAGAGGTGTGTTCGAAGTACCTGCACGGTGAGCTGTGCAGTGGCATTCCTTAAGGGAAAAAGCCAACAAAACTTGGAGAACGCATCCACACAAACAAGTAGGAACTTATTTCCTGACTTGCTACGCGGGAGAGGCCCTACATAGTCAATGAAAACCTTCTCCAAAGGTCTTTCCGCCACCTCAGATGACAACAAACCAAACTTGGTGTTTTGAGCGGGCTTGCTCAGTGAGCACGTTTGACAAGAACGCACCCTAGCAGCAAGGTCCCGATCCATACCCTTCCAGATGAACATTTCCCTAACCTTCGCAATGGTCTTGTGGATACCTAAATGCCCACCCACAGGAGAAGAATGGAAATACTCAAAGACCATAGGAATAAGAAGACTAGGCAGCACAACCTTAGGTTTACCTCGCTGCCGAGCACGACAGCAAAGGGCACCCTGGGACAGAAAATATGGGGGGTGGGCTCCCCCATTTTGAAGCTCACCAATAATCTTTGCCAGCTCAGGATCCTTCAGCTGATGGGGAATGAAATCAGAAAAGGCGAGTGGAAACTCCAAGAGCACGGCACAACCCGGTTGCTCTTGGTCAGAAGGATGATCGTCGGGTGAATGGTACATCCTAGATAGTGTGTCCGCAATCACATTCTGTGTGCCTCGAACGTGTTGCACTTGGAACTTAAGGGACGATATTTGGACAACCCAACGACCAATTTTCCCAAGCTGGCGTGGATGTGCAAGAAGCCACGAGAGTGCCTGGTTGTCGGTTTCCAATAAAAACTCTTTGTGCTCCAAAAAGCGTCTGAATTTATTGACTCCAAACACGACAGCCAAACACTCGAGTTCATACACAGAAGAGCTTTTCTTTTCGCAGGGACTTAAAGTGCGTGAGGTATACGCAATTGGCTGCCTAACACCATCCACCTCTTGAGACAACACAGCCGCAATTGCGACGGAGGAAGCATCTGTTTGCAGGACAAAGTTCTGATTGAAATCCGGCATTGCCAAAACAGGGGGCTGCATGCCTCCTTGAGAAGGTCAAAAGACGTCTGCTGCGCTTCACCCCAGACAAACTTGGCGCCCTTCTTCCGAAGCTCATTGAGAGGGGCCGCCAATTCAGCAACATTGGGGATGAAGCGTCGGTAAAAACCTACCATGCCGATGAAACTAGCAATACCCTTGACATCTCTGGGAGGAGGAAACTCCCTGATAGCCTGGGTTCTAGCGGGGTCGATGCAGACGCCTCTATGAGACATAAGATGACCAAGGAACGAAATTTCCGGCTTAGCAATTTATCACATCTCTATGACAGAAAAAAGTTACAGCCTGAAAGATTACTTGAAAAATCATGAATGTGACGAACAGGATACCTGTCAGGAGTGGTGCGTGAATTCAATGCATGGTAGTCTCCACATGTTCTCCATCCATTTTCTCCTTTTGGCGCCAGATGCAGGGGTGAAGCCCACGGACTGTCTGATGGACGTGCTGTACCACATTTTACCATGTTGGCAAATTCACTCTTTGCAATGCTGAGCTTTTCAGGGGCCAGTCGTCGTGGTCGGCAGAATACAGGAGGTCCTGGAGTCGTGTGTATGTAATGTACTGTATGGTGTTTCACTTCTCGAGGCAATCCTGGAGGGCGAGTAATTTCAGGGAATTCAAGTAAGATTTTAGAGAGGGGAGAAGTAGTGACTAGCCTACGGATTTTACGCTACATTGAGTCATAACGGAAAGTTGTTCTCCTGTGATAATTTCAGTTTTGGTATCATGAAGTCGCAACAAACGACAGTCAGGAAGCAAATGGTAGTAACTGAGGAAGTCCGAGCCAATGATTGGAACACTGACATCTGCAACTGTGAACTGCCATGCAAAACTACGGCGAAGGCCTAGGTCCAATGTCATAGAACAAGTTCCGTAAGTCTTGATGGTACTACCATTGGCGGCACTTAGTTCAAAGTCTGTAGAGGTGCGACGCTCTCTAGAAGACGTTTTGGATATGCCTAACATTATACGTCAGAGCCTGTGTCGATCAAGAACCGGAGTTTCGAATGTTGATCCGAGACAAAAATTCTGCAGCTGGGTGCTCGAAAGTCAGTCGCCACTAATACTGGCCGTCCTTGGAGTTTCCCACGTAAGAGCAAGGAATAGTACATTTTGATGCGTGCTCACCAAATTTAGCATGATACCAGCAGATATCACTTTTAGATTTGTGCTGATCTTTATTCGTGTTCTTTGATGTTTTCTTGGTCATGATTGGTCGAATGATTGTGCTGGAGGGATACTTCTAGTGCGTCAATCCTTTGCGTCAATCTCGAAACAGCAGCAGTGAGGTCGTCATTAGACTGTGTGTGTTCACGAGTTTTCGTAGCATTTACTGATACTTGTGGTGTTCTTGTAGAAACTTCAATGACTTTATCCGCTATATCTGCAATTTTATCAAGTGAAAGTTCATTTTGAGCGGTGATAATCACTTGAATGTTAATAGGGAGACGACGTAGCCAGAGTGCTCGAAGGATGTTGTCCTGTAGTTGGGCTGGACCGATTAGAGTACGTAGGTAACGTAAGAACTGCGATGGCTTGCGATCTCCGATATCTTCGTCGCTGATCAACTGGCGAACGCATTCTTCTTCACTAGTAGACAGCCTTTCAATAAGCTTTGAACGAAGTACCGCGTAACGATTCATTGCAGGCGGATTTGTGATGATGTCCTCTACTTCCACTGCGTAGCGTGTTTCAAGCTGAGAAACGATGTAGTGGAACCGTCATCGCTTGTGATGCCTGAGATGGCGAACTGGGAATCTAGGTCTACCTGAGCAAACCATAGACTAGGTCGATTGGCCCAGAATGGTGAAAGCTTTACTGCAACTCGACTAACTGATACATTACCAGGGACGTTGCGTTGCTGAACGTTGGTGGAGAGTTCATTTTGTTGCTCTCGTAGATTCGCCAATTGAGCTTCGATTTCTTCTAGCAACATTGGTAATATTGAGGAAGAAATGTCGTAATTCTTGTTGTCGTTGTTCGGGCTGACCAATAGGCTATATAGCGATGTTTGATCTGAATGAAATAATATCACCACTAGGCCTATGAACGAATATTTGATAAAGTTTTATTTACAAACGAATGAAGAAGTGTGCTAAATCATAACATAGTCAACACTCTATTTTTAACGAAACTAGCAACAGCTGTTAGATAATATAATAAATATTAAATTAAGGATAGACCAAAGGCATCACAGATGTGGCTAAGTTGAAGCCACAGGCCAAAACATCCACAATTCTAGGCCTAACTTTTCCTTGTAATTACATTCTGGAAGTCCTCACTTTTCTAAAGTAATATTATTCTCACTATCACACCACAACTACCCTGTCATATCTGCTTCGTAATACTTTCAATCTGAGAATTCCAGCCCATTCAACCACATTCTTTGAAAGACATCTAAATTATAATGCCATCAAACTGTTCAATGCTCTCCCTCTTCAAATCAAGTCCACGTCAGATCCGGGATGCTTCAAAAGGCACTTGAGGTAATTTCTCGCGGGTAAAGGCTACAGTGTCCGCGCCTTTCTTGCTGACGGACAGTCCTTATGAATTTTAATTTTAATTAATATTTTCAATTCTAGTTTATATTTATATTTTTAGTAAATTTGACTTGGCTAATGCATTTGTAATGTTAATTTGGCTAAATAAATGAGTTATTATTAAGTTATTTATTTTTTGCTCGTTTCTAGGCTTAAATTAGCCTATTTAGCTCTATGTACAGGCCTAGAGGCCTATGTGGTTGAGTTATGGTTAATTTGTTCTATACCTACTTTAGTTAACTTACTCTATTTTTGAAAAGAATTCATAGCAGTGGCGTAACTAGAACATGGCTTTGGGGGGGGGGGTATGGATGAGTTCAAAGAGTTATGCGGGGGGTGTCCAGTAAAGAGGGGTCCAGAAAATTTGGAAAAATTAGAACTCCAAGCTTGCGTTTTCAGGCATTCCAGAGGTGCAATAACGTTAAAAAGAAACCAAATAATCAACCCAATTGAGGCTGTCTCTCGCCGGTCGGATTCAGAAAATAACTTAAGTTAGTATTTCTTGATTAAGAAGTAGGCTACCACTCTGAGAAACATTTCTTTTTGACATTTTGTTAAATCGTTCACAATGCACATTGGTAGTTAAAAGTAAACAGCATAACAGTCTTTACCTAACTTACTAGGCCTACAGATTACAGAACTAGAACACAGAGTAAACAACTAACCTAAAAGCCTTCAGTAATAGGCCTACCAGTATATAGGCTAATATGGCTGCACTTTACTTTAGGTCCTACACTCATTTGAATGAAAATATCGATCCATATATCGATTAATCGATTTTTTCATTCGATATATCGTTTGGATAGTTAGGTAAGGTTAACCTAACCTAACTAACCAAACGATATATCGAATGGAACAATCGAATAATCGATATTTTCATTCAAATGAGTGTAGGACCTAAAGTAAAGTGCAGCCGCTAATACTGTATTAAGTTAATAGCTTTTTTTCCCCTAGAGGCACAAGCCAGGAATTGTTTTTCACATTACCTACTTCAAGCTAGACCTAGGGGTTGCGGCATTATCACTTAGCCTAGATAAAATCCATTGGTGATTTGGCGGGATTTGAACCCGGGACCTCAGGGACTAACCTCTAGATCAGCTCGCTCCCCTCTAATGTAGGCTTACTTAACTTAGGCCTAACTTATTACTGTGTCAAAAGTAGAGTAGGCCTACTGGTTATAACTTAGATCAAATTCAAAATACACCACCATAGGCCTACATACCATAGTGTCTTTGGTTCTGTATATTACGCTAATGCTAATACACTGTAGTTAGATGGTGTAGCTTAAAATCTTTGCCTAGGCATACACTGATCTAAATATTATAAACTCATGACGAACCAAATGTTGGGTTTGTAACAATAACTTAGCTACTTAAAAAAAAAAAACTGAGTTTTAATAACTGATGTAACATAAAACTTGTTTGGATAACTTATGGGGTTTTTAACCCCAGGTAAGTTAGTTCTCTGTGTTAGACCTCACTTAAGGTTGACGTTTAAATACAAGGTCCTGGTCTTTTAAGGCAAATGATTAATTTTTGTTGTACTCTTCACAGTAGATGTTCAATCTAAGAGCCCATTTTGACGAAATATATTTAAAGAAAATTAAGTTTCAAACGATAAAGACTAAAATTAGGCCTACATTGATTCCAGGGTAATATAAAACCCCCAGGATTGAAATAGCTGGCACATTTCAATGATTAAACTATAGATAGGCCTACAATAAAGCATTTAAAAATTAATTGCAAACCTTGTGTAGAGCGTTTCTTTAATTACTCCAAATGTGTATGTTGCACATTTTTCGAACCAAACTATAGAGAATAATTAATTACTACTAAATTGGCAGAAGTAGAAAATGAAAACAGACCGAACACCGAACAGAGCTCTAGTTAGTAGTAGACTCTGACTCTAGAGAGCAGAAAATATTCTGCTATGCACAATTAATTAATAGTGTAATCAGCTGACTAAAAACTGTATTATTATGGGTCTGACTTAGGGGAGGTACGAATGAGGCATTTAGTTCAAAATTCCTCCGTGAACAGCGCTGTAGTAGAGAGCACTTTGGCAATGAAGGTTTACTAATCGCAAAAATAGTTCTGTTCATAAAATAAAATTATAAATGTCTCAAATTCAATTTTATAATTTTTAATTGTAAAATTAAACTATCATAACCTAACCGAACTAACCAAACTTGCTGATAAAGAAATAATATAACAAAAGTTTGGTAATCGGAAAAATAATTCTGTTTATTAAATAAAACTAGAATTTGCTCGATTAAAATTTAATAATGACTTAATAATAAAATTAAACTGTAATAACCGAACCAAACCAACCAAACTTGCTGATAATAAAAAAATCTTGGACAAAAAGTTAATGCTACCAGCAGGATTCGAACCCGGGATCTACAGAATATCAGCCCGGTACGCTAACCATTAGACCACCGAGGCCGACGGCTACCTACCGTTTTGTTACGGTAATGGCGTTCCCTCAGCTAATAAGAAGCCCACAGCTGTCATCGTAGCCTCTTCTATACCTCCCCTGAGTAAATACCGTATTATTATGCATTACCAACGATATTCGAGTAGGCAAGAAGTTGAGGGGTCAAGTTCCCGCAAGGCTCACGGGACGCTCCATGACGTCATAATAATGGCACGTTTTAATTACAATAAATTACCATCCTCTTGACCGTTGACCATTTCTGGATAGGTCGCGTCAGTAATGATACAAATATCATAAAACTTACAAATATAAAAAATTAGATAAAAAAATAGATAAAAAAATAATGGACCTATAAATAATATATTTTCCATAATCCAGCTTTCCAAGATTACTTCAGATCATCTGCAATGTCTGTGTTTGGGTTTACATGAACAATCATTCACTGATGTGTCCTGCTTGCAGCAGACCAACAATTTTGAGTGAGGCTTGCATGTATTAGTTAATTCAAAAATGATTAGCTATGGCTATTGCGGCCAACCCAAAAAAATGCGTCTAAAAACGATAATTAATGGATGGTTTGAGCATTCATCCCAGTCAAAACATCTATGAATAATACAGGGTGTTTTTTTTAAAACTTGCATCTTTATTTATGTAAAAACCGCAATAGATAGAAATATGCAGTTTGCGGGAATCATCTATTGACGTAGGGGGGCCAATTGTTTTGAATTCAACGTTACATTCACATTCCCCCCCTTTCCCCCCCTGCCCCCCCACTTATTTTTTTTTTAAATAGCAAGGTACCCCTTGTGACATATCAAATAAAAGAGCATAAAAAAAGAAAATGTTTGATGAAAAAAAATTGAAAATCGGTTCATAAATTTGTGAGATATTCCCCCCCTCCCCCCCCCGGAACTTATTTTTTTTTAATAGCAAAGTACCCCTTGTGACATATCAAATGAAAGAGCATGAAAAAAGAAAATTTTTGGTGAAAAAAAATTTAAAATCGGCTTATGAATTTGTGAGATAATCACCCCCCTTTTCCCCTACACATAACTTGTTTTTTTAATAGCAAGGTACCCGCCCTTGTGACATATCAAATGAAAAATAAATTTCACCAAAATTTTTCTTTTTTTATGCTCTTTCATTTGATATGTCACAAGGAGTACTTTGCTATTAAAAAAAAATTAAGTTCCGGGGGGGTAAGGTGGGGAATATCTCACAAAGTTATGAACCGATTTTCAATTTTTTTTCATCAAACATTTTCTTTTTTCGTGCTCTTTTATTTGATATGTCACAAGGGGTACCTTGCTATTTAAAAAAATTAAGTTGGGGGCAGGGGGGGAAAGGGGGGGAATGTGAATGTAACGTTGAATTCAAAACAATTGGTCCCTCTACGTCAATAGATGATTCCTGCAAACTGAATATTTCTATCTATTGCGGTTTTTACATAAATGAAGATGCAAGTTTTTAAAAAAACACCCTGTATATGTCAGTCCATACCATTAAATAGCTCAAAGTTGGTGTGATCGTATTAGGAAATCGATTGTGCACTTTTTACTCACGCGACTTCCTATCAACTATATAGATTTGGCCATATAGCTTCGTAATTTACGGGACTGCCTCAATCATACTATACTGATTATTCTACACATTGTATATTACCTTTATAATAGCTCAAATTTGATGTGATCGGCTTAGGAAAAAGATTGTGCACTTTTTCCTGACGCGAGTTTCTATCAACCAAAGATTTGCCTATATAGCTTCGTAATTTACGGGACGCTTGAATTATCTTATCATCCATCCGATTATTCTATACATTGGATATTACCATTAGAATAGCTCAAAGTTGATCTAATGGGCTTAGGAAAAAGATTATGCACTTTTTTTGTTACGAGTTTTGATTGAACGTGTTTTGCTACGTATAATGTACAATGACAATTAATAAGTGACAAGGCATGTCGACTTTTTTCAAGACATCGTGACTACACTGAAAAAGAAGATCATCACTTTAACACTTAATGTTTAGTTTTTCCCCCTTTCAAAGTCTCTGACCTGTCTTTAATTAAAAAATTTGTTTTTCTTTGTTACCATACAAATACTACTTGTCTGTTAAATAATTCACTGTTGTCTTTGCATTTAACTATAGGTTTGTCGTTGCTTTGTAGTCAATTTGATTTTATATTAGTCTATATATTTATCTTTCTCAGTTGTTATTGGTTGTTAGCTTGTGGGTTTGTTGTTATTGTTTCATATTATTTATTTATTGTTGTTGTTTTAAATTATTTATTCATTAGTATACCTTTTGTTATTTCGTCAGTTTTTGTTTTGTTCGGCTAGGTCTGTCCAAGTTCCCAAAATAGTGTTTTTTTCTAGTTGGGCCTTAGTCTGTCATTGTTACTGTTGTTTGTTATTAGATCACTATTACATTGTTGATTTTATTTCTAGTCTATTGTTTACATTTCATTTAACTTATTGAGTCATTGTTTTGATTTTGTGTTGAATAAGTTACACGTGTTTTAGTGCTGTGCCTTATTTTGTGTGAAGGATTCAAACTTTGGACAAGTTACGATGCTAAAGGGTACAATATAATTTATTAATCATTATTCAGTTATAACCCAGAAACCTAACGCATTTTACCTTGCATGAAATGGGGTAGTAGGTTACTTTTTTATGTTGTTTGTAATAGTACCGAGTTGCTAAATCCAAATTTTCGACCTCGGCGACCTTCCGGATCACCTCCAAAAAGAGCTTAAAAATCGGCGGAATTTCGCACTATTTTTACGTTTGTCCGATTTTGACCCTTTTCATAGAGAACAATCATAACGATTTTTAAAGTACATTAAATTACCTATCATTTAAGACCTAAATGGTTATTACAGGCCTAATAGTTTTCAAGATATGACTCCGCAAACAACGGCTAAAATTACAAAGTTTTGAATTTTTTAAAGTTTGGCAAACGTTAACCGTTGCGTTAACCCTAAAGCATAACTTTCTACTTATTTTTCATTAAAACAACCATAATTACTTTAAAACTACATTAAATTACTCACAATTTAAGACCAAAATGGTGATTATAGGCCTAACACATTGAGAGATATGCCTCTTCAAGGTTCCTACAATCTTCCCTAAATACTTTTATTTTAAGTTTCAAGCTGTATTAAATTTTGTCAAGTTTTATAAAAGAACCATAATAAGAAATAAACTAATTTATTTTATCTCAAGAACAGATTGTGTTATACAATTTTTTTTATGGAACAAAATCTATTGTATCTATTTACATAAACACACTTGTATATTGTTACAATAAATGGTTCTCGTGGATAGAAGACAGGCCTGTGACGAACGGTATATTTATTTAATTGTATCGCCGCGGGAGCAGGTTGGAGAACACTGAGGGCGACTGTGTATGTGATTAGATGATCCTTGTACCTTTGGACACGGACTCGTCCTGTAAGGGTATCATTATTTGAAGATTGACTTGTATGACTAACTTGAGACTTTTGGATGTGTGAACTATAATTTAGTTTTTCATTCAATTGAGATAAGGGTAATGGTGAAAATCCATATGTGAATAAGTGATTTAATTCTTCATCCGACTGCTTCAGAACGCATAGCCTGTGAAACAGTGTGAGGGGGTGAATAGTCACCTTTATATTGCCAACAGGCACAGTATTAACATCAGAAGAAAGAGATACTACTTTATTCTTCCTTGTGTATCTGACTTATTCATATTTTTCTCATAAAACTCTCAACATCGCTTCATTGTCAATATCAGAAGATATAGCCATATGACAGTTGACAGTTTCCTTCCAAAAATTCCACTGCTTAAGAACATTATAACATCAGTATTAGGGAGGGTGACAAAGTAACCAGTCACACAGCTTCTCTGTATTCGCTTCAACTCGAGTGACTCGTGAGGGTCTCATTTCTACATGCTACTCAGTTGTATGTACCTTAACATTCCAGTAGGCCTACTCCTCAACCTCAGCACTTAAATTCTACAGATAAATTATATCATTCCTAGTGTCTATCGGGTGAGCACGGTGTCAGCTATACCACGGTCCCTAGTCAAACCTACATAGCTTTTCATTAGGCAAATGAGCACCTGGTATATAGTCATGTCCGTCCAAACACCCGTCTAGAACTTTTCAGAACGCACAATGGTCAATAGTGAAGAACCCGTTGGTGGTAAATAACTGATGTTTATTGAAATCCATCTTGTTTCCTTATTTCAACATATCCTGCAGGTTCAGATGCGAACACTTGGCATAAAAGAAGTAATATATAGTATGGTGACAGCAAATTTAAAACTTGTTTTTACTGTTGCCTCTTCATTCTTTATATCAATTCCTCTTGATAAACATTTTAATCACATTATAAACATTTTAATTACAATAGATTTCTTCCATAAAAAAAGAAAAAAAGTATAATATGATGTTGAAATGAAATAAATTTGCTTATATTCTTATTATGGTACTTTTATAAAATTTGTCCAAATTGAATAGCTTGAATCTTAAAGTACAAACATTTATGGAAGATTTTATGAACCTTGAAGAGGCACATCTCTCAATGTGTTTGGCTTATAATCACCATTTTGGTCTTAAATTGTGAGTAATTTAATGTAATTTTAAAGTAATTATGGTTGTTTTAATAAAAAATAATGATAAAGTTATGCTTTAGGGTTAAAACTAGCCAAACTTTAGAAATATTCATAATTTGTTAATTTTAGCCGTTGTTTGTGGAGTCATATATTGAAAACTATTAGGCCTGTAATAGCCATTTAGGTCTTAAATGAAAGGTAATTTAATTTACTTTAAAAATGGTCATGGTTGTTCTGTATGAAAAAGTGATGCTTCAGGGTAAAATCGGACAATCGTAAAAGTATTGCGAAATTCCGCCGATTTTAAGCTTTTTGGAGGTGATCCAGAAGGCCGCGGAGGTCGAAAATTTGGATTTAGCATCTCGGTACCATTACAAACAACATAAAAAAAAGAAACCTACTACCTCATTTCATGCAAGGTAGACCCTGATTTTTATAACAAGGTTACTGGGTTATTATGTGTTTAATAATTATCAATATGTTGGAGGAAATGTGTGTTAAAAACGTTTTTCTTTTCGTTTAACCTTTTTTCCAAAATTGTTTGTTTACTTTCTTTTGTTTACATTGAACATGGATCCATCCAAAACAAATCAGCTGTCTTATATATATATAAGCTAATATCAGTCAACAAGTTGTTATTGGCCATGACTAATGCAAATTTAATGATAATGTCGTTCCTATGACTAGTACTGAAGCATCTATTGTACAACATGATGATGTTAGTGGATGGCAAACTCTCCCTCCTTCCCAGAAACGAGGATCAAAATCCTCTTCTGAATAAGACTCTAAAAAATCACGTCAAAATTCTGGTGGTTTTACCTGTCAAACCAAACCAGCAATGTTTTTTTAGCCTCTTAGCACTAGTGATCTGATAGACGATGATACAACTAATTCGCCCCCTCCTCGTCAACCTAAACCTCCCCCTATATTTATCTCTGATGTTGTAAATATAAAAAGTATGGTGTCATCAATTGAAACAGTAATTCCGAATGATAGCTACACCTACCGCTGTCTTAGTCACAACAAAGTTAAGATCAATCCCATGTCAGTAGATGCTTACCGTGCATTAGTACACAAACTTAAAGCTCTAGAAATAAACTCCACACGTATCAAGTGAAGCAAGACAAAGCTTACCGTGTAGTTCTTAAAAACATGCACTACTCAACTGACACCGAATATATTAAAGTAGCTATTAAATATCTAGGATTCAAAGTGAGAAACGTAACAAATGCAAGGAACTTCAAAACAAAAAGTCCTTTGTCCATGTTTTTCATTGATCTCGAACCCAAGGAAGACAACAAATCCATTTTCAACATGGAATATCTGTTGAATGCTAAGATTACCTTTGAACACCCACTTAAAACGTTCTGATATCGTTCAGTGTAAGAACTGCCAATCTTACGGCCACACCAAGTCGTATTGCTGGTACAAACCTCGATGTGTCAAATGTGGACAACAACATGATACCAAATCCCGAGATACACCTCCTTCATGTGCTCTCTGTAATGGCAACCATCCTGCCAACTCTAAAGGCTGCAATGTTTATAGAGATCTTAAAAACAAAACTTTCCTTCCTTTGTGAAATAAATCGCATAAGTCTTCATCAAATGATAACATGAATGCAAACAATTTGCCTTCCAGTGAGGGTCCCCATCAGTCATCTCAGTCATCGTCTCAGCCAAGGTCACATGAACCGACATATATGCTCAAGCTGCTACTTCAAATCATTCTCCCACTCCCGGTGATAGCGTAATTCAGATTGATGTAAACAAAACTCTTCAAAATTTCTTTGACCGCTTTGAAAAATTGATGCTTCAAAAATCCCAACAAATATGTTCGCTATTGAACCTATTGACCACTGTCGTGTCTAAGTTAAAATGAATCAGTTCATACGATTTGGTCTCTGGAATGTCAATGGCTTGGTCAAACATAACCAAGAACTTAAAGCTTTTATTATACAAAACAAAAATTGATGTCATGCTTATATCTGAAACCCACTTTCCTGATCTTAGTTACTTTAAAATTCCTAATTTCTCACTTAACCACTCAAACCACCCAGGCAACGTTGCTCATGGTGGCAGTGCTATCTTGATTAAAAACTTCATATCACATATGAAAATTGCCCAAATATAACACAACCATCTTCAAGCTACCAGTATAGTAATAGAAAATAGGTCTGGACCGCTCACTATATCCGCAATAGCCCACCTCGTCATAAAGTCACTTGCCAAAATTTTACAGACTTTTTTAATGCACTTGGCCCAAGGTTCTTAGCAGGAGGAGACTACAACGCAAAACATCCCATGTGGGGCTCAAGACTGGCTAACCCAAGAGGTCAACAACTATTGACATCAATCACCAATAACAATTTTCAGTTTTTATCAACAGCTGAACCAACATATTGGCCCACAGATCCTCAAAAAATTCCTGATTTGTTAGATTTCTTTATTACAAAAGGAATTGGTCAAAACTATATTGATGTAAAAGCTAGCCTAGATTTGTCGTCAGATCATTCACCAATTATTGTCACCTTAAGTTCGACTGTTGTGTGTAAAGAACAGCCTCTTAAGCTGTTGAATAAATCTACTGACTGGGACATATTTCGAGACAGAGTAAATGAAGAGCTTTCCCTAAAAATACCTCTTAAAATTCCAGATGACACTGATGATGCTGTAGAAAATTTTAACAATGTAATTCAACAATCCTGCTGGCAAGCGACTCCTAATATACAAAAGACAGGAACACATTTTACTTCATACAACTATCCATTACATGTAAAACGGAAAGTTGCTGAGGAGAGGAGATTAAGAAGAATTTGGCAACAGACTAGAAATCCGAGAGACAAAACTAAATTTAACCGAGCAACTCAAGAACTTAATAGGGATCTGAAAATTTTAAAAAGTGAATGGTTTTCTGAATATACAGGTCATTTGTCACCTGATAAAACAACAAACTACTCTCTATGGAAATCTACTAGAGGGATGAACCGTCCAAATATCCTGATACCGCCTATCTCTAAGTCCGATGGAACTTGGGCAAGAAACGATATTGAAAAATATGAAATGTTTGCAAACCACTTGGCTGCAGTGTTTACTCCCTATCAAAATCAAAATAATAATTTTAATAATCATGATGAAATTCTTGAGTTCATTGACTCACCAAATCAGTTATCGCCTCCAATAAAGCCTTTTAATCCCTCAGAAGTCTGCAAACTTGTAAACAAATTAAAACTCTTTAAAGCCCCTGGATACGACTTGACTTAATCACAGGAAAAGTAATGAAAGAGCTTCCTAGAAAAGCAGTTATATACCTGACACTCATTTTTAGCGAATTTCCCATATAGGGATGAATAAGCTATATTACCGTAGTACTCATGGTAAGACCTGGACCCGGGACCGATTTTTTTTCGTTTTGAGGTCCCCAGAGGCCAAAAAAACCATCCGTTCAAATTCATATATAGTGCAGTAAAAATAAGAGAAAAATTCCATAAACCTAAAAAAAATTAGCACAACCGGGGAATTTGGTACAGATGTTGGGTGTACCTTCCTTTTGAACATACTAAAAGTCCCCTAAAATTGAAGCTGTGCTACGGCCGCCATATTGGAAAATGGCGGCATATTTCTGTATTTTTCGCTATAGTGACTTTATTATGAGAGATACAGGAAAAAGCTAAATATAAAAAATGTAGGTCATCTAAAAATACACATTTTTTGTATTTACCATCTTTCTCTAAACCCAACGGTTTTTGAGTTATTTGTTATTAAGTATATTTAGTTTTTTTTTATTTATCAAAAATAGGTGAAACACATGGAAATTGACCGTTACTTTCAAGGATTATGATCATTTATCCCATTTAGTTAAATAGTGTGATACTATAAAATCTTAAAATTTAAGCTTATTTTATGAGTAAAACAACTCTGCCACAGCAAACCTGCAGACTCAGCAAATTTCCATTTGATTGGATGTTTTATTAATTGTATTTAAATAAAATTAGATTCAACAGGTACCTAGGTTTGCTGCTACAGGTAGGTTATTATAGTGTGTTTTTTTTATTAAAATATCACTAACTTAGTATAAAATAATTAATTTTCCAAGTTTGATCATAATAAATCTATAAACAAACAAACTGCAACAGTTAACTAATTCATAATAATAGCATGGTAGCTTAAGATTTACAATTTACAAATTTAAATATACAAATTTTCGTTGTGTTTACTAAAAATATGGCGATTATTCGTCACGATTTGAATACTAACCGAAGGGGTTTTTAAAAGGAGTTGAAGCAAGTAATTTAAGTACTGTAATATTAACTCGTACCAAGTATCGAAAATATTGTATGCAGTAAGGAAATCAACAATATTTTGTAAACTACGCAATAGTCATATTAATATTTTATACTCATTTTTACCCATTTAATAAATTAACATTTTAACATTTTGATGGCACTACCACTATCACTCAATCCTTGAAAGTAGCCGTCGATTGCGATGGGTTTCGCCGATTTTTGATAAATAAAACTAACCATACTATACCATACTTAATTAGTCACCAACATGAACTAGACACGAAAAACACCCTTCCAAATTAACAATGGGAGGTAAAGTATAGTTAGTTAGTGTGGTGGTGCCATCAAAATACTAAAATGTTAACTATTAAATGGATAAAAAATGAAGATAAAATATTAATATGACTATTGTGTACTTTACAAAATATGGTAGATTACCTAACTGCATACAATATTTTCGGTGCTTGGTACGAATTAATATTACTTAAATAACAGGCTACATCTCCTTTTGAAAACCCTTTTGGTTGATATTCTAATTGTGACGAATAATTGCCATCTTTTTAGTAAACACAACCAAAATTTGTATATTCAAATTTGTTTATTGTAAATTTAAAACTCCCATGCCATTCTTTTGAATTAGTTAACTGTTGCAGTTTATATTTTGATCAAACTTGGAAAATTAGTTATTTTATAGTAAGGTATTGATATTTTACTAAAAAAACACACTATAATAACCTTCCTGTAGCAGCAAACCTAGGCACCTTTTGAACCTAATTTTATTTATATCCATTTTTTTAAAACATCCAATAAAATGGAAATTTGCTGAGTCTACAGGTTTGCTGTGGCGGAGTTGTTTTACTCCGCTTAAATTTTTAGATTCTATAGTATCACACTATTTAACTAAATAGGTTAAATTATCTTAATCCTTGAAAGTAATGGCCAATTTCCATGTGTTTTACCTATTTTTGATAAATAGAAAAAAACTAAATATACTTAATAACAAATAACTCAAAAACCGTTGGATTTAAAGAAAGATGATAAATACAAAAAATGTGTATTTTTAGATGACCTACATTTTGCAGCGAACGAGCTCCAACCTAAAGGTGAGTGAGCGTAGCGAACGAACTTCAACCAGGACGTGATTGAGCCGAATAGAAAGGCCAAAAATATTGTCTACCCACTAGCATTAATATAAGAGCAATAATAAAGAATCGGTTATCCTTTGTACTATATGTGTTTCATTAGTTATAAGCACTTCATATACAATAAGACAATTAAACGTTACGGTACTTAAATTATAAATAGTCAAAGGCAAGACAACGTCTGCCGGGTTCAGCTAGTAGGGAATAAATGTGATATTTTTAAGGAGACATTTTAGTGTAAATCCAATCAGGCAAATGGAAATTCGCTTAGTCTGCAGGTTTGCTGCGGCAGGGGTATTAATTCAATCATAAAGGACTGAGTATTTCCCGGCACAATGGAAAATTTCAGAAATAATGATAGCAAAGCCAGGGAAACCACCCCAACAAGCAAGTTCATATCGATCTATCAGTCTACTTCCAATAACATCCAAATTGTTTAAGAGGCTCTTCTTGAATCGTCTACTTGAAGAAGTAGAGGACAGAAACTTGATTCCAAATCACCAGTTTGGATTTCGACGGGAACATTCCACAGTTGAACAAGTACGTAGATTGGTTAATAAAATTAAAGAAGACCTTGAGAAAAAGAACTATTGTACAGCTGTCTTTATCGATGTAAGTCAAGCCTTTGACAAAGTGTGGCACATAGGCCTACTTTATAAACTCAAACTGAATATTCCTCATATATTTTATATGACAATAAAATCATACCTAACCGACAGATATTTCAGAGTTGAATTTGGAGATAGCATTACAAAATTGTACCCAATTCAAGCTGGGGTGTTCCCCAAGGAAGTGTTCTCGGGAGCGTATATAGTCACGGCCGCCTTTAACTACAGGCCGCGGCCTGGTAGAATTGGCAACATCGCAAGTGGTGTTGTTCAATGACAGACGTCCCATAAGATAACATGGCAGACAGGTGACATCAGCTCATTAATTCGCACTTTATTGATTTAATTTTTAATTTATGAACATAAATTTATTAAAATATTGAAAATAAAACATACAGAATTGAAAATTGAAACAATATGAATTAAAATCTATATCTGTACATTTTTAAGCGGAGTCAATATTGTCATAGTCCAGTAATCAATCTTTCGTAAATACAAAAATACCATTAGTTGCTTCCAAAAAAATCAGCTGTTACAACACCATTTGCGACGTTGCCAGTTCGAAGGCCGCGGCCTGGAATTAAAGGCGGCCGTGATATAGTACAGGTCCGACTCGGTCCTGTACTATATACGCTGTTTAGTACAGCCATAGATAAAACAGCCGATCTACCTGAAAATGTGAATACTTCTGTGGCCACTTTTGCTGACGATACTGCTATTTTAGCGTCCCATCCTGATCCAGTGGTCTTCAAATAAAACCCCCCAAAACACATTTTTGATTAAGAGCTCAAATGAGCCAGAAAAGACGTTGGAAGTGGAGCGGAACGCTTTTGTCTGTAGCTCCAAGGTTCAGAGGTCGCCACCACCGAAAAACGTGAGGACATCTCCCCCACCTGCTACCTTCAAATGCACTAAGGAGTTCCCTCACTTAGGAGCTCCTTCGGCAAGTGGAGCTGGGAACGGTGTGGAAAACGTCGGAGATGCAGGCGTCGAGTTGGCGTTGTCAGCAACTCCCCTGGCGATCAGTTCTGCTGTAGGGATGCCGGAGGAGCCTTTAACAGCACCGTTGAGGTCGGAAGGCTCTGAGATGGTGCTTCTGCGTCAGGAATATCTTGACGCAGAGAGTGACATTGAAACCCGGCTCCAAGACATGGAAGCTACGATCAAGGCTATGATGGACACCTTCCGGACCCAGAGAGCCGTAAATCAAGTGGTTAAAAACGGCATGGCCAAACTGGAGGATGACCTTGGCTTCGTTTTCGCCTGCCGGGTGGTGAGCAAGGCGGCCATGGAGAAGATTGCCGAGAAGGTTGTGTCTCTGTCCGACGAAAGAGCGCTGCCTTCTAAGAAACGTAAGAGGCCTTCCACATCTGACAGTCCTCAAAAAAGAGAAGAAGGCGTCCAGACCAAAAGGACCACGGTAAAGGCCAAGGCAACTCAGACGGACCTACTGTCTGCTGTGCCCAGATCCTTTTCGGACATAGCTGCAGCTCCTGTAAAGAACCAACAGCCACAGCTACCTACGACCCCCCTTCGGGGAAGTTCCCGAAAGGGGTCAGTTGTAGAGACACCTGGGGCTGCGTGGGAAAAACGCCGTTCCCGAAAGGAGAAGAGGCAATCGAGGCGGGCGGAGGTCGCCTCTATAAAGAATGTGGCAGTGAAGGCACAGCCAATCGGCGTGGCCCAAACTGGGCCCGGCTCGGTCTCTGCTCCGAAAAAGTCCCGGCCAAAAAAGCCCAGGACGGAGGCAATCCTGATCAAACCCTCAGGGGGGAGATCTTTCGCCGAAGTCTTGGGTGCAATTAAGGCCAAGGCTAAGCCAGAGCAGACCGATACGGTTGTACGGTCCATTAGACAAACCCGGAACGGGGACGTTCTCCTTGAACTGGGTAAGTCGAAAGACAAAAGAGCCTTTACTGCCGAACTGAAGGCAGCCGTTGAAGGCCAGGGCACCGTCCGTGCTCTTGAACCAAAGACATCAGTCGAGGTTCGAGACATTGATTGTGTGTCGACAGAGGTTGATGTTGTTGAGGCCTTGACGAAAGCTATCCCCGAGCTTGGCGGGCAAACGGCTTTTCTTAAGGTGTGGCTCACAAAACCGAATAGGAGTCAGCAGCGGATGGCGGTCGCCGAAATGGCAGACGCACTTGCCAATAAGGTGCTGGCACTCCAGCATCTTAGAGTCGGCTGGGTCAACTGCAGGCTCAGACGGAGAGTGGAAGTGAAGAGGTGTTTTAATTTTTTAATTTACTTGTTGATAAATGCATGTAACACATTCATTATAGTGTATTACACTTATTTAAATTATGTATGACTCTAGTGATTTCCGCAAAATAGTGCTTGGGTTGAAGATGGAACCTTTGTGGTATTCCTTCTTTATGTTCAAGCTATTTGTTAATGAAAATCCATCCAAGTCTAAATAATGCAAAACCTTCACATTTTACATGTTTAAATGAAGGCCTTAGACCTTCAATAATATATATATTTATCATATATAGCCTATAATATATATATATACTTGTACTGTATAATGTTTACTTTAAAATGGAGTACATACTTGCAAGTATACCGGCCCTCATATCCGATAGATCAGTGAGTATACCATCTCATGTAGGAAGTATTTACTTGCAAGTAAAGAGTCGCTTTTATTCACAAGAGATTACTTGAACGATTAATACTTGCAAGTATTTACTCGCAAGTAAATACTTGCTGTAGCCTACTGGTATTCACTCGGCCCAGTGGTATGCTAGTGAAATCTTTTACTGAAATAAAAGTTTTTGAACTTGAACACACACACTGATATCCCATATATTTTCACAGAGATACTGGTACCTACAAACATAAACGTAGACCCATGCTGAGTAACTTGTGACGACAAACAAACAAAATAAACATAAGTAGGCCTATAGAAAATTCAAAATAAGATATTTCTCATTTAAAATAGCCAAATTTTTATGTTCATTTTGTTGTTACAGTTTCCAAGATAAAGAAAATATGTTGTAAATAAATGTAAATATTATTTGTGTGTGTGAGTGTGTATAAATATATGTGTTAAATTGTTACATTTTAAGAAAAATTTATTTTGAAGACCAGGAATTTTAACACGAGGTATGTTACTAGTTTTAAAATGTCCACAGCTGAAAATAGGCCTACCTGTAAGCTATAATTTAGAACAACATGGAATTAAACTTTTTCTTACTATACTTTTGTTATTTAAACAGTGTAAACAACGATTAATAATAGTTAGGATTTTTATGTAATTCATCTTTATTTGGACTTATATAGCTTTTTGTAATTTTTAATAATTATTCTAGAAATAATATTCAATAAACATATTTAGACTTATATTTAACATTAAACGGCTACTGTACTTTGTTCCCGCGTAATTTAAAACAGGCTCGGTGATGACAGAAACCCGCGATCAGATGTTCAGTTCGGATTTCAATTCCGCTGTCCCGTTTCTAGACAGACGAAGGTGGGCGGTGACGGTCTGAATGGGAGGTGAGGTCTCGTCTGTTTTCTTTTCTCATCGGCGCTTTTTCCGTTTTTCAAATTGAAGTACTGTAGTTAAATACGGCCGATACGGGTTGGTATTGGTACGCCTGCGGACGCCACCCACAAAAGGGTGTCGTGCTTCAAGCGCCGGGTGGCGCGAGCGCCGCGGCTAAATTAAGTGTGAGCGCCGAAGCCATAAATCTTGTAAGGGTGTGCTCAATGAAGCAGAAGGGACGAAGTTAACACGAGCCTCTGTGGTAGGGCTAACAACCACTCCTAACTCCGCGCGGTGGTCACTTCTGTTTCCCCGCGGCATATGTCCAAGTTCGTAGGGCCAGCTGTTATGTTAGGTTTGGTTAGGTTAGGTTGATAGCAAACGTTTATGCTATTATAATTAGGTATAAGAACGCTCTAATAAAAACACTCAGTTTGAAAAAGGGGTTTAAAAGCTCGCATATACGGCCACAATTTATCTACAACATGGATAATTTGACGATTATAAGTATACAGTATACTTGATTAGCGCTGTCAAATCTGTCACGACGTAGCAGGTTGTCCGCGCGGCGCTCGCGCCACGTAACCCCCACTAAAGTGTTTTGCAGGGATGTCGGAAAAGCAATTCAATGACAATACGGTGCGAAATGATGTTTTTTTTTACATGTATAATGTAAATAATACCTTTATAAAACTTGTATACACGTGCTGAACTAATTAATTCATATGTATTGTAATAGGCATATTTGTATTTGAGGCAGTAGTATTTATTTATTTTATTTTAATTTTTTTTCCAACGGACATCTCCATTTTACAGCTATACAAATCAAAACATTATACTCAGGATGGCTCAATTGATAATAACAAACTTTTTGCTTATAGACTAGAATTTTTTTATCACAATTTTATTTACAATCTGTTCATTTTTAGAACATTCAGCAAATACAATAACAACTATTAATAAAACGTAAGTCAATATCTGTCCATTGATAACTTTAAAATATTTCAATGAAAAAATAAATAAGTAAATAAACAAGAGAAAATTAAATTGTTCAAACAAAACGTGAGCTTAGGTCCAAAACATGAATCCTTTTCAGCCTGTGTATACTGCGGTACTGTTGTCCAAGAGCTTTATAGCCAGGTGATTAGGGTGATTTTCAAGCTTTTCTTTAGATAGCCTATTTTGTACTAAATTTTGTTATTTCCTCTTCAACCGTCGGAATTCCACTGTACCTGTGAAAGATATTGTTGTTAACATACCACGGGGCTTGCAGTATGAACCTTAAAACTTTTGACTGAAATCGTTGGATGATGTTTATGTTCGACATACTGGATGTTCCCCACAGTTGGATTCCATAAGTCCAAATTGGCTTCAGGATTACTTTGTATAGTAATAATTTATTTGCAAATGGTCAATTTTGATTTACTATTTAGGAGCCAGGAAGATTTTGAAATTTTAAATTTAGATTCATTCTTTTGTGCCAGATGTAATTTTTTCATGTCAATCTTTTGTCAATCGTCATGCCGAGATATTTTACTTCGTGGGATAGAGGAATTTGGACATTATTTAAGGTTACAGGAGGACAAGTATCTAATCTGGTAGTAAAGGTCACATGAGTAGATTTGCTTTCATTCACTCCTATTTTCCATGTTTGCAACCATTCTTCTAAGTCATCTAGTGAATTTTGAAGACCACTTTTTTTTATAGGGAGAGGAGGGAAAATGCTTTTACGCACACAGGTAGCCAGCCTGTAGTGTGAGACTCCTAATTCTATCACAGACTACTCACTAAAAAACCCCCTCTACTCTGTTGGACACAGACCTGGAATTGTTTATCACATTACTTCAAGTCAGGCCAACATGTGACCTAAGCCCTCAGGGCTCTCACCGTTTTTGGCATTTAGATACTTTATGACCTACACCACATCCCGGTCAAGGTCGAGCTTCTTGGCGCGGAGAATACCCTGGATGTAATGTGACACACAGGTCCAATTGTCCTCACCCTCCGTCATCATCGGTATGACCGTGTCCACTGACAGCAGTCCCACTGGCAGTGGAAAAAGGTATGTTCCACGTCATCGGGAATGCCTGGGCAGTATATGCAATCGGGTGACACGGCTTTGCCCATCCTGAACAGGTACGACCGGAAAAAGCCGTGACCCGTCAGAAATTGTGTAAGGTAGAAGTCCACCTCTCCACACCACCGATTAACCCAAGGTTTGACTTGCTGTATCAGTCGCCTGGTCCAGCGTCCCCGAGTCTCCTGTTCCCAGCTCTCCTGCCACAGCTGGTAGGTGAGGGTGCGTTCGTCTGTTCGTGCCTGGTCCTCCCCACGGCGCTGATAAATTGCCTTTCTCTCCGCCGCCAAAAGTTTGACGGAGATGACTCCAGCAACCACCAGGATGGCGGGTCGGACACTGTTCGGTAGGCGGATGCAACTCTTAGCGCTGCCTGACGCTGAACTCGGGCGAGCCGCATCCTATATACTTCCTTATTGAGAGCGTCTGCCCACACCTCAGCACCGTACAAGAGTACGGACTGAACAGAAGTCATTAACAGCCTTCTACGGCTGGACCGAGGCCCTCCGACATTGGCCATCAACCGACTAAGAGAGGAGACCACCCTAGCGGCCTTGTCCGCCGTATGGAAGATCTGAACCCGCCAGCTAAGCTTACTGTCCACCATAACCCCAAGGTACTTGGCAGAACGAACGGTCTGGACTTCGACGGCCCCAACTCTCAACGGTAGATGGTGTCAATCCGTTTTTTGGTTAATATCACGATCTCAGTTTTGCTCAAAGCAAGCGAGAGACCGTGGTCTGTCATCCATGCGTTTATGGTACGCATAACTCGATTCAGCTTTAGCTGAGCCAGCTCAACGCTACGTGCAGCTATCAAAACAGCAACGTCGTCTGCGTACCCAACCAAAACAGTTTCCTCAGGCATTTCAGACCTCAGGAGGCTGTCATACGCGACATTCCAGAGGTCTAGGCCGAGTATGGAACCTTGGGCAGCACCGGAAGTGACACTCATCGTCCGTGGGCCCTCTGTAGTGTCATACATGAGGAGGCGGAACCGGAGATAATCCTCTATGATACGCATGAGGTATGCCGGAACGTGGAAGGTGTTCTCCAGAGCATCCAGCATATCGCACCACCTCGCGGAATTAAATGCGTTTCGCACATCGAGAGTAGCAGCACAACCCTACGAGAGTAGTGGTTAAAATCCTCAGCTCTCATCACGGCTTGCTTCACTTCCTCCACGGCGTCAACCGTAGATCGCCCCCTCCTGAATCCATACTGGCGAGGGGACAGGTCCCCCGCAGTGACCACAGCTGAATTCAGTCGGGAACGGATCAACTTCTCGAGGACTTTGCCAGCCGTATCCAACATACACAGAGGTCTGTAAGAGGATGGCAGGTCTGGGTCTCCCTTCCCCTTCCCAACAAGCACAAGCCTAGCTGTTTTCCAGCACGAGGGGAAAACTCCTTCGACTAGGCAGGCGTTGTACATGCGCAAAAGGATCAAGGGATTAGTAGTCAAAACTTTCTTGAGGACTTCGCCGGGTACCCCATCGGGTCCAGGAGCCTTATTGTTCTTCAGGGATAGGACGGCCGCCTCCATCTCTCCAAGACTGAAAAGTGGTACGTCATCCACCCTTCCGAAATCCCGCAGTGGGCGCAAGGTGTGAGCCGGGAATAGGGACTCGACTATCCTCTCCATAGTGGTCCCATCCATGACGGAAGGTGGAGAGCGGGTGCCAAGTTTCTTGGTTACAAGTTTGTAACCCAGGCCCCACGGATTGGAATCGACATCATCCCTTAATGTCTCCCAGCAACTGCGTTTACTCCGGTTGATGGCTCGGCGAAGAGACCTCCTAGCCACTCTGTAAGCATCCGACTTACGGCGTCTGTCCACAGGTTCTCTGGCCCTCGTAGCAAGTTTCTGGCTCTCATTGCTGACCGACGCAATTCCGCAATCTCGGCAGTCCACCAGTACACAGGTCGCTTATTGCACCGGGATCTCCTGCGAGGCATAGAGTCATCGCAAGCCGAGACGATCAGTCCCATCATGGATGTAACTAACGCCTCTGCATGAGCCACGCTAGTTGCGGGGGGAACCACCGGTGTTTCTCGTAAGATGGCTTCATTGAATTTTGCCACGTCCAATTTTTTTAAAATTCCATCGAACGGGCACTTGATGAAACGCGGCTACTTGTCTCTGATGACCATCCAGGACATCAAAAATAATGTACTGGTGGTCACTGGCCGTGTAATCCTCCAGGACTCTCCAGGCTCTGATCCTTGGCAAAAGGGACTCAGATGCAAGGGTTATGTCTGGGATTGTACCCCGCATTCCAGGGCGCCGGAAAGTTGGCGTGTTTCCCTCGTTGACGACAACGAGTCCGGCTCTAGCAGCAAAGTCCAGAATGTACTTGCCCCGGGAATTGGTGAGGGTCATTCCCCATTCGACAGCCCTAGCATTAAAATCCCCACCCACGACGACGTGTCCTGTGGTATTGCGCACGTTCTCTTCCAGGCGGTCTATCTTCTCACGAAAGTCACGGATGGCCTCGTTGGGAGTGAGGTAGACACTAAAGTAAGTGACATCCCTGCACCGAACCCAAACGAAACCTCGGCCCCTCGCGTGACCCCGTACTTGTACTTTAGCTGCGTTATGCGCCCAGAATGCAGCAGTACCAAGACTATCAGGGAACCAAAAAGATGGGTCCCTATCACGGTATTGGTACTGTTCGCTGACTAAGAGCGCGTCGACATCGTGTTCTATGGCAAGCTGACTTAGAAGTGCGTCAGCCGTCCTGGATCGCTCAAGATTGCACTGAAGGATTCTTATCTTCGTGGGAGGGCTTTCGCTTGTTGTAGTGCAGATTTAAATACACTACACTGTCCAGACCCAGCTGTATGCTTCAAGTGTTTGTCAGCGAGCCCATTTTCTTTGCAAAGGAAACAGGACTCGACTTTGCAACCTCAGGGTTTTTAGGTTCGTGCTTGGAACTCTCTTTAATTACCAATTTCCTTGCTAATATTTTAATTTGAAATTTTTTTTTATGATAATAAAGTTAGCCTTTGATTTTAGCGAATTTCCCTATAGGGAAGTAGCTATTACCGTAGGTCTCATGGTAAGACCTAAGCCCGGGACCGATTTACTTTTCCATTTTGATGTCCCCAGAGGCCAAAAACACCATTCGTTCAAATTTTTATATATCTATATATAGAGATATATATATATGTGTCCATCCGCACGATAACTTGAGTAATTTTTGTCCGATTTTGATAAAATTTGGTTTGAAGGTGTAAGGCGGGATAAACTTGAATGAGTTCGAGAACCAGCATGATCGGACTATGGGAACAGAGGTTTATGGGGGGTTTTATGGGGTAAAAATAGGTTTTTCCCATTTTTGACCCTAAAAACACAAAATTTCACAATTTCTTTTTAAACCATTTTGTAGAGCTTAAAAAAACAAATAATTTAGTATATTGAAGCATTATTATGCACCTAATTGTTACGGAGAAAATTCAAAAAAATTGTAATTTTAAAATTCCCATGTTATTCTTATGGAGAATAAGTCAACTGTTGTAGTTTGCTAGTTTATGAACATATTTTGATAAAAGTTGGAAAATACATTAATTTCTTACTAAACCACAGTACCTTTTAATATTCTACATAAAAAAACTTGTTTACCCTCCCTGTTGCAGCAAACCTAAGTACTCATTAAACTAATTCTGTTTATATAAGGAATAAATGTGATATTTTGAAGGAGACATTTTAGTTTAAATCCAATCAGGCAAATGGAAATTCGCTAAGTCTGCAGGTTTGCTGCGGCGGGGGTATTTTTTTACTAAATAATTTTACATCGAATTTGGATAAGATTGTTCTAAAACAAAAGTCTTTACTTGAATCAAGAATATAAATTTTAACAGCTAGGAGGCTACTCGATCCACCTCAGAATTAGGCTAATGTTCTCAAATTGTCCAACACTTAAATAGAATTGTCTGTAATAATAAGATGGAGATTACCAAGTTTCTTCCAAGTTTCCACATTTCTTCTTGTTTAAACTATTTGAAATAATTAGACTATTGGTTTAGCTTTTCACTTTTTACTAGAAAATATTATAATATAAAAATCATACAAACTAGTTTTTACACTTTCATCAGGCTAGTTCATGGTAGAAGAAGAAAATCCAGTTGTTACCTCACATGTTTTTAGCAACAATGTATTCAGGTCTTCTATATCTTGAAGTTAACTGTTCACTTTTTAGTCACTCAGGCCAATTAATAGTATATGAAATTTAATTTGTGTAAATTACTTTTTGAGATTTTGTTTAGATATATATAATTATTTTTACTTTAGCTTGTGTTTGAAATAGATTTTAAGCATAGTATATTTCAAATAGGTTTTTGGGCTTAATAATTGACTGGTAATAGGCTATTTATATATTATTTAATTATACAAAATTTTATGAACTGTTGCAATATCCCCGCAGAAACTGAATATTACAGGTAATATGAGGTTTCGATACACAGTGAAATAAATTTTGGTTTGAAATGTGAACATTTAATAAAAGAAGACTTAACTATTAATGAAGAACGATGGGTGGAACATGGTTATTGAAATACAAATACTTAATCAACACAATTATTGAATTATGAACAATATAACAACAAAATTAATTATAACAATTATTAACATTAAAGATAGGAGAAAGGAAAAGGAAGTACTATTGTTTATATATTGGGAACAATGGGGAATATGAATTTCTCATCACTATTATTATAGTTCATATGAGTTATTATTCCTTAACATCTTTTCTCACATCACACTTTTCTTAATTAAGTTAATATTTCATTACACTGCAGAGCGTCTATTTTATGTTTTTTAATTTATATATTTCTTCTGGTATGTAATTCACTTTGTGGAGTGTCTATATTATTTACATTTAACTATTTACATGGGTTTATGGTCTCTCTACACATACTTTTCATTTAATTTTCTTCAATTTAACATTTTCTTCAAATACACTATTATTCTTCATACACATACTTTTGATTATTAAACTTGTATCTTCGGCTGAGGAGGAATATATTTTTTTAGTGCTGAAATGTGTTATGGCCCAAATGTCTTCTTATCATCTAGAGTGTTTACATTATAAGTTGAATGTCCTAAAATTGTACTGATCTTGAATGCGCCTTCGTAGACTTCGAATAGTTTTGCGGTCTCGCCGTAAGCTGCATTTGACAAAGGGTGATTTTTTACTAATACTAAGTCTCCTACATTGAAAGATGTTGGGTGCGATTTCAAATTGAGTTTCTGAGCTCTCTTCTCTCTTTTACTTATGATTCTTTCGGCGGCCAAAAATAATTTTCTTTCTAATGGTGTGTCAGTGATAAATGGATTTATGATATATTTTTCCCAGAATCTTGTATCCTTTACTCCTAATTGCAATTCATTTGGCGTAAAACCGGTAGTCTCATGTTGTACTTCGTTTAGACATGTGTTGATGTCTGGTATACATCGGGCCCAATTTTGATGTTTGTTAGAGCAATAGGTCCTTAAGCACCGTTTGACTTCCTTGATGGGGCGTTCTGCCATATTGAAGCAGGGATGATATAATGGGCTGTAGATAGGGATGATGTTGTTGGCTTCTAATTTGTTGAACCATAATTCGCTCTTGAATTGTGTTGCATTGTCACTTTGGATTTTGTTTGGTAAACCATGTTCAATGAAGTGTTGGTTAAATAGTTTATTTATAATAGTTTTGGTGTCAGCGCGACGAATTGGATATAGTTTTACAAATTTGGTGTAGATGTCCAAGACAATCAAGATGTATTTCACATTTCCCACGCTGGTCGGGAGAGGTCCTATTATGTCTACTGCTATATGATCGTTTTTTTGAAAACATTTTATTCCTTGGGCAGTCCCTTGAAGAGGGTGTGTACTAATTTTACACCGTTGACATGAGTCGCAAGTCGCCAATGTGGTTCGAATTCTTCTGTTCATATTCTTAAAGATGAATGTCTCGGCTAACATTAAATAACATTTTTGTGCTCCACAATGTAAGTAGTACCCGTGGCATTCCCAAATAAGTCTGTTAATAATACTTTCTGGTACAATGATACGCCAATTATCTTTAAGTTTTTGATAAAGAATTCCATTATAAATTTTGTATGTTCCACGAATTTTTTCTGAGTTTAGTGACTCTGGTTCATTGTTTAAAAGTTGACCATAAATAGTTCTAAGGCGGGGTTCTTCCAATTGTAATTGTGAAAGATTTTGAAGCTCATTATATAACTGGGAATCTTGAATTCTTTGAATGTAATTTACTGTTAATTCATTTGGGATGTCATTGGGGACAACGTTTTGATCGTTCGGCATTCGACTAAGAGCGTCAGCTGTAGGGTTTTCACTTCCTTTACAATGGACAATTTCAAAGTTGTACTCCTGGATAGCAAGTATCCAACGTGCCAATCTATTATTTAACAATCGACATGATTTTAGGAATATAATTGCATGATTATCAGTAATAATTTTCAATTTAGCACCTAAAATAATGTATCGGACCTTTTGTAAACAATAAACAACAGCAAGTAATTCCTTTTCTGTAGTAGTATACCTTTGTTCAGCTGGTTGTAATGCTCTTGACATGAACATAATAGCCACCTTTTCTTCATTTTCCTTTACTTGATAAAGATGTCCACCTATGGCGACGTCTGATGCGTCAGTTTGTAGGAAAAAGGGTTTTGATGCGTTGGGATGGGAGAGTACATTTGTTTTAAGGAAGAGATTTTTTATATCTTGGAAAACTTTCTCTTCATTCTGGGTCCAAACAAATTTGTTTTTCTTAGATGTTAACTTAAGTAGGGGTTGAACAGTGTGTGAAAACTTGTTGATAAATTTATTATAATAATTAATGCAACCAAGGAATGACTTTAACTGTGTTCTATTTCTTGGGGAGGGAAAATTTAAGATTGGTTTAATGCGATCTTCATCCATTTAAAGTCCGTTTCCAGTTAACGTATAGCCCAGGAAAGGAACAGAATTTTGGCAGAATTTTGATTTGGAGAACTTGATAGTCATATTAGCCTCTGTTAACTTTTGAAAAATATATTCTAAATGTTGTAAATGCGTTTCGAAATCTGGAGAAACTATGCATATGTCATCTACATAAATCATTGTGAAATCTTCAATAGAGTTATCGAACACCTTGTCTAACGCACGGACCAGTGCAGCTTGGGATGTAGAAATTCCAAATGGTGTAACCCGATATTGGTATGTTCTGCCCCTGAATTGGAAGGCAGTATACTGACGTGACTCTTCTGATAATAATACTTGCCAATAAGATGCAGTGAGGTCTATACTACTGATATATTTTGCATTTTGACACTTCGCTAGGATCTCATTTACACTGCGATTACACTCATAATCGGGTACAATAATTTGATTTGCTCTGCGGGCATCTAGACACAACCGGATTTCTCCCGTTTTCTTAATTACCGGTATGATCGGATTAATAAAGGTGCTGGTACTTCGCTCAATAATTCCAAGTTCTAACATGTTTTCAATTTCCTTTTGGACCGCATCTTGATGTATCAATGGGACTGAATATAGTTGACTTTTAAAATTCTGTGGATTTTTGACTTTTAAGACGTGTTGGTACTTATTACAAATGCCAGGGTCATCAGAAAATGTGTTGCTGTATTTATTCAAATGACTGCCTAACTTGGTTTGTTGCTCTTTGTTTAGTAACTTATTGCTTGCTAAAGATTCAGAGACTATTTTAGGGGAGGGACTTCCTGTATTTTTAATTATATTTAAGTTAGGATTATAATAGTTTGTTTGCATATCATTATTAACACTATCATAATATTGTTCATCATTATTTCCATTCTTAATGCTTCGCCTTGGGCTTTGCTCAAATACAAAATGGCAATTTATACCTTCAACAGATACCTCTCCGAACTTCAAAGTAATATTATTATTATTAATCTTCAATTTCATAACTTTTTCTTTAAAATTCATCTCAAACTGCCATATATTTAATACATCATTCCCAATTATTAAATTCCTAACTAAGTTTGGTATAAGTAAAACTTGTAGTTGAGTTTCTTCATTTTCTATCATTACAGGTAACATTATGATTTTAGTTATGCGCTTAGATCGATCTCCCGTAGCGGTTTTAATATGTGTATTTGTAATTGGCAATTCTTCAAAATGACCTATGTGGTGTTTATTTTCTAGGAACCATTTTTCCGATATACATGTTACATTAGAGCCGGTGTCAATTAGGGCATTTATCTTCGATTTATTAATTTTAACACTAATTTCTGGAAAATCAATTTGTTTAATCTCGTGGGAATCATTGCTTGATTCATCTTCTTCACTTAATAAAAATTCTCTGTCACAACAGATAACATCAGTTTCATAACAATTATTTAATTCATTATATACATTTGGCCTTATTTTTCCGAAGGGATTTTCTTGCCCTGAAGAGACAATTGAGGGAATATTATTTTCAGGGGAAGTGGTGTGTAGGCCATTTTTGCTCTCAGTGCTCTTTAGTTTAAATCCGACTTATGTGGTTGGTCGGTTTTATCGATTATGGTGGTACAGACCTGTCGTTGTTCTGGGGTCATATTATTGGGTTCAGTTCGGTTTCCGTTCCTAGTGAAATAATTATTTGAATTTTGTGGAAATCTGCCTTGTAGGTATGGGATCCAGTTTTGTTGGTTTGGCCGGTTGTTGTGTTGTTGGTTGTGGTTATATGGTCGATTGTTTTGTTGATACTTCACGTCATATCTTGGTTGGTATGCATTTTGGTTGATGTTATTAGTGCGGTCAGGATATCTGTTTTGTGGTTGTGTGTTATAGTTGGGCCTTGGTTCATTTCGGTTTGTCGCTGGTGTATTGTGTGATGGGGAATGGTTTTGTTTATTCCGGCGATTTCCGTCTTTTATATCTTCACGCTGGAGGATCGATTCAAATGGAAATATTGTGTTGGCATTCTGTACTATGCGGGCATCTTGTATTAGTTCACTGAAGTGATCGCTTAACAATGTAATAATTTCTTCATCGGTCAAAGGTGGGGACATTGATTTCAACGTTATGACTCTCTCTATAAAGTATTCTGAGCGGGTCAGTTTTCCTCCAGGACGGTACCTCTCGTTTTCCAATCTATGTCGAATTCCACGCTGTACTGATTGGCTCCAAAATTTCATGAGAAACATGCTCTCAAACTCATCCCATGTATTAATATTACTTTTGATAAGAGAAAACCATCGTGAAGCACTCCCTTCTAAACTCATCTCTATCATATCAATTAAGAATTCTTTAGGGTCGGTTGTGGGACTCTGGCGAACCAAATTGCGACAGTAATATTTTTGTAGTTTGTTTAAGAACTCTTTGGGGTTGTGTGCTTGTCCAGTGAATTTAGGTACGTCTGAGTCAACATTAGTTCCACTACCACAAGATACATAAATGTTAGGGGTGAATGTACTCTGCTTAACAGTGGCTTCGTTTTGTAGAGATTCAATCTTGTTATGATGTTCACTTAGTGTTGTTTTCATGTTTTCTATTAATTCAATGTTTTGTTCAACTCGGTCTTGATTTGCTTTAATCTGTGGTTCTAGTTGTTCTTGAATCCTTTGAGTGTTTTCACTTACTGTGTGTCTGAGTTGTTTATGTTGTGTTTCATATGTTTCCTGAATTTGACTTTGAATATTATTTAAATTAGTATTCATAGTCTGGCTCATCTCTTCCCTAATAATTTTATTTTGGGTATGGACTAAGCTATTTACTTCAGTTTTATGGGCATTTAGATCTGCTATCAGGTCCATTTTTAGATTATAGGAGCGTTCGGCAATTTGGGTAGCTAATTTAGATTCAATTGATTTCATTTCCTCTGATTGTTTTTGTTGATTTTCCTGCACGTGGTTTAATTCCAATTGTAGTTTATTTTGTGATTCAGTGACAGATTCAATTTTAGTATCGAGGATTTTATAGTGGGTCTTTATTTCGTCTTTAATGCTGGTTTCCAACGATATCATTTTATTATCCAAAGATTGGAATAGCGTTTGAATTTGGGTCATAAAGTCGGGTAGTTGAGTGAAGGTGCTTGTTGTAGCTTGATGAGAAGCTCGCTGTGATTGATCGTCATGAAACTGTGTTGTGATTGGCTGCTGTGTTTCTGTTGCCGTCGTAAGGAGTGTAGGCCTATCAGCTGTCATATTCATTCCCATCATTCCTTGTTCATCGTTCACCGGGCCGTTGGTTTGGTCAGTAAAATTTGTTTGCTTTGCGGCCAGGGGCCCATTTCATAATAAAGTACAAACTAATATTATTAGTAAATCAGCTGATCGCCCAATGCAAATCTAATGGAAATTACAAGTTACAAGTTGTAACTTGTAACTTGTAGTTTATTATGAAATGGGCCCCAGGGCTACAATTTCTGATGACTCGGAACCGTGGAATGATCGCTCGTCGAAGGATTTGTTTTCTGCTTCTGAGTGTGTTTGTTGTGATAATGTTTCAGGGCTTTTCGCTGTTAGTATGCATGATTCATCTTCACTAATATCGCTGGTGTTAGTGTTTGTGTGAATTTCAATGTTGTTGTCGTCTTGATTATTATCGTCACTATCCCCGCTATTTTCGACTAGTTTCCTAGAGGGTTTAGGGTTTGGGCGTAAATTGTATTGACTCGTCATCTTAGATATCTTTAACTAACAGGTGACTGATAGGCTAATTATGAAAGGGGAAACAGGTGGGGAATCTTAACTTAGATACCTTTATAGTAGTACAACACTCTTATAGGCTATTCTTAGTTTAACCTAAAAATCGCTATTTCTAACACATGAGCTAGGCCTACTTGTATTATTAGCAAGGTTTGGTCAATAAGAGAGCCCCACTCGTTGCGGTGCCAATTGCAACCTCAGGGTTTTTAGGTTCGTGCTTGGAACTCTCTTTAATTACCAATTTCCTTGCTAATATTTTAATTTGAAATTTTTTTTATGATAATAAAGTTAGCCTTTGATTTTTTTTACTAAATAATTTTATATCGAATTTGGATAAGATTGTTCTAAAACAAAAGTCTTTACTTGAATCAAGAATATAAATTTTAACAGCTAGGAGGCTACTCGATCCACCTCAGAATTAGGCTAATGTTCTCAAATTGTCCAACACTTAAATAGAATTGTCTGTAATAATAAGATGGAGATTACCAAGTTTCTTCCAAGTTTCCACATTTCTTCTTGTTTAAACTATTTGAAATAATTAGACTATTGGTTTAGCTTTTCACTTTTTACTAGAAAATATTATAATATAAAAATCATACAAACTAGTTTTTACACTTTCATCAGGCTAGTTCATGGTAGAAGAAGAAAATCCAGTTGTTACCTCACATGTTTTTAGCAACAATGTATTCAGGTCTTCTATATCTTGAAGTTAACTGTTCACTTTTTAGTCACTCAGGCCAATTAATAGTATATGAAATTTAATTTGTGTAAATTACTTTTTGAGATTTTGTTTAGATATATATAATTATTTTTACTTTAGCTTGTGTTTGAAATAGATTTTAAGCATAGTATATTTCAAATAGGTTTTTGGGCTTAATAATTGACTGGTAATAGGCTATTTATATATTATTTAATTATACAAAATTTTATGAACTGTTGCAACTTGGCAGTCCTTACGGATGTGACCAACCTCCCCACACCGAAGGCAGTTCTTGCTTCGATCGGGTCCCTTGCAGTTTCGGGAGGAATGGCCGAAACAGAGGCATTTAAACAAGCATGGGTTACTGATAACTAGTTGAAAAACAAGTATTTACTCTTTATGCAAGTATTTGCTGGTGGTTATTCACACCAAATTTATAGGTTTCTGAGGGTATATACTTCCTTGGAAAGGCTTTTTAGAAGTACAAGTAAATACTCATGCTTATTCACTTCTGTTCAAGTACCTAAATACTCAAATTATGAAAATTCAAGGCAAGTAAAAATATGTGAAGTACAAGAACTTTAACTTAGAAAATAAGAATGTGTCAGCTGTTACTATTTCATTTAATTTATGATTGATGGTTGATTATCACCTATAATGATTACAAATTATTAAATACATTTTTTTGCAAAGTTTTATTTACAATCTGTTTTAAATTAAACGATAAGTAAATATGATGACATTTAAAAAATTAAATGAAAATTGGGGGAAAAATTATTAAAATGTATTATCTATACTAATATATAAAAATGAGATGGTGTGTGTTTGTCTGCTACTCAATAACGCAAAAACTACTGATAGTTGAGTAAATATAGGCACTTGAGATAGAATAAATTCCATAATGGTTTTTCGACGGTTTTTGGTAGTAATAGGTGTAGAAAGTACCAGGAAAAAAGTCTACCAAAATCGACAACCGGAAGTCGGGTTTTTCCAAGATAGCCGCCGTGAGGCCCTCAAATCGACAAGATGACTGAAAATTCGTCGATTCATATTGGCCGTTCCACGATATCGTTCCACGATTGGCCGATTTCCACGAAAATTGGCAAACACATGTAGAACTATATTTCCAACCTTAAATATAAAAACTAGGCAGACAAAGTAACCCAAAGATGAATTTTCAGGGTATTATGTGCTAAAAAATAAGATTTTTTACCTTAAATATATGTTTTTCTAATATTTTGTACAAAGTTTGTTATAATTTCAAATTTATTTTTTCACCATAAGATTCATCACAAAAAAACCTAACAATTTAGTATATTGAATCTTTGTTCTGCTTCAATCTGTATGATTAAAACTGAGGAACCGAATACGTAGGTTTGCTGCAATGGCAACTGCCAAAAAAGGAATTTTTATTAAAAAAATATTAAAACAGATAATATGAAGCAGAACAAAAAGTCTTATCTATATAGGTTTAATGAAAAATTATATTAATATTTATGCTTATTCTCCATAAGATTAACATTGAGCTATCTCGGCAAGAAAACATACTAAAGTTATTACTTTCAATATCTCTGTAACAAATTGAAGCAGAACAAAGATTCAACATACTAAATTGTTAGGTTTTTTGTGTTGAATCTAATGGTGAAAAAATAAATTTGAAATTATAACAAACTTTGTACAAAATATTAGAAAAACATATATTTGAGGTAAAAAAAATCTAATTTTTTAGCACATAATACCCTGAAAATTCATCTTTGGGTTACTTTGTCTGCCTAGTTTTCATATTTAAGGTTGGAAATATAGTTCTACATGTGTTTGCCAATTTTCGTGGAAATCGGCCAATCCTGGAACTATGAATTGACGAATTTTCAGTCATCTTGTTGATTTGAGGGCCTCACGGCGGCCATCTTGGAAAAATCCGACTTCCGGTTGTCCGATTTTGGTAGACTTTTTTCCTGGTACTTTCTACACCTATTACTACCAAAAACCATCGAAAAACCATTTGTTGGAATTTGTTCTATCTTAGAGGCTTTTTTGGGCTAAATCGACTCGTCTATGAACCGACTGGGCTCAAATTGCACACACATGAAGCTACAGTTCCGAGGATACATATAGAACTATTCCCGCTTCGATATTGTCCTAGGGCTCTGCCCAGTGGGCTTTCAAAAATTTGAGGTGAGAGATTTAAAAGTAAACTAGTGTACATGTTGCTCGAATTCGAGCAATTGCAAAGTATTACAGGAGTTATTTCAAAACGAATAACAGGCATATTTACAATGAGTTTAAAAGAGTCAACTCAAAGATTACCGGTGTGTAACTCAGACCATGTTTATCTTCGTTATTGATAAACCTAAAGCATTCCGGCCGGTTTTCTTCTTCTCAAAATGCCTCGCTGTACATGCAACACAGGTCATTGATAGAGGGCCAATTGAGAACGAAAAGTCGACTTGTGGTAGTGTTAGGGCGCATTTGTAACCTAATAGTTGAGATTGTCCAGGGTCATGTGCTGATTGTGATGAGTTAAGCCTATTACGCGCCACGGTTCTGTAGCTGCGGTCGTTATCACGATTACGCCTCCTGTCTATGTTTCGTTGTCGTCACGTCGGAGGCATTTAAAAGAAAAAAAAACAACAAATAAACAAATTACAGCTACACAAAACAACGATAAATGCACAAATTTAAGTTACAATCATGCTAACACGATCCGTCATAGCGACACAAAACAACGATAAATACACAAATTTAAGATACAACCATACTAACACGATCCGTCTTGGGGGTTATGTTTACACAAACTCAAATGTAAATAAATGTACTCAATACGTTTCATTGAATTGGAAAATAAATAACAGCAATTTAATTATACAGCTGATCAAAATGTAAACAATTATGTTCCTCATAAGGATAACATGGGAACATTCAAAGCCACTGGGGCAGAGCCCAAGGGACTTTTTCAAAATTGTAAGGCCAGTTTGTTTGCAAATCTACGCGACACGCTCTTTCCAATGAGACGTCAATGGATAAAATCGGTTAATAAATGGCGGAGGAGTTCAACCGACAAAGTTTCATGTAGCGTATTAATTATATAGAAGATATTGATTGATGAAAGAACAAACCTACACAGTTTAAAAATATAAACAAGCAGAACTAACTGTCAATTGAGTTTTGATTCCACACAGCTGGTTCAAACATATTAAATACTGCACGAATATTAGAACAGATAGGGTAAGGATTATAAATTTAAAATAATGATGTCACTAGCCCGAATGTAAACATTATTTAACATTACTTAAATGGAGCTGTCAAACCATATGTTAATGTAATTCCATCAGTTACTCCATTTGTTTATGTTTATGATCTATTATACTGAGTCTATTCTTATATTTGTGAAATGCTGTAATAATATATTACAGGGAATAATTCGTTGTAAAAGAAATCATTCATGGATATAGGAAATAATTAAGATGCTATAATCATTGCCAAGCCATTATCATGAGTTTTATGAGGTTTATTTTTTTATTTATTTTTGTGTAAACAGCAATATAATTCCCCTGCCGCAGCAAATTTATAGACTTAGTGAATTTCCATTTACCTGATTATAATTTCACTAAAATATGTTAAAAAATTACCCTATTCTTAATATTTATTTCTATTTTCCTATTTGTTTCTATTTTTCGGTTTGTAACTGTTGTGATAGTTTTTTTGTTTACAGTGCAAACCATTTAACACGTTCTTTTTATTGTACCTTAAAATCTATCATTGGTTTTCTATCGTAGGTAGCCTAAATAAGTACCTACTCACAGTATGAGTACTTATTTTTTGCTTATACTTTTCCCCCTCAATGAATTCGTGTATTTCACGAAGGTGTCGAGACAAAACCCACCGATTAACAAAACTCTTATCACAAAACTGGCATACCATTGTTGACAAGACAAGCCAAAATAAACGATGAAGTACACCACGCGACAGACAGCATTGAATTTGACGTTTAAGTTCGGCACTGCTCGGTAAGATTCGGAAGCGTTCGGCACAGCGCAGTAGTGGCACGGCCGCCTTTAACTCCAGGCCGCGGCCTTCGAACTGGCAACGTCGCAAGCGGTGTTGTAACAGCTGATTTTTTTGGAAGCAACTAATGGTATTTTTGTATTTACGAAAGATTGATTACTGGACTATGACAATATTGACTCCGCTTAAAAATGTACAGATATAGATTTTAATTCATATTGTTTCAATTTTCAATTCTGTATGTTTTATTTTCAATATTTTAATAAATTTATGTTCATAAATTAAAAATTAAATCAATAAAGTGCGAATTAATGAGCTGATGTCACCTGTCTGCCATGTTATCTTATTGGACGTCTGTCACTGAACAACACCACTTGCGATGTTGCCAATTCTACCAGGCCTGTAGTTAAAGGCGGCCGTGAGTAGTGGGGGAAGCGTCGTTCCGATTTCAAATTCTGCTGTCCCGTTGGGAACGCGCCAAGGCGCCACCACGTCAACCCGCCACCAAGTCAACCCGCCATCAAAAAGAAGAAGAAGTTTGAGGTGGCGGGTTGACGTGGTGGCTCGTTGTCTGGGTGGCACGTTGACTCTAGCGTGCACGACAACCCACCACCTCGGAAAATGTGTGGTGGCGGGTTGTCGTGGTGGCACGTTGTCCTGGTGGTGCTTAGACATGTTCATACACGTCAACCAGCCACCTCTTTAGTGTGGTGGCGGGTTGACGTGGTGGCTGGTTGACGTCTACGTGCGAGGTGGCGGGTTGACGACACCGAACATTGAGCGTACACGACAACCAGCCACCTCATAAAATAGTGATGGCGGGTTGACGTGGTGGCACGTTGTCGCTTACATGCGAGGTGGTGGGTTGACGAGAGTTAACATGGGGCGTACACGACAACCCGCCATCTTTGTTGGCAAAAGCCGCTGTTGTCTGTGTATTATAAAATGCATCACTTTTTGCAGTTTACCTGGACTTGTGTTATCTAGTTTACTGTTAAGTTAACTAGACATTAGTTATTGTGAATTCATTAATTTTCGAGTCGTTTTCCTAAAAAGATCTGCAATAGAAATAAAGTACAAGCGCATCCACGCAAGACAATTTTTCCTTTTAATCAATGGTTATTGTTTAAAAAAATGTTTGTAAGATAAACTCACTACAAATTAACGATTTAGGGTCATTCTAGAATTAAAATAACAATATTTGTTATGTTTTCGCATATTTGTATTGAAGACAAAAACATGAAACTTTAATAATTTTGAAAAATAAGTTATTAGTTTCTTAGGATTTTTTGTAGGTGTATACCTGGTATAATACCCATACTTATTTTGTTTTTCAGCATTATGACAATGAATTACAAAATAAGTTACCTAACAACTTCATCAATTAATTGTAATTCACGTGTGTATGGCCTAAACAAAAATCATGAAAATGTATTGTTCGGTTATAATTTCTCTTAAAACCTTATTGTGGTGAAAATAATAATACATTCAACCAAAAACATAAAACAAAATATAGGTACATCGTTGATACAGAGTACAACAGACTCTTGTGTGGACTAGCGCGCACCTGTTTTTCTATTTAGAAGAATTTGAGAAAGGATACAGAACTAGACTCGACCCAACCGGTAACGTACTTTGACCTCTTGAGTCAAGGGTATTGCCCAGAGAAGTTCATACCACACAGATATATTCCAAAAATCTCATTAGGAGATATCTTAAACCAAGATTTCTATTGAATTTATCATGCTCTGCTTGAAATTCCATTTTATGCTTCAGGAAATACCGTACCGTTACTTTGGTATTATTCGGAGGCCACTTGTTTTCTAGAGGGATTTTTTTACCTAAGACAAAAAAAACACATAATTAGAAAGAACATACTTTAATTAACTTACTGTCCAAATATGAAATGATTGCAATTGCAATTAGCGGTTTTTGAATTCTGCCTCCCAGAAGGCAAGATTGAGTTGAATGCGTCACCGCCCCTAGCTGCCACACGAACTCCGCCGAGTATATACTGAGTAAATACTGCGCGCTGTAGCGGTTATGTTAGGTTGGGTTTCCTCGTTTCATTATGAATCTAACAATACAACATGAGTGACGATACCTGAGATACAGGCGGTGACAGGTGATGCGCGCGCTCCGGCCATTGGTCAACGACCTGACCTTGGCCTACTTGGAGGGGATTTGGCGATGGTATGACTCATCTGGTAGGTATCATCCCATCCATAGCAAAACTAAGAAAGTTCTACAAATTTGTAGAACTTGTTAACAAATGTAGAACAAATGTACAACTTGTAGAACTTGTAGAACATATGTTAACATATGTATGATAACCCAACCTAACATAACCGCCGCAGCACATTGTATAAGGGTGGCCTCCGGATAATATCAAAGTAGCATTAATACCGTACTTTTACTCTTTTGGCAAAATGGGTTCGGGGCATTCCACTAATGTACTGTTGAAAATTGTATGAAATAATTGATTCATATTTAAAAGTATCTTTACTAACTAAACTAAATCTGTGTAAAACTTGTAAACAAATCAAATATAAACAATAATCACATAATAATGACATCTATCTATCCATCTATCATCTACTAAATCTATCTATACTATTATAAAGAAGATGTGGTGTTTGTGTGTTTGTATGAGATAAGCTATAAGCTACTGAACCGATTGGACTCAAATTGGACAAAAATCAAGCTACCGCTCCGAGGATTAGAACTACCCCCCACCTTCGATATTGAGCTATAGTTCGGCCGCTTAGAAAACGACCTGCGCGCTAATGCTAAACCAATGCTGGAGGAGGTCGCTTTCTAAGCGGCCGAACTATAGTATCTGCTCCACGGGCTTTCAAAATTGTGAGGTGAGGGATTTTTAACTTATTTAATACGCAAGCAGGTTTTTCTGTGACATTTACTCCTCCGAAACTGCATGTTTTTGGTGTCATTTGGAAAGAGCGTAACGTGAAGTTGTGCAGGAAACTTTCTTTTTAGGGAAATAATTAGGGTGAGGCCCTGGGGCCCTTTACAGGTTCATATTTCTCCATGAGATTCATGGGAAACAGACATTGTTATGTAACTCCAGCTGTTGTCAGAAATTAAAAATGATAAGAAGAACATATGTTAATTGTAAACATTATGTAATTTACACAACTATGTGGTAGGTTTATTTATGCAACTGATTATTGAATGCTAAATTATTTGTTTCAAATTTTTTATAGTACTTATATATATAGTTTCTTTAATATTTCAAAAGACTGTATTGATAAGGCATAGCAATATTTCAAAAGTTTATAACAGCTGACTTAGTTTTGCTAATGATTTATTGTGAGTGAAGAAACTGAAATGGAAGGATTTGTGATTTAATATAAAGGAAAGTGAAAAAAAAATGCATTTAAATTTAATAATTAGTAGTTACTTAAAAATTTAAATTTAAAATGTCAATAATAAATAATGAGATATGTAAAGAAGGGAGATGAAATGGTGGTATCTACTACTTACCAGAATTAAAAGTCATAACTTAAATGTTTCTATTAAAGCCATAAAAGTTGAATTTTGTTTCTAAAAGCGTTGGCGGATGTGTAACTATTATATGAAACAGATGTAAAGATTAAAATGTTTCTATTTTGTGTCCTCTTCCCGTTGCAAAGCAAGGGTACAACAGCTAGTAAGTTATAAAAATTATGTTATTGATATATTTTAATGTAAACAGTAGGGTAATTACAATGTAGGGCATAGACTACATTTTTGTAAAAATTTGATTGCTATTTGTTTAAAAATTCAATCTACTTAACAAGTGTTTGGATTAGGCAGTATGGACTTTTGGTACATCTTCCCGTTTCGAATCACGGGCACAGCGGCTAGTTCCGTTTATTCACTAATTGTAAATAAATTATAACGTAAAGATATAATTGACAGTTGGTAGGAAGATGATTACACTAAACAGGTCGCCAATTGTTTTCAGATAACGTATTATCTCGTCACATTATGGTACTGTATTTGGCAAGTGACGTTTTAGTACAATTTTAAAGAAACGTGTCCAATATCATTCAAAACAGTGATTTGGATTGTTTTGTCTAAAAATCTTTCAAAAAGTATAATCCGACGACTAAATAAAATAAATTAAAACAAGAAACAGAATAGTTTTATCAACAGCAGAATATAAGTTTGGTTCTATTTTGTGGTTACTAAGTGAAATGAAAACAGTATTTAGGTTGGAAATTAAAGGACAATCGCGATCTCGCAACTACGGGAAAGTGAACTGACCTGATTGACCCGACCATCGATGTATATCAACATGAGTTATATACATAAGTTGAGAGTTGAGTTATATACAAGAGTTGAGTTATATACATCGATGGACCCGACACCTCAATAACTGGAACGGCCTGTTGATGTGAAAGAAAAATCTAAGAAATTTCAGATTCCAGTCCATTCGTAGAAACGTGCGAGGGGATTAACGGGACACCCCTGTATTCTGTTCCCTAATATTTCCTTTAAAGTTCCCAGTACTGACTGTTATGGGTTTGTTTATATTAAACAATCGGCCAAATACTTTGCACCAGGTGTCCACGTCTACATTTTACAACATGCATTTCGTTCACCTTTCCCAGTAATAATTCGTGGTTCGTTCCTGATTTTTTAATAATGAGGCATATTATTGTGCTATTGTTCTAAATACATACGAGAGATATTCAAAAAGGCAAAAAGAAAGAAAAAAGTGTTAAGGTAACACAAGCCTATATTTTAACCAGGAAAGTGTTATCATCATGCCAAATTTCAGCCTAATCCCGATGTGCCCAATGAATTGTTATTGAGTGCTTGAACCCCAAACAAAGACACAAACATTCATTTGTAATATTAGTAAAGTAGCACTGTACTTCAACGTATGAATCAGGCCGCAACTTGGCTTAGGCCAGTTACATTTTTAACATCCAAATGTAATATTATTTCGCCAAACAGCGTTGATCAGTTATTAAACGGAGGCAAATGGTACCAAAAGTCATTATCTTGCGAAAAAACATTTTTTTTTTTCAAACAAAAATCAGGTTAACAAAAATAAAGGACTTTGGCTTTGACTTTTTTCAGGTTATAATCATAATTCAAATTTGTATCTAATCGTATAATGAAACTGCTTGATGCATAATTAAGGTTCAAATGAATCAGTAATATTATTTTAACCTATGTAGATACGATATACTGCACATTGTGGGAATTGTTTAGTCGAGGATACATTTACACATAAACATCATCATTATTTAAATATTTAATTGGCCAACACAAATGTTGTGATTATTGTTTTGAAACTGCTACACATCCGATCATCAAGTTTAAGGTGTCGTTGGATAGGTCGTGATACATGTAAATTTGCCATAAAACAAAACACATTTGAAATTCCATCAGGGCTCTGCCCCAGTGGCCTTCAGCCAATTGAAAGCGTCAATATACGTGATTCAGTTTATTTCATATCACGGACGATTACTTAATACCTATCAAACATTAGAAATGACAAAATAAATGTAAAAATATATGGTATCAGCATTCTGAAACATACTTTCTCCCATAAGCTTGTTAACATCCTATATCATGGGAAAGCGGTGATAGTATATAGTTCAAAATCTTAAAAGCTGAAATAACTTTTGGACCACAATTGTTACAGCAATGGGGTGTTGTACTATTTTTTAAAAACATCTTTTGTTTATGTTAATAATCCATACCGGGTCTCTTCTAGTATTCGTGGTCTAATCACAGAATACCGATAATTTCACCCGAATTACCTTTTGAATTCAAGTGAATAAAATTTTCTTTGCGTCTTGCTTTCGCAATCACCATTATAAAATGGCACAAGACTATCCCTGACTATCGCCGGTTTAAATGTATAAAATGCATGCTTTTCACACGTATGTTGCGTGCGCACGTGGTGGTAGGTGCGCATAAAAACTTATATATATAGATTTATACGCCTAATGAAAAAAAATTGTTTATTCACTGGCAATTAAGTAAAATAACTATTCTATTTTTGTTTTTGGTATACGTTTTTATCATCTCATACTAGGCCTAATACGCGAGGACTGTGTTTTGTGAACACTACTCCTCCCTTATTTGTGGACAAATTTCAACGTTTAAGGTTTTGGTGTTAAAGGATTCGGACCAATTCGTAGTTTTGCATTATGGTTTTAGAATTTAAAAGTTCCTACCCTTAAGGGCGTGAGACCCTTTCAAATGTCGGGTTTTCACCATGTTAATAATTGTATTACCTATCAATCTTTCTTCCAAAAATAAACTAAAATGTCCAGAAATGCTATTTAAGAGTTAGGTACATTAACTTTCTCTAAATTAACTGAATCAAAGTACAACAATGCTACAGAATATAAATCCAACCGATTTTTTTTATTGATAAATCAAACCGCGAGGTGGTGGGTTGTCGAGGTGGCACGTTGTCGCCTATGATCGAGGTGGCGCGTTGACGGCACTGAACACTGAGCGTACACGTCAACCCGCCACCTCGTAAAAGAGTGGTGGCGGGTTGACGGGGTGGCACGTTGTCGCCTACGTACGAGGTGGCGGGTTGCCGATATCGAACATGGAGCTTCACGACAACCCACCACCTCTGATAAAAACTGGTGTTGGCGGGTTGTCGTGGTGGCATGTTGTCGTGGTGGCTCATTGACTTGAGTGTGTACGACAACCCGCCACCTCGGAAAATTGTGTGGTGGTGGGTTGTCGTGGTGGCCTGTTGTCGAGGTGGCGGGTTGACCTGTACGTACACGTCAACCCACCACCTCGGTTTTTTTGTGGTGGTGGGTTGACGCCTCTGACCAAAACACCGAGGTGGCGGTTTGACGTGGTGGCGCATTGACAGCGACCCGTCCCGTTTCTAGACGGACGAAAAAAAGGGCGCTGACGGCATTGACGGCAACCGGCAAGGTCTCCTAGAAAAACAGCCGCTAACTTCACTCGGTCTGACTTAGGGGAGGTACAAATGAGGCATTTAGTTCAAAATTCCTCCGTGAACAGCGCTGTAGTAGAGAGCACTTTGGCAATGAAGGTTTACTAGTCGCAAAAATAGTTCTGTTCATAAAATAAAATTATAAATGCCTCAAATTCAATTTTACTATTTTTTAATTATAAAATTAAACTATCATAACCTAACCGAACTAACCAAACTTGCTGATAAAGAAATAGTATAACAAAAGTTTAGTAATCGGAAAAATATTTCTTTTTATTAAATAAAACTAGAAATTGTTTAATTATTAAAATTTTGTAATGACTTAATAATAAAATTAAACTGTAATAACCAAACCAAACCAACCAAACTTGCTGATAATAAAAAAATCTTGGACAAAAAGTTAATGCTACCAGCAGGATTTGAACCCGGGACCTATAGTATATTAGCCCGGCATGCTAACCAATAGACCACCGAGGCCGATGGCTGTTTAACGTTTTGTTACGGTAATGGCTAGTTCCCTCAGCTAGTAAGAAGCCCTCAGCTGTCATCGTAGCCTCTTCTATACCTCCCCTGAGTAAATACCAACTTCACGACGGTGTTATTGCCTAATTGTATCGTAAGTTATGTTGATTTAATTCAATTACCAAGTTTGTGTTTTTTTTTCAGTCAAACTGATACTTTTGATACAAATAGAAGAAAGTAAAAAGCTATTTTTATAAACTGATAATTAAGGGAAGAACTAAGTGAGTGTGGGTTTTAAAGCAATGGGATTACGATTAAACTATTTTTTGAGGTTAGTCTGTGAAACCGAAAGGAGAGATAGGCCTAATCTAGTTGTTTGACTTTTAAGTAGACACGCTTCATACAACAATGTTGGGGCGCTTAAAATATTTTCATAAGATTCAATTACATCCAGTTTTATATAATAATTGTTCCAGCGGTGCAAAACAAACAACAAGTGTTATGCCTACTAGCAAAAGACCTTTTACGGTGTTGGGAATCGAAACTAGTTGTGATGATACAGGTTGTGCGATTGTGGACGACAGAGGATGCATATTAGGAGAATCCCTTCAGTCCCAGCAAGAAATACATCTCGAGTAAGTATACAATTCTGCAATAAATGGATAAGTTTATCATCCTTTCATACTTTGTATTAAGCCTAATTTAGGGCTTGGACTATTGTGTTAACCAACGATATAAACAACTCATGGATCGCTGGCTCAGTTTTGCACAGTATAGCTCCAATCCACTCCCTAAGATTCAAGATTCAAGATAACTTTATATTCATTATTTATACATGTGTACATTGAATGGGGTCAATTAAAATTTTAACTAACTTATGTACTTAGGCTACCTACTAAGATCTACTTATCTAGATCTACTTAGATCTAGATCTTAGATCTACTTACTTAGATAAGAGACTACTTGGTAATTATTCCGTATGGGTGCCTCCAAACAAATTTTTAATTTTGATATCTTACTTTATAGTTTTTTACCTCCTGAATCCAAATATACCATTATTTTTCACAGCTGATGAATATTTCTCAAGATATCGCCGTACTAATATACAAAATTACAATAAACAAGGTAGGATGGATGACATTTACAAGTGGAATGAACTAATATGGGTTAAGGGGATTTGCCACTGAAAATAGGTTAAAATCATGAAAATTTAAAAAAATATTTTGTTTAATTTCTTTGTACATTGGACCCTATTACATCCAAACAGTACGGTATGATATAATCCATGTCTGAATGTTATTATATGTTATAAATAACGGGTTTCGCTCTTTACGATAGCTACCTACATGATCATAGGACACCTTCTTATTCAAACGCGGTTTTCTGCAACATTGAAAATTCACGTTTTTCAAGAAAAAATGCGATATATCTTGAGAGCCACTAAAGGTACAATGTTGAAATTTTTACTACCTACTTATTCTAGACAATATTAGGAAAATATTTAGGTAGAATTAGGTATCTAAGTTGATTATGGAGTGAAAAATATTTTTTCCTACCGTCACCCGACAAAGTTGGCTTCCCTGTACTGTTTATAGTACAGAAAGCTGCTAATTGCTGCATATTTATACTTTGCCGTACGGTTTATACTTTGCCGCACGGTTTATACTTTGCCGCACATCAGGATTCCAACCAAACAACACAAAACAGCGTGGTTTTATTATGCACGTAATCCGTGTACGCTTGGAAATAGGTTGGCAACACTTAAAGATAATAATACTATGAACAGCTGATTGACTATTATAACTAAGATTTAACCTGTCATTTCGTGTTTATAGTTTTGGTATTTCTGAACTTTCTGGACTTTTCTTTTAAACGTTTTTAAAACATTCCTACGGTCTTAATAAACAAGAAAATACCTTTAAAGCATTTTTTTTAGGCGCGGAAACCACTTCAAATTACAAAAACATACGGAACTATATTCTCAAAAGACGGAGCACATTTCTTGCCGAGGAAAAATAGCGGAGTGATACGGACCACGGGTACTACTTTCTCCAGGGCACCATTTGTGTAATTGTGTTGCTAGCTGAACCTAAAAACGTGTTGTACGGTATAGTATTTGAAAGACTAATTATTTATGTTTTATAGTGACTGTAGGAAAAATATAATGTGTAACACGAGTGAAAAAGGCCTTTGCTGCACTCGAGATCATTCCGCACTCGCCTGCGGCTCGTGCGTAAACATTGCTCTCGTGTGCAGCAAAGTGCCACTTTCACCACTAGTTACACAAATAACTATTTTTTTTAAATCAACTTTTTTTTTTTTTAAAGAAAAAACTATATTTAATGTGTCACAGCAAAAAAAGTATCTGAGATATTACAGTATTAAGAATCTACCTAAATATTAAGTTTATATGTACCTGTCTTTAAAAAAACACCAAATTTATCAAAATCCATAAAGAACTCTCTTCAGAATATCGATTTTTAAAATCCCTTACAAATTGACCGAAAAACCTCTATTTTATTTTTTTACCACCTATAATTTAAATATTTAAGTTAGAAGTAATCCAAAATTTTTCAATTTTTTGTTAAACTATATATACCCTACTAGAAAAAAAATAGTTTGACGACTTTCTTCATTAAATAAAAAAAATCACCCTTTTCAGTGGCGAATCCCCATAGTCAAGCAAATGGAAAGGACAACTTTAATTAGCTAACTTAACTCTGATTCTGCAATATGAAAATCACCTGATTAAGTTACACTTTTCACTTTCTAAGGCCAATAAGTTAATAATGTATTATTGTTACCAGTATTTTATCATTATTAATGATTTAGGCCTATTGATTTAGGCCTATATTTCGCCGTTTAGAAATTACATAATAAAATGGTGCTATTCTAACATAACCTAACCTAACCAAACCTCTAGAATGTAAGCAAACTCCTTTTGATGTCAGGAAAGGCATGTCAGGGTGGTAGGTCGTGCTGTATGTGAATTGGTGACTGCGTTAAGTGTTTTTAAGTTAGGTTAGATTAGGTAAGTTAAAGTTTAGGTTATAATGTATCAAGTTGTTAGTTTATGTCGCATGCAGACTGTTTTTGTAAAATTAAAATCCAGAAAAAAACACTTCAAATTACTATTTCAAAAATGCAAGCATTTTTGAAAAGTACTTTGTGTTTTTCTCAGGATTTTAATTTTACAAAAACAGTCTGCAAGCAACATAAACTAACAACTTGATACATTATAACCTAAACTTTACCTTCCTAATCTAACCTAACTTCAAAACACTTAACGCAGTCACCAATTCACATACAGCACGACCTACCACCCTGAGATGCCTAAATAAGAATTACATGTAATTAGTCCACCAGTCCATCTAGATCTCCATAATGTGACGAAATTCCTATTATAGAAAACATTATTGAATACAGTATCACTTGAAATGTTATCCATCCTACCTTGTTTATTGTAATGTTGTATGTTTTTACGGCGATATCTTGAGAAATATTCATCAGCGGTGAAAAATAATGGTATATTTGGATTCAGGAGGTAAAAAACTATAAAGTAAGATATCAAAATTAACAATTCGTTTGGAGGCACCTATACGGAATAAATACCGACTACTTATCTACTAAGGTACTAAGGTACCTAGAAGTTAGGTACTGGCAGAAGCCCATACACTCACCATTATTAAACACACCATTTTAGTTTCTGGTCTGTTGAAATATACAGATCCCTATTATATTACTAATGCATGCCCCCCCCCCCCCTAACACTGTTTTTTAATTTAACTTATGCGAGAAATTAAAAACACTTGGAGTGACTATCGATGAAGACCTGACGCTATCTGACCATCTAAACCTCATGTGTCAGCAAGCCCTTGTCTGGCTGCGAGGTCTATATAGCCTAGATTGAAAGGGATTTTACCAGAGAGCGCCAAAATAAAACTATTAACTTAAGGGCCTTGGTAGGCCTAAGTTACCGGTATTGTCAGTATTTGATTATTGTTGTCCACTTACGTAAATAGTATTACAAAAGGTGACCTAAATGAAATCCAACGACTACAAAACACATTCTAATTAGATAGGTACATTTATAATTGTAGGAGAAGAGATCACATAAGTCCTTACAGAAACGCTGCACACATTATGCCAATTAAAGAGACTTGTATATACCTAACCTGCAGCCTGATACATAAAGCCCTAGAGCTCGGCCAGCCTGAATACCTCGTGTGAGAGACTTCTCTCTCGCCAAGATGTCTCTGTCCGCAGCACGAGGCAGGACAAGTTGTTGCACTTTCTTAGAGTCAGGCAAGAAGTGGGGAGGCGCGCCTTCTCATACTTTGGTCCCGCCTTGTATAATGCTCTCCCCAATCAGGTAAAGCGCCAACCACCACCATTTTTGGTACACTCTGAACACATTAAAAAAAATTGAAAGAATATAATAGGCCTAGTGTAGCAAATGAATTAGTATTTCAAATACGCCTAAATGTATTTTTTTGGTTTTAAATGTCAATTACCTATTGTTAGTTTTTTTGTATTGAAATTTCTGGTAATTTTAAAGTAGCTTCTGATGAAGGCAATATGTAAGAAATACCGGTATTTCAAAGTGAGATTTCATCATAATTCAAAAACATTTAGAGCGATTCAAACCTACATAAGGCGAAAATAAGATGCCATCTATTGAAAATTCAAATTTATGGGTCCGTAAAAGTGACATTACTGTAATTACTTGTATGCCAATATATGTTCCTCTATGTTTCATTCTACAAGGTTGTACTGTATATAATTTGTTGTTATGTGTTTTAGTAGGTAGAAACAATTTATATGTTTCTTAGCGAATTTCCCTATAGGAAAGTAGCTATTACCGTAGGTGGCATGGTAAGAACTAGGCCTGGGACCGATTTTGTTGTGTTTAAATAAAAGAATAGATTCTAATAATTTAAGTAGGCCTAACTCATTTTATTAAAGATGTAAACTGTAAACTAAACTGTAAAATACAAACATAAACAAACATTAGAAAATAAACACCAGGTGATCAGCTGGTATAGCAGATTTACTTTTTCATTTTGATGTCCCCAGAGGCCAAAAACACCATCCATTCATTTTAAATTTTTATGTATATAGGCCTATATATATATATAATATGATTCTAAAATGTACAAACAATGTGATGGTCTAGCGATGGGCTCACCACTTTCTAGTCTATTAGCTGACATATATTTGAATGACTTAGAAAAAATAAGATAATGAACAAAAATAACCCTCATAAGAAAAACATAATATATTGGCACAGATATGTAGATGACATTATGTCTATTCAAAGGAAATGAAAAATCATGCACTGACTTTTTATCCTATTTAAACACAATATCCAAGAAAATAAAATTGACAATGGAAATACAAAAAGATTAAATTAATTTTCTCAACTTAACAATTGGAAAAAACAACGACAAACATTATTTTAAAATTTATAGAAAAGCCACTCAAACAGATCTTGTTATTCCTGCTGACTCAAATTCACCGTGGCAACATAAAATAGCAAGCTTTAACTCTATGGTACACAGAATGTTAACGGGTACCTACCTCTAAATGAAAATGATTACAATTTGGAAAAATACATTATAAAAGACATAGCTGCAAGATATGGATACAAAACTAGTTTAATAGACAAATTAATTGAGAAAATACAAAATAAGAAAACCCAAAATCCAGACAAAGAAGAGAAGAAGGAGTATATTTGTCTTCCGTACAGTTCGGTATTAAACAAACCAATCAGAAAAACATTTCAAGCATCCAAATTCAAAATTAGCTATAGATATAGAAACAACACATTCAATTTAGTTAATAAACTATCTAACAAGAACCCACATTCAATTGACAAATATAACAAATCCGGAATGTACAAAATCAAATGTCTAAATTGTCAAAAATTCTACATTGGCCATGTAGAGAGAGCATTTTCATGCAGATTCAAAGAACATATGCAAGCTGTAAAATCTAAAAATAAAACATCCCAACGTTCAATGTACGCAGAACATATATTAGAAAACAATCACAATTATGGCAAATTAGAAGAATGTGTCGAAATTCTAAATTATGAGAAAAAGGGTGAAAAATGGATATAAAAGAAGAACTACAAATCTATCTACACTCAAAAGAACACGGCAACCAAATTCTTAAGAGGCGGTCGGATAGTGATCCGTATCCCATATTCTGCAGGCGTCACGAGCAACAACACAGCTCTCCCAAAACAGACTTTTGTAATAGTACCACCCTTGGCCACCAGTTTCGTGGCTGTCGCATAACGGGATCTGAGATTGTTGACAACCCTGTGTTACCTAGAAACTTGAAATGATCAACTCGACTACCCTCAGCTAGACCGCAGGGGGCTCACGCTTGCGTGGGTTCGTGGCCTGGGCGACCACGCGGACCCTAGCTCTCCCAGAGGGGAGGTAACTGCCCGGTGTCAGACCCGGCACTTCAGGTAGACCACAGTTATGGACGACTGGTAAGCGCCAGCCCCTTAGGGGGAGCCTCCAGTGACATTCCCTCCATTCAGGGTGGGGGGGGTGTTTAGCTCTCAGTGACGCCGTTAATTCCGCCTCTCCTCAACTACCTGTAACTGTGGTTGTGACTGAGTCCTACCTGTTGTGTTCGACTGACATTTTGTGAGGCATATCCTCGACTTTGGAAGTAGCCTCGTCCTGGGAGGTGAAATACCTAGCCCCCAGAGGGGAGGTAAATGCTCCGTGTTGGTATCGGCATTTCAAGTTGGCCACAGACATGGTCGACTGGGCATCGGGTCCCAGTGACATTCCTTTATCCAGGATGGAGGGGTGTTTAGCTCTAGGAGAGATGGAAGTACATCATAATCTCTAACCTACCTGTGTCTGTGGTACTTTGGGCTTCGGCCTGCTTGTGGTGTGCGACCAGCATTCAGTGGGCAAATCCTCGACTTTGGAAGTAACCTTTCCTGGAGGTGAAAACGGGCAAGTACCCGCAGCTCACGGGGACACTCAAGGGCAACGTAACTTTCCGCAGTGTGAGGGCAACGGTTTGTAGGTACTTATGCAAACCTATCCCTGTCTCTGAGAACGGACGGTATGGTTATCTTGAGTGTGGGGGGTTCTTCCCGGAACCTCAATTGAGTCAAGGGTGTCGCCACCTCTGGTGGATAGGTTCATCCGGGTGGGTCCCACTTCTATACCTGCCTCCTTTTGGGAAACCCTGATGGCCTGGCAGTGATGTTGGGTCTGACGGGCAAACGAAGTAGATCGGGTGCTGGGTCCGAGCCCGCCGGGGGTATCTGGGGATCTATCGCTCTGGATATCTCTGGTTCCCAGCAATGGGTCAGGCCTCGATCGGGCAGCGGTGTAAATGGGAGGTTGGGGTTCCCCCCGTCAGCGTGCTGATGGTCCCCTTCCTCCTGGCTATTGATGGCGGGTTCTGCCTGTCAGGGATGAGATAGGTCCCGAGTGTTGCTTGCACTAAATGCGTCGGGGCGCTCTACTATGGACCTCTAGGTTCCGACCTAGTGGAACCCAGGTGGAGTGACGCTTAAACAAGCAGCCGGAATCCCTGGTTAGGATTGAGGGGCAACCCTCTTTCCGAAGGGTCTGCTTCGGCAGCCGGCGAGCCTGATGACCTTAAGTCATCCGCCCATGATGTGCTAAAGGTTGATGCGTAAGCTTCGGCCTACATCATGGGGCCCGGGTATGTCCTGTAGGATAGGTACCGGGTAAGCAGTCAGGGGGCTTCGGCTCTCATGACAACAAATAATAATAATAATAATAATAATAATACCCTCAGCCAGTGTCCTTGCCCTTGTCTATTGTCCCACCGCATGTTTCACTTTCACTGCTTGCTACCTTCGCTCACCCACCCTTTGCGTCTCAGCAAGTCTCAGTTCGTCACCATCACGTGCACAATATGCTAATTTTCCACACTAAAAATAAAAAAATGTTTTGGAGATACAAATAGCTCTTTCAGTAAGACATTTTGATCTACACACTTAATTTTAATATAAAAATACATGATAATGTATTCAATCTATCTATATATGTAATATGCTAAGCCAATTTTTGTGAACAGAACTCCTCCTTCATTTTTGGACCGATTTTGATGATTTAAGTGTCAAAAAAATGGCCCTGATCTGTAGTTTTGCAAAGTGTTTTTCATTTTTTTAAATCATTATGAGTTTTGGCAGGATCTTCCATCAAAGTTGGGTTTTCTCCCATAAGATCAACATGGGGTAATCTAAATATTTAATTGGAAACTTTGTCTCCACTTTTTGAGAGACCGGCTTGGCATAGAAACTTTAGTAGAGGTGTCCAAAGAAAGGTCTTGGACTGTAGATGAGCCATCAAAAGAAAAACAAAGTAAATGCCGTTAGGGCTCTGCCCCAGAAGCCTTTAAAGTTCCCTTCCCAGATTTGTGTACATTTTGGCCATGTGGATAATACTTTTTAATGAAACAGCTGTTAATATTTAAATTGCATTTTAAACAACACACATTAAAGCCGCGTTTACATCGGAGTTAATAACATGAAGTTAATTAACTTTTGTTATTAACTGGCAGCTATTAACAAAAGTTAATAACAGAAAGTTAACAAATTATTTTGTACTTCAGTTTTTGTTAAAAACATTAAGTTACTCCACCATCTTGAATCATTGCTCATGCACAGCCAGCAGTTGTAGATGAGAAAATGGTACGAGAGGATGACGTGGTTCTCGCTGCAGCTGCGTGCGTTGTTTTGGCTACTGCTGCCCATAGGAGACCTAGGAGTTACTGGGTGAAACCGTCACTCAGAGCAAGGACTTTGTACAGTGGGAGTGATATGTTAAGTGATATGCAAGAAGACGATCGTGACCCTCTTTCAGGCGAGCTAAGGTGCGATGGAAGCATAATGAATTTCCTCCGCATGACCAGCTGTGATGTTGAGAGTCTGCTGCAGTTGGTACTTAGGGGCGACTAGCGCGCTCTCTGTAGCACGATGCTGGGCGCTGGGGTTGCGGGGAAGAGAGGGACCTGTTATTAACAAAAGTTAACGCACTAAAAGAGACCATTAACTTTTGTTATTAACATTTGTTAGAAACATAACACATTTCCTTTGATCTTTACCGACTCTTGATGGATAACATAAATCTTGTTAATAACAAGGAATTTTCTGTTAAAAACACGAGTTATTAACTTTTGTTAAGAGAAATTTTTGGGCGATTCTGTTATGTTAATAACTTTTTGTTAAAAACACGTGTTATTAACTCCGGTGTAAACGCGGCTTAATAAGGAGTTCTGAATTGTCAAAAAAAGTATTTGCAATGTTATTTTCTGATTTTAAAATAAGTTTTCTTCTGTATCATGTCATGTTTTGCAATATAACGTTCCATTACGAAATCAGTGGAAAATCTTATTATCACAGTAACTCTTGAAATTATTTCTTATTGAATTATTAGTCCAAGCAAACTAAGAAAACTGACACGGGGGTTTATTAAAAAAATTGCAAGAAAACGTTTTATGGTTTTATTTTGTAGTGTTGGGTTTGTAGAATGACATACTAAAAGTTGCCAAAAAATGGTGCACGAGAAAACCACTAAAATAACAAATTAAAATGGCGGCTTTTCCCAACATTGGAAACATTTTGAATAATCTAATAATAATCTAATAATCTAATAAAAATATATTTCTAAAAAGTTAAAATTGATATTGTTCTGAGGTTTGTATCTGGTCTTTAACTAGCCTGATTTTAATTTCAAGAGCTCAAATGGAAGCCCTTACATTACTGAATATTTTAAGGCTAGAACGAACTGCAACCGTTAATAATAACTGGAGATATAAGGAAAATAATTTAAAAAAATTATCAAACTACGAAACGTTCATAAGAAATGTATGGGGGAGAGTTTTCGTTTGAACATATCTTCTAAACGAAAACAGATATTTAAAAGCGGATTTCGGCATTGAAATCAGTGTAAAAATGTAGTTTGAAATGATGCGTCACAACACTATCATTACATTAAAAAAAAAAAAATCTGTCCAATATAACTAACGACCCAATAAATATCGGCGGTGGTCCCAAGTCAGTTTCTCAAAAAATGTTCATAAAAATATGTAGGCCTATGTAGTATCTTTTTTCAAAATGTTTTCAATCTTGGGAAAAGCCGCCATTTTAAATTGTGATTTTAGTGGTTTTCTCGTGCACCGATTTTTGGCAACTTTTAGTATGTCGTTCTGCAAACCCAACACTACAAAATAAAACCATAAAACGTTTTCTTGCAATTTTTTGAAGGTCATATCCTATATTTCTCTGACTATATCTTAACCTATCTATTGTACGGGTTGTGTCTGCCTTTTTTACCACTTTTGCCTATATTATTCAAGACAGATCATCATAGGTTCGTGAGATTATTGTCATACATGTTTTCAATCATTGGAAAATTCTTCGATTGTGTAATACAATACAAAATAATACAAGTGCAGAAGGGCACGTTGCCCATATGAGTCGTGTCCATATTTTTTTAAATTAATAGTAGTTTACAGCAACTGGATTAAATTTGTATTAATTTTTGTGTAGAAATATGTATAAAAGGATGGAATAAATCTAAAATTATTATCAACAGTTTGTTTTATTTACCAACGTAGCCTATTGGTTGTGTTTATAGAAATAAAGATTCAAACACAGAATTAAATCTATTAAACAATAGATCATACAATACAACCATAATCTTGGTATCAGTATCGAAGTTATTAATCTCCCTTGGTTTTGAATTCTTTAATGTTATCATATTGATGACAGTTTGAAGAAAAAACCTTTATCCAAACAAAGGTTTCTTATTTGAAAGATTACGTAATCTCTAAACGATGATCGGTATATCTAGCAAACATTCGGAGGAAATGTGACAAATATATAATAATCCAAATAGCTTATCGTTATTTCATAAAATGTAATAGTAAACATTGGAAGAAAATTTGACAAAAATCGAACAAAATTGGGTTTTTGATGGTTCGTTATTTTTTTTCAAAGAATCAAGGCCATGTTTTTATAGCCAAAGGCACTCTCACTAATCCAGTAAATACAGAAAAATTATTTGAACCTTGATCAGTCGCCTGGTCCAGCGTCCCTGAGTCTCCTGTTCCCAGTACTCTTGCCACAGCTGGTAGGTGCGGATGCGTTCCTCTGTTCGTGCCTGGTCCTCCCCACGGCGCTGATAAATTACCTTTTTCTCCGCCGCCAAAAGTTTGACGGGGATGACTCCAGCAACCACCAGGATGGCGGGTTCGGACACTGTTCGGTAGGCGGATGCAACTCTGCCTGACGCTGCACTCGGGCAAGCCACATCCTATATACCTCCTTATTGAGAGCGTCTGCCCACACCTCAGCACCGTACAAGAGTACGGACTGGACAGAAGACATTAACAGCCTTCTACGGCTGGACCGAGGCCCTCCGACATTGGCCATCAACCGGCTAAGAGAGGAGACCACCCTAGCGGCCTTGTCCGCCGTACGGAAAATCTGATCCCGCCAGCTAAGCTTGCTGTCCACCATAACCCCAAGGTACTTGGCAGAACGAACCGTCTGGACTTTGACGACCCCTACCCTCAACGGCACGATGGTGTCAATCCGTTTTTTTTTTGTTAATACCACGATCTCAGTTTTGCTCAAAGCAAGCAAGAGACCGTGGGCTGTCATCCATGCGTTTATAGTACGCATAACTCGGTTTAGCTTTAGCTGAGCCAGCTCAACGCTACGTGCAGCTATAAAAACTGCAACGTCGTCTGCGTACCCAACCAAAACAGTTTCCTCAGGCATTTCAGACCTCATGAGGCTGTCATACGCGTCATTCCAGAGGTCTGGGCCGAGTATGGAACCTTGGGCAGCACCGGATGTGACACTCATCATCCGTGGGCCTTCTGTAGTGTCATACGTGAGGAGGCGGAACCGGAGATAATCCTCTATGATACGCATGAGGTATGCCGGGACGTGGAAGGTGTTCTCCAGAGCATCCAGCATCTCGCACCACCTTGCGAAATTAAATGCGTTTCGCACATCGAGAGTCACGAGCAGCACAACCCTACGAGAGTAGTGGTTAAAATCCTCAGCTCTCATCACGGCTTGCTTCACCTCCTCAACAGCGTCAACCTTAGATCACCCCATCCTGAATCCATACTGGCGAGGGGACAGGTCCCCCGCAGCGACCACGGCTGAATTCAGTCGGGAACGGATCAACTTCTCAAGGGCTTTGCCAGCCGTATCTAACATACACAGAGGTATGTAAGAGGATGGCAGGTCCTGGTCTCCCTTCCCCTTCCCAACAAGCACAAGCCTAGCTGTTTCCAGCACGAGGGGAAAACTCCTTCGACTAGGCAGGCGTTGTATATGCGCAAAAGGATCAAGAGGTTAATAGTCAAAACCTTTTTGAGGACTTCGCCGGGTACCCTATCGGGTCCAGGAGCCTTATTGTTCTTCAGGGATAGGACGGCCGCCTCCACCTCTCCAAGACTGAAAAATGGTACGTCATCTATCCTTCCAAAATCCCTGATCCATATTCTGAAAGTAAACTACCCAGAAGTAGCATTGCAACTTCTTCATCACCAACAATGTGATTTATGTCTGCTAACTGTTGAACTAAGGACAAACTTCCATTTACATAGTCTGCCATTGTGCTAAAATCTTCCAATTTAGTTCTAAGTAAAACAAAAGTCTTAAAAGACTAAGTCTTCTAACCAAACTTTTGTTTTCAAAAGCATTCTGGAAATTATCCCAAGCTTCTTTAGCAGTGTTAGCATTCCTAACGTAAGGATAAGAAGTAGGCAAAACATTTAAACAAATTTTTGCAAGAGCCTTTTGATCTCTGTTTTTATATTTAATTTCAGTATCATCAGATACACAATCCCAAAGTCCATCAATTATTAAGGCCATTTTCATTGAAAACTTCCAATTATTATAATTTCAAACACCCTCTAGACGTCCAACATTACTATTTCCTCCCATTATAATATTTGTCATACTAGACAATCCTGTATTAATTGAGGTAGGTGTAATAGTAGGAGTTGTATTAGTGTTTTCTTGTGTTTGCATTTTAGATCAAACAACTTAAAAATTCTGTTCAAGAAATTAGGTAACAAAATATTGTTCATAAGCCTAGAAATCTTATCAAACACAATCAGTCCTGAATTCTTCATTTTAATGTAGTTTTATACATATTCAAAATGAATTATATCAAAATTGTTTTCTGGCCCGGAACCTGATGAAATGAGGGAATAAAATACATAAAATACTTTATTAACAATTGATGTAAAATACCCCCACCGCAGCAAATTTGTCGACTAAGCGAATTTCCATTGGTCAGAATTGATTTTCAATTAAATCTATTTAAATAGCATTAGGTTTAACGAGTACCTAGGTTTGCTGCTACAAGGAAACTGTTAAAGTGGGGTTTTTGGTAAAATATTAATAGCTTAGTATACAATAAATAAATTTGCCAAGTTTTATCAAAATATATCCATAAACAAGCAAACTACAACATTTTACAATATTCTCCATAAGAATAACATGAGAATTTTAAATCTAAAATTTTTTGAATTTTCTCCGTTACCAATAATTGTACAAAACACTTTGATATACTATATTATTTGTTTTTTAAGCTCTTTAAAAAGGTCTAGAGAGAAATTGGGAAATTTTGTGTTCTGAGGGTCAAAAATTAGAAAAACCAAACCATTTTTTACCTCATAGAACCCCCCGTAAAACCCCGTTCCCATGGTCCGATGATGCTGATTCGCGAACTCATTCAAGTTTATCCTGCCTTACACCTTTAAACAAAATTTCATCAAAATCGGACAATAATTACCCAAGTTATCGCGTTCATGGACATATATACATACAGGGTGTCCCATGAGAGGTGTCTCAAATTGATTACGGAAAAACGGCTTAAAGTACAAGGATGCAATAAATTTTTTTTCTCGCTAAATCGACCCCAAGGAATAACGTAAAAATATTTTTAAGTTTTTCCCAATACAGGGTGTGTCAAAAACTGAGGGTCATTAGTTCGAATCTCGGAATTTTCAAATGTAAACATATGTCATGTTATACATAATTTTAAAGGTATTTGATAGACAAACATTTTGGCAAAAACAGAAATTAATTATCTTTTTCCGTTTCAAAATGACGGCAGTTTTTTTTAAATCTATATTTTCTTAATATTTTGTGTTTCCTATACCAATGCATTTAGCCCTTATCCGGTTGAATTTTCTTACATTATGAAATTAGCTTTACTTTGATATGCTACAAGTAACAGTTTTTTGAAATGAACGTTTTTGAATTTGAACGTTTTTCCATAATCAATTTGAGACACCTCTCGTGGGACACCCTGTATATACAAATTTAAACGAATGGCGTTTTTGGCCTCTGGGGACATCAAAATGAAAAAGCAAATCGGTCCCAGGCCTAGGTCTTACCGTGCCACCTACGGTAATAGCTACTTCCCTATAGGGAAATTCGCTAATTCCCTATAGGGAAATTTGCTAAAAGGAAAGATATTAAAACAATAACACTTCAAACTGTGAACATATTAGAACAACAACATAATAACAAGCAGCTGATATTAAAAGATACATTAAAAAGATATTTGACTATATAGCACAAGCAAAACAATACTATATAAAATCCTCAACAACTTAACTTACATTAATTAGCTTAGATTAATTAACTTACATTAATTAACTTACATTAATTAATTTAATTAATTAATTTAAATATTGATACCCAATGGTGTATGGCAACGATGTAAAGAACTACAGGATTATTGCACTCTTAGTGGCACTGCGGGCGCTGTTCTCGGTTTAGCTCCCCCCACTCTTGACTGGCAGAATCTGACGCTACCCATACACTCACCATTATAAAACGCACCTTTTGTAATTGTTGCTCTGTTGAAATATATAGAGATAATAAATAAATTGTAACACATGTAACGCTTTTTTTACTATTCAAAGCTTAGGTATGTTTAGTTTTTTGCAGAAAATAACCCATTTTGAACTCTTTAAAACTACACATTCTCTAAACTTGAGTTTAGATGTTTTTAAACAACCGATTATATTGCCAGTTCCAAATTATGCAAGGTAAAATTATCAGGAATGGCAAATAAAGGATAGGAAATACAATATTTGTAATTTCATACCCATCATTAAAATCTTAAATGTTAGCATAGGTTGAAATTCACATAAAATTAAAGGTCTTAGTCAGTAAAATACAAAGCCGCAAACCCAAACTCAAACGGATAATCGAGTCACACATGTGAGCGGTTCTAAGATTCCTTGAATATGCAATGCAATTATACACCACTTCTTCAGGGAGACGCACGCTAGAAGTCGGAGCAAAACCCTAAATTTAAGCATAGGTCGATATGCACATAAAATTACAGTAATGTATTTATTAGACCAGGGGTGCCCACAAGGGGGGGCTGTGACGCAGACTGCGTCATTGAAATTCTTGGGGGGGGGGTTGCATAATTTCAAATGGTGGGGGGGGGGGGTGGCTAAAGTTAATTGCAACAGTGTTTAATGTGACTACAATCAAAAATATATTATGAAGTCACCAGATATAAAGTTGATTAATTCGATTAATTAATGACAATAGTTATATTATTGAATTCAATTAGTTAAAATAGGATTTTAGGATAGTTTAGGATTTGTGTAGGAAGTTATTATTCAAGATTAGCAAGACGTGAGATCTAAGAGGGAGGACACGGGATGGCTCAACTGCTGTGATAGATAAAAGATAACGTGTGGTACAGACACGTCCAGCTACACCGCGAGTTAGCACAAAACGCTTTGTTGACATAAAACTCGTTAAAATACAATGAAGTAGCATAGGCTACAATACTTTACAATATTGTGTAGATACTCGATTACCTGAGTGAATAGGGAGGGGGGTAATGAAAAATAAGGTTAATCCATTATAGTATAAATAAACAGATGACAAACCCATTAAAACGCTGTAAACAGCCATTAATGTCACGATTTGCATTTTTATAAACGAAATTCAATATTGCACAATCATTATTATTGTGCAATAACATTATTATTGTTCATTTCAAATAATTTATCTTGGTTCAGTTGTACAAACGGAAACGTTTAAATTATGTCTAACTCAAACTCAACTAATAACTAGCCAAACACTGCATTGCTATAAATAACGTAAATATTAAAGGACCCTTTAGAAAGTGTTATAAGCTCATGATAGACGGATAGGCTACCAGTAGGTGCTGTATCACAGCATAGGAATTGATAGATAAGTAATAAAAAAAGTGTAAAATTATATTTAGAGATAGTAAAAACACTCTTAAAAAAGAATGTGACGAGAACTTGCTGTCTCGAATCCAAGCTCGCTTCACTCGGATGTTGGGTATCCGTATTGGTTATGCTTATACCGATGTACCAATTGAAGAACTTCAGAGGATCTTTGGTATCCAACCTCTTCACATCCGACGTAGACTGGCTGATCTTGTGGTACTGTACAAGCTGGTTAATGGTCTTCTGGACAGCCCCGATCTGCTTTTCAACATTGACCTTATTGTCCCGAGAGGCACTGGCTCCAGAGCAATTTTCCAGCGCAGATTCCATCCCACATCATATGCGTACAACAGCGACTTGTCTCGGTTACTGCGTGAGGGCGCTGTGGCGGCTGCTCATGTGGACTTCTTCTGCACTTCAGCTCTTGTTTTTAAAATATATGCCAGTGCCTTTTTAAACTAGTGGCTGCCTAAGGGCTTCAGTAAAGTTTCAGTTATTTCTTTGGTGGTGCCTTTAAAGGGCCACATTTGTGTCCAGTTGGAGCTTCCTGTTTGCCTATTAAATAAGTTTCCTGTTGTGTTTGCGTTTGTTAAATTAATTTATGGCTGTTGTTTTGTATATATATATATATATATATATATATATTTATTTATTTATTTATTTATTTATTTTTGTTGTTGTTGTTGTTGTATCTTACTTTTAGCGAATTTCCCTGTAGGGAAGTAGCTATTACCGTAGGTGGCACGGTAAGAACTAGACCCGGGACCGATTTACTTTTTCATTTTGATGTCCCCAGAGGCCAAAAACACTATTCGTTCAAATTTTTATATATGTATATATATATATATATATATATATATATATAGACTTATATCTAATATATAAAATTCTCGTGTCACAGTGTTTGTCTGCAAACTCCTCCGGAACGACTTCACCGATCGTAATGAAATTTGGTGTGTAAATTCTGTAGGTATGCGAATCGGACGTAAACTATTTCCCGTTTCGAAATTCTTAAAAGGGCTCCGCCCCAGTGGCTCTGGAGTTTCCCATGTTAACCTTATGAGAAATGGAATTAATGAATCTTAACAGCTGTTTCAATTAAACAAGTTGGTTCTGTTCTATGATGTTCAATAGCATTAAAGTTTCAAGGATTACCAACAGGGTGCAGCACTATTATTTCTTTTACATTTATGACAACAGCTAATTTGCAACCAAAAGGTGAGTGAGCGTAGCGAACGAACTTCAACCTGGAGGCGAGTTAGCGTAGCGAACGAGCTCCAACCTAAAGGCAAGTGAGCGCAGCGAACGAGCTCCAACCCAAAGGTGAGTGAGCGTAGCGAACGATCTTCAACCAGGACGTGATTGAGCGATGCGAACGAGATCATCTTGAAAATTAAACGTAACGGTACTTTCTTTCCATCGGTCTGTCTTAGGGGAAACCTATAACTTAGGCGGGTCAGCTAGTATATATATATATATATACGTCCGTGAACGCGATAACTTGAGTAATTTTTGTCCGATTTTGATGAAATTTGGTTTAAAGGTGTAAAGCGGGATAAACTTGAATGAGTTCGCGAACAAGCACGATCGGACCATGGGAACGGGGCTTTACGGGGGGTTTGATGGGGTAAAAATTGGTTTTTCTCACTTTTGACCCTCAAAACACAAAATTTCCCGATTTCTCTTTAGACCTTTTTAAAGAGCTTAAAAAAACAAATAATTTAGTATATAAAAGTATTTTTGTTCAATTATTAGTAACGGAGAAAATTAAAAAAATTGTAAATTTAAAATTCCCATGTTATTCTTATGGAGAATATTGTCAAATGTTGTAGTTTGCTTGTTTATGGATATATTTTGATCAAACTTGGCAAATTTATTTATTTTGTACTAAGCTATCAATATTTTACTCAAAAACACACTTTATTAGTTTCCTTGTAGCAGCAAACCTAGGTACTCGTTAAACCTAATGTTATTAAAATATATTTAACTGAAAATCAATTCAGACAAATGGAAATTCGCTTAGTCGGCAGGTTTGCTGCGGCGGGGGTATTTCTTTTGTTAGTCTACCGGTATTGCACTTGTTGTTTCCTTTTTTCTCGTTGTTGTTATGTCTCGTTTGCATATTGTTAAATATTGTTGTTGTTATGTTTTTGCACTTCATATTTTACCTGTTGTTGTTATATTTTGCGCCATATTATTATGTCTTTTGCATCTTATGCCTGCTCCTCATTTTCATTCTTATTAATTGCACGTATTTTAGTAGCCTGTACCAAATTTGCTATGTCTGTGTATGCCTTACACTTGAAATGTTTCAGCCTATGAATGTATTTTTGTTTTCTTTTATACTGGTTATGTATTTTGCATGTCATGTCTGCTTTTTAATTTATTCTTATTATTGCTCATATTTATTACCTAATTATGCTATGTTTATAAAGTGATTTAATCCTATTTAATGTATATTCTAATGTAAAAATGGTGTTACTCTTGAATGAATAAATAAAAAAAAGACAAATCTTGTTATTCTTTTTCTTTGTTCTTAGGTTTATTATTAGGTTTCTCTTCAATTCATACACAAATTCATCAAGTCGCCATATTTAGGCCTACTTGTTGCCCAATCACAGCCTTACTAAAAGTTACCATGGTTACTAATCACTCAATCACAGTTTACTAAGCATTATATCGTCATCATTCCCCAGCTGTTGTATCTGAAATCTGCTGTAACATAGCGCACAGCAGACAGAAGTGTAAAACGGAGCAGACGATTGTTGGCGCAAGCGTTGTTTCCATTTCATTTTCATCAAAGGTGCTATGATGTTTCCAAAGGGAGGGAGAGGGGGTCGTTATATCAAGAGAAAGACGCTGACAATTCCTTAAGCAGAGGTTACGAACGCTATACAGATATTCTGGCAATAAAAAATTCCTTAAATTGAGGTGACTTATAAAACTCTAATTATATTTATATAGAAAGATAAGTTTCCCAGTCCTGTACAACACTGATTCACGGTATTTTCCCGGTAATCAAAATTCAAGTACAACTTGATACACACAGAATCTCCGGTTCCCGACCTGGATTATGGCTAGTTATTTAATTTAATTTACAGTTACATATACATATTAGTACCCGTGATAAATCAAACCTGTTATGTAAGCCAAAGCCAACCACACGGTTATTAATCTCACTGAGTTTTGGATTTGCTTACAAACGTGATCGGAAATGGTTACAAACGTGATCGGAAATGGGTTAGGGCCTACACAGTATTCGTATAAAACATTTATGTAAAGATAACAGTGACAGCTAGAAAAATGAATCTTTATCAAAACAGCTGTTTTAACAGATTATTAGTATTTCATAAATGACGTATGTAGTAAACATGGAGAAAAAAAAAAACTAGAAAAATCACAAAAAATTGGGTTTTTGATCGTCCGTTATTTTATTTTCAAAATAGTGAGGCCATATTTTAATGGCTAAGGACACTCTCGCCAATCCTGCGAATACCTGCGTAAAATGCCTTCTGGGCCGTGACAGACGGACATAAATTGAGATAAGACATGTTTCAACTTCTTCAATGTATATAACGTAAAAATAACCCAAAATATGTATAATTCTGTGCGATGTACAGACAAAACCATAACTTTATTTATATAAATTAACTAGGTTTGAATTTTCAATAAAAAAAAATTATAAAACTTCTTTTAGTTTTACAAATAGTGCTGGGCGGGGGAATAATGTTTCTCATTTGTTGTGTACCTCATTTATGGTGGGGGGGGGGGCTGTTGCTCAATTTGTGGGGGGGGGGTGCGTCATTAGTCTAGGGGGGGATGGGCACCTCTGTATTAGACGAATACAATGCCCCATATTTGAGCTTAAAAGAACAACTGAGTCAAAAATTACAGCTGTAAAGATTCAAAATTGCTAATTCAAGTATTCATAAACGGTTGCCATTTTGACTCGGCTGTCCAATTGAGTTTAGATTTGCAGCATTGTATTTTACTAACAAAGAACTTTAATTTCATTTGCATATCAACCTATGCTTACTTTTAATATTTTTTTCTGACTCCTAGAAGGTATGAATTCTGTATGATTTTGTACAAATATAAGGAATGTACAAAAAAACTCAAATTATTTTAAATATTTTATAATTGGCTGTTTTTTACAGACATGGTGGAATCATCCCGCCAGTTGCCAGAGATTTACACAAAGCTGCCATACAAGAAGTTGTTGCAAAAGCATTAGATTCAGCAAACTTAAAACTTAATGATGTGGATGCTATAGCCACCACTTTAAAACCTGGTAATACATATTATTTTATTTCATATAAAACTGAATCAAATCAAAGCAATTAATTTGATGTTCAAGTGATGGAAAGCGTTGTCAACTGATTGATTTTACAGTAGACATTTAACTATCCCGCTTCCATGTTATTTGACCTTTTCTATCGATGATTAGGTACTATGAGATTGTGTGATATTTTTGTGTGGTACAGCTTAATACCGTAAGGGTGCATCTAGACAACCCCTTACGACGCTTTACTTTACTCAGAAGATACGCCTCAGGCTTTAGGCTCCTGCACTTTACTTTTCTTTCCCATGGTTTTGCTTGCTGGGAAGTGTATTATATCCACCTTCAAGGTCACAACACTTCTGCTTGTAAAATTGAGTAGTAATTCATTGGTTGAAAGAAGGTTAGTGTTAAAGTCCCCCATGATCAAAACATGACTGTATCCAAACAAACAATTTAAGAGAGCGTTTTCAAAATCAAATAGATTGCCTGCTCTAGGTGGACGATAACATAGGCCCCTACACCTAAAAACAAGTTCTCAGTCCCAGATAGGCTAACTTCAATAATAAAAAATTCCAGTTTTGCAGAGTACTCAGAGTGTGTACAATTTACCACTTTAAAATGTATTTCCTCCCTGATATAAACTGCAATACCGCCACCCTGCTTGCCAGTTCTGTCATTGCGCTGCAGAATATAACCAGGAAGGTTCACTTCCTGTGATGGAATACTCGGCTTCAACTACGACTCAGAAACTGCGATTAAATCAAAATATATGTATCTGAACTGAAAATCTCCTTCACCTCATCAATGTTTGCACGTAACGACTGAGCGTTGATGTGCGCCGCCTTTAGATGCTTGGGGAAAGGAGATTAGGAGTGAGAGAGATAGTCAGAGGTTGATAGTGGGTGCTGAGGGAGGGGTAGTAGTATGCTGTCGTTGCTGCAAATAGATTTAGCCCATTTAATAAGATTGATAGCCAAGCCTGTTTTGTTTTGACATGAGTTGGATGATTAGAAGCAAAGTTTAAATATTGTCCTGTAGCAGTGGGTTTTCGGTAAACGCTAGTAAGCCAGCCTTGATCAAATTTCTCAACTAAACATTGTCTTTTTCCATTTCAATGGTGAATTGTATAGAGTCTAATTGACTATTTAGGTGGTCTCTGAATTTCATGAGTTCTTCCATTGAATCATCCCACATACAAAACACATCATCGATATAACGTAACCAGATTCTTGGTTTGGTTTGAAATGATCTTATCACATCCTGTTCAAATCTACCCATAAAAATATTGCTTAAAATGGGGGTTATAGTCGGGGCCAGGTTAACGCTGGGCAGACCCGCAGGCCATAAAACCGATAAGACCCTATTCAGCCCGGTCCTCGCCACCGAACCCTATTATGCCGCTTCGCTGGGCGCGTGACTCACTGCATCGGCAGTACAGTACGCCAACGTGAAAATCTTTATTTTTTTAACTACGTGAAAAATAATGTGATATTCTTGTTCGTCTTAAAATTCTGACAAAATTGATATAAAACTGAAATAAATCGGCTTATTTAATAGTTAATAAATTAATGATAAGTTATGTCATGTAATAACACAGACATTGTATGTTATAAATTATGATATAGTATATGATATAGTATTGGTAAGTTATTCAAAACTTGTCTGATAGAACATAGTTCATAATTATACATGATTAAACTATCTGTTTTACTACTAATCATCAATAATAATTATCCACTTCAATTTGTGTGCAAGCATTTTCAAATTATATGAAAATTACGAACATAATACTATCAGATCTTTAAGAGTGACTCACAGTTGTTTGTCTCTTAACACGCAAAATTGACGTGCTCTCCCTCATTCCTTGATGACGCGTTTCGTTTCTACAAATTGGTGATTTGTTCGGCGTTATTAGCGATGAGTAACGCGTTCGTCGAGCGTTCAGATTATGTTGCACCTTACCCTGGCGTTTGTTTTCCTTATCGCCACTGTATGAGATATCGGTCAGTTGCTGTTGGTTTCTGTTGCGAATACGTTTAGCTATGGCAGAGCAGCAGTTATTGTCTCCCCGGAAGTACATTGTTGGAAGAAGTCAGGCGTCTTACACTAGTGGTGAACGCAGGATCATTTTACATGTCTACGGTGTGTTACGTGAAGAAAACCCAAATTTATCGAAGAGAGAAGTTGCTGAGAGGGTTGGTGTTTTGACTGGAGCAGGAAGAGGCACGATAGAGAAACTAAGGAAAGAATTTGAAGAAGGTCCATTGGTCACACCGGGGAAAAAACGGCCAAAGAGAGTGGGTCAACGACTCAGGATTAATAAATACAGCGACTTTGAGAAAACAGGAATAAGAAGAAAAATAAAATAACAACTTAAGTTTTTATTTTTAAATAAACCACCTCCAATTTAAAAAAATAAATAAACTTACTTTAAATTTATTTTTATCAATTACTATCTATATAACATTATGATAGCTTGTAACCGTAAAAGAATTTTCATTTGTCAAGATATTTGAAAAAAAAACCTGTTATTTTTGGAAACCAACGAAAATACTTGCAAACAAATTGAAGTGGATAATTATTATTGATGATTAATAGTAAAACAGATAGTTTCATCATGTATAATTATGAACTATGTTCTATCAGACAAGTTTTGAATAACTTACCAATCTCATTTCCCCCAAATAAATTGATACACTCTTATTTTTACTGAAAGTGAGGTGGATTCTTAGATAAATATTATTGTTGCCTAAGAAGTAAAACAAATCGTTTAAGCATGTACATTGTGAACTACAGTACATTCAATCAGATAGGTTTTAAACGATTTACTCATGTCATTTCCCACCAACCTTTGTTTCAGTAGGCCTACCCCCTTTTTTCAAGTAAAGTGGACTCTTAAATAAATTGTTTTGTTATTTTTTTTACAATAATCAAAATTTATTTCCTTGATTTCGAGCAACGGGTTTACTATTAATTAATTGTAAATTAATTAAAAGAATTATTATTATAGGATCTAAGCATTTATAAGTAGCAAGTTTTCTTTTGACCTTTAAATAAACGGAAAGCATTATCAGGATTGAAGTATCCGCGCGTTTATTGTTTTTTATGTTAAAAGACAGAGATTTTCTTTTTAGTAATGACCCCCCTTGACTGCTTTTTGACCTACTTTTTATACCATATCATAATTTATAACATACAATGTCTGTGTTATTACATGACATAACTTATCATTAATTTATTAACTATTAAATAAGCCGATTTATTTCAGTTTTATATCAATTTTGTCAGAATTTTAAGACGAACAAGAATATCACATTATTTTTCACGTAGTTAAAAAAATAAAGATTTTCACGTTGGCGTACTGTACTGCCGATGCAGTGAGTCACGCGCCCAGCGAAGCGGCATAATAGGGTTCGGTGGCGAGGACCGGGCTGAATAGGGTCTTATCGGTTTTATGGCCTGCGGGTCTGCCCAGCGTTAACCTGGCCCCGACTATAGAACCCCGCCCATCGCAATACTCTTGGTTTGTTCAAAAAATTCATTTTTGACTTGAAAATAGTTTGACTTAATACAGACTGATAGTAGTTCCATAATGTTGGATATGGGAATCTTGGTTTTGTCTTCCAGATTGACATCATTTTATCTTTTCCCTCACAATTACAAACAAGGCCCGTTTGGAACTTTAGGGAATAAGTTAGTCACATCAAAGCTGACGAGGATAAGATTTCCACTTTACTGTAAGGTTGCGTTGTCTACTCTGAAACCCCTTAAAATTCAATTAACTTACATAAAAATGTCTCAGAAAAGTTAAGTTGCATAAATTCAAAGTACAATATTCGGACAGTTTTCAAAAGTAAAGATACAATTCGTCTGCCTCACCAAACTAAAACCTGAAAATGAACAGCGAAACACAAAAAAAGTTGTGTTTTTGCACAAAATTACACAAAAAAGGAATTGTCAATAAAATTCCTTGTTCGTGTGGCAGAAACTTTGTAGGGCAAACGTCAAGGGCAGTTACGACTAGGATTAATGAACACATTAAAAAAGTTAAAAATAAAGATAGGTATGGTTCGAGAATTTGTGAGCATGCATGAGAGACACACCACACAGTAAAATGGGATTCCAGCAAAATGCTATAGGCCTACAAAGACGGTTCTTGGAGGAAACGGAAAAGGTCCGGTGACTGGAGGAAACGGAACATTGTAGAGTCACTACTTATGGCTATTGAAGACAAGCCTCTATCACAACCATCGGTGGATATTAGTATGGTTTATTTACATGCATGTAGCCGGGGGCCGTTGGTTGGGGTGTTGATGGGGGTTAATGGTATGGTATGGAGGAGGGAATTCGGGTAATCAGGAGGGAATAAACAGGGTAATGCAATAGGTTAGGAGTAGGTGTGTCTGGACCAAACTTAATATAAGCGTGCTGAATCTGCTACCAATAAAATTAGGAAGATTGCTGGGGACCAGAGGGATGGAGACCTTTTACCCAGATCAGAACACTTGCCTAGCCAGCTTTGATTTGCACTAATTGAACTAACTATTTAAATATTGACCTATCCTTCCAACTATGAACTGGACTTGGATAATTTCTTACTACTTGGATACTTCTTTGAAACTGTTTTTCTTTGTCACAGCTAATTTGAGAGAATGGCTGGGCGTAGAAACTCGGTAGAGGTTTCTAAAGAAAGGGCTTGGTCTGTAGATGAGCCATCAAAAGAGAAACGTGGTAAATTCCCTTGGGGCTCTGCCCCAGTGGCCTTTAAATTCCCATCCCATGTTATTCTTATGGGGGAAAAACAGGTTTTTGTCACAGCTAATTTCAGAGAACGGCTGGGCGTAGAAACTTGGTAGGCGTCTCTAAAGAAAGGTCTTGGTCTGTAGATGAGCCATCAAAAGAGAAACGAGGTAAATTCTCTTGGGGCTCTGCCCCAGAGGCCTTTAAAGTTCCCTCAGCAGATTAGTTTACATTATGACCATATGTATAATTTTACACTACTTTTTAATGATACAGCTGTTAATATTTAAATTGTGATTTACTGAATTTGTCATAGGAAGTATTTGCAAAGTTTTTTTTCTGATTTTAAAATCAATTTTCTTTTGAATCGTGTCATGTTTTGCAATAATGTTGTAATGTTATAATTTGCAATCCAAATCAGTGGAAAATCCTGATATCACAGTACGGTAACTCTTAAAATTATTTCTTATGGAGTTAACTTATGTCTATTGTATGGGTTGGTTTCTGCCTTTTTTTTTACCACTTTTTGGAGATTGTACGTAGGCGTGTTGCACGTAGATGATATTCTTTGGCGTATTGCATCTGTAGACGATACTTGGGTTGGTGTAATTATTACAATGGGATAAAGCGAGAAATCCTAAACAATTTGATATAGGCCCACTAAAAATAAAACTGAATTAGAAGAAATAGAAATAATGTTTTTTTCTTCATTTATAATCATTATTATAGAGAACCTAATGCGGCTATGAGTGGGAAACATTTGTAGAAAACTCTAAAAAACAAGATCAGCTTTTGAAAAAAGATAAGATATTTACAAACAATTTTGATTATATCTAACTGTTGTGTACATTGTGAGTATTTCCATAATCTTTGAGTCGACTTTTATAAAGTCATCGGAAATTATGACCGTTATTTGTTTTAAAATAACGCCTGTAATGCTTTAAATTGCTCGAATTCGAGCAACAGGTACACTAGTATGTAAGAATTTGATTGATAATTGCTAAGCTACATTCTGGGAACATGTGGTTTAGTTTTTCATGTTTGAAAAGGTTGGTTGCAGAAGGCAACCAACCGAATGAGTTGTGATTTCCTACATTTCAATGGTCGGGTAAGCCAGAAGGGCTCCCCGCTTGTTACCTGACTTAGCCAACCATAATTGGTACTTATATCTATCTACATAACTATGCTAATTGTAACTTATCAGTTTCGAGTCACGGTCCTGGAAATTGGTTCTTGTGTCGTTTTTAGACGCCGAAGTTGAAGAGGGAGATCAGCCAAGAAGGGGGACAAGAGTAGGAAGGTGGGGATAGAGCGTTGATGCAGTCGCGGCAGGCAACAAGATAGTCATGCAGCCCGGCTTCGCGAAATGCACACACTATGTAAAATATAGCGTGTTGCTATGCGTCACAAGCAGGGCCGTATCTAGATGCTCCTTTGTGCATGGCGAACCAGCATAAGTGCGCCCGGCTGGGGGGGGGGGGGTGTCCACCCGCAGAAACTTTAGAAATCTTAACATCAGTAAAACACATTTTTAAGCAATTCTGTCTCTTAAAACATAAAAAATAGTTCATATTTTGTCATTGAAAACTCAAATTTAACTTCTTGCTAGACTATAATGATTTATATGTGGTTTATGCTTAAATGGTTGGTTAAAAAATATATTTTTTATAAAACATAATCATGCGTTATCCCAATTTTATCCCAATGTATAATAGGCTACGTATTTGTAATTAAATCAAACAAAAGTGTATCCCTTTTTGTGGGATTTAATTTTAATAAGTAGGTTACAACACTCATCACAGAAAAATATGTACAATGTTACAATAAGTACAATTTGTACAGAGTTGTTTACATAAGTTCCAATAGTAAGAACTGTGTTCTGCACTTGACTGGAGTGTGGGAGGTGTCCGGGGTGCCCTATTTTTGAAATGGTTGACTGTTGAGTTGAGTGTTGAGTCACTCACATTCCAATCGTTTTAAACGATTGACAGTTGACTTATCCGACCAAAACTACTCACTCGCCACATATTGTGTTGTTGAGTGGGCGGTTGACTGCACTTTCTTCTCTTTTGGCAAAAATTGCTCTTTTTGAGTCAACGCCATATTGTTATTGCTTTGTTTACTATTACAATGCTATTACTAACTGAGATTAGAGGTTAGGTATTAATTTGTTGTCAATAATATTGACATAGCGCCGAATATTTTATTCTATTGCTTTCTGTAGAATAAATTGCATTTTTATTTACTGTGTCAATTCAACTACTGTGTTATTTACTAAACTATCATCAAATCAAGGGTTGTATCCTTGTTGGGATTTTTGCAATACTTTAAATAGACTAGGCCTACTAATTATAAGATAATTGTTATCATGATTTATTAAAGATTGTGGTAAAGAGAAAAATAACTGGTTAGTTAATTTGTTACGATTCCATAATACACCTAATATAGGGATCACATTTATTTAAGTCACTGTATGCTTTAAGTGCATTGGCAAATAAAGCTTTAACTTAAACATCAAACACAATTAAAAATAACAAGAAACAAAACGATGAAGGGAACTAAGGTGATATGTTCTTAAACAGAGACGAAGAAAGCAAATAATTTATCATACAGGTTATAATTATAATGAGGTATAGCCTAAAAAAAGGCCACAATAGTTAATTTTATTTTGAATTAAATTTATTTTTCTTAAGGGGGTTGGTGCGCCCTATCCTCATCCATGTTAACATATTATATGTACCTTTTTCACAAAAACTATTAAAGATAGCTGAATTTAGAGGATTTCCCATATAGGGTATAAGCTATTACCGTAGTACTCATGGTAAGACCTGGATCCGGGACCGATTTCCTTTTTTGTTTTGAGGTCCCTAGAGGCCAAAAACACCATCTATTCAAATTCATATATATATGGACTTAATATATTTGGGCTTAATATATATATAAGTATTAATAAAACTATTAATTTTCAAGATGAGCTCGTTTGCATTGCTCAATAGTACGTTCGTTTGCTATGCTTACTCACCTTTAGGCTGGAGCTCGTTCGCTGCGCTCACTTGCCTTCAGGTTAGCTCGTTCGCTACGCTAACTCGCCTCCAGGTTGAAGTTTGTTCGCTACGCTCACTCACCTTTTGGTTGCAAGCTGTTGTCATAAATGTAAAAAAATAATAGTGTTGCACCCTGTTGGTAAACCTATTAACTCTTTAATGCTATTGAACATCACAGAATCAACTTGTTTAGTTGAACCAGCTGTTAAGATTCTTTAATTCCATTTGAATATGAGTACTCATAAGGTTAACATGGGAAACTCCAGAGCCACTGGTGTGGAGCTCGAAAGCCCGATCAGAATAAAAACTACTTAGTTTTCCTATTTATTGCCCAAAGAATCGGTGTACCAAATTTCAGCCTCCTAGGTAAATGGGAAGTGGGAGAATTAGTGATGAGTGAGTGAGTCAGTGAGGGCTTTGCCTTTTATAAGTATAGATTACCCACTAGGCCTACCTTGTAGCCGTTGTCTGACCTTAGGTCTGATTTGATCTTGTACAGACCTATCTCTGCCATTGGAACTTCTAGGCATAGGCCTAACTCTTCGTCCACTTGATGGACCCCCATCCTAGGTGTAGACTTTTTACCATGGAAACTAGAAGATTTCTTGGCTTTACACACTTTCTTGAGATGACCTACTCTCTGGCAATCGACATTTGTAACTGGCGAACGCACACACACTAGGCCAATGAACAGTGGAACCGCACCTTCAACAAGAGTTTCTAGAATTTTGATTTTCACTACTCCTATGCACGAAAGTTTTGGCCTATTTTGACTTTTCACATTGATTTTTGTCCTCCCACAAGGTTGGATAAATAGGCCTGACTGCGATTCGGCCTGTTCCAGCCAGAGCGCCAACGCATAAGTTTTGTCAAAGTCCAGTTCCTCCGACAACAATTTTTGCCGAATAGTTTCATTAGAAATACCGGAAATCACTTTATCCCTCAAAGCGTCTTTCAAAAACGTACTAGCCAAATTTTTTATTGAAACCACAAACTCCGCTAAGCTTTCGCCCGGCTTTTGCATACAAGAGTAGAATACATATCGCTCCGCCACAACCAACTTCTTGGGCGCATAATGTAATTTCAACAATTCTGTAAGTTCATCACACGTCTTGGAATCTACCTCTACAGGTGACAATAAATCCGATGGAACCGATAAAATCTTGGGACCGATAACTGTAATTAAAACCGACACTTTGTTTTCTTTCTTAACATTGTTGGCTCTGAAGAAATGCTTCAGGCGCAACAAGTAGGGCACAATGTCTTCCTCGCTTGGATTAAATTCCGAAATCCTGCCAACACTAATACTCACCATTTTTAATCATCTCAACTCTAATAACGCACTAACACAACAACTGTTATCGCGTACTACCCTAACTATGATAAAACAGTTTATTTGCGACTTCGCCAAAATGTCGTAACCTAGCCGTTACACTAAAAAAGTGGACAAAGTAACTAAGAGAACCACTTACGATCATTGGTGGACATAGAAGAAGGAGCCGTGACGAAGCATCCAACTTCAGGGCTGAGTGCACAGTGCAGCCACCCTTCAAAGCATAATAACTCGGTAGGAACATTATCCGCTTCCTCAGGCTCAAGATATTTTTGCAACTCTAGGCGGTTACCCAGTTTTTAGCTGCCTTGATCTTTCAAATGCGTATCAGCAGTTGGCGGTAGCGGAAGAATCGCAACATCTGTTGACCTTAGCCGCCCATAAGGCTCTGTATCGTTAAAAAGGCTACCATATGGTTTTTTCTTCAGCTCCTGCAATTTTTCAGTCAGCCATCGACCAAATTTTAACAGGTCTTCCAGGAACGGTGACGTACTTAGATGATGTCTAAGTAGCAGCTTGCTCAAGGGAAGAGGGGCTCGCCCGTCACAAGTGCTGCAACGCCTTGATGAGCCCTGTGCAACTGTGCACTCAGCCCTGAAGTTGGATGCTTCGTCACGGCTCCTTCTTCTATGTCCACCAATGATCGTAAGTGGTTCTCTTAATTACTTTGTCCACTTTTCTAGTGTAACGGCTAGGCTACGACATTTCCAAACCATTTTGTAGAGCTTAAAAAAACAAATAATTTAGTATATTGACGTGTTATTATGCGCCTAATGGTTATCGAGAAAATTCCAAAAAAATTTATATTTAAAATTCCCATGTTATTCTTATGGAGAATAAGTAAACTGTTGTAGTTTGCTTGTTTATGAACATATTTTGATCAAATTTGGAAAATGCATTTATTTCTTACTAAACTATTTATAATTTATAAAAAAAAACTTTTACCCTCCCTGTTGCAGCAAACCTAAGTACTTGTTAAACTAATTATATTTATATCCTACCAATATTATAAATGAGAAAGTTTGGATGTTTGTGACAAGTGAACGCATTAACCACTGGACGGATTTTGCTGAAATTTGGCATGATGATAGCTCACATTCCCGATTAACTTATAGGCATATTCTTATCTCAAAAATCCTTTCGGGCTCCGCCCCAGTGGCTCTATAGTTCCCCATGTTAACCTTATGAGTATTCATATTAAAATGGAATTATAGTCAGCTGTTTCAACTAAAAAGTTGGTTCTATGATATGCAAAAGCATTAAAAACTTACAAGGATTACCAACAGGGTGCAGCACTATTATTTTTTTTTAATTTATGACAACAGCTAATTTGCAACCAAAAGGTGAGAGAGCGTAGCGAACAAACTTCATCCTGGAGGCGAGTTAGCGTAGTGAACGAGCTAACCTGAAGGCAAGTGAGCGCAGCGAACGAGCTCCAACCTTAAGGTGAGTGAGCGTAGCGAACGAACTTCAACCAGGACGTGTTTGAGCCATGCGAACGAGCTCACTTATGAAGTAAAACGGGGCAAAGCCCGCGGGTACAGCTAGTAGGGAATAAATGTGATATTTATAAGGAAACATTTTAGTGTAGGCCTAAATCTAATCAGGCAAATGGAAATTCACTTAGTCTGCAGGTTTGCTGCGGCATGGTTTTTTTAAATGACAGATCTAGTCTTTCTGAACATTTGGAATGTAAAAAATATAACCTTTTCATTTGTTTAGATTTTTTTTTCGAAAAAGATATTTTAAAATTTAAAATAAAATTATAATATATTTTTTAATTTTTACTGTTGGTAATTGTGATGTTTGTATTCATTCCAATTATGAATCTAGGCAACTTTTATAAGATATTAGGGGCTATTGAGAGAAAGGAACATGTGCTAAAAAAATTAACTTTTGGAAAACTACAAAATACGGAAGGCTCTGTCCCAGCTGAAAAACAGCTAACATACTCTTAAAATAATGTTTATATTATATTTAGGGTCAATAACTTACTGCTGACCTGGTTCAGCATAATCTGGATATTCAACTTTTTCTGTCTCAAAATAAAATAGACATTATGTTAGTATCTGAAACTCATTTCACCAATGCCAGCTATTTTAAAATTCTATATTACTCGGTTTATTTCACGAATCACCCATCTAACAGGGCTCATGAAGGAAGTGCAGTTCTTATAAAATCAAATATTAAGCACCATGAAATTCCAAAGTACCAGTTTGACTATATTCAAAGTAATTTTTCTGGCCCTCTAACGGTATCCGCCGTTTATTGTCCACCTAGACATAACATAGGCAATCAATTCAATGCATTTTTCAACACTTTGGGATGTAGATTTATCTGTGGAGGAGACTTTAACGCTAAAAATCAAATGTGGGGTTCACGATTGAACAACCTCAGAGTGTTGCATAACATACAGACTAACTGGTTACACTTTAAAGGAACTGTCAATAATAGACTAGATCTATAAACTTCCTTAAAAACCAACGAAGAAATTTATGTTGCAGTTGAACTTTTTAACAATGTAATTCAACAATGTGCTTGGGAAGCAACCCCCATGTTATTCGGCTTTTGTCAAAACCATTCTACCATTCAACAAGTGCACCGACTTTCAGACAGAATAAGACAGAGCCTGGAGGAAAAAGAATATTGCTCTGCAGCGTTTCTTGATGTAAGCCAAGCCTTTGATAAAGTGTGGCATCCTGGACTTTTATTCAAAATTAAACGTTCTCTCCCTCATAACTATTTTCTATTGTTTAAATCTTACCTGGAAAACAGTCATTTTAGAATAAAACACCAAGGAATTTACACCAAACTACACAAAATAGAGTCAGGTGTACTGCAGGGAAGCATCCTGGGACCAATTCTGTATCTCATTATATACGTCAGACATACCCGAAAATCCAAATTTATTTTTATCTAAATTTGCAGACGACGCAGCACTCCTAACATCCCATGAAGACCCATTTTTAGCTTCTCAAACGCTACAAGATGGCCTAAACAGTCTTTCCACATGGATACAAAAATGGAGAATCAAAGTGAACAAAAGCAAGTCTGCACACATAACTTTCACCACTAGAACAGCTAACTGTCCTCCAGTCCACTTAAATAACGTACTTCTGCCTCACCACGATGAAGTAAAATATTTGGGCATCCACCTCGACAGAAAACTTACCTGGCGAAGCCATATTTGGAACAAACGGCAATATCTAAATTCAAAGTTTCGACAAATAGCCTGGCTCATGAATAAAAATTCAAAACTGTCAATAGAAAATAAATTATTGCTTTACAAGGTTTTCCTCAAACCAATTTGGACATATGGCATTTCTTTGTGGGAAATAGCTTCAAAATCAAACTTGGATATATTACAAAGATTTCAGTCAAAATTACTAAGAATCATCCTGAAAGCCCCTTGGTATGTATCCAACGTCACCATTCACAATGATTGCAAAATTCCATTTCTTACTGAAGAAGTTACGAGCTGCAGTAAAAAATACATCTCCAAACTTGAGTATCATCCGAACCATTTGGACCTCAACCTCCTAACATATCTACAGACTAAAAAGAGAAAATGTTTTAGACCTTCCGACTCGATTTGTACAGCAGTTATGAAATTTCTTTTCTTTGATTTTTATTTGTTAGTGCTAAAGCTGTTTAGCTGTAACTCATGTTTTCCAATTTTTATTTTATCTTACTAATATTATAAATGTGAAAGTTTGTGTGTTTGTTTGTTTGTTTGAAGTTCAATCACGCATTAATTACTGGATGGATTGGGCTCAAATTTGGCATGATGATAGCTCACATGCCCGATTAACATATAGGCATATTTTTTACTCAAAAATCCTTTTGGGTTCCGCCCCAGTGGCTCTAGAGTTTCCCATTTTAACCTTATGAGTACTCATATTTAAATGGAACTAGCAGAGTACCCGTCCTTCGTACGGGGTTGGCATATAAGTATCAAATGCTTATAGCAGTTATGAGTGAGGACATGGTTTAAGAAATTTCGGTTCTTTTTGAAGTTCGTTCGCTACGCTCACTCACCTTTAGGTTGGAGCTCGTTCGCTGCGCTCACTTTCCTTCAGGTTAGCTCGTTCGCTACGCTCACTTGCCTTCAGGTTAGCTCGTTCGCTACGCTCACTCGCCTCCAGGTTGAAGTTCGTTCGCTACGCTCACTCACCTTCTGGTTGCAAATTAGCTGTTGTCATAAATGTAAAAGAAATAATAGTGCTAGTGCTGCACCCTGTTGGTAATCCTTGTAACTTTAATGCTATTGAACATCACAGAACAGAACCAACTTGTTTAATTGAAACAGCTGTTAAGTTTCAATAATTTCATTTCTCATAAGGTTAACATGGGAAACTCCAGAGCCACTGGGGCGGAGCCCGAAAGGATTTTTGGGATAAAAATATGCCTATATGTTAATCGGGAATGTGAGCTATCATCATGCCAAATTTCAGCCCGATCCGACCAGTAGTTTTTGCGTTTACTTTTCCCATACACACCCACAGACACCACCTCTTTTTTATAATAGTATAGATTAAAGAATTTAGTCAGCTGCTTTAACTAAAAAGGTTGGTTCTATGATAAGATTTACCAACAGGATGCAGTACTATTATTTTTTTTCATTTATGAAAACAGCTAATTTGAACTAAACAGCAACAAAAAACTGTGATACACAATGAGAACTGTCTGTTTACAGTTAGGCTATGTTTATGTTTTTAATTTTACAAATAATTTGTGATATTTTGTGAATCTTTAATAATTTTTTTCTCTATTGTTTGGGTGAAGTGGTAGAACATTATGGCTATGGTAGATGTGTAATACTATAGTATACCGTAAATTTAAAGAAGCAAATTTTATCATACTTTGTCCTCCCTCATTGCAAACGCTAAGCTTGAGTATAACTGTACTAGGCATTTTATAGCCTACTTATATGCCACTCCCGTACGAAGGACGGGTACTCTGCTAGTATTTATATAAATGTCATCATATTTACTTATTGTTTAATGTAAAACAGATTGTAAATAAAACTTTGTTAAAAAAAATAATAAAAAATAACTTACTGTTACGTATATTGTTAGAAACTGGAAATTTCAGACTACAAAATGGCAGTATAAAATCATTTTTGGAAATTCTTTTTGGTGCACCAACCTCCTTAAACAAGGTACTTTTGCAATCACTAAGATTACGGCATAACCTCAATCTCTACGGGTCGTATGGAGCTATGGCAGTTTACCTCAGTTTCTCGAAATATGGTAGATTGAGTTGAAATTTAGATTTATTTGCTGAGAAAAGGATCCAGAATTTAGAGTGAGAGGTTAGCTCGAAGCTCGCAAGCCGCTCTGCGCTGTGATGTTCAAAACTATGTCATTTAGGTATTTCGTGCGGTGTTGCCGCTTTCATTTCCAAACGAGTCACTCAACTAGTGACTACCAACTCACTTCTCGACTGTTGAAATTCAAAAATACCAAATACTGTTGTTACGAACACTTTAACATGAAAATAGTGTCGTGCTTATCGCTGGGCCTAGCAAGAACGTCCCCGTGCCCATTTTTCTGTACAACTACAATGGTTGACATTTGTAAAGAAAAATAAAAAAAAATAAAAAGACTCCTTGACTCTAACTTATATATTTAAATATGTATTTAAATATATGTTCTACTCTCCTTGTAATTCTCACTATGACTCTACCACAATTGATTCTTTACAATTGCCCCTGGGTTGGAAGAACTGTGAATAAAATAAACAACAGATGTTAAAATAATATTTGAGTGGGCCCTGTAGAATAAAATTATTCCCAGAGATCCTTATGGCACTGTTTGAAGTTCTTCCAGACTGAAATAAATCTTAATAAATCTTAAAGTACACTGAATTTACTTTGCTCACTACCACACTAAATCTAGTGTTGCACTTCAAACGTGAATCTTTTGTAGTGGCCTTTTATTTGCTGTATTTTACCAACCTTCTATTGAATGACTATTAATGCTAAAAAGAAAAACCCAGGATATTGTGAACTATGAAAATATATAACAATTCAATTAATTATGCAGAATAAAACAATTTACACTTTAATATTTCTTTCAATGTCTAATTAATGAATATCTGTAATCTACTAACAATATAACGTAATGGCTGAAAACCGGTTTCGAGTGCAACAATCAATTATAAACTTTAATTAAAAAATGGTGAATGGACCCATTGAAAGGGAAGTATATGGCGCGGTTACACACTGACTCCGAATCTGCCAAATGAGGTGTGATATTTACTTTAATTTTTTTGAGATGACCAGTACCCTACAAATCCTTTGTTGGCCAACGATTTAAAAAAAGAAGATCGAGTCTCGTAGTCCAACCAGGTTAAACAGTGTTTCTGTTTAAGCGCAGTAATATATGGTAGAAGATTACTTATTATTTTATAACTAAAAGGTACTTTGGCGGTTCATTTATCGCAAAACACACACTACCCCAATTAACACCTCCGTGTCTAGCCGAACCAGCTGCCTACCTTTACTTTCAATAATATTTAACTTTTCCCCAAATAAAATAATGGCTGTTGCACTCTTAACTGATTTTTTACTACAACTCAAAAATGAAATTCAATAATGATTCTGCAATAAATTCTACTACTATAAAATTCTTATAAAGTAACTATGAATTACCCTACAAAAACATTTTCAACTATTTATCTTTAATACCATAGGATTATCACAGCTTACTAAATGATACAGATTGTTATGCTAAAAATGGATTTAAAAATCACCAGTTAGAGCTTGGTCCTGGAAACATGTGCTTATACAAAAGATTTAACAAAATATAACAGGACAATTCTACACCATGTGTGACTCACTGAAACCCTACAATTAATTATAACAATAAATAACATTAATTACTTACAAATTTCGGACGTCCTACAATGATACAAACACTGGGGTATAGGAGGGGAATACGAAATTAGGTGAGCTTTTTCCCCAAAAAACACGATTGAATGATTTGGTCAACGAACGTGAAATTTCCAATGGCGGTCTGTGTTTGCAGGTAAAGTTACTTTACAACACTTTCTTTTTCAAAACTGATTCTATTTACACCTCGCGCGGCAATTATATCCCTGCGGGATATAGGCTTAACGATTTGATGAAAATAAGAATTGTCCAGAAAAACACCGCGGATTGAATTTAATTTGCACGATCGATTTCGATAGCTCACCTAATAGCTCGCAGGAAGGGAAGGTAACAACTGCTCGACGAGGACCGGTCCCTGGCTGGCCAATTTCATCCCCACTCCTCGTAGTGCACTGTGGGTACGTTGCCTGTTGTTCGATCAGCTGACTATCTGTTTGCGTCTACTCATATTAATTTGTTGTAAAATACGACAAATCGGTACACATTGTAATAATTGTTTATAATTCAATAAATCAAATTAAACAACACTAAATAAGTTCACATAACCGTTATTATACCGTAACATAAGTGTAATGTAAAACGTCAATTTATACTTTTAATCATCTAGCTCATCAATAAAAAAAATAAAATTTGTCCCTCTTTCCCATTTTGCGTCCTTGTCCAACCGGCGCCCATTTTGTGCCCTAGTCTAACCTGCACCCTTGGCAGGGGCCACCTTCGCCACAGCCTAGGTACGGCCCTGTTTACAAGTAATAATACCCCCGCCGCAGCAAACCTGCAGACTGAGCGAATTTCAACTTGTCTGATTACATTATTACTAAAATATTTCCATGAATAAGACATATTTATTACCAATTTAAATAACATTAGATTAAACGAGTGTTTAGGTTTGCTGCTACAGGGAAGGTAAAAAGTGTTTTTGACCAAACGTCAATAGTATAGGATGAAATAAATAAATTTGACAAATTTGATCAACATATATCCATAAACAAGTAAACTACAACAGTTTTAATTTTTTTCATAAGAATAACATGGGAATTTAAAATTACAACAGCGCTTCAATATACTAAATTATTTCTTTTTTTAAGCTCTACAAAACGGTTTAAAAATAAATTGCAAAATTCTTTGTTTTTAGGGTAAAAAATGGGAAAAACCCATTTTACCCCATAAAAACCCCATAAACCCCCGTTACCATGGTCCGATTATGCTGGTTCGCGAACTCGTTCGAATAAATGTAGGTTTACACGTTAATACCAAATTTCATCAAAATCGGATCATTTTTGCTCAAGTTATCGCGCTAACGGACACATACTGTTAATACTGTTCTATGAAATGTATATATATATATAAATATATATATATATATTTATATGTATATATAAATATATATATATATATAAATATATATAAATATATATATATATATAAATATATATAAATATATATATATATATGAATTTGAACGGATGGTGTTTTTGGCCTCTAGGGACCTCAAAATGAAAAATTATATTGGTCCCGGGTCAAGGTCTTACCATGAGTACTACGGTAATAGCTTATTCCCTATATGGGAAATTCGCTAAAAGGAGAACTAGAACAGCTGAGAGATAAGGCAAAATATGTGAAAGGCTTATCTTCAATAACCAGTACGTCCACCAACCCCCCTGCCCTCCCCTCCTCACCAGGAACAGCTGATTTGGCAGTCGTGGTTAGGCGGTTTGCTCGCGTACACGAGAGAAATAAAGTTTTAATTCCCTGAGGAAGCGGCACGTTATTTTGATCCTGCGAAACGTCGGAATAATCCAAGGACGATTTTTTAAGTTTGTGTATATATGTGTAATTGTATTCATAGTGTGAACAATTTGACAAGTCCTGGATAACAAATTAAGGTGAGTGAAGTCCACAAAACTGCTAGTTGCTTGATAAAAGCGCAAACTAGCCATTTACTATTTACAAACATTGACCAGTCTGTCTACAGAATTGGCAGAAATATCTGCTTCCCGTCGTCAACATCCTACAAATCATTAGGCTAAGTAGATATATCCATTACTTGTCCGGAAATGGTTAGTACCATACTACTGTAAAGGAAGGGGTCAAATATTGTAAGCAGGAAGTGTTTGGCAATGTTGTGTGAGTAGGCTGGGAGTGTTGTTAAACAGTAACATGTTGTGCTGACCTACTGAAGGCTGTTGCTTTAAGTAGGCCAGTGCATTTGATCAGGGGGTCAGTTTTGGTGGGTAGTGTTTGTGTGGTGAGCCAGAGAGGACGGGGTCCTGCTGGGGGAGCTGGAGCCCAAGGCCCTTTGGCCTTGGGTCCAGGTAAGAAAATGTTAGGGGTTTTAAAAATTGGGGTTTAAGAGTCTTTTTTCCAAATTGGGGTTTCAGTTTCTAACCAAATGATTCATACAGTTCCGGTCTACTCTACCTATTTGTTTGTTACTTATCTTTGTATTGTTTTGAGTATTAATAAACTTGAGTTTTGTAAGCAAGTGCAGAGTTTCATTCCTGAAGTACGTCACCGAAAGTAACAGTGGGTACTTCAAGGAGGGAAATACCGACCGACCGTTACACTAAATATGTTTGCAGATTTTCCTTGGATAAGAGTGCTAAGTCAATGTTAATAATGGATATTTTCGCAAGCCAGGGTAATTTTTGGTTACTAAAGAGGCAACAATAATGAGGAAATCCCATTTTCACCGGAAAGTTGGCACCTTATTGTAAGGTAACCAACCATACTAACAATATTTTTAGTCATGGTTAGCTTAGAGTTATCCTTCTTACCATTTTCATGTGTGCCACTCTAGGGGTGGCCTGTGCTCTTACCTTAACATTTTTGTTACAATTTGTTCCAGGTCTGTCACTATCATTACTGATTGGAATGAAGTATGGAAAGTATTTATCAAAAGTTTACAAAAAACCATTTATTCCAATTCATCACATGGAAGCACATGCACTAACTGTGAGAATGATGGAAGAGGTATGATCCTAAAACTGCTTTCTAACTGCTAAAATTTTGCAATTTCATGACAATGTCATGGAGGAAACAGCTTTAGGTGAAGATTAAAATATTAAAAATGATGATACACCGAGCTCTGAAACAAGAGAGAAAAATAGCTTCGGAACTTTAAGTTTTTGAGCACTTAAAATTTACATTCACGTGAAATTAATAAAGATGGACACTAAACTTTAAGAAATCAATCAATGGAAAATGGTTATACCACTTCTAACTATGTCATAGCCAATGCTATGTCTAAATTGTGTGTTGGATGTAAAAATTTTCTTGAGGTTCCATCTCATGGTATAAATAGATCTTTTACGGGTTTAAAAACTACTTTGGCAGTTCATAAAATTCTTTGAATTCATAAACTAGAACTGGTAAATGAGTGTGGTCTAGCATATTTATTCTTATCATCTGTATGTTATATTAGTTCTCCTAAAGTCTTATTGAAATGTATATTTGTAAAGGAAGTATACAAATCGATTGTTGGCAGGTGGAGTTCCCGTTCATAGTGTTGTTGGTGTCGGGTGGTCACAGTCTTCTGGCTGTGGCTCAGTCTGCTACTCACTTTCAACTACTAGGGAAAAACCTGGATGATGCTCCTGGTGAAGTTTTTGATAAGGTATTTTCCATCTATCATCCTACTAATATTATAGCACACTTTTGTTCTACCCAATAAGTCAAAATAATGTATATTTTTTAAAGTGCTTTGCTTTTTAAGTACTTGCAAACAATAGTAGGTACTTTTGAAATTAGTATTACCATTGACTAGTCAATGGTAATACTAGTCAATGGTACTACAGAAAGCGGCCCACGTTTGGGTTTTTCTCATCAGCTATAAGACTTGTTTTTCACAAAGTAAAACGTAATAACTTGTTTGTCTATCTTTCTATCAATAATTATGAATTGTTTCCTTCAGTTAATACACCATTAAATGTGTCTAGAACAAAATTTTAGCTGTTTTATTATAAAACTAGTTACAATTTTACCATATAAAATTATGTTTTTCTACTACAATTTTTACGGTAAGAGATAGAAAGAAAACTTAAATACATAAAACGTTTAAAGGACCTTTAAAATAATATGAAATCTGTTATACCTTGCTATTTAAGAATTTTGAGTTTTCAGCTTTCTTTTATTCTTCAAATTTGAGATTTTTTTAAAATTAGAAAATAACATGGAAAATTCATTTACTACAAGTTATCTTAAAGAGAAGCTCAAGAATAAGCTTGGAAATAAATTTGGCGCTGTTCCGTTCAGTATTTAGGGTAATACAGTACTTAACTTCAAAGTCCTTTTTTATAACGTTTTGATCCACCCAATCTCTATGTAGGGTCCAAATGTTAACACAAAATTAGATACAACGTAGATAAGAATAGCATTAGAAGCCATTTACTGCTGATTTTTGTTTACTTCAATACAGCTGATCGTGGTTTATCCTATATATAATACGAGTAAAGTTTGAATACTTGATACTTCGATCTGGGAATCGGCTCTAACAAAAACGTTTATATTTACAGAATAACTAAGTTCTGTGTCAAAAATAAGTTCTAGACCAGTGGTATAGCCAGGAAAAATCTATTTTCGTTATAATTTGAGTACAAACTTTTGAAAATTTAACATGGGCCTCATGGGAAAACATTCCGCCATTTTTGTCATTTTGTTTACATTTTAAGACATAATTCGACGTTCTGTACCCACAGGCACCTCAGCTTGCGCATGCACAGAAAGCTCTTGAAGCACTTTCCGAGGTAACTAACTGTTACTTCTGATGTGTATTAGCTTTGAAATACAATTTTGTCAACTTGAGACAGAGAGAAAGAGAACGACTTGACTATGCTCCAGTTCATTAAATTGTTTTATGTATAAGAATTTGTATTACATTAGAAAACTTTCCAGGGTAATGAGTTTCTAATCCATTAAAAAAAAAAACTGTTCTTATATCATCCTCAGCTTTATTTAACACTCACAGTATTAAATATATATAATATTTTAATATATAAATTATATATAAATATAATTATAATATCCTCAGTTTATTCAATACTTTTGCCAATATAAACGAGCGATACATCTTTTTTTAAAGTTTTTAATAATAATTATCATCATTAAATTACTCTTTTCGTTGGTTGTCGTGTCGTGTCGTTGTCAATAATGTTGTCTGATTCTGACTGATGTCAGACTGAATCGGTCACAGGGATTTAATAATTAATTGTAACCTTCCACTAGCTTACCTAACTAAGTTTTTTTATTACAACTTTTTTTCTTTCAACTTTATTACTGTTTATGGTAATACTTTTGCCAATATAAACGAGCGATATGTTTAATTTTTTTTAATTTTTTATGCTTTTAATAATAATTATCATTATTAAATTACTCTTATCGTTGGTTGTTGAGTCGTGTCGTTGTCAATAATGTCGTCTGATTCTGACTGATGTCAGATGTTACACTGAATCGGTCACAGAAGTTGTAACCTACCACTAGCTTACCTAACTAAGTTTGAGTGTTGCTATTAGCAGTGTGGGATGATTGCAGTTTAGCTATCTATTGTTAAAGGATGAATAGTTAAGGTTTTTTTTTTCCATACGGAGATTGCTTGTACCATTTTTAAGCGATTACATATAAGCTTTAAGCATAGACTAAGGAACCAATTATAGACTTCTATCGGCAGTTGCGCTTGTCTTAGTTCAATACCTGTATGTGTTGCAGCGCCGGTTTCTGTCTTTAGACGAAGTCGTTTCTGTCCGTAGCCACTTGTATACGGAATAGTCTAGCGCACGCTGCCTTCGGCTGCCTCGCATAACGTCGGTAAAAAAAAGAGAATTAGCATAACAAGTAGCTTTTTGTTTATTGTTGAAATGAAACAGCAGTCGGCATTGAAAGAATGATAACAACACGGAAAGGACCTGATAAGAGCTGGAAGAAGGGGAGGAGGATGACAGATGGACAAAACGGCAGTGACAACAGTCTGGACTTGTAACTCAATGTGCACATACCGTCCGCCGCGCAGTCAATTTGTGGCCACACGTTTTTTTGTAAAAAATGTGTTTAAGTGTTTTAACTGTTCTTCGTTTTGTGTTTATTGACTTTATGACGACCTCTTCGGAGTAATTATGTGTCCATTCAACGCCTGATGATGACCCCTTTGATGGGTTGAAACCGGTCGCCTTTCATCGGTGACTTTTTGATCACACTGACGGATTATAAGGTATTTTAACCTCTAGTAATCATTCTTCATTCTTTCCGACCGTTGTTTTCTTTCTTCTTCCGAAACCACTCTTCCTTGTCTCTGATTGTTTGCTCCTATTGGCAGGATGATATTTTTGTCTTTGAGTACTGCAAGCGCCTCTGACTTATTTTCCAAATCTTCTAATGATATTTTCAACCTTCTCATGTCCTCCTTAATCTCCGTAATCCACCTGAAGTCACTCTTGCTATTCCACAACTTGTCAATTATTTTCTTGCTTATTCAATTTTCCAGTGTCCTTAAAAGATGTCCAATGAATGAAATTATTTTCTTTTAATTATACTTGTCAATGGCTCTATTTCCTTATAAACAGTTTTATTTGAGGCCAGTCTCCAAACTCCATCTTTTTGATATTTTTTGTTTATACATGTTCTGATGATTCTCATCTTTCTATTTTTAGTATTTTATCTATTGCTACGTTAGTTGTTTTAAATATAGTATCACTTGCATATGTTATTTGTGAAAGTATAACTGCTTTGTAGTGTTTCAATTTTGTTGCTATTGATAGGCATTTTTTGTTGTATGTGTTTTTAGTAATATGTTGCATTCTGATCAGTTTATTAATTCTATTTTGCCATGATGGATTTTCTTTAAGATTGTATGTTATAACTTCACCTAAGTATTTGAAATTGTCTACAATTTTGATGCAATGTTCTCCAATTTTGATTTTGTTAGCCAATGGTGGTTTTGTTAACATCTATTATTCTAATTCCGTAAGGAATTTCTTGTGCACAGCAAAACTCATTTATTTATTAACCGATTTTTATGATTGATGTGTCAAATTAAAGGGAATTATCTGCAAAAGTCATGGAATAATTTTTGTCACGCTTAGTTCAATGTGCTTCGCCCCATTGGACTTTAAAGTTGCCATGTATTTTTAAATATAAGTGAAAATTTAGTTAAGTTTATCAAACATATGATTCATAAAAAAAAACATCCGTCTTCATAAAAATAACCTCTTTCCCTTTTGTCATTTTAATATTTACTTTTTCTGTTTATTTATCAGTTTACTTTCAAATACAAGGATGACTGATGGAATGGGATAGTTTATTGTGCAGTTTAATTCAGAAAGTAAATAAAAGAAACGTCTTATAACACTTAAAACATATATTTACGCTTATACTGTTACTCACAAGACGGTAAATATACAAAAAAGATGGTAAGTGGTGATCGATTTCGATTGGACACTCCTATCATCATCAGACCCAATAGGCGAATCAATAATGGTTAAAGAACAACGAAACCAAGGTTATCTGGCTAAAGACGTTAGAGTGTTTACAAGAAACATAGTATGGGAAGAGTTTCTTATTTAACATTTTAAAAGTAAGATGAACATTTTAACTGGTCTGTCAGTCAGTATTCTAAGCCTACTCTGTTAGAACCTTTATTAAAACAGTATTGAGCTTAAGATTTTTATTTATGGTTAGTTAAAAGTTAAGCTCTTAAAAGTTCTTCTTTTTTTCGTAGTGATAGGTTAAAAGGTTATTTTACATTTTTTAATGATATTAAAATATAGGTAATATTATTACCTGGAAACAACTAGTTATTTCAGTTTTCTCAAAAGAAATTTTTAGGCCTATGCTCTGGGCTATTTCCTGAAGTGATTTTATTTGTTGCTTGGTTTCTTAGATGTCATTAGCTAGAAGAGCCAGATCGTCAGCAAATCCTAAACAGTTTAACTTTATGTCATCTTTTTTTTTGTTCCAACAGTAATATTTTTTGGGTTTGTTTTAAGCCATTCCTTCATATTGTATTCAAGTGCACAGTTAAATACCCCCGCCACAGCAAACCTGCAGACTAAGCGAATTTCCATTTGCCTGATTGGATTTACACTAAATTGTCTCCTTAAAAATATCACATTTATTCCCTATTTAAATAGAACTAGTGTACATGTTGCTCGAATTCGAGCAATTGCAAAGTATTACAGGAATTATTTCAAAACGAATAACAGTCATATTTACAATGTGTTTAAAAGACTCAACTCAATAAGATTACCGGTGTGTACTGTAACTCAGACCATGTTTATCTTCGTTATTGATAAACCTAAAGCATTTCGGCCGGTTTTCTCCTTCTTAAAATGCCTCGCTGTACAGGCAACACAGGTCATGATAGAGGACTAATTGAGAACGAAAAGTCGTTTTGGGGTAGTGTTAAAGGGCGCATTTGTAACCTAATAGTTGAGTTTGTCCAGAGTCAGGTGCTGACTGTGATAGGCCTATTACGCACCACACTGTTCTGTTTCTGTAGCTGCGGTCGTTATCACGATTACGCCTCCTGTTTATGTTTCGTTGTCGTCGCGTCGGAGGCATAAAAAGAACAACAAATAAACAAATTATAGCTACACAAAACAACGATGAATGCACAAATTTGAATTACAATCATGCTAACACGATCCGTCATAGCGACACAAAACAACGATAAATACACAAATTTAAGATACAACGCACGCACTCTCTTAGTTTTCCATATGGATCACCTGGTTCCCCAACAGCCTTTTCACTCATTTGCACTCCAATCACTGAGCAGAAAGAACTTTCCGTCAATATGGGGGAAAATTTAAATCCCCAGCAGCGCCAAGTTGTCTCTCAGTTGCTTTCAGAATTCCCTGAGACCATCACTAGCAAGTTAGGGCGAACGAACCTCTTAAAGTATCTTATCCGTATCAAAGAAACCAAAGTTGTGCGAAACAAACCGTATCAGTACGCCCCTCTCAAGCTTCAACTTATGCGGCAACACATCGACAAGCTGCTACAGAAGGGAGTTATTAGACCCTCCACGTCGCAATATGCCTCCGCCGCCTTTCTAGTTCCCAAAAAGGGTGGGAAAACTCGCATGGTTGTCAACTACAGAAATTTGAATTCCATTTTGGAACTTGACGCCACACCAATGCCCACCATTGAAAGCGCCTTTCAGCATTTAGGTCAAGCTCGTTGGTTTACACTCCTTGATATGAATTCGGCATACAACCAAATTCCCCTGGCCGAGGAGTCTAAGCAGTTCACGTCATTGTTGTTCCTTGGGCTCAATATGAGTTCAATTTCCTCCCTTTTGGTCTTGCGTCTGGTAGTATGGTTCTCACCTCTTTGATAGACAAAATTTTCGGGGACATAAAGTTCAAATATATATACAATTTTTTCGACGACTTGTGTGTATATAGCGATTCAACCTTTGAAGACCATGTGGAAAAGGTCAGGTCAGTAATCCAACGCCTCCGCGACTCAGGACTCACTGTCAATCCGGAAAAGATCACAGTAGCCTTCAATAAAATTCAGTTCCTTGGCCATGTTTTTTCCAATCATACTATTTCCATCCACCCTGACCGGACACGACCAATAGATGAATTTCCCATCCCCAAGAACATCAAACAGTTATCCCTCTTCCTAGGAATGACAGCCTTCTACGCCCGTTTTATAAAAGATTATGCATCAATAACGGCACCTCTGAATCAGCTAAAGAAAAAGGGTGTCCCTTTCGTTTTTGGTCCCGACCAAATCACAGCCTTAAAGAAGGCATTGGTTTCCTCCACCATCCTCCGCATGCCCGATTTCAACCGACAATTCGTTGTCCACACGGATGCTTCCGGCTCATCAATCGGAGCAGTCCTTCTTCAGCCCCACGGTGATCAGTTGTTCCCTGTTTCCTATGCTTCCCGAGCTCTAAATAAGCACAAGCTCAACTACTCTACACTTCAACTCGAATGCCTTGCAGTAGTCTTTGCCTTGCAGAAATACCATCAGTATTTAGAACACTGGGAGTTCGAGCTTCATTCGGACTGCTCAGCCCTCACTTGGCTTCTTAATCACCCCCGTCAGATCGGCAAGATTGCACGTTGGATTTCCTTCATTAACTCCTTTCAGTTCAAAATTTACCACATTCGTGGAAGGGACAATGTTATTGCTGATTGCCTGTCCCGACTCTTTGAAAACACAGAACCAACAGAATTTACACCCCCCACAGCACACCCATCAATTTTATCTCTTTTCTCTTTGCCTGAGGCATTCAAGGACATCTCAAATCATCAACTCGATGATCCCGACCTTAGGAAAATAATTAGATCCGCAAACAAACCTCCAAATTATTCAATTGACAATAACACCCTTCTTTACCATCTTCCGAACCAAACAAAACCCAGAGTGGTTGTTCCTCCCAAGCTTTCGATCTTTTATTTGCCTACTACCACGAATCACCCACTTCAGCTCACCTGGGCATCAGCAAAACCCTCGCCCGCATCAAACCCTTTTTCTGGGCACCCAATCTGAAAGCCTACATCACCGACAAGGTTCGAGCCTGCGTCAAGTGTCAAAGGTGTAAGCAGGCACCAAACACAAAAGTAGGGAAGCTTGCATCAGAAGTAATTACTCAACCTTGGGAGAAAATTTTCATCGATCACATTGGCCCTCTGCCACTTTCTCTCAATAGGAACCAATATATTCTCACGGTAGTAGACTCATTTTCCAAGTTTGCCCTCATGATTCCCGTTCGAAATACCAAATCAGAAACCACAGCTTCAGTTCTTACCAAACAAGTTTTTTCAATCTTTGGCCCACCAAAATTCTTAGTTTCCGATAACGTGTCCACATTCAAGTCAGTAACGATCAAGAACCTTTGCATGGGATTAGGCATCCAACATATCTACACCAGTCTGTACTACCCCAACCCTTCCCATGCCGAAAGGGTCAACAAACAAATAAAGATAGCCATCCGAATTTTCCATCATGAACACCAGAAGCGCTGGGATCAGGAATTACACTGGTTCCAGATAGCCTTCAACTCCGCCCGTCACGACTCCACCAAAACTTCCCCAGCCCGTTAATTCCTTGGTAGAAATATATCCCATCCTTTAGAGCTCCATTGGAATCTAGACAGGCCAATCGATGACCAGGCTTCCCCACAATCTTCAAATGAAGAGTGGGGAAGAGCCGTCGAGAACCTCATCAGAGCTAGACAGCTTAGGCAGCAGAAATACAATCTGGACAGATTGCCCAACCCGTACAAGACCGGGGACTGGGTAATGTTCAGAGAACATCACCTCAGTAGAGCTGCCGATGCCATCAACCAAAAATTGCTCCCTGTCTGGTCCAAACCTTGCGTCATTGAAGCATTTTCTTCCCCAGTCACGGCACGTTTGGTAAATCCATCAACAGGAAAGTTCATTAGAAATGCACACGTGTCACATCTAAAACGATTTTTTCAGCCACAATTTTAAAAACAACAAGATCAACATCCCTTACCCAGATCAGAACACTCTGCTAAAGTGATATTAGGTTAAGTCTTCTCAATCTATCGCTGTCCCCGCCAACGCCCGGGGGAATGTAAGTCTCAGGGTATCCTTCCCTAGGATGGGCTGCCCTACACGTCTTCCTCCGTGCGTTGTCGGCCAAATCTTTTACCCCCCCCCCCCTTTTCGTCTCTCGCACCCTCACTGAGTTCAGTAAAGATTTTTTTTTTGATTGAATCACGTTTTTTGTGATTACTTTCCACAGGTGGTTTAATTTTATTTTTTATTTTGCTTATTTTTACCCCCGTAGGAAAGGGCTCAGTGATGGCACCTTCTGTGGCGACCTAGCTAGTCGAGTGTTTAGAGACAAACTCTCTTTCTATTCTTTCCTTTATCTCCCTTATTTTCTTTTCACACTTCTTAGCTTAATTAGTCACTAAGGTAGAGGTAGTTAGATTTAGGGAGAAATAGTTACCAGGTAGTTTAAGAAACTCAGTACCTTTATTTAAAAAAAAAAAAAAACCAAACGAACCAGAAACTTCGCCTTTCAAGGAATATACTTGACAAGGAAACATTCTCCAGAATCCCTAGAATACTTTTCCCCACCTTTTTCTAGCGCTTACCGACGTGCAATGTTCTGCACGCGCAATTTTCTGCACGCCTAATTTTCTGCATGCAAAACGTTCCTTAAAAAAAAAAGGGTTTTCAATAAGAACAGTCATTTTACTATCCTTCCAAACCCCCATCAACACACAGACCCTAAAACGGTATCCGCGAGTTCCACCAGTCTGGTTTTGAGTAGCTCGGCCCCAACGAACCCATGGTTCGCCTTTTGAGTCCGAACCAACCCGTCAGTGATCGGACCTCCGCCTTGCGACAAACCCTTCTTCATTTCCACAATGACAGTCACCTTGAACAAAATTTTATTTAACGATCATCTGCGATCGGATTAAATAATCACTTCCCCCAGCATGATTTAATAGAAACCAGACAACTGCACAGTAAAAAAAAAATAAAAAAAAAAAATTGAAATCAAAGGAACAACCAAAAATCACCTTAATAGGCCCTACCTCTACAATTTCCCGCATATCAACCAAGTAGAAAGATCTGTAATTATCTAAATATCGTGCACATATGGGCAATAGACATTCTGCACCTTCCGTCATCAGCCAGCGATGCTCCGGCCTTGTCCGCATGAGTCATCAGCACACAACATCTCTACCTACACTCAACCTGCTGCCTCAACGCTTAGCCCATACCATCAGCACCTCTCAAAACCTAAACCTGCATCTCCAGAAGACACACCAGCAGATTTCAATCTCCCACAGTGCACTTCTACAATTCCTTAGGAAGAAAACTTAATGTAAAAAAAAAAAAATCTTTTGTGCGTGCAGTTGTCCGTCTCTTTTTATTTCACAACAGAAAGCAATTCAATTCCAATTTTTGCCAGGTTAGGGAAACAAATTGTCGTCCCCACAATGTCTTCCTCTTTTCGCAGGGGGGGTGGATCCCGCTCTCTGCCGTGGTTGGTTCAGGAAAATCCGGTGGTCCGAGGTGCCTATTACAGCCAGGCTGGTCAGAACCTTCCACTTCTGGAAGCTAATCAAACGACAAACTCCCCCACAAAAAAAAAAAAAAAACACCAAACCAAACCCTTTTACCAACCTTAAAAAAAACTGTTCTGTTGTTTTCTTTTCTTTTGTCGTAAGGGGGGGTGGTTGTGACCAGCGAATACATAACAAAATAGAAGCGCTACTCGGAGCGCAGGAGCGTGGCAGTCTGACTAGCCGACGAAACGGACAAAGATGGCGGCGCTAGCCTAGTCCCGGCATCTGCAACGCGCTGGTCGTCTGCTATGCTTCGAGTCAGTGTTGTTTACATAGGCTTTGTTTAAATGTAAAAATACTTTTGTATAAAAATTACTTAGGTTTTTCTGGAAGTGCATTGTCGTAGTAGTATATTGTTGGAAATATCTTAAAGTAAATCGATTGTTTTTACTATATTATTGCCGACATAAAATTTATCTAATGAAAACCTTTACCCTTAAGTTCCTATAGTGAATTATTCCTAACTGATTAGACAAGCACAAATTCGTGTAGGTTGATGTTAGCCTCCGGATTACCAATAAACACAAACAAATTTACTCTATTTTAATGATAAATTAAAATAACAATAACCAGCATGTACTCTGGACGGATAAAAAAAGAGTAAACTATAATAAAAATTAAAACTGGTCTTAAATTAAGTAGTGTTACACGTTACGAAGTAAATTATTTATAAAAAAATAATTTAATAATTTATGAAGAAAATAATAATAATAATTCTTTTGAGTCTAGAATCAAATAAGAGATTTATAAATCTTAAGTTATTGTCATTCTTTCTGTACTGTAGCTTGAAATACATTATAGGTAAGTAACCTGCCTGCTCTACTGGTCTCACTTAAAAGCGGCCTCAGGCTGTGTATTGATCACTTGATTTTTAAAATGTCGATTACACAGTAAAATTTTGTGATTTTTTCTCATTTGTGTTAGAACAATAACACAATCTGCCTCGATGTTAATTGAAGAACAAACCATGAATTTATTACTGGCAAAGGTGAACGTACTACCTGTTGTAAATTGTAATCGTAGGCATATGGTACAAACTATTCGACCTATTGTTTGGTCCAAAACATAAAAAGTCAATACTTGGACATGTAAATGAATTAGAAGTGAACATTGTACAGGGATGTCCCGTTAATCCTTACGTTACTCCGAATGGATTTCATTTGCAATTTCTTAGATTTCCCTTTTACGACAGCCCATTCCAGTTTTTGGGGTGTCGGATCACTCAGGTTAGTTCACCCGAGTTATTGACCTTCAATTTCAACTTAAATATTGTTTTGATTTTACGTGGCAATCACAAAAGATAAATTCTTTAACACACACAAAAGTAGGGTACTACTAATGATTAAACTATTTTTCGGAAATTACTAAGTGGTTGTAATTTATTTCACTTAGTTTAGTCGTCAGTTTAGGCTTATTGAAATATTTTTATATTTTTATAGCTGGTTACATTGTTAGGTCTATATCTACTAAGCTATTGTGTATAAACTTTAAGAGGAAATAAGAACCCTGATGTACTAAGTTTAATAGCTAGTAAGGATAGAGGAGGACTTATACAACCCTCCGAAAGCGTAGTAAAAATATGTGGGTTTTGCGAAAATTCGTTTCGCAGTAAGTTTAAGTTGCTTGATGAGAACATTAGTGTAAAGGAAAACAATGTAATTGAGGTCCTAACGAACAAAGTACTTGAACAATGTGTAGGAGTAAATTTGTTCCCAAATAGTACACATTTCTCAGGATATGAAATAGACAACAATGATTTTTGTTTAGTAATTAAAATGATTACTCAAAAATATTTCAATGTTAGAGTTCGCTACTACTGTTAAATAAGTAACGAAAGTCTTCACAAAAATAAAGTCAGGCAACATCTCAATAAAACTGTAATTTTTCTGGGACAATAAATTGAGTGTAATTTTACAAATATTTGGGAAGTTTTATTTAACTTACATAATTATCTTTAGTATTTTAAACGGTTGAGAATTCTTCATAGACAATATGTTTGAAAATGTCTTTAATATAAACAATATTACAGTACAACAGTATAAATAAAACATTAAACACTGCACGCTAAATTTATAGACGACGGCCCGGCGGGCGGGGCAGCGGGCGTGGCGCGGAGCAGCGGCAATGGACCCCTTTTGTACCTGATATTTTTAGAAAACCAAGCACAATAAAAATTTTTGGTAAATCGGATAGTTAAATTTGGTTATTTATCCACAACTTTCCCGCTGACGAAATTACTCTGACCAAAAAATAAAAAATTTCCTCGCAATACAACTTTTTCATGTCTGAATGTGAAAAATTAAACTACATAAGTAATACAAATATTTATAAATCAATTACTATCATAACTAATAATTTTATAGTAACACCATCGTTATCCTCAGTATCAGATCTACAAGTGTGCAAAATTTCAGAATTTTTTGTCAACTATTAATTTTGTTTATGATCGTGTATTTGTCGTGGGGTTTTTAATGCGAACTGTGCTCGCGGGTCTTGGATTCAGGCTGTATGACGGACCAAGATGGCGGATTTGGCCACACTTTCAGTGCATTTGGTTAAACGCCGTGTCCTCTCTATTATTATTATTATTATGTGCTCGCTGGTTGTGACGCATAGCGACACGCTATATTTTACATAGTGTGTGCATTTCGCGAAGCCGGGCTGCATGACTATCTCGTTGCCTGCCGCGACTGCATCAACGCTCTATCCCCACCTTCCTACTCTTGTCCCCCGTCTTGGCTGATCTCTCTCTTCAACTTCGGCATCTAAAAACGATACAAGAACCATTTTCCAGGACCGTGACTCGAAACTGATAAGTTACAATAGTATAGTTATGTAGATAGATATAAGTACCAATTATGGTTGGCTAAGTCAGGTAACAAGCGGGGAGCCCTTCTGGCTCACCCGACCATTGAAATGTAGGAAGTCACAACTCATTCAACCTACCTTTTCAAACATGAAAAACTAAACCACATGTTCCCAGAATGTAGCTTAGCAATTATCAATCAAATTCATACATATTAGCCATTCAGTATTCAATTTACATATTATTTCCCTCGCTCATCAATATTAGTAAGAAATTATCCAAGTCCAGTTCATAGTTGGAAGGATAGGTCAATATTTAAATAGTTAGTTCAATTAGTGTAAATCAAAGCTGGCTAGGCAAGTGTTCTGATCTGGGTAAAAGGTCTCCGTCCCTCTGGTCCCCAGCAATCTTCCTAATTTTATTGGTAGCACATTCAGCACGCTTATATTAAGTTTGGTCCAGACACACCTACTCCTAACCTATTGCATTACCCTGTTTATTCCCTCCTGATTACCCGAATTCCCACCGATATCCCATACCTTAACCCCGGTTTTACCCCTCCCCAAACGGCCCCCAGCTACAAACTTCAACCAGGACGTGATTGAGCCATGCGAACGAGCTCACTTATGAAGTAAAACGGGGCAAAGCCCGCGGGTACAGCTAGTAAACATTAAGTATACACTAGTATACAGCTAGTAACTATATAGTAAGCTTCCTTTATCACTGAAAGAGGTGGAATCATTTAAGAAGTTCCGGTTACACTTACTGTCTTATCTGTTAGACAATTGTTTTTACAGCATTGAGGAATTTTTATCATTCTGATTGTAGTAGACATAATTTATTGGCAGTGATATAACTTATTTTATACTTGTTGCTTTTATTCAATACTAGTACACAATGTATATTTTGACAATTTACCTGCCAGCGTGCAGAAGCACTCTTGTTATTTATTTATTTATTAAAATACATCACATGACGCCTAAGGAGTGCTTCTGCACGCAGGCAGGTAAATTGTCAAAATATACATTGTGTACTAGTATAGAATAAAAGCAACATAATAATAAATATAGTAATAAACATAATAAGAATAAAGTATTAACAGTATTGAAAAACAAGTATAAAATAAGTTAGGCTATTAGCAAAGTTTACAAATAATAAATAAAAGGTTAAAATACCTGCTTGTCGCCTTGTGGTCCAAGTATTGTCCTAGTGGATTATGTACATTTCGGCGCGAGCGCCATTGTCGGATCCGTATAAGAACTGTTTACACTAAACTTCCCTGAAGAGGTGCGTAAGATGTTCACAACACAAAACACATATAAAAACCGGTCGAACGTTAATTAGCATTTTTTAACTTTTGCTACGCGTGCACGGGCAGGATATGGAGGCGCGCCAGACGTGTGTCGAGACTCAATCAAAATTTACTGATCTCAACCTACAGACAATGATCAACCTACAGGCAACAAATTTACACTCACATCAGCTGATAGAGTGAAAGAACGATTGTATGCAAGCACGTATGTGAGCGGTTCCCGATTCTGCGCCACAGGGACAGAGCATTGACGGCCCTAGGGCTACCAGCCGCCTGTTGGTGTCGGAGTGAGTGCAGCAGAGTGTATGTGTGTGTGTGGGTGTGTGCGCGCGTGTGGGTTTGGGTCAGTTTGGGTGTGCTTGGGAAGTACAGTAGCAGGTTATCTTTTTTGTGGGTAGGGTGGGGGGGGGGGGTGGGGGGCACCATTCGCTCAGTCCTCCAGCCCAACTTTAAACTTTCAACTTTTAACTTGTTCTAATTTCCTTTTTTTCATAATTTAAAAAAAATCTCTAATAATATAACGACTCTCTCCCACTCACAGGATTAAATTATCCTTTGTGGGGGATAATTTCGCTTGATTTAAAAAGCTTTTATAGAAAATTAAATATAACCTAGGAAAATAAATAATATTGTAAATACTTTTGTACAGTGATCATAATATTATGTTATGTCTGTTTTTTGCGAAATAAATGATATTTTGATTTGATTTGATTTGACTCGACTGAAGACGGTAGTTGGTCGTGATCTGACCTTTGTCCTGGTATGAAGTTTACAAATAAGTTGTATCAATGTCAATAAGTTATGTTTACTACAATCAGACTGATAAAAAATCCTCAATTCTGTAAAAACAATAAGACATAAGACATAAGACATTTATTCATCATTTTTACATATGTAATGCATAGACAGGTCAAATTGTTGGTAAATACATCTCGTATTCAGTCTTGAGTAAATAAATGTATAAATATATAAATAACAAGTAATTCAGTCAATACAGTCAATATAATACAAGAGTTAAAATTGAAATTTAGCGACGAGCAAATAAATACAAAAGTTACAAACCATGGCAAGAGATTAAAAATTTGACAGTAATAAATTTAAAAAATCGTGCAACTTATATCTAAATCACAGTTACATCCTATTTCAAATATTTTTTTGTTAACTTATCAGACATGCTAAAAAAATCTTCGATACGGTAGAGAGGGTTGTTTACTAGAAATAAAAACAGCATTTTCTTAAAATTCTTAAAGTCTAAATCTGTCACAGCCAGAGGTAATTTATTTAATAGCCTGATACCCATCACAACATGTCCTGATCTTGTTTTTTCCAACCGTACCTGAGGCAGATCAATCTTTTTGCAGTTTCTGGTACTAATACTGTGCACTTCATTTCTCATTTTGTATTTAAAGCTATTCTTAAAAGTAAACAATAATAATTGATAAATGTATAAGTTAATGATGGTCAATATTTTTAATTCAATAAAAAGGGGTTTACAGTGTGCTTCACTATCCTCTTTACACATTATTCTGATGATTTTTTTCTGAGATAGAAGTACCTCGTGGATTTTAGGAGAGCTACCATAATAAATTAAACCATATGAAGCAATTGACTGAAATAACGCAAAATAAGCAGATTTTACATAATCAAAAGGGACATAGTGCACTAATCTAGAGAACAAGAAAACAATTCTTGAAAGCCTATTTGTTAGTTGATCAATCTGCTATGACCAGGTTAACTGTTTATCAATCAAAACACCCAAAAACTTAACATAATCTTGTGAATCAAAAACATCAGGTACTTTTCTACAGCTAAATATGACAGATTTTGTTTTTTCATTGTTCAAGAGAAAAGAGTTTGCTGCAAACCAGTCTGAAATGTTACCAACTATATCTTTAACATGCAAACTTAATAAATCTATATCAGAACCATGCATAAGAAAGGTCGAGTCATCAGCATATAAATAGGTATCACAGAGAACATTATTAGGCAAATCATTTATCGATACTAAAAATAGAAACGGCCCAAGTATGGACCCTTGCAGGACTCCGCATACTACATTAGACATAGCTGACCGCTCGCCCTTGATACAAACCACTTGTCTTCGGTTGCTTAAGTAAGAATTTAATAGGTTAAGGGCAGCCCCACCGACTCCGTAGTGCTGTATCTTGCCCAAAAGCATCCGATGGTCGACGCAATCGAAGGCCTTGCTAAGGTCGCTAAGCCTCCGCCCTCAAGAACATCATGTATTTTAGCAATCAACGCCCCAACAGCGTCGGTGGTGCTGCGCAACCTCCTAAAACCGAATTGTGATTCAGAAAGAAGGCCCAAAGCCTCAAAATGGTCACTTACCTGACGAAAAATTATGTTTTCTAACACCTTTGACAGGGCAGGAACCAACGAGACTGGCCTATAATTTGCAGGGTTTTTCTTGTCACCCTTCTTATGGATTGGAGTTATTTTAGAAATCTTTAATAAATCAGGAAAAGTTCCTTCTTCAAAACATAGGTTAGTGGCAGTGACCAGCGGTGCCGCTATAATATCACCAACACTTTTAATGACGAAATTTGACATTCCGTAGAAGTCTAAAGCTTTGGAATTCTTTAAGTTACATATGACCTTTTTTACATCTACTTCATTCACAGGTTGAAAATAAAATGCTTGAGTTGCACGAGGCACATTAAATAAATAGCTATCAGAAACAGTGTTAGGCTTAACTATACCAGATCTTATTACATTTACAGAATCAACAAAATAACTATTCAAAGTGTCAGGACTAATAGGTATATCACAGCAAGGACTAGAATCTTTGAAACTTTTAATAACTGACCAGGCCCCCTTGCACTTGTTTTTGGAACTTTCTATTACATTAACATTGTGATTAAATTTAGCATCTTTAATTTTCAGTTTGTAGGTTTTCCTTAAGTTGCGATAAAGCAACCTATCTGCCTCTGAGCCAGTCATATGAAATATTTCCAGAGCAACATTAATTTCATATTTTAATTTAGCAAGATCTTCACTATACCAAGGCTTATTGAAATCTTTATGTTTGTTGGAACTATGCTTAGGCCTACACATTTGCAATGGAAAAGAATTCTGAAAAACTAAGTTAAAAGCGTTAAAAAAATATTCAAAATACATGTCAGCAAAACTAATTCTATTATCACAGCCCATTTTACTTAATACTAGATTTAAATCATTTACAACTAATTCATACAATTCCTCCCAGTTAATTAGAGAAAGTTCATGCTTGAAGGTTACCATGTTTGCTTCAGAAAGATTCCTCCTGTAGATGGGTACGTTTTCCTCCGTCTGAGTCCTCCGCTCCGTCGAGTCTAGTACCAGGTGAAACCACAGCATCGAATGATCGGAGTAGTAGCAAGGTTGAACCTCAGAATAACAGTCATCCCTCTTTGCATTAGAGAAAACATTGTCCAAACATGATTTCTCCCGGGTAGGTTGGTAATTGGAACAATAAAAGTTGTATTCTTTTAACAACTTAACAAAACGTTCACTTGAGTTGCTAATCTGCGTAATATCAAATTTTGAGTTAAAGTCACCCCCAAAAACAAAAGTATATGAGAACCATTTTGGTTGGTTAAAAAAATTAAGTATGCTATCTAAAGTCTCTAAAAAAATATTTCCATCAGCGTCAGGTGTGTGATAAATAACTACAACTACCAACTTCAGTTCATTTTCAACTAATGCGCAAGTTTCAAAGTGTTCCTCTTTGGCAAAGCGACTTAGGTCCAAAGGTTCACAGTTATATTTTTCTGAAGCATAGAGAAGTGTTCCACCCCTACTGAGAGATTGTCTCTGGTAACTTGTTATTAATTTAAAACCATTTAGTTTCAATAAGTCAATATTAGGGTCAGTAATCCAGTGTTCTGAAAGACATACAAAATCACAACTATTACTAAAAACTGTTTCTTCTAGAATGTCCAACTTATCTGATAAACCCTGTATGTTAAGGTATAAAAAGGTAAAACAAACAAAGAATGAAGACTTGTTTACCTGTTTTGCCTTCATCACCATTATAGTTTCTCGTTTTTTGAATCCACTGACTCATTACCGGTATTCAACTGGCCAAGGCCTAGGCCAGAAATTTCATGATTCTGTACGTACTTCTTCTTAGGATAGTATTTCCCGATCATTACACCTGATGGCCAATTGGCTGGTTTCATGCACTCAGTCACTAAGTTTTTGTTGATACCAACCTTGAAGGAGCTGTATGAATTGTACCTAGATTCAAGTTTTTCACACTTAATTTCCACAGCATCACTTGAGATGTTCCAAAATTATCCTCATTGTTTACTTTTGTATTTGTATATAAGTTGAATGTTAATAAACCATGTGTTATGTATCCAAATACCTAGGCCTACTATTAGCTAAATTAATACCTCTAAATTATCACATGTGTTTACATACAGTAAAAGGGCAAAAGGTTCCACCTATTGTAAATTTCCATATTTCACATTCTCATCAAACACTGTCATTTATTTAATAAGCTAAATTTATAATCACTGGAAGTTATTTATACAGTTTGAATTATTTTACAAAATTATTCTTCTCTTTCACTCTCAAAAATGTAATTAAAATACTCTTCATATAATACCAACCAATCATAAAAGTAACAGTGAATAGTGACATCAAGAAATCAGTGAACTAATTGTTGAAACAGATGTATGAAATTGAACATCAAGAATCAAGATTTTTTCAATTGAGAATAAGTAATGAAGAAGCAAGACAGGAAGATGATTTAAAAATTTTAATTGGTGATTTAACTTTACAGTATTTAAAATATCAAGATTTTTCTCAATTATTTAATACATATCATTTCTACCTCAAGAAATATATTTGTGGAGAAGACTACTATAAACTTTTGGGTGAGATCAAACTGAACTTGTACTTTGCTAAATACTCACATTCCAAAATTTCTATTGACTTTTGCCGTTTTGAACTTTAACCTAAATTATCATTTTACTAAATTCAAAATTTGAACTTTCTTCTTTTCAAAAGTGTAAATTGAACTGTACATAACTTGTGATGAACATTAGGCTTATGCCTATCCAACATCACATAAGCCTACTTTAAGCCGGCACATTCCTAGAACACTGAGATTAAGAGTTTCATCTAAATATATAACCCTACTTATTTGTACAATTTGACTAATAAAAGGTTTATATGTATTCATCATTGTAAACCTTGGACATTTATTTATTATTTATTTACAAAATAAAGATAAATGAATTTTACATTGGCGCCTGCAACGTGTGGCAAAAAAACAGCTTATGTGATATTATCCAATACAAAATAACTTCCAAACCTATCTCGATGTAATAGGCCTATGACAACCTAAATTCTAAGCATAAGAATAACTAACCTTGTGTACACATCCATAACCATATATCATTCACAACACCTCCATATATTGAACTATTATTATTAATCAATATTATACGATATTATGGAAGATAAAGCATATAATTTAAGAAATAGGTCTACTACAACCAACAATGATACTAGCAACCAAGATGCCGTAAGCAACACCGTACATTCTAGTCAAGCAACTCTAACCAACGAAACACATTCAAATACACTAATAACTATAGACACTACAAATAATGTTGAAACAAGTAACAATTATCATGATATTTTATTTGGAGGAATCCCAGAACCAATTATTTTTCATGGACGGGAAAGCGATAAAAATCCATTAGAAACAGACGTCAAGAGTCAAGAGTCAAGAGATAGACGTTATTGAGGTTAACGACAGTGTAGGTTCTAATCCTAAGATCAAGATGGCGGATCCGGATCTTCAGACAGAAAAAGGCAGTATGACGTCACGTGACAAAATGTGTACTACTCCAAGCGACCAGAACGACGAAACAGCTGATCTGCAGTTGAATGAACCAAACAAAACTGGCTCACTGACCAATCCAATGAACGAGTCACACCAGCCAATCGGCAGCACTAATGATTCAAACATCCTAACACAAATTACATATTTGTTTCGTGAACTGAAACAAAAGACATAAATCTAGTAAATCAAAATATGAACACAATCAAACAAGACAATGATATACGCTTAAATGAACTCAACCAAAATATTAGTTTGATGCGAGATGACCTTCAAAAGGATATTAAATCCATAGAAAATAACGTAAATGCTATTTCTCACGAAATAACTAATCTCAAATCAGATGTTCAAACCGTAAAGTCTGAAATTGAAGCTATCCACAATACCTTATCTGAACACTCACTCAAAATAAATACTATTGAAATGAATGTTGACAAAAAGATCAAAATTAAATCTCAAGAAATCCGTAATGAATTAAATACTAAAATTGAGACTAATCAGATCACTATTGATCAAAATATTGCTACTTTGAGCAATAACCTAACCTGAAATTTTGATTCTAAATTGCAACAACAGATAAATATATGCCAAAATAACCTAAAACAACAAAATGACGATTTAGTTACTAAAATCGAAGGACAGAACGAGAACTTGGTCAAACTAAATTCAATAACAGACAACCATAGTTATCGAATTAATAACATGGAACAACAGATTTCCAAATCAACTAGTACAATAACGCCTCTTTATGTTACTTGTCCGGGAACTAACAGAAATTATCTAGACATTAACCCACCTAAATTTCACGGAAAGACACAAAATCCAAAAGAATTTTTGAGTAAACTTAAACCTTTTTACGAACGGAATGTTGACAATCAGAAATCAAATGATGAGTCTGAACATCTTATCTTATCTTATCTAACAGGGGCAGGTCGAGACCTTAAAGCACTTCATCCGAAATCGAATTATTGCGCACCCCAGATACTTAATTGCTTTCTTGTTGACCTACAAGTTGAGGTGCCCAATGAATGCCTGTAGCTTCCCAATTAGTTCATCCTCAGGAAGATATCTACCTCTAGCCATATTTCCAAGAGTTATCGATCTAGCGTCAGATAGCTCGTTACAATCAAAGAGTAAGTGATCAGCTGTCTCTTCTGACCTATCACAGTACCTACAGATCGGTTCACCATCATATAAGCCCATCCGTTGTAGATGTTTCCTGAATCTTCCATGACCAGTTATCAGTTCAACAATTAATTTAATTCTTCGTCTGCCTAGTCTCAAGAGGTCAAAGGCAACCTTTTTGGAAGGCCTAAACAGAGTAAGCTTGCTAACCCTAAGAAGGGGAACATCGACCCAGCGTTTGCGATGCTTTTCCTTGGCCCATGACGCAATTGCAGAACATACACTGTTTCGTGAGATGCCACAGAAGGGTTGTGGGCCTAACAGTGATGTCGCAGAGGCAGTATTTGCCAATCTGTCTGCAGCTTCATTTCCTTTAATGCCTGAGTGTCCTGGCACCCAGCAAAGCGTAAGGTCATTTCTCCTACCCAACTCAGACACAGAAGGAAGACAATCCCACACGAGCCTGGAGTTGAATTCGTAAGAGTTTAATGCTTTTAAGGTTGCTTGACTATCAGTATAGATATTGATTGTTTTGTCTCTGATATCTTTGTTAAGATGTTCTTGAGCACAAACTAGAATGGCAGTGACCTCCGCTTGAAAGACAGTTGGGTACACCCCCAGAAGAATACACCTTTGGAAGACAAATACCAGTGCCTCCATTCATCCAATGCACACCTGCTCCAGTGCCCCCATTTTTGATCTTAGAACCATCAGTATAGCATTCTAAGTCACCTGTGGGTATAGGTCCTTTTCCGCCAGACCAATCCTTCCTATCTGGTATTAGTACTTTGAAAGGCTTTCCAAAGGAGTATTTTTTGGACATGTGATCTGAAGGTAAGTCCAATTCATCATTATGTACCACCTGAACAATTTTGGAGTGCCCTTTATTGTTTCCTGAGGCTATCCATAAGTTTTCGCATCTAAGGCGTTGGGCTGTTTTACTTGCTACCACCTTAATATAAATGTCAATAGGTAGCATGTCAAGCAGATAGTCAAGTGCCGCTCCAGGACAGCTACTTACTGCCCCAGTTATCATAATAAGACCAAGCCTCTGAACTCCTGCTAAAGCTTTAACAGCTATAGTTGATTCCATCTTTGGCCACCACACAAGCGAACCATATGTAAGGGCGGGTCGAACAACAGATACATACAGCCAGTGCAAAAGTTTAGGCTGTAACCCCCATGTGCCACTTACCATCCGCCTGCATGCCATAAGGGACCATTTGCCACGCTCAGTGACTTTTTGAAGATGTGGTCCCCAGTGAAGTGATCTGTCCAAAATTACACCAAGATACTTCACCTGATTCTGCAGCTCTATTACAGTACCCTGCAGTCTTAGTGGGCCGATCCCATCCAGTTTCTTCCTTCTTGTGAAGGGTACCATTACAACTTTCCTGGGATTTATAGAGAGCCCAACTTCCTGGCACCAACGGTCCACTACCCTTAAAGCTCTATTCATAAGGTCAGTTATGGTTCCGAGGAACTTTCCAACCACAAGGATTGCAACATCATCAGCATAACCTAAGGCGAAAACCCCACTTTCGTTGAGGGTCCTTATAAGGTCGTCTGCTACCAAATTCCAAAGGAGAGGAGAAAGAACCCCCCCCCTTCCTGAGGACATCCTCGATTAGTTCTTGCCTCGATCGTGTCATTATGGAGTGAGAGCCTAACCTTCCTACTGAGAAGCAAGGATTCAATCCATCTACATATTATACCGTGAAAACCTCTTGCTCTCACCGCACTAAGAATCGCTGGAGTACCAGTATTATCAAAAGCCCCTTGAATATCGAGAAAGGCACCCAGGGCCACTTCACTGCTCTCTAGAGCTTTCTCAATCTTGCTTACAAGTTGGTGCAATGCAGTCTCGCATGATCTTCCTGAGACATACGCATGCTGATTAATATGTAAAGGATGTGTCCTAAGAGCTGTATCCATCATATATCTTGAGACCAACTTTTCTAGGATCTTAAGAAAGAAAAAAGATAGAGAAATGGGTCTAAATGACTTAGGGTCAGTGTAACTATCCCTTCCTGGTTTAGGGATAAATGCGATACGCGAATTACACCACCCTAAGGGAATGTGTCCTAAGGCTAAGCTGGCTCTGAAAAGTTTACAGAGTGGGTGTATAATTGTATCAAGACCCTCCTGCAAACAAACAGGTCTTACCTCATCAGGACCCGGCGATTTGAAGGGTCGTAATAAGCCAACAGCCCATCTTACCTTGCTGAAGGTGACTATGCGGCAAGCAGTGCTCCACATAGAATGAGTGGCACGACGGCCCAGGTTAGGCCGCTCTGGACTCACCTCCTCCTGCTGCACTTCAGAAACAATACAACCAGGGAAATGAGTTTTTACCATAACCTTTAGTATTTCGGTAGGTTCAAAAGCCATTACACCATCCGGTCCCTCAACGGCACCCAGAGTAACATGCCTGTCTCTAACAAGTACCTTATGTATTCTAGAAGTATCCTTGATACTATCTAAATTTCCACAAAAATTTTTCCATGAAAGCCTTTTGGCCTTACGTACTGCATGGTTATATTCTGTGAGAGTTGTATGGTATATATCCCAATTATTGGTTATCTTTGCTCGCCTAAAGTGGGCCCTTACTCTCTTCCTAAGAGAGGCAAGTTCAGGACCCCACCAACTAGCCCCTGTTGCTCTTTCCCTTGCTCAAAGGACAATTATCCTCAAAGGATGTAACTATGCACCTAGTTAGACGATCTGCCGCCTCGTCAAGCGCATCAACTGTGTTTATAGGAGATGTGTTCAGGTTTGAGGCAATTCTGCCCCGAAGATCAGCTCTGAAGGATGCCCAGTCGGTTTTAACTGGGCTCCTGAATAAGCGAACCTCGCCGCAGAAATTCCCCAACCCGAAGACAATGTGCCTATGATCAGACAGGGATGGCTCAAGGGACACTGACCAGTCAATAATCCTGTCAGCCATACCCGCCGAACACAGGGTAAGATCAATTACTGATTGGCCTATCCTGCTTAAAAAAGTTGGTTCTGAGCCTACGTTTGCAACAAGTAGGCCGCAAGAAGCTATGTATTCTAGAAGTGACCTACCTCGGTTGTTAGTGTCCCTGCATCCCCAGGCCGTATTATGGGCATTGGAGTCGCAGCCTATCACGAGTTCGGATCCAGACTCGTGTGCGAGGTCGACCAATCTTCTGACCTCGGCCGATGGGAACAGTCCATCGTCGCCCTGTGGCATGTAAACAGAGGCCAGCAGCAGTTTTATGTTGGATTTAGTACATACAGTCTTAATTACTGTTACGTCCCTCGAACAAAGCTCTAGAACTGGATTACATTTTAGCCCCTCTTTAACCCAAATGCCAGTTCTAGGGTGTGGTACAGATGCAGAGAAGATGCTACCCTTTATAGTTCCCATCCCCGCAACTCTAAAATTATTGATCCAGGGTTCCTGAATCAAGGCATAATCTAAGGACTGTTTAACCGTGCTCAGACAGAACACAGCCGTGGCAGCCTTACTGTGTTGTAGGTTCGCTTGAAGGACCTGAGTCATCAGAGGGAGCACCAGAGATAACTCTGATCTGTATTTTCCCCAGACCCAGATAGATAATCCAGCCATGATCTTTCAGAACCTGCGCATTCATTTCATCAATAGCAAGAACAAGAATCTGATGATCATCCTTCCTCTTCCCACCAATGACGCGCCAGTCCTTTGTCGTGACACCAGGATTTTGCCGCTCAATCTGAACAAACACTTTAGAGGCTTCGACCTTGGCCAAGCGCCTGTCAGTGCGAAGGAGCACTTTAGTCGTGCGCAACAGATCCTTATAGTCTGCTACAATGACCTCCATACTCCCCTCACTTCCCAGCGCTAGCTTCGGTGCCACCCTCTTTAGCCAGTCAGTTGTTTCAGAATTACCACAAGTTACGACAAGAGCACCCTTCTCATGGTAAATTTTTTCAAACTGATGAGGAATGTTGGCGCCATCATCACCAAACACCAACTCCATCAGTTTGTCCTGCAACAAGTCACATTCCTCAACAGAGAATCTCGCATCGGGATAGGCCGCTGGAGCTACTGCCAACTTGTGACCCACAAGCTGATCTCTGTAGCTGGCCTTTCCTGCAACGAGTCCATCTGCTGATTGATTAGAGTCTTTATTTCTCTTAGGAGGAGGATTTTGAGACGACCCAGGGTTACTATCGGATCCGGTTCTACGCATCGGTGATACGCCTGAACCTTCCCCAGGAGAACTCAAGGACTCTCGCTTCCTCTTTCTCCACTGTCTGTTAGGGATCCACGTGCCCTCAGCCTTTTTCCTTTCTCTAACAGACATATTATACTCAGTTTTGGTCATAACTGTAAAAGTGATCTCAGAGTTGGACGAAACATCCGCCAGAGATGGAGAGTCGCCAGCGCTGCTGGTGTTTAGTGGCTTGTTCAGGTCCGCATCTAACCTGTGGCAAAGCTCAAGAACATCAGTTGATGAATTGGGTGGAGTTCTTGCTGTTAAGGAACTTCTCGAGAAGATCTCTGGCGTGTCCAAGATCTCCCCAGGTTCCGTCTCCATTGCGGTGTTCTGCACAGTAACATCATCATTGTTAAAGGAAAGCTGATCGTAGCCCTCCCCAGAATCCATGGGCTTGTCCTCCAAAAAGGAGGAGTGGGATTCCCCGCTTGAGCAGGTACCCACCTGGGGTAATGATTCCGTTCGTTTACTTTCAGCCATTACTAAAACAAGAAAAGCAAAAAAGTTAGCAGTTTAGCAGCCGAACCGTGACCCACTCACTACGCCTGCTAATATCCAAGACTGGACCCTTTCGGGGTTGGACCCCTCATCGTCTCCAGCTCAGTCCTGTCACAGCTGCACACATACCTGTAACAGTTGGCGGTAACATTAGCTATCTGGGCCTTGGCCGGATTGGTGATTGTCACCTCCGCCCAAAGCCAGTACTAGAGCAGCCGCTCCCTACCCTAGGGCTGTCTAGTCACGACACAGCCAGCGCTAGATCCGCTGCCTTCAGCGAGTGCAGAGGCACCCCATGCAGGCTGTGCATAGCACAGTACGACTTTGCTGAACAAAGTCGACTCACAGCAGTCTTGGAGGAGGAGCTGTCATAGACAGCTCCCCCTCCCTGAGGAGCTTACGCTTACCTCTCGCCCCCAAAGTCTGAACATTTATTGGATGTAATTGAACAATGTCTTGACCACCACGCATCTAAATGGTTTGAGTTGGTCAAATATCAAATAAAAAATTGGACCGATTTTGAGGCAATGTTTTTGAACAAATATTGGAGTCACGAGGTTCAACGTGGTATCAAGCAAAGAATCGATGTTGAAAAGTATCGACAGGATGGCAGACTATCAAGAGCCGAATATTTTATAGAGAAGGTCTTGACACTAAGGTAGATAACACCTCCTTTGACCGATGAAGAAATCGTTATAATCCTGTCCGACCATTTTTCGGAATTAGTACAAGATGCCAGACGAATCCAGAATGTCACCACGGTACATGAGTTTGAGCTGCTATTACAACGAGAAGACCTCAAAGACGCTCACCAACGGACCATGACTTCAAAGTCCAGCCGCTATGAACCATCACACCCACGTACTCACAATTGCAGTAACCAACAGGGTAATCGTAACCACTACCAGCCGACGAACAGACAGCCAAACAGTCCACCTCGCCCGAACCAGCAGTACAACCGTGGCTCTTACAACCAGTCTTCGAGGGGATACAGTCAACCACAGAACTACAGCAGTGGACAACAGAACATCTACAGGAAAGATTATAATTCCAGAGGAAGAGGAAACTACAACTCCCAGAGACCAAACTACAACACCAACCCACCACACCGTGAAGAACGTCAGTACCCGTCTCAAGAACAGTCCCAAGTATGTTCTGCAATTATAGACAAAAGCAACCCTACTACCGGAACTACCAATTATATAAATCCAAATCATCAGGCTTTAAACTAGGAAGCACTGATGAACCAAAGGCCCAGAATCAACTTTCCTCATTGTTTACACCTCTTTCACCATCAAACGATTCTTCAGTGCTTATTCAAAAAATCGGAATTTTACGGCCTAAACCTGTATATAACTTTGAGAACAAATTTGAAATTTTACCCAACATTAGCAATATTATGTGTGATCGGAACTTCTTACTCCAAGATGACTTAAAGGACACAAATAATTTTCTTGAAAATTCTAATAATACTTACAAATGTCCTGAAATTAGTCTATTTGTAAATAATGTACCAACCACAGCTCTTTTAGATACAGGAGCAAATGTAACTTGTATATCTGAACAATGGATAATAGAAAATAAAACGAGACTGGGACTATTTGAAGAATTACCCCTGACAGGTATTCATATAAAGACCGCAGTTGGCGAAAAATCTAAACGGGTTTCGAAAATACTACTTATGAATGTCAGTATTAATGGTATAAAAAGTACTTTACAATTAATCATGGTACCTAACTTAGTACACAATCTTATATTAGGAATGGATACGATTAAATTATGGAAAATGACAATAAACTTTAATGAGAATATAATAAAATGGAATATAAATAACAATGATATGTTATTGAAGTATGACGGGAATTATTATGAAGGAATTTTGTGCTATTTAATGAACAACAACGATGATGATTATGATGATATATATGATTATGATGAAAACTCACATGAAAATCATATACTAAATAAATATGATAATTATGGTACATTACACCACTCCAATACACCAACACTCACAATTAATCCTGACACTATAGGTGATACTATTGAACAAAACCAGCTACTAGACACCGAACAGAAAAGTCAACTCGTCAACTTACTCCTCAAATATCAAGATACATTTTCGGACGCTCCAGGATTATGTAACAAATACCAGCATCACCTTGAAGTAAAGGAACCAACTACATTCAAATGTCAATCTTATCCTGTGCCACTCGCACATCAAGACGCTGTCATGCAGGAAATAAACCGTATGGAAATTTTAGGAATAATTGAAAGAAGCAACAGTACATACATAAATCCTATAATACCAATCATAAAGAAATCCGGAGAAATACGTTTATGTCTGGATGCTCGTAAAATAAATCAAATCCTAGTGCCTGATTATGAATGTAATAGAAGCGTGAATGAACTTCTAGCAAAAGCCTGTAATGCTAAATGGTTAACTGGTATCGACTTAACCGCTTCTTACTGGCAGATACCTTTAGATATTGAATCTCGACCTTATACCGGATTTCAATTCCGCGGTAACACTTATCACTATAAAGTAGTCCCCTTTGGTGTATCAACTTCACAAGCCGCTCTTGTACATGCATTATACAGAGTTTTTGCTAATGAAATCGAAGACTTTACTCTTATTTATGTGGATGATATCTGCATCATCAGTTCTGAATTTTCCGATCATTTAATTCATATTGAAACTATTCTCAAGAAATTAACTGAGGCTAATATGACAGTGAAATTCTCCAAGTCTACTTTCTGTCAAAGTTCCATACCTTTCCTAGGCTACACTCTAACCAAATCTGGCCTACAAATGGATCAAAGCAAAGTCCAACCGATACTTGATTTTCCTACTCCAACTAGTCGGAAACAGCTAAAATCATTTTTAGGCTGTATCAACTATTATAATAAATTTATTGATCACTACTCTGAAACTATTAAACCATTATTTCGGCTTACTTCAAAGAAAAATAAATTTATTTGGACTCCTGAAGATGATACCACTTTTAACAAAATTAAATCGCTTTTCCTTCAAACTAACATACTTCATCACCCTGATATCACTAAACCTTTCATCCTACAAACCGATGCGAGTGACTACGCAATCGGAGGCCATCTCTATCAATTAAAGGATGATGGAAGCAAAGCAGCTATTGTATTTTTATCACGTGTATTACAACCAGCTGAACAGCGCTTTACTACCACAGAGAAAGAACTTTTAGCAATTGTTTACTGCCTACAAAAATCCCGCTATTTAATATTAGGCTCCAAATTGAAGATCTTAACTGATAATCATGCCCTCACATTCTTGAAAACTTGCAGACTGTTAAATAACCGACTCACCAGATGGATTTTGGCTATTCAAGAATACAACTTCGAGATCGAACACTGCAAAGGAACGGACAACCAGACAGCTGACACCTTGAGCCGGATCATCCATCCATCAACCTCCGATTCTCAATCTCGTTCCTCACCTGAGCTCATCGTCTCTTACATTAAGAGAATCATCAACCCTCAGCTGCGTAATGACTTTTTGAATTTGCCCAGACTTCAAGCAGAAGATCCCATCCTCAGGATACCATATGCTACTCTTAGACTTGGACCTGATTCACCCTTGTATGAACAGATATCACGGACCTATAAATTGGACCAAGAAGTACTTTACCGCAAGCATCGAGACAACTGGCTGATAGCTACACCAGAGAACATCATCAACAAGCTCATTTGGGAATGTCACCACCACTACCTTCATTGCGGGGCGAAAAAGTGTCTTACCATCCTGCAAGAGTGCTTTATATTCAAAAATATGGGGAGACGAATCAGAACCACATTAGCGACCTGCGACTCATGCCAACGTTGCAAAGTAAACCCACATCCACACCATGGATTAGCCAAAGGAATTCACTGCACTGCAAAAAATGATTATCTTGCCATAGACTTAATTGGACCGCTACCCACCAGTGTAGGCAACACTAAATTCATCCTTATAACCATTGATATATTCACTAAATTTATAAAACTTTATCCAATCAGAAGCGCTAACACCAAGACCATCATAAATAAACTCTTCGGTACACATTTCATACAATTCGGAAAACCCAGAAAGATACAAAGCGATAACGGCTCTCAATTCAAAAGCCGAGCTTGGATAAAAACTTGAGGAGAATAACATCATTCCTATCTTTAGCCCTGTATATCACCCTTGTTACAATATGGCTGAACAACCTATTAAAGAGGTTAAAAGATGCTTAAGAACCTATTGCTCCCATCAACACAGAAATTGGGCACGCTTTATTCCTGACATTAACAAGTTTTTAAATGAAGTGCACCATGAGACGACCGGATTCACTCCGAACGAGCTACACTTAGGCCGAAGAGATCCACGCTTCTGGGAGAGGTACATCACTAACCCTTTCATTACAGATATACCAATGGAAAGAAAAGTCTTTCTAGCTTCTCAGCGAATTAGAGAGAAGAGAAGGAAGAGAGCAGCAAAATTCAATAGACATCATAAAGCCACCACCTTTCAACCAAACGACTTAGTTTTGATAAAAGCACATCCTCTATCACATGCTATATTAGGAGAGACTGCAAAATTATTCGATGTGTATGAAGGACCGTTCAGGATTCACCGAGCACTAGGAGATTCAACGTACATAGTTTGTCTTCCAAATGAAGAACAAGAACTTGGACCATACCATGTTTCTGCACTCAAGCATTACCTACCTCCGATCAATGAAGAGATCTAATCACCAAAAACCTGTCAAGTTTATTCATGACCTAATTGTAAACTAGTGTACATGTTGCTCGAATTCGAGCAATTACAAAGTATTACAGGAGTTATTTCAGATTGAATAACAGTCATATTTACAATGAATTTAAAAGAGTCAACTCAAATATTGCCGTTGTGTAACTCAGACCCTGTTTATCTTCGTTATTGATAAACCTAAAGCATTCCGGACGGTTCTCTCCTTCTCAAAATGCCTCGCTGTACAGGCAACACAGGTCATTAATAGAGGGCCAATTGAGAACGAAAAGTCGTTTTGGGGTAGTGTAAGGGCGCATTCGTAACCAAATAGTTGAAGTTTTCCAGGTTCATGTTGAGACTGTTAAGCTGATGAGTTAAGCCTATTACGCGCCACTGTTCTGTAGTTGCGGTCGTTATCACGATTGCGCCTCCTGTCTATGTTTCGTTGTCGTTGCGTCGGAGACATTTAAAAGAAATAAACAACAAATAATAAACAAATTATAGCTACACAAAACGACGATAAATGCACAAATTTAAGTTACAATCATGCTAACACAATCCATCATAGCGACACAAAACAACGATAAATACACAAATTTAAGATACAACCATACTAACACGATCCGTCTTGGGGGTTATGTTTACACAAACTCAAATAGTAAATAAATGTACTCAATGTGTTTCATTGAATTGAAAAGTAAATAACAGCAATAAAATTATACAGCTGATCAAAATGTAAACAATTATGTTCTTCATAAGGATAACATGGGAACTTTTAAAGCCACTGGGGCAGAGCCCAAGGGACTTTTTCAAAAATGTAAGGTCAGTTTGCAAATCTACGTGACACGCTCTTTCCAATGAGACGTCAATGGATAAAATCGGTTAAGAAATGGCGGAGGAGTTCAACCGACAAACTTTCGTGTAGCGTATTAATTATATAGATATTGTATATAATATCATTCTTTTCATATTGATCTATTCAAGTGAATTCGTATACCTCATTAATCTCCCAAGAACTTATCAACTTTTCTTTGTTTCACCTTGTTCATTACTATGTTTTCTCTTATTCAGAAGATACAACTTGTTAATTTTAAGTATTTTCCTATTCCAATATTAATGTTTTCTATGATAATTTTGTTCACATTATTCGAAATCTAGTATTGGATACTCAAATACCAGATTTCTGAGGGGATATTTGAGTTGTTCCAAAATTATCCTCATTGTTTACTTTTGAATTTGTATATAAGTTGAATGTTAATAAACCATGTGTTATGTATCCAAATACCTAGGCCTACTATTAGCTAAATTAATACCTCTAAATTATCACATGTGTTTACATACAGTAAAAGGGCAAAAGGTTCCACCTATTGTAAATTTCCATATTTCACATTCTCATCAAACACTGTCACTTATTTAATAAGCTAAATTTATAATCACTGGAAGTTATTTATACAGTTTGAATTATTTTACAAAATTATTCTTCTCTTTCACTTTCAAAAATGTAATTAAAATACTCTTCATATAATACCAACCAATCATAAAAGTAACAGTGAATAGTGACATCAAGAAATCAGTGAACTAATTGTTGAAACAGATGTATGAAATTGAACATCAAGAATCAAGATTTTTTCAATTGAGAATAAGTAATGAAGAAGCAAGACAGGAAGATGATTTAAAAATAATTTAATTTAATTTAATTGGTGATTTAACTTTACAGTATTTAAAATATCAAGATTTTTCTCAATTATTTAATACATATCATTTCTACCTCAAGAAATATATTTGTGGAGAAGACTACTATAAACTTTTGGGTGAGATCAAACTGAACTTGTACTTTGCTAAATACTCACATTCCAAAATTTCTATTGACTTTTGCCGTTTTGAACTTTAACCTAAATTATCATTTTACTAAATTCAAAATTTGAACTTTCGTCTTTTCAAAAGTGTAAATTGAACTGTACATAACTTGTGATGAACATTAGGCTTATGCCTATCCAACATCACATAAGCCTACTTTAAGCCGGCATATTCCTAGAACCCTGAGATTAAGAGTTTCATCTAAATATATAACCCTACTTATTTGTACAATTTGACTAATAAAAGGTTTATATGTATTCATCATTTTAAACCTTGGACATTTATTTATTATTTATTTACCAAATAAAGATAAAAGAACTTTACACACTAAAAAAACTTGATACATGACTAGAAACTTCCTCATCTGTTACTTTTGGGCCGAGACTGGTAACGTAAATCCAGGACAGTCTATCTACAACGGCTAATTTAGAACTATTATTTGCACTTCCCATAATCAGTTGATTCGACGTTCTTTGTTTTCGGTTGTCGTTTGCACTCGATCTCAGTAGGCCTATAGATTTCCTCGGCTTCTTATATGACACTAAGTTAAAACCTTCAGCATCGACACTAACACCATTATTTGTAGAAATAGGCCAAGCTTCAGAAGCCACGCTGCCGCTAACGTCACCGTAGATGTTTCCCTTCATCATAGCCTCGCCCTTATGTTGGCCTTGGCCATCTAGACCTAGCAAGTCACGTGACTCCGTTAAGCCTAGCCTACTCCCTGAATCAGTCACAATTTTATTAATTTGGGAAGATCCCTTATTTTTATCACCGTTTGAAGTCGCCACTGCTTCCTTATAGGTTTTTTTTTATTTTCTTATCCTCATCTGCTCCGACAACGTCAACTATGATTGAAGATGAATTTGTTATCAATGTACTAACCTCGGCTTTCAACTCGGCGGTGTTATACTGCACCGAAAGTACATTTTCCGACACAGTTTTCAAATCTTCTGTAAGCTCAGAAATTTGGTCAGTCAGTATTTTAATGTAGCTAAAACAATCACAGCACAAATTTTCCTCTGTTTTCTTTAGCTTACTGTTGCTTGGAGTCTTCTTCGCTCGCTTAATGTCTTCTTTGCAGGTCTTACAAATCCACTCTACAGTATCCTTAATGTCATCAATCTTAAGATAATTTTCTTGAGAAACATTCACACAAGAAATATGGAACCATTTTTCGCAGTTCCCGTCACAAAATAATGCATCTTCAGTATCTAAAACATCATTTTTACACACACCACAAGTAACCTTTTTCTTCCCTCTCGCCATGTTGCTACGTCACTGATTGTCTAACAATTGTCTAACAGGTAAGACAGTAAGTTTAACCGGAACTTTTTAATGATTCTACCTCTCTCAGTGATAAAGGAAGCTTATTATACAGTTTGAGACCCATATAAAAAGTACTCTTTTCATAATTTCTTGGACTGGGGATATTTGAATCAATGCTGTTCCATGGTTGAGGGTAGTTTGGACTTTATAGTCAGGCGGGGCAAATTTAGTTATTAATCTATTTAAATTTCTTTATACTTCCCTGTAACAGCAAACCTAAGTACTCGATGAACTCAAAATTATTTAAATAGTGAATAAATCTGACATATTTCAAGAAATATTTAAGTGAAAATCCGATGAAATAACTCTAGAAATTAACTTAGTCCAGCTAGGCTGTTTTTCTACAACAGGGGTATTTTGCTTTGAGTTAATAATGCACTACAATTTTCAGGCTCTAAGACAATTGAAAATGCGAAATATCACTGAATTCCGTTCCATGAGTGGAGGCCAGGCCGTGGAAATGGCAGCATCTCGTGGAAATGCCAAGAAGTATGAGTTTGGCATCCCAATGCTTCAATACAAGAACTGTGACTTCAGTTTTTCTGGCTTAAAGAATGCTCTCAAAAGAGTTATAGACGCAGAAGAAAAAAAGTATGGTTAGTATGATACTTAATGGATTGTTTAGTTCCAATGATGTAGTTTTTAAAAATAAAATAACTGAAATATTTGTTTGTGTCGTACATTGGATGCTGAAGTCTGACCGACATAAGAGAAATATACGAGGGCTATGCAGAAAATGACTATCGTTTTGGCCTGCCGCGGCAGTAGGCAGTGCTAGGACCGCTATCTTGGGATCCTACACTCAGTACGCAACCAGCCGTTGTAGCTAGAGCATCAAGTCTTCTGTGCCTTTATGCAGTAGAGTTTTAAAGTAGTCGCTGAAAATTGAAAATCCCACAAGTCATGAAGTGCGTGGTGTGAAGGTTTTTGTTAGCGAAAAATTACAAACTGTTTGAAATCTATCGCCAGATTTGTGATGTTTACGGCCAAGGAATAATGGGTGAAAGCCGAGTGAGTCAGTGGTGCATTGATTTGAAAAATAGCAAAAAACGAAAAACAAAATGTTCTCGAACAGGATTGCAGTGTTAGGTTAAGTCTTGCAACTGATGAATTGGTGGTGAAAATCATGAGAAATCGATAAAAATTGTCATTTTACGATTACGGAACTCTCAGAACATTTTTCAACGGCCACTCTTAAAAAAAGATTAAATAGATTCGTACAGGCAATATATTTGTTTGTTAAGTTGTCCCTTTAAGGTAGTTCATTCAAAAAGTTCCAATGGGCGGAAAACAATATGTTTTCGAGATTTTAACCAGGTACTGCCTGTTGCTCCAAGCAAAAGAGGTTCAAATAATAGCCTAGCATGCACGGTAGTAAAGGGAGCATCCATCTATAACAGTACAACCTAGAGGTCGTTTCCGTTTCTTAAAACTAACCAAAAATATGCATGTCGAAGATGGTGATGAAAAAGTAATTTCGTGATTGGTTTCGATAACTGGGAACCCTAACCAGTCGCAAAACAGTTAGGAATCAGCGTTGATTAGGCCCTTTATTGATAGAATATGTGAAGTCAATCGCACCTTCACGAGGAATACCACCACATAATCTTACCCTAGGCTAATAGTAGTTTTTTATGTTCATCAGAAACAAATTTAGCATTAGGTTTGGTCAATGGGATGCCTTTACTTTACACTAATTTTGTTAAACCTTTACAAAAGGAGCATACACTTAGAAATAATAATTGGGTCAGGGTGCTAATTCAGCGGTTTTGACCAAGAGTTAAGCTTATCTCAACAACCTTATTTTGCCTTTTATATTTGACGAAGACAATTTCAGATACTTCAATCAGGGAAGCCTTTTTATCATCACTAACCAAAAGACCAGCAAAGCTACCTTAATAAGCCAATATTTATTCACAAACATGTTTGCTGTCTTTAGCAGAGTTAAACCTAACCTAACCTAACCTAACCTAACCTAACCTACATCATCATAGTTGGAGTCATTCTGGGCTCTCTGACTTCCTTCATCTTGTGAAGGTAGGCCCCGAAAAATCCTTGTCCGGTGACCAGCTGAGTGAGATTGAACGAAGGCTACCTCTCCGTGCTCTCGCTCAACCCATCTTTGGAGATCCCCAATAAGTATCACCGTCCCAGTGGCGGCTCTAGGACCTAGTCTAGGGGGGGGCTCCGGGGGGTTTGGGGGGTGTGGAGCACCCCCCAACAGAAGAGGGGGGTCCGGGGGTGGATTTTAAATTTTTAAAGCCGTTTGGTGACTTTCTGAAGCAATTTTAACGCCTAAAACTGTGTCCAATAATAGTCCAAAAACTCCCATTTCACCTGTTGTTTGTCATGCATGAGCAAATAGACATAAGTAGAGTAAAGTAAAGTATATTTTTTAAATATTTTTTACCAATTTATTTAATAGATCAGATTTATTATCCTAATAGAACTAGGCCTATATTAAATATGAATAGATATTGCAAAACATAACAATTAATCCTCTATTGTGGTTTCTATTTCATAATTCAACTTTTTAAACCTAGTTTTAATTTGTACTGCTCAATTTCGGAATTTTGGGGGAGGGCTTTGACCCTCTAACCCCCTCCCTGCCTACGGCCTTGTAAAACGGGACTACACAGTATTGAACATATAACTAACAATTGATAATTTAATAGTAAAAAATCCACGGCAATAATGAGTAGATAACCAAACGGTAAGGCCTGACATTGATTGAATTGTATAATTTAAACACCCACGGCAATAACGAATAGAAAACCAAACCATGAGGGTAAGGCTTGACTAATTGTATTTTATATTAAAACATCCACGGCAATATGAGTAGAAAACCATACCATGAGGATAAGGCCTAACTTTAATTGTACTGTTTGAATGTGAAATCCATCCTCCTTTCTTTCTGCCCGGCGAAGTGATCTATTACTTTTTCGTTGAAGTTTAAAGTTGACAACAGCTTTTTTTCGATAGAACACATAGCAAGCGCACTTAGTCTGTCTTGTTTCATGGTACTCCTGGTAAACGTTTTAATTCGTTTCAAAGTAGAGAAACAACGTTCACTTTCCGAAGTAGTCATAGGTATTGTGCTTATGATTTTTAAAAGTTTGATTGACTCTGGAAGCACATCTTTGAGGTTGTTGTCATAGACAAAGTTGAGTAGTCTTAATGACCCTGTGGCCGTTGAAAAATCATCCCTATTGTAAATAACATTTAACTCCTGTTTCAATTCAGTTTTATTTAGACTAAATAGTTCCGCAGCAGCGTGTAACTCTTTTTCGGGAAACTTGGTTTTAAACTCCCCAAACAAACTTGGCTGAAACAGTTTTGCCGCGGACAAATGATTTACAAACGTAAAACGGTCATCAATTCCCGACGTAATTATGTCACACACTTCCTTTGCGACGACGCGTTTTTGATCGTCGTGCCTTCTCCGCTTTTTGCTCGATTCGGGTTCACTATCTCTCGGTTGATCTAACATGGTCGAGTTTCTTACGCGATCTACCACAGTTTTGAAATCGCCTACAAATTTAAACGCCTTGACGCAATCAATTGTTGTTTGCTGCAGTTGGTTGTACAGAATGTCACTGTGGGGCAGTATTTGATTGAAAAAGTCCAGCCAGAAAATAAAGTCTTCGTCTTTTAGAATACTTCTTAGGCCAACAGCTTTATTTATTGTGGCATAGTCATTGGTGTCATCGTCGAGTATGTAACTTAAACATTCCTCCAACTCTCTTTGATAATTAAAAATTGTGCTTACAATTCTGGATTTAAAATTCCACCGAGTACCTGAGCTTTTTGGAATACGACGTTTTACTATCTCATCGAGAACTGCAGTTCTCTTTGTTGACTGGGAAAAGAATGATGAAAACCCCTCGATATTACTGAAGAATATCTTAACCTGCTTATTTTGTGTAGCACTGCGTTCAATGATTAAGTTTAATTGATGTGCGTAACAGTGGACAAAATTTGCATTCTTATATTTAGATTTTACACGCGCTTGTACTCCCGTGTGTTGGCCACTCATTACGGAAGCCCCATCGTAGCTCTGGGCAATGACTTTATCAGGAGTTTTGTCGAGGTTTAATTGCTCTAATACTTCAAAAATTGTTTCGCTAACTGATTCTGCATCATGGCCTTTTGGTCTAATAAAAGTGATAAATCGCTCGTGAATCGTGCCATTCAGCTCGTACCTAATAACAAATACTAGTTGGGATAAAGTGGCACAGTCTGTTGTTTCGTCGGCTTCAATAGCAACATAGTCGGTTTGTGTCAATTCGTCACGAATCATTTGCAGACAAACGTAATATATTGAGTCCAATAACTCGTTCTGTATGGTTTTAGACAGACCCAAAAACACTCGGTTATTTGTTTGATTTATGTGCTGTTGCAATGTTACATCCAGCTCCGCCATAAGGTTAACCAAACCACGAAATATGCCAGGATTTTTTGAATTTTCGCGTTCATCATGTCCTCGTAATGCTAATTCAAACGCTCCACAAAATTTAATTGCATCAATTAGCTTACTTAGAATGTATCGATTTTTCGAAACATCTTCATTTTGTTTTTGTATTTTTAACCTATATGCATTGTCCAATTGGCATCTAATATCAACTTTACCTAAAACAGCATATTCTATTGACGCATTTATGTGTTTTTCACTTGTTTTGTGTTTTTTTACTTTTTCCAGTAGATGTTTAAGGTCTGAAATGCCGTCTACAGTCCATGCTCTATCTTGAACCCCCATGACCAAACAAGTGTAGCAGAAAAATGAATTTTTAATTGAACAACCACATAGCCAATCTGCATGATTGTACATATGTGGCGAAAATTTTCGTGTGAAGCTATTCTTATTCTTTGAACTGTTTTGAATTTGGTTTATGTTCATGAAAGGTCTAGGAGGTCCTAATTTTTTCAAAGAAATTCTGTGGTCAATATTTTTGATCCCTTCATTGATAATCAGGCTAACTTCGTTAGTGACGTTAGCCGTCGACGACAACGAAATGCCGCCGTCCATTAATATTTAGATTTAGGCCTTCAGCCCACGGCAAATTTACCCGTAATAACTTATTAAGACTTAATAATAAGTAACTATAACTAAAATTGTCCGAGTCACTTTACCTATGGTTAGTTTACTTAGTTTTCGGGTTGATTAGGTTAGCCTATACTAAAACTACAGACGTAACTTAGGCTATTGACTCAAAGATACCAACTAACTAACTCAATCAATTATAACTATTAATAATTTCTACTTAGCTCTTTCAATCTTCAACAAACTACCGCTGCCTTCCTTACGCCTCCATCACTATCACTAAACACTATTGATCACAAAACAACAGGTCGTTTGGCACTAAACTATAACTGAACTGTGGTCATGGACATGGAAAGAAGTGAGGTTAGTTAATGTTTATGGTAGTGACAGTGTGGATGATGGCTCCAGCGCTGCCAACATGGTTCTTCCTATCCTAATCGTGTGTGATGCAGAATTATCCAGTTTAGGGTGGCTGCCCTGATTTATGGATGCGCGCGCAGCTTTGGACTCTGCCCCAGAGTCCCTATTGTAAAGCATTGGAATGACGTCACGGCACCCTCAGCGCTGTTAGGTGTTTCTACCATAAGACTACATGCATTGAGTTTGGGACGGAGGTTGCCGCCGTCCGCATTCCACATTATGAAAGCGACTATCGCAAAACAGTCATTACTGGATTCAAAATTTAAAACTATTTCATTTCATATTATTATCATATTGATTAAGTAGTCGTAAGTAATTGTAATTTAATTTTAATTACGACATATTATTTTTTTATTACATAAATAAAAAAAATATTGATTTCTGTATTGTTGGGAGGGCGGCGTCCGAGAGTCCTTATGGGCTAGCCGCTACTGCACCGTCCATCTTCCTCGTTCATCTCCCCCCAGCGATTTCGCCAGTCTTCCATAGTGCGCGTCGGGCCTAAAAACGGCTCAAATTTGCCGTTCATAATATATCGAAGATCCGCCTCCTTTTCAAAGCAAGATCAATGGGATTTACCCCTACAACTACGAGGACTGCTGGCTCCGACACTGTACAATACGCCGAGGCGATCAGAAGAGCGCTTCTCCTCTGGGCCATTGCCATCTTTCTTCTTAGGGTTTCGTTTCGAAGGGCTTCTGCCCATGTCTCACATCCGAAAAGAAGAACGGAGTGAACAACAGACATCAGCACCTGTCGCTTGCTGCCAACTGGTCCACTGTCATTCCTCATCAGCCTGCTCAAATTCGCAACAATCTTTTCCACTTTCTCAGTTGCAGGAAAAATTATCTGTTCCCGGAAAGTGAGTCGGACATCCAATCTCATTCCCAAGTACTTAACAGCAGGTTTCGTGACTATTTTTTCATGGCCAAGTGCAAGCTGTACGATTGGGTTGATCGTCTGGTGAAAAGCACGATCTCGGTCTTTTCTGTTGCCAATGACAAGCCGTGGTCATCCATCCACGTCATGACTTGACCTATGGCCAAGGCTGACAGCCTCTGCCGCTCACCAACATCCTTTGCCGTTGTAATTACGGCGATATCGTCCGCATACCCATCGAGGAAAGTCTCTCGAGGCATTTCCATTTAAAGAATCCCGTCATAAGCGATGTTCCAGAGTTCAGATCGAAAAATTGAGCCCTGAGCGGCACCCGCTGTTATATCTCTCTGCAAAAGTTTGTTCGGTATTGAAAACCAACTTAAGACCCCATAAGTAGTTCTGGAGTATTCTAAGCAGGTACGGGAGAATTGCGAAGTCCACCTTCAATGCACCCAGCATGTCAGTCCACCTGGCTGAGTTGAACATGATTTTACACTTCTTGCGTAGCCAACATGACTAGCCTTCGTGATCTGGGTTTCATCTGCTGGGCAGCCTCAAAAGTGCGGATCACTTCACTCACAGCCTCAATCGTTGATCCACCCGCTCAAAAGCCGTACTGACGATCAGAAAGTCCACCTGCTGCTTCTACTGCCTGTGCAAGCCTTGGCTTTAGGAGTCGCTCAAAAACTTTCCCTGCCGTGTCTAGCATGCATAGAGGTCTGTATGCAGACGGGGATTCGGGATCTCCTTTGCTCTTGGGTATCAGCACAATGCGTTTTATTTTCCAATGCTGCGAAAACAAGCCTTCCAACAAACAGCGGATGTGCATATTTAGCAGAAGGTCTGGAAATTCCCCACCAACTGCCTCAAGTACTTCCATTGGGATTCCATCGGGACTTGGAGCTTTGCCTTAGCGCAGATAGCTTATGGAATTTGTCATTTCTTGCTCACTGAACACGGGTACTTGATCGGAAGCCTCAACCTCTTCGTTCGGTCTGATCTTCGTTACATCCAGACCAATTCTTGCCGCCATCTCCAAAATTCGTTAGCCTCAAAAGTCAGTTCTTGCCATACCCCTATCTATGGCTCTGGCATTAAAATCACCGTCTATAATCAGGTATCCACTGAGGGAGCAAAGAAGGTCCTCAAGCAGATCCAGACGTTCCTAAAAATCAGCCACATTAAGCTGGTTGGGTGATAGTAGAAGCTAAGAAAATTTGTATCGCTGGTAGTCACCTAAACAAGTCCGTTTCCCCTACCGTGACTTCTAACACATACATTTGTATTCGGGATCCAAATGGCAGCAGTGCCAATTGTGTCCGGGTACCAATTGTGTCCGTCCCTGTCAAGGTACTCCTCGCTAATAATAAGCTGTGACGCAAAATTCTAGGGGGGGAATAAACTAGTATTCACCAAGTCAGGCTAGGCCTACCCCTAGAACCGGCCACACTCAAATTTCTTCCCCGGAGTGCTCAGAAGGAGCCGAGAAAAATCCAGGGGTCGATACGAAGTTGTCACGGCTTTGACTGATCAATTTATTCAAATTTAATCGAAGGCTCAGAGCTCAGGAAACGTTCAGGAAATCCTGCAGACGCTTAGTTGGAGCTATATCATCCCAGCCTTCGCTAACGTGTTGTGGAGAATTTTGCCTAACTTTTAGAATGACTTTGTAGGGAGGGTAAGTATTCAATCTGGGCCAATGTGATAAAATGCTCGTATTAAACTGTAAACTAATAAGTTAAGGACGTTGGTAATTGATCTAATATCGAATGTAAGTAAAATAATTCCTACAGAGTCGTCGGGGCCTAATTAATATAACTGAACGGATAATTTATCGTGATATGATTTAAAGTAAATTTAGTATTAATTTACGTGGCTGATTGTTCAAATCAGCCTGCTCACAAGACTTGATTCTTTCACCCGCCAAAGACGGGGTTTAGAACTCAGACGACAAGTCTCGGGGTAATAAAACGTTGAATTCTAAAAATAATCTAAATAATAATTAATCGTTAAACGAACGGAATAAACGTAATTTCGTAGCCAATTGATTCAAAACCAAACGTAAGATAATCCTCCGCTAGTCACTGGCAGGCAGGAACTGGCGGGTTTTATGCAGGTCGGCGAAAACGAAGTTATTAGAATTTAGAGGTTTAAGATCGAGTTCTGAAACGAGAATAGTTGTAAAACGAGAATGCGTGCGTTAAACAAAAATAAAGTAAAACGTAGAAATGGTCTAACTATTAGAATAGCTAACCTTCGTAATATCGGCGATCGGCGGGAATGCGTAGTCTTGTAACGACGATGTTACTTCGTAGACGGCGTGTGAACGAATGATCCTGTCTTTGAGTAAAATCCTTCGTTCCTGCCCGCTCGAGGCTTACACGCTCAAGCGGTGAACTTTAGTACTACTAGATAACAGCTGATCGCAAATTCACTTGTTGAGCTGGTCTAGTTTCGTCTGTCGTCTGTCAACAAATAAACACCAGTTTGGGGTTATGTCGTCGGCTGCGTTAAATGTCTGTAAAATCGACCGATTTAACTTAATTATGTGAAACGAAGCGCTATTATGAATAAATATGTAGTTGTGGATGTGTTTGTGTACTTTACTGTGAATAAAAATAGGCCTACGTTCTTTGGCTCATAGCCCAAGCTATGGCCAACACATAGGCCTAGGAGTAGGCTATTGTGGTTAAAAATCGGGTAAGTTCTGATGTTCATTTATTCGTAGTACGTTTTTACCCCCCTTAAAATTTGGTACCTTACAAAGCAGGTCGATCTTTTTATTCCAAGACTCTCTGAGCCAGGAGGTTCGCCACCCTGCAGTGGTGAATATTTCCTTGGAGGGCTCTCATTGTTTTTTATTATTGACCGTGGCACTGGCGAGGGCCTGCCGAAAAACAAGGCATGCTCTTGTTGGCATAAATTCATTGACCGTCGGTCTGGGCCTTTGCTGTCCACCTGGAGATGTCCGTAACCAAAGCACCTAAAACATTTAGTAACTTCTACTCTGCGGCGAATTCTGGCATTGACCCAGCCTACTTTTATCCATGCCACTTTAAGGAGCTCATTTGCTACTTGTTCTGACTGTGAGACTATCGCTAGCTTCAGCTCTCTGCTGTTAAAAAAAAAAAAAACTTTAACCTCCCCCGCTTGAGCTCCAAGGTCTCTTTTGATGGTCTCCTTCACGTCTTTTTCGGGGGTGAAACTATCAAGATCCCTAATTTCCAGAGAGAATCTTGTTTCTAGGTTCCTGACAGTTCCACTTTCTCCAACTGCTTTCTTCAGAGCAGAGCTAAACTCCTCTTTGTTCTTGGTCTTCGCTCCAAGCTCCACGAGGACTCCCAGGGAATGCGTTTGCCAAATCTCGTTGATTTCGGCCCCCGACTCTTCCGGTTTCACCCCCTCCCGAATATCCTTCAGCAAAATCTGCATACGACTTTCCAGTGGTCGGACGTATAAGAATTGCATCAGTTTTCTGTTTCTCAATGTGGGCTTAGGCTTAGACAAGCTACTTCTTCTTGACCTTCTTGGCTTCTTTTGCAGCCTGCTTTTCTTTTTTCTTCTTTCTCCTCTTGGCGCAGCACTGCTCCTGCCAGGGAGTATCATGAGAGGGGGTGTCTTCCTGAGACCTTGAATTTGGCCCGCGGGTTGTCAAGGGTTCCGTCTAGCTATACAGAGTTTCTCCAATGTCACCCAAACGGGAACCAGGAGATGGGCGAACCCACTTGCGCTCGGGCGCAGTTGACGCCAGCCAAAGTTCCCGAATCCACCGTAGCCGGAAAACATAATCACCAATCGTCCGTACGCTATCCTTTACCCTTGTAGGACCTTTGTGGTCGGACTTGAACAGCTCGGTTGGCCTCTATATTGCTTACAGCTTTAGCGATAAGGTCAAGCTGTTCTCCCCCTGCTACGTTCGCATCGTCAATTTGAGTTCTCAGGTGGCCGATACTGCTTTCATCTCTCCTCGGAACCACTGAGACGTCCTTTCCCGTTGACTTTTTGTCGTCTTGTCGAAACGGGCTTGGTGCAGATGTTCATTGCACCCACTATTCATTGATTTCACTATTTATTGCAGCTATTCATTGTATAAAAACTTGTACTGTGAATGAATAAAGAGAATATGAATTGAATTGAATTAAATGTCACCTGTACTTTGGCTGGGCCAAAGGGTTTCGGTGGTATCTTCCCCGTATCTTCTTTTTGAGTTCTAGTTACCAGTGTCACTCCTGTTTGAAGAGGCGTGAGCCCGGTAGAACTCCTGGCATTATCAGGGGAAGATCTCAGGATTTTTTGTTTCTTCTTTAAACACCCTGGCGAACCCATTCCATCTCGTACCTACCAGTAGCATCAATCCGCACTGTGGCCTGGTTGCCTGCCACAAGTGCTTCCGAAGAAAATGCCTGGTTGCCCCCCCCCCCCCACAGAATCCAAGGGGCTGCCCGAATGAACAGGGTTGGATTCAGGAACAATGTCCAGACCCACCTGGGGTACATTGCCGTTGTTTTGTACTGTCATCAGACTTCTTTTGTCTCCTTGCAGCCTACTTTTATGGCAAGCAGGAGTTACTGTTGGAACATTCTGCTTCGGCCCAACACGGATATAATTTACTAAAAACCCATTTTATTAGAATTCTGATTTTTGTGTCCGATGAGGGCAAAACATGATAAAATAGACATATATTTAGTTTAATCAATCAAAAGTCCCTAGCCATATAAGGTTGATCACTCTTTGTGTTGTGCAGACATCATCGGAGGACAAACGTTACCACAGCCAGTTCTCTATGATATTTGCGCCAGTCTGCAGCATTGTGTCGCAACTCACATCTGCCACAGAGTGCAGCGAGCTCTGCAGTACATTGCGCTGCGAAAACTCATCCCTGAGGACCGACGCACTCTGGTAACACTTGCAAACATTTATAAATAACCCGTTGAACATTTATTACATAGTCTTAAAGTCTGTATGATGGAATGTCTACCTGAGATGCACCACTTAAACCATAGGCCAGTTCCTAGGTCAATGGAGGGTCAAGAGACAGGTTCCATCATACAGACTAGTTGCTTAATGATTTCACATTCATTAGACTTAATAAGGCTAGACTGTTAATTGAAGCATTTAACTTAACTTTATCTAAAAGGCCTTGTAATAAAAGAATAAACTAGAGCTTATTATAAAAGGAAATAACATTTTTTAGTGAAAATCTAACTATGTTTTGTCACTGTTTGGGAATTCGTCTGCTTTATGAAACACATTTTGTTTAAATAAAGGCAAAAATTTTTAATTTTTTATTCTGTTACAACAGATATCCTATAGAATAATTGAACAGTTTTTAATATATAAATGAAACTAACATTATGTTACATAGTTTTTACTTCCATTTCAAAATCATGAACAACACAAAAACAAAAACAAACAAACAATTAAGTCAGCTGAAAACTATTTAAATTAATATATCTGTTTTAAGACAGTACAAACTTTTCCCCATGAAATAATTCAAAGGATACTGTAGATTCTATATCTTCCGAAGTTGATTTATGTGCCGTCTCCATAGCATGTCATCAACAACTACGGAGTACATCACTCTTCCAATTCTTTTCTTTATTTCACCTTTTCTCCAAACAATTTTGCCATTTTTCACCATTTCTCTTACCAAAACATGTTCACCTTCTTTGAATTCTCTTATGGTTCCTTTGAAAGATGTACATCCTTGTTGGGCTGTGCGAAAGGTAGGTTTCAACGTTGACTCTAATGAAGGTCTCAACACATCTAACGAATTCCGCAGTTTTCTTCCAAACATCAACTCTGCCGGACTTTTTGTTGTTGATGTCGGTGTTCGTCTGTGAGATGAAAGAACTATAAGAAGTTTTTCTTTTAGGTTTCCATTTGTGTCCACTTCTTTTCTTAAGTACCTTTTCACTTCTTGAACATAGCGTTCTGCTTGACCATTGCTCTGCGAATTATAGGGTGCAATGGTTCTGTGAATAATACCATTATGTTTTAAGTAATTACTAAACTCTTCTGATTTAAATATCGAAGCATTGTCACTCACCAATGTATAAGGTAGGCCGAATCTTGCAAAGATATCTTCCAAAAACTCTATGGTTTTCTTTGATGTTGCTTGTGTCATGGGACAGGCTTCTAACCATTTAGAGAATGAATCTACAACCAGTAAAACGTATTGATTTGATACAGGTCCTAAGAAATCAACATGTATTCTTTTCCACGGTGCATTTTCTGGTTCCCATGGATGCCACACTTTAGCCGGATTCTTCTGATTTCTTTGGCAGGGTGTACACTGTTTCACAAATTGTTCTATATCGAGATCCATGTCTGGCCACCAGACATAACTTCTTGCAAGGGCCTTCATCCTAACAATTCCTGTATGAGACGAATGTAGATCATTCAAAACACGTTTTCTCAGAGTGCGTGGTATAATAACTCGATCGCCTCTCATTATACAACCGTCCACTATACTCAATTCATCCAAGTGTTTTTTATACTCCTTATGACCCAATGGTTTACCTCTTAGTAAGCAATCGTAAATATCTTTCATTACAATCTCCTTCTGAGTTTCCTCTTGAATTTCGTCCAGCTTCACAGGCAATACATCATTGAATTGCCTAATTTGGTATAAACACGCTCTGTTTATGTCATCCATGAAATTTTCATCCTCTTTTCCTTTTATCGGTGCTCTCGAAAGGGCATCAGACGAGACATTCTCCTCAGAAGTTATATGTTGAACCTCGTAGTCAAAACCTTGCAGGAATATGGCATACCTTAGAAGTCTTTGTGCAGTCATTCGTGGTAATTCCTTTGCGGGGTTGAAGATAGAAACAAGCGGTTTATTATCTGTTCTTAAAATAAACCTTTTGGAAAACACATATTGAAAAAACTTATTTACACCCCAAAAGATTGCTGTAGCTTCTTTATCGATTTGAGAATACGACCTTTCCGTGAGCGTAAGAGTGCGAGAAGCGAAACATATTGGTCTTTCCGATCCATCCAGGAGAGCGTGTGAAAGAGTAGCTCCAAGCCCTACTGGACTAGCATCAACTGATAGAATAATTGGTAAATTAGGGTCATATGGAACTAAAACTCTATCTGAAGCAATTTCCTTTTTTGTTTGAAGCCAAGATTTCTCACATTCTGAGGTCCAGGTAAACTTTCTACCACCTCTGGTCAGTTCATACAAAGGGTGCAACAAGCTTGAGAGGTGATTGACAAACCTTCCATAATAGTTAATGAGACCCAACCAACTTTTAAGCTCATCTTTATTGGTCGGTCGGGGAGCATTTACTACCGCCTCCACTTTGTCTTTACATTTGTGAATACCCTTTTCTGATATTTCATGCCCTAAATACACAATCTTAGCTTTAAATAAATTACATTTCTTACTATTGACTCGCAAGTTATTATTGGATAGCCTTCTGAAAACTTCTTTTAGCCGATCTTTGTGCTCCTCTAACGTTTTACTCACTACTCTAATGTCATCGTAAAACACCGTAACACCTGGAATGTTGTCTAGAGCTTGAGATATGAATCTTTGCCACTCAGCTGGAGCATTTTTGATTCCGAACATGAGTCTATTGACCGCATATACACCCTTATATGTGCTAATGGCCTGTACTCTGGCACTCTCGTTGTCCATGGGAATGTTTAAATACGCTTGAGAAATATCAATAGTCGAAAAATACTTACAGCCACTCATGCTCGCAAATATGTCATCCAATGTTGGAATTGGATAATGATCAGGTTCCAAGTTCTTATTAACTGATACTTTGTAATCAGCACAAAGCCGAATATCCCCGTTTGGTTTAACTATCGGTACTATAGGTGTACCCCATTGACTGTAGGTCAACTTTGAGAGAATTCCCTCCTTTTCTAACCTGTCAATTTCATCATTGACTTTATCCCTTAAAGCAAAAGGAACAGGGCGGGGTGGCAGGTAAACCGGCTTAGAGTTTGGTTTCAAACTCAAATGAGCTTCATAGTTCGGTACTTTACCCACTCCTGGTAAGAAAACATTAGGAAATTCGCTCTTAAGATTCTCTATAAACTGGTCTTTTTTATGATCTGTATGATCTTCTGATACCTGGCTTAATGAAGGAAGCTCAATTTTGAACAACTTTAACCACTCCCTTCCAAAAATACTGTCTACGTTCCCCCGAATAACATACAAGTTGCCCACAGATATTTGATTTTCATAGCAAATTTCGACAGTCGCAAACCCTACCGGGCGAATTATTTCTCCTGTATAGGTTCTTAACGGCATTCTTGTTCTATTTAGAATCTTACCTGGAAATAATTTCTTAAACAGATGCAGCGGTATAGTACTGACCGCAGCACCAGTGTCTAACTCAAAAGAGTTACGCTTATCGTCAATGGTGCAGTCTAACATAATCTTTCCCGGCCTGTTTACCATTTCGGGTTGATATGCATCATCCGAGAGCTTAGACAATTTAGTACATTTCTTCTTTCTATCCACAATGGATAACATTGACATAAAAGGTGGATTTTGACACTCACCTTCCTCTTCATACTCATTTCCTGTCGAAGCGTCATCAGCTTGTCGCATGTTTTGTTTCTTTCTCCGACAAACTTTGCTGAGATGTCCTTTCCTCTCACAATTCCAACATTTAATGTCTGCTGGAATTTCGCACGCACTTATGTGATGGTGTCCCCCACACCTGAAACATGATATTTTACTACCCTTTCCTTGCAAATATCCAGCGCTTTTCTTCCCTCGAATCTGAAATTGTTCTCCAACTTTTGATTGCAAATTTGATTCTTGGATTTTCGTTGTTTCACTTTTGATTTGCTCAAAGTTACTTGCTATTTCAAGACATTGGTTAAACGTTTTATCTTCGTGAATTTCAATTAATCTAGACAGCAATTTTCCATCATGAATGCCCGAAATAAACTGTTGCCGCATATGAACGTCAGATGTTGATGCATTACATTTTGGACATTTAAAATCACATTTACTGGCTAAGGTTTTCAGATCTTTGGCGAAGCTGCCTACAGATTCACTCGGATTCTGGATTCTTTTAGTGAACTTATGTTGTTCTGCAATAATACTTCCCTTAGGTTCCAGTAATAATTGTAAAGCTTCACATATTTCGTCATAACTTTTATCCTCAATGTCACATGGGCTCAGATTAATTCTCAGGTCATGAAATACTTTAGGTGTCAACAAATTGATCAAATATTGATTTTTCTTTAATTCTGACGTGATTCCGTTTAGGTCAAAAAAGTTGTCTAGCCTTACCATGTATGAACTCCATGTCTCATTGTCCTCATCAAATTTAACAAAATTAGAACAGAAAATAGGTTGACTGGGTGTTAATATACCTTCTTCTACTAGCTCCTGGTGTCTCTCACCCTTCCTCCTCCTCATCCTCGTCGCCATTGAACAGTTTTTAATATATAAATGAAACTAACATTATGTTACATAGTTTTTACTTCCATTTCAAAATCATGAACAACACAAAAACAAAAACAAACAAACAATTAAGTCAGCTGAAAACTATTTAAATTAATATATCTGTTTTAAGACAGTACAATAATGTAGTTCATTAAAAAAAAAAAAAAAACTGTACTGGTTGCAGTTGAAATGTAAAAATAATTTGATTTGAAGGAAAAGAAGGTTGGTCTTATGTTTTAGTGCTGTATGAGTATTGAGGAACAAGAGAAATCATTGATGAATTGTTTTTTTATACAAATTAAATTACAAAGAATGGACATGGATGGTAAAGTTAATACTTTTAGATAAAGAAAGTGATATTTAAAAGACTCCAACCTGTAATTTTGTACGGCCTTAAATTTCCTAAATATCTGTACTATTATAAAAATGAGGTGGTGTCTGTTTGTATGTCTGTCTGGGCAGCTGTCATGACTAAAATGAAAATACTCAACGGATATAGCCAAAACTGAGAAAAATGATGGCCCATATATCTATGAATGTCTTAGGCCTATTCACTTCCCTGAGTTCCCTTGGGTCTACGCCCCATGAAGGTACAAAGTTCTGAGGTGGGGTTTTCAAAAGTAAATATTGATTGGTCTCCAGGGTAGGATGAGAAAACTCACACAGAACAAAACAAAACAAAAAACTCAGTCTCGGGTCTAGTTCCTACCATAAGACTCACGGTAATAATTATTTATTCCCTACACGGATATTCACTGAAAACCCAAAATAAAAAAACAGCTATAGTCAGGACCACGTAAGTTTGCAGTTGGTGGCAGCCAATCACAAGACAAGGCTAGTGCGACGTTGCCACATCGCCCGTTGACAACACTAGGTAATTAAAATATACTAAGCAATATTTTCAAATCAGCTGGTATTATTAGATTTGGCAACACTGCACGGTTCTCATTGGTTCATTCAAAACCATATGGTAAATAGGCTCTTCCCTCAACTGCAAACTTACATGGTCCCGACTGTAGGTTAAGGTTTGATTGAACCATCAATAAGTGTTTCAAACATTACTTAGAATTGGACCAGTTATCTATTTTTGTCCCTTTAATATCTTCTTTTTTATCTGACTATGATGTGACATGTGTACTTTGTAGGTGATATCAGGAGGAGTGGCTTGCAACAAGTACATACAAAGAGCAGTCGGGATGTTGTGTAGAGAGCTGGACTATGATGTTAAGGTTCCCCCACCTCATCTGTGCACAGACAATGGTATAATGATCGCATGGAATGGTGTGGAGCGCTGGCGAGTTGGCCAGGGAATCTACCAACATGACCAGCTGGATGCACTTGACATTGAGGCCAAGTAAGTGTTTGAGTGAGACCTTTGTCTTATTTCTGTCAATAAGTGTATAAATGTTTTAGCGAGTGTTAATCTGTGAACTTAATGCACTACAATTCTCTCTGTTATACATTCTTTTCCGTCTGCTTATCACTGAATGATTAGTTGCAAATTTATTTTTAGTTTTACTCAGTGGCAGCTCCAGGGGGGACATAGTCTTCCAAATCCTGCCAAAATTCCCAATTTTTCAGTATCACGATTGGCTCAAAATTCTGATACCAATAAGTTTATTTTATTTACATATTAATAATTACAAATTACAATACTTGAAAACAATATAATTTGCTGTAAATATTATATTGCCAAACTGCTTTCACAGATACACCCGTCCCGTAATTTATTTTTAAAAATAGACACTTTTTTTATGTATGTAGCCAAGATAACATTGCATTTTTCATGTGCACATGTGTTTTTTATTAGTTTTGATTGTCTTCTGCAATCGGGCAACATCCGTGACCATATTTTGTGATCTCGGTGTCACCGCTGGTCGTCTCTTGCTATCTCGTCAACACCCACAATTGACTTTTTCGGCCACGTTTCGCATGACCGGGCTACTGATAATCGACGCTTGACTGTGGGTAGTGAGGTTACTGATATCGAGATCTGATTTTGATCAGGATCAGTTACTGATACTAACCTTAAAAATGTGATTGCACAAAGCTTATGTTAGTTTGTTGTTAACTTTATATTACAATTAAATACTGAAAGTCTGCAATGTTTTTTAATTATGAATATTTTTAGTTATGAGTGGTTGGAGGCAGTGTTGGATTTATGACTAGGCCGTGTTCTAGGACTGCAGCGGTTTTGTTAAAAACGCTAGGGGTGGGCGAGTACTCGACCTTCGAGTAATTACTCGAGTTTTTTCAAATACTCGACCTCGAGTCGAGTAGTAATTACTACTCGAAAATTCGAGTCGAGTAGTTATAAATAGTGCCACTTCACGATTTTCTACACCCATATTTGATAAATTATATTTTGTTTTGTGTTGATGCCTTATTTAATCCCCATTCCTATAAAAAACAACTATCTAACCTCATATAGGTTAGACCAGCGTAAACCAAATGTTCAACAAACACGCATCGTCATTTGGCAGAGCTAGCAAGAGGACTACTAACAGACTTTCACTTTCGTACAACAGTCAACAATACGTCTCGATAACGATACAGTAAGTTGAAATAAAGCATTGAATGAATCTATCGAATTGCAATAGTCGATAGTCAACAAGGGAGTCTCGTGACTAGTATAACAATGGCAGACGATTCTTGAAGACATTATAAAGTAGAGTATCAGATTTAGTTTGAACTGCCATAAAAATATTTTATACCAAAATATAGAAATAACAAAATATTTTATACCAAAATATAGAAATACAACAAATAAAAATAACCTGTTGTAGCATAATATTTTTTCACATAAATCGGTATTGGTGTTTAGTTTTACAGGTTTTACAAACCGATAAGTTACTGCAAGGAACATCGATGCATCTGAATGACGCTATCTCATTGGGTCTTGGCAGAAAGAAAAGATCAGTTCCACTTTAAACTCAGTGTTGCCAGATGGACGATAATTGTTGTACTTTTAACTTATATCAAAACTAAATAAATAGTAACCTACTTTTACAACTGTGGTATTGGCGTAAACAAACTATAAGTATAATTTATTTTCTAATCAGTTTAGATCCTGATTAAAATTAGTCAAACCATTAAATTTTTTACGAAATAAAAGCTATAGCAATTTTATGATAATTTTACCGACATTCGCCATAATGGTGTAATGATAAATATGGCAACGTCAGCCCTGCAAAACAGCTGTTTGATGGGAAAACAAAGCAGAAGCAGAATGAGCAGACTGACTAGAGAGAGAGAGAGCAGATATGGTGACAGCTGGCGTTACAGTTACAACAAAACAATGGATTGGAGTGATTGAAGTTATGTCAATGTCAGTTTTGAATGTTTTTACTTTGAAGTGAATTTGTAACATATAATAAAATTGATTTTGTTAGTGGAAGTTTAATAGAAAGTAAAATAAACATATTCTGTTTGTGATTTTGATTGTGCAATTTTCAATCTGGTGGCAGAAACATGACGACAGTTTGAATTGTAACTTAACCTAGAAAATGTGAGTTTATAAAGAAAGGCCAAATAGGCTATACCGGGCACTCGACGTTCTGTACCCACGAGCACCTCAGCTTCCACAAGCACAGAAGGCTTTCGAATAGTTCCTGGGATAACAGGTATTTGTGTAATAGCTTCACCGTATATCTTTATTGGACCTGTTTCTGTTTAGATAGTTGTTTTTTTCAACAGTTACAGTTGCGAACTGTGCATTGTGATTTTGAAAAGGTGTTTATTCTTTAATCTTTACTGTTTGTTTACTTTTGACTTGATCTGCTTGAAAAGGTGTTTTATGATTATGAAAATTAACGTTTTGTGAGTGTGCTGAAGCTGATTTGTTATTAGGTATTGACAATTAGCCTAAATGTTTTGCGTGCATGAATTAATTATGAAGATTTAAATGTTTACTTAACCTATATTTTTCGGATTCCTCAAGAGAGAGTGATTGTTAGGTTAGGTTAGGTGTTTGTTTGTGTGTGAATTTGTTAGATTGCAGTTTTGGTAGTTGTAGGTCTAAGTTAGCCTTTAAGGTAAACTTAACTTAGGCATACTCTTATTAATAGATACGTTATTAATTTAACTTTTTCAAAGGCAATAACTTAGACCTAAACTCCACTGAAAGGCCCAACTAACTTAATCAAAATAAACCTAGACCTACCACTAGCAAAACTCCAATGTAACAATTCACACACAAACACAAATCAACCTAACATTAACAATCACTCTTTCTTGAGGAATCCGAAAAAGATAGGTTAAGTGAACATTTAAAACTTCATAAATAATTCATGCACGCAAAATATTTAATTGTTAATACCTAATAACAAATAATCAGCTTCAGCTCACTCACAACACTTTAATTTTCATAATCATGAAACACCTTTTCAAGCAGCTCAAGTCAAAAATAAACAAACAGTAAAGAATAAACACCTTAAAATCACAATGCACAGTTCGCAACTGCAAACTGCAACTGTTGAAACGAAACAACTATCTAAACAGGTCCAATTAAAGATATACAGTGAAGCTATTACACAAATAGCTGTTATCCTGTGCATGTGGAAGCTGAGGTGCTCGTGGGTACAGAACGTCGAGTATACCGGGCTACAGTGAAATGTGTTTTATTTTAAGTTAAGTGCTTAATGTGGGATTTTATTTCGAGATAATAGGCCTACTATGTTTTTGTTTGATATTTTCAGTCTGTCAGAGACGAGTGACTTGATCATTTTTATAAATGTAATGAGTGAAGAGGATAGCCCTAGTACCCATAACCTTCAAACAACAGATGAAGTGCTTATCTAAGTGATTATTTTAAAATACCTAATTGCATATTGATGTTTTTAACTTGTGATACAATATGTAGTTTGATATTAGTTTTGTTTTATAAATAAATTTATTTTAATAAATTCTGTTTCTTATTTGAATTGAAATTATTCTTAAAGTTACCTTATTAAGTTAGTTAGTTAGGTTGATTATCATGATAGTGAGGAGGAATTAAGGGCAAGAAAAAATAAAACACACAATAACAAGTGATGTGTAGGCCTAGGCCTAAATAATTTAATGCTGCAGTCAACAAGTAGTCTAGGCCAAATTTTTTATTAGGCCTAAGGTAGGAGGTACTAATAATTAGTAACCATATAACTTAGAAAATTTGGTATAAGTACTTAAACTACCTATTTAGGCCTAGGCAGGGTTTAGGCTAGGATGAAATTTGTTTCAGCAAAATGCTGCAAACTCTCTGCAAAGATAAAAACTAAGTTAACTGTAGAAAAGAAAAAATATTATTCAATAACTTAAGCATTTAAAACAAAAAATTCCAGTAGGCTAATATTACATTTGTTTGAACATTAGGCCTACATCTTTCAATTTTATTTGTAGAAAATTTGCCATAGGCCTAGCCTGCAAAACAATGTAAACTTAGCATTTTTAAGTTGTGAATAGCAAGATGCTAAAATTACTACCGCAGCTTAAACCCAGGGCCTAGGCCTACTTAACGCGCAACTACTTGACTCGACTCGATACTCGAGTTTTTACTCAAATACTCGACTCGAATTGAAAAATCACTACTCGCCCACCCCTAAAAAACACCGCGATTGCTCGTGACGATTCTGATGTTCCCTTGATTGAGGAGATGTTCACGATTTTCCCGCGATTGTGGGTGACAACAATGATGTCCCCTTTATCGCAAGAGATGTTCAGGATTTGTCTGCAATCCCGACGATGATGATGTCTCCTTGATTGCTGGAGATGTTCACAATTTCCCCAGGATTACGGGTGATAATGATGATGTCCCCTTGATCGCGAGATATGTTCACGATTTCTCTGCGACCAAGGGTGACGATGACGGCGTCTCCTCGATTGCTGTAGATGTTAAAGATTTTGTCGCGATCGCGAGAAAGTTCCACCTAAAGGGCGGGGGCAACTTGGGTTCATTTGGCATTGGTTTGCTAGTACCCTAAATACAGCACTTGTTCGAAAGGGGGGGGGGGGGGTTAAGTATCCTACAACCTCTACAACCCAAAATTCCAGGCAATGGCCCCCTCCGAGAATGTGCTGGAGCCGCCCCTGGTTTTACTGCAGCATTTTGTAAAGTCTTAGTTCTTGTTGTACCATGAAGAATGAAATGAAGAACTTTATTTGCTTTCAGGTGTCCTCTTGGGGAGGACTTGACTCAAGATGTTGCAGAAAGTGCAATAAAATGCAAATGGGTTCAGTGGTATGACCTACTACAAGCAGAAAGTGTCAATAAAAATGTTACAACCTTATAGTCTTAATAGCTGTGATAAATACATCTCTATTAATATTATATTGTATGTATTTTTGAATTATTAAGACCTACTATATCATCTGTACCACCGGCCAAAAGTTATGTATTTTGCAGCTCTAGATTGTTAAAAGTTACAGGGGAGCGAGCTGGTGTAGTGGTTAGATCGCGGGACTCCAGTCCCTGAGGTCCCGGGTTCAAATCCCACCAAGTCACCAATGGATTTTATCTAAGTGATAATGCCACAACCCCCAGGTCTACCCTGAAGTAATGTGGAAAAACAATCCCGGGCTCGTGTCTAGCGTCCTAGGACAAAAAAATAATAAAATTGTATTTTGTACCTAGGGCCAAAAATGAGGTTTTGCCGGCTCGAAACGAAGTCGAGAACTTTACACGATCTAGAGCTGCAAAATGCGTACCTTTTGGCCGGTGGTATGAACGCTATTTTTCACCACACTATTCTGGTATGTTCACCATTTTAACACAATAAATCTACACTATTGAGTTCAATTCATCTAACAGTCAACACAACTAACAAATTTAAGATTATGTGTAGAAGTATTTAGAGGAATCAGCAAAAAATAACAAATAGTTGCTAGGCAGCCGTGACAATAAATATTGCACTAGATATGGATACTGCTTGTATATTTAATATACATTAAATTCAATCCTTTATTTTGTAATTGTACATGAAATTAGTACATAGAATTGGGTCAAAAATATTTTCATAAGACTACATTAAAAACTAAACATACTAAAATTCTTCCAACGAATACAGTGGTCTTGAAATTAAACTAGGTGGCGTTCGTAGAGGCATCCACAAAATTGAGCGGAGTCATCAATGGTTTATATTATATTGTTTTGGTCATACTGCAGAAATACCAGTCGTTTTAATGCATGCGTTGCGGGTCTAAAGTAGCATTTTTACTCTTTAGGAAGTAAAAATAGTTTTTATCCTCTATGGAGTAAAAATCAGCTGTTGTCAACTCAGTTGTAAATTGCTATTATAAACGACTAGCTGTTGTACCCGTGCTTTGCAACGGGAAGAGAACACGAAATACTAGAAACATTTTGGTCTTTACATCTGTTGATAAAATAGTTACACACAAGCCTTTTAAAAACAAAATTTTACCTTTATGGCCTTTATAGGATATAATAGATGTAGTCATAAATGTAAAAAAATAATAGTACTGCACCCTGTTGGTAAACCTTTTAACTTTTTATTGCTATTCAATATCATAGAACCAACTTGGATAGTTGAAACAGCTGACAAAATTATTTTATTCCTTTTAAATATTATACTTATAAGGTTAACATGGGAAATTCCAATGACACTGGGGCGGAGCCCAAAAGGACTTTTGAGATAAGATTGCGTCTATATGTTAATCGGGAATATGAGCTATCATCGTACCAAATTTCAGCCCAATCCGACCAGTATTTTTCGCGTTTACTTGTCACAAACATACATTTATACATCCAAACTTTCTCATTTATAATATTAGTAGGATTGCATGTATCGATTCGTGCTTCGTAATTATTTTAACCTACAGTCTACAGTCTCTTCCCATAGTGTTTTAGTATTGCAGATACATTAATCAATTCCCACACTCAACACGCTCACCTTTACTGCTTCCTTCACCACCCCCTACGTCGTGGACTTATTTCCCTCTCTTCCCATAGCATGTTAGGATTGCAGATACATTAATGTAATTGCCAAAGACAGTTTCCACACTCTGCACTGCAAGCCTTACTACTTCCTTCACCATTTCCTACGTCATAGACTTGTTTCCTTCCCTTCTCATAGCATTTTTGGATTAAAGATACATCAATCTAACTGCCATAGACGGCTTTCACACTATGCTCATACTTTACTACTCATACTTTCTAAGCCATTTCCTACATCGTGGACCTGTTTTCATGGGTCGCCGGAATTTTATCCCCCTGGAATTTTACCCCCTGGGCAAAGCTGACGTCACTATGACGTAGTAACCTGAGTGGCCAAAAGTTTGTTCGCGGCCGGAATTTTACCCCCGCGGATTTGGAAGTCTAATGAAAATAGTCAGAGCGTGATTAATTAGATTAGCGATAAAAACCGGAATTTTACCCCCTGTCCATATAACTAGCGTTTAGGCAACTGAAGATGTACGAGCCGGATTTTTACCCCCGGAATTTTACCCCCCGGAATTTTACCCCCGGAATTTTACCCCCCGGAATTTTACCCCCTGGCTGATTTTACAAATTGAATGATTGATTATCTTATTTCTGTTTTTAATTAATTGTAAACATTTCATTATTTAGTAGCCTATCTTTATTTATTTATTTTGTAATCTCAACTAAGTAAACAGAATTCGCTGTTTTATTTTGATCATATTAACCAACAGTTGGCTTCAAAGATTGAATCCTGACACTCGAATCTCAAAATTAATATTCAAACCCTGTTCGATTAGTTAATGTTACATATAAATTAAGATAGGCTACTTAATAATAAAATGTTTACCATTAAACTAAAACTGAATGACGATAATTAATCATTCTCACTAATTTATATCTGGCTAGGGGGTAAAATTCCGGGGGGTAAAATTCCGGGGGGTAAAATTCCGGGGGTAAAATTCCGGGGGTAAAAATCCGGGGGGTAAAATTCCGGGGGTAAAATTCCAGGGGGTAAAAATCCGGGCCGTACATTCTAGGTTTTTATAATTTGATGTGTTCTGATTAAACTCACAACCGTGAAAATATATGTTTAATTCCGCGTTTAATCCATCGAGCTGTTGTCGCGAAACTCAAAAGTTCGCGGCCGGAATTTTACCCCCTGGTTTGTGACGTCACGTTTGCCCAGGGGGTAAAATTCCAGGGGGATAAAAATCCGCTACCCCGTTTTCATCACTTTCCATAGCAATTTAGTATTTTAGATACATTAATCTAATTGCCACAAACATTCCCCACACTCCGCACTGCTAGCCTTTACTACTTCTTTCGACATTTTCTATGCCGTGGGGATGCTTCCATCCCTTCTCATAGCATTTCATCATTGCAGATACATTAATCTAACCGCTACAAACGGTTTCCAGTTCCCACACTCCACACTGCTCACCTTACAACTTCCTTCACCTCTTCTTGCGTCGCGGACATGTTTCCCTCTCTTCCCATAAAATTTTAAGATTGTAAATACCTTAATCTAATAGTCATAAACAGATCCCACTAATAGTCCGGACAGCTCACCTTGACTACTTCCTTCACCACTTCGTACGTCACGGACCTGTTTACCTCCCTTCCCATAGCATATTAGGATTGCAGATACCTTGATCTAATCGTCATAAACAGTTCCCACACTCCGGACAGCTTGCCTTGACTACTTCCTTCATCACTTCCAACATCGTGGACCTGTTTTCCTCCCTTCCCACAGCATTTTATAATTGCAGATACCTTAATCTAATCGTCATAAACAGTTCCCACACCCCGGACAGCTCGCTTTGACTACTTCCTTCATCACTTCCTACGTCGCGGACCCGTTTTCCTCCCTTCCTATAGCATTTTATGATTGCAGATACCTTAATTTAATCGTCATAAACAGTTCCTACACTCCGGACTGCTCGCATTTACTACTTCCTTCATCACTTCCTACGTCACGGACCTGTTTACCTCCCTTCCCATAGCATTTTATGATTGCAGATACATTAATCTAATCGTCATAAACAGTTCCAACACTCCGGACTGCTCGCCTTTACTACTTCCATCGCCACTTCTTACGCCACGGACCTGTTTCACTCCCTTTCCATAGCATTTTATGATTGCAGATACCCTAATCTAATCGTCAAAAACAGTTCTCACACTCCGGACAGCTCGCCATGACTACTTCCTTCATCACTTCCTACGTCGCGGACCCGTTTTCCTCCCTTCCCATAGCATTTTATGATTGTAGATACCTTATTCTAATCGTCATAAACAGTTCCCACACTCCGGACAGCTCGCCTTGACTACTTCCTTCACCACTTTCTACGTCGCGGACCTGTTTCCCTCCCTTCCCGTAGCATCATAGGATTGCAAATACCTTAATCTAATGGTCATAAACAGTTCCCACACTCCGTACTGCTCGCATGTACTACTTCCTTCACCACTTCCTACGTCACGGACCTGTTTACCTCCCTTCCCATAGCATTTTATGATTGCAGATACCTTAATCTAATCGTCATAAACAGTTCCCAAACTCCAGACTGCTCGCCTTTACTACTTTCTTTGTCACTTCTTACGCCACGGACCTGTTTCCCTCCCTTTCCATAGCATTTTATGATAGCAGACACCTTAATCTAATCGTCATAAACAGTTCCCACACTCCAGACAGCTCGCCTTGACTACTTCCTTCATCACATCCTACGTCGCGGACCCGTTATCCTCCCTTCCCATAGAATTTTATGATTGCAGATACCTTAATCTAATTGTCATAAACAGTTCCCACACTCCGGACAGCTCGCCTTTACTACTTCCTTCACCACATCCTACGTCGCGGATCTGTTTTCCTCTCTTCCCATAGCATCATAGGATTGCAAATACCTTAATATAATGGTCATAAACATTTCCCACTCTCCGGACTGCTCGTCTTTACTACTTCCTTCACCACTTCCAACGTCACGGACCTGTTTTCCTCCCTTCCCATAGCATCATAGGATTGCAAATACCTTAATACAATGGTCATAAGCAGATCCCACACTCCGGACAGCTCGCCTTGACTACTTCCTTCATCACTTCCTACGTCGCGGACCCGTTTTCCTCCCTTCCCTCATAGTTTTTGGGATGCAGATACCTAAATCTAATCGTCATAAACAGTTCCCACACTCCGGACAGCTTGCCTTGACTACTTCCTTCATCACTTCCAACATCGTGGACCTGTTTTCCTCCCTTCCCACAGCATTTTATAATTGCAGATACCTTAATCTAATCGTCATAAACAGTTCCCATACCACGGACAGCTCGCTTTGACTACTTCCTTCATCACTTCCTACGTCGCGGACCCGTTTTCCTCCCTTCCTATAGCATTTTATGATTGCAGATACCTTAATTTAATCGTCATAAACAGTTCCTACACTCCGGACTGCTCGCATTTACTACTTTCTTCATCACTTCCTACGTCACGGACCTGTTTACCTCCCTTCCCATAGCATTTTATGATTGCAGATACATTAATCTAATCGTCATAAACAGTTCCAACACTCCGGACTGCTCGCCTTTACTACTTCCATCGCCACTTCTTACGCCACGGACCTGTTTCCCTCCCTTTCCATAGCATTTTATGATTGCAGATACCCTAATCTAATCGTCAAAAACAGTTCTCACACTCCGGACAGCTCGCCATGACTACTTCCTTCATCACTTCCTACGTCGCGGACCCGTTTTCCTCCCTTCCCATAGCATTTTATGTTTGTAGATACCTTATTCTAATCGTCATAAACAGTTCCCACACTCCGGACAGCTCGCCTTGACGACTTCCTTCACCACTTTCTACGTCGCGGACCTGTTTCCCTCCCTTCCCGTAGCATCATAGGATTGCAAATACCTTAATCTAATGGTCATAAACAGTTCCCACACTCCGTACTGCTCGCATGTACTACTTCCTTCACCACTTCCTACGTCACGGACCTGTTTACCTCCCTTCCCATAGCATTTTATGATTGCAGATACCTTAATCTAATCGTCATAAACAGTTCCCAAACTCCAGACTGCTCGCCTTTACTACTTTCTTTGTCACTTCTTACGCCACGGACCTGTTTCCCTCCCTTTCCATAGCATTTTATGATAGCAGACACCTTAATCTAATCGTCATAAACAGTTCCCACACTCCAGACAGCTCGCCTTGACTACTTCCTTCATCACTTCCTACGTCGCGGACCCGTTATCCTCCCTTCCCATAGAATTTTATGATTGCAGATACCTTAATCTAATTGTCATAAACAGTTCCCACACTCCGGACATCTCGCCTTTACTACTTCCTTCACCACATCCTACGTCGCGGATCTGTTTTCCTCTCTTCCCATAGCATCATAGGATTGCAAATACCTTAATATAATGGTCATAAACAGTTCCCACTCTCCGGACTGCTCGTCTTTACTACTTCCTTCACCACTTCCAACGTCACGGACCTGTTTTCCTCCCTTCCCATAGCATCATAGGATTGCAAATACCTTAATACAATGGTCATAAGCAGATCCCACACTCCGGACAGCTCGCCTTGACTACTTCCTTCATCACTTCCTACGTCGCGGACCCGTTTTCCTCCCTTCCCTTATAGTTTTTGGGATGCAGATACCTAAATCTAATCGTCATAAACAGTTTCCACACTCCAGACTGCTCACCTTTAGTACTTCCTTTAGCACTTCCTACGTCACGGACCTCAAGCTAGTGTCGTAGTTTGATTATATTTATGATTCATACCGTTTCTGTTCTAATACCTGTGGAATAATGCTATCAGCTATTTCTTTATCTACTGCATTCAAAAGTCAACAGCTGATCATATGTCTTTGTTTATGTGTCAAATACTGCTTCCATAAGGATTACATTGAAACTTTGAGACCCAGTGGGGCGGATTCCTGAGAGTTATTTTTAACGCCGTATAGATGTTGGCACTCACCGATATGGTCTTTATCACCATCCAAAATTTGAAAACGATTGATTCAGCCGTCTAGGAGGAGTTTGCGTATTACGAAATGCATAAAAGTCAACGTATAAGAGCTTCGCTCAATAATTCTTTACACATTTTTTAAACTTTATAATACTAACTTCTTTTTCAATGTTATCGGGTAAATTATTATACAATTTTCCTCCTGCATATGTTGTTTTTTGTTTGTAAAACTCTAGTTTGTGAATAGGCAATGGTTTAGTTTCTAGTATTGTGAGAATGACTTTCCCCTAGTAAACCCAATTCATCGAAGTGAAGCTTACAATACATGATCACTTCATAAGTGTACAAACTATAAACAGTCACGATGCCAAAATTTTTGAAATGCTCTTTGACAGTATCTCGCCATTTTAGATTACGGGTTATTCTTAAAGCTCTTTTTTGTAAAATCAGAATACGATCTAAATTACTTTTAGTCGTTGCTCCATACACGCAGATTCCGAAATTGATGTATGTATGTATTGCATGTATGTATGCATAGTAAACAATTTTTAATGTTTCTAGATTGCATACTCTTGATAGCTTGTACAGAGCAAATAATCCAGATATAACCTTTTTAGTCACTGGTTCAATTTGGTGATCCCAACTCAAATTACTATCAATTGTTAAACCGTATAAAATATGTCGTATTTAATATATATTAACCCTCTCGGGACTGGTTGACTCATTTGAGCCGATGTCTGCACTCGGCCGTGGACGGGTCGACTCAATTGTGTCGATAAAACAAGCGTGACGTAATCAGGCGGCCATTGCGTAAGTCACGGTCAAACTACGTAGAGTATAGTATAATCTTAAACTGCAGACTCTAAGCTTTCTGCGGATGTCTGTTTCGAAACCTTTTACTCTATGGGCCGACCAATACGATTGCTTGGAATAACGACAACATTACGTCAGCTGTCTGCTGTTTGTTATGCTTACAAGCCGGCTGTGTTGTAGTATAATATCATTGTGTAGCTAATATCCTATTGTCCAATGTCTGTGGAAACTCAAGCTTAAACGGTCATTCACTGGTGCAATCACCCTACCTATTTATTCAAAACATCTTCCGACTTGAAAGAAAATCATCAAATAAATCTACAAATCATCTTGTGAACACAAAAATAGTTTTCCTTGTTTCTAGTAAATTTTCCAGACAGGGAAGAAGCAATACCGTATCAGTTAATGATTTCTCAAGTAGTAAAAATCTCCTAATAAATTACAGTAAATAAAATTTACATATCATTCTCCACAAAACAATCAAGATCTAAATTGAACCCGAATATTTATCTTGATAATTCAAACTTGAGTCAAGTAGAGTACACAAAATTTGTCGCATTGATATTGGATCAAAACCTAAATTGGGAAAAGCATATGTTAATTAATAAATTCTCACATATCCCATGGTATAGCAGGAGGAACTACCAAGAAAAATTTGGACAAAATTCTTCATCATAAAAAAAAAAAACACTCCAAATTATTAAAAATAAACACCAATCAATGAAACAATTATTTTACAAATTAGGTGTTTTCACAATCTATGACTTGTATATTTATGAAACTATATTAAATGTAAAAAAAAACCTCCAAACTAATAGTACAAGGTTGAACAACATAAATTAAAGTTTTTTGAGAAGAAATATAGTTTCATTGGCATAAAATTCTTATTTAATTCACCTAAAATTATAATAGAGGAAAATAGTTTTGATGTTTTAAAAAAAAAGATTAGAAAATTATCTCCTTTCATTATCTTTGTATTCTTTGGATGATTTCTGGAATTCAAAAGAAATCATAAATGACATAAATTATAGTTTAAAAAGATGATAGAACTTAATTTGTTTTTTTTAGTCTTCTTAAGCTTAACATTTGTTTTGTAAAGATAATGATTGTTTTAGCGATAAGTAATGTATAATTCATCTTTATATTTGTTGTCGATTGAATGAATAAACAAAATTACCTTTGGCTAGGCTTTATTGAACAAAGAATCTAGCATGATATAAAGCTAATAATATGAACCAACTAACATCAAAGTTAACATAAACCATTTCTAAACATTTGAACAGATGTTACAATGTACAGATAGAAAGGAATTATATGACATTCTTCCCCTTCTAGCTGACATAGTCTTTTAAATAAAAAGGCGGGTGTTTACTCCTGAAGCTTCTTGTTAGAGCAACATGGTCTTGACCCAGTATTTCTTCGTCTTGGAAGACAGGCTCAGATTCGACCTCAACTTCAGAACTTCTTTAATTTATTTGTATATTTGAGTTTGAGTCTTCTTCACGTCGTAGATTGGAGTTTGAGTCTTCTTCATGACGTGACACTTCTCCTACAGGTGCTAAATGCCTGGAACTCACTGTAGTTTCACGGCCATCTGCATATCTTATGTGATAATACTCAGGATTCCCCTCAAGAAACAGCATTTCTTCAACGAGTGGTTCGTATTTTGAGCTCCTGACAGGCCATTTCATGAGCACTGGACCTGGGTTCATGAGCCAAGAGGGAGTTGTCTAACCATTAGTAGATCTTCTAGAAAAGAGAAATAGTCTTTCATGTGGTGTTCTATTCCTTGAGGTACACAATAACGACCGGATGGAGTGCAGAGCTTCTAAATGTACTTTTACCCAATCAGATATGTCCAGATGTTTACTTTTAAGTGATAGTTCGATTGTCTTTAAAATAATACCAACATACCTCTCTGCTTGCCAGTTGCCCTGAGGATTGTAAGCTGTTGTACGGCTGGTGGCAACTCCTAGTGAACATAAACATGATTTTAGTTCTTGAGACATAAAACACGAACCTCTGTCAGAATGAACATAAGTCGGTACTCCAAACATTGAGAAAAGCTCCTTAAGTCTCAGAATAACAGTTCTAGCAGTTCTGTCTTGAGTAGGGAATGGGAATGGAAATCGAGAATATTCATCCACAACTATTAAAAGATAACGATTTCTACTTGTGGATGGAAGTGGCCCATTAGAATCGATGTTAAGTCTTTCAAATGGTTGAGTAGTTTGATGAGTTGTCCTTCATGTTTGTGGAATCGAGGTTTTACCTCTAAGCAGGTTCGACAGGTGGAAGTTACTTTTCTCATCCAGTGAATAAGGCAGGTTTTTACTCCGAGTCCAATGATACATCCGAGACACTCCTGGATGATATAAAGCGTCATGTAGTGATGCTAGGTTTGATAAGCTTCCTTCTATCGATGAACACACCCCGGATAAAGCATCTGCTGTTTTGTTCTCTTTTCCAGCTGTGTAAATAATCTCATACTTATAACAAGATAACTCAATTCTCCGTCTCATTATTTTATCATTCTTGATTTTGCTTGCATTCCGATCACTGAACATGAAGGTTACAGATCGTTGATCTGTTATAAGACGAAAGTGTCTGCCTATGTGATAGTGCCTCCATTTTCTTAACGCTTCAACTATTGCATATGCTTCTTTCTCAATAGATGAATGTTTCTGTTCCAAGTTATTTAGTGTTCTAGAGAAAAATGCTACATGTCTACCATCAATAGTCAAAGCTGCTCCTATTGCACAGGTTAAGTGCATACACAAAGTGCAATATTAAGTTAAGTGCATATTTAGTGTAAATTTACAGGTTAAGTGTAAGAAAGGGCCATGTGGCCCTAACTTTGCCTGTATAAATAAATGATTTTTCATTTCATTTTTCATTTCATTTCATTTCATTGCATGATTTGATGCGGTTCAACTGTTAACAATCCATCAAAGTCAATTGAAGAAGTTACTGCATTATTGATGTCTTCTTTAAGTCTTTCGAATACACACTTAGCTTCTTCATTAAGTGGAAATGAACTTCTGTTTAAGTTTTAACAGCTCACCTTCTCAGAAAACTTAGGAATGAATTGTGAGTAGTGGGAGAATATACCAAGAGCTCTGTGAAGAGAGTTTGAGTTAGTTGGAATGGGAAGATCTCGCAGTGGTTGCAAACGATCCGGATCAGTTCTTATTGATATATGACTGATTATATATATAACCTAATAGATGGATCATGATTGTAGAAAACTTGCATTTGAGTGAAAATTTAAAAACGTACGTTTTCAGGAAAAGCACTTTGCAAATTTTTTTCCCCTTTTTTCAAAACTTTTATTATTATTTTTATTTCATTAACATTTGAAGTTTCATAAAATGTCCATGGTAACGCAATATCTTTGGTATTTTTTTTAAAAAAGAGCATCTTTAGTGGAAAAACACAAAATCCTGTCACGACCATAACAGACGTTTAAATGAATATTAAAAATAGTTAATATTATTTTTATAACTATGTTTTGCTATAAACCAATTTACTTTTATGACCATTATACAATAAAAAGGTCACTGAGCTTTTGGTATATTTGGTCTTTCTAGAAAAAAATAAAAAAACTCAAAAAATTGAAAAAAAGCCAATAAAATCGTTTTAAGTTTGTATAACTCCGAAAAAACTTACCTGAGACCCGAAAAATCGTTATGTTTGTATAGAGGTGTGCTTCTTTTGTGTATAAAACATTGAAATATGACGATATTTTAATTTTTGAAATTTTTATGATAGAAATCATAAATGTGATGGTCAGGGACAAGCGGTACGGTCGTGAATTTTCTGAAATAATCTAAATCTTTCTAAACAATCCTTCAATTATACTGTTAGTTATAATAAAAATATGTGTTTCAATTGAACTAAGCTGTTCAAATTACAATTATATTAAAGTTATTGCCACGACCAAACGCACTATAATCCATAAGGCTGGATTGGTCGTGAAAAAACCCGCGATGGTCGTGAAACTTTGGTCGTGAAATTACGTGTTATTTGGCTCTGTTCTGGCGGTAGCCCTGCACCTCATGTTCGAGGATACAAAGTGGAGTTCTAGGTTAATCTAGCAATTGAAATATCTTATAAACAAAAATTAACACCATGTCTACTTAATCGAATGACTACGTACGGTCATGGACACACTAAAATTACAAAAAACACAATCTTTCCTTTATTAATCTTGTAATTCCTCCTTTCAACTCGAAACGACCGGCACTACAATCCTGATGTACACCCCGAACTAGTCTCTAAAACCAACTGACTCCATCGACGCCAGGCTTGCCACTGTCGTGCTCCAAAGTTGAAAATTTTTCCCAAGTGGTCGTGACGCCAAATCAAGGGACAGACTTATTTTGTCATGGTAGTCAGTTTGCAATGACAATAAAATCATAATATGCTCCTTTTTTGTAAGTTTAATAACCATTGATGACAAAAAAAATATGGCTTTATATATTTCGGCATGAATAATTAGTCTTAAAACAGCGTGAAAGTTGGAAAATGTACCCTAGGGACACGTCATGGTCTAGAATTTTGAGACTTTAATAAATACGAAAAAAATACCTAGAACCTATTTAAAACCAAATAAATGTGTGTAACATGTTGCCCCCGTCCCAAAAAATATTAAAACACATAATAATAAACTACAAATCTAGTATCTACGAAGTAAAAGGTCAGGGACATGAAAACGTACGTTTTTAAATTTTCACTCATTTATGTTTGTTCAAAGTAAGATTATATTTGGAAACTGCTTTCATGAAATTTTCCAAGTCCCTGTCATGTTCAGCCTGATCATTACCACAGATTGTTATATCATCAAGATAGACTTGAACCCCTTCAAGTTTTTCACAAGTAATCATGTTGGTTAAAATACCTTGAAAAGCAGTGACACCATTACAAACTCCAAATGGCACTTGGGTGAATTGGTACAAGTTCCTGCAAGCCTCAAATGCCGTGTAAGCGTTGTCATTTTCTGTTATTGGGATTTGGTGATAGGCACTCTTAAGATCAATAGAACTATAAATTTTGTATGAAGCTACTTTGTTGACTTTTGTCATCAATCCTAGGGAGAGGAAACACATCAAGCTCTGTAAAACGATTAACTGTATGAATAATCCACAACCATCCGCCGTTTGTGATTATCTGATGAAACAACAAGGACTTGTGCTCTCCATGGAGACCTGCTCTCTTCAATAATACCCTCTTTCAACAGTAATTGAATTTCACATTCAATAAATTGCTCGTCAATTGCTGAGTGCCTTCAAGATTTTGTCGCAATAGGCTTGCAATCCGGAGATAGATTACCAAATAGTTCTACTGGCTCAACATTAGCTAAGGCAACACTACATATGTTGAGAGGAGACTCTTTTCCTCCAAAATCAAATCAAATCGAATCAAATCAAATCTCTTTATTGCCATTAAGTATATACGAGTGAAAATTTAAAAACGTACATTTTCATGTCCCTGGCCTTGATTGATTGATTGATTGATTCTCTAGGGGCGGACCTTCCAGGTGAATATTATTTTTTGTTATTGTTATTGTGCAGGTGCTCATTTTATTTCTTATTACTTTAATTTTGTAAAGTTTTAATAGTAGGCCTAATATAGTAAACAAGTGAAAATTTTGAAACGTACGTTTTAATGTCCCTGGCCTTTTACTTCGTAGATACTTGATTTGTAGTTTATTATTATGTGTTTTAATATTTTTTAGGACGGGGGCAACATGTTGCACACATTTATTTGGTTCTAAATAGGTTCTAGATATTTTTTTCACATTTTTAAAGTCTCGAAATTCACGACCATGACGTGTCCCTAGGGTACATTTTCCAACTTTCACGCTGTTTGTAGACTAATTATTAATGCCGAAATATATAAAGCCATATTTTTATGTCATCAATAGTTATTAAACCTACAAAAAAGGAGCATATTATAATTTTATTGTCATTGCAAACTGACTACCATGACAAAATAAGTCTGTCCCTCGATTTGGCGTCATGACCATTTGGGAAAAATTTTCAACTTTGGAGCACGACAGTGGCAAGGTTGGCGTCGATTGCGTCAGTTCGTTTTAGAGACTAGTTCGGGGTGTACGTCAAGTTTCTTGTGCCGGTCATTTTGTGTTCAAAGAACTAGTTACAAGATTAATAAAGGTAAGTTTGTGTTTTTTGTAATTTTGGTGTGTGCATGACCGTACGTAGTCATTTGATGAAGTAGACGTGGTTTTAAATTTGGTTGATATGATATTTCAATTGCTACATTAACCTAGAAGTCCACTTTGTATCCTTGAACATGAGGTGCAGGGCTACCGCCAGAACAGAGCCAAATAACAGGTAATGTCACGACCAAAGTTTCACGACCATCGCGGGTTTTATCACGACCAATCCAGCCTTATGGATTATAGTGCGTTTGGTCGTGGCAATAACTTTAATATAATTGTAATTTGAACAGCTTAGTTCAATTGAAACACATAGTTTTATTATAACTAACAGTATAATTGAAGGATTTTTTAGAAAGATTTAGATTATTCCAGACAATTCATGACCGTACCGCTTGTTCCTGACCATCACGTTGATGATTTCTATCATAAAAATGTAAAAAATTAAAATATCATCATATTTTAATGTTTTATACACAAAAGAAGCACGCCTCTATAAAAACATAACGATTTTTGGGTATCAGGTAATTTTTTTCAGAGTTACACAAACTTAAAAGATTTTATTGGTTTTTTTCATTTTTTTTTGTTTTTTTTTAATTTTTTCTAGAAAGACCAAATATACCAAAAGCTTATTGAACTGTTTATTGTATAATGGCCATAAAAGTAAATTAATTCGTAGCAAAACATGGTTATAAAAATATTAACTATTTTTAATATTCAGTTTTATGTCCGTGATGGTCGTGACAAAATTTCGTGTTTTTCCATCAAAGATGCTCTATTTATAAAAAATCACCAAAGATATTGCGTTACCATGGACCTCTTATGAAACTTCAAATGTCAATGAAATAAAAAAAATAAAAAAAGTTTCAAAAAACAGAACAAACAATTTTAAAAGTGCTTTTCCTGAAAACGTACGTTTTTAAATTTTCACTCATACATTTATACAATAGGCCAAGTCAAAATTTGTAATAAACTTAACTAAACAGGTACAATGAGACTATAACTAAACATTAAGTGCATACGAATTTTAACTAAAAGATTACAGTTGTATTTTTTAAAAATCAAAATACTCTTTTCCTACAGTTACTTAACAATGTACATGTTCTCTCACTGATTTGAGAAAGCAAAGTGGCCAATTCGCTCATCAGTGAGACAATTTTAGCATTGCCTCACTCTAATTACTTTGTCTCACTCCAGATTTGCAACGTGAAGGCACGAAATAGTGAGCGCGTAACATGCAGATGAGGTCGTATGCGCGCGAAATACGTTGGCAGCACTGGCTGTAAATCAGCTGGTCAGCTGTTTTACTGTTGTATCATTAAATGTCATGTTAAAAGTTCACTTCTGTGTAAAAGTATGTTACGTTTCTTTGCCAATTTATTTGTTTTATGGTAACTGTAGGAAAAATATAATGTGCAACTCGAGTGTAAAGTGCAGTTGCCTCACTCGAGAAACCATTCCTCACTCGCCTACAGCTTGTGAGTAAGTATTTCTCTCGAGTGAGTCAATTGCTCACTTTACTCACTAGTTGCACAAATAACTATTAATATGATAAAAAGGATTTACAGTTAACCAGCTGTAAAGTCTAACTTTAAATACAGAATCTGGTAAAAGTCTTGATTCAGGGTGAAGTATATTGAACATATAGTACAATAAAAATATGTTTTGACCAAAAAAAAAATAAGCACAACCGGGGAATTTGGTACAGATGTTGGGTGTACCTTCCTTTTGAACATACTAAAAGTCCCCTAAAATTGAAGCTGTGCTACGGCCGCCATATTGGAAAATGGCGGCATATTTCTGTATTTTTTGCTATAGTGACTTTATTATTAGAGATACAGGAAAAAGCTAAATATACAGGGTGGGGCAGGGAAATATCCCTACTTTTAAGATGGCACTGTGAGTAGTAGGGGTGTGCTGGAGGAATGGGGTTAGGCTCAAATGAAGCTTTTGTTTTGGGAATTTATAAGAATATAACTTTCAGTAGTAGACATGGCTTGTTAGAGTGAGCAATGTGCTTCTGCACTCGAGATGTATTTTATTCAAAAATCAAGTCTATTGTTGCTATGCAGCTACCGTTGGCTGCGAACTTGTTATTGGGTGGCCTGTCGCAAAGCTGTTACAATTTGGTGTGGGTGAATTACTTTCGTGTATGTGGTGGTGTATTGCGAAGGATATTTGGAGCTCAAAGAACCGTCCGGAGTCCTGAAAACATTGACCTTGTCAGAAGATCGATTTTGCAGTCTCATCAAAGTTCTGCTTGTAAGCATGCATCCGCGCTGGCGTTGTCTAATCGTACTGTGCCTTGTATTCTCCATGGGGACCTACACCTCCATCTATACAAGAGGGTAGTTGCTCATGAACTCACACAACGGGACTGGCAACAACGAATGTAGGCATGTGAAATCTTAAATTGCGGGACTACCTCATGCTGCTCGGATTTGGTTTAGTGACAAGGCACACTTCCATATTTCTGGAGCGGTAAATAAGCAGAATGTGCTCTATTGGAGTGATGCTAAGCCTAGGGTAGTTCAATGGAAGACCCTAGATGCCTTGAAGGATGCAATTCACCTTGAATTTTGCCGCATTCCATAACAAATGCTTCACAAAGTTATTATGAGCTCCAGAACCAGAATATAGCAATGCATTTAAGATTAGGGACACCACTTGCAGAATATGCGGTTTAAAATAAAGTAAAGTTATATTAAAATAAACTCCCAGATGTAACCTTTTAATCTCAGTAAACAGTTTGGTACTAACATTTTTGGTTGTCTTTTAATGCACCTTCAAAATTAGGGATACTTCCCTGCCCCACCCTGTACAAAATGTAGGTCATCTAAAAATACACATTTTAGCGAATTTCCCATATAGGGAATAAGCTATTACCGTAGGTCTCATGGTAAGACCTAGACCCGGGACCGATTTACTTTTTCGTTTTGAGGTCCCCAGAGGCCAAAAACACCATCCGTTCAAATTCATATATATATATATATATATATATACTAGCTGACCCGGCGAACTTCGTATCGCCTAAGTTATAGGTTTCCCCTAAGACAGACCGACCCGGCAGACGTTGTCTTGCCTTTGACTATTTATAATAAAAGTACCGTTACGTTTAATTTTCAAGATGATCTCGTTCGCATCGCTCAATCACGTCCTGGTTGAAGTTCGTTCGCTACGCTCACTCACCTTTGGGTTGGAGCTCGTTCGCTACGCTCACTCACCTTTAGGTTGGAGCTCGTTCGCTGCGCTCACTTGCCTTCAGGTTAGCTCGTTCGCTACGCTAACTCGCCTCCAGGTTGAAGTTCGTTCGCTAGGCTCACTCACCTTTGGGTTGGAGCTCGTTCGCTACGCTCACTCACCTTTAGGTTGGAGCTCGTTCGCTGCGCTCACTTGCCTTCAGGTTAGCTCGTTCGCTACGCTAACTCGCCTCCAGGTTGAAGTTCGTTCGCTACGCTCACTCACCTTTTGGTTGCAAATTAGCTGTTGTCATAAATGTAAAAGAAATAATAGTGCTGCATCCTGTTGGTAATCCTTGTAACTTTAATGCTATTGAACATCATAGAACAGAACCAACTTGTTTAATTGAAACAGCTGTTAAGATTCATTAATTCCATTTCTCATAAGGTTAACATGGGAAACTCCAGAGCCACTGGGGCGGAGCCCTTTTAAGAATTTCGAAACGGGAAATAGTTTACGTCCTATTCGCATACCTACAGAATTTACACACCAAATTTCATAACGATCGGTGAAGTCGTTCCGGAGGAGTTTGCAGACAAACACTGTGACACGAGAATTTTATATATTAGATATATTTATATATGTGTCCGTTAGCGCAATAACTTGAGCAAATATGATCCGATTTTGATGAAATTTGGTACAAACGTGTAAACTTACGTTTATTCGAACGAGTTCGCGAACCAGCATAATCGAACGATGGGAACAGGGGTTTATGGGGGGTTTTATGGGGTAAAAATGGGTTTTTCCCATTTTTAACCCCAAAAATAAAAATTTTTGCAATTTCTTTCTCAACCATTTTGTAGAGCTTAAAAAAAGAAATAATTTAGTATATTGAAGCGCTGTTTTATGCCTAACGGTCACGGAGAAAATTAAAAAAAAGTGTAATTTAAAATTCCCATGTTATTCTTATGGAGAAAATGAAAACTGTTGTAGTTTACTTGTTTATGGATGTATGTTGATAAAATTTGGCAAATTTATTTATTTCATTCTATAGTATTGACATATGGTCAAAAAACACTTTTTACCTTCCCCGTAGCAGCAAACCTAAGCACTGGTAAAATCTAATGTTATTTAAATTGGGAATAAATATGTCTTATTTATGGAAATATTTTAGTAAAAATGAAATCAGACAAGTTGAAATTCGCTTAGTCTGCAGGTTTGCTGCGGCGGGGGTATTTTGTATCTACCATCTTTCTCTAAACCCAACGGTTTTTGAGTTATCTATAATATTAAAACGAAACAGTGTTTTTTTATTTCACGATTCTGAATCAACCACTCTGCGGATTTTCATGATTTTTGTGTTGAAAGAAATATAATTTTGAGAACTAGGGAATGTCGAAGCCATAATTTTAGTTTAGGGTCCCAGTTTTTTAGAAATTAAGTTTTAATTTTTAAAAAGTCTAGCAGCCGACGCTAAGATTCTAAACTAGCTTTCGGCATAAAATAATTTGCTTAACATAACAGCTGTAAACATTCAGCTTTTGTGTCACAAATTCAGCATTTGGATAAAAATGTAAAGACATACTTAGGGTTGACTTATTTATACTATGTGTAATGCTAATCATTGATACGTTCAATTCTTCTGTAAAAGGATGACAGATTAATTAAATTATACATAGTAAAATACTAGGATGTTAAAATTGTTTTGTAAAGCAATCTTTGTAATCTTCGATTTGTTTTACAGCAATATAATTTGTTTTAACTAACAGCTGGTTAAATATAATTTATTATTTTATTTACTCTTATTTTGTCATTGATTATATGAAATAAGTAAGATTATTAGAGATCATTAGACCACAGTTTAAAATAGTTTAGACCAAAATTAATAAAACCACTGTACAAATCGAGGCTCTGTACACGAGTCAAAAAGGATAAATGCAAATTATTTTACTACTCCACTTTTCAAGGAAAGAATAGAAAAATAACAATGTTTATATGTTTTAATTCTTCATGGTAGCTTTTTGTTTACAATTAATGTTTGTCTGCTTTAACTTTGTTTGGATTAGGCCCGGAAATATTGATGTCATACAAAGAAGATCAAGAATAATCAGGAATCACGATTTTAAATTACCACCACAACCTCAGCCGGGTTTTATACAAAGATAAACAGATGGATGACATAGATTGAACACAACGTCAACATTGACCTAGGATACTGCAATTAGACAAACCATCCTTTTATGAAATCGTGTTCAGTTGTGATCCAGCTGATGATACGATTAATAACGGTTGTTATTGTTTTTTGCTCTCCCTATTTTTACTTTTTAAAATAATTTTGATTTTCTTTTGAAGTGTTTCTTTTCTATTTTTAGTTAATTTTTGTGTGTTTCTTTCGGACTTTCAATAAATTTCATATAAGTTAACACATTAAATGAACGGGACGAACCCTGTCTTGAAACCTCCAATTCTAACCTATCGTGAAGACCATAGCTACGCATCAACAAGTCAAAATATCTCTACAGTCAACAATGGTAAGCATCATATTTTAGACGACTCATCGGCACCACCAAACAAAATTTTCCTCCCAAATTCATCACACCAATTAGAAGTAAGCACAATGGAACTAGAAAACAACCAAGAAGGTGAATCAAGTGAATTTCAACTAGTATCCAATAAGAAAGCTAAATCATCATCTTCCAACTTCCAACACACTACGAAGCGATACAAAACAGTAATACAAAATAGGTTTAGTCCTCTAGCATCCACTACCGACAATGACGAAACTGACGAATCTCCTAACTCTTCTGATAAATCTCGCATTCCACCCATTTTTCTTCATGACTCAAATAATTATCAAGCTTTGATCGCAGATCTTGACAAAGTCTTAACGCAAAATTATTTTACCGTGAACAAAGGTAGTACCATCAAAATAAATGTGTCTTCATCCGATGACTTCCGTGCACTAACAGCACATTTTGACAATTTAAAAGTACAATATCACTCTTTTTGTTCTCCTGAAAACAAACGTCTCTCTGTCATAATGCGGAACGTCCCAATCTCCCTTTCTGACGAAGAAATTCACACAGAACTTAAACGAATGAATCTGCCAGTTCTTAAAGTTACTAGACTATACAACAAAAATAAATATCCAATACCTCTTTGTGCTATCGAGCTCGAGGACTCCGACTCTGGCAATGACATTTTTGGCCTTGAATTTATTTTCCATTCAAAAATTCAGATTGAACTAAAGCCTAAGTCTAAAGCCATCCCTCAGTGTATTTGCTGTCAACGCTATGGACACACTAAAAACTATTGCAAACTTGATCCCCGTTGTGTTAAATGTACAGGAAACCATTTATTTTCAGATTGTCCTAAAAAGAGAGAAGATCCAGTCCAGTGTGTTAACTGTAATGAGTCGCATACAGCTAATTATCGTGGTTGCCCTTACTACCTCAGCCTTAAGACACGAGTAATCAGCAAAAGAAATCAACCAACAACCAATCAAACGGAAGTCAGCCATAATCAAGTTCAATACAACTCAAGTAGTTCTCATTTTCCTGCTTTGTCAACCAAAAACCGCAATCCTCCAGCAAGTTCTCAAAGCGAAAACTTTGTTACCCCACACAAAACTTATGCCAATGTTACAAACGGGTCGAAACATAAACGTACTGAAACACAAACTCCCCATCCTGAACCTGAAAACTCAGAACACGACTCTCTTCACCCTATTTTAAAATCACTATTATCTCTAGTTAAACCTTACCTCCCTCAAATTAAATCGTTCATCTCTCAGTTAATAACATCTATTTTCCAGAATGGATTATAATTTACACCCAGTGAATAACTTAAAAATTCTTAATTGGAATGCGAATGGTTTAAAGGAAAAGCGTTCTTCATTTATTGTTTTTCTAGCTCAAAATAAAATTGACATTGCTTGTATCACAGAAACCCATCTGATATCAACGGAAAAATTTAAAATTCCAGGTTATCTCGTTTACAGATCAGACAGGGATGCACCTAGAGCGTCTGGCGGAGTTGCCATTGCGGTTAAAAGAAACATTGCTCATCACTCATTGTATCTACCTCACATGAATAACCTAGAAATTACAGCCATAAAAATAAGAATAAACAACGATGATATTATTTTATATTCTGCTTATCATGCTCCACGGTACAAGTTTTCAAAAACGTACATTGAAAACCTCTTTCCAGATAATACTCCTACTATTTTACTAGGCGATCTAAACTGTAAGCATGAAGCTTGGGGATGCCTGAAGACAAATCCAAATGGAAGACTACTCTTAGCCGCTGCTACTGCCTACGGAGTATCAATTGTTGCCCCAAATGAACCTACTCATTACTCATTTAACCACAATGTCAGGCCAGACATTTTAGACATTGGATTGTTTAGAAATATGCCTCGCCCAACACACATGACACCACTAATTGACCTTGATTCCGATCATCTACCAGTCATTCTTTCATTTGACGAACCACCTGAAATAGAACTTCCAAACGAAAAACGTATTAAAGGAGTAATCGACTGGGAAAAGTTTAAAGAATGCTTTCATGAAAATTTTCTCCTTCCTCACCAACTAAAAGATAAAACCCAAATAGATGAGGCTATCGATTTGTTTGTCGCTTCCATTCGTCTCTCAGTAGAACAAGCAACGGTTCGTCAGTTTAAACCTAACAAATCGTTTTCCTCGATTCCTGGATACATCCTGTCCCTTATTAATTTAAAGAATAGACATAGAAGATTATGGCAACGCTACAGAACTCCTTCTTTTCGCAGAAGATATAATCAGCTCATTAGACGAGTCAAATGGGAATTAGACCGATTCAGATACGAATCTTATAACAAATATGTCTCAAATCTGTCCTCTGATGACAACAACTCCTTATGGCTCGCAACTAAACGAATATTGAAAGAACGCACCCCAATACCCAGTTTAATAAACAATGGTCAGGTATATGAAAGCAAAACGGACAAAGCTAATGTTTTAGCCGATTACTATCAGCGTTCATTTCGTCCGAATGATGAATTTCAAGACCCTGAATTTTCAGCTCATGTTGCCACAGTTAATTCCTGCCCACTTATCACGGTGGAACAGCCAATTAAATATACTTCTCCATCTGAAATCTCTAACTTCATCAAGTCGCTAAGAATCAAGAACACGACGGAATACCTAACATTATTTTACATAATCTACCACGAAAAGGACTTGCTTTCCTTGCTTCTCTGTTCAATGCCTGTCTCACAAAATCATACTTCCCGCGAATGTGGAAACATTCTCTCATAATTGTCATCCACAAACCTGGAAAACCTGCATCTCAAGTAAATAGTTATCGCCCGATTAGCCTCCTCCCCACATTGTCTAAATTGTTTGAAAAAATCATTAAGCAACGCCTAGACTCCTACGTAGATAGTGCTTCCCTAATACCTCCTCATCAGTTTGGTTTTCGCTCCCAACATTCCACGACACATCAACTTTTAAGAGTTTCTGAAGACATCATTAAAGGATTTGAAAGAAAATGTCATACTGCTGCAGTTTTTCTTGATGTAAGTCAGGCCTTTGACCGTGTTTGGCACGATGGTTTGTTGTATAAACTAAGAAAGTTCGGAGTCCCCTCCTACCTACAGAGAATTATTGAAAGCTTCCTTGAAGATAGAACGTTTTCAGTTAATATTGATGGTTCCCTATCAACTGCCAGACCAATTCAAGCCGGAGTCCCACAGGGAGCAATTCTTTCACCTCTATTATATAACATCTACACCTCTGATTTGCCATTGTCAAACCATGTCCAAACAGCCGTGTTTGCTGATGACACCCTACTCTACTCTACACACCATGACATCGAAGTTGTGGCCAATAACATTCAAATTTCCTTAAACGATTTGGTGGAATGGTTCACAAAATGGAGAATAGCCATAAATCCGATGAAGAGTGAAGCGAAGATTTTTACCCTCCGAAAACCGTTAGATCCTCCAAATTTAGAAATTCTAGGTGAACAGATTGCATGGAACCCTCCTGACCAAGCAATAAAATATTTAGGTGTATACTTCGACCGAAAGTTAAACTGGAAATTTCATATTAATAAAAAATTAAATTTGGCTTATGGCAGATTATCAAAATTGTTTCCTTTAATCAACAAAAAATCATGTATGTCTATAAAGAATGGAACCCTTTTATACAAAACACTTCTACGTCCACTATTGTTATACGCCTGCCCAGTATGGGGAACTGCTTCATCAAGCTCAATTCGCAAACTGCAAACATTTCAAAATAAAGTTTTAAGGATAATTCTAAAATGTCCCTGGTATTTTCGAACCCGTCAGATACATTTAGAACTGGGAATAAAACCTATAGAAGATTTTATCAAGAAAGTTACATCAAAATTGTTTACAAAACTTCCATTAACCAGCAGCATTGGATTTTATAACACAGGCCAACCTTCTGAAATCCAGAGACTCCGACTAAAACCCAGATTGCCTCAAGATGTTTTATTATAACCATTTTTTTTTTTTTTTTTCATTGATTTGTGTTTTATTGGTGGACAGTGCCTTTACAGTCCGACCCGCTAAAACAGTGACAATAAGTGCCTGAGGGGCTAAGCTGACCTCTATCCATGTTAATGTAATTAATAATGTTATTTTTGTATTTCTTATATTATACCTAACCTGTATAGCAATGACATGCTGATCGGTTAATAAAATCTTTTTAAAAAAAAGTGTTCAGTTGTGGTTACGTTTGGGGGTGCCTATATCAGCGCCCCCAAACGTGAAAATATCACTTTTATTTCAACTATGAATATATTGTAGTTTAAATTAACTAACATGGGAAATAACGATGTACATTTATTCAATGAGGGTGGGTAATTATCAAGGATAGAACTGATAACGGTATGGATAATAAACATTGACAATTACGTCATTAGCCATGGTCATTAGCTTTACTAGCGTGTTTACTTTTTATATTCCTGCTACATGTGACCAGTTCTTTAAGTAATCGTGAGTTCTTTTTTTCAAATAAATGTTATTTGAACCAAACAGCTGTTTCAAAACAAACTGTTATTGTTTTTACTTTTTTTTGTTTACACTTATTTATTTAGCAATTAATGCAGTGAAATTGATATAAAGGATAGGTGTGACGATTTATGTGTACTGTGAATTTTATTGGATATTATCGTTTTATTTTAGGTAGTTTCTATTCAGACCTACTGGAAATTGTGTATAGTAGTTGTATTGTGGTCATAATAATTATGGAAGAGGCAGGTATGCTATGGAAGGTGGTATCGTTGACTAAGTCTATACACTTCTCAATTGACTATTACTCTCTCTACTGTAGGCTACTTATAATCAGTGTGCGTCTGTGCGAATCGGCTGCAAATCTCACTTCAACGCTTTTCACATCGTAAAAATTGTAGAATTGCTGTTTTATTGTAAAATTATTGGATTTAAAATGCATATCGTATAGGCCTATTATGGAATAAAAACATATTTGGTCACACAAAATTTGTTTACAAGATGATTTTTCACATTACAACTGCAAGAAACTTTGTCTTTATATGTGTAAACTAGCTGATCTGAATTGTACACGGTTTTAACTGACTACTGAATTCCCGTACGTAGGACGGGCTAACACCTCGTTTGTTATTAAGTATATTTAGTTTTTTCTATTTATCAAAAATAGGTGAAACACATGGAAATTGACAGTCACTTTCAAGGATTATGATAATTTATCCCATTTAGTTAAATAGTGTGATACTATAAAATCTTAAAATTTAAGCTTATATTATGAGTAAAACAACTCTGCCACAGCAAACCTGCAGACTCAGCAATTTTCCATTTGATTGGATGTTTTATTAAAAAAGTATATAAATAAAATTAGGTTCAACAGGTACCTAGGTTTGCTGCTACAGGTAGGTTATTATAGTGTGTTTTATTTTAAGTAAAATATCAATACCTTAGTATAAAATAACTAATTTTCCAAGTTTGATCAAAATATATCTATAAACAAGCAAACTGCAACAGTTCACTAATTCATAAGAATAGCATGGGAGTTTTAAATTTACAATAAACAAATTTGAATATACCAATTTTGGTTGTGTTTACTAAAAAGATGGCGATTATTCGTCACGATTAGAATATTAACCAAATGCGTTTTCAAAAGGAGATGGAGCCTGTTATTTATTTAAGTAATATTAATTCGTACCAAGCACCGAAAATATTGTATGCAGTAAGGTAATCTACCATATTTTGTAAAGTACGCAATAGTCATATTAATATTTTATCTTCATTTTTTACCCATTTAATAGTTAACATTTTAGTATTTTGATGGCACCACCACACTAACTAACTATACTTGTACCATTGTAAATTTGGAAGGGTGTTTTTCGTGTCTAGTTCATGTTGGTGACTAAGTATAGTTAGTTTTATTTATCAAAAATCGGTGAAACCCATCGCAATCGACGGTTACTTTCAAGGTTTACGACAAATATTCATCCCACTTAGTTGATAGTGGTAGTGCCATCAAAATATTAAAATGTTAATTTATTAAATGGGTAAAAATGAGTATAAAATATTAATATGACTATTGCGTAGTTTACAAAATATGGTTGGTTACCTCACTGCATACAATATTTCCGATACTTGGTACGAGTTAATATTACAGTACTTAGTACTTGCTTCATCTCCTTTTGAAAACCCCTTTGATTAGTATTCGAATCGTGATAAATAATCGCCATATTTTTAGTAAACACAACCAAAATTTGTATATTTAAATTTGTAAATTGTAAATCTTAAGCTACCATGCTATTATTTTGAATTAGTTAACTGTTGCAGTTAGTTTGTTTATAGATTTATTATGATTAAACTTTGAAAATTAATTATTTTATACTAAGTTATTGATATTTTACAAAAAAACACACTATAATAACCTACCTGTAGCAGCAAACCTAGGTACCTTTTGAATCTAATTTTATTTAAATACAATTAATAAAACATCCAATTAAATGGAAATTTGCTGAGTCTGCAGGTTTGCTGTGGCAGAGTTGTTTTACTCATAAAATAAGCTTAAATTTTAAGATTTTATAGTATCACACTATTTAACTAAATGGGATAAATTATCATAATCCTTGAAAGTAACGGTCAATTTCCATATGTTTCACCTATTTTTGATAAATGGAAAAACTAAATATACTTAATAACAAATAACTCAAAAACCGTTGGGTTTAGAGAAAGATGGTAAATACAAAAAATGTGCAATTTTAGATGACCTACATTTTGTATATTTAGCTTTTTCCTGTATCTCTAATAATTAAGTCACTATAGCAAAAAATACAGAAATATGCCGCCATTTTCCAATATGGCGGCCGTAGCACAGCTTCAATTTTAGGGGACTGTTAGTATGTTCAAAAGGAAGATACACCCAACATCTGTACCAAATTCCCCGGTTGTGCTAATTTTTTTTAGGTTTATGGAATTTGTATCTTATTTTTACTGCACTAGTATTTAAACTCAAAATGTACTTGTAAACTTGAGTGTCTTTCAGAATGTCATGCCCTACAATAATGTCAGAACATAAGTTTGTAAGTACGCTGAAGACCACATTCTTGTAAATATGATCTTGCAATTTGAGATTGATTTTACAGTACCCCTTTACTGAGGAACGCAGAGTTGTAGAAGCCATAGATACCTCACCCCCATTACATGTAATGACAGGAATGTTGAATCTAAGGGCTGAGCTTTGATTGATAAAACTACCAGTATTTATAAGAGCGTATGCATCGACTCCATTTAATTGTACTGGGACTACAGCTTTACTCAAACACGATGGTACAGGTAGTTACAGCTAAGTTGCTACGCACCATAAAGCTTTCTATATATCTATTTATTAACTTAGGCCTACAAAATTCCTTTGGCTATTAATCTAGCCCACATTGAACTATTAAAGTCATTTCTTAATAAAGATCATTCTTAACTTGTGTTTTATTTGTGTCTAATGAGGTATATCTTTATCTTAATCTTATAATATATGAATTACTTTAAGAATAAATAGGTTTGGTAAGTTACAATATGCAATTTATTAGCGAATTACAAATATAAGATGTTGGTTGAATTCTATAGGGTCTAACAATGGCAAATTTACAAAATGGTGGGGCTTCCAAAGTGGATAAAAAGATTCTAGGCTATAATCGTTATATTGGGTTGGTTTCTTCTAAAGTGATTAATATTTAAATAACTTATATGAGCTCTTGATCTCAGGGAGGGGTGGTCGTGCCGGTTCGAATGATATATTAGGTTTTTAACTTTAAAATGCAGATAATTTAATTATTGTTCTGAAATAGGCTAGGTTTATGATGCTATATTGTAATATGTCAATGTCCAAAGAAAGATGCCAAATGGTTTCACTGAATTTAATGGAATAAAAAATAAGATTTGAAGATTAAATTTGGAATAAAAGTTCAATTTGAAATATGTATATCTTGATGAGTTTCATTTATAATTGGGCCTATTAGGCTATGCTGATTCAAAATGTCCAATGAAGATTTGTCCTTAGTTATTTAAACAAGATGGATGATGGTTACCAATTTGGAGTATCTGTCTTCACCTTTGTACCACAAGCAATAAATAAAATAGGGGTTGGTTAAAATTTGGTACTTTTCAAGGCACTTGTCCCTAATACTTTTGATTTAAAACAATTTAAAATTTAGATTACACTTGGGGATGAATTTAATTTATGTCAAGCACAATGTCCTATATAGTGATGTTAACACTGTGAAGAGTTGGAAGGATCTGGGGCCCTATTTTTGAAATGGTTGACAGTTGAGTCTACCGTCAACACTCAACTCAACCAACAACAGGATTTGGTATTTTTGAAATCCAACAGTTTGGAAGTGAGTTAGGAATCACTAGTTGAGTGACTCGTTTTGGAAATGTAGGGCATACGACCCAGCGAACACAGAATAAAATACGACCGCACGAAATTCAGATGACGTCATTTTAAACCAATCACAATGCAGAGTTCTTGCGATCTTCGATTTTACCTCTTCTTACTCTAAAATCTGGATCAGCTAATCTCAATCTACCATATTTCGAGATACTGAGGTAAATTGTCAACTCCGTTCTTGAGAGATTGAGGTTATGTCTTGCTTAATCTTAGTGATTGGAAAAGTACCTTATATAAACTTAAGTATTAACAATAAAATTTACTATGGATGTTTGTTTTATGGTGTAGCTCATTATAAGTTTAGGCATATCCTAAATACATTATTATTTGCTTTCTTCGTATCTATTTCAGAACACATCACCTTATTTTAGTTTCCTTCATCGTTTTGTTTTATGTTATTTTTAATTGTGTTTTTATTTAGGTTAAAGCTTGTCCTATTAGGCTATTTGCCATTGCACTGAAAGCTTATTGTAACTTAAATTAATTTGATCCCTTTATTAGGTGAATGGTATTGAAACACACTATGATATTGTTTCTCTCTACCACATCAATCTTTAATACCTTAAATCAGGTCTAATAACATTAATTATCTTTTAATAAGTTCAATTAGTATGCCTAGTCTATTTCAAACATACTAACAAGGATAAAATGGTTGATTAAATAGTCTAGTATTGACACAGTAAATAAAATTAAAATGCAATTTTTCTACAGAAAACAATCGCATAAAGTATTGGGTGCTAAGACATTGACAACAAATACATAACCTCTAAATCGCAATTAGTAAATTAAAGCAATAAGAAACAATATGGCGTTGACTCAAAAAGAGCAATTTTTTGCCGAAAGAGAGGAAGAAGAAAATGCAGTCAACCTCCACTCAATAGCTTGATAGGACGAAACGATTGGAAATAGAATGACTCAACACTCAACTCAACAGTCAACCATTTCAAAAATAGGGCCCTGGGGAGAGGCAATGGTAGAAGCTCAGGAAGTCCATGTCCATTGTTGAAATAATGTACAGCTGGTTAGTTCACATAAATGACACTTGCCACAGTAATTTTGATTTTCTTTGGATGATTTTGAAAAGTAATACTATATTTAAGATGTTATTATTATATATTGCAATTTTCTTACAATTATATATTATTCTAAGTAAATTTCATTATTGTTGGTTTTTGATAAGTATAGGACAGATATGGTGAGAATTGGCATAAATATTATATTGTAACATAAAATAGGATGATGTTTCTGTGGGGTGATGGGATATTATATAACATTGAACAAATTGGAGAAAATAATACATTAACAAGGAGAAGCATATTAAATAACTGATAACACATTATCAAGGGCATTAACAAACATTATGGGAGAAAATATACAAAACTAGGTGAAACCCGTCGAAATCGACGGTTACTTTCAAGGCTTACGCTAATTCATCTACGGAAAGTTAGGTGTAGTGGAATATACTTGAAGTGAAGTTGGCTTTTATTCTTGGACTGTTAGGGACCTCCTCGTTTATATGGTTGTGCGCCTTCGTTGGCAACAAATATGCAAATGACATAGCAATGTGGAATTTCCAAAAAGCAAAAAATACTGCAAATTGGCAGTTACGTAAATATTGACGTTTACATGCATTTTTAAACAACGTATCTTATAAAGGATGATGTGATCTAGTTTAAAAGGAATATGACCTTTCTGTCATGACAGTAGCTTCTTAAATCGTATTTACTCTTTGTGCCTTTTTTACTGCCAAAATGTCATGTTATTTTCAATCATGTTAACAACCCAGTGGGCTACGGTCCGTAATATAGGCCACTGCAAATAATTTGTCAAGATAGGTACCATTTTAGGCAAGGTTTCTATCTTTGGAGGTTATTAGACACGATAAGAGCACAATAAACTTCTTCTGCAGATAAATAATCTGCTGGAGAAATATAAGCCGATAAATTTTGCAATGCGAGTTCGAGCATTTTGTAACTATATGGGTAAGTTACATAGTATTTTTTAGGCTGCTGCTCAGTGAACTTTAAGAATATATTTTTTAGAGATAAATTAAATATATTTTGTTGCTGAGTAGCGCTAGTAAAGATGCACAACCCATTTCGTTATTCTAATAACATTCAAAGGCTCTCTAAGAGTTCAAATTCTTATTTGTTTACATGTTATGTGTTCACTATGCTGAATGAATACATCGAAGTCACCTCTCTGGAAAGTCTGTAGTAAATTGCAGTTTTACAGCATAATGACTTTCTAAATGTACATATATCTATATAAATATTGTAAAATGTTTTATCCAGTTGCTGTAAACTACTATTAATTGAACAAAATATGGACATGGCTCAAATGGGCAACGTGCCCTTCTGCACTACTTGCGTTATTTTGTATTGTATTACACAATCGAAGATTTTTCCAATGATTGAAAGCATGTATGACAATAATCTCATGAACCTATGATGATCTGTCTAGAATAATATGAAAAAGTATAGGGAAAAGGTGTTAAAAAGGCAGACACCAACCCGTAAAATAGATATAAGATAGTTCAATAAGAAACAATTGTATGAGTTATTGTGATCAAATTATTTTCCACTGATTTCGTAATGGAACATTATATTGCAACACATGACATTATAAAGAAGAAAATCAATTTTAAAATCAGAAAATAACATTGCAAATACTTCTTTTGGACAATTCAGTCACTCCCAATTAAATGTGTGTTGTTTAAAATCATCGATCTCTTTTAAAATACAGTTTTAAAATTAACAGCTGTTTTATTAAAAAATGTATTATACACATTACCAAAAAAATGTAAACAAATCTGTGGAGGGATCTTTAAAGGCTTCTGGAGCAGAGCCCTAAGCGAATTTACTTCGTTTTTCTTTTGATATGTAACTCATCTACAGACCAAGACCTTTCTTTGGACACCTCTACCAAGTTTCTACGCCCAGCCATTCTCTCAAATTAGTGGAGACAAAGTTTCCAATTAAATATTTAGATTCCTCCATGTAAATCTTATGGGAGAAAACCCAACTTTGATGGAAGATCCTGCCCAAACTAATAAAGATATCAAAAAACGAAAAACACTTTGCAAAACTACAGATCAGGGCAATGTTTTTGACACTTTAATCATCAAAATCAGTCCAAAAATGAGGGAGGAGTTCTGTTTACAAAAATCGGCTTAGCGTATTATATATATATAGATAGATAGATAATAGAGAAATTAATGTTGATGAATGAATGACATGTAATATTACAAATTATCCCCACAGAAATCTGTATGCTATGAAATGAAATACAGATTTCGACAAAATATGAAATGGAATCATGAATCATTAATATGAATGATACTTAAAGATAGGTATGAATAATATTACAGTACATGATTGATTTTCTGGATGATAGAACATTGGGTGATAATACAACAAAATTATGATCTAAAGTAACATTGACAATAACATTGAAATGGGGATAATAGAATAGAGTGTTCATGGCCTGGCATGGGAAGAAAGGGATATTATGACTGATTAATTGTTTCTTTGTTATTAAGAAGATCACAGTTTATTAGTTAGTGAGTATTGTTTATAACTTTATCACAATCACCTGGGTATAAGTTTAAAAAGTTTATGGAAAACACAATTTAAGGGGTCACGCACTCGCGATTAAGGTCTATGGCACGATTTGATTAGAGATGATGATGCACAAAAGTCTATTGATGGATGAAACACATGATGAATTTTATTGATATACAATGTCTTCGAAGGTAGGGTCATCATTATCTATCTCGTCGATCACAGCTTCTATTGCTCGGGTTGGTTCCAAATATTTCTTGAGGGCTGATATATGGTAGGGGCCGTATAAAACATCTTCATCTTCTTTAGCTGATATTTATTTAATTAACTGATTAATTTGTTTACGTTCTTCTGCGGCTATGTACATATTTATTGCTAGGGAATTATCTATTTCTTCTTGGGTTAATGTTTCATTTTCGATTGGATCTGTTTTTTTTATTTTTGAAGTTATTTATTGTGCTATTATATTTATTATATATTGGATTATCGTGATATACATCAAACGTTTCATCATTAAAATATTCATTATTTGGCCTATGGCTATCATTTAATTATTGAGTGACATATTTGTCCCTCTTGGTTGTACATACCTGAGTGAAAATTTAAAAACGTACGTTTTCATGTCCTTGGCCTTTTACTTCGTAGATACTGGATTTGTAGTTTATTATTATGTGTTTTAATATTTTTTGGGACGGGGGCAACATGTTACACACATTTATTTGGTTTAAAATAGGTTCTAGGTATTTTTTACGTAATTTTAAAGTCTCGAAATTAACGACCATGACGTGTCCCTAGGGTACATTTTCCAACTTTCACGCTGTTTTTAGACTAATTATTCATGCCGAAATATATAAAGCCATATTTTAATGTCAACAATGGTTATTAAACTTACAAAAAGGAGCTTATTATAATTTTATTGTCATTGCAAACTGACTACCATGACAAAATAAGTCTGTCCCTCGATTTGGCGTCACGACCATTTGGGAAAAATTTTCAACTTTGGAGCACGACAGTGGCAAGCCTGGCGTCGATGGAGTCAGTTGGTTTTAGAGACTAGTTCGGGGTGTACGTCAGGATTGTAGTGCCGGTCGTTTCGAGTTGAAAGGAGGAATTACAAGATTAATAAAGGAAAGATTGTGTTTTTGTAATTTTGGTGTGTCCATGACCGTACGTAGTCATTCTATGAAGTAGACATGGTGTTAATTTTTGTTTATAAGATATTTCAATTGCTAGATTAACCTAGAAGTCCACTTTGTATCCTCAAACATGAGGTGCAGGGCTACCGCCAGAACAGAGCCAAATAACACGTAATTTCACGACCAAAGTTTCACGACCATCGCGGAATTTTTCACGACCAATCCAGCCTTATGGATTATAGTGTGTTTGGTCGTGACAATAACTTTAATATAAATGTAATTTGAACAGTTTAGTTCAATTTAAACACTTATTTTTATTATAACTAACAGTATAATTGAAGGATTGTTTAGAAAGATTTAGATTATTTCAGAAAATTCACGACCGTACCGCTTGTCCCTGACCATCACGCTTATGATTTCTATCATAAAAATTTCAAAAATTAAAATATCGTCATATTTCAATGTTTTATACACAAAAGAAGCACACCTCTATAAAAACATAACGATTTTTCGGGTCTCAGGTAAGTTTTTTCGGAGTTATACAAACTTAAAACGATTTTATTGGCTTTTTTTCAATTTTTTGAGTTTTTTTATTTTTTTCTAGAAAGACCAAATATACCAAAAGCTCAGTGACCTTTTTATTGTATAATGGTCATAAAAGTAAATTGGTTTATAGCAAAACATAGTTATAAAAATAATATTAACTATTTTTAATATTCATTTAAACGTCTGTTGTGGTCGTGACAGGATTTTGTGTTTTTCCACTAAATATGCCCTTTTAAAAAAAAATACCAAAGATATTGCGTTACCATGGACATTTTATGAAACTTCAAATGTTAATAAAATAAAAATAATAATACAAGTTTTGAAAAAAGGGGAAAAAAATTTGCAAAAAAAAAGTGCTTTTCCTGAAAACGTACCTTTTTAAATTTTCACTCACCTACAAAACTTCAAAGTAACATTGTGATTATCTATCTGCATGTTTAATTCATTTGTGGTGAAATTGAGATCCATTTTAAGATTAGACAAAACATCTACTCCTAATATTATAGGTTTTATTAGATTTGGTACAATAAGATATTCCAATGGCAAGGTGTGTCCTGCAATTGTAGTGGGAACGTAAATAATTCGAGAGACTCTTTTAGATCGCTCATTTGTAGCAGTTTTGATTACTGTGTTATTATCTAAAAATTCTTCAAATGGTGAAATTTTGGATTTGTTTTCACTGAACCAAGATTCCGATATACAAGTTATTGATGAACCAGAATCGATTAATGCGTTTACTCTAATATTATTAAGTTTGATGCTAATTTCTGGGCAACTTATTTGAGTGAAATTTGGAGATTGATTATTTTCTGAATCATTTTCTAATAAGAAGTTCTTATCGCACATTATACTTTGTGATTGAAGATGATTTATTTCATTAATACTTCGAAACTTTCATAAATAGGCGCTATAATTTTAGAGTTAACTAATGATAATTGACCCTCTCGGTTGTCGCTTACATCGCCCAACCTTTTTCCTGTATATTTGGTGCAGGATGAGTTTGTGGCTCGTAACTGTGTGATGACTGGTTATTTGGAGGAGCATTAGGCACGTAGTTATTTTGTCTCATTACTGCGCAGAGCTGAGCTTGTTCATGGGTTGGGTGGTTTCTGTAGGTCCGTTGGTTGTAGTCACCGTTACATGGAGGATATCTGTCTCGTTGATATGGTTCATTTTCATGGTTTCGGTCGTAAGTAGGATGATTGTGGTTAGGACGGTGGTTTTGATGATTTGGATAACTTCTGTATTGGTGATTGCTGTTGTATGGATTGTTGTGATATGAAGGTATCTTGGGTTGGTACGCTCTCTGATTCTCGTAGCGGCCGTTTTGATGATAGGTGTGTGGTTGTTGATTTGGAGTTGTCAGTCGGTTGTTGGATGAGCTGTTGTGATTCTGGTTGTCGGTGCGTGTCTTCTTCAGTCCGTCTTTGAGATCTTCACTTTGTAGAAGTCTTTCTAATGCACGTACGGTGGTGATGTTTTGTACATTGATGCAGTCTTGTATGATGGAGTCAAATCTCTCTCCCATCAGTGTCACAATTTCTTCTTCGGTCAGGCAAGGGCTCATAGATTGGAGTGAAATCACACGTTCTGTAAGGTACTCACTGCGGCTGAGGGTACCATTTGACCGGTATTTTTATGATTCAATTTTGGCTCTTAAGCTGCGTTGTACTTCTCTTGACTAGTATTTAGCTTCGAATTAGTTGGAAAATTGTTCCCAGGAACTTAGGTCAGTCTTTACGAGTTGTAACCATCTTGAGGCGCGACCTTCGAATGAAGTCTCTAGCAGGTCTTTAAGATATTCAATCGGATCATAATTGCTGTTTCACTCAAGTCCTCTGTCGTAATATCTTTTCAATTTATTCAGGTATTCTTTTGGGATGCCACTTCGACCGTTGAATTTTGGTAGTTGTCGGTCTTTCTCGTCATTTCCATTGCATATAATTTTGATTGGGCCTTGGAAATTTTCAAATGTTTTGCTCTGTTTAAGTGTTTCCACTTCTTGTTCAAAATTTATTAGATTTTGGTTCAAATTTAGTATTTCAGCTTGCTGAGATTCTAAAGTTTTGTTTTGGATGCTGAGTTTTGGGAGGATTTCGTTCTGTATAATAGCCAAATTAGCTTTAGAATTCTGTTCGGATTCTTGCCTTGTTCGTTGAGAAAGTTCTTCGATTTTTGGTCAAAATTCTGTTCGTGCTCAACCAATTGTGTTTTGACAGCAGATAGGATGTTCCTTTGTCTCTGTTGATTTTTATCATCAGACATTATTTGCTGTTGTGTGAGGTTATCAATCATGAATTGACGCATTTGATCTTGTGATTCATCAATTTTTGTGCGAGTTTCTCGTTGAGTTTAAATCATTTCCTAAACTTGTGTTGTCTGAGTGATCTTAATTGAGTTAATTTCGATCTGGAATTTATTTTGACTTTCACGATTATCTAAAATATGAGTTTCTAGTGCATTTCGGCAAGCTTGGATTTCTAGGCTATTAGCATCAATTTTATCATTGAAGCTTTGAGTGAGTTCAACTTTTAATTCGTTAAGTTTGCTGTTGATTTTACTGTCGATTTTAGCATGGGATTCATTAATTTTGCTGTCAATTTTAGCATGGGATTCGTCAATTTTGTTGCTCAATTTAGTGTCTAATTTAGTCATGAGAGCAATTAAAGTATTAATATCTGATGGTGCAATTAGTTAGTTGGCTATTTGTTGTGGTTTGTTGTAGGCGACATTCGTCGGCTATGTTCGGTAACGATCGGCTGTGTTCGGGTGTCTGAGTGATCAGCAAATGTGACCTTGACTATCACCTGGCATGGAAACATTTAGACTTTGTCTACTGGACAGTTCGGTGGCAACATTTACAAACAGATTTGTAGGAATGGGAATACTAGCGTCTGATTGGTCCATAGGTACGTTGCTTTCTTCCTATCTGTGTTCTAATGTCTGTTGTGGATGTGTTTTTTGTTCTGTGTCTGTGCGTGTGATGTCATCAAGATGGCGACCTTCACCTTCAATTTCACTCTCGCTGTCAGTGTTGTTGTAGTCGTAATCTGAATTTAGGTTAGAGTTTTTACGTTTGGGTCTTAAGTTATATCCTTTCTCGGCCATGATTAATTATTAAATTCCATGTTGATGGCCCCTGGATTACTATGAATGACTATAATATTGTGGTATAATTACCTCGTCAAGTAATCCAAATGATGTGATGTTAGGCTAAAAACCTACATGTTTCGCCGTTAATACGGCATCGTCAGGGTACAAACACAGTAAGACATTGCTGTCACACGCATACAATAAATAAATAACACGAAACGAATTACGAACATAACATTTAGATAGGCCTATCACACGACGCGGACGGTCCCGGCGCAGGTAGTAGACTGCAGCGTCAGACTCCTTGCTCATTGTTGTCCACGTTATCAGCAGGACAAAGGTCAGGTGGTCGGTTACTTTGGTTTATTAAAACATTGAAGATGGAGTGTGAACGAAACTGTAGTTTTTCATTGAGGATATGTCCACTTGCGGTGTTGTCATTGTATAATTTGTATATTTCAAATTCCTCAAGCGTGTTTAATTTACTACCTTTTCTACATACATGTAGCACCTCTAGACCGTCAGCAATCCCACTCATATTATCAGGCCACTGGTTGATTACACAAACGCACCCACATACAACATCGCTAAACGCCTTGAAAGAATCCTGAAAGATAACATAGTATTAGAAAATAATCACAGTCTAAGGAACTCATATGATTTCATTGAAAAAACTAAGGGTTGGCACGTAAAAAACCACCACTTGCTTGCCTCTTTTGATATAGTGAACTTGTACACGAATGTACCCGTAGAAAAAAACCATAGACTTAATACAAAAAAACCTAACCAACAAATCAACTATGTTACCAGAAACAATAACTGAGGTAATTGACCTACTAAAAGAGATCTTGAAACAAAATTATTTTGTATTTAATGGGAAATTTTATTCTCAAACTGATGGTCTAGCCATGGGATCCCCACTGTCTGGTATCCTATCTGACATATATTTAAATCATATCGAAAATGAATACATTTTATCAAACAAAAACAAATATCATTCAAAAATAGTCCTATACAATAGATACGTCGATGACACCATTGTTTTGTTTGATGGCAATAAAAGGCAATTAGATCTACAATTAAATTATCTCAACAACATAGCTCCCAGGCTAAAGTTCACCTTGGAAACGGAAGAGAACAACGCAATTATTTTTTTGGATTTAACTGTAACTAAAATTAACAATAGTTTTGATTATAAAATCTACAGGAAACCCACGTTTTCAGTCCAGACCATTCATGCAACCTCATACCACCCACACTCTCAAAAAATTGCAGCATTCAACTCAATGGTACATAGACTTCTAACGGTCCCTCTAAGTCCCACAAATTACAACAAAGAATACAATATTATTAAACATATAGCCACATCTAACGGCTACAACAGCAGGCTTGTAGACAAACTTATAACCAAACACCACAAAGCGAAGGTCAAACAATTGGACGAACGTTGCTACGCACCATAAAGCTTTCTATAGACTTTTCATTAACTCAGGCCTACAAAATTCCTTTGGCTATTAAGTTAGCCCACATTGAACTTGAAGTCATTTCTTTCTTAATAAAGATAATTCCTAATTTATGTTTTATTTCTTTCTAATAAGGTAAGTCTTTGTCTTAATCTTATAATAGGCCTATATGAATTATTGAATAAAGAGATTTGGTATGTTACAATATATAATTTATTAATGAAATACAAATATAAGATAAGTTATTGGTTGAATTAGCTACAGGGTAAGTTAACAATGGTAAATTTTCAAAATGGTGGGGTTCCCAAAGTGGATGATATTATTCTAGGCTTATTGGGTTGGTTTCTTCTAAAGTACTAATTAATATTTGAATATGAGCTCTTAATCTCAGGGAGGGGTGGTCGTGCCGGTTCGAATGATATATTAGGCTTCTTTAAAATGCAAATAATTTAATTTAGTTATTGTTCTGAAATAAGTTAAGCTAGGTTCATGATGCTATTAATATAATAATATTAATGTCCAAAGAAAGATTCCAAATGGTTTCACTGAATTTAATGAAATAAAATAGAATTTGAAGATTAAATTTTGAATAAAAGTTCAATTTGAAATATATATATCTTGATGAGTTAGGTTAATTGGGCCTAGTAGGCTATGCTGATTAAATGTCCAATGAAGATTAAATTTGTCCTTAGTTAAATAAGATGGATGATGGTTACCAAATTTGGAGTGTCTGTCTTCTTATAAATTGGTACTCTTCAATGCACTTGTCCAATACTTTTGGATGATGAGAGATTTAAATTTTAGGTTTTACTTTGGGATTATGAATTTTGGTTTAAATCAAACACAATTTCCAATAGAATGATGTTCACACTGTGAAGAGTTGGCAGGATCTGGGGAGAGGCAATGGTAGAAGCTCAGGAAGTCCATGTCCATTGTTGAAGTGATGTACAGATGGTTAATTTACATGAATGACACTTGCCACAGTAATTTTGATTTTCTTTGGATAATTTTGAAAAGTAATACTATATTTAAGATGTTATTATTATATTGCAATTTTCTTACAATTGTATATTATTCTAAAAAAATGATTATTGTTGGTTTTTTGATGAATACTTAATAGGTATGGAGAGAATTTGCATAAATATTATATTGTGACATGAAATAGGATGATGTTTCTGTGGGGTGATGGGATATTATATAACATTTAACAAAATTGGATAAAATAACACATTAACAAGGAGAAGCATATTAAATAACTGATAACACATTATCAAGGGCATTAACAAACATTATGGGAGAAAATATACAAAACTAGGTGAAACCCGTCGAAATCGACGGTTACTTTCAAGGCTTACGCTAATTCATCTACGGAAAGTTAGGTGTAGTGGAATATACTTGAAGTGAAGTTGGCTTTTATTCTTGGACTGTTAGGGACCTCCTCGTTTATATGGTTGTGCGCCTTCGTTGGCAACAAATATGCAAATGACATAGCAATGTGGAATTTCCAAAAAGCAAAAAATACTGCAAATTGGCAGTTACGTAAATATTGACGTTTACATGCATTTTTAAACAACGTATCTTATAAAGGATGATGTGATCTAGTTTAAAAGGAATATGACCTTTCTGTCATGACAGTAGCTTCTTAAATCGTATTTACTCTTTGTGCCTTTTTTACTGCCAAAATGTCATGTTATTTTCAATCATGTTAACAACCCAGTGGGCTACGGTCCGTAATATAGGCCACTGCAAATAATTTGTCAAGATAGGTACCATTTTAGGCAAGGTTTCTATCTTTGGAGGTTATTAGACACGATAAGAGCACAATAAACTTCTTCTGCAGATAAATAATCTGCTGGAGAAATATAAGCCGATAAATTTTGCAATGCGAGTTCGAGCATTTTGTAACTATATGGGTAAGTTACATAGTATTTTTTAGGCTGCTGCTCAGTGAACTTTAAGAATATATTTTTTAGAGATAAATTAAATATATTTTGTTGCTGAGTAGCGCTAGTAAAGATGCACAACCCATTTCGTTATTCTAATAACATTCAAAGGCTCTCTAAGAGTTCAAATTCTTATTTGTTTACATGTTATGTGTTCACTATGCTGAATGAATACATCGAAGTCACCTCTCTGGAAAGTCTGTAGTAAATTGCAGTTTTACAGCATAATGACTTTCTAAATGTACATATATCTATATAAATATTGTAAAATGTTTTATCCAGTTGCTGTAAACTACTATTAATTGAACAAAATATGGACATGGCTCAAATGGGCAACGTGCCCTTCTGCACTACTTGCGTTATTTTGTATTGTATTACACAATCGAAGATTTTTCCAATGATTGAAAGCATGTATGACAATAATCTCATGAACCTATGATGATCTGTCTAGAATAATATGAAAAAGTATAGGGAAAAGGTGTTAAAAAGGCAGACACCAACCCGTAAAATAGATATAAGATAGTTCAATAAGAAACAATTGTATGAGTTATTGTGATCAAATTATTTTCCACTGATTTCGTAATGGAACATTATATTGCAACACATGACATTATAAAGAAGAAAATCAATTTTAAAATCAGAAAATAACATTGCAAATACTTCTTTTGGACAATTCAGTCACTCCCAATTAAATGTGTGTTGTTTAAAATCATCGATCTCTTTTAAAATACAGTTTTAAAATTAACAGCTGTTTTATTAAAAAATGTATTATACACATTACCAAAAAAATGTAAACAAATCTGTGGAGGGATCTTTAAAGGCTTCTGGAGCAGAGCCCTAAGCGAATTTACTTCGTTTTTCTTTTGATATGTAACTCATCTACAGACCAAGACCTTTCTTTGGACACCTCTACCAAGTTTCTACGCCCAGCCATTCTCTCAAATTAGTGGAGACAAAGTTTCCAATTAAATATTTAGATTCCTCCATGTAAATCTTATGGGAGAAAACCCAACTTTGATGGAAGATCCTGCCCAAACTAATAAAGATATCAAAAAACGAAAAACACTTTGCAAAACTACAGATCAGGGCAATGTTTTTGACACTTTAATCATCAAAATCAGTCCAAAAATGAGGGAGGAGTTCTGTTTACAAAAATCGGCTTAGCGTATTATATATATATAGATAGATAGATAATAGAGAAATTAATGTTGATGAATGAATGACATGTAATATTACAAATTATCCCCACAGAAATCTGTATGCTATGAAATGAAATACAGATTTCGACAAAATATGAAATGGAATCATGAATCATTAATATGAATGATACTTAAAGATAGGTATGAATAATATTACAGTACATGATTGATTTTCTGGATGATAGAACATTGGGTGATAATACAACAAAATTATGATCTAAAGTAACATTGACAATAACATTGAAATGGGGATAATAGAATAGAGTGTTCATGGCCTGGCATGGGAAGAAAGGGATATTATGACTGATTAATTGTTTCTTTGTTATTAAGAAGATCACAGTTTATTAGTTAGTGAGTATTGTTTATAACTTTATCACAATCACCTGGGTATAAGTTTAAAAAGTTTATGGAAAACACAATTTAAGGGGTCACGCACTCGCGATTAAGGTCTATGGCACGATTTGATTAGAGATGATGATGCACAAAAGTCTATTGATGGATGAAACACATGATGAATTTTATTGATATACAATGTCTTCGAAGGTAGGGTCATCATTATTTATCTCGTCGATCACAGCTTCTATTGCTCGGGTTGGTTCCAAATATTTCTTGAGGGCTGATATATGGTAGGGGCCGTATAAAACATCTTCATCTTCTTTAGCTGATATTTATTTAATTAACTGATTAATTTGTTTACGTTCTTCTGCGGCTATGTACATATTTATTGCTAGGGAATTATCTATTTCTTCTTGGGTTAATGTTTCATTTTCGATTGGATCTGTTTTTTTTATTTTTGGAGTTATTTATTGTGCTATTATATTTATTATATATTGGATTATCGTGATATACATCAAACGTTTCATCATTAAAATATTCATTATTTGGCCTATGGCTATCATTTAATTATTGAGTGACATATTTGTCCCTCTTGGTTGTACATACCTGAGTGAAAATTTAAAAACGTACGTTTTCATGTCCTTGGCCTTTTACTTCGTAGATACTGGATTTGTAGTTTATTATTATGTGTTTTAATATTTTTTGGGACGGGGGCAACATGTTACACACATTTATTTGGTTTAAAATAGGTTCTAGGTATTTTTTACGTAATTTTAAAGTCTCGAAATTAACGACCATGACGTGTCCCTAGGGTACATTTTCCAACTTTCACGCTGTTTTTAGACTAATTATTCATGCCGAAATATATAAAGCCATATTTTAATGTCAACAATGGTTATTAAACTTACAAAAAGGAGCTTATTATAATTTTATTGTCATTGCAAACTGACTACCATGACAAAATAAGTCTGTCCCTCGATTTGGCGTCACGACCATTTGGGAAAAATTTTCAACTTTGGAGCACGACAGTGGCAAGCCTGGCGTCGATGGAGTCAGTTGGTTTTAGAGACTAGTTCGGGGTGTACGTCAGGATTGTAGTGCCGGTCGTTTCGAGTTGAAAGGAGGAATTACAAGATTAATAAAGGAAAGATTGTGTTTTTGTAATTTTGGTGTGTCCATGACCGTACGTAGTCATTCTATGAAGTAGACATGGTGTTAATTTTTGTTTATAAGATATTTCAATTGCTAGATTAACCTAGAAGTCCACTTTGTATCCTCAAACATGAGGTGCAGGGCTACCGCCAGAACAGAGCCAAATAACACGTAATTTCACGACCAAAGTTTCACGACCATCGCGGAATTTTTCACGACCAATCCAGCCTTATGGATTATAGTGTGTTTGGTCGTGACAATAACTTTAATATAAATGTAATTTGAACAGTTTAGTTCAATTTAAACACTTATTTTTATTATAACTAACAGTATAATTGAAGGATTGTTTAGAAAGATTTAGATTATTTCAGAAAATTCACGACCGTACCGCTTGTCCCTGACCATCACGCTTATGATTTCTATCATAAAAATTTCAAAAATTAAAATATCGTCATATTTCAATGTTTTATACACAAAAGAAGCACACCTCTATAAAAACATAACGATTTTTCGGGTCTCAGGTAAGTTTTTTCGGAGTTATACAAACTTAAAACGATTTTATTGGCTTTTTTTCAATTTTTTGAGTTTTTTTATTTTTTTCTAGAAAGACCAAATATACCAAAAGCTCAGTGACCTTTTTATTGTATAATGGTCATAAAAGTAAATTGGTTTATAGCAAAACATAGTTATAAAAATAATATTAACTATTTTTAATATTCATTTAAACGTCTGTTGTGGTCGTGACAGGATTTTGTGTTTTTCCACTAAATATGCCCTTTTAAAAAAAAATACCAAAGATATTGCGTTACCATGGACATTTTATGAAACTTCAAATGTTAATAAAATAAAAATAATAATACAAGTTTTGAAAAAAGGGGAAAAAAATTTGCAAAAAAAAAGTGCTTTTCCTGAAAACGTACCTTTTTAAATTTTCACTCACCTACAAAACTTCAAAGTAACATTGTGATTATCTATCTGCATGTTTAATTCATTTGTGGTGAAATTGAGATCCATTTTAAGATTAGACAAAACATCTACTCCTAATATTATAGGTTTTATTAGATTTGGTACAATAAGATATTCCAATGGCAAGGTGTGTCCTGCAATTGTAGTGGGAACGTAAATAATTCGAGAGACTCTTTTAGATCGCTCATTTGTAGCAGTTTTGATTACTGTGTTATTATCTAAAAATTCTTCAAATGGTGAAATTTTGGATTTGTTTTCACTGAACCAAGATTCCGATATACAAGTTATTGATGAACCAGAATCGATTAATGCGTTTACTCTAATATTATTAAGTTTGATGCTAATTTCTGGGCAACTTATTTGAGTGAAATTTGGAGATTGATTATTTTCTGAATCATTTTCTAATAAGAAGTTCTTATCGCACATTATACTTTGTGATTGAAGATGATTTATTTCATTAATACTTCGAAACTTTCATAAATAGGCGCTATAATTTTAGAGTTAACTAATGATAATTGACCCTCTCGGTTGTCGCTTACATCGCCCAACCTTTTTCCTGTATATTTGGTGCAGGATGAGTTTGTGGCTCGTAACTGTGTGATGACTGGTTATTTGGAGGAGCATTAGGCACGTAGTTATTTTGTCTCATTACTGCGCAGAGCTGAGCTTGTTCATGGGTTGGGTGGTTTCTGTAGGTCCGTTGGTTGTAGTCACCGTTACATGGAGGATATCTGTCTCGTTGATATGGTTCATTTTCATGGTTTCGGTCGTAAGTAGGATGATTGTGGTTAGGACGGTGGTTTTGATGATTTGGATAACTTCTGTATTGGTGATTGCTGTTGTATGGATTGTTGTGATATGAAGGTATCTTGGGTTGGTACGCTCTCTGATTCTCGTAGCGGCCGTTTTGATGATAGGTGTGTGGTTGTTGATTTGGAGTTGTCAGTCGGTTGTTGGATGAGCTGTTGTGATTCTGGTTGTCGGTGCGTGTCTTCTTCAGTCCGTCTTTGAGATCTTCACTTTGTAGAAGTCTTTCTAATGCACGTACGGTGGTGATGTTTTGTACATTGATGCAGTCTTGTATGATGGAGTCAAATCTCTCTCCCATCAGTGTCACAATTTCTTCTTCGGTCAGGCAAGGGCTCATAGATTGGAGTGAAATCACACGTTCTGTAAGGTACTCACTGCGGCTGAGGGTACCATTTGACCGGTATTTTTATGATTCAATTTTGGCTCTTAAGCTGCGTTGTACTTCTCTTGACTAGTATTTAGCTTCGAATTAGTTGGAAAATTGTTCCCAGGAACTTAGGTCAGTCTTTACGAGTTGTAACCATCTTGAGGCGCGACCTTCGAATGAAGTCTCTAGCAGGTCTTTAAGATATTCAATCGGATCATAATTGCTGTTTCACTCAAGTCCTCTGTCGTAATATCTTTTCAATTTATTCAGGTATTCTTTTGGGATGCCACTTCGACCGTTGAATTTTGGTAGTTGTCGGTCTTTCTCGTCATTTCCATTGCATATAATTTTGATTGGGCCTTGGAAATTTTCAAATGTTTTGCTCTGTTTAAGTGTTTCCACTTCTTGTTCAAAATTTATTAGATTTTGGTTCAAATTTAGTATTTCAGCTTGCTGAGATTCTAAAGTTTTGTTTTGGATGCTGAGTTTTGGGAGGATTTCGTTCTGTATAATAGCCAAATTAGCTTTAGAATTCTGTTCGGATTCTTGCCTTGTTCGTTGAGAAAGTTCTTCGATTTTTGGTCAAAATTCTGTTCGTGCTCAACCAATTGTGTTTTGACAGCAGATAGGATGTTCCTTTGTCTCTGTTGATTTTTATCATCAGACATTATTTGCTGTTGTGTGAGGTTATCAATCATGAATTGACGCATTTGATCTTGTGATTCATCAATTTTTGTGCGAGTTTCTCGTTGAGTTTAAATCATTTCCTAAACTTGTGTTGTCTGAGTGATCTTAATTGAGTTAATTTCGATCTGGAATTTATTTTGACTTTCACGATTATCTAAAATATGAGTTTCTAGTGCATTTCGGCAAGCTTGGATTTCTAGGCTATTAGCATCAATTTTATCATTGAAGCTTTGAGTGAGTTCAACTTTTAATTCGTTAAGTTTGCTGTTGATTTTACTGTCGATTTTAGCATGGGATTCATTAATTTTGCTGTCAATTTTAGCATGGGATTCGTCAATTTTGTTGCTCAATTTAGTGTCTAATTTAGTCATGAGAGCAATTAAAGTATTAATATCTGATGGTGCAATTAGTTAGTAGGCTATTTGTTGTGGTTTGTTGTAGGCGACATTCGTCGGCTATGTTCGGTAACGATCGGCTGTGTTCGGGTGTCTGAGTGATCAGCAAATGTGACCTTGACTATCACCTGGCATGGAAACATTTAGACTTTGTCTTCTGGACAGTTCGGTGGCAACATTTACAAACAGATTTGTAGGAATGGGAATACTAGCGTCTGATTGGTCCATAGGTACGTTGCTTTCTTCCTATCTGTGTTCTAATGTCTGTTGTGGATGTGTTTTTTGTTCTGTGTCTGTGCGTGTGATGTCATCAAGATGGCGACCTTCACCTTCAATTTCACTCTCGCTGTCAGTGTTGTTGTAGTCGTAATCTGAATTTAGGTTAGAGTTTTTACGTTTGGGTCTTAAGTTATATCCTTTCTCGGCCATGATTAATTATTAAATTCCATGTTGATGGCCCCTGGATTACTATGAATGACTATAATATTGTGGTATAATTACCTCGTCAAGTAATCCAAATGATGTGATGTTAGGCTAAAAACCTACATGTTTCGCCGTTAATACGGCATCGTCAGGGTACAAACACAGTAAGACATTGCTGTCACACGCATACAATAAATAAATAACACGAAACGAATTACGAACATAACATTTAGATAGGCCTATCACACGACGCGGACGGTCCCGGCGCAGGTAGTAGACTGCAGCGTCAGACTCCTTGCTCATTGTTGTCCACGTTATCAGCAGGACAAAGGTCAGGTGGTCGGTTACTTTGGTTTATTAAAACATTGAAGATGGAGTGTGAACGAAACTGTAGTTTTTCATTGAGGATATGTCCACTTGCGGTGTTGTCATTGTATAATTTGTATATTTCAAATTCCTCAAGCGTGTTTAATTTACTACCTTTTCTACATACATGTAGCACCTCTAGACCGTCAGCAATCCCACTCATATTATCAGGCCACTGGTTGATTACACAAACGCACCCACATACAACATCGCTAAACGCCTTGAAAGAATCCTGAAAGATAACATAGTATTAGAAAATAATCACAGTCTAAGGAACTCATATGATTTCATTGAAAAAACTAAGGGTTGGCACGTAAAAAACCACCACTTGCTTGCCTCTTTTGATATAGTGAACTTGTACACGAATGTACCCGTAGAAAAAAACCATAGACTTAATACAAAAAAACCTAACCAACAAATCAACTATGTTACCAGAAACAATAACTGAGGTAATTGACCTACTAAAAGAGATCTTGAAACAAAATTATTTTGTATTTAATGGGAAATTTTATTCTCAAACTGATGGTCTAGCCATGGGATCCCCACTGTCTGGTATCCTATCTGACATATATTTAAATCATATCGAAAATGAATACATTTTATCAAACAAAAACAAATATCATTCAAAAATAGTCCTATACAATAGATACGTCGATGACACCATTGTTTTGTTTGATGGCAATAAAAGGCAATTAGATCTACAATTAAATTATCTCAACAACATAGCTCCCAGGCTAAAGTTCACCTTGGAAACGGAAGAGAACAACGCAATTATTTTTTTGGATTTAACTGTAACTAAAATTAACAATAGTTTTGATTATAAAATCTACAGGAAACCCACGTTTTCAGTCCAGACCATTCATGCAACCTCATACCACCCACACTCTCAAAAAATTGCAGCATTCAACTCAATGGTACATAGACTTCTAACGGTCCCTCTAAGTCCCACAAATTACAACAAAGAATACAATATTATTAAACATATAGCCACATCTAACGGCTACAACAGCAGGCTTGTAGACAAACTTATAACCAAACACCACAAAGCGAAGGTCAAACAATTGGACGAACGTTGCTACGCACCATAAAGCTTTCTATAGACTTTTCATTAACTCAGGCCTACAAAATTCCTTTGGCTATTAAGTTAGCCCACATTGAACTTGAAGTCATTTCTTTCTTAATAAAGATAATTCCTAATTTATGTTTTATTTCTTTCTAATAAGGTAAGTCTTTGTCTTAATCTTATAATAGGCCTATATGAATTATTGAATAAAGAGATTTGGTATGTTACAATATATAATTTATTAATGAAATACAAATATAAGATAAGTTATTGGTTGAATTAGCTACAGGGTAAGTTAACAATGGTAAATTTTCAAAATGGTGGGGTTCCCAAAGTGGATGATATTATTCTAGGCTTATTGGGTTGGTTTCTTCTAAAGTACTAATTAATATTTGAATATGAGCTCTTAATCTCAGGGAGGGGTGGTCGTGCCGGTTCGAATGATATATTAGGCTTCTTTAAAATGCAAATAATTTAATTTAGTTATTGTTCTGAAATAAGTTAAGCTAGGTTCATGATGCTATTAATATAATAATATTAATGTCCAAAGAAAGATTCCAAATGGTTTCACTGAATTTAATGAAATAAAATAGAATTTGAAGATTAAATTTTGAATAAAAGTTCAATTTGAAATATATATATCTTGATGAGTTAGGTTAATTGGGCCTAGTAGGCTATGCTGATTAAATGTCCAATGAAGATTAAATTTGTCCTTAGTTAAATAAGATGGATGATGGTTACCAAATTTGGAGTGTCTGTCTTCTTATAAATTGGTACTCTTCAATGCACTTGTCCAATACTTTTGGATGATGAGAGATTTAAATTTTAGGTTTTACTTTGGGATTATGAATTTTAGTTTAAATCAAACACAATTTCCAATAGAATGATGTTCACACTGTGAAGAGTTGGCAGGATCTGGGGAGAGGCAATGGTAGAAGCTCAGGAAGTCCATGTCCATTGTTGAAGTGATGTACAGATGGTTAATTTACATGAATGACACTTGCCACAGTAATTTTGATTTTCTTTGGATAATTTTGAAAAGTAATACTATATTTAAGATGTTATTATTATATTGCAATTTTCTTACAATTGTATATTATTCTAAAAAAATGATTATTGTTGGTTTTTTGATGAATACTTAATAGGTATGGAGAGAATTTGCATAAATATTATATTGTGACATGAAATAGGATGATGTTTCTGTGGGGTGATGGGATATTATATAACATTTAACAAAATTGGATAAAATAACACATTAACAAGGAGAAACATATTAAATAACTGATAATACATTATCAGGGGCATTAACAGACATTATGGGAGAAAATATACAAAATAAAAGAGAAATTAATGTTAATGATGAATGAATGACATGTAATATTACAAATTATCCCCACAGAAATCTGTATGCTATGAAATTAAATACAGATTTCGACAAAATATGAAATGGAATCATGAATCATTAATATGAATGATACTTAAAGATAGGTATGAATAACATTAAATGATTGATTTTCTGGATGATAGAACATTGGGTGATAATACAACAAAATTATAATCTAAGTTAACAAATGTGTAGGACAATAACATTAAAATGGGGAAAATAGAATAGAGTGTCCATGGCCTGGCATGGGAAGAAAGGGATATTATGGATGTTGTTCCATACTGTTCAATATCAAATAACTTTATTGTTTCTTTGTTATTAAGGGGATCACAGTTTATTAGTAAGTGAGTATTATTTATAAACTTTATCACCTGGGTATCAGTTTATGGAAAACACAATTTAAGGGGTCACGCACTCGCGATTAAGGTCCATGGCACAATTTGGTTAGAGATGATGATGCACAAAAGTATATTGATGGATGAAACACGTTATGAAATTTATTAATGTACAATGTCTTCGAAGGTAGGGTCATCATTATTTATCTCGTCGATCACAGCTTCTATTGCTCGGGTTGGTTCCAAATATTTCTTGAGGGCTGATACATGGTAGGGGCCGTATAAAACATCTTCATCTTCTTTCGCTGATATTTATTTAATAAAATGCTTAATTTTCCACGTTCTTCTGTGGTTATGTGCGTATTTGTTGCTAGGGAATTATCTATTTCTTCTTGGGTTAATGTTCCATCTTCGATTGGATCTGTTTTTCTATTTTTGAAGTTATTTATTGTGCTATTAAATTTATTATATATTGGATCATCGTGATATACATCAAACGTTTCATCATTAAAATATTCATTATTTGGCCTATGGCTATCATTAATTATTAAGTGACATATTTGTCCCTCTTGGTTGCACATACAAAACTTCAAAGTAACATTGTGATTATTTATCTGCATATCTATTTCATTTGTGTTGAAATTCAGATCTATTTTAAGATTAGACAAAACATCTACTCCTAGTATTATAGGTTTTATTAGATTTGGTACAATAAGATATTCCAATGGCAAGGTGTGTTCTGCAATTGTGGTGGGAACGTAAATAATTTGAGAGACTCTTTTAGATCGCTCATTTGTAGCAGTTTTGATTAGGGTGAAGTGGGGTAAGTGTAACCACGTTTTGGCATAGTTCAGCTTTGACCTCAAATTGCTATCTTGTTATACATGATATAGTTCTGAAAATTTTTATGCATAATCTTTGACTAATGAGCTTTAAAACAATATGCATTGTTATTAAAAAATAAAATCTTTTTTGGTAAAAAAAAATGACTAAAAATTTTGCGTTTTGTGGTTACACTTGCCCCAGGGTTCGGGGCAAGTGTAACCCCTGCCTGTTAAAAATATATAAAGCATTGAAAAGGAGACATGGGGCAAGTGGCCAGATTCCAAATCTTTTGCTGATTCCAAGACTTTTTGACTTATTAAAATATCTTAATTTTTACTCAAGTTACAAACTTTTTCGTGAACCTCTTCTCGCGTTTTGTGAAAAACGCAAAACTTGCAAAACGGAAAGACTACTGTTAAAACATAAAAAACACAACATTAAATGGTACTTAGGCCTACATGGTTTTTAATGTTGTTTAACATGTGTAGAATAAATCTCACAGTAATATTGTTTTTTTTTATTTACATTTGGGCAAGAAAATCCTAAATTATAAAACGGGGTAAGTTTAACGTAAAAGTTATATAATCACTTAAGCAGTTCACTCACAAACAATAATGTTTTTCTACAAACCAACTAACAATATGTGTAAAATTTTACCTTATCTTCTAAATTCCTAATTTTATATTTACAACAAAGTTTTTTTTTCTTTACTGAACATTATATGAGTTACACCCTAGTTACACTTGCCCCGAATCCAAAAAGCCACTTGCCCCGACTGCAAAATTTCAGGGGTAAGTGTAACCACGCTTGTAAAATCTAAACAATAAGAAATAGCACAGATCTGAAATTATATTCAGGTTCTACATGCAAAAATTAGTTTTTAAGCCAAAAACTGTCAAATTTACATTAAAAATGTGAGTATGAAACATTGTCAAAGTTTGAGGTCGGCACTTGCCGATGGAGTGGAAATGTAAGCCTATTTTAAACATTCTAAAACTATTACTTGCACATATTTTATATGCATTCTTAAGGCTAAATATAACAAAGGAAGGTCCAAATAACAAGATATGATAGTATTTAGGTCCAAAATTAACTTATCAGTTGAGTGATAAGCCGTGGTTACACTAGCCCCCCGGTTACTCTTACCCCACTTCACCCTACTGTGTTATTAACTGGAAATTCTTCAAATGGTGAAATTTTGGATTTGTTTTCACTGAACCAGGATTCTGATATACAAGTTATTGATGAACCAGTGTCAACTAATGCGTTTACTCTAATATTATTAAGTTTGATGCTAATTTCTGGGCAACTTATTTGAGTGAAATTTGGAGATTGATTATTTTCTGAATCATTTTCTAATAAGAAGTTCTTATCGCACATTATACTTTGGGATTGAAGAAGATTTATTTCATTACTGAGACTTTCATAAATAGGCGCTGTAATTTTAGAGTTAACTAATGATAATTGACCCTCTCGGTTGTCGCTTACAGCGCCGAACCGTTTTCCTGTATATTTGGTGCAGGATGAGTCTGTGGCTCGTAACTGTGTGATGACTGGTTGTTTGGAGGAGCATTAGGCACGTAGTTATTTTGTCTCATTACTGCGCAGAGCTGAGCTTGTTCATGGGTTGGGTGGTTTCTGTAGGTCCGTTGGTTGTAGTCACCGTTACATGGAGGATATCTGTCTCGTTGATATGGTTCATTTTCATGGTTTCGGTCGTAAGTAGGATGATTGTGGTTAGGACGGTGGTTTTGATGATTTGGATAACTTCTGTATTGGTGATTGCTGTTGTATGGATTGTTGTGATATGAAGGTATCTTGGGTTGGTACGCTCTCTGATTCTCGTAGCGGCCGTTTTGATGATAGGTGTGTGGTTGTTGATTTGGAGTTGTCAGTCGGTTGTTGGATGAGCTGTTGTGATTCTGGTTGTCGGTGCGTGTCTTCTTCAGTCCGTCTTTGAGATCTTCACTTTGTAGAAGTCTTTCTAATGCACGTACGGTGGTGATGTTTTGTACATTGATGCAGTCTTGTATGATGGAGTCAAATCTCTCTCCCATCAGTGTCACAATTTCTTCTTCGGTCAGGCAAGGGCTCATAGATTGGAGTGAAATCACACGTTCTGTAAGGTACTCACTGCGGCTGAGGGTACCATTTGACCGGTATTTTTATGATTCAATTTTGGCTCTTAAGCTGCGTTGTACTTCTCTTGACTAGTATTTAGCTTCGAATTAGTTGGAAAATTGTTCCCAGGAACTTAGGTCAGTCTTTACGAGTTGTAACCATCTTGAGGCGCGACCTTCGAATGAAGTCTCTAGCAGGTCTTTAAGATATTCAATCGGATCATAATTGCTGTTTCACTCAAGTCCTCTGTCGTAATATCTTTTCAATTTATTCAGGTATTCTTTTGGGATGCCACTTCGACCGTTGAATTTTGGTAGTTGTCGGTCTTTCTCGTCATTTCCATTGCATATAATTTTGATTGGGCCTTGGAAATTTTCAAATGTTTTGCTCTGTTTAAGTGTTTCCACTTCTTGTTCAAAATTTATTAGATTTTGGTTCAAATTTAGTATTTCAGCTTGCTGAGATTCTAAAGTTTTGTTTTGGATGCTGAGTTTTGGGAGGATTTCGTTCTGTATAATAGCCAAATTAGCTTTAGAATTCTGTTCGGATTCTTGCCTTGTTCGTTGAGAAAGTTCTTCGATTTTTGGTCAAAATTCTGTTCGTGCTCAACCAATTGTGTTTTGACAGCAGATAGGATGTTCCTTTGTCTCTGTTGATTTTTATCATCAGACATTATTTGCTGTTGTGTGAGGTTATCAATCATGAATTGACGCATTTGATCTTGTGATTCATCAATTTTTGTGCGAGTTTCTCGTTGAGTTTAAATCATTTCCTAAACTTGTGTTGTCTGAGTGATCTTAATTGAGTTAATTTCGATCTGGAATTTATTTTGACTTTCACGATTATCTAAAATATGAGTTTCTAGTGCATTTCGGCAAGCTTGGATTTCTAGGCTATTAGCATCAATTTTATCATTGAAGCTTTGAGTGAGTTCAACTTTTAATTCGTTAAGTTTGCTGTTGATTTTACTGTCGATTTTAGCATGGGATTCATTAATTTTGCTGTCAATTTTAGCATGGGATTCGTCAATTTTGTTGCTCAATTTAGTGTCTAATTTAGTCATGAGAGCAATTAAAGTATTAATATCTGATGGTGCAATTAGTTAGTAGGCTATTTGTTGTGGTTTGTTGTAGGCGACATTCGTCGGCTATGTTCGGTAACGATCGGCTGTGTTCGGGTGTCTGAGTGATCAGCAAATGTGACCTTGACTATCACCTGGCATGGAAACATTTAGACTTTGTCTACTGGACAGTTCGGTGGCAACATTTACAAACAGATTTGTAGGAATGGGAATACTAGCGTCTGATTGGTCCATAGGTACGTTGCTTTCTTCCTATCTGTGTTCTAATGTCTGTTGTGGATGTGTTTTTTGTTCTGTGTCTGTGCGTGTGATGTCATCAAGATGGCGACCTTCACCTTCAATTTCACTCTCGCTGTCAGTGTTGTTGTAGTCGTAATCTGAATTTAGGTTAGAGTTTTTACGTTTGGGTCTTAAGTTATATCCTTTCTCGGCCATGATTAATTATTAAATTCCATGTTGATGGCCCCTGGATTACTATGAATGACTATAATATTGTGGTATAATTACCTCGTCAAGTAATCCAAATGATGTGATGTTAGGCTAAAAACCTACATGTTTCGCCGTTAATACGGCATCGTCAGGGTACAAACACAGTAAGACATTGCTGTCACACGCATACAATAAATAAATAACACGAAACGAATTACGAACATAACATTTAGATAGGCCTATCACACGACGCGGACGGTCCCGGCGCAGGTAGTAGACTGCAGCGTCAGACTCCTTGCTCATTGTTGTCCACGTTATCAGCAGGACAAAGGTCAGGTGGTCGGTTACTTTGGTTTATTAAAACATTGAAGATGGAGTGTGAACAAAACTGTAGTTTTTCATTGAGGATATGTCCACTTGCGGTGTTGTCATTGTATAATTTGTATATTTCAAATTCCTCAAGCGTGTTTAATTTACTACCTTTTCTACATACATGTAGCACCTCTAGACCGTCAGCAATCCCACTCATATTATCAGGCCACTGGTTGATTACACAAACGCACCCACATACAACATCGCTAAACGCCTTGAAAGAATCCTGAAAGATAACATAGTATTAGAAAATAATCACAGTCTAAGGAACTCATATGATTTCATTGAAAAAACTAAGGGTTGGCACGTAAAAAACCACCACTTGCTTGCCTCTTTTGATATAGTGAACTTGTACACGAATGTACCCGTAGAAAAAAACCATAGACTTAATACAAAAAAACCTAACCAACAAATCAACTATGTTACCAGAAGCAATAACTGAGGTAATTGACCTACTAAAAGAGATCTTGAAACAAAATTATTTTGTATTTAATGGGAAATTTTATTCTCAAACTGATGGTCTAGCCATGGGATCCCCACTGTCTGGTATCCTATCTGACATATATTTAAATCATATCGAAAATGAATACATTTTATCAAACAAAAACAAATATCATTCAAAAATAGTCCTATACAATAGATACGTCGATGACACCATTGTTTTGTTTGATGGCAATAAAAGGCAATTAGATCTACAATTAAATTATCTCAACAACATAGCTCCCAGGCTAAAGTTCACCTTGGAAACGGAAGAGAACAACGCAATTATTTTTTTGGATTTAACTGTAACTAAAATTAACAATAGTTTTGATTATAAAATCTACAGGAAACCCACGTTTTCAGTCCAGACCATTCATGCAACCTCATACCACCCACACTCTCAAAAAATTGCAGCATTCAACTCAATGGTACATAGACTTCTAACGGTCCCTCTAAGTCCCACAAATTACAACAAAGAATACAATATTATTAAACATATAGCCACATCTAACGGCTACAACAGCAGGCTTGTAGACAAACTTATAACCAAACACCACAAAGCGAAGGTCAAACAATTGGACGAACGTTGCTACGCACCATAAAGCTTTCTATAGACTTTTCATTAACTCAGGCCTACAAAATTCCTTTGGCTATTAAGTTAGCCCACATTGAACTTGAAGTCATTTCTTTCTTAATAAAGATAATTCCTAATTTATGTTTTATTTCTTTCTAATAAGGTAAGTCTTTGTCTTAATCTTATAATAGGCCTATATGAATTATTGAATAAAGAGATTTGGTATGTTACAATATATAATTTATTAATGAAATACAAATATAAGATAAGTTATTGGTTGAATTAGCTACAGGGTAAGTTAACAATGGTAAATTTTCAAAATGGTGGGGTTCCCAAAGTGGATGATATTATTCTAGGCTTATTGGGTTGGTTTCTTCTAAAGTACTAATTAATATTTGAATATGAGCTCTTAATCTCAGGGAGGGGTGGTCGTGCCGGTTCGAATGATATATTAGGCTTCTTTAAAATGCAAATAATTTAATTTAGTTATTGTTCTGAAATAAGTTAAGCTAGGTTCATGATGCTATTAATATAATAATATTAATGTCCAAAGAAAGATTCCAAATGGTTTCACTGAATTTAATGAAATAAAATAGAATTTGAAGATTAAATTTTGAATAAAAGTTCAATTTGAAATATATATATCTTGATGAGTTAGGTTAATTGGGCCTAGTAGGCTATGCTGATTAAATGTCCAATGAAGATTAAATTTGTCCTTAGTTAAATAAGATGGATGATGGTTACCAAATTTGGAGTGTCTGTCTTCTTATAAATTGGTACTCTTCAATGCACTTGTCCAATACTTTTGGATGATGAGAGATTTAAATTTTAGGTTTTACTTTGGGATTATGAATTTTGGTTTAAATCAAACACAATTTCCAATAGAATGATGTTCACACTGTGAAGAGTTGGCAGGATCTGGGGAGAGGCAATGGTAGAAGCTCAGGAAGTCCATGTCCATTGTTGAAGTGATGTACAGATGGTTAATTTACATGAATGACACTTGCCACAGTAATTTTGATTTTCTTTGGATAATTTTGAAAAGTAATACTATATTTAAGATGTTATTATTATATTGCAATTTTCTTACAATTGTATATTATTCTAAAAAAATGATTATTGTTGGTTTTTTTATGAATACTTAATAGGTATGGAGAGAATTTGCATAAATATTATATTGTGACATGAAATAGGATGATGTTTCTGTGGGGTGATGGGATATTATATAACATTTAACAAAATTTGATAAAATAACACATTAACAAGGAGAAACATATTAAATAACTGATAATACATTATCAGGGGCATTAACAGACATTATGGGAGAAAATATACAAAATAAAAGAGAAATTAATGTTAATGATGAATGAATGACATGTAATATTACAAATTATCCCCACAGAAATCTGTATGCTATGAAATTAAATACAGATTTCGACAAAATATGAAATGGAATCATGAATCATTAATATGAATGATACTTAAAGATAGGTATGAATAACATTAAATGATTGATTTTCTGGATGATAGAACATTGGGTGATAATACAACAAAATTATAATCTAAGTTAACAAATGTGTAGGACAATAACATTAAAATGGGGAAAATAGAATAGAGTGTCCATGGCCTGGCATGGGAAGAAAGGGATATTATGGATGTTGTTCCATACTGTTCAATATCAAATAACTTTATTGTTTCTTTGTTATTAAGGGGATCACAGTTTATTAGTAAGTGAGTATTATTTATAAACTTTATCACCTGGGTATCAGTTTATGGAAAACACAATTTAAGGGGTCACGCACTCGCGATTAAGGTCCATGGCACAATTTGGTTAGAGATGATGATGCACAAAAGTATATTGATGGATGAAACACGTTATGAAATTTATTAATGTACAATGTCTTCGAAGGTAGGGTCATCATTATTTATCTCGTCGATCACAGCTTCTATTGCTCGGGTTGGTTCCAAATATTTCTTGAGGGCTGATACATGGTAGGGGCCGTATAAAACATCTTCATCTTCTTTCGCTGATATTTATTTAATAAAATGCTTAATTTTCCACGTTCTTCTGCGGTTATGTGCGTATTTGTTGCTAGGGAATTATCTATTTCTTCTTGGGTTAATGTTTCATCTTCGATTGGATCTGTTTTTCTATTTTTGAAGTTATTTATTGTGCTATTAAATTTATTATATATTGGATCATCGTGATATACATCAAACGTTTCATCATTAAAATATTCATTATTTGGCCTATGGCTATCATTAATTATTAAGTGACATATTTGTCCCTCTTGGTTGCACATACAAAACTTCAAAGTAACATTGTGATTATTTATCTGCATATCTATTTCATTTGTGTTGAAATTCAGATCTATTTTAAGATTAGACAAAACATCTACTCCTAGTATTATAGGTTTTATTAGATTTGGTACAATAAGATATTCCAATGGCAAGGTGTGTTCTGCAATTGTGGTGGGAACGTAAATAATTTGAGAGACTCTTTTAGATCGCTCATTTGTAGCAGTTTTGATTACTGTGTTATTAACTGGAAATTCTTCAAATGGTGAAATTTTGGATTTGTTTTCACTGAACCAGGATTCTGATATACAAGTTTTAGATGAACCAGTGTCAACTAATGCGTTTACTCTAATATTATTAAGTTTGATGCTAATTTCTGGGCAACTTATTTGAGTGAAATTTGGAGATTGATTATTTTCTGAATCATTTTCTAATAAGAAGTTCTTATCGCACATTATACTTTGTGATTGAAGATGATTTATTTCATTAATACTTCGAAACTTTCATAAATAGGCGCTATAATTTTAGAGTTAACTAATGATAATTGACCCTCTCGGTTGTCGCTTACATCGCCCAACCTTTTTCCTGTATATTTGGTGCAGGATGAGTTTGTGGCTCGTAACTGTGTGATGACTGGTTATTTGGAGGAGCATTAGGCACGTAGTTATTTTGTCTCATTACTGCGCAGAGCTGAGCTTGTTCATGGGTTGGGTGGTTTCTGTAGGTCCGTTGGTTGTAGTCACCGTTACATGGAGGATATCTGTCTCGTTGATATGGTTCATTTTCATGGTTTCGGTCGTAAGTAGGATGATTGTGGTTAGGACGGTGGTTTTGATGATTTGGATAACTTCTGTATTGGTGATTGCTGTTGTATGGATTGTTGTGATATGAAGGTATCTTGGGTTGGTACGCTCTCTGATTCTCGTAGCGGCCGTTTTGATGATAGGTGTGTGGTTGTTGATTTGGAGTTGTCAGTCGGTTGTTGGATGAGCTGTTGTGATTCTGGTTGTCGGTGCGTGTCTTCTTCAGTCCGTCTTTGAGATCTTCACTTTGTAGAAGTCTTTCTAATGCACGTACGGTGGTGATGTTTTGTACATTGATGCAGTCTTGTATGATGGAGTCAAATCTCTCTCCCATCAGTGTCACAATTTCTTCTTCGGTCAGGCAAGGGCTCATAGATTGGAGTGAAATCACACGTTCTGTAAGGTACTCACTGCGGCTGAGGGTACCATTTGACCGGTATTTTTATGATTCAATTTTGGCTCTTAAGCTGCGTTGTACTTCTCTTGACTAGTATTTAGCTTCGAATTAGTTGGAAAATTGTTCCCAGGAACTTAGGTCAGTCTTTACGAGTTGTAACCATCTTGAGGCGCGACCTTCGAATGAAGTCTCTAGCAGGTCTTTAAGATATTCAATCGGATCATAATTGCTGTTTCACTCAAGTCCTCTGTCGTAATATCTTTTCAATTTATTCAGGTATTCTTTTGGGATGCCACTTCGACCGTTGAATTTTGGTAGTTGTCGGTCTTTCTCGTCATTTCCATTGCATATAATTTTGATTGGGCCTTGGAAATTTTCAAATGTTTTGCTCTGTTTAAGTGTTTCCACTTTTTGTTCAAAATTTATTAGATTTTGGTTCAAATTTAGTATTTCAGCTTGCTGAGATTCTAAAGTTTTGTTTTGGATGCTGAGTTTTGGGAGGATTTCGTTCTGTATAATAGCCAAATTAGCTTTAGAATTCTGTTCGGATTCTTGCCTTGTTCGTTGAGAAAGTTCTTCGATTTTTGGTCAAAATTCTGTTCGTGCTCAACCAATTGTGTTTTGACAGCAGATAGGATGTTCCTTTGTCTCTGTTGATTTTTATCATCAGACATTATTTGCTGTTGTGTGAGGTTATCAATCATGAATTGACGCATTTGATCTTGTGATTCATCAATTTTTGTGCGAGTTTCTCGTTGAGTTTAAATCATTTCCTAAACTTGTGTTGTCTGAGTGATCTTAATTGAGTTAATTTCGATCTGGAATTTATTTTGACTTTCACGATTATCTAAAATATGAGTTTCTAGTGCATTTCGGCAAGCTTGGATTTCTAGGCTATTAGCATCAATTTTATCATTGAAGCTTTGAGTGAGTTCAACTTTTAATTCGTTAAGTTTGCTGTTGATTTTACTGTCGATTTTAGCATGGGATTCATTAATTTTGCTGTCAATTTTAGCATGGGATTCGTCAATTTTGTTGCTCAATTTAGTGTCTAATTTAGTCATGAGAGCAATTAAAGTATTAATATCTGATGGTGCAATTAGTTAGTAGGCTATTTGTTGTGGTTTGTTGTAGGCGACATTCGTCGGCTATGTTCGGTAACGATCGGCTGTGTTCGGGTGTCTGAGTGATCAGCAAATGTGACCTTGACTATCACCTGGCATGGAAACATTTAGACTTTGTCTACTGGACAGTTCGGTGGCAACATTTACAAACAGATTTGTAGGAATGGGAATACTAGCGTCTGATTGGTCCATAGGTACGTTGCTTTCTTCCTATCTGTGTTCTAATGTCTGTTGTGGATGTGTTTTTTGTTCTGTGTCTGTGCGTGTGATGTCATCAAGATGGCGACCTTCACCTTCAATTTCACTCTCGCTGTCAGTGTTGTTGTAGTCGTAATCTGAATTTAGGTTAGAGTTTTTACGTTTGGGTCTTAAGTTATATCCTTTCTCGGCCATGATTAATTATTAAATTCCATGTTGATGGCCCCTGGATTACTATGAATGACTATAATATTGTGGTATAATTACCTCGTCAAGTAATCCAAATGATGTGATGTTAGGCTAAAAACCTACATGTTTCGCCGTTAATACGGCATCGTCAGGGTACAAACACAGTAAGACATTGCTGTCACACGCATACAATAAATAAATAACACGAAACGAATTACGAACATAACATTTAGATAGGCCTATCACACGACGCGGACGGTCCCGGCGCAGGTGGTAGACTGCAGCGTCAGACTCCTTGCTCATTGTTGTCCACGTTATCAGCAGGACAAAGGTCAGGTGGTCGGTTACTTTGGTTTATTAAAACATTGAAGATGGAGTGTGAACGAAACTGTAGTTTTTCATTGAGGATATGTCCACTTGCGGTGTTGTCATTGTATAATTTGTATATTTCAAATTCCTCAAGCGTGTTTAATTTACTACCTTTTCTACATACATGTAGCACCTCTAGACCGTCAGCAATCCCACTCATATTATCAGGCCACTGGTTGATTACACAAACGCACCCACATACAACATCGCTAAACGCCTTGAAAGAATCCTGAAAGATAACATAGTATTAGAAAATAATCACAGTCTAAGGAACTCATATGATTTCATTGAAAAAACTAAGGGTTGGCACGTAAAAAACCACCACTTGCTTGCCTCTTTTGATATAGTGAACTTGTACACGAATGTACCCGTAGAAAAAAACCATAGACTTAATACAAAAAAACCTAACCAACAAATCAACTATGTTACCAGAAGCAATAACTGAGGTAATTGACCTACTAAAAGAGATCTTGAAACAAAATTATTTTGTATTTAATGGGAAATTTTATTCTCAAACTGATGGTCTAGCCATGGGATCCCCACTGTCTGGTATCCTATCTGACATATATTTAAATCATATCGAAAATGAATACATTTTATCAAACAAAAACAAATATCATTCAAAAATAGTCCTATACAATAGATACGTCGATGACACCATTGTTTTGTTTGATGGCAATAAAAGGCAATTAGATCTACAATTAAATTATCTCAACAACATAGCTCCCAGGCTAAAGTTCACCTTGGAAACGGAAGAGAACAACGCAATTATTTTTTTGGATTTAACTGTAACTAAAATTAACAATAGTTTTGATTATAAAATCTACAGGAAACCCACGTTTTCAGTCCAGACCATTCATGCAACCTCATACCACCCACACTCTCAAAAAATTGCAGCATTCAACTCAATGGTACATAGACTTCTAACGGTCCCTCTAAGTCCCACAAATTACAACAAAGAATACAATATTATTAAACATATAGCCACATCTAACGGCTACAACAGCAGGCTTGTAGACAAACTTATAACCAAACACCACAAAGCGAAGGTCAAACAATTGGACGAACGTTGCTACGCACCATAAAGCTTTCTATAGACTTTTCATTAACTCAGGCCTACAAAATTCCTTTGGCTATTAAGTTAGCCCACATTGAACTTGAAGTCATTTCTTTCTTAATAAAGATAATTCCTAATTTATGTTTTATTTCTTTCTAATAAGGTAAGTCTTTGTCTTAATCTTATAATAGGCCTATATGAATTATTGAATAAAGAGATTTGGTATGTTACAATATATAATTTATTAATGAAATACAAATATAAGATAAGTTATTGGTTGAATTAGCTACAGGGTAAGTTAACAATGGTAAATTTTCAAAATGGTGGGGTTCCCAAAGTGGATGATATTATTCTAGGCTTATTGGGTTGGTTTCTTCTAAAGTACTAATTAATATTTGAATATGAGCTCTTAATCTCAGGGAGGGGTGGTCGTGCCGGTTCGAATGATATATTAGGCTTCTTTAAAATGCAAATAATTTAATTTAGTTATTGTTCTGAAATAAGTTAAGCTAGGTTCATGATGCTATTAATATAATAATATTAATGTCCAAAGAAAGATTCCAAATGGTTTCACTGAATTTAATGAAATAAAATAGAATTTGAAGATTAAATTTTGAATAAAAGTTCAATTTGAAATATATATATCTTGATGAGTTAGGTTAATTGGGCCTAGTAGGCTATGCTGATTAAATGTCCAATGAAGATTAAATTTGTCCTTAGTTAAATAAGATGGATGATGGTTACCAAATTTGGAGTGTCTGTCTTCTTATAAATTGGTACTCTTCAATGCACTTGTCCAATACTTTTGGATGATGAGAGATTTAAATTTTAGGTTTTACTTTGGGATTATGAATTTTGGTTTAAATCAAACACAATTTCCAATAGAATGATGTTCACACTGTGAAGAGTTGGCAGGATCTGGGGAGAGGCAATGGTAGAAGCTCAGGAAGTCCATGTCCATTGTTGAAGTGATGTACAGATGGTTAATTTACATGAATGACACTTGCCACAGTAATTTTGATTTTCTTTGGATAATTTTGAAAAGTAATACTATATTTAAGATGTTATTATTATATTGCAATTTTCTTACAATTGTATATTATTCTAAAAAAATGATTATTGTTGGTTTTTTTATGAATACTTAATAGGTATGGAGAGAATTTGCATAAATATTATATTGTGACATGAAATAGGATGATGTTTCTGTGGGGTGATGGGATATTATATAACATTTAACAAAATTTGATAAAATAACACATTAACAAGGAGAAACATATTAAATAACTGATAATACATTATCAGGGGCATTAACAGACATTATGGGAGAAAATATACAAAATAAAAGAGAAATTAATGTTAATGATGAATGAATGACATGTAATATTACAAATTATCCCCACAGAAATCTGTATGCTATGAAATTAAATACAGATTTCGACAAAATATGAAATGGAATCATGAATCATTAATATGAATGATACTTAAAGATAGGTATGAATAACATTAAATGATTGATTTTCTGGATGATAGAACATTGGGTGATAATACAACAAAATTATAATCTAAGTTAACAAATGTGTAGGACAATAACATTAAAATGGGGAAAATAGAATAGAGTGTCCATGGCCTGGCATGGGAAGAAAGGGATATTATGGATGTTGTTCCATACTGTTCAATATCAAATAACTTTATTGTTTCTTTGTTATTAAGGGGATCACAGTTTATTAGTAAGTGAGTATTATTTATAAACTTTATCACCTGGGTATCAGTTTATGGAAAACACAATTTAAGGGGTCACGCACTCGCGATTAAGGTCCATGGCACAATTTGGTTAGAGATGATGATGCACAAAAGTATATTGATGGATGAAACACGTTATGAAATTTATTAATGTACAATGTCTTCGAAGGTAGGGTCATCATTATTTATCTCGTCGATCACAGCTTCTATTGCTCGGGTTGGTTCCAAATATTTCTTGAGGGCTGATACATGGTAGGGGCCGTATAAAACATCTTCATCTTCTTTCGCTGATATTTATTTAATAAAATGCTTAATTTTCCACGTTCTTCTGCGGTTATGTGCGTATTTGTTGCTAGGGAATTATCTATTTCTTCTTGGGTTAATGTTTCATCTTCGATTGGATCTGTTTTTCTATTTTTGAAGTTATTTATTGTGCTATTAAATTTATTATATATTGGATCATCGTGATATACATCAAACGTTTCATCATTAAAATATTCATTATTTGGCCTATGGCTATCATTAATTATTAAGTGACATATTTGTCCCTCTTGGTTGCACATACAAAACTTCAAAGTAACATTGTGATTATTTATCTGCATATCTATTTCATTTGTGTTGAAATTCAGATCTATTTTAAGATTAGACAAAACATCTACTCCTAGTATTATAGGTTTTATTAGATTTGGTACAATAAGATATTCCAATGGCAAGGTGTGTTCTGCAATTGTGGTGGGAACGTAAATAATTTGAGAGACTCTTTTAGATCGCTCATTTGTAGCAGTTTTGATTACTGTGTTATTAACTGGAAATTCTTCAAATGGTGAAATTTTGGATTTGTTTTCACTGAACCAGGATTCTGATATACAAGTTTTAGATGAACCAGTGTCAACTAATGCGTTTACTCTAATATTATTAAGTTTGATGCTAATTTCTGGGCAACTTATTTGAGTGAAATTTGGAGATTGATTATTTTCTGAATCATTTTCTAATAAGAAGTTCTTATCGCACATTATACTTTGTGATTGAAGATGATTTATTTCATTAATACTTCGAAACTTTCATAAATAGGCGCTATAATTTTAGAGTTAACTAATGATAATTGACCCTCTCGGTTGTCGCTTACATCGCCCAACCTTTTTCCTGTATATTTGGTGCAGGATGAGTTTGTGGCTCGTAACTGTGTGATGACTGGTTATTTGGAGGAGCATTAGGCACGTAGTTATTTTGTCTCATTACTGCGCAGAGCTGAGCTTGTTCATGGGTTGGGTGGTTTCTGTAGGTCCGTTGGTTGTAGTCACCGTTACATGGAGGATATCTGTCTCGTTGATATGGTTCATTTTCATGGTTTCGGTCGTAAGTAGGATGATTGTGGTTAGGACGGTGGTTTTGATGATTTGGATAACTTCTGTATTGGTGATTGCTGTTGTATGGATTGTTGTGATATGAAGGTATCTTGGGTTGGTACGCTCTCTGATTCTCGTAGCGGCCGTTTTGATGATAGGTGTGTGGTTGTTGATTTGGAGTTGTCAGTCGGTTGTTGGATGAGCTGTTGTGATTCTGGTTGTCGGTGCGTGTCTTCTTCAGTCCGTCTTTGAGATCTTCACTTTGTAGAAGTCTTTCTAATGCACGTACGGTGGTGATGTTTTGTACATTGATGCAGTCTTGTATGATGGAGTCAAATCTCTCTCCCATCAGTGTCACAATTTCTTCTTCGGTCAGGCAAGGGCTCATAGATTGGAGTGAAATCACACGTTCTGTAAGGTACTCACTGCGGCTGAGGGTACCATTTGACCGGTATTTTTATGATTCAATTTTGGCTCTTAAGCTGCGTTGTACTTCTCTTGACTAGTATTTAGCTTCGAATTAGTTGGAAAATTGTTCCCAGGAACTTAGGTCAGTCTTTACGAGTTGTAACCATCTTGAGGCGCGACCTTCGAATGAAGTCTCTAGCAGGTCTTTAAGATATTCAATCGGATCATAATTGCTGTTTCACTCAAGTCCTCTGTCGTAATATCTTTTCAATTTATTCAGGTATTCTTTTGGGATGCCACTTCGACCGTTGAATTTTGGTAGTTGTCGGTCTTTCTCGTCATTTCCATTGCATATAATTTTGATTGGGCCTTGGAAATTTTCAAATGTTTTGCTCTGTTTAAGTGTTTCCACTTTTTGTTCAAAATTTATTAGATTTTGGTTCAAATTTAGTATTTCAGCTTGCTGAGATTCTAAAGTTTTGTTTTGGATGCTGAGTTTTGGGAGGATTTCGTTCTGTATAATAGCCAAATTAGCTTTAGAATTCTGTTCGGATTCTTGCCTTGTTCGTTGAGAAAGTTCTTCGATTTTTGGTCAAAATTCTGTTCGTGCTCAAACCAATTGTGTTTTGACAGCAGATAGGATGTTCCTTTGTCTCTGTTGATTTTTATCATCAGACATTATTTGCTGTTGTGTGAGGTTATCAATCATGAATTGACGCATTTGATCTTGTGATTCATCAATTTTTGTGCGAGTTTCTCGTTGAGTTTAAATCATTTCCTAAACTTGTGTTGTCTGAGTGATCTTAATTGAGTTAATTTCGATCTGGAATTTATTTTGACTTTCACGATTATCTAAAATATGAGTTTCTAGTGCATTTCGGCAAGCTTGGATTTCTAGGCTATTAGCATCAATTTTATCATTGAAGCTTTGAGTGAGTTCAACTTTTAATTCGTTAAGTTTGCTGTTGATTTTACTGTCGATTTTAGCATGGGATTCATTAATTTTGCTGTCAATTTTAGCATGGGATTCGTCAATTTTGTTGCTCAATTTAGTGTCTAATTTAGTCATGAGAGCAATTAAAGTATTAATATCTGATGGTGCAATTAGTTAGTAGGCTATTTGTTGTGGTTTGTTGTAGGCGACATTCGTCGGCTATGTTCGGTAACGATCGGCTGTGTTCGGGTGTCTGAGTGATCAGCAAATGTGACCTTGACTATCACCTGGCATGGAAACATTTAGACTTTGTCTACTGGACAGTTCGGTGGCAACATTTACAAACAGATTTGTAGGAATGGGAATACTAGCGTCTGATTGGTCCATAGGTACGTTGCTTTCTTCCTATCTGTGTTCTAATGTCTGTTGTGGATGTGTTTTTTGTTCTGTGTCTGTGCGTGTGATGTCATCAAGATGGCGACCTTCACCTTCAATTTCACTCTCGCTGTCAGTGTTGTTGTAGTCGTAATCTGAATTTAGGTTAGAGTTTTTACGTTTGGGTCTTAAGTTATATCCTTTCTCGGCCATGATTAATTATTAAATTCCATGTTGATGGCCCCTGGATTACTATGAATGACTATAATATTGTGGTATAATTACCTCGTCAAGTAATCCAAATGATGTGATGTTAGGCTAAAAACCTACATGTTTCGCCGTTAATACGGCATCGTCAGGGTACAAACACAGTAAGACATTGCTGTCACACGCATACAATAAATAAATAACACGAAACGAATTACGAACATAACATTTAGATAGGCCTATCACACGACGCGGACGGTCCCGGCGCAGGTGGTAGACTGCAGCGTCAGACTCCTTGCTCATTGTTGTCCACGTTATCAGCAGGACAAAGGTCAGGTGGTCGGTTACTTTGGTTTATTAAAACATTGAAGATGGAGTGTGAACGAAACTGTAGTTTTTCATTGAGGATATGTCCACTTGCGGTGTTGTCATTGTATAATTTGTATATTTCAAATTCCTCAAGCGTGTTTAATTTACTACCTTTTCTACATACATGTAGCACCTCTAGACCGTCAGCAATCCCACTCATATTATCAGGCCACTGGTTGATTACACAAACGCACCCACATACAACATCGCTAAACGCCTTGAAAGAATCCTGAAAGATAACATAGTATTAGAAAATAATCACAGTCTAAGGAACTCATATGATTTCATTGAAAAAACTAAGGGTTGGCACGTAAAAAACCACCACTTGCTTGCCTCTTTTGATATAGTGAACTTGTACACGAATGTACCCGTAGAAAAAAACCATAGACTTAATACAAAAAAACCTAACCAACAAATCAACTATGTTACCAGAAGCAATAACTGAGGTAATTGACCTACTAAAAGAGATCTTGAAACAAAATTATTTTGTATTTAATGGGAAATTTTATTCTCAAACTGATGGTCTAGCCATGGGATCCCCACTGTCTGGTATCCTATCTGACATATATTTAAATCATATCGAAAATGAATACATTTTATCAAACAAAAACAAATATCATTCAAAAATAGTCCTATACAATAGATACGTCGATGACACCATTGTTTTGTTTGATGGCAATAAAAGGCAATTAGATCTACAATTAAATTATCTCAACAACATAGCTCCCAGGCTAAAGTTCACCTTGGAAACGGAAGAGAACAACGCAATTATTTTTTTGGATTTAACTGTAACTAAAATTAACAATAGTTTTGATTATAAAATCTACAGGAAACCCACGTTTTCAGTCCAGACCATTCATGCAACCTCATACCACCCACACTCTCAAAAAATTGCAGCATTCAACTCAATGGTACATAGACTTCTAACGGTCCCTCTAAGTCCCACAAATTACAACAAAGAATACAATATTATTAAACATATAGCCACATCTAACGGCTACAACAGCAGGCTTGTAGACAAACTTATAACCAAACACCACAAAGCGAAGGTCAAACAATTGGACGAACGTTGCTACGCACCATAAAGCTTTCTATAGACTTTTCATTAACTCAGGCCTACAAAATTCCTTTGGCTATTAAGTTAGCCCACATTGAACTTGAAGTCATTTCTTTCTTAATAAAGATAATTCCTAATTTATGTTTTATTTCTTTCTAATAAGGTAAGTCTTTGTCTTAATCTTATAATAGGCCTATATGAATTATTGAATAAAGAGATTTGGTATGTTACAATATATAATTTATTAATGAAATACAAATATAAGATAAGTTATTGGTTGAATTAGCTACAGGGTAAGTTAACAATGGTAAATTTTCAAAATGGTGGGGTTCCCAAAGTGGATGATATTATTCTAGGCTTATTGGGTTGGTTTCTTCTAAAGTACTAATTAATATTTGAATATGAGCTCTTAATCTCAGGGAGGGGTGGTCGTGCCGGTTCGAATGATATATTAGGCTTCTTTAAAATGCAAATAATTTAATTTAGTTATTGTTCTGAAATAAGTTAAGCTAGGTTCATGATGCTATTAATATAATAATATTAATGTCCAAAGAAAGATTCCAAATGGTTTCACTGAATTTAATGAAATAAAATAGAATTTGAAGATTAAATTTTGAATAAAAGTTCAATTTGAAATATATATATCTTGATGAGTTAGGTTAATTGGGCCTAGTAGGCTATGCTGATTAAATGTCCAATGAAGATTAAATTTGTCCTTAGTTAAATAAGATGGATGATGGTTACCAAATTTGGAGTGTCTGTCTTCTTATAAATTGGTACTCTTCAATGCACTTGTCCAATACTTTTGGATGATGAGAGATTTAAATTTTAGGTTTTACTTTGGGATTATGAATTTTGGTTTAAATCAAACACAATTTCCAATAGAATGATGTTCACACTGTGAAGAGTTGGCAGGATCTGGGGAGAGGCAATGGTAGAAGCTCAGGAAGTCCATGTCCATTGTTGAAGTGATGTACAGATGGTTAATTTACATGAATGACACTTGCCACAGTAATTTTGATTTTCTTTGGATAATTTTGAAAAGTAATACTATATTTAAGATGTTATTATTATATTGCAATTTTCTTACAATTGTATATTATTCTAAAAAAATGATTATTGTTGGTTTTTTGATGAATACTTAATAGGTATGGAGAGAATTTGCATAAATATTATATTGTGACATGAAATAGGATGATGTTTCTGTGGGGTGATGGGATATTATATAACATTTAACAAAATTGGATAAAATAACACATTAACAAGGAGAAACATATTAAATAACTGATAATACATTATCAGGGGCATTAACAGACATTATGGGAGAAAATATACAAAATAAAAGAGAAATTAATGTTAATGATGAATGAATGACATGTAATATTACAAATTATCCCCACAGAAATCTGTATGCTATGAAATTAAATACAGATTTCGACAAAATATGAAATGGAATCATGAATCATTAATATGAATGATACTTAAAGATAGGTATGAATAACATTAAATGATTGATTTTCTGGATGATAGAACATTGGGTGATAATACAACAAAATTATAATCTAAGTTAACAAATGTGTAGGACAATAACATTAAAATGGGGAAAATAGAATAGAGTGTCCATGGCCTGGCATGGGAAGAAAGGGATATTATGGATGTTGTTCCATACTGTTCAATATCAAATAACTTTATTGTTTCTTTGTTATTAAGGGGATCACAGTTTATTAGTAAGTGAGTATTATTTATAAACTTTATCACCTGGGTATCAGTTTATGGAAAACACAATTTAAGGGGTCACGCACTCGTGATTAAGGTCCATGGCACAATTTGGTTAGAGATGATGATGCACAAAAGTATATTGATGGATGAAACACGTTATGAAATTTATTAATGTACAATGTCTTCGAAGGTAGGGTCATCATTATTTATCTCGTCGATCACAGCTTCTATTGCTCGGGTTGGTTCCAAATATTTCTTGAGGGCTGATACATGGTAGGGGCCGTATAAAACATCTTCATCTTCTTTCGCTGATATTTATTTAATAAAATGCTTAATTTTCCACGTTCTTCTGCGGTTATGTGCGTATTTGTTGCTAGGGAATTATCTATTTCTTCTTGGGTTAATGTTTCATCTTCGATTGGATCTGTTTTTCTATTTTTGAAGTTATTTATTGTGCTATTAAATTTATTATATATTGGATCATCGTGATATACATCAAACGTTTCATCATTAAAATATTCATTATTTGGCCTATGGCTATCATTAATTATTAAGTGACATATTTGTCCCTCTTGGTTGCACATACAAAACTTCAAAGTAACATTGTGATTATTTATCTGCATATCTATTTCATTTGTGTTGAAATTCAGATCTATTTTAAGATTAGACAAAACATCTACTCCTAGTATTATAGGTTTTATTAGATTTGGTACAATAAGATATTCCAATGGCAAGGTGTGTTCTGCAATTGTGGTGGGAACGTAAATAATTTGAGAGACTCTTTTAGATCGCTCATTTGTAGCAGTTTTGATTACTGTGTTATTAACTGGAAATTCTTCAAATGGTGAAATTTTGGATTTGTTTTCACTGAACCAGGATTCTAATATACAAGTTATTGATGAACCAGTGTCAACTAATGCGTTTACTCTAATATTATTAAGTTTGATGCTAATTTCTGGGCAACTTATTTGAGTGAAATTTGGAGATTGATTATTTTCTGAATCATTTTCTAATAAGAAGTTCTTATCGCACATTATACTTTGGGATTGAAGATGATTTATTTCATTACTGAGACTTTCATAAATAGGCGCTGTAATTTTAGAGTTAACTAATGATAATTGACCCTCTCGGTTGTCGCTTACAGCGCCGAACCGTTTTCCTGTATATTTGGTGCAGGATGAGTCTGTGGCTCGTAACTGTGTGATGATTGGTTGTTTGGAGGAGCACTTGGCACGTAGTTATTTTGTCTCATTACTGCGCAGAGCTGAGCTTGTTCTTGGGTTGGGTGGTTTCTGTAGGTCCGTTGGTTGTTGTCACCGTTACGAGGAGGATATTTGTCTCGTTGATATGGTTTGTTTTCATGGTTTCGGTCGTAAGTAGTATGATTGTGGTTAGGACGGTAATTTTGATGGTTTGGATAACTTCTGTGTTGGTGATTGTTGTTGTATGAATTGTTGTGATATGAAGGTATCTTGGGTTGGTACGCTCTCTGATTTTCGTAGCGGCCATTTTGATGATAAGTGTGTGGTTGTTGATTTGGAGTTGTCGGTCGGTTGTTGAATGAGCTGTTGTGATTCTGGTTGTTGGTACGTGTCTTCTTCGGTCCTTCTTTGAGATCTTCACGTTGTAGAAGTCTTTCTAAGGCACGTACGGTGGTGATGTTCTGTACATTGATGCAGTCTTGTACGATGGAGTCAAATCTCTCTGCCATCAGTGTCACGATTTCTTCTTCGGTTAGGCAAGGGCTCATAGATTGGAGTGAAATTACACGTTCTGTAAGGTATTCGCTGCGGCTGAGGGTACCATTTGACCGGTATTTTTCTGATTCGATTTTGGCTCTTAAGCTGCGTTGTACTTCTCTTGACCAGTATTTAGCTTCGAATTCGTTGGAAAATTGTTCCCAGGAACTTAAGTCAGTCTTTACAAGTTGTAGCCATCTTGAGGCGGGCCCTTCGAATGAAGTTTCTAGCAGGTCTTTGAGATATTCAATCGGGTCATAATTGCTGTTTCGCTCAAGTCCTCTGTCGTAATATCTTTTCAATTTATTAAGATATTCTTTTGGGTTGCCACTTCGGCCGTTGAATTTTGGTATTTGTCGGTCTTTCTCTTCATTTCCATTGCATATAATTTTGATTGGGCCTTGGAAGTTTTCAAATGTTTTGCTTTGTTTGAGGGTTTCCACTTCTTGTTCACATTTAGTCAGATTTTGATTTAAACTTTGGATTTCAGCTTGCTGAGATTCTAAAGTTTTGTTTTGGATGGTGAGTTTTGGGAGAATTTCGTTTTGTATGATGGCCAAATTAGCTTTAGAATTCTGTTCGGATTCTTGCCTGGTTCGTTGAGAAAGTTCTTCAATTTTTTGGTCAAAATTCTGTTCATGCATTACCAATTGTGTTTTGACAGCAGATAGGATGTCATTTTGTCTCTGTTGATTTTTATTATCAGATATTGATTGTTGTTGTGTAAGATTATCAATGACGAATTGTCTCATTTGATCTTGTGATTCATCAATTTTTTGTGTGAGTTTTTCATTAAGTTTAATGATTTTTTCAGCTTGTGTTGTCTGAGTGATCTTAATTGAGTTTATTTCGATCTGGAATTTATTTTGACTTTCACGATTTTCTGAAATTTGAGTTTCTAGCGCGTTTCTGCAAGCTTGAATTTCTAGGCTATTAGCATCAATTTTATCATTGAAGCTTTGAGTGAGTTCAACTTTTAATTCATTGAGTTTGCTGTTGATTTTACTGTTAATTTCGGCATGGGATTCGTTAATTTTGCTGTCAATTTTAGCATGGGATTCGTTAATTTTGCTGTCAATTTTAGCATGAGATTCGTCAATTTTGTTGCTCAATTTAGTGTCTAGTTTAGTCATGAGGGCAATTAAAGTATTAATATCTGATGGTGCAATTAGTGTTGATGTGACAGTTGCTCTAGGATTATTTACTAGCCGAAGCTGTTGCCGCGTTAGGTCTAGGTCTAGGTGACGTTTGTCAGTGTCGGCTATATTTGGTGACGATCGGCTGTGTTCGGGTGCGGGTGTCTGGGTTATTGATCCGCTAATGTGACCTTGGCTATCACCTGGCATTTTGGAAACATTCAGACTTTGTTTACTGGACAGTTCAGTGGCAACATTTGCAAACAGACTTGCAGGAATGGGAATACTAATGTCTGATTGGTCCATGGACTCGTTGCTCTCTTCCTCTGTGAGTTCTGATGTCTGCTGTGGATGTGTTTTTTGTTCTGTGTCCGTGCGTGTGATGTCATCAAAATGGCGACCTTCTTCTTCAATCTCGCTCTCGCTGTCAGTGTTGTTGTAGTCGTAATTTGGGTTTAGGTTAGAATTTTTACGGTTGGGCCTTAAATTGTAACCTTTCTCGGCCATGATTAATTATTGTGCGAATTGTGCGTGATTAATTAGTGTTTTGTATAACGGTTTTGTATTGTTATTGGGGTTAGGGAATGTTAATTATGGGACGTACAGTACAATAGGCTATGGGTTCTTACAATCTAGTACACCTTAAGGTTAACTTAGCCTAAATCGAAAATTGCAATATTTTATGACTACCGTAATATATCATTCGAAAGCCGACACGTTGGGTCGCCAAATTTGCTACACACCATAAAGCTTTCTATAGACTTTTCATTAACTTAGGCCTACAAAATTCCTTTGGCTATTAAGTTAGCCCACATTGAACTTGAAGTCATTTCTTTCTTAATAAAGATAATTCCTAATTTATGTTTTATTTCTGTCTAATAAGGTAAGTCTTTGTCTTAATCTTATAATAGGCCTATATGAATTATTGAATAAAGAGATTTGGTATGTTACAATATATAATTTATTAATGAAATACAAATATAAGATAAGTTATTGGTTGAATTAGCTACAGGGTAAGTTAACAATGGTAAATTTTCAAAATGGTGGGGTTCCCAAAGTGGATGATATTATTCTAGGCTTATTGGGTTGGTTTCTTCTAAAGTACTAATTAATATTTGAATATGAGCTCTTAATCTCAGGGAGGGGTGGTCGTGCCGGTTCGAATGATATATTAGGCTTCTTTAAAATGCAAATAATTTAATTTATTTATTGTTCTGAAATAAGTTAAGCTAGGTTCATGATGCTATTAATATAATAATATTAATGTCCAAAGAAAGATTCCAAATGGTTTCACTGAATTTAATGAAATAAAATAGAATTTGAAGATTAAATTTTGAATAAAAGTTCAATTTGAAATATATATATCTTGATGAGTTAGGTTAATTGGGCCTAGTAGGCTATGCTGATTAAATGTCCAATGAAGATTAAATTTGTCCTTAGTTAAATAAGATGGATGATGGTTACCAAATTTGGAGTGTCTGTCTTCTTATAAATTGGTACTCTTCAATGCACTTGTCCAATACTTTTGGATGATGAGAGATTTAAATTTTAGGTTTTACTTTGGGATTATGAATTTTAGTTTAAATCAAACACAATTTCCAATAGAATGATGTTCACACTGTGAAGAGTTGGCAGGATCTGGGGAGAGGCAATGGTAGAAGCTCAGGAAGTCCATGTCCATTGTTGAAGTGATGTACAGCTGGTTAATTTATATGAATGACACTTGCCACAGTAATTTTGATTTTCTTTGGATAATTTTGAAAAGTAATACTATATTTAAGATGTTATTATTATATTGCAATTTTCTTACAATTGTATATTATTCTAAAAAAATGATTATTGTTGGTTTTTTGATGAATACTTAATAGGTATGGAGAGAATTTGCATAAATATTATATTGTGACATGAAATAGGATGATGTTTCTGTGGGGTGATGGGATATTATATAACATTTAACAAAATTTGATAAAATAACACATTAACAAGGAGAAACATATTAAATAACTGATAATACATTATCAGGGGCATTAACAGACATTATGGGAGAAAATATACAAAATAAAAGAGAAATTAATGTTAATGATGAATGAATGACATGTAATATTACAACGTAAGAAGTACGTTTGTGTTGAATTTTCCCACACATTACAAAATTGCCTGTCCAAAGAGCTTCGTAGGCAGGGAATAGAATTAACATTCAAAACCACAAATCGTACTCGCAATACCCTGTCGCAGACTGACCAAACAAGAGAGAAAATTGAAATGACAGGTGTTTATAAAATTAAATGCCAAGATTGTCCAAGCAAATATATAGGTCAAACAGGTCGTGGGTTCGTTACTCGTTACAATGAACACGGGCCCAAACCACGTTCAATCAAACAGAATTCAGCGTTCGCCCAACATTTGATTGACCTAAACCATAATATGAGTGGGATTGCTGACGGTCTAGAGGTGCTACATGTATGTAGAAAAGGTAGTCAATTAAACACGCTTGAGGAATTTGAAATATACAAATTATACAATGACAACACCGCAAGTGGACATATCTTCAATGAAAAACTACAGTTTCGTTCACACTCCATCTTCAATGTTTTAATAAACCAAAGTAACCGACCACCTGACCTTTGTCCTGCTGATAACGTGGACAACAATGAGCAAGGAGTCTGACGCTGCAGTCTACTACCTGCGCCGGGACCGTCCGCGTCGTGTGATAGGCCTATCTAAATGTTATGTTCGTAATTCGTTTCGTGTTATTTATTTATTGTATGCGTGTGACAGCAATGTCTTACTGTGTTTGTACCCTGACGATGCCGTATTAACGGCGAAACATGTAGGTTTTTAGCCTAACATCACATCATTTGGATTACTTGACGAGGTAATTATACCACAATATTATAGTAATTATTAAACTGATAGATTGCAAACTGTGCGTGATTTATTAGTGTTTTGTATCACGGCTTTGTGTTGTTATTGAGGTTGGGGAATGTTAATTACGGGACGTACAGTACAATATAGGCTATGGGTTCTTACAATCTAGTACAACTTAAAGTTAACTTAGCTTAGATCGAAAATTGCAATATTTTATGACTACCGTAATATATCATTCGAAAGCCGACACGTTTGGTCGCCAAATTTGCTACGCACCATAAAGCTTTCTATAGATCTATTTAAGGCCCATAAAATTCCTTTGGCTATTAATCTAGCCCACATTTTGAACTTAAAGATCATTCTTAACTTGTGTTTTATTTGTGTCTAATGAGGTATATCTTTATCTTAATCTTATAATATATGAATTACTTTAAGAATAAATAGGTTTGGTAAGTTACAATATGAAATTTATTAGCGAATTACAAATATAAGATGTTGGTTGACCTCTATAGGGTCTAACAATGGTAAATTTACAAAATGGTGGGGCTTCCAAAGTGGATAAAAAGATTCTAGGCTATAATCGTTATATTGGGTTGGTTTCTTCTAAAGTGATTAATATTATTAAATAACTTATATGAGCTCTTGATCTCAGGGAGGGGTGGTCGTGCCGGTTCGAATGATATATTAGGTTTTTAACTTTTAAATGCAGATAATTTAATTATTGTTCTGAAATAGGCTAGGTTTATGATGCTATATTGTAATATGTCAATGTCCAAAGAAAGATGCCAAATGGTTTCACTGAATTTAATGGAATAAAAAATAAGATTTGAAGATTATATTTGGAATAAAAGTTCAATTTGAAATATGTATATCTTGATGAGTTTCAGTTATAATTGTATTTTCTGTCCAAAAATCAATTCTGCAGGTGATGCTCCACATGCAAGAGGAGAAGAGCGATGTGCTAAAAGACCAAGATATGGATCTTTTTTACATGTCTCAACCGCTCTTTCAGCTTGCCCATTAGACTGAGGGAAGTGAGGGCTTGAGGTCTCTATAGCGAAACCCAATTCTTTTGCAAACGCTCTCATATCTGAAGAGACTAAAGCAGTTCCATTGTCAGACCTTACAACACGTGGAATCCCATGTATGAAAAATATTGACAAATAAGCTTGTTTTATAGCAACCATATTTATACTGGCTAATGACAACAATTCAATATATTTTGAAAAATAGTCTTGCATGCAAATATATACTTTTAGATTATACACGAATAAATCTGTCCCAACAACTACCCAGGGTTGGTTAGGAACCACAGACGTGATTAATGGTTCGGCAGGATTAAAACCCGATTCTCCAAGCAACTAGAGCAGTTCTCATCAACCATTCTCTTTATATCCACCGATAGTCCAGGCCACCAAACTGTGTCCCTTGAACGAGCCAGACACTTATTTACTCCTAGATGTCCACTATGTATCTGGGATAAAATCTAATTTCTTAAAGGTTTTGGAATGAATATCCTTAATCCTTTTGAAATCAGCCCATTAACAAAAGACAAATTCCCTCGTTCTCTGAAAAATTCTGTATTCTTTAAGTCCGTCCACTCACCTGATTCTATTGCTTTCTTTAACATGTTACATAACATCTTCTTTCACACTTTGACGTATTATTTCTAATCTACTATAAAACAAGCAAGTTAATGTAGACACAACTGAATTAACAAATACCTCAACATCTTCATCTAGTATATCACTTTCAGCAGTTGAAACAGTCTGCAATGGTGCCCTAGACAGTGCATCAGGAACAAAGAAGCTTTTTCCTGTTTCATATCTCATTTCATAATCAAAGGGCATGAGTCTCATTCTGAATCTCTGCAACCGAGGTGTTAGGTCACACAAAGACGTTTGTCCTAAAATTTAGATAAGGGACTTGTGATCAGTAACCAGTTCAAGTTTCTTTCCCAAAATGAAAGAACAGAATTTCTCACAAGCCCAGGTTAGGGAAAGAGCCCCCTTTTCAATTTGAGCATACCGAGATTCTGTGTTAGTCATAGTTCTTGATGCATATTGTATTGGCTTCCATTGACCATCCACATTTTGTTCTAAAATGGCTCCAAGTCCGAATTTCGATGCATCTGCACACACTCTAGTTTTCCTCTCAGGATTATATATATTTTTTTCAACGAGGACTTATATGTGACTTATTTATTCTTTGCACTTTCTCTCTCAACTTACTTGTTTATGAGCTACAGGATGCTGAATGTACACCACAAGCCTTTCTTTTAGATATAAGACGCTGCAACTCCTAAATGGAGTAGGTTTAGAGAAAAAGTGTCACGAATAAAAACGTTTAAAAATAGCATTTAAATTCTAAAAGAATCCTAAAATACAGCGTATTCCATAAGAAATAACAAAGTTGTTGGCCGTATTGGAAAATGGTGGATATATATTTTTTATTCGTAACCATCCCTAAACCACATTTTTTACAAATAAAGGGGGTCGTCTAGTAAAAAATTAACTCTTATATGGAAAATAAAATTTATGTATGTTCACTATGTAATCTCAACCGGAATGAAACGTGTACCTACCCTTTTATAGCAGAATGTCCAATTTAATAAAAGATACGTCAGTTTTGGTTTAATAAGTTATATTTAAATGAATATGAGTTTTTTGAATTTTTAAATGGCAAAGATTGGTGGGCACTTGGAAATTATCTTAAAGAGGGTGGGAATTGATAATGGAGTTTAATTATTAAATTTAAGAATTGAGATATCAATTCAAAAGTGAGAAAACTCTATGATTAAAAAAAAATGTATAAAATATTGTTTGTTAAGTATCTATCAAAGTAAATTATAAAAGTAACAGGTTTGTTTTATGAATTATTAACTGTTTGTAGGAAAAATTCAGATTCTCAGTAGGCTACAATTTAAATTTTATTATTCATTCAATTGTTATCTGATCTTTATTAGTATGTAGTGCTATTTGTGTATATTCTGTAGTGGAAATCAGTTTATTTTATGAATAATTGTGTGTGGTTCATGGACTCTTTTAAAGTGTTTTAAAATATTTTAAAATCAGTATATCAATCACAAAACAGACGGTCTTTGACCATTGTTCTTTGCATTTAAATAAAAAACACTGTATTGATATTTTATTACAATGAACACTTCTTCTTCTTCTTCTTCTTCTTCTTCTTCTTCTTCAGAAATCTATAATAATTATATTTAAATATTTATTAATCTAATAATTCTTTTTGTAGATTATCGTAACGCAAAATGATTAATAAAAGATTGCGTTATTATCCTTACCCGTTTTAAAGTTGTAGCTTAATTTCTAAGAGGATGTAAATTTATCTAAAAAGGGGGGTTAGAGGAAAGCACAAGGGGGGAGGAGTGTTGACTTTCGGGAAAATGCTCATCTCAACATGGTCTAACAGCATAGAAAAATTCAGCTTTCCCATAGTTACTTACAACATCAAACCTTATTGACTGTGGGCTACGTACCATCCATGCGCGCCTCGATACTACTACGAATTTTCCATTTTTACTCTTACGTAATTTAACGTAGCTCTGTTGTTTTTGCACAGATTTCCTTAAACTTGGTGTTTTGGTAATATTTGTTAGTTTTTCTAACCATAAATCGTCTGTAACATGTCTTAAACGCGTACAATATTTCCGATATTTGATTTCAAAGTAGTTTAAAATTTTAAGTTTTGCAATAAAAGTTGATTGAGGCCTAAAGCATAAGAGATAGAAGAAAGGTTGTAATTGCCTTTTTGAAGGACAATATATTTAGGCGTTGATAGACGCTTAAACCACCTTTCTATCATTAACCGTTTGAGAGTTAGACGAGGAAACGTAAACCAATGACCCGCGCAACTTCCCCCCCTCCCCCCCGAGTTGTGACCACCGTAGAAATGCGACATCATCGATTTTTTTCATCTACTAGATGTCCCCAACAATAATCAAAAGTCAAATTTTGTCAGACTTTCAGTGCATACTCAACCCGTTTGGCGCCCGGCCTATAACAACTCACTTCAAAACAAGTCAACAACATAGTAACCCCTGGTAACCATAAGTCATATGAGTAAACATACAAATAATTACTAAATCACATGTCATTCCATTACAGTTACAGCATTATCTCAACAGTATTTTATATTGTTTGACACTATGATTGTAACTCTATTAGTTATTGATAAATTGTGTGTAATAACATAGACTAAGGGAGTATGTTTTATCTATGGTAATAAGTTATAAAATACCCCCGCCGCAGCAAACCTGCAGACTTTCCGAAGGATTTCCATTTGCCTCATTGGATTTACACTAAAATGTCTCCTTAAATATTATATTAAATATTTTAATATGAATACTCATAAGGTTAACATGAGGAACTATAGAGTCACTGGGGCGGAGCCCGAAAGGATTTTTGAGATAAGAATATGCCTATATGTTAATCGGGAATGTGAGCTATCATCATGCCAAATTTCAGCAAAATCCGTCCAGTGGTTAATGCGTTCACTTGTCACAAACATACATCCATACATCCAAACTTTCTCATTTATAATATTAGTAGGATTTAAACAGAATTAGGTAGTTAAACGAGTACTTAGGTTTGCTGCAACAGGGAGGGTAAAAAAGTTTTTTTTATGTAAAATGTTAAAAAGGTAGGCCTACTGTAGTTTAGTAAGAAATTAATGTATTTTCCAAATTTGATCAAAATATGTTCATAAATAAGCAAACTACAACAGTTGACTTATTCTCCATAAGAATAACATGGGAATTTTAAAATTAAAATTTTTTTGAATTTTCTCCGTAACCCTTAGGCGCATAGTACCGCTTCAATATACTAAATTATTTGTTTCTTTAAGCTCACATAATGGTTTGGAAAGTAATTGTGAAATTTCGTGTTTTTAGGGTCAAAAATGGGAAAAACCTATTTTTACCCCATAAAACCCCCTATAAACCCCCGTTCCCATAGTCCGATCATGCTGGTTCGCAATCTCATTCAAGTTTATCCTGCTTTACACCTTTAAACCAAATTTCATCAAAATCGGACAAAAATTACTCAAGTTATCGCGTTCACGGACACACACACATATATATCTATCTATATCTATATACCGGGTGTCCAAAACCACCCGTACACCCCTTTCAAAACGTTGGGAACAATTTCTTACAAACAAAAAATAATACAGAACTAGCTAAATTGGGTACGGTCTAACAAATGGTGGTAATTTCAAATCCAAAATTACACCGGAAGTGGCTTTTTCAGACCGGAAGTTGACTTTTTCCAATGTAAGCTACCAATTTTGATTACAGAACCAGATTCTACGTTGAAAAATACGTAACTTTTGTATAAAACATTTTTTTGAAAAAACTAGTTTTCTACCTCTAATCCCCTATTTTAAAGTCAATAATTTTGGGTTATTCATCTGCCAAAGTTGCTTGAAACAATAATAGAGAAAAACAAAAATAAAGATTACATAAAGACATGTGATCAATAGAATCAGCTGTTCATTGTAAACACTATAGTAATTGAGTAACAGCAGGTCTACACATTGCTTAATATAATTTTATAAAAAAATCATTTGTTTTTACATTAAAATGGCCAAATGTAAAAACAAATGATTAAAAAAAAAATTAAATTAAGCAATGTGTTGACCAGCTGTTACTCAATTACTAAGGTGTTTACAATAAACAGCTGATTCTATTCATCATATTTCTTTATGTAATCTTTGTTACTTGTTTTTCTCTATTGTTGTTTCGAGTAACTTTGACAGGTGAATGACTCAAAATTATTGACTTTATTGGGGGAGTAGAGGTAGAAAACAAGTTTTTTCAAAAAATGGAAAATATCACCATTTGATAGACCGTGCCCAGTTTATTTAGTTCTGTATTATTTGTTGTTTATAAGAAAAGGTTTCCCTCGTTTTAAAGGGGTGTACGGGTGGTTTTGGACACCCGGTATATAATAGGCTAAGCCGTTTTTTGTTAATCAAACTCCTCTGTTATTATTCGCCCGATTTTGACGTTTGAGGTCTCAAAATAAAGGTTAAAACGTGTAGTTGTGCCCAACGATATTAGATTTTTTATAAAGTCGTTGGTAAGGGCGTAAGAGGCCCTTAAAGTCAGTTTTTTCTCCATAAGGATAACATGGGAGATAATTTTTATTTATAAAAACATATGTTTTTGGTTGAAAATAGTCAAAGTCTACTACATAAGAAATCGGTGTGTATTATACCTGTAAATGTATATAAAGTTTAATCATGTTTTGGATACCTTAAAGTGTACTCATAATGGATCATACTACTTTATTTTAATGTGAAGAATAGTAAAATTTAGTTGAGAATAAGTTACCATGATTTACAAAACTGTACTGTAACATTCAAAATCACAAATCTTTGACAATCATTAATTTGACATGAAACAGCTGATCTACCAGACAATTTATTTATAAATCAAAACAAAACAAATCCTCTACTTCAAGTTTGTTTCTATACAAAAATATGTTTTTTTATTAATTGTTGTTTATCCTAAAAGTGGAACCTTAGAAGATTTGGCTGTACACTCTTCAGGTCTTGATCCAATAGCCTTACACACTGATTGATCGGGCAACTACACACTGGAACACTGTTACACATTTGCAGTTCGCGGCCCACAGGCTATCTGTTAGACTTCAGTATTCTGCTGTTGTGGTAAGGTTACACTTCAATATATAGTTGAAATTTTTATGAGAATTGAAGGTGAACGTCTCGGTTTAGGGAACAGCCAAAACTTCGAGCAGAGCTATATGAACCTTCATGACGCAATACATGCATAAGTAGAAAATAAAAGAGTCAAAATAGGCTAAAGCTAATTGATTCCTTATTTTGCCAGCAAGATTGCTTGGAGTTGGATGCCCTGTTGATTTCATCCACCCAAACGTCGTTGAAAGTATACAAAATGGTCAAATAAAAGACAAAGCTATTTTAGCTCCAAAAACAGTGTCTGTGGTTTGATCAACAACAAAGTTTTGGATAAATTGCCAGGTGAGCCCAAGGTGTACGAAAGCATTGATAGTTTGCTTGCAGATAATTTAAACACACATCTAGAATGTCCAACAGAGTTTTTAAACAATATAGAGGTCAGTGGATTGCCAAGGCACAGATTGATTTTAAACAAGGGGGCAGTGTGGTTTTATTGATGAGGAATATCAATACACCAAAGAGCCTCATTAATGGAACAAGGCTCCAAGTGACCAAAATGGTTACCGGTAACAATTTAATAGAATGTGTGTGTTTGAAAGTCCTAACTAGAACAAGTGCGGGGGGACATATTTTGATTCCGAGAATAAAAATGTGCCTGTCGGAAACAAACTTAACATTTAAAATGGGAAGATGCCAATTTCCATAAGCTTTGTCATTTGCAATGACAATCAATAAAGCACAAGGACAATCACTTAAAAGAGTAGTTCTGTTCTTGCCCAGACCAGTTTTCAGTCATGGGCAACTATGTGTTGCTTTAAGTAGGGCTACATATTTGATGGTGTACACATATTCATCACGGAAAATTCTGACCAGGGTAATCTTCCTGAAGGTGATTTCACATATAAAAACTTAGTAAGTTAATTCAAGGAAGTACTGTTGTCAATAAAATAGGTTTTTTTGTGTTTATTTTTAGGTTTCGGTAGTTGTTATAAATAAACCTGGAAAAATTTAGCTGCAAACATAATCTTTTTCATTTTTAGTGAAATAATTATGCCAAAATTACTTGTTTCCATGACAAATGTACATAACTTATTTAAATTTATATAAACTATTTTTAACACAATATATACGTTGGATATATTATATTATATAGGTTAGTGCTCCAAAACCTGTTTTCTTTCCTTATTCATGTAAAGCAACAGCAGGCTATTCGATTATATGAATTTGTTAAAAAAAATTCTGAAAAATCAATTTAGGAAATAGTTTTAATATTATTTTGAGAATATCTTTAAAACTAATGCATATACATAAGAAATGAATGTAACCATTCTTGTAGAGAATTTAATCAGCTTTCTTTTTTTAATTTAAATCTTTTTCGTACGATGCACGGTTTTCAGTGTAGAAGTAAAAAACTAAAAAATGGGGTCTTTCTCCCCCTCCCACCGCTGAAGCAGCAGGGCCAGGGGCGGGGACTTTTGGTATTTTTATCTTCTAACTACCCCGAACACATTCCCGCAGAAAAAAATTTCCCCCTCTCCATGTCCTCTACACCCCTCTTTTGAGCATTCATTGACTGGACTAATTAACCAATTTCATTTCACCATCCGTTCATGAGTATGTAAATGACTGTGAAACATACAAACAAAAAATTGATGTGTTGAAAAAGTTGTACTTGAAACCAGTCAATGGAATTTACCAGAGTATTACCAGGGTCACAACTACGAGATATACAAGTATATAAACATGTTTTTCATCAAAATTTTAACTGACTTAAATCCTTGTTTCCTACAAAAACATTGCTTAAAATAAAATACTTTTGAAACGTTCATTTCAGTTCGTTCAGTATGGCAGTAGTAACTCATCCGATTATAGGAACTGAAATTAGATCTTACCTGTCCACACAAGGGTCATACTGTGCGATGAAACTTGAGGGTCAGGAGACTATCATATAGACTATAAAGATGCAATCTTTTTTTCTAAAATTACAACTCTGTTACAATAAATTTGAATGTAAAGTATAAATGATAAAATATTATTGCATCGGGAAAGTGTGCAATGAATATGCATAATGGTGAGCTTGTTTTGCAAATAAAATTCTAGAATGTTTCTAACAAATTTAAATACAGTATTTCACACTTTTGAACAATCAGTTATAATAATAAAAATAGAGAGCTATAAACATTTAAAGTGAACTTTTAATTGAAATACTTCTTCCAAAGAACCAATATCCTATCTTCCTTTTCATACAAACAAGAGTCTTTCTCCTCTTTTGTCCAGGTCTCTCCAGATTAAACATCCTTTTAACATTGTGAAACAAATTTCACTATTATTTTGTGTTGAGAAACATATTGACTAAAGTTATTAAAATGTATCAAGCTAAGAAATATTTTTTATTAAAACCTATTTTGAAGTAAACATGATTTTAAAAAAAACATTAAAATATTCGTGCACAAACAATTTCAACCTTGGACCTAAGTTAAATAATATTTAAACTAGGTGGCGTTCGCAGAGGCATCCACAAAATTGAGCGGAGTCATCAAGGGTTCGCATTATATTGTTTTTGTTAGTAAAATCGGAAACATTTAGCATGTTATAGTCCTTTAAATTCTGAACAAAATTGTACAAATCCCATTTGCGTTATTTACTCTCACCACTTACGCATGATAAAGGTTGTTGACTAACTTATGGGAGAAAGTATGTGTCAGAATGCTGATACCGTTTATTAATGCATGAGTTGCGGGTCTAAAGTAGCATTTTTACTCTTTAGGGAGTAAAAAAAGTTTTTAGCCTCTATGGAGTAAAAATCAGCTGTTGTCAACTCAGTTGTAAATCTCTATTTTAAACGATTGCATGAATCGAAATATGTATCGATTCGTGCTTCATGATCATTATAACCTACAGTCTACAGTCTCTTTCCATAGCATTTTAGCATTGCAGATACATTAATCCATTCCCACACTCAACACTGCTCACCTATACTACTTCCTTCACCACCCCCTACGTCGTGGACCTGCTTCCCTTTCTTCCCATAGCATTTTAAGATTACAGATACATTAATGCAATTGCCAAAGACAGTTCCCACACTCTGTACTGCAACCCTTACTACTTCCTTCACCATTTCCTACGTCATAGACCTGTTTCCTTCCCTTCTCATAGCATTTAAGTATTCGATACATTTATCTAACTGCCCAAACAGTTCCCCCACTCTGCACTGCTAGCCTTTACTACTTCTTTCACCATTTTCTATGTCGTGGGCATGCTTTCATACCTTCTCATAGCATTTCAGCATTGCAGATACATTAATCTAACGGCTACAAACGGTTTCCCGATCCCACACTCCACACTGCTCACCTTAATAATTCCTTCACCACTTCCTACGTCTTGGACCTGTTTCCCTCCCTTTCCTTGGCATTATTGGATTGCAAATACCTTAATCTAATCGTCATAAACAGTTCCCACACTCCGGACAGGTCGCCTTTACTACTTCCTTCACCACTTCCTACGTTACGGGCCTGTTTCCTTCCCTTTCCATAACATTATTGGATTGCAAATACCTTATTCTCATCGTCATAAACAGTTCCCACACACCGGACAGCTCGCCTTTACTACTTCCTTCACCACTTCCTACGTCACGGACCTGTTTCCTTCCCTTTCCATAACATTATTGGATTGCAAATACCTTATTCTCATCGTCATAAACAGTTCCCACATACCGGACAGCTCGCCTTTACTACTTCCTTCACCACTTCCTACGTTACGGACCTGTTTCCTTCCCTTTCCATAACATTATTGGATTGCAAATACCTTATTCTCATCGTCATAAACAGTTCCCACACACCGGACAGCTCGCCTTTACTACTTCCTTCACCACTTTCTACGTCACGGAACTGTTTCCTTCCCTTTCCATAGCATTTTAGGATTGCAGATACCTTATTCTAATCGCCATAAACAGTTCCCACATTCCGGACAGCTCACCTTTTTTACTTCCTTCACCACTTCCTACGTCACGGACCTGTTTCCTTCCCTTTACATAGCATTTTAGGATTGCAGATACCTTATTCTAATCGTCATAAATAGTTCCCATACTCCGGACAGCTCGCCTTTACTACTTCCTTCACCACTTCCTACGTTACGGGCCTGTTTCCTTCCCTTTCCATAACATTATTGGATTGCAAATACCTTATTCTCATCGTCATAAACAGTTCCCACACACCAGACAGCTCGCCTTTACTACTTCCTTCACCACTTCCTACGTCACGGACCTGTTTCCTTCCCTTTCCATAACATTATTGGATTGCAAATACCTTATTCTCATCGTCATAAACAGTTCCCACACACCGGACAGCTCGCCTTTACTACTTCCTTCACCACTTCCTACGTCACGGACCTGTTTCCTTCCCTTTCCATAACATTATTGGATTGCAAAAACCTTATTCTCATCGTCATAAACAGTTCCCACACACCGGACAGCTCGCATTTACTACTTCCTTCACCACTTCCTACGTTACGGACCTGTTTCCTTCCCTTTCCATAACATTATTGGATTGCAAATACCTTATTCTCATCGTCATAAACAGTTCCCACACACCGGACAGCTCGCCTTTACTACTTCCTTCACCACTTTTTACGTCACGGACCTGTTTCCTTCCCTTCTCATAGCATTTCAGCATTGCAGATACATTAATCTAACGGCTACAAACGGTTTCCAGATCCCACACTCCACACTGCTCACCTTAATAATTCCTTCACCACTTCCTACGTCTTGGACCTGTTTCCCTCCCTTTCCTTGGCATTATTGGATTGCAAATACCTTAATCTAATCGTCATAAACAGTTCCCACACTCCGGACAGGTCGCCTTTACTACTTCCTTCACCACTTCCTACGTTACGGGCCTGTTTCCTTCCCTTTCCATAACATTATTGGATTGCAAATACCTTATTCTCATCGTCATAAACAGTTCCCACACACCAGACAGCTCGCCTTTACTACTTCCTTCACCACTTCCTACGTCACGGACCTGTTTCCTTCCCTTTCCATAACATTATTGGATTGCAAATACCTTATTCTCATCGTCATAAACAGTTCCCACACACCGGACAGCTCGCCTTTACTACTTCCTTCACCACTTCCTACGTCACGGACCTGTTTCCTTCCCTTTCCATAACATTATTGGATTGCAAATACCTTATTCTCATCGTCATAAACAGTTCCCACACACCGGACAGCTCGCCTTTACTACTTCCTTCACCACTTCCTACGTCACGGACCTGTTTCCTTCCCTTTCCATAACATTATTGGATTGCAAATACCTTATTCTCATCGTCATAAACAGTTCCCACACACCGGACAGCTCGCCTTTACTACTTCCTTCACCACTTCCTACGTTACGGACCTGTTTCCTTCCCTTTCCATAACATTATTGGATTGCAAATATCTTATTCTCATCGTCATAAACAGTTCCCACACACCGGACAGTTCGCCTTTACTACTTCCTTCACCACTTTCTACGTCACGGAACTGTTTCCTTCCCTTTCCATAGCATTTTAGGATTGCAGATACCTTATTCTAATCGCCATAAACAGTTCCCACATTCCGGACAGCTCACCTTTTTTACTTCCTTCACCACTTCCTACGTCACGGACCTGTTTCCTTCCCTTTACATAGCATTTTAGGATTGCAGATACCTTATTCTAATCGTCATAAATAGTTCCCATACTCCGGACAGCTCGCCTTTACTACTTCCTTCACCACTTCCTACGTTACGGGCCTGTTTCCTTCCCTTTCCATAACATTATTGGATTGCAAATACCTTATTCTCATCGTCATAAACAGTTCCTACACACCAGACAGCTCGCCTTTACTACTTCCTTCACCACTTCCTACGTCACGGACCTGTTTCCTTCCCTTTCCATAACATTATTGGATTGCAAATACCTTATTCTCATCGTCATAAACAGTTCCCACACACCGGACAGCTCGCCTTTACTACTTCCTTCACCACTTCCTACGTCACGGACCTGTTTCCTTCCCTTTCCATAACATTATTGGATTGCAAATACCTTATTCTCATCGTCATAAACAGTTCCCACACACCGGACAGCTCGCCTTTACTACTTCCTTTACCACTTCCTACGTTACGGACCTGTTTCCTTCCCTTTCCATAACATTATTGGATTGCAAATACCTTATTCTCATCGTCATAAACAGTTCCCACACACCGGACAGCTCGCCTTTACTACTTCCTTCACCACTTTTTACGTCACGGACCTGTTTCCTTCCCTTCTCATAGCATTTCAGCATTGCAGATACATTAATCTAACGGCTACAAACGGTTTCCAGATCCCACACTCCACACTGCTCACCTTAATAATTCCTTCACCACTTCCTACGTCTTGGACCTGTTTCCCTCCCTTTCCTTGGCATTATTGGATTGCAAATACCTTAATCTAATCGTCATAAACAGTTCCCACACTCCGGACAGGTCGCCTTTACTACTTCCTTCACCACTTCCTACGTTACGGGCCTGTTTCCTTCCCTTTCCATAACATTATTGGATTGCAAATACCTTATTCTCATCGTCATAAACAGTTCCCACACACCGGACAGCTCGCCTTTACTACTTCCTTCACCACTTCCTACGTCACGGACCTGTTTCCTTCCCTTTCCATAACATTATTGGATTGCAAATGACTTATTCTCATCGTCATAAACAGTTCTCACACACCGGACAGCTCGCCTTTACTACTTCTTTCACCACTTCCTACGTTACGGACCTGTTTCCTTCCCTTTCCATAACATTATTGGATTGCAAATACCTTATTCTCATCGTCATAAACAGTTCCCACACACCGGACAGCTCGCCTTTACTACTTCCTTCACCACTTTTTACGTCACGGACCTGTTTCCTTCCCTTTCCATAGCATTTTAGGATTGCAGATACCTTATTCTAATCGCCATAAACAGTTCCCACATTCCGGACAGCTCACCTTTTTTACTTCCTTCACCACTTCCTACGTCACGGACCTGTTTCCTTCCCTTTACATAGCATTTTAGGATTGCAGATACCTTATTCTAATCGTCATAAATAGTTCCCATACTCCGGACAGCTCGCCTTTACTACTTCCTTCACCACTTCCTACGTCACGGACCTGCTTCCCTCTCTTTCCATAGCATATTAGGATTGCAGATACCCTTATCGAATCGTCATAAACAGTTCCCACACTCCGAAAAGCTCGCCTTAACTACTTCCTTCTACACTTCTTACTTCACGGACCTGCTTCCCTCCCTTTCCATGGCATTTTAGGATTGCAGATACCTTAATCTAATCATCATAAACAGTTCCCACACTCCGGACAACTCGCCCTCACTACTTTCTTCACCACTTCCTACGTCACGGACCTGTTTCGCTCCCTTTCCATAGCATTATTGGATTGCAAATACTGTAACATTAATCTTTTGGTAATAAAGAGTTCCCACACTCCGGACAACTCGCCTTTACTACTTCCTTCACCACTTCCTACGTAACGGACCTGTTTCCCCCCCTTCCCATAGCATTTTAGGATTGCAGATACCTTAATCTAATCTAATTTTCGGGAGTGCGGATACTATATTTGTTAACAGGGCCCACCCTCTAGGGGGAAGTAACAATGCAATCATTGCACACCTACCAAATGACGCCGACATCTACTATATTATGTCACGTGTAAGAGAGTTAAAAGGCACCGGTTATTCAGTGCATAGAGACTATCCTAAAGAAGTGCGTGAAAAACGAGCATGTCTGTCAAAGCTTAGAGACGAAATCGAAAGTGTGGCGGGGAAACAAAAGAATAAGATATCATTATATTTCGACCATATGACTTTCAAAGGACATCGGTTCACATGGGAGGGAGGTGAACTAAAGGCAGACAACCAGGATGGTGCTCAATTGTTGCAGACACTCTTCAAACGTGATTTTTCAGACTTCTTACGTGATCTTAAAGTACCCAGATCTACAGTAGTGACGGACATATCAACAGAGAGGACAACAGCTCCAACAACGCAGGGGTCGGCGAGTGCTACGGGTACGTCGCAGAACGTGTCAGTTTCAACACCTACGCAGTCGCCTCGCGTTTCCAACCAGGACAATGAGTGAGGAGGTGACGCCAAAATCCATCTACAGAGGGACTAACTCCAAACCACAACCCAACGACGACCGGACTTTCACAATTCAAGGTTTTATGTTATAACGTTTGTGGATTAAAAAATAAGGTAAATGATTTTTATTTTTAGAGTTCATAAAGGAGTTTGATTTAATTATATTTTTAGAGACATTTGTCGCGGAAAACGATCAAGATATTATTGTAAATAGGTTAAGTAACTTTGATTTAACTTTTACTTTCGCAGTGAGAACTGCTAATGTTGGTAGATATTCAGGTGGTCTAGTTTACGCATTAAATCGTAACTCTCGTTTTATAAGCGATGTAACGTTTGTAAACTTTGAATATTTTAATGTGGTTAGGCTCGACAATATTGTTGATGGCTGCGAGCAATTGTTTATAGTGCCTGTTTACCTAAATTTCAATTGTTGGCAAATAGATTATAATAGGCTTCAAAGTTTCTTTGATAATAGCTGTTTCCAAAATATAGTCTTTATAGGGGATTTAAATGGGCGTATTGGAATAGAACAGAGTTTTTCTGAAAATATAATTAGCATTTCGAATAATATGATTGAGGACATTAGACATTCAAAAGACAACATTTTAAATTCAAATGGGCGTAAAATATTAGATTTGTGTGACAATTTAGGATTAGTAGTTTTAAACGGAAGGTCCATAGGGGACAAAGAGGATGAATTTACTTTTGTTGGACATAGGGGTAACTCAGTCTAAGATATAGCAGCGGTCACTTTTAATTGTTTACATTCGATTCACGACTTCAAAGTTGTTGGTTTTCCCGGATAAGATCATATGCCAATAGAAGTAAGTTTAAATGTTGAGACTCCTGGGCCTGTGGGAGGGGGTGCAGGAGAGGGGAAAATTATACCATTGTTGCCAAAGCTGAAATGGACGAATTTTGATTGTCTGAACTATACTAGCAAAGTTGAGGAAAGTATGAAATCTTTTTCGCCGCAAACTGTTAATGATGTATTAAATGTTATAACTAATTCTGCACATTATAAGCTAGGTTCAAAGAGTAATACACCTTTTGTTGGTAAACAACCTTGGTTTGACTATCACTGTTTAAACGCCAGAAAGAGAGTGTTTAAATTGTTACAGCTTTTTAGGCAAACCAATTCAACTGAAATAAAGGCTAAGTATGTTGAGGAGCAGAGGAAATATAAACAGCTGTGTACAGGAAAGAAGAACGAATACAACTATTCTTTAATCACAACTCTTACTGTGTCTAAAGATTCCAAAACGTGTTGGCGAGCAATAAACTCGTTTAAGTGTAAAAATAACGTAAACCGAGTAGGAAATATAAAACCTGAAGAATGGGTTACACACTTTAAAACTTTACTAAATCCTCTTAGTCAAGTCAATGAATGCTCAAAAGGGGGGTGTAGAGGACATGGAGAGGGGGAAATTTTTTTTCTTCGGGAATGTGTTCAGGGTAGTTAGAAGATAAAAATACCAAAAGTCCCCGCCCCTGGCCCTGCTGCTTCAGCGGGGGGAGGGGGGGAAAGACCCCATTTTTTAGTTTTTTACTTCTACACTGAAAACCGTGCATCGTACGGAAAAAATGTAAATTATAAAAAGAAAGATGATGAAATTCTCTACAAGAATGGTCATATTCATTTCTTCCGTATATGCATTGGTTTAAAAGATATCCTAAAAATAATATACAAATTCTTTTATAAATTGATTTTTCACGCGTTTTTTGTCAAATAAGTTTATATAATCCATTAGCCTCTTGTTTTTTCACATTAATCAGGATAGAAAACAGGGTTTTCAACACTAACCTATATAATATAATATATCAATCGTATATATTGTGTTAAGAATAGTTTGTATAAATTTAAATAAGTTATGTATATTTGTCATGGAAACAAGTAATTTTGGCATAATTATTACACAAAAATTAAAAAGATTATGTTTGTAGCTATATTTGTCCAGGTTTATTTATAACAATTACCAAAACCAAGACTTAATATTATTGTTCATGGTCTGGCTCACTTGGGGCAAGCGAGAGTCCGACTTCTGTCCCAAAAACTAGTGCCATTTGGAACTGAAAACCACCATCTAGGACATCTCCATAATTCAATTCTTGTTGATTAGACTCAATATTGGCTATCAAAGGGAGAATTCGGTGTAGGCCTGTATATTCTTCATCTTCCTCATTCATCAGAATGGGCATTTCATGTAAAAAGTTCCCTTAGCAGTTCTGGGATAACTGAGAACCATTATTGGACATGTTATTGCATGCACAAATTGCACATCTGGCACTATTATAATCCGTAGTACATTTGCAAAAAACTTGGTTAAGGAATTAACTGTTCATGGTTACTATAATTTCGGTGTCTCTGTTGAAATGAATATCTACTGACCAGTGGCTTGGGGGGGGGGGAGGTATATATCCTGTCCGAAATATTTTATTAGCTAACATAAATACTATTAGCTTGAAGATATTTTAGAGCTCAAATGCATACAAAAATACGTTATTGTGCTTTAAATTCCAAATTTTTTCTGGGGGGGGGGGGGGTTAACCACCGGAGCCCCCATCCGGACATTAAATCCTGGGACCGCCACTGCTACGGTACTGACTTTTTCAATCTGTAGCGTTTTTCTTGGTCTGCCATCTTCGTGCTGTTTTTTGAATTGATATATCCGTCAAAAACAGCAATGCATTACCTTACAAGGTAACAGGTATCCACGTACCTCACGTATCCATCACATATCGCAGACACTGAAGATCCCCTTTGCCATATAACCTTATGCGTGAGAAATACCCCATCGATAACCAAATTAAAAGTCGTTAAAACTGTTGTTGTTGTTGCGGTCCTGGGATTTAATTTCCGGGGGGGGCCTCCGGTTGGAACCCCCCCCCCAAAAAAAATGTGGAATTTAAAGCACAATAACGTATTTTTGTATGCATTTGAGCTCTAAAATATCTTCAAGCTAATAGTATTTATGTTAGCTAATAAAATATTTCGGACAGGATATATACCTCCCCCCCCAAGCCACTGGTCAGTAGATATTCATTTCAACAGAGACACCGAAATTATAGTAACCATGAACAGTTAATTCCTTAACCAAGTTTTTTGCAAATGTACTACGGATTATAATAGTGCCAGATGTGCAATTTGTGCATGCAATAACATGTCCAATAATGGTTCTCAGTTATCCCAGAACTGCTAAGGGAACTTTTTAATTGAAATGCCCATTCTGATGAATGAGGAAGATGAAGAATATACAGGCCTACACCGAATTCTCCCTTTGATAGCCAATATTGAGTCTAATCAACAAGAATTGAATTATGGAGATGTCCTAGATGGTGGTTTTCAGTTCCAAATGGCACTAGTTTTTGGGACAGAAGTCGGACTCTCGCTTGCCCCAAGTGAGCCAGACCATGAACAATAATATTAAGTCTTGGTTTTGGTAATTGTTATAAATAAACCTGGACAAATATAGCTACAAACATAATCTTTTTAATTTTTGTGTAATAATTATGCCAAAATTACTTGTTTCCATGACAAATATACATAACTTATTTAAATTTATACAAACTATTTTTAACACAATATATACGATTGATATATTATATTATATAGGTTAGTGTTGAAAACCCTGTTTTCTATCCTGAATAATGTGAAAAAACAAGAGGCTAATGGATTATATAAACTTATTTGACAAAAAACGTGTGAAAAATCAATTTATAAAAGAATTTGAATATTATTTTTAGGATATCTTTTAAACCAATGCATATACGGAAGAAATGAATATGACCATTCTTGTAGAGAATTTCATCATCTTTCTTTTTATAATTTACATTTTTTCCGTACGATGCACGGTTTTCAGTGTAGAAGTAAAAAACTAAAAAATGGGGTCTTTCCCCCCTCCCCCCGCTGAAGCAGCATGGCCAGGGGCGGGGACTTTTGGTATTTTTATCTTCTAACTACCCCGAACACATTCCCGAAGAAAAAAAATTTCCCCCTCTCCATGTCCTCTACAATCCCTTTATTGACTGGACTATCTGGTGGAGAGTACTATCTCGTTTGCAGAACCTTTTATTGCCGATGATTATCTTGATAAAGACTTTGATTTCCTAGAATTAAAAGTTGTTTTGTCCAGCTTGAAAAATAATAAAGCACCGGGCCTAGATAGAGTCCCATATGAGTTTTATAAGAATGCCCCAGACCTATTTTTGAGTAAACTACTTAGTATTTATAATGACATTTTTCGGAATAAGGTCATACCTGAAAGCTTTAAGAAATCGATAGTTTTTCCATTGTTTAAAAAGGGTGATATTAATTCAGTTCAAAATTATAGAGGATTGTCTTTTATAAATTGTATTGGTAAAATATTTATAGGAATGCTTAATAATAGACTTGTAACGATGTATTCCACACCCGTTACAGTTTTACGTTTCCGACGGTCGGTACGTCAAATCAGGAACGTATAGTAGTGCCAGACACTCGCGCTCTCTCTATCTCCTCGGCGCTCTCTCTCTAACACACAACCAAACTCTGTCCTTGCCGCCAGAGTAGGGACGACAGGAGAGGTAGGGGATCCGCGCCTGCGCACTGGCCACTGTCTGGACGAGGTCCACTGCACTGGTTTGTACTGTTTGTAGTTTCATTCGACGCAATACCTCCGAACCGCGCAGTCGTCTCGTGCACGGTAACCTCGACTGGCTTAATAACGGAGCCATAAACCATCTCTGATCTCACGGTAGGCCTAATTAACTAGCATTGAGTGTAACTTTTGCTTTCGTTTCCATTCGAAGCTTCGATTCCTAGTAACGTCGTGTTGCTGCTAAAGCAACCTAGGAATACCTTAAATTATTTTCGATACGATAACTAATTATCAATTTCACAAATATATTAACTCGTTCCAGCCCAGTATCGTTTTGTTGTCGCTGAGGCAACCTGGGTTCATATTGTTTTGTGTTTTGTTTTGTTTAACGCCGTTATTTTATTTTATTAACTCGTTACATCCCAGTTTCGTTTTGTTGCTGCTGAAGCAACCTGGGAGTGTTTTGTTTTTGTTGTGGGTTGTTTAACGTTGATATTATTAAATATTAAATCGTTACGTTCCAGTATCGTTTTGTTTTGTGTTGTTTATCGTCCATAATTTAATTGTATTAATTCGTTTCCTCCCAGTATCGCTTTGTTGCTTCTGAAGCAACCTGGGAGTATTGTGTTTTGTTGTGTGTTGTTTAACGTTGATATTATTAACTACGTTACATTCCAGTATCGTTTTGTTTTGTGTTGTTTAACGTCCATAGTTTTATTTTATTCACTCGTTACATTCCAGTATCGTTTTGTTGCCGCTGAGGCAACCTGGGTGTATTTTATTGTGTGTTAATTAACGTCGATATTTTATTGTTTCATTAACTCGTTTCCTCCCAGTATCGTTTTGTTGCTGCTGAAGCAACCTGGGTGCATTTTGTTTTGTTTTGTTTACCGTCGATATTTCATTTTATTAACTCGTTCCATCCCAGTATCGTTTTGTTGCCGCTGAGGCAACCTGGGTGTATTTTGTTGTAGGTCGTTTAACGTCGATAGTCGTAACAATTACCTCGTCAAATCCCAGTATCGTTTTGTTGCTGCTGAAGCAACCTGGGCTTTCTTGTTAATAACGTTTGTATTTAGTGTTTTATTAGTAGGTCCTTTAATACTTAGAATCGTTTTGTTACCTAATGAAAAGCATTGGTCTCTAACTAGCCAAATATCGACCACGTATTTTCGTATTTCGACGGGATATAGACAATCCCGTAAATATTCTAAATTCACCCACAGCTGAACCTAAATTTCGTGTACCGAACGTTTTGTAATTAAACACGTCCCTTCCAGTATTTGTGTGTTGCTGTATAAGGCAACCTGGAAGAGTTCAATTGGCAATCTAAAACAGTGACAATGATGATAGTGAGATATTACCGAAATTAGGTATCTTGTCTGAGTCACTCAAAATTATTTTAGTATCTGCGATGACGAATCCTGGCATCCACTGAGCCATCCGAAAACCTTAATTAATATGTTGACTATTTTTCAGTTAACCGGAAAAACACGTCACAGACTTACAAATTGGGTCAATGAAAACCACATCTTATCGGAGTTCCAGGCGGGTTTCAGACAAAACTATTCCACTATAGATAATATTTTTAATTTGGCTTCGATGATCAAACTACGTTTAGCGGAGAAAGGTGGCAAGTTGTATGCATTTTTTGTGGATTTTTCAAGTGCGTTTGACACTATTGATAGACGATCACTTATATTAAAACTTTCATCAATCGGCGTATCAACGCACGTTTTAGACGTTTTGAGGAGTTATTATTGTAACACATCTGCAGCGGTTTGGTGTAAGGGCGGCATTTCAGATGAGTTTGAGACAAAGACAGGTTTAAGACAAGGATGTATAGGAAGTCCTCTCCGGTTCAGCTTTTTCATAAATGATTTGCCAGAGGTGCTGGAAGGTGGCTGTAATTTCGGTGGAAAGAGAGTAAATGTTTTGATGTATGCAGACGACATCGTATTGTTGGCCCCCACAGCAACAGCATTACAAATGATGATTTAAAACTTGGAGTGTTACAGTGCAATTTGGAACCTTACAGTAAATATATCTAAATCCAAAATAATGGTTTTCAGGAAAGGTGGTAGATTATCAGGACATGATAGATGGTGGTATAAGGGCAAACAGGTTGAAGTGGTAGATAGTTATTAATATTTGGGAATGTTATTTACAACGACATTGTCATGGGAAAAACATTTCATAGAGAAGAGGAGGCTAACTAATTATGCAATTAATTCAGTATGGCAAAGGCTAGTAGACAACAACAAAGTCCCGCTGCAGATTAAGATATTATGTTTCGAATCTATTCTCAGAGCTATTTTGTGTTACGGCGCACAAGTTTGGGGGTTTTCAGAAATTTCTCAGTTAGAAAATGCTCAGAAAACGTTTATTAAAAGGATGTTTAGATTGCCACATAACACTCCCAACTATATTGTTTACTTAGAAACATGTTTTGAAAAGTTGTATTTCTTTAATCTACAAATTAACGCAACATACATTTTTAAGGTTTTTAATATGCCAGAATCACGCCTACCAAAAATTATTGCTAAATCTGTAATTGGAAAAGGTATTTTTTGGGCCAAAATACGTCAAAATTGTTTTATTATCTTTCTAATTTATAAATTAAATCAAAACAATAATTATGTCAAACAACTTGTCAGCCTGTCTTCTTAAATATTCATAGTAAATTTTATAGATTTCATTATGCGTAAACCTTTTAAATTCTAATAATTTTAAAAATAAAATAATAAAAGTTATGTAAACAATATTATGAAAAAGGTATTTTTTTAGTTTTGTTAAAAATGGATATAAAATTGTATGTAAATTTGTGTATGTTAGTAAGTTTATTTTGTTTCAATTTAATTTTCATAAATGTGTTTTCCAGGTGTGCCAACCAAACAGACGGTCGTAGACCATTGTTTAATTAAGTGTATGCTTATGTCATGAGAGGAATGTTTATGTTAAAATAAAGCACTTTATTCATTCATTCATTCATTCTAATCGTCACAAACAGTTCCCACAGTCCGGACTGCTTGTCTTTACTACTTCCTTCACTACTTCCTACGTCACGGACCTGTTTCCCTCCCTTCCCATAGCCTCATAGGATTGCAAATACCTTAATCTAATGGTAGTTAACAGATCCCATACCCCGAACAGCTGACCTCTACTACTTTCTTCACCACTTCCTACGTCGCGGACCTGTTTCCTTCCCTTCCAATAGCATTTTAGGATTGCAGATACCTCAATCTAATCGTCATAGACAGTTCCCACACTCCGGACTGCTTGCCAGCTCGCCTTGACTACTTCCTTCACCACTTTCTACGTCGCGGACCCGTTTTTCTCCCTTCCCATAGAATTTTAGAAATGCAGATACCTAAATCTAATCGTCATTAACAGTTTCCACACTCCAGTATGCTCACCTTTACTACTTCCTTCACCACTTCCTACGTCACGGACCTGTTTCCTTCCCTTCCAATAGGTTTTTAGGATTGCAGATACCTTAATCTAATCGTCATAGACAGTTCCCACACTCTGGACAGCTCGCCAGCTCACCTTTACTACTTCCTTCTCCACTTTCTACGTCACGGACCTCAAGATAGTGTCGTCATTTGATTATATTTATGATCCATACCGTTTCTGTTCTAATATCTGTGAAATAATGCTATCAGCTATTTCTTTATCTACTGCATTCAAAAGTCAACAGCTGATCATATGTCTTTGTTTATGTGCCAAATACTGCTTCCATAAGGATTACATTGAAACTTTGATACCCAGTGGGGCGGATTACTGAGAGACTTTTTTAACGCCATATAGATGTTGGCACTGACCGATATGGTCTTTATCACCAGGCAAAATTTGAAAACGATTGATTCAGCCGTCTAGGAGGAGTTTGCGTATTACGAAATGCATAAAAGTCGACGTATAAGTCATAAAATATTGTTATTTGTATAAATAATACACAATAAATATCAGCTATCTTAAACTGTATAAAGACTTTCACAACCTTGATGTCACTGAGCTGGAAGGCATTGAACTTTGGGGGGGATTAACTGTTGTGCCGATATCAGCAGCACTGCGCAGCAATTATGACGCAACCTATCGGACGAACCCCATGGCCATGTTTTACATTTTTAACCATATGCATTCGTAATAATAGATTTTTTCTATAATAAAATGTATCTAGTTAATATTTAGTCGAGTAATTTAATAATTGCACTATTATTTATCTACAAAACAATTCCTAGGATCTTTTAAAAAATACCTGTATAATGTAGATTTTGTGAAACATATTTTTGTTATAAATTTTTTTATTACTTAAGATACAACTTTGTACCTTACAACCTTTTCTGTTGGCCATATTATTTTGATTAAAACGACGTTTTGGCCGATGTCCCATCTCGTACCGTTCTCGAGATAGAGTCGTTTCACGTTTCAATGAATAGCACGATCCGCCATCTTTGTCCTTCTCCCCCCAATTTTTCGACCACCTGAAAAGTAGGCGGCATGTGTATTTTTTATCACCACAGTCCGTATTACAACTATCAGCAAAGATATTTGATATTACTTATTTGTGGCACTCACAAATTATTTCTACTTTCGGAAGAAAAAACTACACGAATAGTCCATTTTTACATATTTTATACAATAACTTGTTTATTATTAGAGATACGACCTCGGACCTGATAATCACTATTGTAGTCCATATTTTTAGGATTACAACGACGTTTTAACCGATGTTCTATCTTTTACCGTTTTCGAAATATCAGCGTTTTAACGCATAGCGCAACCCGCCATGTTTGCCCCCTCCCCCCACCTTATCGACCACTTTTGAAATAGGCGACATACGTAATTTTGATCACCACAGTCCATATAACAATAATTAGCAATAACATTGCGTACTACTTTCATGCATGCTCAAACCCCCTCAGCTCCTGGACTATACGTCGCGGACCTGTTTCCATCCCTTCCACTAGCATTAGGATTGCAGACACCTTATCTAATCGTCATAAACAGTTCCCACACTCCAGACAGCTCACCCTGACTACTTCCTTCACCACTTCCTACGTCGCGGACCTGATTTCCTCCCTTCCCATAGAATTTTAGGAATGCAGATATCTTAATTTAATCGTAATAAACAGTTCCCACACTCCGGACAGCTCGCCTTCACTACTTCCTTCATCACTTCCTACGTCGCGGACCCGTTTTCCTCCCTTCCCTTATAGTTTTTGGGATGCAGATACCTAAATCTAATCGTCATAAACAGTTTCCACACTCCAGACTGCTCACCTTTAGTACTTCCTTTAGCACTTCCTACGTCACGGACCTCAAGCTAGTGTCGTAATTTGATTATATTTATGATCCATACCGTTTCTGTTCTAATATCTGTGGAATAATGCTATCAGCTATTTCTTTATCTGCTGCATTCAAAAGTCAACAGCTGATCATATGTCTTTGTTTATGTGTCAAATACTGCCTCCTTAAGGATTACATTGAAACTTTGAGACCCAGTGGGGCCGATTCCTGCGAGACTTTTTTAATGCCATATAAATGTTGGCACTCACTGATATGGTCTTTATCACCATGCTAAATTTGAAAACGATTGATTCAGCCGTCTAGGAGGAGTTTGCGTATTACGAAATGCATAAGAGTTGACGTATAAGAGCTTCGCACGCTCCGCTCAATAAGTGAATCACCATCTTTGTTCATAAAATTACAGAATTTTATAAGGCATATTAAATATAAATCTGTTTTTTTATTTGGTAAAAATATCTGATTCTCCTGAAAGCAGTACTTAACATTCTTACTTCGATGGCAGTCTAAACAATTTTGAGGTCCCATCATGAGGTACGGTTTTGAGGATAAGGACCTCTTTGCTTCTTGGATCTTTCTGTCACTGAGAGCAATCCGGGCGAAATTGTGGTGGATCTGTAGCTGATCATGTGACCATCATGAGGTATATTAGACAAAGTGACTCTTGGTCCTCTGCCAGGGTAGATGTATAAAGCAAAAGGTATGCTTAAGCTGATGTATGATAAAGAAACAAGACAAGATTTGTAATAAACTAGTTAACCGCCCGTGCTCCGCCACGGGAATATTGCCAGCCATAAAAGACATAATAATTAACAAATACTGTTTATCTTTGAATTTTATTTAGGGGCTGCTTAGGATTTTACATATGAAATAGAACTGATAGTTTGCCTGTATAAACTATTTTATGTTAATCAAACCAATAAATTAGTTTAACCAAATAAATGTTTTATATTAATTCGAGTTTCTTTTGAAAAATAAATAGTATACTAACTGCGCAATGCTGATAACCTAATAAGCAGCTACTTATGCTATGGAAATAATTTGTTCAAGTATATTCCTATATTCGTTGTTTTTCCATTACATTTGTTGTATGGAATTAAAGATAGTAGCCTAACTTGCATGCAAATCACGCATCAGCAGTCGGTCGCATTTCACGAATCCTTAACCCATTCTGTGAGTAACAGCTGTGTTTACGTCGTATATATAAAGTTGGGCATACTCTGTTCAATGTTAGAGGGTATTAACGGTCCAATCCGATGGTAAAAGGAGTCCCGGATCTTAAAATTATATAGACTACCACTACCAGAAAGATGTTGATTCAAGTGAGACTTAGAACTCGCCATTTCAAATGCAGATTTGTATGATATAATATTATTCAAATAGTTTTTTTGTTTCCTTTGATCCTTACATTTTTTTATAGTCGCTGTAGCCATGTTGATAAGATTTTCCATTAACTCAAAATGTTGATAAGGAGTCCTTCCCCTTGTGACAACATGAGGAGAATATATTATTTGTGTCCCTGTTAGTCTGTTCTGAGTCGAAATTCATAGATTTGCAGTAGTGACAAATCCAATTTAACGATCCCAATTCAAAAGAGTTGGTGTTTTTTTTGTTGGGACTTCCAGAGCACATTTAACACCATCACTGCTCTTTATCTTTTTAGTTCGATGGTTCTCTACGTATCTTTTTGTTCTGTATGTCTCTTTACGCTCGGTTAATGGTTACCTTTTATTTTTATTTTTGTACTTTTCACACCCTGTGGTTAATGATAAAGTTTTATAACGTTATAATGACCCGAGTCAACATTGCCATTAAACATCAAGTCACATACTTCTTCGTCAGAACCGAAATCGTAAGTCACAGTTTCTCAAACAACTTCCCTGTGTACTCGAAAAACATAGTTAGGGTAGGCCTATAGTTCACTGGTAAATTGTAGTTCCACGTATCCCAGCGTACTCGCCATCTCGAGAAGGTAAAATTTGGTACTGCTGAACGTCAACCACTGATCTTGAGTACTATTAATCACTTACGATAAAATGCGATAAAATGTTTGTAAGTTTCCCACTCATTAGCAATTATCTGTACAACTTGCAAGCGGATTTCCCTATGATTGTTCTGGTGGCCATAGAGAACACATTATATTGATCAAAACAGTAAGTTTCCGTCCGTGGGTATTATTTCACATTTCATACCCCAACTTAAACTCAATTACGGTACCACTTTCGTTCAGATCACTTCGCAGGAAAACTAAAACATTTTAAAAATACAAAATTTACATTAAAACATACAAATAATGTTCAAATACATTTTTAAATAATACATTGTGGTATAAAAGTTAACAAATACACTTTTCCTTGATCAAAACCGTCTGTTTATAAACAGAAACCCCTAGATTGATTAATAATTACTACTGAAAGTGAGGTTATAAAAATAATAACAAATATCTGACAAACAGCTGACGAATAATTTATAAACTGTGTATTATTATATTCGTCAATAAGAATTGTATTGACTCAACCTTTGAAGGGCTGTAGGTCGTAGCTCTTAGAAAAAACGCAAATTCCAAGGAAGTTCGGCAAATCTACGCACTATCCCCTTTAATTTGAGACATAAATCTTGTAGATCGGTCCAGTAATTACTGAGAAAACAGTGTTACAACTGTGTATTAAATATATAGATGGTTTATTTTTTGCTTATTTTTACTATACACATAGAATGGTCATCGAGAGAACAGTGGTTAACATGATGTATCTTGAGCAAAAGTGATTGGTGTAAAACTGCCTCAACTTGAAGAATCCTTTGTCTGAAACGATATTGGTCCAATAAGCGGGCACACCTCCGATCTTCACAGTCAGAGAAGTAAAATGTAGTGTCAAGAGGATTTGAAAAAGTGACCTCTTTTTCTCTCATCTGAGACATGATGTTTTAGCAAGAGATCTGGAGTAGGTATGTTAATAGTCAATAAGGAACAGCACATTTAAGGACAAAATACAAAAGTGATGTAAAATCTTATATCTTGTACTTAGGCCCTGCACATATTTAACAGATCTTCATGAGTTACTTCTGGTGATAAAATGTATCTGCCAGTGACATCTTGGTCAGCCGAAATATCTCCACGTTTATGATCATTCTTCTCACCTCCTGATCTCTGCTGCTCTTTGAAGCTTAGGTATACGCAAAATGTTGAGTTGTAGCTGTGATCACCGATGGGATCATCTCCTTCTTCCCATTTGAAAAGACTTATACCACAATATAGACGCACTTGGTAGTATCTTTCAATCCAACCATCCTGATGAAACCTCCTTCTGCAAGATGTCTGGCTGAAGGTGACTTGAGTTTCCAGTCTGTAAATGTTTTTTCTCTTACTGTAGGATCGTTTATGTCAACCAGTGTGGGGTTGTTCGAACACCAATCAGCGAGTATGTGAGCGTTGGACTGCGTGCAGTAGAAACCGGGTGCGTACAAATGATGAAACAAACACTGATGTGCCTGCAGTTCATCTACGGGTGGGAGTATTAAAATATCACTAGAAAGTGGTGGACATCTCAAAGATTCGAGACTGATCACTGCCCGTTGATGATCTAGTATTTCTTCTAAAATCTTTGCCTTCTCATTTGAAGCAGCGTAAAGTAGTTGTGTACTGCAACAAATGTCCCTTAGTGCTGGAAGGAGAGATTCGTACTCGACGCTCCCTGTGTCAAATCCGATGCCGTGATAGTGCTTGCTTAGCCATCTATTATGTCCTTCAATTGATGATGCGTGCCATACACCACAGTCAGGTTGAGGTCCGGGACATACCGATGAGCTGCTGTCCTTTGGTAATTTAAATATCCAATGTTGAGAACATCTAGAAGCTAAGTCCAAAATTGTAAGCTCCTTGATTATAACCTTCTTGTTGTTTCCGACAAAAGCACTGAAATCTATTACTGCCTTTGTAATCATGTTTGTGTTGCCCGCACCAACTGTAGGAAAACGACTGATTAAACTAACTGGAAGCTGTGGGATATATAGCCTTTCCCCCTCCACACTTACATTAGTTTGCGAACCAAATTAGTAGAAGGATCGTACGTGAATGACTTGTCGTGTATGATTAAACAGTATGCAGTAGTATTGGCGGGAAAAGCTTCACTAGCTTCAAACTCCAAACGAATATCAACCGGGGCAGACCTGAGGGATTCGTTTTGCTTTGAGCAATCAATCACAACTATAGGAGCATGGTTTATGAAACTCTCAACGTCCAAAAGTGGTTGTGAAGGGACATTATAGTATGTTTCTTGGAAACGAGTGTACATGTCATACAAAATTGCGTACCGATTTTTACTAATGTTCAGTTTTAAATCATCATAACGATAATTTATGGAATTAAGATGAAGCTTAAGATTGGATATCTTACAGTGATCAAAACATGCTGTTGACTTCTTGATGTTGTTCTTGCGATCCTTTTGGAACGCTAGCATAACATGCCTAGGTTTTTCCAGTTGAGAAGCTGTCTTTACCGACCATGACTGTTTATCCGACAAAGGAAGAGAGGGATACTCATAGAGTTCCCAGCTTCTAAATTCTACTGGAATGCTTGTACCCCGTTCTAAATGACGAAGTAAGGTGATCCTTTGTTTGTCACTCAGTGTAACATATGGGACCCTCCAACACAGTTTTTCAAGTTTAACTTTTACATCTTTTGGAGTTGTTTCAGTGGCACTGGCAGCAGTCCACAAAACCGCATTCTTATCTCCCGCAGATCTAATCAGAACCAGTTCATGACGACAGTTGACAATTACTCTTCTGTAGTCTTCTGCAAACCCTAAAAGTTTACCTAGTGGTATGCAAAAACTGAAATTTCCTTCAGAATCTACTACATGTGCTTCCAATGTTGAAGATAATTTGTTTATTGATGATGGCCAACCTGAGTTCCCCAAGCCCTTCAAAGAAGTCTCCTTTAATGAAGCATAACCTTTAAGTGTTGATGTTATACCAGGATTCTTTACACGATCGATCTCTACACCATTGATTTCGTACCACATCTCATCGAACAAAAATGCAAAAGCGTTTGTTGTAAATCCAGTTCTAGCAGGCTTAGCACTGTCCTTAGTAAGAAGCTTCCCCTCAATGTACAAATAGCTCATTGAAGGGAGAACACATAGATCTTGTTGTTGTATAGGTATTCTAATTTCATCGTTGTTCTCAAGGGTGTTAGACGCATATGGGAAATGAGTGTGGTATTCCATGTGTGATATTTTATCATCAAATGGAACACTTCCCAAAATGTTTAATATATCCATTACTGAAGCACTTGAAACCCCAACGAGCGTAAAAACCTTTGATTAGTACGTGTTAACCGTTTGGGTGGTTGACCAATACTGTTTGCCCTAGGCCTGTGAGTTTCCAATAAATACCCTCTCTTCTCTTTCTGTAGATTGAAAACATGTCTTGAAGGTGTGGGAGCGAAATAAACATAACCCATTATGATGTCTATTTTAATCCTGTGACTCTTCTGATATGTAAACAGGTTGTTATACGTTCACCTCTGAAATCCACCAGTCTTTCGTCCTGATCAACAATCTTAAGTGTAATGTTACTATTGACCTTAGTGGTGATTGGGAGGTAAATGACGGAGTTTGGAACTTCAACCAGTTTATATCCGGGAGGTACAGCAGGAAAAAAACTGATAGATGGTATGAGCTTGGCGGCTGTTTACGAAGGATCCTGATGTTATGCTGCAATCAAGCCTAATAGTGTTTACTTTAAAGATATCTACTACGTTCTTTGAGTAAAGTTCTTTCCCTGGTTCTGCAACCTCCTTTTGGAAACCCAATAGAGAACCTATAGAGTTTAGTTTAGAAAAATCCACCTGTACTGTGCTCTTCATGGAGGTCTGTTAAGTATTATTGTTAGTTCCTAGGCGTATCCAATACTTCTTCTCAGACGACTGTGGCAATAGCTTAAACCTCTCCCTTATAAACGCCTCAATATCCTGTACCTCGTAAGTACCAGTAGGGATTTTGATTACTTTTCCATTGTCGAAATGAAACATATTATTAGTTTCATCTATATTAGGTATTGAGTTGTAACTCTCAAAGCTGAGAAGTCCAATCTCGTACTCGTAATTAGGATCCAGTTCGACTGGAGGGAAGTAGTCAACAGAGAGTGTAGAACTCCTACCCGAAAGCACAAACGTCAGAGACATGACTGGATGGGAAGGCACTAAAACAGCTTATTTATAACAGATATTTATTAGGTCGTAGATAAAAAATACAAACACAAATCCACCAGTTTTCTGTGTTAATGTCTACATCTTGATAAGCAGTCTTGTTGTAGGACACATAATTCCCCTTCAGATATTCATGAAGTTCTAATGGTGGTGTAAGATCTCCGTAGCTGTCAAAGTACCTTACAAACACCCCGTTCTTCTTGTAGCAGACCCAATGTGTACCGTGACCAGTGCTGTCATCCAAGTTCACTATTGCAGACTCGTTTTTCCACGGGTTTTGTGGTAGTTCATCCCGCATAAATACCCCTCTAAAGTAGGGAATCTTTAATTTTCTTGCCCAATACACCAAGTCATAATCGTATAAAGCGCGTTTGGGCAAGAAGTTTATACGTTTTTTGGTTGCTTCTGGTATGGGGCCATGTAAATCCCGAGTCCCTTTTTGTAAGGTCTAAAAAACAAGCCCTTTCCATTGCGTAAAGTGATAGCTTCCATGGTTTCATTGTGCCACTGTAGCTCTCCCAAGCGTTTCTTTGCATCCTTGGCTTCAGTTATTGCCTTGGCCGCACCAGCAGCTCCACCCGCCAAACTACCCAGTGCACTCAAACCTGCGAAAATTGGCAATAATGGCAACACACCTCCTGACTTGGGTAATGCGAGGATGCGTTCTCTACGACGCAAATGGTCAAACGCAGTACGCTTTCCTCTTCGCATGGACTTGATAGCTTGTAGAGCAGACGTGGCAGCCTTTTTCAAACGACGTCTACCTCCATCTCTACTTTCCTTGTAAAATTTCAGTCCAGAGCCCTGTACAGCACTCCTTGCCTGTCGCAATATGTCTGAAAAGATATAAGGCTTGGCAGTCAGTTTCTTTGTACCACTTCTCTTCTTTCTACAAACGGTCCCTCTACGTTTAGTGGTCGTGCCCATTCCAGATTTGCCTTTTCGAGCTCTCTTCTTCCTCCCTCTCTTCACTGCACCTGCACCAAGCTTCAACTTTGCATTCATTGCACTGGCTACTACCTAGGAGGCGAGCTTCTCAACAAACGGCACACCTTTGGAGCTGAAACGTGTCCAAGCTCTGTCAGCGAGAATTCTGTCTGCAGCGTGACGACTAGGAAGATCTTTGTTCTTGCTAAAAGCTATGTCGTGTTCCTTACATGCGCGATCCAACAAGTTGATTCCTTGATCCCCACGCTCCAGGCGCTCCTTAAGCCTTGACCCAGGACCACAATACTGATAACCGGGCAAGTGAAGTTTGGCAGGCAAGGAGTCTATCCCGCGATTAAGTAGTCCACGACCTCTCGAGATCCTGCGCATACTGAGCTAGAGATATAACACTGAACCCTTTTATATCACAGCAGCACTTTGTATGTGACGCTTGTGGAGTAAAGATGAAATTTCAAAAGCAACGTGACACGTTCACTGTCGACAACTCAGTGGACATACTGATCACCACTGACGGTAAAGTTGAGAAACATGGTAGGCTCCTTCCTCAGTCCATTAGGTGTATTGTGTGTGGGCCGTCAAACTGTGGAAAAACAAACTTAATGATCAGCCTTCTAACCGAGCCGAACGGACTAAAATATGCTAACATCTATGTGTTTAGTAAATCACTAATGCAAACAAAGTACAAGCTGCTAGAGCAAATAATTAGGAATCTTCCATATATAGAGTACTTTACATTTGTCAACAGTGACGAGGTACCAGATCCAGGAGAAGCAAAACAGGACTCGATTATGATTTTTGACGACGTGGCTTGTGACAAGCAAGATAACATGAGAGCTTACTTTAGTATGGGCAGACATAGAAATGTAGACACATTCTACCTAATACAAACCTACACTCGCTTGCCAAAACATCTAATTAGAGATAACGCCAATCTTATAATTTTGTTCAAACAGGATGAACTCAACTTACATCATGTGTACAAAGATCATGTTAACACCGATATGACGTTTGGAAAATTTAAAACACTTTGTAGAGCATGTTGGCAAAAGCAAAAGTACGGATTTGTGACCATCAATAAGGACTGAGAAATAAATAAAGGTCGTTATAGGTGTGGTATAGACACGTTCATTACTGGTATATAAGGTAGACTGCTTGTCTTCACGTGTTATATCAGTATCAGATCGATCAAGAGAATGGACGTATACACTAGTGTTGTGACAAGAAAAAGCTCTAAGAAGAAGGTTGGTAAAAAATTCAAGCTTAGTTTGAAAAACAACCAACGAGCATCGAGTAGAGAGCAAGCTATCAAACAAGAACTACTGAGGTTGACCGATTCCGTTCGAAAGAAGTACAGACAGCTAAGGAACAATGCTCATTATGTGGAACAGTTGTTGGAAGCCCAAGCCAAACCGCTTGTGAAACCCCTACAAGAGACTTTGGAAACACGTCTCAACGACTCTTATAGAAACATAAAGAAGGAAGAAGCAGAAGAAGTGAAAAAAGAAGACATTTCAATGGAAAAAACACGAAATGAAGACTGTGAAATGGATAAGTCAATGGACATGTCTACACAAACACCCACACCCAGTCAAGTACAAAAATACCTCAAACGGCTTTCCAGTCCTGCATATAAAGACAAAATAGACTCTACATATGGAGTTAAACTTGATGGGAGAGGTAATATGAGCATTGGTAGTTTACGGATAAAGTTTACTAACTCGCATGTAATTGTAAAAGATCGTAGCTACGAGGCCACTCCGGGACTCCTGGAACTTATTTTCATGCAGATTCCTGACAAAAGTTTCATTACACAACAAGACCTACAGTCTTATAAGGAGATTTTACAAGCCTCCAACGCACATCGACAAATGTATTCTGCAGAAAAACCTATAAATAGTAACAGAGGGAAAAAGTACACAACTGTTATTTCAGTGCTGTTTCCACCAAAGTACAGTGTGACAGCATCAAGTACGGGATCCCCCTCTGGAAGTGGAATAACTGTGGAAAACATCGAACGGTATAAAAACAACGCCAATTTACTGGTAAAACGACTTAAAACCTTAACTCTCTCGAAAGAAGCAGGTCACACAGCTCATAGTGAAGAAATAGAATACATAATAGGTTTGTTAAAATTAAACGGAATAATAGCATGACAAAGATGAGAGACAGAGCAGCCAAAGAGTCTTTGTCAGCATCCAAGAGAGGAATTGTTAACGAGCTCCATAGACAAGCCAGAAAGAAATTTGTCAGAAGAAAGGTTTTTGTACGCGGTTTAGATGATATGTGGCAAGCCGACCTGATAGAAATGATTCCTTATGCTAGGATTAATGGAGGTAAAAAGTACATTTTGATGGTGATAGATGTGTTATCAAAATATGCATGGGCAGTTGCGTTAAACAACAAAGCTGGAAAAACTGTTGCAACTGCATTGGGAAGTGTGATTGAAGAAAGTGGTCGTATACCACGCAACATTCAAAGCGATCTTGGTACAGACTTTTACAATAAAGAGGTTAAATCACTAATGAAAAAAACATGGCATCAACCACTATAGTACATTCAGCCCTTTAAAAGCTAGTATCGATGAAAGAGTTAACAAAACGATAAAAAAACTGGATGTATAAAGAATTCGGTGTACAGGGTAACTACAAGTGGGTAGAATTACTTCCTCAATTAATTAAGAAGTACAATTTCAGGGTGCACAGATCGATAGGCATGAAACCAAAAGATGTCACCAAGCAAAATGAACAGATTTTGGTAAGGAAGTTAAATATGCCCAAGGCTAGTAGTGTCGCCAAGTACGTCAATCGTCTCCCCCTGTATACTACTTACAAGACGAAGAAGGCAACAATATAAAGGGAGCATTTTATGAGCCTGAACTACAAAAAACTAACTATCCCAACACATTTCTAGTAGAAAAAATACTCAGACGTAAAGGAAACAGAATATACGTAAAGTGGTTGGGACTTCCATCTCGGTTCAACTCTTGGGCACAGTAAACAAGCCCAACACAATAGGGGAAAAGAAAAACGTTGTCTCCTGGTTTGTAATCAAATGCCTTGGCTTTTCCTTCATACTTGTGGGCTTAAATAGACTTTCAACCTGTGTTTTCGACCATTCTTAATTAGATCCTCTTATGATAAACATATATTGTTCAAGCTATGATCAGAAGACACATTATAGACAAGTTTGGACATGCTTTGTATCAAGAACAAAAGCGACACTTATCTGATGAAGAAGATGAAGCATATGAGATTAGTGAAGATGGAACCAAGAGGTTTAGAGCTGCAGTGGATCCTTATGTATCACGACAAAAGGCGTCTAAAGGTTATTTAAATCGTTTCTATGTGAACAAAGGTGACTTGAATGAGGTAGAAGAAAAGTTAAAGACCTTTGCCGTTAGCCTCAAAGAGGTCCAGGAATCAGTCAAGGATATAAGAAAATCGATAGAGTCCTTAGAGAGTACCATTACAGTCGACCTAAACAATATAAAAGAGAAACAGTTATCATATCACAATAGACTCAATAATCTACAAGTATCAGATGGGGAATCATCTAAATTAATTACAACCTTGGATGAAAAGCTCAAAAATCTACAAGAATCGGACAAGAAAACATCTACATCTTTAGTATCTTTTGATAAAAAGCTTAAGACGTTGCATGAATCAAATGAGAAAACATCTATATCTTTAGTATCTTTGGATGAAAAGATCAAAAATCTACAAGAATCGGACGAGAAAACGTCTAAATCTTTAGTATCTTTAGATAAAAAGCTTAAGAAGTTGCATGACTCAAATGATAAAACATCTAAATCTTTAGTATCTTTGGATAATAAGCTTAAGAAATTGCAAGAATCAGACGGGAAAACATCTAAATCATTGGCATCCTTAGACGAAAAGATAAAGGAGTTGCAAAAATCAGATGCTAATACATCAATAGTATATTTCGTACCAAGGGCCGAAAATGAGGTTTTGCCGGCTCGAGATAGTTTTTAAGTTCGAGACGAAGTCGAGAACTTAAATCGATCGAGAGCTGCAAAACCATTTCGGTCCGTGGTACGAACGCTATTTTTCACCACACTATGCCCTATTACCACTATTCACCACTATAATAATGCACACTGATCGTCAACACAACTACAACTTTAAGGTTAAGAAATAATTTGAGGAATCAGCAAAAATGTAAATAAATAGTTGCTAGGCAACGGTGACAATAACACAATTCTATATTGCAATGCTATGGATTTTGATTGTGTATTTAAAACGCATTCATGTTCTAAGTAAGTAAGCGGACAGCTGATTTTGCGGCCCCGGCCTGTAAAAACCTGCTCGGTCCCCAAATTGGCGACAGCTGGCATGGCCAGCAAAACGTAACTTTCAGCCACCAATTAACGTATGTAATACAGCCAAAAACATCATAGTGTGGTGAAAAATTATTAGCAACTCTTGATGAAAGAGTAAACACGATAGATGAATCAGATGTCAAAACCCTAAAATCATTAGCATCTGTAGATCAAAAGCTCACTGTATTACTTGCGACTAGTGGTTTTAAGTCTTAGTGGATTTGGGCTCATATTGTAGAGGAGAATACACGTTTTGCATACATGTCTGTAATAATCACGCTGCTAACTTATCTATGTTGTGTGAGAACAAGCGGCAGGAAATTTTAAAGTGATTGTACAAGTGCAATCAACTCTGTGAAAATAATTGAGAAGAAGGACCTTGAAACACACAAAGAACATCCTACAACCGGTTATTGACCACAGGCGTGCACGTAGACCTCGGCAATTATGGTTTCATTCTTTTAAAAGAAGAAAATAAGTCTAGCCTTGAAGCAGTAGAGAAAATAATTGAGAGGAAGGACCTTGAAACACACAAAGAACATCCTGCAACCGGTTATTGACTACAGGCATGCATGTAGACCTTGGCAATTAGGGTTTTGTTCTCTTTAAAACAAGAAAATAAGTGTAGCCTTGAAGCAGTATATAAAACAAAAATCTTGTCGGTCTCTACAGTAAATTAGTATGGACAGAGCAACTAAACGATCTGCACCAGTTCGCGTAAAGACCTTTCGCGTGTGAAACGTCGACGTGCTCGGGTTCCGTCTCCTGTCATCTATCCGGACGTTAACACCATGGACATAGATCATCTGCTTGCTACACTTACTGGGGAAACACTACAAGAGACACCTGAAGCTATAAATGCAACACAAGTGAACTACTATACCTACGATCACACTTCACATGAAGGAGGAGAAGAGGAGAAGTACCAGCCAGAACATGTTTGTGCAACACAATCAGCTGTACCGCCTTCTACTTCAGGGATATCACAAGTAAAGCAGAGACAATCAAGCCAACAAGCCAAACCACAGGCATTGCTACTTCCAGTTTCTTCGTCTCAGCAACAGCAGATATCGTCTCCAATGGCACCGCCACCTCCGCCGCCGCCACAGAGTTCTCAGGATGAACGTGATAATCGACAGTGCAACACCTGGGAGCCACGGCTCTTGCTCAGACAGATTTTTGCTGGCCATGCCAGCTGTCATCGTAATTTGGGGACCGAGCAGGTTTTTACAGCCCGGGGCCGCAAAATCAGCTGTCCGCTTACTTACTTAAAACATGAATGCATTTTAAATACACAATCAAAATCCATAGCATTGCAATAGAATTGTGTTATTGTCACCGTTGCCTAGCAACTGTTTATTTTTATTTTTGCTGATTCCTCAAATTTTATTTCTTCACATAACCTTAAAGTTGTAGTTGTTGTGTTGACTATCAGTGTGCATTATTAAAGTGGTTAATAGTGGTAATAGGGTATAGTGTGGTGAAAAATAGCGTTCGTACCACGGACCGAAATGGTTTTGCAGCTCTCGATCGATTTAAGTTCTCGACTTCGTCTCGAACTTAAAAACTATCTCGAGCCGGCAAAACCTCATTTTCGGCCCTAGGTACGAAATGTACTATTTTTACCACCCAACTGTGCAAAACATTGGCCTTAATATCATTATGTTCATAGTGTATTTTAGTTTAACATATTAGGTGTGTTGATGTGAGTTTTTGAGGGGTATCAGCAGTACAGTTGATAAAGAGACGCCGAATATTGAGTTGTAAAAGAGATTAGAACTCCATTCTCTCCCTTTACGTGGTGCTCAGCCTGTTTATAGCTAAGTTAATGGCACCATGAAGACAGTCCAGTGTCCATAGAGGCAAAGGACGCGTTTAATGAAACTTTTTATGACTGCACTTATTGGTGAGTATCTTCGTCATATTTTCCTCATCGAAGGGACTTCACCGAAGTCAATGGTTATTCGTATATCTAGAATCGAATTGAATAGTGTTTTCGCTCAGTACTTGCTGGCATCGTAAAGTATCCGAAAGGTGTATTATGGCAAGGGGAGGCGATAGAGGCATTGGTCTGTGATGGTTTCTCACATATTACCTTCACTACTCATTGCCTACTACACTACTTGATTGCTAGCGCGACCGTGTTAATAGCCCAGTCAAATGGTGTTTAAAAAGGGCTCGAAGTTGAAAGTTCTGGTGTAATTGTTTTTTATGGCTTGTTTTATGTTTTGGGGTTGCTGAACACGAAACTGATCTTTTCAAAAAAAAAATTACTTCGGCAAATGCGAATTAAAAAAATAAATTCATAAAAATGCTTTGTTTCTAGTTTTTGACTTATGACTTTTAAATTATATGCCAGTAAAAATAGGGTTTTGCCAAGAACAAATTCCTGGAAAGCTGGAAATCATTTTAATCCTTTCAATTTATATAGAAGTAAAAGGATTTGAAGTTTGTCCTATTTTTCAAGGTGAGCTTCTGACTTTGGACCACAAAAACATTGAAATTCAGGGTTATTTTTTAGTTTTTGCTAAAACGTAAAAAACCGTCCAGCCTACAGAAAAACAATTCATAAATGAATTGTAGAGCATCAAGTTCCGCATACATTGAATATCTGGTGATAAAAATTGAAACCAATAATACGTGATTTATAGTAATTTAAATAAAGATATTTTATTAAGAAATTATTGAACATTGAATATTTAACATTTATATTACTTCCAGAAAATGGATTCCAAGTACATTATCATTTATAAAGTAATTAATACAAATTACAAAATACCCCCGCCGCAGCAAACCTGCAGACTAAGCGAATTTCCATTTGCCAGATTCAATTGACTCTAAAACATCACTTTAAAAATATCGCATTTGTTCCCCATTTAAATAGCATTGTTTTAACGAGTACTTAGGTTTGCCCGTATTCGTATAGTATTCGTTGGAATGTTCTTTTCTTTTGTACAGTACTGTATTTAGTAATTTGCTTCTGTTCTGTTGATGAGTTTTTACCATTGAGATAAATAAATTTAACTGGAGTCACTACTTTCTGGTTAAACATTAAAGAAAAACGTGCCACTGTTTTTGCTGGTTTGTTTTCGGTGTTTTGTGTTATTAGGTTGGCCGTGCGATCGGTTGGTGGAATGCTGTCAAATTCAATTCATTCAAACGTAACCATGCTACCTATTTATTTGGGGCTATCCGTTATTTCAAGGACTTAAAAACGGCTATGTATAAAAAAGCTGTGTATTTAAAGTTATTTTGAAACATTATAAATATTTTGATAGTAAATAAATATTATCTTATTTACCTCTTTTGAAGCTATGATTAACTTAATGGTGAAAATAGTCAAGTTTCCTGGTTTTGAGATATTGGTTTAGTCTTGGGTTTACTATGGCAATTGATTAAAGAACGACCATCGGTTTATGACCTTGTTAAAATGGGTTGCTCGTAAAATAGATAAATAGATTTATATTGCAAACATAATTTTGACGTTGACATATTTTTGTTTACTATTCCTATCAACAAAACAACAGGATGACGCCATCCATCTTGATCTTGCCTCTAATTTGACAAGTCCCACCAACCGGTCACACGGTCAACCTAACAACACGAAATTCTGATAAAAAACCAGCAAAAACAGTTGTAAGTTTTTTTTTACACAGAGTGGTTACTCCAGTTTTTATTATAGCTCAGTGGCTTTTACTAGCATATAAAACAATTCATTTATTTAAATTTTCTTAAAACTGACATAGCTACTTGACAATCCATAAGAATAATGTTAAAAATATTAAAATATGATTTTAAGTTTTTAACGAAAAACGAATTTTCGTAGAACAGAGCCTAGAAGGGATATTGTTTTTAGCCTAAAACTAAGATATTTCTAACAGATTGCAGGACATCTTAGGAGCAGTTTTTGAAATTATTGTGCGCAAACGTTACTCATATTATATTATAGATTTAGTTTTCTAGCTAAGTTTGATTTAAGATATGACGAAAAATATAGTTCACCACTCGGGCAAAGATTTTCATTTTAATCTTCGCTCATTTTCCGACCTCGGCTTCACCTCGATTATAAAACTTTACCTCGGGTCAAAAAGAGCCACTTTAAGCCCTAGTGATGAAATATACTATTAAAATCCTCACCTCAGAACTTTTAAACCCACGGTCAGAATTGTTGTCATAAATAAAAAAAATAATAGTGCTGCACCCTGTTGGTAATCCTTGTAACTTTAATGCTATTGAACATCATAGAACAGAACCAACTTGTTTAATTGAAACAGCTGTTAAGATTCATTAATTCCTTTTAAATATGAAAAATCATAAGGTTAACATGGGAAACTCCAGAGCCACTGGGGCGGAGCCCGAAAGCCCGATCAGAATAAAAACCACTAAGTTTTCCTATTTAATGCCTAAAGAATCAGTGTACCAAATTTCAGCCTCCTAAGTAAGTGGGAAGTGGGAGAATTAGTGATGAGTGAGTCAGTCAGTCAGTGAGGGCTTTGCCTTTTATATATTTAGATGCTCGTTCATTTTCAAGATAAGCTCGTTCGCATGGCTAAATCACGTCCTGGTTGAAGTTTGTTGGCTACGCTCACTCACCTCCAGTTTGAAGTTCGTTCGCTACGCTCACTCACCTTTTGGTTGCAAATTAGCTGTTGTCATAAATTAAAAAAATAATAGTGCTGCACCCTGTCGGTAAACCTAATATTGTTCCGATAATGGTATACCTAAAGTCCTGATATGATATACCTAATATGATATACCTAATGATATACCTGAATGATATACCAAATGGTATACCTAATAAATAATGTCGGTAAACCTTTTTAATGCTACTAGCTGTACCCACGGGCTTTGCCCCGTTTAACTTCATAAGTATTCGCATGGCTCAATCACGTACCGGTTGAAGTTCGTTCGCTACGCTCACTCACCTTTAGGTTGGAGCTCGTTCGCTGCGCTCACTTGTTTTCAGGTTAGCTCGTTCGCTACGCTAACTCGCCTCCAGGTTGATGTTCGTTCGCTACGCTCACTCACCTTTTGATTGCAAATTAGCTGTTGTCATAAATTTTAAAAAGTCATCCCTTTTATTGTTTATAATACTTTGATAAAGGTTTTTATGTTTTAATATTTAACATTGGAGAATTTAAACGTTGTTAAGTGCACAGGTGTGCTGCGATTGGGGTTTAATACATTTGGACTTATTCAAAAGTAAAATAGTTTTCTGTGCTGCACTCTGTAGAAACACTGTGGCACTATTTCAAATCATGACTAATTTTGAAGCACGTTTTTCGTGTCTAGTTCATGTACGTGACACAAAGGCGCTAGTGTCGACGAAACTTTGTTTCTATTATTTTAGGGTTAATTTCTTGATTTGTGCTTTACTGTTTGGTTATATAACTAAGGGACAAGTTATTGTTTATGATTAGACCGTATTATTTGGTTAAACGAGGTTTTAAATGGCTGTAATAACGGGAAACAAATTGTAAACAAAACACGACCTCTACAGAAAACCGTACAGAACTAACAATAAAATTGGCTTCAGCTGTTCCATAAGGATGGGAAATCTACTAAGGGAGTATGTTTTATCTATGCTAATACGTTGTTAAGTGCACAGGTGTGCTGCGATTGGGGTTTAATACATTTGGACTTATTTAAAAGTAAAATAGTTTTCTGTGCTGCACTCTGTAGAAACACTGTGGCACTATTTCAAATCATGACTAATGCTAATTGATAGATATTTTAGTAATGTAACATTTTAATGCAGTAACTCAAGTTTTCTTTATTTAATCACAATCATCATATAAACAATAACAACTGAACAGAACATATGTAAATTAACAAATATACAGTAGAACCTCTTTAATCCGAACCCCCGTAATCCGAACGTCCACTAATCCGAACCCCTCATTGCTGTACTCTATACACAGTACTGCAGTTCTTTATTGTATACTGTACTAGCTGTACCCGCGGGCTTTGCCCCGTTTAACTTCATACGTGAGCTCGTTCGCATGGCTCAATCACGTCCTGGTTGAAGTTCGTTCGCTACGCTCACTCACCTTTAGGTTGGAGCTCGTTCGCTGCGCTCACACGTCCTGGTTGAAGTTCGTTCGCTACGCTCACTCACCTTTTGGTTTCAAATTAGCTGTTGTAAAATATTTAAAAAAATAATAGTGCTGCACTCTGTTGGTAATGGCACTCTTGTAACTTTAATGCTATTGAACATCATAGAACAGAACCAACTTGTTTAATTGAAACAGCTGTTATGATTCATTAATTCCATTTAAATATGAGTACTCATTAGGTTAACATAAGAAACTCCAGAGCCACTGGGGCGGAGCCCGAGAGTCCGATCAGAATAAAAACCACTTAGTTTTCCTATTTAATGCCTAAATAATCAGTGTATCAAATTTCAGCCTCCTAGGTAAGTGGGAAGTGGGAGAATTAGTGATGAGTGAGTGAGTCAGTCAGTCAGTGAGGGCTTTGCCTTTTATATATGTAGATTTGATTTACAGTACTGTTTGTTCGCCATGTTTACTACTATATTAAATAAACACTGTATTTTACTGGGATCACATCATTTGTCCGAGTTTTCAACTGTCCGAGTTTGTTAAAAATTACAAAATATTTGAAAAATCATTTGTCCGAGTTTTCAACTGTCCGAGTTTTGATAAATAACTAATGTTAATTAGATAAATCAACTGTCCGAGTTTTCATTTGTCCGAGTTTTTAAATTATTTAAAAAAAATATCAAAATATCATTTGTCCGAGTTTTCAACTGTCCGAGTAGGGGCAACATCAAAATGTGACACTGCGCGCCGAGACTAGCGTGTCTAAAGCGCCTGTTCAGAAGTCGATGTGAACCCCTTCTGTGAAGGAGTCAGGCATTGTGCGAGCCGCGAGAGCCCCTAACGTCGAATTAAGAAAAATTATTTTATTTTTATATAAGACTAATTTTAAAATTATTAATTATAAAATTAAACTCTCATCACCTAACACAACCAACCAAACTTGCTGATAATATAAAATAACCCCCGTCATTATTATATTATCAGCAAGTTTGGTTTGTTGTGTTTGGTGATGACAGTTTAATTTTATAATTAAAAATTGTAAAATTAGTCTTATAATTAAAATAATATAATTTTTCTTAAGTCGACGTGAGGGCCTCTCGCGTCTCGCACGATGCCCGACTCCTTCACAGAAGGGGTTCACATCGACTTCTGAACAGGCGCTTTAGACACGCTAGTCTCGGCGTGCATTGTCACATTTTGATGTTGCCCCTACTCGGACAGTTGAAAACTCGGACAAATGATATTTTGATATTTTTTTAAATAATTTAAAAACTCGGACAAATGAAAACTCGGACAGTTGATTTATCTAATTATTATTAGTTATTTATCAAAACTCGGACAGTTGAAAACTCGGACAAATGATTTTTCAAATATTTTGTAATTTTTAACAAACTCGGACAGTTGAAAACTCGGACAAATGAACCTCACCCATAGATCCATCATCCATTTCAAGAACGTAAATTAACTGTCCATCCTTGCTCTTTACTTTACCAAACATCCACTTGTTTTTCTTGTCTCTGAAATCATAAGCTTGAACTCTTTCCCCCTTTTTAAAGTCTCTTATTCCCTTTGCACATTTAAAGTCACTGTTTGAAGGTGTGTTATTTGTTATCATCAAATCTAGTCTCGTCCTCACATTTCTCTGAAACATTAGGAAGTAAGAATTTGATCCAGTGGAGTTTCTTGATTGTCTCATTTGCATCAAGAATCTCTGTAACTTAATTTCCATATTCCCTCCTTCATCTTTCATGGCTTGTAGACCTTTCTTTATAGTTTGGACAAATCTCTCCGCTTGACCGTTGGAAGAAGGGTGGAATGGAGCACTTGTCTTGTGTAACACACCGTAGTTTTTCAAAAATGTTTTAAAAGTATGTCCACAAAATTGTCTGCCATTATCTGACACTAAAGTAAGTGGAATTCCAAATGTAGAAAACAATCGTCTTAATTTTGTGACACACCAATCAGAAGAAGTATTTTTTGTTTGAAATACCTCGACCCATTTTGTGTAAGCGTCAACGACAATAAAAAAATAATTGTTTCCAAAACAAGGCCCAGCAAAATCTATATGTATTCTTTGCCAGGGACCATCAGGGGTTTGCCATGGATGAGGAGTCGTTTGAGGTGGTTTGTTTTGTTTTAAACAACATTGTTTACAAGTCTTAGCCAGATGTTCAATATCATGATCGATGCCTTGCCAATAGCAGTAGCTTCTCGCTAAAGCCTTCATTTTAACTATTCCCAAGTGACCAAAATGAATTTCTGTAAGTACTTTTGATTTCAAATTTTTTGGAACGACAACTCTATTACCTTTAAATAAACATCCGTCTTCTAATGTAAATTCATAATCATTGTATCCAAGATTCTCAAGGCTCTTTCCTTCTTCTAAATGTTGAATGATGGTTTTAAGGTGTTCTTCCTTCAGTGATTCATCTGCAATCTGTTGTTTTGTAACTGGGAGTGTTTCTAATTGGTTGATTTGAAAGACAGAATAATCATCAATTGAGTTTGGTAGCGACTTTTCATGTGGAAATCTCGACGAAAAGTCTGCATTGCCGTGTTTTTCTGTTCCTCTAAATTCAACTGTATAGTCAAACCCTGAAAGAAAATGAGCGTAATTGAACATTCTAGTCGCTGCCATAGTAGGTAATGTCTTTTGAGGATCGAATATGGACACAAGGGGTTTATGATCGGTTATCAAGACAAACTTTCGTCCATATATGTATGGAAAGAATTTCTTTAGTCCAAAATAAATAGCTGCAGCTTCTTTATCAATCTGACTGTATTTTACTTCACTTTTTGTCAGAGTGCGTGATGCAAATGCAATAGGTTTTTCTGTACCATTTCCTAGTCTGTGAGAAAGAACTGCTCCGAGTCCTACAGGTGATGCATCTGTTGCAAGAGTAACCGTCAGATTGGGGTCAAAATGAGTTAAAATTTGTTCACTTGTTATTTCTTCTTTGACTTTTTGAAAGCTATTTCCACAATCAGAGCTCCAGATGAACTTAGCATTTTTTGTAAGTAATCTTGTCAAAGGATATACTTTAGTTGAGTAGTTTTGTATAAATTTGCTGTAGTACGTGGCCAAGCCTAAAAATGTCTTCAATTCACTTACATTTGTAGGTCTTCTAGCATTTTGAATCGCTACAGTTTTCTCAGGACTTTTGTGTAGACCTTTTTCATCAATAATGTGCCCGAGGTATTTCAATCAATTAAAATTAAGGTATTTGATACTTTTTTCAAAAAACTTACATTTGCCTCCATTCAAATGTAGTTGTGCTTCTGTAGAACTTCTAATACCTTCTCTAATCTCAGAAGAGTTTCTTCGTAAGTTGACCCCTGGACTAAAATGTCGTCAAAAAAAACATTGTACGCCATCCATACCTTGTAGTAAGGAATCCATGAATTTTTGCCACAGGGAAGGAGCAACCTTAACCCCAAACATCAGTCTATTTACTTTGAACAACCCTTTATGAGTACTTAGTGTTTGCATTTTGCTACTCTCTTCATCCATTTTCATATGTAAAAAAGCATTGCTTATATCAAGAGAACAGAAGTATTTGCCTCCACTCATTGTAGAAAAAATGTCTTCAATCCTCGGAATTGGGTATTTCTCGTCTTTCACGACTTTGTTCAAAGTAACTTTAAAATCAGCGCAGATACGAATGTCACCATTGGGTTTTATGACAGGCACAATAGGCGTTCCCCATTCCGAGTTGTCTACCTTGGTGATAATCTTTTGGGTTTCCAGACGGCTGAGTTCATTTTCAACTTTTGTCCTTATGGCATATGGAACCTGTCTGGCCCTTATGTATATAGGTCTTGAGTTGTCCTTCAAGTTAAGTTTTGCTTCAAAGTTTGGAATACACCCTATGTTTTTGTCAAATAAACCTTCATATTTTGCAAGTAATGAATCCAGCTCCGGCTTCCTTGTTTCATTCATGTGTATAGATTTTATTTCACCCCAGTCTAGTTTTATTTCTCTCATCCATTCACGCCCAAAAATCCTATCGACATGTTGATTAATGACAAAGATTTTTCCCATGAAACACTGTCCCTTATAGTCACATTTTACGTATGTTACCCCCTTAGGTTTTATGATCTCCCCTGTGTAGGTGCGCAGCTCTACACCAGTCTTGTAAAGTCTTTTGGAAGGAATTAGTCTTTTGTAGTCTTCATAAGAAATCGACGTAAGTGATGCTCCAGTATCCAACTCAAAAGTAACGTTTTTACCTTCCAATTTTATATCAATGTGAAATTTGTCATCTCTCTTTTTGTCAGACAGTAAATTAATTTCATGGATATTGTCTTCAGAAATGTTATTATTTTCAGTGTAATGAACTTGCCCTTTACTGTTTTTATGTTTACTAAGGCATACTCTTGAAATGTGTCCGATCTTTCCACAGGTGTTACAGGTTTCATCAATCATTGGACAAACATTCGCTCTATGGTATATATTCCCACATCGGTAGCATTTTCCTTTCAGTGACTCAAAATCTGTTACACGAAATTTATTACCAGTATAAGATCCTGTGTTGTATGATTTTGTTCTAGGTCTGTGAATTTGTTCATGGGATGTAATATTATTTCTAGCTTTAAACTTTACTTGATTTATGTCTACGTTTCCACTCTTTTGACATATCAAAGTACTTTCAAATTTTGAAAGTTCCATCGTAGTAGCTGTGTTAAGAATTTCTACAAATTGTTTGTGGTCACATTTCTGTAAAAGCTGAGTTTTAATGTCTTTGTCATTAAGTCCACGTATGAGTTGTAGTCGTAATAGCATGTCTAATACAGATTTTCCACAAGCTTCGCAATTGAATTTACAATTAGTTGACAACCTTTTTAGTTCTGTAGCAAAGTTTGAAATAGATTCTCCTTCTTCCTGTATTCGACTAATAAATGTGTGTTGTAAAGCCAAAATACTTTTTTTAGGATCTAGAAAGTTGTCAAGCAAGGTCACAAGCTCCCCATACTCTTTATTTATAGGATTGTCTGGTGTACATAGGTCGTATAGTTTCTGATGTAGAAGAGGTGTCAAGGCATGTAAAAGTGTAAAAGTTTTTAACTTAGGATCATTTATACCTTTTAAAGTCATAAAAACCTCCAGTCTTCTGGCAAAATTAGAAAAGTTTTCCCTTTCATCGTAAGGAGTAAAGCTCAAATTTGAAGTAGGAAGAACTGGAATCGGTGTATTAGCTTGTAGATTTTCAGTGGTGCAACTATTTTGATTGGGAATAGAGCTATGTTGAATACTTGGCATATGAAGTAATTGGGCATCCATTAATCTTGCTTTTGTATCAATCAGCATGTTTTCAATACTTTCCCTGTAAGTTAGCTCGTTTTCTAAATCTTCTTCTTCTGTATAGAAGTCGATCTTGTCTTGAATTAGATCATACTTTGATTTAATCTCAGCTAACAAATCAAGTCTAGTTTGGATTTCATTGATTGAAAATGATCCTTTGTCCACATACTTCTTTACATTTCCAAGCTGAAACTTGACTGTTCTTCGCAATGATTTCAATTTCCTAACTTTATTTACATCTCCTGCTATTTTTTCTAAATCTTCCATTATTCTCGTCGCCATTGATAGATATTTTAGTAATGTAACATTTTAATGCAGTAACTCAAGTTTTCTTTATTTAATCACAATCATCATATAAACAATAACAACTGAACAGAACATATGTAAATTAACAAATATAGTATAAGCCAGTACATTTGGAATGGACACATCACTAATACAGAATGTTGTAATTATTATTCAAACCTACAAAACAGTTGGTAAAAGTAAACAGCTGCTTTAAATAGTTATTTGTGCAACTAGTGAGAAAAGTGAGCAATTGACTCACTCGAGAGAAATCCTTACTCACGAGCCGTAGGCGAGTGAGGAATATTTTCTCGAGTGAGGCAATTGTACTTTGAACTCGAGTTGCACATTATACTTTTCCTACAGTTTCCATAAAACGAATAAATTTGTGAAGAAACATAACCTATTTTTACACAGAAGTGAACTTTTAATATAACATTTAATGTGAAGTGACAAATACAACAGTACAACAGCTGACCAGCTGATTTACAGCCAGTGTTGCCAACGTATTTCGCGCGCATACGACGTTGCCTGCATGTTACGCGCTCACTATTTCGTGCCTTCACGTTGCAAATCTGGAGTGAGACAAAGTAATTAGAGTGAGACAATGTTAACATTGTCTCACTGATGAGCGAATTGGCCACTTTGCTTTCTCAAATCAGTGAGAGAACATGTACATTGTTAGGTAACTGTAGGAAAAATATATTTATTTGTAAACATTGTAGATCAAAAAGTCTGACATTGGCCCACTTAAAACCCTCTGGGGCAGAGCCCTTTTGATAGATCTGCACCAAACTTCACTCGAACCATCCTTGAAAGATGCTTAATAATGCCTGAAAGTTTCATTACAGTCTGTCGAGCGGTTTAGGAGTCCATAACGTATGTATACATATATATATATATATATATACACACACACATACATAGTTCCTCTTTTATAGATATAGATTTTCAAGAAATACATTTGCATAGTAGTTATTTGTAGTAAATTTTACTCTCTTTCAGAATATCACATCCACTTTGGTCAATTTCCCTTTAATTTAAATGTTATTGGTAATAATCTAAGTGATCTCCAAATTTATAGTAGTAAGAAAATATTGAATTAGATATATTTCTGTTAAACTTTGTACAACTAAATCTAGACTTCTACCGGACCGATTTTGTTACTTAATGGGTCGTTTGAAAGCCTATCAGAAGATCTCTATTCTCTATCAGAATATCGTCTTCAAAACAAAAGTTTTGTTGTTAAACTTTGTACAGTTAAATCTACAGTTCTACTGAACCGATTTTATTAATTAATAGGTCATTGGAAAGCCTAATTCGTGTAGATTTGCAAATATATATGAAAGTTTGATTTTTTAAAGATTTACTAGGTGAAACCTGTCAAAATCTGACAGTTGCTGTTGAGGTTGCAAGCAAGACCGTTTGACTATAAATCGATGATAAATAACTCCTTTTTTTTTAATTTGGGTTGTTCGTGATTTAGCAGTGTGCTTTAGGTACGTCCGATCTTAATAATCAATAATTCAAATGGAAGCTGGTATTTCACTGAGGGTTCTTAGGCCAAAACAAATAAAATAACTTGATTAGAATTGAGTAAATATATCTAAAACTAAATTCCATATCCAAGATATAATTTAAGTTATGTTTTCTGATTGAGCGATACAGTATATCTAATTAAAACTATCAATATCTCAATTGAAAGCCATTGAAGTATTTTAAGACTAAGTCATATAAAGTAATTTAAATAAAATTTGAGCTACGTATTATTGACTGCAGATAAGTACTAAAACGATTATAATTATTGCTGATTTGTGATTCAGCAGTGTGCTTTAGGAAGGATTATTAAGATCAGAATCTTAATAGTCAATAGCTCAAATGAAAGCTGGTATTTCACTAAAGGTTTTTAGAAAACATGTAGGGCAATGCAATTAGAACTGCTGGAATACATCTTTAACTGAAGTAAAAAATAAAGAAAATCTAATTTATATTTTTTCGTTGAGTAATACATTAGATAAATTAATAATTATGCTTGATGGCAAATATATGCTTCCATGACCTTATTTTAAGACCAAAATTTATGAAAATCAAAATTAGGGCTGGTAGAAGAGCCAAATGAACTCGAAAAATACCGAATTTAACTCCCATAAGAAATGTACAGGGACGCATTTTGTACATAACTTTAAATATACGTCAAAACGAATGCCGATGATTAATTGCAAATCTGTGGTGCGTCCATACCTTTAGTTTAAGGCCGAAATTATGAAAATCGGTCGGGTAGAAGATTAACCCGACTCGGAAAAGTAAAACCAATAATTTTTATAGATTACGATAATTGGTTTACCAGTATGCATAATCTAAACATACGAAACATGTGTTAATAATTTAGCAGCTTATCTTATATATATCAAAAAATGTTTTTCTTTTCCGAGTTCGTTTGGCTCTTCTACCCGAACAATTTTCATGATTGAGGTCTAAAATTGAAGGTCTGCACGCACATATTTGCCATCAAGCATCGAATGTATCTATAATCCCAATCCCACTCGACATATACGTAAACGAAATTTGCTCCCCATGTATTTCTTATGGGAGTTAAATTTGGGTTTTCTTTTCCGAGTTCTTTTGGTTCTTCTATCCGACCGATTTTCATGATTCAGGTCTAAAAAAAATTAAAAATACAGAAAAACAAATATTGCTTAATTCCTAAAAATGTATTAGGATGTTCTTAGTAGAAACGAGTGTTTGATCGCCACACAATAAAATAAAATATCAAGTTTTATTACTAAAAACAAAAACTCAGTTAATAATATGAAAGTACATCATTTTAATTGCATAAAATATTTTAAATGTTTCCCATTGTTTACTTTGTTGTTTGTAAATAGACCTACTATAGCTTAAAAATTATTGCGTTTTTAATTTTCAGTTATTTTATTGTTATTATGTTTTCATTTAAGTATTTTTACGTCATTAATTTTACAATTATATTCTTTGTTGTCAATAACTAATATCCTGTAAATAAGTAATACAAATTAAGCTGTTTCAATGCGTGTACTACAGATTCTAGGTTATTTTTATGTAAATACTAGCTGCTGTACCCGTGCATCGCAACAGAGATGTCACTTAAGATAGAAAATTGATTTTTAATTCTGTTCTATAAAATAGCTACACATCCGCCTTTAGTTTCAAAAACAAAATTCAATTGGACCTCTTAGTTAAAAAATATATCTTTCTTTTAAGCACGTAGTACGAATTATATGAGGTGCTGATGCATGTATGAGAATACCGTACTCATACGATTTAATTTTCAAATGATACGCTTACTTAAAAAAATGTTTAAAAGTGTACATTTGTCTCTAAGTTTTAAAAACCATCAATCTATTTAAATTCCTAATCCAGACATAAGTTAATCAGTTCAAATTTGTAAACAAAAAAACTGCCATATCAAATTAATTTCAAAACTTTTATGCATTGTAATGATCACTTCAGTTTTCATGAAAATATATCAATAAAACTATTCTCATAATCTTGAAACCTTAGAAACTTGGGAGCAAAACCTGTACCTCTTAACCTCTGCTGTTTGAACTGTCAAATAAAATAATTTACAGCTGACATCAACTAATATCTGACTATTTACATTCTTCTAACATGTAAACAATGAAATTTTGGACGCCCATGGGGAGTAGCCCAAGGTGAGTATGAGAATAGGAATAGGCCTATATGTTAACCAGGTTTATAAGCTACATTCACACGAAATTTAATTTAAATCGGTTCAGTGGTTCTGGCGTTATTGAGTAACAGGCAGACCAGCTCGGATTGAAAGAACCGATTTGGAAACATAGCATACCATCATAGAACCATGTAATCATAGCCACCAAGTATAAGAAATAGAGATAAAAAAATACTATCGTTATCAACCTATATAATGAAGAACACCTACAGCTACAATATGAAGATTCCCACAAACAATGAACAAGGATGTTAGCCGAAGCGCTACTATTTTGTATGAAACATGGACTTAACTTTATGATGATTGGCAAAGGAAACCCCTCTAAGTCTGAATTAAACTGGTACGGCAAGGTCATTAATCATTAAATATATGTTTTCATTAAAATCAAGGGATTTTAAAAGAATGTGACTACATCCAAGAAACCTTAATAAAACATTCATTGAAGGATTCACATTATTCCCATTTAAGGGGAACAAAAAAACATCTGAACGACATTAGGCCTTTCAATTCTGCATTTTTTCAGGTAAATATAATTTACGATATAACAGTAACTAGCCAAATGAATGCCAATTCATGCAAATAAAATTGCGACAGAGAGGTTAAGCAGAAAATCAGGTACCGGTAGTAGGGTAGTTCTTTGTCATGTAAACAAAATATTATCGCTATAAAACATTGAGTGAAATATGTAAAAGTACTGGTGACAATGGCGTACCATGCAGCCTACATTATCATTGACGAAGATCAACACGGACATCCTAATACGACTATAGTGGGAAACATTAAAAAAACCAGATCAGCTTTTGAAAAATGATAAAATATTTACAATAAAGTTTGATTATATTGAACTGTTAGGTACGTAATATATGAGTTGAGTCCTTAAACTCATGGGAAATTATGATGACTTTTATTTGTTTTTAAATAACCTTTTTACTCCTTTGCAATCGCTCGATTTCGAGCAACGTGTTTACTAGTATAGATTAGTCTATTACCATTCCTTGGTACGGTAGCTATATTTTGTAAAATTTTAGCCCCGTCAGTTCAATAATTTGTACATTATTTAGTAATTGACATACACCATTAGATTGTTATATAATATGTAGATGTAAATAAATGTATAGATATCATTAAATTAAATATAGAGAATACTTTTTGTCGTATTATTGTATTTTAAACAAGTTTGAACAACATGAACACTTTTAAGGGAATCAAATCTTCCTGGGTATATTAGAGCGAGCGTTAAAATTAACCATAAACAAATTAACAAATTAATTCTGAAGGTGGAAGCATGAATTTAACCCTCAGAACTTCAACATCAAACGTACGTAATTACATTCAAGTGGGATGCTGTCGAGAGTAAAACCCTATTTATAATCACTGCGACGGAATGACATATTTGTACACAGTTCCTAATTTTCATGATTTCCGCAACTGTTATGCTAATCCCTATCAGTGGCAACTTTGCAACTCATCTGCTTACCTGTTTAGTCACCTCCATGTTATTAACAAGTTTGAGGATCCATACCTTAAAAAAAAATAATTAGCATGCACTCGTAAGAATGCCTTTATAATTATTGCACAGTAAATGGGTAAAATTAACGAAGGTCCAATTCTTCCAAGTAAGTAGATATTTCAGCTCCTGTATTTACAAGTGTGCTATATGAAAGAAAGAAAGAAAGAAAAAGCGCTTTATTTTCAAAATACCCAGTGCACAATACAAGTTAATTCGTCCCACGCAGGGGACGTGCCTACGCGCTACAGCAATAACCTCTCGGTCGTCTGCCGGGTTGGCACGTCTAAAACTAAATCAAAACAGTTATTGGATTCCTTTAAAATAAAATTAGAAATCTTTCCTTAAACTAACAATTATGGCCAATATTTTAAAGTTAAGACATATAAATACAATCCAACCAGTTTCTCTAAATTCCTATAGTTATATCGGTTTTTTTGTGTCGAGAAGTTTGGAAGAGTACAATAATTAAATTTTTATGATAATTTTTTTTTTCAATTGTTAAATTCTTGTATTAAAATCCACCTGTATTGCCAGGCGTTTTTTTTAAATAATTTACTAACGCTTGCCAATCCCTGCCATTTAAAACACTAATATAATCCCCTTCAGAAAGGACTCTATTGTGTAAAAATTGTAATCTAAGATTACTTAAAATTGGACATAAAGCGATGAAATGAAATGTGGTTTCAATTTCGCCCATATTACAAAGAGAACAGAACTTATTTCCCGTTGACCAAGGTTTACCATTCAAATAGAGCAGCTCTGCCCTAGCCTTAATCCAGGAAACGAAGCTGACATCGGCGTTATCAGTAAAAGGTAGCTTCTATCGCCAAGTTCAAGGCCAAGGTCGAGGCTGATCAGCTGACTGTGGTGAATGGACGTGCGTGCGCGCCCTATACACTCTCCTATCCATACGTCACTCAGCTTTTCCACCACCGTCAGACATCTCGATTTTACCGCCTCTGATCCAAAATCTACATCGACCCCTACCTTCTCACCTAGCATCTTCCACTGTCTGCACCAATCCAAGTTTTGGTTTATAATTTGTTTGGCTAGAATCAAAGGAAGTCTATTATCGGAGAAATGTAGTACTTTTAATAGGTAATTTAAATTCGTAATCATATTATAAAAAAACAATTTTTTAAATCCACTTTCTAAATAAATCACATAGTTTGGCGTGTTATAAGGCAACCGGAAGAGTCTCTTTAAAAACAATTTTTGAACGGATTCTAGGAATTCAGATTCGAAGCAACCCCATACCTAAGCCCCATAACTAACAATTGATTTTATGACGGAATTAAAACACATAATTTTAGATGATAAAGGCACAGATGTATTATTGATTAAGTTATTCCAAATCAAGTTAATTGCTAATTTTGCTTGCCTCGCTTTATCTTTAAAATGTGATTGCCAAGATAACGTCGCTGTGAATAACACTCCGAGATATTTATAGCTGTTTACTACTTCTACACGTTTCCCATTGAACCACCATTTATCTGACGAGGCCAATTTACCCCCATTTCTGAAAACGATTATTTTTGATTTTTCAAGATTAACTCTCAAATTCCATGTTTCACAGTAAGTTTCTAAATTTCTTATCATAAGTTGTAAGCAGGTGGATGTAGGCGCTAACAACACGACGTCGTCGGCATATAAAAGAATGTTTATCCTAGTCCCTCCAAAATTACAGCCGCCACCAAGTGCCTCAGGAAGATCATTAATAAATAAAGTGAACATTAAAGGACTCGCAGAACATCCTTGCCTAAGACCTGTCGAAGTTTCAAAATTTGCTGTCACACTGTCTCCACACCACACACCCGCTCTAGTACCATCATAATAGTTCTTAAAAATATTTAAAAATTTTGTCGAAACACCTGTACAGGATAACTTAAACAGTAGTGACTTCCTATCAATAGTATCGAATGCTGCCGAGAAGTCAACAAAGAAAGCATATAGCTTACCTCCGGTCCTTGCCAGCCTTAGGCGCACAATCGCATTATTAGGTTTAAGATATTGTCGATGGTTGAATTACCTCTCCTAAATCCCGCCTGAAACTCACTTATTAACTGCCTATCACTAGCCCAATTACTTAACCTTGAATCTAAAATGTTTATAAAAATCTTAGCTACACAGTTGATAAAAGACAACCCTCTATAATTTTTGACGTCATTAATGTTGCCTTTTTTATGTAAAAGGAAAAATAATAGACCCCTTGAAAGTTTGTGGGACATTGCCACTCTCAAAAATACTATTATAAATATAAATAAGACCATTAAGTAATGCATCCAGTGCGTTTTTAAAAAACTCACATGGCACCCTGTCAATGCCAGGTGCTTTGCCATATTTTACCCTTAACAACACATTTAATTCATCTAGAGAAATATTTGCATCGAGGTATTCGTCACAAACTACTGGCTTCGCATACGAAACAGTAGATACTAACAAGGGTGGATTTAATAAACTCTTAAAATGCTTCGTCCAATCCTGTGTCGCAATTTTACCAATTTGGTTTGAAATTTTACATTTGAAAGAATTTATTGCACTCCAAAACTGCTTACTTTTCGTTACTTGAGACACATTATGTATAATTTGATTGTAGTAAGATTTTTTCTTTTTTTTTTTACAAAGTGCTTTAAATAATTTGATCACCTCCAAGTTGTGCCGTGTGTATGTGCTCAATGCTCAACGGCACTGTTTAATTTGTTGTGTGGTTGGTACTACTGGCTGCGTTCTGCTGGACGTTCATCGGCTGACATTTTGTGGCTCCCGTTTCTCAGACTTTGGGTTTGAGATTGTTCCAAGGCTACGGGGTTTCCTTCCGGAAGAGTTTTCTTTTGTGAACCCTGAAGTTTTTAGTTTCATAGACCCGTTTCCAACTGCTCGGAATGGAGCATTTCTGCGAGTAGAGTTTTCATACCACGGGTAAGTTGAATTCGCCAGGCCTAGTCCTCGCTTATTTCATTTTGTTTCATTTTTCACTGTTTCACTATTGTTCAGAAATGTTTTATAGAGTCATTTTGATGTTTATTGTACTGTTTTCTGAGAGTTTCGAGTCCACTAGATAACACAATGTGCATGCCTCGTTGAGTTAACTTGGTCAGTACAAGTGATATTAAAGGTTGAGCCAATTTTCATGTTTAAGGTTAAAAGACCAAGTTAAAGTGTTAACGTCATTTCTGTGTAATTTTTTGAGTCATTTTGTGTAATTTTTGTGTTTAACTGTGAGCTGGTCTGGACCCAATCATGTTAAACGTTTCTAGGCTAGTTCTAATTTTGTTTGTGCTAGTAACTTTTGCTAGCCTAAATTTTTTGCTCTGGTCAAATACAGTAGCCTAGCCAAGATAATAACCTTTTAAATACCCATTTTGTTTGTTCTTAAACTTGTGAATAGTAAGCAAGCACATTCATGCATTTTCATTCATGTGAGATCATGTTACCTTTCTCTAGAAAACAATGTTTGGTTAGGCTAGACGCTAGAACAGCTTTTGTAAAAATGTGGTCGCTGACTGCAGGTAAAGAGAACGTTTTACGCTCTTTTGATTTATTCAGACCTAGTGCAAACTAAATTGTGGACTCTGAGACATGTTAGCCTTAATTAGGCCAGGTCAGTGATCTATACTTTGTATCAGGGTCGGTGACTCCACCTGCGGCCTGCCACCTTTAGAATGCTAGAACCTGCACCCTTATGAGCATTCTCCGGTGGGACTGACTTCTGATGGGACTGCGCCATACCACTCCCTGTGCACCACCCACCTACACCGCTAGGACTACAGTTACTCCGGCCTAACACCGTGCTGCCGTGTCTGGGGAGCGGCCACCAGCGGACACAGAGTAGTTCACATTCCTACACTGCAGGGTGATCAGGCCTACAGGGCAGGAACCTAACCTAAGATCTGGCTGTCCCCGAAAAGCCTTCAATTGGGAGATGTGGGCCTTTCTGAAAATGACCCCTGTGTCGGGGTGAGCAAGCCTCACGGTGACAGGAGACAAAAATTTCATGATTTTGTGTGGACCAGACCACCGATAACACAACTTCGCAGCACGCTTGTCTGCAGCACAACTGATTGGATGAGTTTGACAAAACACTAAATCACCAACCTTGAAAGGGTTTGCCTTGCGTCCTTCATTGTACCGTTTCCGCACCCTTTCCCTGCTGGCAATGAGATTTCTCTTAGCAGCGTCCCATGACTTTCGGACGTCACTAACGCCAGGAACAGGTAACAACTCCGCCACTCCCCAGAGATTTGAGAGTGGAGAAGAGGGTGGGTAACCAAGGAACAATTCGAAAGGCACGGCTTTGTGACTCTCATGCCGGGCAGAGTTGAAAGCCAACTGGAGCCACTCAAGTGACTCGTCCCAAGTGGTTTGTTTTTCTGCATGGTAGGCAATCAACGCAGCCTTCAGGTTGCGATTGAAACGCTCGGCATGAGAAGGTTGGGGATAATACGGAGATGTGGTGATATGTTCCACCCCAAGTCCGAAACAAAAACGGTGAAACTCCTTGGAGGTGAATTGAGGACCATTGTCAGTGACAAGTTGGGTGGGAACGCCAAAGTTTTGGAACAGACGGCTCTTCAAAGCCTTGACGGTGAGGCTGGTGGTCGCTTGACGGAGGGGAAACAACCAACAAAATTTTGAGAAGGCGTCAACGCAAACAAGTAGGTAGGTGTTACCTGACCTGCTACGTGGGAACGGGCCCACATAGTCGATGAAAACCTTCTCAAAGGGTCGGCTGGCGACCTCCGAGGCCAACAGTCCAAGTTTGGAGTTTTGTGCGGGCTTGCTTAGACAACAAAGTTTGCAAGCTCTCACCCTTTCGGCAATGTCTCTGTCCATTCCCTTCCAAATGAACTCCTTGCGGATTTTCGCAATGGTTTTGTGAATGCCCAGGTGCCCACCTACAGGAGAAGAATGGAAGTAGGCAAACACCATGGGAACCAAAGCACAAGGGAGAACAATGCGGGTACCGCCTCCATACCTGGGACGACAACAGAGGACTCCCTTGGAGAGGGAGTACGGGGTTTATGGGGTGCCAGACTCGATGCCTTGCATGAGGGGACCGAGCTCGGGATCAGAACGCTGGTGCGGAGCAATGTCTCCAAATGCCAGGGGAAACTCCAACAGCACCGCACCACAGCTGGGATTTTCTCCAGGTGTGGGAGCGTCGTGATACATCCGAGACAAGGCATCGGCGATGATGTTCTGCGTACCCCGCACATGCTGTACCTTAAATTTTAAGGCAGAAATTTTGACAACCCAACGCCCTATCTTACCAAGCTGGCGAGGGTGCGCCAGCAGCCAAGAAAGAGCCTGGTTGTCTGTCTCGAGGAGAAACTCAGCATGTTCAAGGAAACGCCGGAACTTGTCAACGCCAAACACCACCGCTAAACACTCCAGTTCATAGACAGACGAAGCTTTCTTTTCTGGAGGTGTAAGGGTGCGTGACGCAAACGCAATTGGTTGTCTGACACCATCAATTTCCTGGGAAAGCACCGCCCCAATGGCACAGGAGGAGGCATCCGTCTGTAAAACAAACGGCCGAGAGAAATCAGGCATCCGGAGCACAGGTGGCTGCATGATAGCCTCCTTGAGACGCTCAAAGGCCGACTGCTGCGCATCTCCCCATTCAAACCTTGCTCCTTTCTTTCTGAGCGCATTGAGGGGAGCAGCGATTTCAGCCACATTGGGGATGAAACGGCGATAGAAATTCACCATCCCCACAAAACGAGCGACACCCTTTGCGTCCCGAGGGGCGGGAAAATCCCGAATACCTTGTGTCCGGGCTGGATCAATGCGTATTCCTCTGGAAGAGACCATATGCCCCAAAAAGGAAATTTCATTCTGGGCAAAAGTCACCTTCTCAGGGTTTACTGTGAGTCCAGCCTGTTTGAGCCTAGTCAACACGTCCTCAATGTGACGCAAATGATCCTCAAAAGTTTCACTATACACCAACAAATCATCGAGGTAATTGAAAACAAACTTGAACTTGACATCATGGAAAATTGAGTCCAACAGACGGGTCAGTGTTTGAGCTCCTACGGCAATTCCCATAGGCACCCGCGTGAACTGATAGAGATTCCAGGGAACACAAAAACTTGTCAAATGTCTCGACTCTTTCTTGAGGGGGGTTTGGTGATAGGCCTGATTGAGGTCGAACACAGTGAAAAACTTGGCCTTTCCAAACCAGTCAAATGCAGAGTGGAGATCCGGTAAAGGCACACTGTCAATCTCAATTTTGGAATTCAACCTCCGGTAGTCAAGAACCATGCGAGACTTTCCATTTTGTTTTGGGACCAAGAAAGCCGCACTTGAGTATTGAGATCTAGAGGGTTCAATGATCCCATCCTTCAACAGATCATCAATAATGGCTCTGAGAGCTTCCATTTTTGGAGGCGCCAACTTGTAAGGTTGACTGCGCACCGGTGTGTTGTCATTGAGCCGGATCTCGTACTCCATCAAGGTGGTGTGGCCAAGTCGCGAAGTGAGAACCTCAGGGAAACGAGAACACAACTTCTGCAAGGCCTCTCTTCGATTCGGCGCCAAATGTTCAAAGGGTTCAGGCTTCTCTTTGTTTTTGGGCCCTTCTTCTAGTGCTACTTCCTTGACCATGGCACGCCCATTGGGCCCTGTCAAAGGCACAAGCACGTTGCGCTTGAACTTGAAATAGCAGCACTCACGTTGCAAATCTACAATCAAACCGGTTTTCTTCAAAAAATTTGCCCCCAAAATACAATCTATCCCCAAATCCTTGGACACCAAAAATTCCCAAATCCAAGAAAATCCCTCAATTTTGAACTTGAAAGCCACAGACAACTGAACTTCCATGGGAGCATTACTTGCTGTGAGACAAGTAATAGAAACCTCCCGAGTTCTTCTGATGGCGCCAGATTCAAGCAAAATCTGATGAAAACCCGAGGAAATGAGACTCACAGCCGCCCCAGAGTCTACCAAAGCAGGGAACATGGAATCTCCAACAGTGACGAAAATGTGAGGACAAACGCTTGTGGGAGCACGGATGCCAAGAGGCGCGACACCCACTAAGCCCTTGGCTAGAGGTTCGCCAGGCGGAACAGATCCCGGCAGCTGAGGTGGTGGAGAGCGGGGGTTTACCGAGGCAAACCCCCGGCATCCCCGTTTTTTGGCACGGCGGGAACTTGTTGCCGACAAAAACGGCGGATGTGACCACGTTGTCCACACCCAAAACATATGAGAACAGGACGACGGGGCACATCTCCGCTTCCCAAAGAGACCTGACCCACCAGAGCACGAGGCGTGCGCTGGTTGGCCTCCCTAGTCCCTTCCACCCTACGTTGGTCGATGAGCTGCACATTTCTGGCGGTGACAACCAGCTGGTCGAGCTCCGCAAAGGTGACAGGTTTGGAACAAAACACCAGGCGGGAACGCTCTTCCGGTGTTATCCCGTCCAGAATGACCTGAACCACCTCCTCCTCACTGAGGTCCAAACGCAACACACGACTGGCACTGCGAACCTCCGTGCAATAGGCAGCGAGGCTTTCACGAAGCCCTTGCGACCTATAAAACATCTGCATTTTGAGGTCCTCACGCATCCTCCCAGGGACAAAAGTTTGAAGCGTTTGCCTGTGAAATTCCTCAAAATTTCCCTTCTTGGACAGAACCAGATTCAACAAATCAGACAGTGGAGAACGGCAATATGGGATCAACAAACTGAGAAGCAGTGAGTCATCAACACCCGCAATTTCCCTAATTCGGAACAAGTCTGCCAAAAATTTAAACAATCTGTGGACTTCCAATCCATCAACACAAGGCAGAGCCTGCAAAAGAGGTGTCAAAGGGTTGGGAAGCTTGTTGTACGAGGCAGAGGCCAAAGAGCCAGAACACTTGGAGGTGGGCTCGTTTTGTTGAGCCGGAGCGCACGGAATGGGAGAGCAAGAAGCTGGAGCCGGACCAACTTCGGTCGAAACCTCATTGCGACTGACCGGAGTAACTTCGGTCGCCACGTTCGGTTCTTCCGAAGTGCGTTGAGTCTTAGGGAAAAAGGGCCGCTAACATCTCATCCAGGCTCCCAGAAACTTGTTTGAGCCAGTCAAGGTCGTCCCCCTTGAGTGAGCCTACGGTAGCCAACAGGCCAGCGCGTCCCCTCAAATGTCCAATGCGAGAAATCGCTCGGGACCTCGCTCTACCGGTCAAGGGCTCATCTTTCAGTTCCTCGACACGACCATCCCACTCCTCAAATTTTGACCTGCAAGCCTCCAACTCATCAGTGACCACTAAGGTGGGTGGCCACGATGTGACAAACTTGCTCGCTGTCAATCCTCGCAACTGTGTACGCAAAGAGCTCACATCAGTCGCAGGTTCAGCTCACCTAGCCTTCACCTCAAACACAAGCTCGTCCTTGAGCAGAAACTCGGGAATCAAAGAGCTAGACATTCTGATACCTAACACAAAAATTGACACTTTTCAGACACAACAATGCGACAAATAACAATCACTAACTTCCTAAGACCTCTAATTCACAGATGAGAACACAACCACGGGGCCAACAATCAACATCAGCCTGCCACCAACAGGCCAAAATCAGAATCATGAGACGACCACAAAAACAAATAAATAACTAACAGACAAAGAACAAATGAACCACTATGACTAAACACAAATGCCATGTCCTCCTAACCTCAACAAATTTCATTTGAAAAAATTATTTAATTTGAGGTTTTACGGTCAGGTCAGTCCACTCCATTCGGAGAGTCTCATCCATCATGAAGAAATCTCACTCAACATAGGCACTTTTTTATTTAACTTATATAACTAAACCTTGTAATCTTTTTACCTGCAATTTAACAAATTAGGCTTCCATTCTCTAAATTTAATTTATCCTTAATATTTTATTCAAATTTTAAATTCTTTTCTCTTAATTCTGTTTCACACCCCTTGATTGAGGGTAAAATCTTTTTTTTTCCCTTGACGGTTATTTTACCGCTTGGAATATATTGTTGGAATATATTTTTGCGAGGCGACCACATTTGTTGATAGCGTAAATGTTTTTTCATGTTTGTAAATGTAAAGATTATTTATTTTAAATGTAGGCCTAGGGCTAATGTGATTTCTTTTAAATGTTTTAAAAATGATTTTATAAGGTGGCCACCTAACCTAACTGAAGTTAAACTTGTTTGAAATAGTACATCTAAATGTTTTCGCCTTATGGCAGTTTCAGGCTTACCAAAATATAGCATTTCTAATTTTAAATTAAATTGTTTTATTAAAGAAATTTTTAAATATTTTTAAAGCTTTGATTATTATCTTGGCTAGGGCAATGCCTAATGTTTATTGTTATTTATTGTTGTATTGTTATATTTTTCCTATATATATTGAATTGAATAAATTTATATTTTTGTCCAGCCAGCTCTTGTGTTGTCATTGTTGGTCCTCCACCTCAGCAATATTGTGCCGGAATCCCACCATTGATTTTGCGCTTCCAAGGGCTTCACCCTTTTGATCAATGGAGTTGGGAATTCGGTTACAAAGTATTTTACTTTATCTAAATCTACATTAGTTTTCCGAAACTTATTCAAGAGTTTGAATGAGAGCCTACGAGCTGACAGACACTCCTTATCAAACCAAGCCTTTTTACTGATACGACATTTGCTCTTGGGTACAACTTGTTTAGTTCGCGCTGATTCAGTGATGCAGCCTATAATTGAATCAACATTCCTTTGTGCGTCGTCTCCTAATTGCACACTTGATAGTTTCTCGCCAACTACTTTACAATACCTCTCCTTATCATTATCTACCCACTTTGGCCACTTTAATCTAGGAAGCAAAAAGATCTTATTACTCTCCTCCCTGTCCTCGAGTAGGCTATATATTTTCATGTAAAACCCAGCTGTATTAGAGCCTGATGTTATGCTTATTACCCAAACAACATTTACTGTACTGCGTAGTCCAAGGATCATTAATTGATCCTAGAACCAGGATTGCTGATTAATTTGTGTTGTAGAACCACGCATCTTTGCAGATTACTCTACTCTATCAAACAAATTTATTTTGGAGACGCACATAAGTGTACGTCATAGTTGTTTCATTATTGAAGAGTTATTTGAATGGTCATTTCTAATTTTGTAAAAATATGTTTGAAACGGTTAAGTATTTTCCTACAATAATAAAAAATAAACCTTTCAGATGGTACCGTTAAGGTACTCAAAACAAGTTAGAATTAGATTGTGATATTATTGATCGTATTAAGGATTCGAAGTATCATCTTTGTTTACAGGAATATTTTAATGAATTACTTTGAAAAAAAATAATAAATTTACGACTTTATGATAAGTTTGACATTCTCTTAAATATATTTTTATTTATGTAAGTTTACTTTAAAATCTCCTTTTCTTGGACAAATAATGTCTGTCACTCATTATTTTAAATTTATAAGACAGCTGGTTTTGAAAGTTTTGAATTCGATGTTTTGCATTTTAAATTTAAATCGTTTTAGCGCAATTGAAAGAATTCAATTTTACAGCTTGAACACGTTCTATATAAATTATATCTATTTTCTAAAGTTTAGTAAACTACTTAATCAAACGGATCGTGAACTATCCGCTAGATCAGAGTGTTCTTGCATTGAAAGCCCCCGCCTCTCGAGAGAGGCCTTTCTGTTTGAAAGGCCAATGTTTCACGAGTGGTGGTTTCAATGGGGCAGCATGAAAGATGATAATGAATTGGCTGGCTTTAACTACCTTGCTCTGCGTTAATATTTAAGCCCTTTTAACAAATTGTTTAATATGATACGGATTGAAGACTTTCAAGTCTCTTCTGTTCCATTTTATTCAGGAAAAACTATACACGACACACCTGATCTGTAATCGTTATAGGAAATCGCGCTACTACGAGTCTTTGTGGACGAGTGTTTACTTAAAATTGCCCTCTAACGTCAGAACTATACGTCATCTGTTAACCGAATCTGTAGTTTATAGACACGTCTTATGGGCATGTTAAAAATAAACCCCTCTCTTCTTTATGTAAAAAATAAGAAAGAAGAAGATACAATTTATCATATTTAATATGATATTTTGTAGTTTATTAAAAACAGCAAGAATAAGTAGACACAAATGTTTAAGAAAACCATTTCGTTGCCTGTGTTCTTGTGCCGGACAGTTTAGTGAATGCAAAATATAAAGTTTTGACCGTCTTATTTTCATTCTTATATTGATCTTATTTATGATGATTATTCAATATTATATACAGAAATATAATTCTATTTAAATAGGTCTGTTTATTTCTTAACAGCTACTAGCTCTGTTGTGGCAAGATCTACATAGAAAAACTAATATTGAAACACCTATTAAAAAAACACTACTAGACCTAGTTTATGGGAGTTTGTATAACCTGAAGATTAAGCGAAATTCCACCCTCACTGCATTTTTACTACAACAGTTTACTTATTCTCAATAGGAATAACAAAAGTATTTTAAATTTACAGTTTTTAAACTATTTTGCGTACAACACGCTCCAATTTAATTAAAGAAGTTTAGAGAGATGTAGGGAAATTCTTTTTTTTTTTAGGGTGAAAATGAGAAAACCCAAATTTCAACCCATAAACTCCAACCCCGTTAAATAAATCAATCCCCGTTTCCATAGTCCAATCAAGCTGGCTTGTAAAATAATTTAAATAAACTTAGTAGTACAGGTAAAATTATACTTAAAACCCAGTAGGAAACATAAAAATTGGTCCGTTCGTGAAACTTGCAGGAAACGTAGTAATTACCATTAGGTTTTGAAATCTGAAGAGTCCCTAGTGATTGTGGGGGTGGGAGTACCATTTTATGGGGGTAGTGATTTTGAGAAAAATTTTATATATGGGATCCAAGCAAATGGGGTGTCGTTTTCTATGTTTCTAAGGATGCAGAATCGAAAAAACATAATAAAATCAATACAACCGACAGTTTATTAGAAAAAGAAATTGGTAAAATAATTCAGTTAATATCAATTATTACAAAATTGATCATGTGACTGCGTCATATGTTAAAGTTGTGAGGAAAATTAACCAAGAAACTGGTAGTTACGCCTCTTTAACCACCATGTGTCCTATTGTTCATCAGCTACTTCCTCACTACTCGCTACTTCCTATTATAACTAGTAAAGGATTAAACATTGTTTCGTGTTTTGTTTTTTCAACTTCCTCCAGAAATCTGCAGCAATCTTTCATTTTCCTTGCAATCACAGATTGTGATGCCTTCTCTGCATTTCATGGAATAGGCAAAATAACCCCACAGCAGCAAACCTGCAGATTAAGTGAGTTTCCATTTGCCCGATTTGATTTTTAATTAAATCTATTTCAATAACATTAAGTTAAATTAGAGTTAACTAGGTTTGGCTAACTAGGATTGCTGCTATGGGGAGGGTAATAAAGTGTGTTTTTTAATTAAAATATGAATAAGTTAAAAATATAAATTGGCCAAGTTTTATTAAAATATAACCATATAAGCAAGGAAAATTAAAGATTGCTGCAGATTTCTGGAGGGAGTTGAAAAAACAAAACACTAAACAATTTTTAATTATTTTATTTATTAACGGCCGCCATTTGGAAATGACCTAATCAAACTCGACCATTGAAAAACTGGTATTAGATATCGTATTCAAGCACTTGTATGCTAAATTTCATTTAAACCGTTTCAGGCATTTTTGTATTATAACCATTTCATAGCGACCCAGCATCCGCTTACGAGTGCCATTTTGATGACGTCATTACGGGCAACCAAGGTCCTTAAAAATTGGGGTCTGGGCGGTTTTACATTCTTGGTCTTATATGTTATCTTCACCCGAAGTTGCAGGTTCACCGCCAGAACTGAAATATGTTTCTGCAACCCATACCCACTTAGCTAGGTCAGTGTCAAGTCAAGACGATGATGGAGAAGAACGAGTTACGATGATGGAGAAGAACGAGTTAAGAGACCCTGACGATTCCATGGATTGTGATGATGCATCAGTAGCTGATGAACAATAGGAAACGTGGTGGTTAAAGAGGCGTAACTACCAGTTTCTTGGTTAATTCTCCTCACAACTTTAACATATGACGCAGACTCATGATCAATTTTGTAATAATTGATATTAACTGAATTATTTTACCTTAATTAATTTGTCATATTTAGTTTTTCATGAATAAATTAGTCTTTTTCTAATAAACAGTCGGTTGTATTGATTCTATTATGTTTTTTCGATTCTGCATCCTAAGAAACATAGAAAACGACACCCCACTTGCTTGGATCCCATAAACAAAAATTTTCTTAAAATCACTACCCCCATAAACTTTAACCCCCATAAAATGGTACTTCCACCCCCACAATCACTAGGGACTCTTCAGATTTCAAAACCTAATGGTAATTACTACGCTTCCTGCAAGTTTCATGAACGGACTAATTTTTATGTTTTCTTAGGTGAGTTTTACCTGTACTATAGATTAAAACGTTTGAACTAAATTTGAACGAAATCGGATTATTTTACTTGAGTTATTGTGCTAATGGACGGACAGACACGCACACACACACACACACACACACACACACACCCACACACCCACACGCACACACACACAAACACCTATTTATATCTTACTTAATATTATAAATCAGAATGTTTGTGGTATTCTGCGTTTGTGTGTGTGTGTGTTTGTGTGTTGCTCAATCACGCATAAACTACTGCACTGATTGGGCTGAAATTTAGCATGATGATAGCTCGCTCACATTCCCGATTAACATTTAGGCATATTCTTATCTCAACAGTCTTTTCGGGCCCCGCCCCAGTGGCTCTGTACCATGTTAACCTTATTCATATTTAAAGGGAATTTAAGAATTCAGACAGCTTTTCCAAAAACTTTACAATATGCAACATAATCAGATATTCCGAATAGTTCATAAGGTTAACTTCAGAATGCAGCACTTTAAGGTAACGTGTATGTGATTTAAATATCCTATCCTTTATTCTATTAACTGCTGTTTTGAATTAAAGAAATACAGCTGTCATTTTAGTTATTTGTTTATATCTTGGTTTTGAGAACTGGCCGGGAGGCACAATTTTTATTTCAGCTGCAGTTATTTTAATAAGAACAAAATGAGAGCATTCTATTGGCTGAGGGAACACCATTAGCGCAATGAAACGGAATGAAGCCATCGGCCTTGGTGGTCTAGTGGATAGCATGCTGGGCTTCGAAACTTATGGTGCCAGGTTCGAAACCCATCGGGGGCAATAACTTTTTGTCTAAGATTTTTGCATTATCAGCAAGTTTGGTTAGTTTTGTTAGGTTATAACAGTTAAATTTTATAATAAAAACCTTATAAAATTGAATTTGAGCTATTTATAGTTTTATTTTATGAACAGAACTTTTTTTCGATTAGTAAACCTTCATTCAATTTTTTCATTATCAGCAAGTTTGGTTAGTTTGGTTAGGTTATCACAGTTTAATTTTATAATTAAAAAATATAAAATTTAATTTGAGGGATTTATAGTTTTATTAATTTTATGAACAGAATTATTTTTTCTATTAGTAAACCTTCATTCAATTTTGTCATTATCAGCAAGTTTGGTTAGTTAGGTTAGGTTATGACAGTTTAATTAAAAAATTAACTGTATATTTTTTTTAGTTTTAGGCCTACAATAATTTTTTTTTAATTTCTAACTCTCATTTTGTCCGTATTAAAAAACTGCAGCTGAAATAAAAATCGTGCGGCCGGGAGGCACAATTTTCTTTTTCAGGATTAATTTTGCCAACAGTGTCATTTAGAGGCTTCTGATTTACTATAACGAAGGTTTAGTAATTGAAAAATTATTTTTGTTCATAGAATAAAATTATAAATGCCTCAAATTCAATTTTATATTTTTTATTATGAAATTAAACCGTCATAACCTAACCTAACCAACCAAACGTGCTGACAATGAAAAAATCTAATGAAGGTTTATTAATCGAAAAAATAGTTCTGTTCATAAAATAAAATTATAAATGCCTCAAATCCTATTTTATAATTTTTTTATTCTAAAATTAAACTATCATAACCTAACCAAACTAACCAGACTTGCTTATCATGAAAAATCAAATGAAGGTTTAACCGAAAAAAATCTGTTCATAAAATAAAACTATAAATGGGTCAAATTCAAGTTCATAATGTTTTAATTATAAAATTAAACCGTCATAACCTAACCAAACCAACCAAACTTGTTGATAATGAAAAAAATCCAATACAAAAAAATAGTGCAAGGGTGGGATTCGAACCCGCGTACTTAAGATCATCAGCCCAGCACTCTATCCACTACACCACCGAGGCCGATGGCATCAACCGTATCGTCGCGGTAATGATGTTCCCTCAGCCAATCAGAAGCCTCAAAATAATACTGTAGGCAACACTAATCCTGAAATAAAAATTCAGCGGCCGGGAGTAAAAGCTGCAGACGCACTAGGTCGTATTCGTATATATACCTTACTTTTCAGCAACTTTGAGTGCTACTGCTTGCGCATGCTGCTTAATCAAGTACGGGGCCCATCAAGCTTCTGAGATCTTAAAACAGTCGGTGGACAAGAATATGCCTTACATTTAGATAAGCCTGTGAGGTGCATGGGGGGAAGTGACGACCATTGGGACGCTACCATGAATGAAGCTGTGCTGTCGATCACCAACTAAAGTCAGATAGTTGTTTGCAGTTATAGTAAGTACTTGCGGTCTCTCAAATCCACTTCAACTGAGGGACAAGTACAAGGATGCATTATCAGAAGATATAGCACATAGACTCAAAGGTACGCACATAGAATTGGTAGTTAATGAGACTTTGAAGTTAATAGAGAACAAAATAACTAATTTTTCAGGGATGAAAATTGCAGACTTCGGTTTGCCCACTCCAGAACAAAGGGAAGAATTGTCAAGCGATGTTGGATGAGAACTCAATTACGATACCGCGGCCTTAGATATGTTTGTCAATGATATGGAGCCACGTTTTCTTCCCGAACAAAGGCACGTTTATGATGTAATTATACAGTGTGTAAATAGTAGTAATGGGGGACTCTTCTTTCTGGACGCACCAGGGGGTACTGCCGGTACTGGTAAAAACTCGCCCGACTTTGCAAGGACCGGAACTTAGCCCTGGCTGTGGCTTACTCGGGAATCGCTGCAACGTCGTTGAACGGTGGACGAACAACACATTCTAATTTCAAATTGCCATTATATCTAGCAAGCCAAGAGACCCCTACATGCAACATAAGTAAAAATAGCAACCACGGTGCTCTCCTGTAACAGTGCAAGTTAATTGTGTGGGACGAGTGCACTATGTCGCACAAGCACGCCTTAAGAGGCCTTGAACTGCAGCCTGCAAGATATACGCAGCAACCAATCTCTAATGGGAGGTGTTGTGATTCTGCTCGCTGATGACTTCAGACAGACACTGCCCGTTATTGAGAGGGGAACACCGGCGGATGAGATGAATGCATGTCTAAAGGCGTCTCAACTGTGGTCCAAGGTAATAAAGCTTCAGCTTACATGTAACATGCGTGTCCAGCTTTTCAACGATTTGGAGTCAGGTTTAACCACAGACTGCAGGACTTAAAACTTCCAGAGCAAAGCTGGAATTTATATTTTGTTTCAATCTGTAAAATAAGTCTGGTTCATAATGAAGAGTTTCCTATCAATACTAGACAACAAAGTGTTTAAGAATAAATATTTAATAAATATTTAATTCATTTTGTCTATGGTTAAACTGATTTACATTACATCGTATTTTACTGATTATCATGTAGTTACAGTTCGATGTGATGAAGTGAATGTTTAGAAGTGATTATTCACAGGGCAGTTATCCGTTACATTACCATATTATCATGTAATTTACAATGTGTATCAAAATTCCAATTCCATATAGTGTTTTCTGTTGTTTGGTTAACTTTCTTATTTCATTTCAATTTAAAATCAAATGCCACCAGTACGACGAAGAACTGTGAGTGGCTGGAGGGAACGCGAACATGGCCGCTTGCATCAACCAAACCGCTTGCATTCTCAATTGAAAATTTGATGGGTACATAGTGGTAGTACCACCGTTGTGATATTCCAATCTCGGACAAATGAACGTTAAATGTTTACATTGTAGTGGCTTGCATATTTTTAAGCAAGAAAAGACTGGCCGAGACAGTTAAGTTTGTAGGCTACTCTTTGTTGCCATAAATGAAAGGTTCGTTTACCTCATTTGTGCAATTCACTACAATAAACTTCGGGTTCTTATTGGAAACTCCCAATCTGAAAATAGGACTGTGAGACTTATATCCAGAAATTATTTGGATAAAGTTAATCAATTCAGTTCTGCCTTTACCATAGTCAGCTCCAAAGCTCATTAAGATGAGAAAGTTCCGCAGGGGATCTACAATTTTAAGATCCGTGACACGTTTTACCACCGAGTGGGTCCTATAATTTTTCCAACACTAATAATGTTAAACGTGTATCCATTATAGATTAGTCGTTAGATCCACTTGCTTACCCTCTTATGTTCCCAACCGGAGACTTGGGTTGGGGCCCCTAATTTAAATACGCCTAAAACAGAACACATCAAAGAAATAATTTAACAATGCTAGAATAAGAGTAGCGATGGTTGGCGTCAAGAGAGGAATTGGGCTACATTAGGTCAAAAGCCTACTTTACAGTGTGTGGTTGACATATACGTGCTCATAGAGTGCACCCGCCTAGACTACTATACATAAGAGATAACCAAATCAGTATGAGAGTGAATGTAAATTTAAATATTGTAGATTGCTTTTATATTTTTTTTTACATCATAATATGTTTATATTTCTATAATCAGTCATATAAATTATTTTAGAGTGACTCTTTGATTAAAGTCTTGCTGTTTATGTTTTTTTGTTTATTTTTTTATACAAGTGATTTCTGTTATCTAGTCCTACTAATATTATAAATGAGAAAGTTTGGATGTATGGATGTATGGATGGATGTATGGATGTATGTTTGTGACAAGTGAACGCGAAAAATACTGGTCGGATTGGGCTGAAATTTGGCATGATGATAGCTCACATTCCCGATTAACATATAGGCATATTCTTATTTCAAAAATCCTTTCGGGCTCCGCCCCAGTGGCTCTGGAGTTTCCCATGTTAACCTTATGAGAAATGAAATTATTGAATCTTAACAGCTGTTTCAATTAAACAAGTTGGTTCTGTTCTGTGATGTTCAATAGCATTAAAGTTACAAAAATTACCAACAGGGTGCAGCACTATTATTTCTTTTACATTTATGACAACAGCTAATTTGCAACCAAAAGGTGAGTGAGCGTAGCGAACGAACTTCAACCTGGAGGCGAGTTAGCGTAGCGAACGAGCTAACCTGAAGGCAAGTGAGCGCAGCGAACGAGCTCCAACCTAAAGGTGAGTGAGCGTAGCGAACGAGCTCCAACCTAAAGGTGAGTGAGCGTAGCGAACAAACTTCAACCAGGACGTGATTGAGCCATGCGAACGAGATAATCTTGAAAATTAAGAAGTTAAACGGGGCAAAGCCCGCGGGTTACAGCTATATATAAACCTTCGCAAATACAGTATCTGACTGTTTCAAGCCAAAACAAATGCTTCCCAATTAAATGTCACCCGGATCGTGTTGGTCCATATGTTGATATGTTAAATCCAATGATTAAACTAAAAAAAGCTTTATAGGCCTAGACCTATGAGGCATAGCTCTAAGGTAGGCCTATAGTTGAAAGTTACATTCCACAATTGTTTAAAGTACCTATTTAAAGTACCACCTCAACCTCACCATTTAACACTTTATTCGGGTTGACATTTTCATTATCAAAGGTGCTCTTGTCCTTTTCGTGACACTGAGAAATAAGGACATTAATGCGTTACCAACAGACATACACACTAAAATACAGAACATTATTAGGGAATTTACTACGCTTTAAGCATAACAAAGTACATATAAAATTAGTATTTGAAATATTTGTTAATGTCATCAAATTTTATCTTAACAATTTATATTTGCTTAGACCGAACATGACCCGGAATTCTGTCGAAATGACGGCTTACTATATGAAATGAAGTACTATAGACGATTGGTAATTTATAATAAAAATTACCAAAATAGGCCACAAACTATTGATACATAAACAACGTAAAGCGTAAATAATTCATGACTAGCTGTGTACCCGTTCTACGCACGTAGGTAGGCCATGTATTCCATGGAGAAGTACCGGTATCAAGGATCGTCGTCGAAAAGGTTGTTATGAATAATTATGTAGACGTACGTACCCAAGAGATAGGCTATGGGCCTATTGGCTGTATGGTCCAGCGATTGCATCACACGGTGAGTAGGAACAGAAAGTGACATATTGGAAAAGCGAGTTTAGCATCATCCGTAAACCTCTGTTACAATCACCCACTGCAGTTGTGATTTTTTACTTTACACTTTACACAACCGCCATTGAAGCGCCGTCAATGAGTAGAAACCTTGTTCCTAAGCTATTAGCGACGATCATTAATAAATTAAAGTTTCCCAGCCGTATACAACACTGATTCAAGGTCTTCTTTCTGGTTATCAAAACTCAAGAACAGTTTTATACACAAAGAATCTCTAGTTCCTGACCTGGATGATGCCTAGTTATTTAATTTGTTGTTATTTAATGCCTAAACGTTAATAGCGTTGTAGTAGAGAGCACAGAGCGTAATTTTTACTTCACTATTAGGCCTAGTTAATTATAAAATTAAGAAAAATTATAAAATTATTCTTAAAAATTTTCAATTATTAAATTAGACTGTCATAACCTAACCAAACGCGTTGATAATGAAAAAATCGAATGAAGGTTTACTAATCTAAAAAAATAGTTTTGTTCATAAAATAAAATTATAAATGCATAAAATTTAATTTTATAATATTTTAATTATAAAATTAAACTGTCATAACGTAACCAAACCAACCAAACTTGCTGATATGAAAAAAATTGTTAACAAAAAGTTAGTGCTGCCAGCGTGATTCGAACCCGGCACCTCCGAATTACCAGCCCGACACGCTATCAACTTCACCACCGAGGCAGATGCCTGATGACTGAATTCCGTATCGTTGCGGTAATGGTCTTCCCTCAAGAGGAGATCTGACAGCTGACGTCATCGAAGGCTCTTCTGTACCTCCCTTGAGTAAATACCCTTTGCTCTGGAAGTTTTAAGTCCTGCAGTCTGTGGTTAACCCTTAACCTTAAAAACTATTTCAAACTACGTCCATATGTTATTTGTAAACAAAGGGAAATGAGTTTGATCAAATGTCAACAGATAGCGCCGCCTTCCAAACTTTAGCCCTTAAGTGTACTTAAGTGGTGCCCTTTCTTAATATTCTGTATTTTTTAATTAATAGACATATTTGCACATCTACGTGAAAATACTTTTAATTTGACACATCAAACTTTAAAATCCATCAAGCCGTAATCGAGTTATGACTGTGAAAAGAAAACTGCTTGCGTATTAATATATAGATGTTAAAGCTTTGTAGCGAAATATGAGTTGTCCTGAGCCTTTGCCAATCAAGCTATTACAGGCCTACAAACCTGATTCCAAACTTTATGCTAAATCCTATCGCTTAGGTTCGAGATAAATTTTTCACGCTAACAGACTATATATAGCCCGTATTCGACTATAGAGTCAACGACACTAATGTTTTATATTTTTCATCGGCTGTGTTAGGTGAGCAAAAATACACAACGGCTTTCAATATCTTAAGGCGAGAAAATTCCCCGCAATTAGCACTTTAACTGATGTTTACTTACTTACTTTAATTGATGTTCATCTAAAATTCCTTTCATTGCAAGTTTTTACATTGCAAGGTTTAAACATTTCAGTGATAAATGTTTACGGTTTAATGAACAATATTTTTCGTAAATTATAGAATATGTAGGCCTATGTTTTATGTTGTTTTGAATTTGACTACTAAGCCCAATCAACTGCTACCAACACAAATCTCGGCCCCTTGTACTCTTTATAATTTATAAAAACGATGAACTAATTTGTAGACATAAACTAACTTTATTGTTGATTTATGACATATTGATGTAAGTAGTGAGAGGAATATTACCAGAAACTAAAACAGGGGGAGGTTTCGATGTTCAATTAACTTACAAACAAGCTTGAATCTAAATTATCTTGAGACAAGAGTTATGTGTGCCACTTTCTGCTTACTTCCATTCCAAGAAACTTATCTTCCTTGTTCTTCTTCCTAGACAGCTAAACTTCGATGTTTCCTTGTGGTTTTTAGCTTAATTTATCAACTATCTGCTTTTATTTTACTTACACCAAACATATACCCATAGATTGAAGTGATGTCTGCTCTTAAATCTATGCTATAACATAATTAAATTTAGATATACAGTAATATACAGCACATACATTTAAAATATATCCAAGCGTTCAACATTTTACTGTTATAAAAAAATTCTCTGCTAGCTGTTTGCCCGTTCTACGTACGGGAATATTGTAGTAAGTTGAAACCTTATATTCAGAACAGGATTTGGTTTGCATATTAAGTGTGCATTTTCCAGATATGCTGGCAAAAATATTACTGTATAGGAATACATATAAACTTTCGCAAATACAATATCTGACAGTTTCAAAGCAAAAACGAATGCTTCGCAATTAAATGTCACCCGATCGTGTTAGTCCACATGTTATATCTAATGATAAAAGGAATTGCTTTATAGATCTATGAGGCATAGCCCTAAGGTAGTCCTGTAATTGAAACTTACTTTTGACACTGGTTAAAAGTAGTTAAAATACTACCTCAACCTCACTACTGCACACTTTACTTGACTACTTTACTTTTAAAATACCCTCGCCGCAGCAAACCTGCAGACTAAGCGAATTTCAACTTGTCTGATTACATATTTACTAAAATATTTCTATAAATAAGACATATTTATTCTCAATTTAAATATCATTAGATTTAACAAGTGCTTAGGTTTGCTGCTATGGGGAAGGTAAACTTCTCATGAGAAAAAACGCCTAAAGTTACTTCTCTTTTTGGGTTGGCCACTAATTTACATTTACACTTGTATGGGTCAATAAATGAAAGAATTAGCTTTTTTAGCTCGATATCGAATATATATATATATAGGGAATAAGTGACAAACATTTATAAGATTTGACATCTATATAGGGATATGTAGGCAAAGATCAGGATTTTTGGAATTGGTGGCTAAAAAATGATCCCCATGTTAATCTTATGAGAAAAAACGCCTAAAGTGGAGGTATGTTTGTTAAATTGCCACTTACTCTTAAACGGCATGGGAAAGGAGGGATACAGGTCCAGGGAGAAGGAAGTGGCGAAGGAAGTGGCGAAGGAAGTAGTAAAGTCGAGCTATGCGGAGTGTGGGAACTGTCTGTGGCAGTTAGATTAATGTATCTGCATTACTTAAATGCTATGGGAAGGGAGAGAAAAAGGTCCATGTTGTAGGAAGTGATGAAGAAAGTAGTAAAGACGAGCCGTGCGGAGTTTGGGAACCATCTGTGGCAGTTAGAATAATGTATGCACTACTTAAATGCTATCGGAAGGGAGGGAAATAGGTCCAGGACGTAGGAAGTGGGGAAGGAATTAGTAAAGGCAGATGTTTGGAGGGTGGGAACCGTTTGTGACAATTAGGTTAATGTATCTGCAATACTTAAATGCTATGGAAAGGTTGGGAAACAGGTCCACGACGTGGGAAATGGTAAAGGAAGTAGTAAAGTCGAGCAGTATGAATGAAGTATGAATTAACTTACTCTATTTAATTGTTTTATCAATGGAGTTAATCGTTCGTCTAATGGTGATCTTGAAAGATTTTTGATTGCCATTGAAGAACTTGTAATTTCTCTGAGCAACATAAGAACTGACAAACTCCTTGTAACAGGTGGGGATTTTAATGAAGATATCCTAACTGAAGACTCGAGGTCAGCTACATTGCTTAATTTACTATGTCTCTTAGAATTTATTCCAAAAACCTTCAACCTCCCAGTCAAAAAGCATGTTCATAGCCAGTTGGTTTAGTCACCAACATGGACGAAACTTACTAAAAGATTTTATGTAAACAAGACTGCAATCAGTGACCATGATGCATTATGTGCAGAGGTCACCTGCAACAACATGGAACCTGTGTCCGACCAGGCAAATGTTACTAAGTGGGTAAAGAGGTTCACCGAAGAAGAGATTTTACACTTTGAACCCCGACTGGACATCATTAACTGGAGTATCTGTGCTTACATAGATGCTTGAGTATGGTAGTAATACTGTTTAAGTATTCACGCAGAGCACAAAACTCCTACTGGACCTTTTAGCGAATTTCCCTATCATAGGGAAGTAGCTATTACCGTAGGTGGCACGGTAAGACCTAGGCCCGGGACCGATGTACTTTTTCATTTTGATGTCCCCAGAGACCAAAAACACTCTTCGTTCAAATTTGTATATATGTATACGGCGTGGGTATTTATTGTTGAAGTAGCTTAGCAGTTCAGGTAGTCGTACAATCAACGTTTCGTTCTAGGTTAATTGTTTGAAGTCAATTCAAAAATCGTATTTTAACTTTTACATGCACATCTGAAATCTATCTATCTATATTATTAACACGCTACACAAAAAATGTGTGAACAATAGTCAATAAGGCTGTTTGTTTTAAGATTAATCCCTCATATTATATACCAAAATGTTCGTCTAGATGTGAAGATTTGCAAACTGACCTTACATTTTTGAAAAAGGTTCCTTGGGCTCTGCCTTAGTGGCTTTTAAAGTTCCCATGTTATCTTTATGAAGAACATATTTGTTTACATTATGATCAGCTGGATATTTTAAAATGCTGTTAATATTTTAGTTGCAATTGGAAATGTGTACTACAAACATTACTGACTAGGTTGAAACGAAATAGGGTATTTACTATTTTAATTTGGGTTGGCGTAAATATTACAATATAAAATACCCCCGCCGCAGCAAACCTGCAGACTTAGCGAATTTCCATTTGCCTGATTGGATTTACACTAAAATGTCTCCTTAAAAATATCACATTTATTCCCTATTTAAATATAATTAGTTTGACGAGTATACTTAGGTTTGCTGCAACACTGCAACAGGGAGGGTAAAAAGTGTTTTTCTTTATGTAAAATGTTAATAGGTACTGTAGTTTAGTAAGAAATTAATGTATTTTCCAAATGTGATCAATATATGTTCATAAACAAGCAAACTACAACAGTTGACTTATTCTCCTTAAGAATAACATGGGAATTTTAAAATTACAATATTTTTGAATCCATTAGGCGCATAATAACGCTTCAATAAATTATTTGTTTTATAACAAAATGGTTATAACAAAATGTTCTACAAAATGGTTTAGAAAGAAATTGTGAAATTTTGTATTTTTAGGGTCAAAAATGGGAAAAACCTAATTTTACCCCCCAAAACCCCCCATAAACCCCCGTTCCCATAGTCCGATCATGCTGGTTCGCAAACTCATTCAAGTTTATCCCGCCTTACACCTTTAAACAAAATTAATTTAATCAAAATCGGACAAAAATTACTCAAGTTATCGCGTTCACGGACACACACACACACACATATATATATAAATCTCTATATATATATACCCCCGCCGCAGCAAACCTGCCGACTAAGCGAATTTCCATTTGTCTGAAATGATTTTCAATTAAATCTATTTAAATTACATTAGGTTTAACAAGTACCTAGGTTTGCTGCTAGGGGGTTTATAAAATGTGTTTTTTAGTAAAATATTAATAGCTTAGTATAAAATAAATAAAATTGCCAAGTTTGATCAAAATATATCCATAAACAAGCAAATTATAACATTTTACAATATTCTCCATAAGAATAACATAGGAATTTTAAATTTAAATTTTTTTAAATTTTCTCCGTTACCAAAAACCGTACAAAAACACTTTGATATACTTAATTATTTGTTTCTTTAAGCTCTTTAAAGAGGTCTAGAAAGAAAATGGGAAATTTTGCGTTTTGAGGGTCAAAAATGAGAAAAACCAATTTTTACCCCATAAAACCCCCCGTAAGACCCCGTTCCCATGGTCCGATCATGCTGGTTCGCGAACTCATTCAAGTTTATCCCGCCTTACACCTTTAAACCAAATTTCATCAAAATCGGACAAAAATTACTCAAGTTATCGCGTTCACGGACACACACATATATATATATATATAAATCTCTATATATATATACCCCCGCCGCAGCAAACCTGCCGACTAAGCGAATTTCCATTTGTCTGAAATGATTTTTAATTAAATCTATTTAAATTACATTAGGTTTAACAAGTACCTAGGTCTGCTGCTAGGGGGTTTATAAAATGTGTTTTTTAGTAAAATATTAATAGCTTAGTATAAAATAAATAAAATTGCCAAGTTTGATCAAAATATATCCATAAACAAGCAAATTATAACATATATACTAGGGGAAACCCGTCGAAATCGACGGTTACTTTCAAGGCTTACGTTAATTCGTCTAACTGCGTTAAATTTGGTGAAATATACATATTTTAAGCATTTAGCATTCTTTAAAGAGTAATAAGTATGAAAACAATAATGATATTAATTGCGTTAGTTTCCGACTCTGGTTGATCATTCAATGATTAAAATATTTCCCATACCGTACGTCGATTTCATCAGTGTAATATGATTTTATTTGAAAAGAAAATATTTTTTGGGAAGACATATTCTAACTTCAAAGGGAGGTATATCCGTTACAGTGTAAGATTGATTTTTCCTTCGTCACGTGGCGTCAGTTCATATCGTACTTCTGTGCCAATGAATAAACCCTCTAGCATAGTTTTGAGAAATTGACTGTGGGGTTACTGTTAAAGCTGGAATTCCTTGACATGGGGTCTCAGCCTTATCAATAACATAAAGTTGTTAAAATAATCTATCTACGGAATGTTAGGTGTAGTGGAATACTTGAAGTGAAGTTGGCGGCTTCATTGGCAACCAATTATGCAAATGACACAGCATTGGGACATTTCCAAAAGCAAAAATACTGTAAATTGGCTGTTACGTATATATTGACGTTTACATAATGTTAATCAACGTATCTTATAAAGGATTATGTGATCTAGTTTAAAAGGAATATGACCTTTCTGTCATGACAGTAGCTGCTTAAATCGTATTTTCTCTTTAGACCATATTTTACAGCCCAAATGTAGTGTTATTTTCAATAATGTTACCAACCCAGTGCGCCAAAGTCCTTAATATAGGTAGCTGGCAGGTGCAAATAATTTGTCAAGATGGGTAGGCCTACCATTTTAGGCAAGGTGTCTATGTTTGGATGTTATTAGACACGATAAGAGCAGATATTTCTACATAAATATTTGATATGTGTAGAATAATATGATAAAATGTAGGCATAAGTGGTGAAAAAGGCAGACACCAACCCGTACAATATATATAAGATAGAATATATATAAGAAACAATTTAAGAATTGCTGTGAAATAAGGATTTTCCACTGATTTCGTAATGGAACGTTATAATGCAAAACATGACATGACATTACAAAGAGGAAAATCAATTTTAAAATCAGAAAATAACATTGCAAATACTTATTTGTTTGAATTCAGTAACTCCCAATAAATATGTGTTGTTTGAGATACAATTTAAAAAGGAACAGCTGTTTTATTAAAAAGTATTATTCACATGGCCAAAATGTAAACAACTCTGTGGAGGGATCTTTAAAGGCTTCTGGGGCAGAGCCCTAAGTGATTTTGCTTAGTTTTTCTTTTGATAACTCATCTACAGACCAAGACCTTTCTTTGGACACCCCTACCAAGTTCCTACGCCCAGCCGATCTCTCAAATTAGTGGGGACAAAGTTTCCAATTAAATATTTCAATTTCCCCATGTTAATCTTATGGGAGAAAATCCAACTTTGATGGCCTGTGGGGCAAAGCCCGAGGATTTTTACAGGAATTGGTGAAAGGGGGCGTCTACACAAAAAATACTTTATTTTGACACGTTGTTTGTAAAAATCCGTCTATTATTAACGGAGGAGTAGTGTTTTGTAGAAATCGCCTTCACGTATTATATATAAGGATAAATCTATATATATATATAAGTAGATAGTAATGTACCAATCCTAGACTAAAAAAGGAAGACTTCAATAATTAAATGAAATTTGTTGTTTTTCAATACTAATATGTTAAATCTTTGCCTCTTTTAGGCCAATTTCTAACATTTTTATATTTTTCTAGAAAAAGTGTACAATTTTGATGAAATTTTCATGAATATGTCTATATTTTCCATAAATTTTACTACAAAACAAAATGTTTTTAAAAACAAGTAAAATTTTAAAATATATTGAATAGTTTTTATACAAATCTAACTAAAACTGTTTCTTTATCTTTGAATGTTTTAATTTCAGTAATAATTAAGTTTAAATCTTTTTTATTTAATTCTTTAATTGTTTTTTTCATCAAATATACCAATAAATCTATGAGGCAAATGAACTTTACATTTTTCTAAATCAACAATAATTGTTGGTCCATATTTTTCTTTAACTTTTTCAAATTTTTCAATTTTATATTTTGTATTCAATTCTAAACTTTTTAATGGTTTATATTCTTTGAATTTACATTCTCCAATATTATTAATCTCTTCTAGTAGATCCATTTATTATAAAAAAATAATTATAAAAATCTTATACAGTAAATAATTGAAATATGTGAAAAGAATTTGAAATATCACACAACAGTTTGTTAGAACTGTTGTATGATAGATGAATATTTTATTTTTTAAATAATATCTGATGTATCACTTATGTTATCAGAAAAACCATTATGTTGATATATTATGCATGGATCATTTGCTAAATGTTTTAAGAATTTAAAAAAAATATCATCAAAATCTGGTTTTATATAAAAATTCAATTCTAAAAGGTTAAAAATCATTGGCAACAGTTTCTTAAATGATATATTTCTTTTTGTAAAACTGAAATATGCATTAAAAATTACTGTAATATTTCTTTTGTCTTCAAAACTTAATTCAAAATCAATATTGAATATTTTGTTAAAAAATTGATAGTAAAATATCCAGTTTGTATAATTTCTTTGTTTTAAGAATAATTTTATATGTTTAGGTGTTATTTCAAAACTATTGTCTAAAATACATAATGTATAAATTTCATTGATTAATTGTTGTGTACGATATGGTTGAAAATGATTAAATTCTCTTAAAATATTTATAAGATGTTTGTTCTTATTCTTTCGTCTATTAATCTTTTTTTCAGATATAATTCTTTTACATATATTACATCCTATACAATTTTTAATAATTGTAAAGTTATTAAAATTACGACATCTATAACATACATCCATTTATATATAAAATTTTTATATCTAAATGGAAGAACTTATTCAGTGTCATAAATGTAAGAAGAAAACTAAAAATATTAATCCAGAAATTGTTGAAATGAAGAATGGTTTGTTTAGAATTGCTACCAAGTGTTCAATATGTAAAACAAATAAAAGTAAAATAATTAAAAAGGAAATTAAACTAATAATAAAAAAGGATTTAATTAAAAAAGATCAAATAATTGAAGCTAAAGAAATTCATGCTCCAATAAGAAAGAAATTTCCAAAAAGAAAGATAGTTACATTAGGTATTGATGATTTATGGGCAGCTGATTTAATCATTATGAAAAATTATGAAAAAGAAAATTATGGTTATAAGTACATGTTGAATGTTATTGATACAGTTTCTAAATATGTTTGGTCAAAACCTTTAAAGAAAAAAGATGCAAAATGTGTATCTATAGCATTTGAACAAATAATAAAAGATGCAATAAAAATTGGTCATAAATCACCAAACTTATTACATACAGATAAAGGACTAGAATTTATAAACAAAGAATTTAATGGAGTTTTAAAAAAGTATAATATTAAATTGTATCATACAGAAAATGAAGAAAAATCAAGTATTATTGAAAGATATAACAGGACTCAAAATAAAAAAATTAAAGTTCTATTTGAAATTAATAAAAATTTTAGATAGATTGATATTCTTCAAAAAATAGTTAAAGAATATAATAATTCATATCATTCAACAACTAAAATGAAACCAATTGATGTAAATAAAGAAAATGAAAATGATTTATTAGATACAGTTTTTAAATATATTCCACCAAAAATTATTACAAAATCTAAATTTAAAATAAATGATAGAGTTAGAATAGGCAACAAAAAATCAACTTTTTCAAATAAATATAAAAACAATTGGTCAAGAGAAATATTTGTTGTTTCTAGAATTAATAATACAAATCCTGTTACATATAGTATTAAAGACTTGAATGATGAAGATATAATTGGTAGTTTTTATGATTATGAATTGAAGAAAACTAATTTGTAAAATTGTATACTATATAAATGGAGAAAAAATGTATAAGGTGTAATTTATATAAAGATGTATCAGAATTTTCAAAAATGAAATCAGCAAAAGATGGTTTATATTATTATTGTAAAGAATGTTATAAAAGTTATAAAAAGGAATTATTTGATAATATTAAAGTAATTGAAATAAATCAAAAAGATTGTTTGAATTGTAAAGAAATTAAAGACATATCAAATTTTCATAAAAATTACTATAGTAAAGATAAAAAGTTGGCAATTTGTATTGAATGTATTAGACATATGTTTTTAAAACCACAAATGTGTGAATGTGGAAGAAGTATTAAATGGGTCAATAACTATCCAAAACATTTAGAAACTAAAATCCATAAAGAAAATATAACAAATAAGATGAATTAATAAACTAGTATATAAAAGTTTTATTGAAAAAAAATACTCTAGAAAATATAAGTTGACTAGTTGATTACAAATTTTATTGAAAAAATACTCTAGAAAATATAGATTGACTAGTTGATTACTAATTTCATTGAAAAAAAAAAATACTCTAGTAAATATAAATTGACTAGTTGATTACTAATTTTATTGAAAAAGTACTCTAGAAAAAATAAATTAATCATTAATTTGGGTATATTACTTATATTTTATAAAAACATATTTTCTAAGTAAAAATTATTCTTATTAAATAAAGGAATTTTTTCCCATCTAAATGGAAAGACGAAATGAAAATATATTATGTCCTTATTGTATTAAAAATATATATTCTAAAAACTATGCAAGACATTATAACTCAAAGAAACATTTAGAAAATAAAATAAAATATGAAAATGAAGTTATTAATTTAAAAATATGGTGTAAACAAAATTATATTAATGATTATAAAAACAAAAATCTAGATCAATTAAAAGAAATAAAAAAGTCATATGATCCAACAAACTATTCTTTATTTAAGGAAGAAAAATTAAAGGAAATTGCTAACAAACAGAAATTATACAAATTATTGCTGTTAGAAATTATACAAATTTAGTAAGAAATGAACTGATTAAAAGATTAAATAAAATTAAACAGAATCCTAATAATTTAAAATATAGATCATTGAAATTTATTTAAGATTTAGCTGTTAAAAATAATATTAAAATTGTAAATAAAACTAGAAAGGAATTGACTGAATTATTGACTGATCATCTTAAAAATAAAACAATTCCAAAAGAAAATATAATAAATATTCAAGAAGCTTCTTCATTAAAAGGTTATTTTCAAGAATATATTCTAACAAATTCAAATGATGGTTTGGATATATCTGATTATTTAGAATCACAAAGAAGTGAAATTCAAAAATTAATTGAAAAACAACAATTTAAAAATATAAAAGGACAATTAGCTTTAACATGTGAATATCAAAGAAAATTGGTTAGTGGTGAAAATCAAACCAGTACAATGTATTTTGCTCTTAGGAGTTCAGATATCTTAAATATCAATGAATTTATAAATGATCAGTTTACAAAATTAATATTAAGAGAAAATTTGAATCAACCATCAAATGGTAGTGGTTGGTCATTAAGTAGAAGTTTAGAATTAAATCTCAAATTGTATAAAGTTAATTCATTAAATGCTGGTTCATATATTGAACTACCAAATAAAATAAAAAAACAAGAAGTGTTGTATAAATTTTAAAAATAAAGATGAATATTGCTTCATTTATGCAATTAGATGTGCGATTGATAAATATAAAAATAGAAAATTAGATCATCCAGATAGGGTTAAACAGTATCAGAGTTATATAAATGATGAAATTTTTAAAGGGTTTGATTATCCAATAACATTAAAAGATATAAAATTGTTTGAAAAAAGATCATTTGATCCTAAATATAACTATCCATCCATGTCAATTAATGTTTATAGAATTGATGAAGATGAAAAGATTGTTCCATTACAAATATCTGAAAATTATGATGCAAAATTAGACATTGATTTGTTGTATTATAAAGATGGTGTTAACTCACATTATATACTAATAACTGATTTAAGTAATTTAGTTTCTAACCAAGTTTCAAAAGATGGTCATAAACTATATATTTGTAGACGATGTTTGACAAATTTTTATAAAAATAGTGATTTGAATAATCATTTAATAGTTTGTAAATCTCTTGAACCTTGTAGACCAATTATGTCATTTCCTGGTGAAACTGTTAAATTTAAAAATTATTATAAAAAACTCGAACATCCTTATGTAATTTATATGGATTTTGAAAGCATTCTGAAAAAGATTAATAATTGTGAAAATAATCCAAACAACTCGTATACAAATAAAATTCAGAAACATATACCTTATGGATTCACAATTTATTTAGTTTCTAGAGTGACTAATAAAATGTATAAACCAATTTGTTATAGAGCAAAAACAGATGAAGAGTTGAAAAATGTACCAAATAAATTATTTGAATTTTTAGATGAGATTTCAAAGTATATAGCTAAAAAATATAATTAAAAAAACAAAAAGCCTATGAGTTTAACTAAAAATGAAGAAATTGGATATCATAAAGCAAGTGTTTGTTATATTTGTGAAACTAGTGGTTTTGATAATGACACAAGACGAAAGGTAAGAGATCATTGTAATTTAACAGGAAAATTTAGAGGTGCAGCACATTCATGTTGTAATTTAAATCTTAAATTTTCACAAAATATACCTGTGTTTTGTCATAATAGTTCAAACTATGATACACATTTTTTTATTAAAGAATTAGCTAAAAAATATGGTAAAATTGATTTAATAGCAAATACTGAGGAAAAATATATAAATTATTCAGTTAATTCAGGATATGGTTATGAATTTGAAGATGATAAACCTAGAAAATTTTTAAAATTCTCCTTTGTAGATACGTTTAGATTTATGGCCTCATCAATTGACAAGTTAGCTAAAAATCTGAAAGAATTTAAACACTTGACTAAATTTATAAAGAACATTGATATAATTGAAAAAGATAATGAAACATTTGATATTTTATCTTCTAAAGGTATATTTCACTATGAGTTTATAGATGATATTGAAAAATTATATTATGATAAAATATTAGATAAAGCACAGTTTTACAGTTCTTTAACTGATGAAAATATTAGTGATGATGATTATAAATACTATCTAAAAGTTTGGAATAAATTAAAAGTTAAAACATTAGGAAATTATTCTGATTTGTACAGCATTCAAGATGTGATGTTATTAGCTGATATATTTGAAAATTTTAGATCAGTTTGTTTAAAGAACTATCAATTAGATCCTGCACATTATTTAACATCACCATCATTGGCATGGGACTCTATGTTAAAATTAACAACAATAGAATTAGAATTGATAAGCGATTATGATATGTATTTAATGATTGAAAAAGGTATAAGAGGTGGAATTTCTCAATGTGTTACAAGATATTGTAAAGCAAATAACAGATATACTAAAAATTATGATCCTAATAAACCTGAAAGTTATATGTTATATGTAGATGCAAACAATTTATATGGATGGGCCTTAAGCCAAAAACTACTATATAAAGATATTAAATGGATGAATCCAAATGTATATACAACTGATGAATGGAAAGAAACTATATTAGAATTAGATGAAAATGCTGATTATGGCTATATATTAGATGTTGATTTAGAATATCCAAAAGAATTGCATGATAAACATAAAGACTTACCTTTGGCTCCTGAACATTATATAAACAAGTTGTGTACTACTTTATTTGATAAAAAAGACTATGTGGTTTATTCAAGAAACTTAAAATATTACTTAAAACAAGGTCTAGAATTAAAAGGAGTAAATCGAGTAATAGCATTTGATCAAGATAACTATATGGAAAAATATATAAAACTAAACACAAAATTAAGAGCTCAATCAAAATCAGACTTTGAAAAAGACTTCTTTAAGTTAATGAATAATTCTGTATTTGGTAAAACAATGGAAAATGTAAGGAATAGATGTAATATAAAATTAGGGGATGAAGAATATTCATTAAAACAAGCTAAAAAACCAAACTTTAAAACCTTTAGTATATTTGATAAAAATTGTATTGCTTCACATTTGATTAAAGAAAAAGTTAAATTTGATAAACCAATATATGTTGGATTTTCAGTTTTAGAATTATCAAAATTATTAATGTATGAATTTTACTATGATAAGCTAAAGAAATATGATCCAAATGCAAAATTATTATATATGGACACTGATAGTTATTTTGTGGAATTAAAGAAAGATCCTTATAAAATCATTAAAGAAAATATAAATGAGTTTGATACAAGTGATTATAAAAAAGATCATGAGTGTTACACTGAAAAAAATAAAAAAGTAATTGGTAAATTTAAAGATGAGCTAAATGGTGAAATACTAGAAGAATATTGTGGATTAAGATCAAAATTATATAGTTATGAATTTAACAATAAAAATTCTGTAAAATGTAAAGGTATCAAGAAAAGTGTTGTAAATAAGACAATTAATATGAGTGATTTTACGAAATGCTTGTTTGATGATATAGAACAATATAGAACAATGACATGTATTAGAAGTTATAAACATGAATTGTATACTATTAGAATAAACAAATTAGCTTTGAGTAATAAGGATGATAAAAGATTTGTATGTGAAAATAGAATCGATACATTACCTTGGGGACATAAAAATATAATTTAAACATAAATAAATGGAAATAATAATCATACCAAAAGAATTAATAGACAGTGAATATGATCAAAAATTGTTTTTGTTTAAAACTAAATTATCAAATAAATATTTAATTGATCTTTTCAAATATAAAGGATATTATGTTTATCATAATGCCTTTAATTTTAATATAAAACCATTCTTATATAAAGTAATACAATATGTTAAAGAAAGTTTTAAGGAAATTGATCAAAATGTAATTAATTCAAGATTTTAAAATTAGTGAATATAAACCTAATTCATTTATAAAAATTGTAAGCTAGAAATTTTGTTTTAATCTTAAATACACAATATTCTTAACATTTTTATTATTTATCAAATTTCCTTCATTATCTTGAATAGATATTACAATATTTTGAAATTTATTAATATTTTTTAAAGGAACATAGTCTATTTGATTTGGTTTCATTTATTTTTGAACCATATTTAACATTTGGATAAAAAGTATATAGAATTTCTGATTCTTTATGTAAATGCGAGTGATCATTATGATTTTCAAAGCTAGGTTCAACCAAATTACAATGGATTTCTAAAACATCAAAAGGTCTTAATTTAGGTAACTTAATTCCTTTAATTAAAGTGTTTGGTTCAATCATTTCATCCTTTAAACCTAATAAATCAGTTATAATAGCTGTTACTATAATTTTAAAAGGTGATTTTATCACGATAAGAGAACCATCATTTTCTAATAAAAACTCATTTTCATCAAAATTATCTGCTTTCTTTTTGCATTCTTTTAAGCTATTTTTAAAGTTTTCTTTTATAGTTTCTAATGTGTGATATCCTTTGTTTAAATTAAAATATTGATTTATTTCTTTTTTACCATCCTTAATAGTAAAACCATATGCATTTTTATAATCATTTGGTACATTTAATACAAAATTATCTGAATAAAATCCACAAAGACCAATACTATAATTTCCATCCAAATGAATTGGATGTTCAAATCTTAGTTCAATCTTTGAAGAAATGCCTGTAATTTTAAATAATTTCATCTTATTTAAATGGAAAATTTTTTAAAGGAAAAAAATAAGATAAAATATGATACATATGATGAAAAAATAAAAAATAATCAACCAATTAGATTGTTAATAAAAGGTATCAAGAAAAGTGTTGTAAATAAGACAATTAATATGAGTGATTTTACGAAATGCTTGTTTGATGATATAGAACAATATAGAACAATGACATGTATTAGAAGTTATAAACATGAATTGTATACTATTAGAATAAACAAATTAGCTTTGAGTAATAAGGATGATAAAAGATTTGTATGTGAAAATAGAATCGATACATTACCTTGGGGACATAAAAATATAATTTAAACATAAATAAATGGAAATAATAATCATACCAAAAGAATTAATAGACAGTGAATATGATCAAAAATTGTTTTTGTTTAAAACTAAATTATCAAATAAATATTTAATTGATCTTTTCAAATATAAAGGATATTATGTTTATCATAATGCCTTTAATTTTAATATAAAACCATTCTTATATAAAGTAATACAATATGTTAAAGAAAGTTTTAAGGAAATTGATCAAAATGTAATTAATTCAAGATTTTAAAATTAGTGAATATAAACCTAATTCATTTATAAAAATTGTAAGCTAGAAATTTTGTTTTAATCTTAAATACACAATATTCTTAACATTTTTATTATTTATCAAATTTCCTTCATTATCTTGAATAGATATTACAATATTTTGAAATTTATTAATATTTTTTAAAGGAACATAGTCTATTTGATTTGGTTTCATTTATTTTTGAACCATATTTAACATTTGGATAAAAAGTATATAGAATTTCTGATTCTTTATGTAAATGCGAGTGATCATTATGATTTTCAAAGCTAGGTTCAACCAAATTACAATGGATTTCTAAAACATCAAAAGGTCTTAATTTAGGTAACTTAATTCCTTTAATTAAAGTGTTTGGTTCAATCATTTCATCCTTTAAACCTAATAAATCAGTTATAATAGCTGTTACTATAATTTTAAAAGGTGATTTTATCACGATAAGAGAACCATCATTTTCTAATAAAAACTCATTTTCATCAAAATTATCTGCTTTCTTTTTGAATTCTTTTAAGCTATTTTTAAAGTTTTCTTTTATAGTTTCTAATGTGTGATATCCTTTGTTTAAATTAAAATATTGATTTATTTCTTTTTTACCATCCTTAATAGTAAAACCATATGCATTTTTATAATCATTTGGTACATTTAATACAAAATTATCTGAATAAAATCCACAAAGACCAATACTATAATTTCCATCCAAATGAATTGGATGTTCAAATCTTAGTTCAATCTTTGAAGAAATGCCTGTAATTTTAAATAATTTCATCTTATTTAAATGGAAAATTTTTTAAAGGAAAAAAATAAGATAAAATATGATACATATGATGAAAAAATAAAAAATAATCAACCAATTAGATTGTTAATAAAAGGATCAAGTGGTTCTGGTAAAACAACATTACTATTAAATTTTATCTATAAAAGATTGATACCATACACAAATTTATATGTTTTTAGTAAATCATTAGAGCAGCCTGCATATATAAAATTACAACATAGATTTAAAAATATTGAAATGAACATTGACAAAAAAGTTGAAAACTTCTTTGGTTCATGTGAAAATATCATTTCATTAAATGATTGTAAACCAAATTCATTAATTCTTTTTGATGATTGTATTTTAGAAAATCAAAATAAATTAAAAGAGTATTTTGTAATGGGTAGACATAAAAACATATCATGTATTTATCTTTCACAATGTTATTCAAAAGTTGATATTAAATTGATAAGGAATAATTTAAATATGTTATGTATTTTTAAGCAAAATAATCATTATATAAAACAAATTTTTGATCATTTTGTAGGTTCTGAAATGTCATTTAATGAATTTAAGGATATTTGTAATGATTGTTGGAAAGAAAATTATGGATTTTTAACTATGAATTTGTTATTAAAAACAAATGAAGGAAAATATATGAATAAGTTTTCTAATATAAAATTTTCTTCTAAATAAATGTGGTGTATGCTTGATTCAATTGTTGATAAAATATTTGTTATAATAATATTAGCCTTATCTTTAGTGTTTATTTTTCTTATGAAATTTACAGAAAATAAAAAATGATGTGTTTGTGTTTGATATTAGATTTACTTATTATTTTTGTTTTATTTATATTAATCATTAGTTTAGTGTTGATTGTGCTTAATAGACATAGTTTATGTTTATGTTAACATGGTTTATGTTTGTATTAACATCATTTATATTTATGTTAAATGGTTTATGTTTGTGTTTACATCATTTATGTTTATATTAACATATTTTTTCTTTTAGTAAATGGATAACATAACTGTCGACAAGGCTAGAAGTTAGATGAAATTGAAAAAATATTAATAAAAGAATTTAAAAATCAAATTAAAATTGATGAAAATTATGAACAAATTAAACAAAAAGCATATGAACCAATAACATCCGCAATTGGTAAAGTAGAAAATAAAATTGGTGAAATTTTAAATGAAAATAATAATTTAATGGATTTAGTACCTATTGTTAATCAATTTCCAAATATGTCAATACCACAATCTGAAGAAGAATTTATGTTACCTTCAAGTACTTCATTCAGACCAATAAGAGAACAAATTATTGAAGAAGAATCAACATTTATAGATCCAAATATTGTTTTACCTCAAGCATTAAATAAAATCATTGGTCCAATAGCACAGAAATATTTACCTAGAGCAAGAGATAATAAATTTGATTTGTATTGGGATAAACATAAAAAATCATTTATGATTGGTGATAAAATAACAGTAATTGATAATGATGATTTACTTGTTGATGGTAAAACATATACTGGCACTCATGGTTTATTGAGATTATTGACATATAAAGACAAACCAGATGATAATTTATATAGTCAAGATGATTTAAATAATTACTCAAAAATTTTATGGGAAACAGATTCAATTTATAAAATTAATGATCCAAGTACTAGAAAACCAAAATCAAGTAAAGGTAATAAATATATGAATTTGATTAAATTTATTTGGGATTCTAAAGGAAATATTGAAGGATCTGGTATTAGAAAATATACAGAAAATAAAATTGAATACAGATATGTTGATGATTTAAACAAATTGGAAAGTATAATCAATTATATATATGCTCAAGAAAAAGCTGGAAATAATAACTTTATCAATGAAAAAAGGGCCATTAAGGATTTTATTTCAAACCAAATTAGATGAATTGATTGAAAAACCAGATGGTATAAAATATTTAAAAAGAATTTTGCCAACAATAACATCACCTATTATAGGTTCAGGATTATTAAATGATTTTATAAATGATTTACCATTTGAATTGCATGTACCTGGTTTTCAATATCTAGGACCTGGTACTAAACTACAAAAAAGAATAAATACCCCCGCCGCAGCAAACCTGCCATCTAAGCGAATTTCCATTTGGCTGAATTGATTTTCAATCGATCTATTTAGATAACATTAGGTTTAACGAGTACCTAGGTTTGCTGCTACAAGGAAACTAATAAAGTATGTATTTTAAGTAAAATAATTATTGCTTAGTAGAAAATAAATATATTTGCCAAAGTTTGATCAAAAGATATCCATAAACAAGCAAACTACAACATTTTACAATATTCTCCATAAGAATAACATGGGAATTTTAAATTTACAATTTTTTTAGTTTTCTCCGTAACCAATAACCGTACAAAAACACTTTGATATACTGAATTGTTTGGGTTTTTAAGCTCTTTAAGAAGGGTAAGAGAAAAATTGGGAAATTGTGTGTTTTGAGGGTCAAAAGTGAGAAAAACCTATTTTTACCCCATAAAACCCCCCATAAAACCCTGTTCCCATGGTCCGATCATGCTGGATCGCGAACTCATTCAAGTTAATCCCACCTTACACCTTCAAACCAAATTTCATCAAAATCGGATAAAAATTACTCAAGTTATCGTGTTCACGGACACATTTATATATAAATCTATATATATATATATATATATACATATATAAAAATTTTAACGAATGGTGTTTTTGGCCTCTGGGGACATCAAAATGAAAAAGTAAATCGGTCCCGGGCCTAAGTCTTACCATGAGACCTACGGTAATAGCTACTTCCCTATAGGGAAATTCGCTAAAAGAGGTGATCCTGGAATAAATGATTTAGATAAAGCTGCTAAAGAACATGATATATTTTATAGAGATCATAAGGATACAGAATCTAGAAATGAAATTGCTGATAAAACTTTACAAGAAAAAGCTTGGAATATAGCAACATCTAGTGATCATGGTATTGGTGAAAGATTATTTGCATTACCAACATCAGGTGCTATGTGGTTGAAAAGAAAATTAGGTATGGGGTTAGAAGTTGGATTAAAATTTTAACATATATAAATGGAGAAATTAAATGTAAGTTTAACTAATTATCAAAAATCTAAAATTAAATCAGCTTTTAAAAAAATAAAGATTTAACCTTACAGTTTGATATAAATCAATTTTCAAATGGTAATGATGTATTATTATTAACTAAAAAACAATTTAAAAAAATAGAAAAACATAAAAAATTAAATACTGGATTAAGACTTGAATTTTCTTATAATCAACTTAAACAAATAAAAGATGGTGGTTTATTAAATGAAATATTAAATGTTGCTGATTATATTCCTGGCATAAATAGTTTAACACCAAAAGTTAGAAGAGGAGCTAAAGTAGTAAAAGAAAATATTATTCCTAAATTTAGAGATTTTATTAATTGGTTAGATCAAGAATTTGAAAATGTTCAAGGATCTGGATTAGATACAAAAACATTAAAATATATAAAGAACAAAATTTCAACCCATTAACATTAGCTAACTTAGAAAAATTATGTAATAATATCAAGTATTTTAGAGGTGTTTTTATGAGAGATATGCTTCCTGAAACTGTTAATAAATTTGAATGTGGTATAGTTAATTTAGATTCTTTTTCTGGCAATGGAACTCATTGGATATGTTATTATAAAAAAGATAAAATTAAGTATTACTTTGATTCTTATGGAAAAATTGTTAATAAAACTTTTAAAGAAATTGTTAAATATTTAGGAAAAGACAATATATTTTTTAATGATTCACAAATTCAAAATTATGATGATCCACCTATATGTGGTCATTTGTGTGTTTTTGCATTGAATGAGTTGAATAAAAATATAAGATTTGATAACATAATCAATAAATTAATTCTTAATAAATATGGATTCATTAGATATATTTGATCTATTTGGTAGACAGAAAAACGATTTAATTGAAGTAAAAAATGATTAAATTAATTCAAAATTAAATTCCATTTTTAATGATGTTAATAAGGATTTTAAAAACCATATTAAGAAAACTAATAATTTGGTTAATGCTATTAGTTTATCTAAAAATTATTTAAGTATTAATTCTAGAAGAATTGTTAATGTAAAACCAAGTATTAATGATTATGATGTTGTTATAAAATCTGAGTTAAATGAAGTTTTAAATTCTATTATTAAGGTTGGTAGTGATCATTGAAAAACTAAAAAAGATTTGAGGGAATTAACTGATGCATTGATTAATCTTGGAAAATATGTTGAAAATTTAGAAACAAAACTTGAAGGTGAATTAACTGAGTTGGCAAGATTAACAACTACTGGTTTAGCATAAGTAGTAAGTTTCACATTGAAGGATAAACTTAATAATAAAAACGATGAAGTGGAAGAAGATGAATAATTTTTACTATATAAATGGAGTTTATTTACTGTCTTAAATGTAAACAAAAAACCAATTCTAAAGACATTCAAGAAATAAAATTAAAAAATAAAAATATGATTAAAGCAAAATGTTGTATATGTAATTCAAAGAAAAGTTGTTTTGCAAAAATTTCTTCCTAATAAATGGCGAACTATAACTCATTTGATCTTTTTATTATCAGAAACCAATTTATGTTGACCAATGAAGATTGGGATATTATTTCAGAAAAATATGAATTGAAAGAAGATATGATCAGATTGTTTCAAAATAAACTAAATTGGGAAAAATTGCACAACATCAAACATTAAGTATAAAATTTATTGATGAGTTTATTAATTATCAACTTAATGCTTATATTAATTTGGTTTGTAAGTATCAAAATTTAGATGAAGATTTTATTGATAAATATAAAAATGATTTGGATTGGGAAATAATGTTACAATATCAAAATAAATCAGCAAAATTCATCATGGATGATGCACTGAATATCGAACAGTTTAAAGAAAAAATGGATTATGATGAGATTGATTAAATTATTCCAAAAAAATTTATAAAACTATTCTTTATTACAAAAATTTTACTGGTTTTAAAAAACTTTGAGTTTATAAATCTTTTCCTTAATAAATGGCTAATTCTTATGAAATTGAAAGAGCTGAATATAAAAATTTTTATCCATTATCTAAACTACATTTGAATGAACCTAACAAGAAAACTGAATTTAATATTGATTTTGGTTATGGATTTTGTTCATCTAAGTTTCAATTTTTTATTTCAGGATCATTAAAGAAATCTGATGATAGAGACTATGGTGCTACAGATAATGTAAAGTTGATTAATAATTTTGTACCATTCTTATTTTCAAAAATTGATATTAGAAAGAATAATAAATTAATTGAGGAAATCGAATATCCTGGAAAATTGAGTACAATAAAAGGCACTGTTACTTATTCAAAAACAGAAGCAGTATCTAACATTTGTAATGGATTTCAATCAGATTTCAAAAAAACATTTGAAGCTGTGGGTAATCTATCACATTTTGGATTAGGTTTCTTTGAAAATGTTAATGTTCCTATATACAAAGGAGGATTCAATATATGTTTTGTTAGATCTGAAGATAATGATGCCATTTTTAGATGGAAAACTAAAAAGGTTGATGGAACTTTTGATGATACTACTTTACCAAGTGTTGGAAAAATAATTATTGATGACTTTTTCATTAGAGTTCCAATAATTGAGTATAAAATTACAAGTAAAATTCAATATATTAATGAAATAACTAAAAAAGAAAAAATACTATTTCACTTTAATCATTGGCAATGTATTGAACAAAAGACAATAACTGGAAAACAGTTAGTTTTGATATAACAAATATTTATCGAAACATCTATAATCCAAAATTTATAATAATTGGTTTTCAAAAAGGTAGAACTAATGATCAATTATATGACACTTCAAAATTTGATAGTATGTACATTCAAAATATTAGAGTAAAATTAAATGGTCACAATTATCCTGATGAATGAATGAATCTAGATATAAATAATGGAAAATTTAGAATTGTATATTAAATGTATCAAGATTATAAAAAGGTTTATTATAACAATAGTGAAATGTATTATGATCCAACAGAATTCATTGAAAATAGACCATTGTATGTGATTGATACTACAAAAACTACTGTAAATATTTCAGGATCGAAAAATGATATAATAATAAATATGGATTTTGATTATGATATAACTGTTGCTAGTAAAACTAATTGCTATGTAGTTGTTGTATCTGAAAAACTATTAGAGTATAATGTGATTAAAAATGATATTACTGAAATAAAATAAGATTATTATAGAATCATAATTTATCAACTACTAATTTTTTTTTTTCAAAGTATTATTATATTTTATGAATAAACAGACTAATATTAATAGTTTAAAATTTGTTTCATTAAAAAATATTTATAAATAAAAATTTTCGATTTTCAAGGTCACAGGATGTGAATATTTTTGGTTTCATTAATATTTAATAAATGGGTACTTATCATATAGATATACCATACCAAATTGCATGTAAATATCTTAAAAAACAAAAAAAGTATTTAAGGTATTTAGTTTAAGGGTAGTTCACCCTAAATTGGAAAGTTTTACTAAAAACATTGATTTTAAACATAATTTTTCATAATTTTTTTTGTTTCAGAATTATCTGATCATTTTTAAAATTTTTATAAATAAAATACAAAATAAGGGTTAAAACTACCCTTAACATAAGTCAAAAACATTCTTTAATATTCAATGAGGGTATGTTTCAAATTTGGTTAAGATTGGTTTAAAAACACTCAAGTTATAACATACAATATATTTCAAATAATTTTATTCGATATTAACAATCGAATAGTAAGTTGAAACATTCAATATTAACATTTGAATTACTGAATAGGAATTCGGTAGAGAAAATAACTCACACAAACATAAACAAATAATATTTACTGTACAATTCAGATTTATCAAAGCGTGCATTAGAAGCACACTGTCCTTGAATATCATATGGTTTTACAAAAGTAAAAAGAACCTATCAAACAAAGCAGCAGTCACTTGACCTTGAAAATTCTGGTTGTTTTATACATTATATTAACGAATTATGATTGCAAACAATAAAAATAGTCTATAAATAGCTCAATAAATCACTTTTACTTATTAAAATATTAGTTAAAAACACTTGAACAATCCAAATATGGTGATGAACACTTCAAACACATTTCACTTCACAACACAATAGTTTCACAATTTTCATAGTTAATCTTCTTTATACTTAATATTCAATTAATAAATAATAAACTTTTACCATCAATAAACTCTTATTTTAAGTATTTCTTCATAAAACAGAAAGAGAATATATGTAGAAAATCAACCACACCCAAATTAGCTGATGTAATGACTTCGCACTTTTTTTGTTAAATCGGCTAGTTTCATTCAGTAACTATTTAGCGTATTAAGCATTGATTATACATTTTAAGCATTAATTATCAAATACTTTTCAATTAGTTAAATAAATAAAAAATAATTATTTTAATCCACACTGCATTTTACTAACATTTAATTGGTTATTATTTTATTCAATCACTTATTTTCATCAAAAGATCGAACAAACAAATTAGGCCATAGACTAATATTCCTTCAATAAGATTCTATTTATAACGAAATTTGTTTTTGTTGATTTTTACATCATCTTTAATCATACAGAAAAGTATAATATAAAAAATAGCATTAATTTTTCAATTTAAATCAATACTTATCTTTTTATCTTAAGATTATCATTTTTGATAACATTTAATGTTTAAGTTTAAAATTATTTAAAATGAAATATGGACTTGTAATACATCAAATATCATTAAAATTTTCTGAGAAATTCAATACTTTTAATAGATTTTGAATAACTCAAATAGGAAAAATATTATTTACAAAAAACAATAATTTAAATGAAATATTTAGAAAATTTGAAGAATTTTTACTTGTTTTTAAAAACATTTTGTTTTGTAGTAAATTTTATGGAAAAATATAGACATATTCGTGAAAATTTCATCAAAATTGTATACTTTTTCTAGAAAAATATAAAAATGTTAGAAATTGGCCTAAAAGAGGCAAAAATTTAACATATTAGTATTGAAAAACAACAAATTTCATTAACTTATTAAAGTCTTCCTTTTTTGGTCTAGGATTGGTACATTACTATCTACTTATATATACATATATAAAAATTTGAACGAATGATGTTTTTGGCCTCTGGGGACATCAAAATGAAAAAGTAAATCGGTCCCGGGCCTAGGTCTTACCATGCCACCTACGGTAATAGCTACTTCCCTATAGGGAAATTCACTAAAACCCCTGTATAGTAACAATAATGCAATAGAAAATCCATTAGAGAATATTTTGGCTAGAGTAATGAACATCACTATTACATTTCGGCAAGCGACACCATTTATTTATGTTTATGATACATACAGTTTCTGTTTAAATATTTATGTACTACTAGCAGTTACCAGGTGTGCGTTGCAGCGCTAACTATTATTTTAAACTAGTGCTTCTGTCGCTCGTATTCGAGCATTGAAAAGTATTTCAGGCATTATTTCAAAACGAATAGCAGTAATGATTTCCGATGACTTGAAAGATTCAACTCAAAGATGGTCTAATCAATCACTTCACTCAAGTTATTGAAATTGAAAACCATAAACGAATGAAAACGACCATTTATATGGACCTCGCGTTGAAGTAGGAAACTTAAAATTTAAAACTTGAAATTTAAAATTAAAATATTTCAAATATTTGTTCGGAATGTATAATATCATAAATGTATCTTACTATCTAAATATATAAATGAAAATCAAAGTGTGTCACTGATGTATCATGTAACTTCAAGTATGTAGTATAAATATTTTGTTACTTAAGTTCTAGCAATGTGATGGACAGTATCCTCGTCCTCTGTTTAGCAAGCTCTGCTGTAGGATTGAAATGTATTAGTGATAGTAAAGAAATATTTTATTTCTTAAACAAAACTTCACCACGACAACATTTGGTACCGTTAATTATTGAGATGTTCTATTATTTACCAACTTCCCGTTCACCTGACCCATAGTTCACAAAGAGAAACGTCTGTGTCGAGCTAGGAATTCCAGGAAGGGTCACACATTCCCTTTCCTCTGTTCATAGTTCCCAATGTTCTGTAATCTGGACCTTCCAGCTATTAGGTCGTATTTAATGGGTTACTGAGAAATTATTTACCCACTACAACACCAATGCCAATGAACTTTCTGAAATATGTTCACAGAAAATAACAGATCAGTGTCCGTCCACAACAAACCCTATGACATCAAATTTTAATTCTATGAGCTGCATTTGCCGCAATCCAGGGAGTTCATGTGATGCATTCAAACAATAGGCCTACCAAAGCAGAGCGTTGTTGGTGTATGTCCACAATAGAGTTCTATGCTTAAAAATTGTTCCAAATATTTAAAGTTGATATTATTTAAAAAAATAAACCTAGTTAATACGACTCAACGTCAACAACACCCATACTCCTTATATAAATACAATAGTACAATTTAATACAGCACTACAAAATTAACTAACAACCTAATAATTACTTTAGTTTAATTTTAGGTTTTACTTTCATATCTTTAACTATTTTTAAACCTATATATGGCCCATGACGAACATTAAATTTTCATAAATTTACTAATATGAAAAGCCTAAATTCACATTAGGCCTACATACAAAATACCCCCGGCTAAAAAGTGTAAAGTGAAAGTTTAAAGTGTCTTTGAATGAACTACACCCTATTTAAATGTTTGTTTGTTCAAACTGAGCTGGTTTTAAAGCAAATAACGCTTTTATAAATAATAGTAAACTAGAGGACCCATGCTGCTCCGCAGCGTTAAAATAGATATAATATCCGAGATATTATTAAATTTATGATTTTTGATTGAGTAATATAATAGTATCTTGAGCTTAACTGATTCAAACGATCAATAGCTCAAATTAAAGCCTATAATTTACTAATTATTTTTAGTTTAGAACTTGTACAAAAACATGCACAATACTGGAACTATTGATTTAAATCATAGAAAACCCTTTTGAAAAAAAATATTTTTGTTGGTTGTTCACCTTGCGTTTGCTTGAAACTCGTGCGATTTGAATAAATAATCACTTAAATGAAAGGCGGTATTTCACTGGAGGTTCTTAGACAAGACTAAAATATTGTATAGTAACTCGTGAAATACATCTTAAATTGCAGTAATAATTAAAAAATAAATCAAATTATGTTTTTTAATACAGTAGGTAAATATTTGCCAATGCTTAGCGTGCATGCCTTCATTTTGAGACCTCAATCATGAAAATCGGTCGTGTAAAAGAGCCAAACGAACTCGGAAAATAGAACACAAATTTTACTCCCATAAGAAAAACATGGAGAGCAAATTTCGTTTACGTATAGACCGAGTGAGACTATAGATAATTCTATGCCAACGCTTGATGGCAAATATGTGGGTGCATACCTTCAATTTGAGACCTCAGTCATGAAAATCAGTCGGATAGAAGAGCTAAACGAACTCGGCAATTAATAGCCATAATTTTTTAAATATTTAAGACAGTGTACAACTAAACAGCTTTTTAAAATTTACTCCTTGTTTTTCCATTCACAATACATTATGTAGCTTACTAAATAATAGTGCATATATTTCACTCATTATTTAACGGATCTAACAACAGTAAGAGTGATTAAACATTTTAGTTTCGATCTTGAAAAAATATGCCGCACGGTCGAGTTCTCTCAAAAACACGACGCAGCAATTAGGTGAACGATTCCATGAGGTGATGCGTTCTCAGCGACCTAGTGAACGACTCCATTAGGTGATTAGTTCTCTTGCCTCTGTCTGTGAGGGTAGGAAGAACGGGAAGAAACCGACGCGGCGAGGGAGATCTCCCTCAGTCCTAATGTCGCACCCCTGAAATTATCCGCATGGCTGCGCCTGCGGACCCAGAACGGACCAGGTCAAATTCAGTCCTGTTGTCACACCACCGATCCGGCAGTCGTGGTTAGGCGTTCGACCCGCGTGCGGGCTAAAAATAGTTTATTTCTACCCTGAAGAAGCGGAACTTTTTTGAGTTCCGCGAAACGTCGGACCTTGATGCCGTGGACGATTTTGTGTTGTATATATGTGTGTTTTGACATTTTGAAAAAATAAAGGTGAGTGAAGCCCACAATAATCTACGTGAATAGTTATTTGTAGTAAATTTTATTCTCTTTAAGAATGTCACATTCACTTTGGTCGGTTTCCACTCCATTTAAAAGATATTGGCAATAATCTAAGTGATCTCCAAATTTATAGTGGTGAGAAAGTACTGAATTATATATATTTTTGTTAAATTTTGTACAACTAAATCTAGACTTCTACCGGACCGATTTTGTTACTTAATGGGTCGTTTGAAAGCCTAATTTGTGTAGATTTGCAAATAATTATGAAAGTTAAAATAAAAAATAAAAATAATACATTTAAAACTCCTTTTATTCCAGGTTTATATTTTTAATTTTGTATTTGTAGCCAACTTTAGGCTGCCTTTATTGAGTATATTCAAGAAATTCATAATAGTAATTTGTAGGAAATTTTATTCTCTTTCAGAATATCACCTTCCACTTTGGTCGATTTCCTCGCCGTTTCAAAGTTATTTGCAAAAACGTTAAGCAACCTCCAGGTTTATAGTAGTGAGAAAATACTGAATTAAAGATCCTGTTGTTAAACTTTGTACAATTAAATCTACAGTTCTACTGAACCGATTTTATTAATTAATAAGTCTTTGCATAGCTTAATCTGTGAAGATTTGCAAATAATTATAATTGTACTGTTGAGGTTGCAAGCAAGATCGTTTGGCAAGATCGTTTGGAATCGATGATAAATAACTCCATTTTTTGAACAATTTGTGTTGGTCGTGATTTAGCTGCGTGCTTTAATGAAATGGAAGCTGGTATTTCAATGAAGGTTCTTAGGTCATAACAAATAGAATAACGTAATTAGAATTAAGTAAATAAATCTAAAACTAAATTCCATATCCAAGATATAATTAAATTCATATTTTCTGATTGAGCTATACAGTATCTTGAACTTAACTGATTAAAACTATCAATATCTCAAGTGAAAGCCTTTGAAGTATTTTAAGACCAAGACATATAAAACAACTTAAATAAAAATAGAGTTACGTATCATTGGTTGCAGATAGGTACTAAAACGATTGTATTTATTGTTGATTCGTGATTCAGTAGTGTGCTTTAGGTAGTCCAATCTTAATAATCAATAGCTCAAATGAAAGCTGGTATTTCACTTAAGGTGTTTAGACCAAAACGTATAATGTAATTAGAACTGCTGGAATACATTTTTGATCTTTAATTGAAGAGAAAAAAAATTCTTTCGTCGAGTAATACATTAGATAAATTAATGATGATGCTTGATGACAAATATGTGCTTGCATAGAGCTTTATTTTAAGACCAAAATTATGAAAATCGGGCAGGTAGAAGAGCCCTCCTGTAAACCATCGCCCGCCTGCGAAACATTGAACTCGAAAAAAAAAACAAATTTAACTCCCATAAGAAATGTACAGGGAGGCAGTTTGTGCATAACTCGAAATATACGTCAAAATAAAAATGAATACCGATGCTTGATGGCAAATCTGCGATACGTCCACACCTTTAGTTTAAGGCCAAAATTATGAAAATCGGTCGGGTATAAGAGCTAACCCGACTCGGAAAAGAAAAACCAATTATTTTTATAGATGGCAATAATTGGTTTACCAGTGTGCGTAATCTAATTATACGAAACATGTGTTAATAATTCAACAGCTTATTGTTATATTGTTATCTAATTAATTTGTCTTTGATTAAATGTTGTTGTTAACAATTTGCATTTTTGTTTAAAGTGTGTTCCTTACGTTAAATGTGTGATTCTAATGTTATGTGCTTAAACTGTACCATTAATATTAGTGAGTAAAGTGGTGTATGGATTTCATAACCATTATTTTACTAGAGACCACAACGGGCACTGTTGCTAGTAAGTATATAAATTACTAGGCCTACTTAACTCAATTGTTACGTTAGTGGAATATAATTAATAACTATTAATTGTTCTCATACGAATTATAACTGAAGCAGCTATATTTTTGCTACGATATCCGAACAAAGGCTGAACCAATTAATATAACTATCTTTCTATAAGTGATGGTAAAACATCAATCAAGGACGAGAATCCCGTTCTTTGTGTTCTCAAGGCACAATTAATCAGTTTCAAGACAAATGGAGAAACCGTGACATCTTCGTAGCACCTACACAGAGGCAATATAATACGGTAACATATCTTCACAAGGACGTCTGCTACCAAGTACCATCGATGTATATAACCTAACTATACATCGATGCCAAGTACCAAGGCCGCACTAGATCTATTATATCTAGTGCGGCCTTCCTGCAACCATGGCTGCCACTCCAAAAAAGGTATGCAAGGTAGGCTACTTATTGAAAATGACTTTGACCTTTGTGGATACCATGAGTGATGTTTCATACAATGTTGTATCACGTTATTAACTAATAATTTATATGATTATTCAGTGTGGCAGATTGCGTGTAATAAATATATAAAGGCTACTTACAGTCTTCGCAATAATGAGTTAATTGTGCACTACGGCTGTTTCGGAGATAACTCCATCGTCGGGTGCGTAGTCATCATACACTAAATTGAACTATTTACATATTTACATTTTTTACGTGGTTTCTTCATTTTCATTGCGTCAAAGTTTAATAAATAGTACATGCAACACAAGACACGGACACGACATGAAAACATTAAGGCACGTGCACGGCTAAAACTGTTAGTCGGTAGTCAGTTTTTAGAACCCATGTACTTTTGAGAAACTAGAAATCACGCCCTCATAAACCATTATACTTAAAATGTTAGTTATGACGAGTTATTTCATAAATTGCCCTATAAGGTCATAATTCCTTTCTAAAGGGAACTTTCCATATACCTAATGTTAAAAATACCTCAGCTGTACTTATATGTTTTTTATTCTTTGAATTTATTATCTTATTAAAATCAGGTGAGATTATTTGTTTTTTATTCAATATATTAGCGAATTTTTCATATAGGGAATAAGCTATTACTGCAGTCTCATGGTAAGACCTGGACCCGGGACCGATTACTTTTTCGTTTTGAGGTCCCTAGACGCCAAAAATACCATCCGTTCACATTCATATATATTGTATATATATAAATTTATATATATATACGTATATATATATATACATTTATATATATACATATATATATATATATTTGTGTGTGTGTGTCCATTATCACAATAACTCGAGCAAAAATGATCCAATTTTGATGAAATTTTGAATAAACATATAAACCTACATTTATTGGAACATGCTCGCGAACCAGCCTAATCGGACTATGGTAACTGGGGTTTATGGGGGATATTATAGGGTAAAAATATATTTTCCCATTTTTGACCCTAAAAACACAAAATTTCACAATTTCTTACCAAACCATTTTGTAGAGCTTAAAAAACCAATAATTAAGTATACTGACGTGTTAAATTATGCGCATAATGGTTACAGGAAAAATTCCAAAAAATTGTAAACTTAAAATTCCTATGTTATTCTTATGGAGAATAAGTCAACTGTTGTAGTTTGCTTGTGATCATATTCGGAAAATACATTCATTCCTTACTAAACTAATAACATTTTACAACACTTTTTTACCCTCCCTTTTGCAGCAAACCTACGTACTCGTTAAACTAAACTATATAATTAATACGCTACATGAAAGTTTGTCGGTTGAACTCCTCCGCCATTTCTTAACCGATTTTATCCGTTGACGTCTCATTGAAAAGAGCGTGTCGCGTAGATTTGCAAACTGGCCTTACATTTTTGAAAAAGTCCCTTGGGCTCTACCCCAGTGGCTTTGAAAGTTCCCATGTTATCCTTATGGAGAACATAATTGTTTACATTTTGATCAGCTGTATAATTTAATTGCTTTTATTTATTATTCAATTCAATGAAACGCATTGAGTACATATTTGAGTTTGTGTAAACATAAACCCCAAGACGGATCGTGTTACTATGGTTGTATCTTAAATTTGTGTATTTATGGTTGTTTTGTGTTGCTATGACGGATCGTGTTAGCACGATTGTAACTTAAATTTGTGCATTTATCGTTGTTTTGTGTAGCTATAATTTGTTTATTTGTTTTTTTCTTTTAAATGCCTCCGACGCGACGACAACGAAACATAGAAAGGAGGCGTAATCGTGATAACGACCGCAGCTACAAAACAGTGGCGCTTAATAGGCCTAACTCATCACAGTCAGCACCTGACCCTGGACAATCTCAACTTTAAATTAATTGTAAATATGACTGTTATAAGTTTTGAAATAACTCCTGTAATTCTTTGCAATTGCTCGAATCCGAGCAACATGTACACTAGTTCTAATTAAATAGGGAATAAGTTAAATGTGATATTTTTAAGGAGACATTTTTGTGTTAATCCAATCAGGCGAATGGAAATTCGCTTAGTCTGCAGGTTTGCTGCGGCGGGGGTATTTAATAATTTGCAATTAAATGGTGGAACTAAGGGACCTACAGTTTATAGTGGAATCCAAACCTCATTTTGGCCCTGGTATATACGAATTAGTATAATTTTTGGGATAGTACTGCGGATAGTCGTACTCACTCGTGCGGACGTTAATCCACACCAGGGAGTATCGCATCCACAGTGCATGCCTATAAATATCTACAATTCGTAACCTCCTAGTAGCTAGATTACAGGACGACGCCACCCGTCCCAGTTTGGATATTAAAATACAGACTAATACGATCGGGAGACATTTAATTGCGAAGTATTCGTTTTGGCTTGAAACTGTCAGATATTGTATTTGGGAAGGTTTATATGTATTCCGATACAATAATAGTTAACAATGAAAAATGTACACAAATTTGTTCTGAATCTAAAAGGGAATTTTTGTATTCAGTAAAACGACACCTAAACTTTTATTATTATAGGCATATTAGGTATTAATTTAAAGAAATTATCCTCTAGATGTGTCTTTTGCGTGTTTTGATGATATCCTGAGAAATTCCTTCATCCTTGAAACTTCAGAGTTTGTGCTGAGTTCTGTTGTCAACCATCTGAACTTTTTCAAGTTTACATTTGTTTACATCAAAACAGATGGCCATAATACAATTTTGTTTACATCCATAAGAAAATGGGGGAAAGGATACAGCTGGTTCTTATTTATAGTGACTGTGTTGATTTTTGCTCTGTGAATAATTATCTTTTTTTACGTATTTTCGAGCTCGGACTCTATTTTAAATTTGTGACAAGTTTAATTCTTTGTTTGTTCCTGTACTTGTTTCATAGTATCGTGGAAATAGTTAAATAAAACAATAAAACTTTGTTCAAACATAGGTCTAACCTACAAGCTCCTCCTGTTACAAGAATGTCAACATCTAATGTAAACAAAGCTAAGTATAATGTACAACAAACAAACAAGTTCCTTGCTATGCCTTTTGATGAAAATGTAATTTATCCTGATGATGATTTTGTCTTTCCAAAACGTAAACTTACATTTTCTTCCTCTGAATCTCAACCGAAACGCTATGTTTTGGATTCAAGTGAACTATGTAAAGGCAATAAATATCAAATTCTATCTGAACATTCTTATTGTTCTAATGGTGATGACAATGCCGTGGATCAATCACACAAGATGGATGATTCTACTTTGGAAAATCAAGTAAATGACCCAAAGTTAAAAATCCCTCCTATATTTTTGCACAACGTTAACAACCACCAAGAAATAATAAAAGATGTCCAAAATATGGTAAAGGCAACTTTTTCAACTCAAGTTCGAGGGCAGTCCCTTAAAGTGAACTTGTCTAATATAGATGACTTTAGAAATTTGACAGCTTTTTATGATTCTTCTAACATTAAATATCATACTTTTCAACCCCTACATGACAAAAAACTTGAAGTGATTGTCAGGAACGTCCCTACATCATTATCTGAGAATGAAATTAAAACTAAGCTAACAGATCAAAACTATCCTGTCATTAGAGTCACTAGGTTACTCAACAAAAACAAACTTCCACTCCCTCTTTGTGCAGAAGACTTAGAAAACAACGACGACGGCAAAGCTATCTTTAATTTAACCACAATCTGTTTTGCAGTTGTAAGTGTCGAAATGAAAAGAAAATCTAGGAAAATTCACCAATGCACTCGATGTCAACGCTATGGGTACACGAAGAACTTTTGTAAACTGGACCCAAGGTGCGTGCGGTGCACTGGTCAACATCACTACTCTGAATGTCATAAACAAAAAACTGCAGCTCCTCAATGTGTTAATTGTGGTGAAAGCCACCCAGCTAACTACAGAGGCTGTCAAGTATACCAGAAAATAACCAACAAAGATCACAATCGGGGTAGTCCTCGCAATCGCACTCAAAATGCTACTGAGAAAAAAGAAAACACTCCTTCTCCCCCTGATTTGAATTCTGCTACTCATTTTCCTGAGATTCATACAAACTTTTCGCCTCAGGAACCTTCTACATCACGAGTTTCATTTGCTAAAGTTACTGCTACGAGCCGCCGCAACATTAATAATTCATTCTCACAAGAACAATCTGATGATGCTCCTGATACGTCTGTGTTTCAAAACCTTGAACAAATAATCCTAGATGTGGTGAAATCATTCATTCCTACTCTCAAAAAGATAATAAGTAATGTGATAAGCTCGATTCTCTCAAATGGATCAGGACAATTATTTTCAAATTAACAATTTAACCCTCCTTAACTGGAATGCCAATGGGCTTAGAGATAAACGTGCTACTTTTATCGCGTTTATGGTTAGACATAGCATCGATATTGCGTGTATTATTGAGACACACCTGACCAATGTGGAAAATTTCAAAATTAATGGGTATTCTATATACAGGGAAGATAGGCCTAATCCAATAGCTTCAGGTGGCGTTGCAATTTTTGGGCGAAGAACTTTGGACCATCATAATATATTTTTACCTCGTTTATCTTCGGTAGAAGCTGTTGGTGTAAAAATTAATTTAAGTCATGGTGCAGACTTCCGCTTAATTTCTGTCTACAAACCCCCGAACAAACGGCTACACAATAATGACTTGCAGGTGCTGTTTGCAGAAAATTGTTCGACTGTTGTTATGGGGGACCTTAATTGTAAACATGAGATATGGGGTTGCAGAACCACAAACCCAAATGGAAACCGTTTGTTACGACTCACAAATAACTCAAACGTAATGATTGATGCGCCACAAGAACCTACACATTTTCCATGGCAACCTAATTATCAACCAGATAAACTTGATTTGGTTTTGCACAAAAACTTTACAGCTCCAATCATTCAAAATGTTTTACCCGAGCTGGACTCTTACCATTCTCCTGTTATAGTAACCTTCTTCACGCAACCTCAATTCAGTTGTCCACCTCAACAATTAATTAATGGAAAGATAAATTGGGAAATTTTCAGTGCAGAATTTGATAAATGTTTAGAAGGTATGCCTAAATTATCGTCTTGCATCGAAATAGAAAACTCTGTAAAAATATTTACCGAATCATTAAAAACTTGTGCCAGGAAAGCTATCTTAAATCCCTCACAATCCACGCCAAATAGCGACTACTATCATCCTCCAATGAGAATAATGCGTCTGATTAGAGAGAAACATAAAGTTAGACGACTTTGGCAGCGATACCAGTAGAGGCAATAGGGCAAAGAGACGCCACTTTAGGCACGTTTTCCCCATAAGAATAACATGGTGAGCTTTTTTTGACCACTTTTTAAAAAATCCAGCTCTCGGTCTATACAAGCCTATATAAATGTTCAATACCATTGTACAACTCCATTACAATTTCAAATCCATATCCATTCGCATGTATATTCACAAAATCATCAACTTGACAGTGCGAGGTTTGTACGCGAACTCAACTCATGGCGTGTGCGTGCTCCCCCATATAAAATGCATGCTACCCATATAAAATAATGTTAAATTTTTTTCTTACTTTTTGATTTTTTTTATGTTGTAATATTGTTTATAATCAAAAGTTGACACCCACTACGTTTGCCAGAATTTCAACCGTTTTGCCGTATCTCAAGCCGTTTTCGAGATATAAGCGTTTTTAGACAGTTTTACGGACTTAGACGATTTTTCATGGTAAATTTTATTTGTACCCATATAAAATAATGTTAAATTTTTTTCTTACTTTTTGATTTTTTTATGTTGTAATATTGTTTATAATCAAAAGTTGACACCCACTACGTTTGCCAGAATTTCAACCGTTTTGCCGTATCTCAAGCCGTTTTCGAGATATAAGCGTTTTTAGATAGTTTTACGGACTTAGACGATTTTTCATGGTAAATTTTATTTGTACCCATATAAAATAATGTTAAATTTTTTTCTTACTTTTTGATTTTTTTTATGTTGTAATATTGTTTATAATCAAAAGTTGACACCCACTACGTTTGCCAGAATTTCAACCGTTTTGCCGTATCTCAAGCCGTTTTCGAGATATAAGCGTTTTTAGATAGTTTTACGGACTTAGACGATTTTTCATGGTATATTTTATTTGTACCCATATAAAATAATGTTAAATTTTTTTCTTACTTTTTGATTTTTTTATGTTGTAATATTGTTTATAATCAAAAGTTGACACCCACTACGTTTGCCAGAATTTCAACCGTTTTGCCGTATCTCAAGCCGTTTTCGAGATATAAGCGTTTTTAGATAGTTTTACGGACTTAGACGATTTTTCATGGTAAATTTTATTTGTACCCATATAAAATAATGTTAAATTTTTTTCTTACTTTTTGATTTTTTTTATGTTGTAATATTGTTTATAATCAAAAGTTGACACCCACTACGTTTGCCAGAATTTCAACCGTTTTGCCGTATCTCAAGCCGTTTTCGAGATATAAGCGTTTTTAGACAGTTTTACGGGCACTGTCACAAGGGCCAAGTGAAGCGGTCACGAGACTGGGGAATCCTCAGGTGGTGACGTCACCGGGGACGAGCCTATATATAGAAGTGGCATCCGGGTGATATTTCATTCTCGAGCGTGATGCCGACCTGTCAACACTGCTCCGCCTCGCTGTCCAAGAAGAGCAATTTGGTCCGCCACTACAAGCTAGTACATCAAATGAAGGTGAAACTGTGCAAGGTATGTGATTTAATCTGTGATGATAATGTGGTTCTAAAATCGCATATATTACAAAGTCATAAGAATTGTAATTTTTGTAAGAAAAATGTGGTTGGTCATTTTAAAAGACATGTCAATTCTTGCAATAATTGTCCATATACAATGATTGAATTTGTTGGTGAATCGATTAGAAATGAACTTAAAAATAATCTTCAGTCTTGTCCTCTGCCGATAAAATGGACTTTAAGGAGAATTAAATTTATAAAATATTCAATGGATCAAAATGGACAATTAGTTAATGAAAAAGAATGTATTGCAGATTTTAGAAGCCTTACCACCTTAACTATTGAGAAAAGAGATTTAATACCCCAAATTGAAAATGCTCTTTTAAAGATTGACGCTTCCATGCACAAATACCAATCCCAGGGCAGTGGATGGATATATGACCATACTAAATATTGGCAGTTGCATGTTTATAAGTATAAGCCATTAACTCCAAAGTCATACATTCCCACACCAGAGAGTATTAAATCGAAACATGCAGTTTTAAATATAAAAAATGTTGATAATAAATGCTTCCTTTGGTCAATTTTAGCAGCTTTATATCCACAGAACTCTAATGAACATGCTAATAGAGTATCTAATTATGTACCCTATGAATGTCAGTTAAATATGACAAATATAAAATATCCCGTAAAAATATCTGATATAGATAAATTTGAAAGACAAAATAATATTAGTGTTAATGTATTTGGAGTTGAAGACCAGAAATGTATATATCCATTAAGAACAACCAAACTGAATAGTAATACTCACGTAGATTTATTATTATTACAAGAAGGTCGTAAATCACATTATTGTTTAATTCGTGATTTTAATAGGTTAATGCTGCGGTCTACAAAACACGACCATAAGAAGCATTTTTGTAAGCTGTGTTTACAACATTTTTACACTAATTATAAATTGGAGCGTCATATAACATATTGTAAAAACTTTGATGCCCAACGAGTGGAAATGTCTAAACAAGATACATTACAATTTAAAAATTATAAATATCAACTTAAAGCCCCATTTGTGATTTATGCAGATTTTGAGTGCTTTATAAACTCAAATAACCATACTCCATCTGGATTTGCATTTGTTGTAGTGAAAGAGTCTAAGATTATTTCTGAAGAGTTGTACAGTGGTGAAAATGTTATGGATGTGTTTTTCAAAAGATTATTTGAGACTTATGATTATATTAAAAGTCAAATGGCGATATATATTCCCCTGGTAATGACTCCAGAGCAAGAGGCGTCTTTCCAAAACTCAACACATTGTCATATTTGTGAAAAGCCCTTATATTTTGATAGGGTGAGAGATCATTGCCATTCCTCTGGGCAATACCGTGGAGCTGCCCACAATGATTGTAATTTAAACTATAAAGTAACAAAGAAAATACCAGTATTCTTCCATAACTTGAAAAATTACGATGGGCATTTAATAATGCAACACTTGGGAAAGTTTAATCGTAAATTAAATTGCATAGCTAAAGATATGGAAAAATATATATCATTCTCTGTAGATGATTTAGTATTTTTAGATTCATACAACTTTCTGTCCCTTCCATTATATAAATTGGCTTCCAATTTAAACACATTTAGATTCATACAAAATCCACTACTACAACGTAAAGGTGTATTTCCCTATGAATATATGACGGGACCAGATAAGTTTGCAGAGTCTCTACCCCCAATTGAGACATTTTATAGTACTCTAACTAAAGAACATATCTCTCCCAATGAATATGAACATGCTAAAAATGTATGGTCCCATTTTAATATAAATAATTTACAAGAATATCATGATTTATATCTTAAAACAGATGTATTGCTACTGGCTGATGTCTTTGAGACTTTTAGAGACCTGTGTTTAAAGGATTACAAACTTGACCCCGTACATATGTATTCACTTCCTGGACTTACATGGGAGGCCTGTCTTAGAATGACTGGTATAAAATTACAACTATTTCAAGATATTGACATGCATTTGTTCATAGAAAGTGCGATTAGAGGAGGAGTCAGTATGATTTCTACACGTTATGCTAAAGCAAATAATAGATATATGGGTGAACACTATGATCCCAATCAAGAGAGTGTCTATTTAATATATTTAGACTGTAACTCACTATACTCTACAGCAATGTGCGAGCCACTGCCTGTGGATGGATTCCGTTGGACTAATGAGATAGACTACAAATACAATCAAAATGATGAGTTTAGATACATTTTAGAAGTTGATTTAAAATATGATAAAAGCTTACATGATTTACATAATGACTATCCATTAGCACCTGAGAAAATGAATGGCAAATTAATACCTAATTTAAATGACAAAACTAAATATATTTTACATTATAAAGCATTACAAAAATATGAGGAATTGGGTTTGATTGTTACAAAATACCATAGAATTTTAAAATTTAGACAGTCTAAATGGCTTGCGCCCTATATTAATTTTAATATTGAAAAACGCAAATGTGCTAAAACTGATTTCGAAAAAGACTTTTACAAATTGTTAAATAATAGTCTCTTTGGTCGAACAATTATGAATCAACGAAAGTTTCGTGACATATATCTCAAGGATGAGTCACTATTAACAAAATATGTCACTAATCCAAGGTTTGATTGTAGCAAAAAGTTTGATAACAATTTACATGCTATACATTTAAAAAAATTAGTTGTAAAGTTTAATAAACCTATATATTTAGGAATGACAATTTTGGATATCAGTAAAGTAATAATGTATGATTTCCACTATAATTATATGTCAAAATTTAAGAACAAAAGATTTCTTATGACAGATACGGATTCTTTAATGTATTCTATAGTTACAGAGGACTTTTACAAGGAAATAGAATGTGACTTGCACTATTTTGATACCTCTGGATATAGTAAAGACCATTTCTTATACTCTGATAAAAATAAAAAAGTCACTGGCAAGTTTAAAGACGAATTAGATGGTCATATTATGTATGAATATTGTGGTTTAAGACCAAAGTTATATTCTTATATTCCTCTAAAATGGTTATATGAAGAAGACAAGCAAGCTTTAGAGGTGAAGAAAGCTAAATGAGCTGATGGTGCTACAGTTAAACATCTCCTTAGACATCAACATTATTTGAACTGTCTTGCAACTGGGCAAGATTACTATGAGAATGTGACAAGAATTAAATCTACAAATCATCATCTTCAAACCTTGACCATGAACAAGAAAGTACTATCCTTTGACGATGACAAGAGGTTTATTCTGGAAGATGGCATCAATACTCTTGCGCTTGGTCATTATAAAATTGATCAAACATAAATTGTATGTGTAGATATAAAATAAATGTAAATGTTAAAAAACTCCAGTCTTTTATTTATTTACCCTTACCATCCTCTTGATAGAATTGGTCAAACATAAATCTATATTTGCCATTATTCTTTGACCTTTCTTTGTCTATTACGAAAAAGCCATATTTAGTTTTATCCCAACATTGATGACAGAGATTTTTAAATTGGTTAAATGAAAAGTCATTACCAACATGATTGTTATATACATGTTTTAAATTTAAATCATCTTGTTTAAATAATATAAGGACATTTACATTATCACGTAAATGTTTGTGTACTTTGCTGTAAGATTGACACAAGTAAAAACAGTTAATATTTTTATGTCGACCCATTGAGAAAAATTGTGTAATATTTTGACTATTTATGTCATCAAATACAACAACTGACTGTGATTTTACATCATTTGGTGTGATTTCACAGTCAGTAAACGTGTGTAATTTCACTTCATCACACAAACTAAATATTTCAATTATTTTTTTATATTTTTCTTGTTCTAAAGATTTAGATATTAAATATAAGTTTGTAAATTTTAATCCTTCCTTTCTTACAATTAAGTTATAAATTACAACCGTCTTCCCACTTCCACTTGGACCACAAATAACACATCGAATATTGGTAGGAAATAGACCCAACTTCTTTGGTATATTTTCCTTAGTATGTACTATTTTAAATTTATGTTTTTGTTGAATGAAAAGACATTTTTTATATAATAAAAATGGTAAAAAATTATAATAAGAAAACATGTAAAAAGGGCAAAGGGTTATTCCTAAAACCTTACAGGGGTCGAGGGTTATTGAATACTCTTATAAATAACCTTCCATTCCCACACATACCATCATATCAGTACTGTGGACCTGGAACGAATGTACGTGAGAATATAGCTAAAAATGTACCTCCAAAAAATAAACTAGACTCTTATTGTAAAGAGCATGACATATTCTACATGAATAATCCCGATACTGCTGCTCGGAACAAAGCAGACATGAGATTAGCAGACTTAGCTTGGACTAGAGTAACGGCCAAGGACGCAAGTCTTGCCGAAAGAGCTGCTGCTTATGCTGTGACAAATTTGATGAAGGCAAAAGCAAAGATGGGAATGGGATTAAAATTTAATAAAAAAGATGGACAACTACCAGCTGTTAGAGGCCGCAAAAGACGTGCCTCACTTCAGGGGGGTGTACCTAAAAAACGAGCTAAAAAATCTAACACCAAGAGTAAAAGAGTGCGGAATAGTTAATTTAGACAGTTCATCTGGCACACATTGGACAGCTTATCGTAAAAATAAAGATATTGTAATTTATTTTGACCCATTTGGAATCCAACCTCCAAAAGAAGTAATTAAATATTTTGAGGGATATAAAATCTACTATACAACCGATCAAATACAAGATTTAAATAGTTCTATTTGTGGAATTTTATGTTTATCATTCATAAAAAATATTTCTTTATAAAAATGGATTCATTTACTATAACATTTTCGGGTACAGAGCCAGAGCTAAAGTCAGTATTCTTTCCTCCCATAGAATTAAATGATGATTATGTAATTGGATTGGTAGATTTTCAAAGTTATAATTCCATATTTAATGTTAAAAAACCACTAAATACTTTAACATATTACAAAGTAGAGAAAATGACATTACCAAAAGGAGAGATCTCAGTTGATGATTTAAACCAGTTATTAAATGGAAAACTTAAAGTTATAGTAGATAAAAATGGAGAAGCATTAATTAATACTAAATCCAAACTTTTATTCAAAGGACTTATTCCAAAATTAAATCAACTTAAAGGCAACAAATTAACCATTAGAGAAGGTGATGATGTTTTCTATTATGACCACAATGCTCCAGTTACAGTAGAAATTTCTGAAGGAACATATGAGGTGGTTGAGCTTGCAAAGGAAATTCAAAAGCAAATCCCAGACTTTTTCCTTACAGCTAATAATAAAACTATGAAAGCGACATTACTTTCTAGCCACGTGTTTGATTTTACAAAACCATGTTTAGGGTCTATTTTATTAGGATTTAAAGGTGTTTCTACTCCTGGTGTTCAGTTTGAATCTACAAATAAAATAAACATTAATAATGTAAATGTGATTAGAGTAAAATGTAATATTGCAAACGGGTCCTATTTAAATGGCAACAAATTACACACCATACATAGCTTTTATCCAGAAGCTCCTCCTGGCTACAAAATTATTGAAGTTCCAAGAAATATTATATATTTTCCTGTAAATAAGAGAAGTTTAGATGTTGTCAGTATTACATTTGCCGATCAACATGACAAGGCAATTGACTTTAACGGAGAAGAAACTACAATTACTTGTCATATAAAAAAGATATGAGAATTTATAAGAATTTATCTATAAGTGTACAAAATGCTAGGTTCCTAAAATCAATAGGACTAAAGTTAAAATTTTCTATTAATAAAAATGGAAGATTTTCTAGACGTTACAGGGAAATCCCAATTCGACGATAGTGTAGTTAAAATTACAAATCACTCATATGTTCCCCACAACACTTTAGCAATAAATAATTCTGATGAAATTCGAATATGTATTAATAATCAAGATTTGCTAACTCTCCCATGTAGGAGTTATCTGTATATTAAGGGAGAAATTGAAAATCATGATAAAGGTCATTTTATAAATAATGCATTTGCATTCTTATTTGATGAAATTAGATACGAAGTTGCAGGTAAAGAAATAGACATTGTAAGAAACCCAGGAATTTCTAGTCTTATGAAAATATTGAGCTCTTACAATAAAACAACTAAATTGTCAAATGTGGCATTTGATTCTGACACGAATTTGAAAGAGTTCCATAAAGGTGGCAAGTTTAGTACATGTTTGCCATTAGAGCTGTTAATGGGTGTATTCGAGGATTTTAATAAGGTATTAGTAAATGTCAAACAAGAATTGGTGTTGAAAAGATCGAAAAATGATTTGAATTGTATATTAACAACCACTAGTGCTCCAGCCAGTGGCGCTGCTGATACAATTCCCAAAATTACACTTAACTCAATTCAATGGGTAATGCCACATGTAATACCATCAGATGGGGAGAAGTTACAATTACAAAAGATGTTATTGCAAAATAAAAATTTGCAAATTGCATTTAGAAGCTTAGAGCTGCATGAACTTCCATCATATCCCAACACCACAAGACATACATGGTCAGTAAAGACGTCTTCAAGTTTGGAGAAGCCTAGGTATATTATATTTGGTTTCCAAACAGCTAGGGATAATAGTGCACGAAAAAGAACTGATGAATTTGATCACTGTAAATTAAAAAATCTCAAAGTATTTCTAAACTCTGAATATTATCCTTATAGTGATTTAAATCTCGACTTTGAAAATGGAGATGTCTCTAAAGCTTATGAGATGTTTATGAGGTTTAGAGAGACTTACTATAATACTATCCCAGATCCTATGATTAGTAGGGCTGAGTTTATGAAGAAATATCTACTAATTGTAATAGACTGTTCTAGACAGAACGAAACAGTGAAGGAAGGAATTGTTGATATTAAATTAGAGATTGAAACTGCAGAAAATGTACCAGCAAATACATCTGCATATTGTTTGATAATACATGATAAAGTGTTTGAGTACAATCCTTTGTCAAATGAGATAAATAAAATGTAAATAAAAGATGAAAAACATTCAACAAGAATTGGTTGACTCTGCAAATCAAATACGAGAGAAATATAGAGCTTTAAAACGTGGCAAGTTTCTAGAGGCTGAAGAGAGGTTCCAAACATTCCAACCTTTAATAGAGCCATTACAAGAATTAAAAAAATCACATCTATTGGTAAAACAGAGAGGCCTCAAATGGAGATACTCCCAATGACTCCATCTAGAATATCAATGATACCAAGATTACAACCAATACAACAATCCACTCCACAGAAATTAGATTTTGGTCTTTTAGCATCAGACTATTTAGGAAATTACCTCATTAAAAGTAGTATGACAGACACTACATATGGTATTAGACGAGAAGCAAATAAATTTTTTATTGGAAATAAGGAAGTTGATATTGCCAATGATGATGTTACAGTTGCAAATAAAACTTACAAGGGGACAAAAGGCTTGTGGCAGTTGTTAACTTTAAAAGAACCTGAGGATTATACTCCGGCTGATTTGCAAAATTATAAAGAAATTTTGGAAGCTACAAATGGGCATTTAAAGAGTTACAAAGATGGTGCACCAATTTCAAGTAATAGACATACTAAATATCTTAATATAATTAAACCTCTATTTAAATCTGTTGGTGAAGGTTTGAGACAAGTGACTGGTAATAAAATAGACTATATTTATTGGGATGATCCTAATGAGCTTGTAGATAGGTTAAGACTTCTTTGGCTAAGTCGCCAAGCCGGTAACTCAGGAGTGGATAATGAAATAGATTCCATTATTGAGGAATTGAGAGAAAGTGGTATTATTTATTAAATAAAAATATGTTTATAGATAAATTTTATCGTTTATATAATCCATATAATAAGCCTGCAGAACCCAGGGCTAGTAGTGAACCTACTTTGAATTTACAAGACGATAGTTGGAATTGTTTAAACCGTAAAATTGGTAATGTTAAAGATGGAGAGTTTGTAGATGATGTATCAACTTTGGGTCAGACATTAACTAGAAAAGGTGATGTCTTTTTACAAGGTAAAACTAAATATGAGTTTTTAGAATCTAAGAATAAAAATTGGAATGCTAAAAAACAGAAAATTACTAATGTGGAAAAGGGTGAAAGTTTAGATGATGTGCTCACTTTACAACAGACTTTAATACGAAAAGAAGATGGTAAATTTGTACAAGACAATAATAATTATGAATTTTTAGAATCAGAAAATGGTGTTTGGAATGCTAAGAAACGGAAAATTACTAATGTGGAAAAGGGTGAAAGTTTAAATGATGTGCCCACTTTACAACAGACTTTAATACGAAAAGAAGATGGTAAATTTGTACAAGACGATAATAATTATGAATTTTTGGAATCAGAGAATGGTGTTTGGAATGCTAAGAAACAGAAACTTAGCGATTTGATGGAAGGTACAGATAGTAAAGATGCTGTGAATGTTTCACAAGTTCCAAAAATGGAAGCAGGCTATTGGGATTTTAATAATAAAAGGTTGGTATGTGTTAAACCTGCCATTGATGACACTGACTGTGTTACAAAAGAACAGACTATAACTTTTGATAATAAAGAAAAATGTTGGGATGCCAAAAAACAATATATAAGAAATCTACCAATGGGGGAATATTTAGATGATATTTGTTTAATGTCACAAGCTATGTATTATGATGGATCAAAATTTGTATATGCAGGAAAAAAATTTAATTTGATGGAATACAATCCTGATTTATTAGTTGCCAACCCTACATCTTTGAGCGGATTTAAGTATATAGATAATAGACCATATATACCAGAAAACTATGTATTTAAAAGAATGGAAGATAATCTATTGATTGGGGCTAATGGTAATATATTTACAGTACAAGGAAAGGATGATGTTATAAAAAATGAATGAAATTGCATACGAACTTCATAAGCCTGCAAGAAAGAATTTCATTAGAAGGTCTTTTAAAGTAATAGGTATAAACGAAACCATACAAATAGATTTAATTGATATGCAAAACTATGCTAGAGAAAATTCTGGCAATAAATATATTTTAACTTTAATAGATATATTTTCTAAAAAAGCTTATGCTGCTCCACTAAAAAATAAGACAGGGTTAGTGGTTACAGAAGCCATTAAAACCATTCTACCAAAGGGGGTTAAAAACATTCAATCTGACAATGGAAAAGAATTTTTTAATCAATATTTTAGCAAACTAATGAAAAACTTAAATATTAATCACTATCACACTTTTTCTACAACTAAGGCTGCGATTGTGGAGAGGTTTCAGAGAACTTTAAAGAATTGGTTATATAGGGAATTTAGTGCTCAGGGAAGTTATAAATGGGTGGATTTACTTCCAAAGTTAATTCGAAAATATAATAATAAGGTGCATAGATCTATAGGTATGAAGCCTAACCAAGTGAATATTAAGAACAGTAAATATGTGCATGAGAGGTTGACTTCTAAAGTAGCGCAAGTTAAAAAGCCAAGATATAAGGTAGGTGATAGCGTAAGGATTTCCAAGTATAAACATGTTTTTAGTAAAGGTTATACTCCAAATTGGACAGGGGAACTATTTACAATAGCAGAAGTTAAGAATACAAAGCCTGTGACTTATATCTTGAAAGATGAAAATGGCAATATAATCAGGGGAGGTTTCTATACAGAGGAGTTGTTAAAGACCAAGTATAAAGACATGTATTTGATAGAAAAAGTAATTAGGAGGAAGGTTAATTTATTGTATGTCAAATGGCTTGGGTTCCCAAGTAGCCAGAACTCATGGATTTCCACTAAGGATGTCCAAGGGAGCACGCCATGAGCCGGGAGCATGTCCGCGCCATAAGCCGGGAGCGCGCACACGCCATGAGTTGAGTTCGCGTACAAACCTCGCACTGTCAAGTTGATGATTTTGTGAATATACAAAATTTGTATCGCTAAATAATAATTGTGGATGATGATTTGTCCATACTATTTTGTCAAATGGATATGGATTTGAAATTGTAATGGAGTTGTACAATGGTATTGAACATTTATATAGGCTTGTATAGACCGAGAGCTGGATTTTTTTTAAAGTGGTCAAAAAAAGCTCACCATGTTATTCTTATGGGGAAAACGTGTCTAAAGTGGCGTCTCTTTGCCCTATTGCCTCTACTGATACCGTCTACCACACTTTAAAAGGCAACTCAACGAACTGGGAAGACGAGTGAAAACAACTCGAGGAATTTAGAATAGACAACTATAAGAAGTATGTTTCTGATATTCATCCGACAAAAGGTACTTAGGTTTGCTGCAACAGGGAGGGTAAAATGGTGGTTTTTTATGTTAATAGTTTAGTAAGAAATGAATGTATTTATTGTATTAATGTATGAATGTATTAAAGATTGGCGGTGGCCTTCTTTTTGAAAAGACCCATAGGCCTACAGATTAATAAGCAGGCCTATTTCTTTCAATATATTTTATATAATTTTGAAGCTATTGTCAGTAGGCCTATTTATTTATAGAAACTGAAAATAGTTTAGGCTAAGTAAAATTGATTTTCCCTGCTGCATAATAGGGGTCATTATTACCATTTTTAAAATCCATGATAAGGTACAGTAGACTTCCTCTTATTTAACACGTACTTTTTAGCTGGACATCGGTTAAACCAGACAACACTCGGTGGAAATTACATCTCTTTAAACGGGCAGTTTTTTATCAGCACTTCGGTTTAACCGGACTAGATCGGCAGGAAGTGGGAGGTAAGCATTACTGAAACGACTGTTCTTGTGATAATAACGATATGAGAACAGTGATTATGTGCCTAGATACAATGCTCTACTACATTTTAATCAAATACTGTATGCATTTAAACGGTCCTTTTAATGAGTTTTGGGGACTTCGGTTTAACCAGAAAAACCATTATCTGGACTGACCACGGTCCCGAGAGTCTGGATAAGAGGGAGTCTACTGTACTGTATATGTTACTATATTATAGTGACACAAATATAAAAAAAACAGCCAAAACTTCATACAATAACTCCATAGTACCACATACAATATGTTTACTAGTGTGAACTACGCTGTAGGCTTCACATTGAATGTGTTACCCAAGTTTATTAAATTAAAGCTAAAACACAGTTTTTTGTTACAGAGTCATTGATTGAGGTGCTGGTGAACTGATTGAAGACAAATGTTTTGCTATTAGTGTGAGGTGTGATAGTACGGACTGTTGTGATAAATTACCACTGTTTATGATTTACTTTATATGTTCTAAAATAAATGTTCCATATAAACTACTAAAATTGAATGATCATTTACAATGCCTTTATTGCCAGCTGTAATAATTTTTTTACACTTTTTTTACTTTGTTTCTAAACATACAAGTTCTGATTTAGTCAATATTTGCATAATCCCAATGGGTAATCACTTGCACTTTCAAAAATATAAAATAGTAAACACAATATTTTTTTATAGACCATTGTTATTATTTATTGGTGTTTTTGTACTGCAATCGTTACAAGTTGCATGCGTAGTTGCAGATGCATTGGTCTGTTTAAATGTAAAAAGAAACTTAAAATAAAATTCAAAAATTCCAGACTTACATAAAAGATTATTCAAACAAAGGAGGTTGAAGTATGCAACAAATTCCTAAAACTCTAATTTTAAATTTGGTAAGTTAAATTTGATACCAAATATTAAGTGTTGACCTTATTTCCAATATTTTCTTTGGATGATATTTCAATTTAATTTCTGCTTTCAATTTATATTATAATTGCAATGATTCTGCTTCACTCGAATTCCTGGGCATTGACTGCAATCAACATCTGCCAACTTCAAATTCGAGAAAATCTAAAAATTTGTTAACTCACTTGTATACACTGTAGGCTACAACATGAAGAATAATAGGATTTCCTGAAATTTTCCAAAATGTTTTTGATCATTCTCAACATCCCAGGCAATTTCCTTGAATATACTCAGTTCAGTCAACAAACAAATTCTAATATCATTTTTATATAGAAATCTGGAGAACATTCTCAGAATATTCTGGAAAAGTACTCTGGAATATTTAAAGTATATTCTGAACATCCTTAGAAACTCCTTGGAACATTCATAGAATGTTGAACAAGAACATTCTAGGAATATTCACAAGTAGCACAAAAGAAATAATCTAGGAATATTCTGAGAACATTCGACACAATGTTCTTGGAACGTTCACAAATAACCCGAAAGGAATATTCCTGGATTATTCTAGAATGTTCTAGGAACATTCTGAGAATATTCCGTGGAATGTTCTCAGAATGTTTGCAAGGTGGGACTTAGAATATTCTCTCATGGTCTTGAGAATGTTCTAGGTATATTCCAGAATATTCGTGGTATATTCTCAATATCCTCAGTGAATATTCATGGAACCTTCTAGGAATATTCGTGTGCTGTGTGGGATGCATTTATATAATATACCCTTCGGTAATTGCTGCCTAGAAGAAACATGTTATTTTAATTAACGTAGGAAGTAACCAAACGGTCGCCCATCCAAGTACCATCCACACCCGTTGTTGCTCGTCGACGGTTGGAAGTCACCTGGCCATATAAACAGCTACAGTAATTTAAATACATTGTTGTCGCTTCACTTAGCCTAGAACAGCTGACCTTATTTATTTAAACATCAATTTTCAAATGGTTGAAGAAAAATGAAAACAAAACAAAAATGTGCGCGGCTGAAAATAAATAAAATGTTGCAAATATGCAAAGTGGACCAGATAAATGCATTATATGTGGTAAGATAGTGTCCGCCCCAGAAACGATTGAAACGGTTAGTACCGTTGTGTAAACGGGTTGTGTTGCTAGCCTAGTGGTTAGCGTCTCGGACTTCGGTGCGGGAGGGACGGGTTCAATCCCCGGCACATCCACTACGCATTTAACTCTCGTACTCTCTTGTAAAATGCCACTGGCGTTGAAAAAAAAATAAAAAAAAGAAGAAAGTACCAGATTTAAGACAATGCATTTTTGTGATAAAAAAAGTAAATATAAGAAAGTAAGTCAATCTAAGGAGCCATTAGCTCAAGTTCTTGAGCTTGGAACTGATAAGAAACTGCGTGAACTCGCTATTGGAAGAGGAGATAAAAAATTAATGGCAGTAACGTCTAGAGATATTGTAGCTGCAAAATCATGTTACCATAAATATTGTTATCTTGCATACACCAGAGTCAGACCAGAAGAAATCAAATATGTTGATGAATATACTATAGCAGAAAAGAATGCATATAACAAGCTTTTTAACTTTATACGAGAACCTTTTCTTGAAACCAAGAGTAGAATCTCAAAGTTTTCTTCTTGGGAAACTAATTTCTTACTTCAATGATGACTTTGCTGGTGGAGTAACAGATTCTACAAAGAACATTTTTCGCTATAACGTAAGTAAAGAATTAGGCTCTTCTTTAATGTTTGTTAATGTTGATGGAAAGGTATACGTTGTTCCAGATAATTTGAAATAAGATTTGTTGCTGTCAGACTATGTGTAAAATTTCACTAGAGGAACACCTTGAATCAAAAACAAAGAAGGATCCCATTCCTGAAGCAGCACAAAAGATAAAAGACGATTTGAAAAACATCGTAAAACCTCAAGTTTGGCCTCCATCACCTCATGAGCTTCACATGAATTACATAGGCATACCTTCTTCACTGATTAATTTTTTGCAAAGCATAATGGGAGATTCAGCTTCTCGATCACATGTAAATACCGTGTATGGTCGGTTGCACAAGATATAGTGTACGCTGCGTTCAAAGGAACAATTTCTAGTCCAAAACATGTCCTTCTACCAATGACATGCACGACTCTAACCGAAAACGTTCAGCTTATTTCTATTTTGAATCGACTAGGGCATGGATGTAGCTATTCAAAACTTTTGGAAATAGATACAACATTGTGTATGGAGAAACTTAATACCGTCAGCGAAGGCGAAGTTCCTCTACCGACCAGCATACATGCCAGTATTCCTACAGTTTTAGCCTATGACAATATAGACCGAACTGGAGAGACATTGAGCGGAGCTGGAACTTCTTATCGAGTCAATGGTATAGTTGTTCAACAAACTTCATCTACATGCTTACCTCAGAGAACTGGAAATGCAGTATCTAAAGGAAAGCAACGGAGTATTACGATGTCACTCCCTTGTGTACAAGATTATATAGTTGGGAAAAGGGAACACCCTCCTGCAATAACCACTGTTGAGCTTCCATATGAATATATTGAACATTTTAAGAAAGCAAAACGAAAGATCTTACTTAGGATATTTAGTAGACTGCGCAATGATCAATGTCAGACTGTATGTTCATGGACAGGATTTAATATACTTATAAGACAAGATGTTGTTATTGAAGCTGATACTATTGCATATTTGCCGTGTATAAACAATCCTGCAACAGAAATGTCAACTGTTCATGAAATTTTAAGACAATGTATGCAGATCAAGTCACAGCTTCAGTTAGAAACAGTGACATTGGTGCTAGACCAAGCAATATTTGCAAAAGCTATGGAAATTGTTTGGTGCCACCCCCAAACTTTTAAAGACGTTTTCATAATGATGGGAGGATTTCATATAATATGCAACCTACTTTCTATCATTGGCAAACTGTTTGGTGATGCTGGGCTTGGTGACATAGCGGTGGAAACTGGATGTATTTCACAAGGATCCATTCAAAATGTTCTTCAAGGTAAACAGTACAACCGCGGGATTCGTTTACATAAGTACATATACGAAGCCCTCATGCGAATAATCCATAGAAAATTTGTGGATTTTTTGGAAACTGACTTTCTTGAAGTGATTTCTGAGATGGGAAATGTAGATGTACTTATACAAAGCTTCTGTGACAACATGTGCAAAGACACTTTTAAAAGAACATTTGAAGATTATAGATCACAAAAGTAATGGAACTTTTTGAGTTTATTTATACCATCTGAAGAATGAAAATGGGCCTCTCTCATCGTTCTGGATGACATACATAAATATGGTAGAGCTGTCATAAATATACTTGGACTAATAAGAAGTAACAGAGAAGAAAACTGGTTCCTTTTCATGTCAAGTATCCAGCAAATGATCCCCTGGTGTTTTGCGTTGGACAAAATTAACTACGCACGATGTTTGTCAGTAAACTTTGCTGAAATGTCTAATCTGTCTGAAACTCATCCTGAAATTAATGAATACCTGAAAGGTGGAGGGTTCTCTGCACAACTAGGGTGTCAAAACCCATTTTCACGTATTCCTGTAGATCTGACACTGGAGGAGACAGTCAACAAAGATACACAAACATCCGGAGGAACAAAAGGATTCAGTTTGAAAAAAGGTGCTGTGGAAAAATACTATATTACTGCTGAATACCGTGCCTCAGCTTTGAGACAGTTACGAGAAAACTTAAATGTCACTAGTAAGTCACAGACCTACATGCACCTCGGATACAAATAGATTAACAATGCGTTGCATCTGCAGTTCAACCATTGGAAAATAAGTGGACGAATCCATTTGACACCAATCCTTCAGATATAGTAAGCGTATCAACAGGAAGAGCTGTACATTTAGATGTCCAGTCATCTCTACTTAATGTAAGACAGAAAGGCGATGAAGCTTATGAAACATTTAAAAAAGAACGTTTGGAAAGGGGGGAGAGGTTTGTTGACCCCTTAAAAAAAACTAAGTTAAAGACTTTTACCACCACAACAACTTCAAAAACTGGAAAAAAAGACGTGATCATTAGGTCAGACAGAAAGCTGTTTGCCAGTATGGTACTCATAGCGCAAAACCGACGTTTGGATATGCCTGAAGTGTTCAGTCATCCCTTAGGACTATACACAAACTTCCTTGTAACCTTCTTGGTTGTGTATGTAACCTTGGAGTATTTCCAACCCAGATGGAAATATGAAGAAAACAATGAAGTCTGTTCTGGGAAAACATCTGGAAAGCTTAGTCTCACATGCAGATGGAAATATATCTTCATCAGCTACGATAATTGATGGGATGGCATTAATTCAAAGAAATACATGGAGAGAACACAACACTTGATCAATTGTCTGATACAACCCTCAATCAAGTTTTAAAAACAGCCTATCATAGCACTCGAATTGATGCTGTATTTGACACTTATAAAAACAAGTCAATAAAATCTGCTGAACGTCGTAGTAGAGGTTCAGATGCAGGAATACAATTCAAGAATATTAAAGGTGATCACAGAATCATAAAATGGAGAAGCCTTCTACAAAGTGGTGACAGTAAAAATAAATTAACCAAGTTTCTTGCTGAAAGCTGGCAAGAAGAAAGCAAAAGGATGAAAATTGGTAACAAGACATTACACGTAACTTACTCTAACAAGTGTATTAAGATAACTGGCAGTGGTACAGATGTAAACAGATGTAAGATAATCATGAAGAATATCATATGTTATTTTAAATGCATAGAATATTAAATATCTAAAGATCTTCCCGGATAAACTGTTTTTACTATTCATTTTGACCACCTCTAACCATCTAGAGTAGAAGTCAACAAGTATCAAGTATATCTTCCCAGCACATTCAGCAATGTCTGCGGAAACTTTCAAGAAAGGAACATTAGGTATCTCGTGGCAAATGAGTGAATCTTTGATGTTTGATCTTCTACATTTCTGACAAATATTACATCTGTCAACAATGTTCTTCAAAACTGCTCTTACTCCGGGCCAGTAATAGAAATTGGAGACAATTGAATTCATTTTCCTTTCCCCAAGATGGGTCTCATGCAGTCGGTTGATAATTATGGGTCTCAGTTTCTTCGGAATTATTATACGGTTTTTGAAATACAGTAAGCCATCATTCAACTCAATGTCAGATCTGATATTAAAATAATGTGCCAGATCTCCACCACAAGGCAATGATGTAGGCCATCCATTTACATAATACTTTACAACTTGTCCCAAAATGTCATCACTTGCAGTTTCTTTTTTGAACTCTTCAAGTCGTTCATCTGAAAAATTTACAATTCCTGTTTCGGTTACACAGTGTACCATATCTAGCATGGTGAGGTCAACTGGCTCATTTGTTTTTACGCCACATCGTGACAAGAAATCAGCTATATACATGTACTTTCCAGCCAAATACTGTATTTTGAAATTGTAGGGCAATAACTTTAGCCTAAGTCTTTTTAATCTATTATTCTGTATTTTATTGATAGGTTTTTTTGCATTAGTGACACAAGGGGCATATGATCAGATTGAATAGTGATGTCTTCATGTCCGTATGTAAGCGTGTAGTTTTGAACAGGAGAAATATACTGCTAGCAATTCCTTCTCAACTTGGGCGTATCCGACCTCAGCTGAGTTAAGAGACCTAGACGCCATGTAAACAGGTTTGTTGTTTTGTAGCAAACAGCACCCAAGGGCATCTTGAGACGCATCACACTGTATAATGATAGGAGCTGTCATATCAAAGGGAGCAATAATCTGGTCACTAGAGATTAGTTGTTTAATATTATCGATAGCTCTTGAGTGTAGATCAGTCCACTGCCAATGAACATTCTTCTTGAAAAGCTCCCTAAGTGGCGAAGTTATTTGTCATAAGTTAGGGATGAAAGATCGAAGGAAGTTTACCATACCCAATAAACTTTGCAGTTCTTTCTTATTAGAAGGGTTCTTTAGAGCTTTTATAACTTCAACTTTCTCTGGATCGGGACGCATACCATTTTTGCTAAAAATAACACCTAAATATTTAATTTCAGGTAGACAGTATTGGAAATTGTTTATATTGAATTATATTCAGACTTCTGGCCCGCTCTAGGACTTTCTTGAGTATTTCATCATTTTCTTCTTTAGAGTTAGAAGCTATGCATAAATCATCAAAGTAGACCGTTACTCCCGGGATATCCTCAAAATATCTTGCTACACACTTATGAAATAGTTCAGGCAAATTACTTAAACCAAATGGGCAACGTAAAAAAATCTATAAGTTCCATATATTGTGCTGAAGTTACAAAGTTGACTAGATTTTTCGTCTAGTTTGATGTGATAGAAGCCATCTTTTATATCTAAGATGCTATAAAATTGTTTATTACCCAATTTTGGAAATATCTCATCAATGGTGGGAATCGTGTATCTCTCTCTAACGATGTAGGTACTTATTCAAATTTTGTGGGTCAATGCATATTCTCAATGAGCCATCAGGTTTTTCAACTATCACTACATTTGACACCCATTCTACAGGCTCACTGACTTGTTCAATTATACCTCTATTTATGAGATCATCAAGCTTGTCTTTAAATTTTTTGGTGATTTTCAATGCTAGCTGAATTGGCTCTAGGTACCGCATTATTAGTTAACTTAATAGAGCATTGGTCAGGAAAACAGCCCAAACCACTAAATACATCTTTTGTATTTATTCACATATGTTTTGTTTGCCATTACAAGCACTCGTATTCAAGTTTACTTTACCTTGGTCATCGATTCTTTGTATCAACCCTAATCTTGTGCATGCTTCAAGCCCTAAGATAGGTGTGGAACTGCCTTTTACTACAATACAATCCATTATATCTAATTTCTCATTCGTTTCTACTTGAACAGTAATCTCTAACAAAGGTATTATCTTAAAGCCACCATATGCTTCTAGTCGTACCTTACTTTTTCTTAGCTTATATGATAAGCCAGAGTTCTTAATGATATCATAAGGTATTACATTTACCTCAGCACCCGTATCAAGTTTGAAATTGACACGTAAGGTATTGTCTATCTATCAGTAAGTTTTTGAACCATACCTTTTGTTTGACGGCGTTTACCAAGTGTACAGAGTCAATCAATTCAGCCTTGTTTTCTTTAGCCTCTTGTTGTTTTTCATCAATATTATACAAAGGTTGAGGTTTGTCTTGGTTTTGCCTTGTTGCTGGAGCACGTTACGAAATACTAGGTACGAAATATACTATTTAAATTTCCATTATATTCTTATGGAGAATATTGTAAAACTAGGTGAAACCCGTCGAAATCGACGGTTACTTTCAAGGCTTACGCTAATTCGTCAAACTGCTATAAATTGAGTGAAATTATACATATTTTGAGCATTTAGAATTGTTTAAAGAGTTTAAAAAAATAATGATATTAATTGCGTTACTAACCAAATATGGTTGATCATTCAATGAATAAAATATTTCCTATACCGGACGGCATTGGAGTTATTATTAGTATGTTAACTGGCATCTCTTCTTTTGGAAGAACCTTTAGATAGTGTTCAAATTGTATTGGTGGATCTTTTGTAGTTAAAAACTTCCGCGATTTCATCAGTGTAATAAAGATTAATCTATGATTTTATTTGAGAAAAAATATCTTTTTGTTGAGAATACACGTTCTAACTTAAAAGGGAGGTCCATTCGTTACAGTGTAAGATTGATCTTTCCTTCGTCACGTCGCCTCAGTTCATACCGTACTTGTGTGCCAATGAATAACCATAGTTATTCATACTCTAGCATAGTTTTGAGAAATTGGTTGTGGGGTTAATGTTAAAGCTAATAAGACACTTCTGCACTTGTATTTATTTGTATTGTATTACACAATCGAAGATTTGTCCATTGGTTGAAAACATGTATGACAATAATCTCATGAACTTATGATGATCTGTCTAGAATAATATGATAAAATATAGCCAAAAGTGGTAAAAAAGGCTGACACCAACCCATACAATTAATATAAGATATTCCAATAAGAAATAATTGTAAGAGTTACTGTGATAAAAGGATTTTCCACTGATTTCGTAATGGAACGTTATTGCAAAACATAACCATGATACAGAAGAAAATCAATTTTAAAATCAGAATAGTATATTTCGTACCTAGGGTCGAAAATGAGGTTTTGCCGGCTCGATATAGTTTTTAGTTATATAGTTTATAGTTCGTCTCGAACTTAAATCGATCGAGAGCTGCAAAACCATTTCGGTCCGTGGTACGAACGCTATTTTTCACCACACTATACCCTATTACCACTATTCACCACTATAATAATGCACTCTGATAGTCAACACAACTACTACTTTACCTAGCAGTGGCCGATCGACTCCTGGTGACGATCTGACGTTGATGCTTAGAATGGCCAAAGACTCCTTGTGACGATCTGGGCCGAAAATGTTTTAGCGGTAAAAAAAACACTTACAATCAACTCAGATGAGAATAATATATATACCATTCGAGGTTGGCAGCCCTGACGCTGTTTAGGAAACATGCTCGATTTCGACTCCACGGTTTTAAGTAAATTATCAGTTTAGTTATCAGTTAACAGTGACTATAGGGCGAAATTTAGAGTTCTAGGACACCGTAGATAGGTAAATGATAACATTCGACCAGTTTCAGTCGTTTAATTTCTGAAAAACCAGTTATAGTTTTGGACGGCAACGTGGTTAGACGTTCGTGCGTTATCCGGTCGCTGTGTTCGTTTGTGTGTTTGTGCAAAAAACCTGGGATTGTGTAGGGATGTATGGCTGACTGAGAATATATGTGATATTTTATGAGTGGCAAAAAAATTAGTGACTTTTTACTCCAACTGTGTCGCGAGGAAGCAAACGAGTGCTTAGTTCGCCTGAGGATAGTAACAGCTCATCAGAACGGCGACCCCGACACTGCGATATGGAGAACGAGAAGGTTGGTGAGATGACATTAGGTCAATTAATGTTAAGTCTTAATAGACTCTGGGATGAAAAGTTGACAGCTTTGGCCACTAAGGATGAACTGAATGTTTTGTCGAGGGAATTACAGTCTTTGAAAGAGGAGAATAATAAGCAAAAAGAGGTTATTGATAACCTAAAAGCACAAAATGACACAGTTCAAGCGAAAGTTCATGACCTAGAAAGCAGATCACGGAGAAACAACCTAATTTTTAAAGGCTTAAAGTGGAGGGGAGACAAGGTTGACTGTAAAGAAGTAGTTCAGCGGTTCCTGCAGGAGGTTATGGGCTACACAAACAATGTCTGGATTAACCGAGCTCATTTTATTGGAGAGGGCGATAAAAAAGCTATAATTGCTCACATTCCAGAAGATGTGGAGATTGATTATATAATGATGCATGCACGCAATCTGCGAGGTACAGGCTACGTAGTCCACAGGGATTATACCAAAGAAGTAAGGACCAAGAGAGCTCATCTAATGGCAGTAAGGACGGAGCTGGAGAGAGTCACTAATCAGAAAAATATCAAGCTTAGATTTGAACACCTGATAATCAAAGGTGAGAGGTTTACTTGGGAGAATAGGTCACTAAGGGCAGGGCTAGAGGATGGAGGAGTTGTTCTGCAGAGAATGTTCGGTATAGACTTTACAGACTTTCTGTCAAACTTGGCAACCAATGGACCCGCAAAACAGAACCACGACCAAGATGATGGGCGACCTACAGAGACCGGACCCAGGATGGACAACAGCAGCCGGACCAGGACCAACGCCACACCATCAGCAGCAGGACCAACGCAGGCTTGAGGAGGCAACGCCAGTCCCAAAGAAGAGGATTTTGGGGATGGACATATCTTGAAAATAATATCCTATAATGTATGTGGTCTGAAGAGTAAGGTCAGTGGAGAAAGTAGTATTTTTTTTTAAATTAATTAATGAGTATGATGTAATTTTTTTGTTAGAAACCTTTATAACGGAAGAAGATAGGGAATTTATTTCAAAGTTATTTTTTAATTACAGGTTATCATTTAAGTTTGCCGTTAGAACAGCAAATTTTGGTAGAGCTAAGGGAGGTTTAATTTCTTGCATAAATTTAGGATCTAAGTTTGTTAACAGTTTAAGTTTTAATGAAATCCACAATGTATCATGTTTAGAAGTGCATAGTAATATTAGTGATCATTTGTTTTTGCTGCCTATATATTTGGGTTTTAACGAGTGGGAGAACGATTTCAATAGTTTAAAAGTTTTGTTAAGCGAAAATCATAATAAAAATATAATAGTTCTAGGAGATCTAAATGGAAGAATAAGCAATGAGCAGGAACTATTAGAGTTAGATTATCTAAGTGAGAATTTTTATGGGAAAAGAATGTCTAAAGACAATGTAATAAATACAAATGGGCGTAGATTGTTAAAATTATTTGAAGACACAGGACATATTGTTTTAAATGGGAGAACCCCGGGAGACTGTAAGGGAGAATACACGTTTATTAGTTCTGTAGGGATGTCAGTAATTGATTTAGCGGTAGTTCCAATAGGTGTTTTAAGTAAAGCTTATGACTTTAAAGTAATATCTCACGCAGGTTCTGATCACATGCCAATCGAATTATGTGTGAAAATGTCGGAAGCAAGAGGTGAGGAAAGGTTAGCGAACAACCTTAACTCACTTCCAAGGTTAAAATGGAGTGAACGAAATAAAAATATTTACAAACAGAATGTAGATAAAAAGGTTGCACACCTTCATATTACAAATGATAATGTGGATAGTATAGATAAGATAACGAGGTGTATTAAAGAGTCGGCCTTTGATAATACAAGTAAAACAGGTGCAGTGTTTATAAAAAAACAACCATGGTTTGATAGGGAATGTTTCTCACTTAGAAATAGAGTCTTTAGTCTACTGAGATTGTTTAGAAAAACTAATTCATTAATAAACAAGCAGGCATATTTAGAGGCAAGCAGGAGGTATAATTCAATGTGTAAAAACAAAAAGATAGCTTTTCAAAATAATATTATAGATTGTATTATTCACGCTAAGGATGGGAAAACATTGTGGACTGCCATAAACAAATTTCGAGTATCGGAAAAAAATACGCTTGCAGGGATTGAACCTGAACAGTGGGTACAACATTTCCAAACTTTATTGAATCCTCCAATAATGTCGGGAACAATAAGTTATGCTGAGCCTTTTATAATGAATGAGTTAGTGGATAGAGATTTTACTCGACAAGATTTGCAGTTAATTTTGACTAAAGTGCAAAATAATAAGGCTCCAGGGTATGATGGCATCCCATATGAATTTTTCAAAAATGCGCCTCAAGCATTACTAAATACTATGTTAGATATATTTAATAGGATATTTCAATCAGATGTCGCACCAGGAAGTTTTAAAAAATCTATAATTTTTCCATTGCACAAGAAAGGTGACCGGAATTTAACTCAAAACTACAGGGGCCTATCTTTTATCAATTGTATTTCAAAATTATATACAAGCTTATTACATAATAGATTATGGGAATGGGTGAATAGTCAAGGAATTTTAACTGAGTTGCAAGCAGGTTTCCGTAAGGATTACTCCACTATTGATAATTTGTTTAATCTTACAAGTATGATAAAACTCCGACTAGCTTCTAAGGGTAACAAATTGTATAGTTTCTTTATAGATTTTAGCGCTGCGTTTGATACAGTTGACAGAAACGCTCTATTCTATAAGTTATCGGCTCTGGGTTTATCAACGCGCATGCGCACAGCACTGCGAGCTTTGTACGACGGTACTGAATCAGGCGTGTGGTACAACGGAAACGTAACAGAATCCTTTGAAACTAAAGTAGATCTGAGGCAAGGATGCGTGTGTTCACCTTTGTTATTTTGTTTATTTATAAATGATATGTCTAGTAGCATTAATGGTGGTTGTATTTTTGGGCGAAAGAAAGTAAACATTTTAATGTATGCAGACGATGTAGTTCTGCTAGCACCGACTGCCACAAGTTTACAGTTTATGATCAATAATCTAGAAAAGTATTGTGATACATGGAACTTACAACTAAATATAAATAAGTCAAAAATTATTGTTTTTAGAAATGGAGGTAAGTTAAAGGAGAACGAAAAATGGACTTTTAAAAGAAGAGATATTGAAGTAGTGAACAGTTATAAATATTTAGGGGTAGAGTTAACTTCCAAGTTAACGTGGGAACATCAGATGAGCACAAAATCAAGAAGTGCAAAGTTAGCAATCAATAATATCTGGTATAAATTCTTTGTCAGTAGTAGAATTTCGTTGGAAAGAAAGTTTAGTTGCTTTAATGCGGTAGTTAAATCAATTCTGTGTTATGGCTGTCAGGTTTGGGGATATCAAAAGAATGATAAAATTGAAGGGGTTTTGAAAATGTTTATTAAGAAAATCTTTCAATTGCCTAATAATACACCTAATTATGCGCTATATTTAGAAACAGGAGCAGAATCAGTATATTTGTACACTTTACATAGTAATCTTAATTACTTAGTTCGAGTCTTATCCCTTGCTGAAGACCGGTTACCGCATATACTGGCGAAACAGGTAATTGAAAAGAATGTGTATTGGTGTGAAGAATGGCGGAAGCTAGGGCGCGCGCATGGCGTAGTGGTGGAAATGGATACTGATCCGGTAAGTATACAATCGGCATTGTTAGGTGTCCTAGAATCAGTCAGAGAGGCAGAATATCGGGCGAATTTGGAAGCGGCTTTAGGATCGCGTTATCACCAAACATATGCGACCTTGAACTTGGAATTGGGTAACTCGTCCTATATCAATGCTAATTTATCTCTAAGGGCGATAAAATGGATTTACAAAGCACGAGTTGGAGTAATTTATCTAAACTACAAACCTTGGATAGGAGATCAAAATTACGTGTGCAGTTTATGTAATTTAAGGGAAAACGAGGATGTATTTCATTATATCTGTAGGTGTCCAATCCTTGCAGGTGTAAGGAAACGTTTTCTTCAAAAAAAAGAACTTACTAGGGAAGATTTACACTCATATTTAAATGGTAGGGACTGGCGAAGTCTAGGATGTTATTTAATTAATGCATGGAAATATAGATATGAGCTTGTGTCAGAATTTAATTTTGCATAAAAAAAAACACAAAAATACACTGTTTGCCATCCTAACGTGTTGCAGGAAATATGGAAAATAAGGAGAAAATAAAAATATTTTGTATAAAAGCTGCCAGCCCAGCTGACAGTCCTTAGGGCTAATGCTGATGTAGTCCAGTTAAACAAAACAAAATTATATTAAGGTAAAACACGATGGAATAAGTGTGATTCAAGGTTGTATGTAGATATTTTCTTTGTATATGGAAGAGTTATTTATGAAAAAATCTTATTATTTTGTAATGTATTGTTTTAATGAAAATAAAGCACTGGTTTCATTTCATTTCATATATACCATTCGAAAGGTCACATTCTGAACTTTCATTTTATTACATAAACAAACTCTGCAGCAGGTATATAACAATGTCATGACGATTAGAAATCAAATGAATTTTCGACGCGGCACGACTTTTGCAGCCGACACTTGGGAACTGGCAAAACACGTCTTGTTTGGCATTACCCTGCTCGGGTAATTTTCGTCGTGGGATGTTGCGAGTGGTACCACTGGATAGCCATTGATTTTATCTTCATTGTGGTAGTAATATTTATAACGAAATATTGATTGCACAACCGGTACGATTTTATGAAAACAGCTGTTTTCGAAATTTTTAACAAATGGCCAATCGACTCCAGATGACGATGTGGAAAATACGAATTACATACAGTGTAATTTATTATTACTAGTCATATAGTATGTCATTTTGAAGAGGAAGAAATTTAGATTCAGAGAGTGGCAGCCCTGCACTCAGGGTTATTTCTGTATGCTCGCATGTAGACGACGGAAGTGAGTCATTACTGCTACAGTCTGTCAGCTGTAATTCGCCATTGTTTGTTTGTGTTGTTGCCGGTAATAGTGTTATCCGCGATTTATTACTAAATACGTTATTAGTTCGTAGTGTTAGTGTTAGTGAAGTGTTGTGTGTGTGTGTATAACAGTAATCTTCATTCATAAATATTACTGAATTGTGTGAAATAGTGTTCATAAAAGGTTGTATTTTGTTAGCATCATGTCCTAAAATGACGATTCTGACATTCAGAGATTGTTGTACCTATATAATGATATACCAAAGGTGTTATACATTTTTATAAAGGTAAATGAAAACACTACAACATGTTTATAATGGTTTGGGGTTAAAAAATTTTGTAAAAAAGTTATAGCCTATACTAAATAGGCCTACTACTGTATTTTGTTAGCATCATGTCCAAAAATGACGATTCTGACATTCAGAGGTGCTATATATGCTATATAATGATTTACCCAAGGTGTTATACATTTTTATAAAGGTAAATGAATACACTACAAACATGTTTATATTGGTTTGGGTGTAAAAATTTGGTAAAAAAATTATATAGGCTACTAAATACTGTACACTCCATTTTCTCGAAATGCGACAAAAATTCAAAAAGTTCTCAAATTGATACATAATCATAGGTGAAAATAACTTTTTACCATCATACTTATGACTTTTTGGATTCCTTACTTCATTAGCTTTACAAATATGTAGGCTACATATCATTAGCCTACATAATGTTTCACAACACAAACAAACACTGTAGGCTATAGTTTACACTTATTTGTGGTTTTGCGGTTTTGCGGTTATTGTATTATTATGTCCCTATTACGTACCTACAAAAAAAAATATTTCTAACATGTTATACATTTTTATGTAGGTAATTGAATACACTACAAGATTATTATGTTGGTTTGAAGTAAAAAAATTTGGTACAAAAGTTGTGTACTAAATACTGTGTATTTTTTTCTCGAGAAATCGCTAAAATATAAAAACATTATTTTATATACGTATGTTTATAGGTAAAAAATTATTTTTACCATAAACTTTATGACTTTTTTTGATTCCTTACTTTATTAGCTTTACAAACATGTATATATCACTATTAGTATACACATATATTATAGAACCTTTTACAACATAAAGTAACACTGTACGGTTTTCAATTTTTTCGGTTCTCCGTTTGTCATTATATTTCGCCCCAAAAACTTATAAAAAAAAAATATTTTCCTAACATGTTATATATTTCTATGTAGGGAGTTAGATTGTCTACAAAATGTATATAATGAATTTCCCATAAAAAATCCGTAGGAAAAAAAATACCGAGGCCGCTTTTGAAATTAAAAAAAAATCAAATTTTTTATTTTTTTCACTTTACCGATAAAATACACTGTCTAAATCATTATGATATTACTATTTCTAGATTCTCCTGTTCTTTCCGAACAAAATGAATACGAGGTTGGCTAGGTTTACTTGTACGGTTGAATTTTTACGAATTTTCAAAAAAAGGTCTGCAAAATAGCCAAAATGGGTTTGCCATTCCCCACTTCTAACATTGGCCACTGCTAGGGTTGGTTATGTGAAAAAATAATTTGAGGAATCATCAATAATAAAAATAAATAGTTGCTAGGCAACGGTGACAATAACACAATTCTATTGCAATGCTATGGATTTTGATTGTGTATTTAAAATTCATTCATGTTTTAAGTAAGTAAGCGGACAGCTGATTTTGCGGCCCCGGGCTGTAAAAACCTGCTCGGTCCCCAAATTACGATGACAGCTGACATGGCCAGCAAAACGTAACTTTCAGCCACCAATTAACGTATGTAATACAGCCAAAAACATCATAGTGTGGTGAAAAATAATATTGCAAATACTTCTTTTGGACAATTCAGTACCAATAAATATGTGTTGTTTAATTTAAAATACAATTAAAAAATTAACAGCTGTTTCATTAAAAAGTATTATCCACCATGGCCAAAATGCAAACAAATCTGTGGAGGGATCTTTAAAGTCTTCTGGGGCAGAGCCCCAAGGGAATTTACTTAGTTTTTCTTTTGATGGCTCATCTACAGACCGAGACCTTTCTTTAGACACCTCTGACAAGTTTCTACGCCCATCCGTTCTCTCGAATTAGTGGAGACAAAGGTTCCAATTGAATATTTAGATTCCCCATGTTAATCTTATGGGAGAAAACCCACCTTTGATGGAAGATCCTGCCCAAACTAATAAAGATTTCAAAATATGAAAAACACTGCAAAACTACAGATCGGGGCAATTTTTTCACACTTTAATTATCAAAATCGGTCCAAAAATGAGGGAGGAGTTCTGTTTACAAAAATCTGCTTAGCGTATTATATATTTTATATAGATGTTGTAGTTTGCTTGTTTATACATATATTTTGATCAAACTTGGTAAATTTGTTTATTTTATACTATGTTAATAATATTTAACCAAAACACACTTTTTTACCCTCCCTTTAGCAGCAAGCCAATGCACTCATTAAACCTAATGTTAATTAAATATATTTAATTGAAAATAAATTCAGACAACTGGAAATTCGCTTAGTCGGCAGGTTTGCTGCGGCGGGGGTATTTTTAAATTTTAATGATTTTAATAATCATCACTAAATTACTCTTTTCGTTGGGTGTCGTGTCGTTGTCGTAAATGTCGTCTGTTTATGACTGATGTCAGATGTCACACTAAATCGGTCACAGGGATAATAATTAATTGTAACCTACCACTAGCTTACCTAACAAAGTTTAAGTGTTGCAACTAGCAGTGTGGGATGATTGCACTGGATGATTTAGCTATCTATTTTCGAAAAATAAAATTTAAGATACATCAATCGTTTTTAAAGTTTTGGCCGTTTTGAGATGGATCCGCTTTCAGGTTAGCCTAGTTTGAACAACTGGGTTAGTAGCTTGACTTAGATGTTCGTCCGGTTTGTGCCCAGTTGCACCGATGGTCAAAGGAATTTGCAAGGGTCGACTAAGACCTCCCTCCCAAGAATGTCCAGTTGCACCGGCGGTCAACAATCTGTCACGTTTGGATGCTCCTTCCTCTCCTTGAAAGCTTTTATATACCTATACGCTCTTTTACGTTCAATCGTATATAGTCTGCGCTAAATATTTACCATATATAGGGAACTAGCAGCCAACCCCTTCTTTTTGCTACGGGGTAAAGAGTAACAAACAAAAATTACAAACACATAGACTGATATCAACACACCTTATCATATATTTTTTCCATAAAACGTTTATCTCTTTGTCTTGAAATATATTTACTGATTTGTATTTTTTGTAAACATAACCTAACCTAACCTAACCGTTTACCGTCCTAACTACATTTAACAACATTTCAATGAGAGGGGAGGCGTCAGGGATCTTTGACCGCCGGTGCAACTGGGCATTCGAGATTAGGGCCACCCCCCTGACCATCGGTGCAACTGGGCAACTGCCGTTCATCCATGTTTAGTTTATTAACACTAATCAATGCCCAATATATATTATAAGTGCCTTATTCTGCTCCATTTTACAACTAATATCAATAGGCCTAAGCCTTAATTTTTGTATAAAGTACTGGGTACATCAATAGATAACTCGGTTAGGTTGCTTTTTATAAATAGATTATTTCAGGAATCACTAATACCCTATATCTAGGTGTGTTCAGTACATAATGACACTCTCAAAAAAGTACTAATCCTAACCCAAATAAAATATAGGTAGCTTTAGGCCTACAGAGGATGAGAGTTTATATTACTTCTCTGTGGTTTTAGTTATTTTTGTCTTAAGATGGCTATAAGTTTAGGAATGGATATCAAATAAACTCCCAATTAACTTATAGGGCAGCCTAGCCTAGCTTTTGTCAGTGTCGATAAAATAGTGCAATTATATCGAGGATAACGAAACTTGGATTTACAACCATTTTTATACCTAAGTTTCCTTTTTGGTACTCACCAACAAGGATCAACCCGGCAAACGTTTACCCTATAGTTGAGCTAGACCTAGCCTACGTGGCTTAGCTATCGAACTATTTTAGGCATATGTCATGGCTTTCTCTTATTCTCTTAGAGGAGGCTAAGCTCAGGCTCTACGTTTGGCTGTGTACAATTTGTAAGATATAGGCCTACTTAAATAGGTTATTCGTTTTCAAACTGAGCTAAGTTTGAAAAATTGATATATGTTAAGTTAAAGCAAAGTTTTAAAATAGTGACGCAGCATGCGTCGCCTGTCAAAAAATGTTGCAAACCGATAAATGTCACAGCTCGAATTTCCTCTAGAGGCTATCTATCTTCAAGCAGTATAGCCTATATTATCTGTACAAAGAAGCTTGATGATTTTAAAAAGTGTCAATGGATTTTTCTCCTAAACTACTTAGGAGAATTCTTCTCTCTTGATAAAAAAACATTGTAAATATAATTTTAAAAGTTATTTTTAAAATACTTTTCAGACATCGTAATACTTCTATTTCATGATGCAACTCTTACTCGGCATGCTTAAATCAGTTTCATTTAACAGCAAAGTTTTATAATGTTGGTGCTGCAGCGTGTCACCAGTCAAAAAATGTCGCAAAACGGCATATGTCAAAGTTTTTCTTTAGGCATTATTTTAGCCTATATTATCTGTACACAAGAGTGTGGTGATTTTGAAAAGTGTCTAGGGATTTTTCCCCTAAACTATCTGTAAAGTTTAAAATGTTGGCGTAAAAATGTTGTTGTAAAAGCGTGTCGCCTGTCGACAAATGTCGCAAACCAACAAATGACACAGCTTGAATTTTCTCTGGAGGCTATATATCTATTAGCATTATATCCTATATTATCTGTACACAAGAGTAGGATGATTTTTAAAAGTGTGTAGGGATTTTACTCCTAAACTTCCTGAAAAGTTTTAAAATGTTTGCGTTGCAGCGTGTTGCCTGTCGACAAATGTTGCAAAACGACAAATTAATGTCAAAACTTGAATTTGCTCTGGAAGCTCTATCCTTAAGCATTATAGCCTATATTATCTGAAGGCCTACACAAGATTGTGATGATTTTAAGTGTCAAGGGGTTTTCTCCTAAACTAGGCTAGGCTACCTACATTTTTGTGTGAATAAGTAATACAACTAAACCAAGTAAAAAAAAAATGTCCAGGTAATAGTTTTCCATGTAAACCCCAATCAAGGGCTGCAAAAGATTCTTCAAGGTTAAAGCTACTCATCATCCAATCCTTGTTTCCTCCCTTCCAATAGCATTTTAGTATTTTAGATATAATTATCTAACTGCCACGCCACAAACGTTTTTCACATTCCGCACTTCTCGCCTTTACTAGGCCTACTTCCTTCATCACATTTAACAAAACAACCTTTCATTGCGCCCATTACGAAAAGATAAATTTTACAAATACAACCCCCCCCCCCCCCCCGAAATATTAAATCCTCCCCCTAATATTATTCTTGCAGGTGCATAAGTCTAAATCACGTTTACCCATTTCTAGATTAACTGGATATCTGATATTTGGCACGATTGTAGGTCTTGCGCCCTGTCCCCAGTGGCTTATTAGTACTTACCCCCAACCAAAAAAAGGGGGCCTGGGGGCGGAGCCCCCAGCAAGCCAAAGGCGAGTGTATTCCTATACAGTAGTAGTTTTGGCGGCATATCTGGAAAAATGCACACTAAATATGCAAACCAACTCCTGTTCTGCATATAAGGTTTCAACTTACTACAAGATTCCCGTACGTAGAACGGGCAAACAGCTAGTAGACTATATTTTAAGTTGAAACATAGAAGAGTACCTTACACCACAGACCTTAAACCTTCTTATGTTGCATTTTGTTGGTGAGTCGGTGGCTCAGTCGGTAGCGTCACGGACTTCGGGCCCAAAACAGCGATGTCGGGGGTTCGGATCATGGTCACTGCCGAAACATTTTATCAGTACAGTTCACACCTTTGTACTGTACTGGCTCACCCCTTGCTTCTTGCTTTGCTGGATACGTTCCACGCACGGGCAGTTAGGCGATGTGGACGGGCAAATGCAAGGTCAAAAGAGACCATCCACCTCTTAAATATATATATTTATAAAATAGTTCCTGAGCTCATAATTTCTGTTATAAGATTTACTGGTAGGCCTACTGTACGTGCAATATGACTTGGGGGATTTAAAAATAAAGAAAAATTTTGCATTTTATTTCCTGAACATTACATTATAAACACACTATTTGGGCTTACTGAACATTAGCCATTTGGTAACATTGGATTTCCAACACGACTCACATTTACATTGTAGAAACACATTTAATTCTATTTACAAAAAAATTTCTACATATAAATCTGTCAATGTTTGTACATGCTCTTACAAGAGTCTCTTAGACTAGTAAAATATAATAAATATTCAATTTTGAAGTAGAAAATGGACCCTTACACCTATTGCACTAAATTGCTTGAGTAAGTCTGGGCATGAACTGTCGCTGCAATGCCAGAACACCTCAAGTTTTACTGTACTTTCGATTATTATAAAGTTGTACAATAAATTACAGTTTACCGTTTCTTATGTATAATTGCCACTGTCTTCTACTAGTATTAAGTAATGCTAGTAGAAGACATTGGAAAATATTAGTAGACTACAACGAAATTCCAAAGTCATACACCAATTCTCTCCCAAGAAAATTATGTACTGTAGTCCTATACCACGATTTATAAATCAAATTATAACTACTTTCATCTCAATTCCTGATTGACTTGAACGTACATCTAATTTGAATTCAGCACAGAAAATTTATCATATAGATTTATTTATACAGTTATTAGATTCCTCCAAAACATTCTAATAATGGAAACACGTTAAATCAACTGGCAAAGGTGATTGGTGATTGGCCCCTGCTGGGTACCTACGTGTTACGTGTACACATAAAAACACAAAGTTACTTATCCTGTGTGTAGTAAGGCTATAACAAACTGTACGGACTAGTTCAGGATTGACAGTTGCGTAAGGCCCTGGGTACGATACGAGCGGCGAGCGGCATGAGCGGCGCCGCTCTGACATCGGGTCTCATTTAGTTGCGTGTAAATTTGTTGAGGGTGGCCACGATACGTCTGAACGGTGAGCGGTGGTAAGCGGCACCGCTCAGCGCCGCTTATGGTTCCAAGTCAAAACCGATTTTCGCGAAAACGCCGCTCGCCGCTCAGGTGAGTCATGCTTCAGTTCGGCCTAAAATGACAGGGAAACAGCAGCAAACATGCGATACGGGTCGATACGTGAGGTTTAGTCCAGGGAATGTTTGTGGAATGACCAGCACGGAAGTTTTAAAACACTTCAATCACCAGAAAAGTATGGGACAAAGTTAGGGTTAAGGGTTTTCTAATTTTTTTAAAGGCAACCAATTGTCAGATTGCAACAATAGTTGCAATACGTCTAGCAGGTAAGCATTGTTTAACATTTTCCATTAAACTGACTCATAAACCTGTGGAAATTTGATGAGCGTTAAAAAATGTGCCGCTTGTATCGTAGCCACCACCGCCGCTTACGTGCCGCTCAGGTTGCCACTCGCCGCTTGCCGCTCACCGCTCGCCGCTCGTATCGTACCCGAGGCCTAATGCGTATTGTATGAATACTTTTAGGTACCTACCTACGTGTACATGTACACACTCAACATATCCGATATAGGAACTGGTGTCAACACTACAGATCCAACAATCACGTAAAGTGAAACTACGATGTATCTACTTGTACATGTACGGGTACACATGTATACCACGCATAATATTCTGCATGCTAACTTTGAGGTACATTCGTGTACATGTACACACTCAACATATCCGATATAGGAACTGATGTCAGCACTACACATCCGACAATAGCGTAAAGTGAAACTACGATGTATCTACTTGTACATGTACGGGTACACATGTATACCACGCATAATATTCTGCATGCTAACTTTGAATAGAACTTTGCATAAATCAAATATTGAAATTTCCAATCGGCATAATGTACATTAGGGAACAACTACGTGTTAGTACGCATGTACAGCCTTACAAAACATATCCTACATGACAGTTAGCACTGTAACATATGGAGTAATTTGCTGATCCTTCAGAGGTTGACAGACTACGGGGTATCTACGTGCACACGTACAATAGTATGTTCTGCAAACCACAAGTTATCTACATAGTGATTTATATTACGATTTACGAATCAATCAGAGATCAGGTCACAAACTATGAGGTTTATGTACACTTGTACATTTGTACAGCGTCACAAAACATATCCTATCTAGCTTCTAATACAGCAACATTTTACAAGTCACTAAGAGGTTTCTACGTGTACATGACCACAGTTACGTCCGTATAAAACATTTTGATCTACAACTCATGGTGTTTCGATTACATTATCCTCGTCACACAAACTAGTTCAATGACATTTTACATAGACTACTACACTACAGTACAGTATCGGGTGGTCGGTCAGTTGCATGGCGGTGCGCCCAACTCGACAGGACAACATCTATATACGCGTATGTACAACAGAAGCGAACGTTATAATGTAAATAACTTATACACCCATACAACAAAATACAGGTTAGCCAATCCGATTTGTTATTTAAAAATAGTAATAATTATAACAATAACAATTACTGACATTACGAATTCAATTAATTAAGTATTAGGAAACCCCTGTAAAAACTATTATACTTATGACCTAAAATTATAAAAATATTGTATAGTAATATTATTAAATAACAATTTCGCAAAGTATCATTATTAATTATTAAACAATTATTAATTCATTCTATACAAATGTTGCTACGATTGGTACTAAACCTTGTGACACGTCAATAGTATTTTACGCAACGATTGCGTAAAGATAGTAGTAACGACACGAGTAAAAAATTTAATTTATAAAGACTTCTACGAATGTTGTTAACACTATTTACCTACGACCGTTTTTTAAAGTAGCCGTTTCAGTACAGTTCTTAGAATTGAAAAGTATCTCATAACAGCATTGTTTACTTTCATAACAGCATAGTTTTACTCATAACAACACGGGTAACGGACCAATGAGGTTCAAGGATTGAGAGAGGAGAAGCAAAATTGTAATGATTCGATATTCAACTAATCAGCTGTTCCGGCCAATTTAATTGTTGATTGGTGCAATTAGTGAATTAGTGTTTGATTCCTTGCTTCACTGTCAGTGGCAATGAGAGGTTTTAAACAAAAACATAACCTCTCTTAGAAGTTATGAGTAGTGATTTTTAGTAATTAATACACCGTCGTAGGTAAAGTAGTGTACGCAACTCGCGTAAATAGTGTTAACGACACTCGTAGAAGTTTTTAAGGCACTCGCCAAGGATCGTACCTTAAATTTTCTACTCGTGTCGTTAACACTATCTTTACGCAATCGTTGCGTAAACTACTATTACGCGAGTTGCGTACATTTATTTACCTACGACAGTGTTTTAATTACTAAAAATCACGACTCATAACTTCTAAGAGAGGTTATGTTTACGTTTATAACCTCTCATTGCCACTGACAGTGATGCAACGAAACGTTGTACCAAACACTAATTGCACCACTCAACAATTGAATTGGCCTAAACCGCTGATTAGTTGAAGCTCCAATCATTATAATTTTACTTCTCCTCTCTCAATCCTTGAATCTCATTGGTCCATTTCCTGTGTTGTTATGAGTAAAACTATGCTGATATGAAAGTAAAAAATGCTGTTATGAGAAACTTTTCAATTCTAAGAACTGAACTGAAACTGCTACTTAAAAAAACGGTCGTACGTAAATATATTTAGGGGTAACTGAACTGTTTAGAAACTGTCAAATGCCTCGAAAATGAAAATGGGCTACATACTAAACTGTATAGTTACCCGTTTGATTTATTTATTTGATTGATTTATACCAAATATTTTTGTTATAAGTGTCCAATACTGTAATACCATTTTATTTATAACACAAATGAATAATAGTGTTAGGCCTAAATTTTCACGACAATATAACTAAGTTAAAGTTAATTTTAGCAAATTTCCTATATGAGGAATAAGCTACAGTATTACCATAGGTCTCATGGTAAGACCTAGACCCGGGACTGATTTACTTTTTCGTTTTGAGGTCCCCAGAGGCCAACAAAAACACCATCCGTTCAAATTCATATTTATGTGTGCGCGCGCATGTGCGTGTGTGTGTGTGTTTGTGTGTGTGTGTGTCCGTTAGCACGACAACTCGAGCAAAAATGATACGATTTTGATGAAATTTTGTATAAACGTGTAAACCTACCTATAAACCTTCGCGAACCAGCACAATCGGACGATGGGAACGGAGGTTTTATGGTAAAAATTGATTTTCCCCATTTGTTTACCATAAAAACACAAAATTTCTTAATTTCTCTCCAAACCATTTTGTATAGCTTAAAAAAATCATGTTTTACATTGAAGCGTTGTTGTATACCCAAACGGTGTTGAAGATGGTTAAACAAATTGTAAATTTAAAATTCCCATGTTATTCTTATGGAGAAATAAACTGTTGTAGTTTGCTTGTTCATGGATATATTGTAATCAAATTTGGCAATTTGTTTATTTCATACTAAGCTATCAACATTTCAATAAACAAACACTCCTCAATATCTTCCCGATAGCAGCAATTCCATGTAACTTATGCACTAAAATTAATGTTATTTAAATAGGAAATAAATCAGACAATTTTTTTGGGGAATATTTAAGTAGAAATCCTGCCAGTTAAATGGAAATTCGCTTAGTCTGCAGGCTTACTGCGGAGGGGGTATTAAGAGTTTCTAACACATGTGTCTGATTTTTATGAGCTAGAGATTCATGCCACTCTTGGACGGTTTTCTCTTTATACTACACGCCGTTTCATCTTTTGAATGCGGCAACAGAACATACATTTCAACTTCATAGAGTCCATTTACACAATGTCCATACAGCTGTGCAACGTTATTCTTCATGAAGACACATTTTTCTTTGGTTACTTTGAAACTAAATCCTTTCTTCACTGTTGTGCTGGCTGACATCAGGTTTCTTCCTAGCTTGGAAGAACATTCTCTAACATTACATGTATGGTTAACTACATTAACCATACATTCTCTAAAGTTGTTTAATATGGGGTTAATTAATAATGATAAATGATTTATGGATGAATGTACCTTTGGAATTATGTCGGACATAGTGAGCGGCAAGGAAGCGCCGCCGGGGTCGAGTTGCGATGGTAGATGGTAGAATGTCCTCAAGACGAAGGCACAACACTTGACACTATCTTTTTATGTTGAAGTCTTGATTTTGATTTCGGAATAACGCACGTCTAAAGGTCTATACAGTCCAAAATGAGCACTCACTAGAAGTTTCTACGCGACCGCGGTAGACCGGAATGGGAGGATTCACTGCTAAACTGACTTTACACACTGGTTAATACAATTAATTTAATTTAAAGAGGCAAAAATGTTATGAGTACTATACAAAGGGGCCACGGACTATTCCGAGTGGCAATAATAGAGAATTAAAACTATAAGAGGGAAAGCCACAATGGCAGAGAAAATTAATTATGTCAGAGTGACATGTGTTAGGTAAACCCGGCAACCAACAGACTGGGCCAAGCGTCCCGATGCGACGCTAAAAATTCGCAAAAATATCCTTCCGCCAAGTTAACCAATGGGCATTGTGCTGACCCCACTAGGTTCAATTGAAAACCCCTACTCTCTCTCGGCGGCAAATTCAAATGCATAAATTATATATAGTACAAGAAATAAAAACATTTTCCTGAAAAGTTACTTAACAAAAGTTGTGATGTATCGATTCTTACCAATATTCACTCTTACTCGAATACTTGGTACTTATTTAGGACCCAGACCCCAGCTTAAACGTTCTAAAATCACTTTTAAACTATTCTAGGACATCAATACTACAACTTTACTGATATGTGTGAAAGAAGTCCCTCCGTAAACATATATGCTGCGATGCTCCAGAATCTGCAATAAAGTTGTCTTTCCTGTGCTCCTTTGCTACAAAACACAAGAATAGACCACTGGTACATTTTCTAGGCTCAGTCTTGTTCTCGTCTTCTTTTTCTGATTTCTTTAAGCTTCGACTCCTCTGTTTCTTCAGGTTTTGTCCTTTCACCAGTAATCAGATCACTAGTTCCATGATGTATCAAAACTAATTCCATATGGCATTTCCACCTTTTCCATGATTGAGAATTGCTTAGTTTTTCAACATTCACTTTTAAATACATTCTTTTAACACTTGCTGGGCCCATAACCAAATAAAAACAAAAAAAGTTGGATAAAAGAAATTTGTTTGTTTCTGAGGTGTTGCCTTCCGGATTACTTAACAAATACTAATCTAGAGGTTTAATACCTTTTTGCCAACGTCTAGACCTGAGCCCGCAGCCGCGCCGTGAGTTGTATGGCCATACAGTATTATTCGTTAAAATGTGTGTTCGTGTTCGTGTTCGTTTTTGTTATTTGTTCGTCTCGTTATGTGTTTTTGAAGACTTTATGACGACCTCATAGGAGCGAAAAACCACGTCTACTAGGTCTAGTAGGCTTGACAATGACACCATAAGTGTGTCGAAACCGGTAGCCATTAAGTATACCAAGGATTACGTTGGAAAAATAGGTATTTAACCTCTAGATTAATAAATTAGTTTATTACTCTAACAAAGCCCATGTTATGAGTCAAAGGGGATAATTTGTATTATCATTCAATAATAAACAACACATGTTTTAAGGAACATTAATACCAACTCACAGGTTTTATATTATTTTTCAATTATTAAAATTCATGATATTTAAATATGAACTAAATCTGACAATTTTTTAGGGTATAATTTAGGGGAATTTCAGACAGGTAAATGGGAATTCGCTTAGTCTGCAGGTATGCTGAGGCGGGGGTATTAAATTATTATTATTAAGATCTAAACATGTACGAAATACAGCAACATCGTGATTTGTCTATTGCGGCAGATAGCAAGGAAGAGATAAGTTTTAAACTTCACATACCTCGGCTAATAAGTAGGCCAATTCCTCAATTTTTGAGACAATAACATCATATCTTAAAACTTCCTTTGGCATAAGAATTATGGTAAAAAAAACAATGGTAGGAATGCCGTGAGTAGAATAACAATATAACCGATTACATGATGCGGAAAGGAGATACTTAGTGGTAGTTGACAGTTCCTAAGAGGGCCTAACGTATTGTTTATTACTATATACGAACAAGTCTGTGGGTATTTAAAGCAAACTAACGGACATTTATCTCACATTAGTTGACTATTAACACCAACTGAGTGAAAAACATCGATTGTATCTTTGTACAAGTTTTGATGTTAGACTCCTTATTCGCCTGTTCGCAAACGCGTTTTAACCTTAAACGTAATGTGTTAAACGAATAAATTACAACGATTTAAACTATATCGGTAGACAACTATGTTCGATAAAATGGATTTACAACAAATATTTCAATCTGCGAATCGAAAACGATTATCGAATAACATCGGTTTCGATCGAAATGCCGTTGGATCAACGGCTTGGTCAATGCTATTATGTACATATATTCACACTCGGGAGTTGGAAAATTGCAGAATTTCTGTCTGTAAAAATTTAAAAAATCGTATTTTCAGGTATAAAAAGGTATAAATAGACAACAACTACAAACATTTAAGTCAGACAATTTGCTGTGAACACTTAGTTATTGGGGTCGCCAATCTATCGGCTGGTACTTGACATTCTGTTGACGTTGACAAGGGATGCACTAGTCTACGCTGACCGTTGAGGTGATGACGCACTGGTCAGTTTTTCGTATTGAGAATAGGTTACCGCAAGAGGTTTCCAATTACTTATCACAACTAAGTCTACTGAGTAGATTATTCGATCACCAGTAATGTACATTGTACATCAGTCGATTAGTCGAAAAGATTGTCTTCCGTCGATTACGAATAATTTGTGGACAGTTTTACGACGAATAGCCTCGTAGTCTACAATCGTTGTAAAGCCGATTTGTTTACGAGACGGTAACGGTTTGAACCTTAGACGCGTACGAAATTCTTACTCACTAGATAAATAACACGCAACATCGATCGAGAGCCGAGAGACCAGCTCCCAGCTCGGTGAACACAGAGGAGTAGAAGGGGCATTGTTTCCTAGTCGAAGCGCTAATTAAAAGCCAAAGTCACCACTACAGTCCATGGAGTAGTCGACGTCGTCCATGGCGTAGTTGCAGGTGTCGTAGAGGTGGTGGAGGTTGACGTCGTGGTGGTGGAGGTGGTGATGGTCAACGCAGGTGGTGGAGGGTGGTGGTGGAGGTTGTGCCTGATGGTTGCTGGTGGCGTCACAACCGCAGCACTGGTTGTGGCTTACGTCATGTGGTTGTGGAGCAGCGTCGCAGCAGCAGCAGTGATGGTTGGCGGTGCAGCGGTTAGGCGAAGGATAGGTCCAGCTCCAGCCCAGACCTTGTCCCCACAGTAGTAGTGTCGTCCCCACGCCACCTCCACCAACTCCTCCATCGCTGCACCCACAGTCTACAACGTCCTTCTTGGTGATGGCAGGACTGTCACCGTCTGTAACGGAACGACAACACTTTACTCAGACGTAATTCCAGGCACTATATCGATATCAATTACAGGAACTTCATTATGATCCACAAACGTGGAAATGTGTATAATAATTATTACGAACTTAACCATTGGCTCAAAATTACAAAGCGTGATAAATACGAATATGCCTAAATATCATTGCGGTAATATATTCTTTAAAACGTGAAGTAGTAAACATTGGCACCGAATGTTGAACTCTGTGGTATCAAAGTTTATGGTTAACTCATGTATTTAAAATACTTTTTTTTATTATCCATATATGAATCTCAAAGTCCATGAACTTTTGAGAAAACTAAAAGTCACACCCCCATAAACCATATAGGTACTTAAAATGTTCGTCATGACAACCCTACGCTAAGCTGTCTATTATTTCATAAATTGTCCTGTAAGGTCGTAAATCCTTTCTAAAGGGAATTTTACATGTACCTAATGTTAAAAATACCTCAGCTGTACTTATTTGATGTTATTCTTTCAACTTATTACCAAAAACCAGGTGTAATTATTTGTTTGTATTACTGTATTCTGTTTTGTTTATTTCAGCTTAACTTATAATCAATAGTTTAATTAATACATGTTAATGCTTATGATGTCAAAACATGGTGGAAGGAATCTTTCCGCCTTGATGTCAAACGGGAAATTCTAAATACAGTACAACACAAAATAGTCAAAAGGTACAGCTGATGAATTTTTAGCAAACGTGTATGTGAGTTCTCTTAATGACATTTTTTTTATTTTCTTACGATTTTACTTAAAGAATAACTAGGTTTTTGTGTCAAAAGAATTGTTTATATTCGTTAAATATGTAAATACTAAAGGTTCGTGTGTTTTTGTGAAATCCTATAAACTAATTCAGTTAGTGACTGTCCAGTTTGTTTCTTAGGTTAGTTTTAATTTTGTTACCATGGCAATGAGCATTCACACACTTGAACATGATTACTATAGGCCTAGCTCTTCCTTGTCCAAGGAAAGTTCAAACGACCAAAATTTCTCTGACGCTAATGAGTTGAATAAAGGTATACCAATGATTCCTGACAAATTGTCCAATCAAGAAATGTCAAGTGAAATATTGGTTCATCCTCAGATCATGTGCAAAAACGTCATCGTGTAACTAATCAGACAGACACCACCCCCTTCGAAACAGCTATATGAGCCTATGTACTCCAATGACGACGAGCAAATGGATGATGAAATGCCGGCACGTTGTTTGTTACTTATGATGTCAAAACATGGTGGAAGACTACGTCAGACGACTAAGGTGGCCAAACCTCCACCAATCTTCCTTCCCGGAGTAACAAATATTGGACCAATGGTCAGAGCTTTGGATGCCTTGGTTACCAATACTGGATATACATACAAGTGTCTTGGTCAATATAGAATGAAACTGTTTCCATCGTCATCTAATGATTACAGACACATTGTAAAAGGTATAAGGGACTTAAACGTAAGCTTCCACACCTACCAGCTGAAGCAAGAACGAGCTAACAGCGTTGGTTTGAGGGAAATGCATTACTTAACAAGTGTTGATACAATTACAGCTGTAATCGAAGAAAAAGGACATGTGGTAAGAAACCTTACTAATCTTAAAAATATATTCACTAAGGAACCCATGTCTATTTTCGTTGTAGATTTGGAACCTAACGCTCAAAACAAGGATATATTTCAGATCCAGTTTTTGTTAAATGCTAAGGTTTCATTTGAACCACCTAGAAAGAAAAAAAAGTTCTTTAATGTAAACGTTGTCACACACTGTTGTCACACACGTTGGCCATACTGTGTATGGCCACACCAGATCCTACTGTCACAACGATTTTCGTTGAGTCAAATGCACACAAAATCATGATACTAAAGCCTGTCCTAAGCCCATATCAGAGCCTCCAACCTGTGTATTGCACTCCGGAGAACACCCGACAAATTACAAGGGTTGTCCCGTATACAATTATGCTCAAAATAAGCAATCGCCACCCCTTCGGCGAAAAACTCCTGAAAAAACTCAGGAACACACAGGTAAACGAAACTAGTGACCCCGGTAAGAGCAGTTCGTTAACTGAAGGTATTTCGTTTGCACAAGCTACAAGAAACAGTTAGAGGGCTGTGATTCAAGAAACCAATTCCGTAATAATGAAGTCACAGAACAAGAAGCAGGTTTGTCATTCATAATTCAAGATTCGTTTGCTCGCTTCGAAAGTATACTATCCAAGCAACCAGAGCAGATTAATACACTTCTTAATCTGTTAACAACAGTAATTGCTCATTTAAAATTAATATTGTTCTAAAAATTGGTATTTGGAACGCCAATGGCTTGGCTCAGCATAGTAAAGAAGACTATAATGTCTAATGCCAAGCATCAAGAGTGGGGTTCACGCTTGGCTACACCAACAGATCGACAGTTGCTAAGAGTAATAAATGACAACACTCTTAATCATATTTCAACAGGTGAACCTACTTATTGGCCGACTGATATGAGGAAAACTCCTAAATCATTGGACTTCTTCATATCAAAAGGTATTAATCAAAACTACACTAATATACAATCAAGTCCTGACCTATCCTCTGACCATTTACCGATAATATTGTAAATCAGTACACAAGATTTTCACCAAAAAGTAACTGAACGGTTATACAACAAGAACACTAATTGGGAAATTTTTCGTCAAGATATAAACAATAATTTAAACTTAAAAATTCAATTACAAAGCAATCAAAATTTAGAAGACGCCATTGGTTTATAACTTGTATTCAAAGTTCTGTAAAAACATAAACTCCTGTCCTTAATTATTTGTCAAAACCTGGATTAACTTCTGGAATCAGTTACCCTATTTTCGTTAAACAGAAGATTGCGGAAAAAAGAAGGTTGAGAAAAATCTGACAAAATAGCAGGAATCCAGTTGATAAAGCATTTTAATAGGGCATCTCGAAATTTGAAGCAGCTGTTATATGATTTAAAAAATCGCTGTTTTGAGAATTACACCCAATCTCTGTCACCTTCCGAAGCTACGGATTATTCCCTCTGGAAAGCTACGAAGCGAATGAAGCGCCCATAGATTCGAATTTCGCCGATTTTAAAATCTGATGGGAGCTGGGCAAAATGTAACACAGAGAAGTCTGAAACCTTTGTTAAATTCTTTGAGAATGTGTTCAAACCAAATGTGGTAGTAAACAAAGAGGAAGAGATACTTGAATATTTGGATGATCCACTACAACTTGACTTCCCAATGCGGAAGTTCAAACCATAAGAAGTAAAATCAATCATCACCAACATTCTTCATTCTAACAATGCTCCTGGTTACGACCCCATAACTGGTAAAATACTTAAAGAGCTTCCACGAAAAGGAATAATATTTTTGACTATGTTATTTAATACAATGTTAAAACTTGAAAATATACCAGATCTTTTCAAAAGAGCAAAATAATTGAGAGTCATTCCGAAACATAGGAAGCCTCTTGAATAGGTAAGTTTATATCGACCTATAAGTCTTTTACCAGTAATGTCCAAGTTGTTTGAAAAAACTTCTTCTGAAAAGGATACAAGACCTAATTGGCGAAGATGTGATTGCTGCTGAAAGAGGTCAGCTGATGTCAAAATCGTAAATGAATGCAATGTGCTATCCATAATCATGGTGGACATAGTTCATAATTTGATGCTAGGTAGCAGCACGGTACAGAAAATGAATCGTTTGACCATAAGACAAATAGAATAAATATAGACTGTCAAAGGAAGGTTCCGGTGCCCACCGCTATGAGTGCCGTGTAGTTACGGCACACACCGCTGCAGGCGAGGAGCGCAGGATCCATATGCGACTAGCAGACGCTGCAGCGGTGTGCGCCGTAACTACATGGCAAACCTAGCGGTGGACGCCAGAACTTACCACTAACCGCAGCACAGCTGACGGCCTATATTTATTCTATTTGTCTATGGTTTGACTTACGTAGTGGATTTTTGACTAGTGCAGTTGAATGACAACCAACAAAGTCGAGATCTGGGTAACACGTGATCATGGGCCCCTGCTTGATGATCATCTTCCGGCTTTTCCTTCTACACGCTGCTGCTATTGTGTGACATGCTGTAGGACATCTGACTGGCAAAAATTGTGTATGACAGGCTCTACTGTGAACTGTTGGATGTGGTGAGTGTTTGTCTGGATAGAGGAGGGGTAAGGATGCATCGTCTTGCTGACATCAGACTCGACTTGGCAGACAGGAGATTGGACACCACCGGGTCCAGGGAGGCTGACTTCACCTTTCTACCTAGGGAGCATGCTACCGACGTGCACTACGCGTTGTTCTGAATGGAGGTGTGATGAAGATGCATGCATCGTCTTGCTGACGTATAACTCAGTTTAACACACTCCTTTTATCTATGGTTTAACCGACGGGATAGTGGACGCTACCAGGTCCAAGGAATTTGACTTTAGTGTTGGTGGTAAAAAACCTGATCAACCTCGGCCTCTCAAAGTTGTTCTTGGCAGGAATTCTGACGTAGTCACTGCAATGAAGAATTTTTGCCGGATCTGAGACCAAATTGAATCCACGATTTTCTTCGGTCAAGCTATCCAGAGACAGAACTTCCCGTGAAGCCGCTCACCTTCTAAACCTCAGTGCCGAATTAAAGGAACGCACCACCCTTGGGGGAAAAGGATCTCACCGTAAGTTTCCTAAACAACATCATTGTTGTTTTTTAACAACATCATAATCATCATTTTTACCTTTCACCTTGATCAAGCTCTACATTTCCCTGGTACGCCCACAGCTAGAATATGGGTCTGTCGTCTGGTCTCCTTTCCACAAGAACCATGTCAACGAACTGGAGAAAATTCAAACCCGCTTCATACGGATGCTTGGACCGAGACTTGGGTTAACCTACCACAGCACCCCGGTTGACGATGTGGAGAAGCCCTTCAATCTTCTACCTCTTTCACTCCAACGTCATCATGCCGACATCATTCTGCTCTACAATGTGACATTGACTTTCTGTTTTACCAATGCAATAGTTATGTAGAACTGATCACTCTACATGACATGATTAGACAGCCAAATTAAAAAGCGCGCTTTCATTGTTGCAACAATAACAGAGGAGTCAGAGTTGAACACCAGCTGTAACTGTTGATTTGAGACTCAGCCACGGCTACCGTGAGCGATAAGGAAGCTACATAACCTTTGACCGTCAAGCGTTGTCCAGTCGACATTGGAAGTGGAGAGTCTGCTACATTAAGTAGTAGAGAGAGAGAGAGACGAGAGCGTGCACGAGACTTCAGGTAGAGAGCCGTAACCGACATCAAGCCCTTCAGCATCGCTGGATTTTTGTGAGCCTAAATTGGAATTTGGCTAAGGTGAGCCGCTACCATGTTATAAAAATGTTATACTTGAGTTTCATGAGTAATACAGCTAATTTGGCCTAATCTTTAATGTTGAAGTATTTAAAAAACTAAACTAAGCCTTGGGCATAGAATGAGATTGTCAGAACATGTGAGCAAACATTTAATTAAATACAACGAGTTACTAATTAATGGTTCTACACTAAGTATAGCAGAAGTAATTAGTTTAGAACCTTCTAACTGAAAAAGTGCTAAGGTTAACAAACAAAAAAAATGTAAATATTAGTTAGTATTTTAAATGTAACTATTAGAATGAACTTTATGCATGTTGTTGCCATGATATTTATATTGCTATTTTAACCGTGCTAGAATAATTAATCTTGCAAAACTGACTACACAAAACAAAAGGCAAACAAAGGGACAAAATGTACTAAACCTTTTTGTTCTGCTAACATTACAATAAAGCAAGATATAACGTAGTCATTGAACTGATTGTGGATAGCTATTTTTTTATAAAATGTTAATATTAGGTTGAGGTGTAAATATTATTTGTGAACCACGTTGATAAATTATTTATCGTAGGCTATTTACTTAATCTCTCAATATGTACAGCATGTTATTTAATGATGTTATTTAATTATAAACCCATTCTTAGGTATTATTATTGTTCTAGAGTTGTAATAAATAATTTCAGGCAAAGCTAGAGTACCGTAACAATTGTCAGTCTTACTGATACCTAGCGTATTGAGTTATTGACTACATGTTACACCCTAACATTGGTTATTCACTTTAAAGTACAGTATTTATCACTGTGTAATAGGTTCTCATTAGAAACTGAGCAAGAGTGTTTTGTAAATTATTAATAATGTATTCAGATATAAACTGATTACTAAAGTGTCATTAATGCTTATACTGTAACTGGATAAGAAATACGAATAGGCTATTGTGTGGAACTGTATATAATATATTGGTAGCCTATTTAATTTATATTGTTGGAGTAAAGACTATTCTGGAGTGATTTTGTTTTAAGGGCTTTTTCCCTGGACCTGCGTCTTGGCATTGATTGGTGACCTTGCTGACCCACGAGTGTGATCGTCTGCAGGACTGTTGGACCACGGCGGGTGTCAGCACCGTTGTTTGCACCTCCTCTAGGTGCGCGTAATGTCCTCTACATTACGCGCGGGTCACACTTGCGCTGTGATATCCGGTTGTGGACCGTACGGACAATACGGCCTTTGTGTGTCGTTATCGGTGCTTCTATTCGGTGAGTAGACTTTCATTTTCACACCCTTTGAATCACCCCGGACGGCCGGGCGGCATCGGTCACTATCAAGTGGAACCTGTGACCTTGGACTCTGGCAAGATAAGGATTTGGAGTGAATGACTAATTATGTCCAGTTCTGAGCTCTGAGATAGAAATATTTATTGTCTTGTTTAACTCCTGAATTGAAGCTAGCTATTAAGTGTATTTATATTTATGCATGAGGGTATGTGTTTGTTATATCTTTAGAATAACTTATTATATTTAAATTAAGTTACTATTGGAGTGCTCCTAGGGACTTGATTTGGTATTTAACAGAACTGGCCAGTATTTAATTAAGTAAGTTATTTGCATGAATCTCACTAAGTGATATATATGAGGTTACATTACCTTAATCGCCAAGTGATCCATGTAGTCCAAATCTAGGATTACGAACGTTTCGACGTCAATGCGTCATTGTCAAATCTACAAAAACTTTTTTAAACCATAAGGGTCACGTCATAGTCTTTCCGACACACACAAACGAAACAATACGGACAAAAATACATTTAAGTAGGCCTACTAACTAATTTATGGTAAACGGTCGTCACAACATAGTACAGATCTGATCGCATGCCGAGACTCGACTGATGGTGCGCCGCTTCCTGGTTTATCAACTTGGACTTTGTCCTCTGCCACCTGTATCATCCAGTTGTGAGCTCTCTAGTTTTATGAGGGATTCGAACAATGCATTTGACTGGAAAACACATTTGTCATTCAACAAATTTTGAGGCTGGTTCCGTGTAGCTTTATAAATCTCATAATTTTCCAATGCAGTTAATCTATGTCCTTTTCTGCAAATGTGTAATGGTTTTAAATTACTATTAATATTTGTATAGTTGTGGTTGCTATTGGTCAGATGTGCTGCAAAGTTAGATTTTTGTACAATGGTGGCTTTAGGCAAATGTTCTTTAAACCGCTTTTCGAATGATCGTCCTGTCTGGCCTATGTAGATCTTCTCGCAGTCGTCACAAGTTATTTTGTATACACCGCATTTTTTATTTACATCAACTGTTTCTTTCTTTTTGTTCAAAATATTACCAAGCTTGTTCGATGTTCTAAACGCAACGACCTTACCATGTTTTTGCAGTTCATTTTTTAGTGTTAAGGGGAAATTACTGCCAAATTCAGTTGGTACATAACCTGTTATATTGCCTGTGCTTTTTGAAATTGGGTTTTTGGATCTTTTGGTCTGTTTGTTTATTAATTTATCTATGATGTTAGGGTTGTAGCCGTTGGATACTGCGATATGCTTTAATATGTTTTTCTCAGCTGTGAAGTCTTCAGGGCAGAGTGGTACAGATAATAACCTGTTTACAAAACTGTTATAAGCGGCTAGTTTATGGGACATAGGATGATGTGAGGATGCGTGAATGGTTGTATCAGTTGCTGTAGGTTTTCTATAAATCTTGAATGAGAAGTTGTTGTTGGTTTTGATGAGAGTTAGGTCCAAAAAATTTAGTGAATTGTTCATTTCAATTTCTGCAGTAAATTTCATATTTGGGTGGAGGCTATTCATGAAATTATTAAATACCTGTACTTGTCTAGGATTACCGTCATACAATAGTACTATGTCATCAACATACCTGTAATAAAATACTATTTTATTTCTGTGTCGGTTGTTGTCAGACCATAAATGTTTGTTTTCAAACCTGTTTAGGAAAATTTCCGCAAGAATGCAGGACAGGGGTGAGCCCATAGCTAAGCCTTCGTGTTGTATAAAATATTTTATACAAAATAAATAAATCTCACTAAGTGAGCTATTTATTACTAGCCTAATTGCTCTCCTTCACTTGTAGTTAAGATCTTAGCTTTGGAAGAGAAATAGGCAATACAAGTGTATACAATTCAAACATATGGTCTTTAATTGTGTTTACCTAGTAGTACCACAGGTTATTGTCTAGAAAATTTTGAATCTGATTGATTACTGAGTTTGTTTTGTTTATGAGTTTGGGTGGTTAAATAATTTAAAGGTATACTGCTCATCCAAGTGCTTAAGGCCTAGTTTTGAAAAGTCAGATTAAACTTTTGAGTGCATGGTAGCGGGCTTACACTTGAGGATACCTTAGGGCAGGAAAACATTCCTTGTTGGAGTCCTGCAACTGATCCATCCTAACAACAAGGTGGCGCCCTCTCTCGAGCAAATCCCGACCAACTTGGTAACAATTCAAGGGTGACCTGCTATCAATAATCCAGACTTAGATAAGCTACGAATTTCCCCCACCCCTCACGCCCTTCTCCACTGAGCTAGGCTAGCAAAAGTGATAACTCAGGTGCCAAGGTGGCAACAAGCTGGTAAAATGTGTCGTCGATTGTCCCAATATCCTGAGCGGTATCGGCATTACCACGCCCAGAGGCACACGCTTCAAGACAATCTTCAGTAGACGCTTTTTCCCAGCCTACTATTCCTACAACAGCGGAATTTTCAGTCTGTTTAAGGCTGGTAGCACGGCGGCTGCTCAACTGGGCTTCTTCTGTGAGCCCTCCCGTTCAAAAAGAAGTCTCCTTGCTAACCTGAGAAACCACACCCCTGCTTGTAAATATTGTTTTCGTTGTTACTTTACCAGTGTTAATTTATTGTTATTACTTTCTTAGTCTACTACTTTGTTATAACTATTGTTATTACTTCTTTAGTTTTGTAAAACTATCTTACATGTCAAATCCTGAATTATTGTAAATGCCATCTGTACATAAACATTGTAAAATGGTGTAATCCGTTGGGAAATAATAAATTAATAAACTAAATTTAAAATCTAATCAGTTAAATTGGCTCATCGGAAGAAAATCAAAACCTAGTCTAGAAAACAAATTATTGCTATATAAAACCAGATTGAAACCAATATGGACATATGGAGTGCAACCATGGGGCTTGGCGAGTACTTCTAATATAGAAATTATCCAAGTATACCAATCGACAATGCTGAGGAAAATAACAAATGCACCTCGGTATGTCACCAATAGAACACTACATCAAGACCTTGTTAAGATGCCTACAGTTAAGGACGAAATCATGACCTTAAGTGAACGATGTATTACGAAATTGGAATCTCTTCAAAACCATTTAGCACTGAACTTATTAAACGACACGGATACAATTTACAGACTTAAGACCCCATCAATTCTGGACCTGCCCTCCAGATTTTTGTGAAGTGTTTTACCGAAGAATTTGTTGTTGACAGTACTCAAAAACTGTATTCTGTTTTGTTTATTTCAGCTTAACTTAACCAATCAATAGTTTTATTAATACATATGAAGTCAAACGGGATGAAGCCCGTGGGTAACAGCTAGTTAAGTTAAGCATGAAATGACCAAATTACCCTTGTCTAGATTTTACCAATACCCTTGTGTCAAGGTTGTAGTCATACGTGTCCTAATTTATTTTAGCTTAGTAACGTAGCTTACTTGTGATCTGGACGGTAGTGGGGGACAGACGCTGTGGCTGAGAATCTAAACAGTCGTGGTTAGACTTGTTGTCTGTCTGCGTCTGCGGGGGTGGTGGCAGCTAAAACAACAACATACATAAGATAAGCTACATAATTGTATGATTGATATCGAAGCGGAAATAGTCTTACCCCAAGAAAAATCTACTACTATAACCATGAGTGGGTGGCAGTTTTGCTGCTACAAGGAGAATAATTAAGTGAATTTTACTAGTAAAATGTTGACAGCCTAGTATAAAATAAAGAAATGTTCCAATTTTGATCAAACTAATACCATAAACTAGCAAACTAAAGCAAAATAAAACCCTGTTCCCATAGTCCGATCATGCTGGTTCACAAACTCTTTCGAATAAACGTAGGTTTTACACGTTTGTATTATTATTCCCTATTTAGGAAATCCCCTTAAAATTATGTCACTGGCCCAAATATCGTACAAATAGCCGTTACAGCTGATTTGCAGGTTTAAAAAATGTGAAAACCCAATTTTTACCCCATAAAACATCAACGCGTTAACTTGAATAATCTTTGTTTGATTTTTATGACATTTGGCTAGAAGGTGTAGGGCGGTATAATCTTGAATGTGTTCGCGAACCAGCATGGTTTTATGTTCTAAAAATTGGGTTTTCTAATTTTTGACTCTCAAAACAAAAAAATTCCCAATTTCTCTTTAAACCTTATTAAACGGAAAGTAAATAAAGATACGTCTTATAACACCTAAAACATATATTTACGCTTATACTGTTACTCACAAGACGGTAAATATACAAAAGATGGTAAGTGGTGATCGATTTCGATTGGACACTCCAATCATCATCAGACCCAATAGGCAAATGACAACTTATATCTTTATTTACTTTCCGTAAATTTAATAACACGTAAATGATCAAGAAGTTATTTACCTAATTAAACTATATTTAACTTATAAACTATATCAAAAATTAGAGTTTAGAGATTTCATTTAACACGATAAGTCAGGTTATAACACGGACGGAGAGTGTATTTTCGATCCTCATTATATTTCCTCTACCATTTTCCGACCTCGACGTCAGCGACACGTAGCCTCCGTTTTTTAACTCCGCTTTGGAAAGAGCCACTTCAGGCCCTAGTAATGTACAGTATAAGAAACCCCTGGCATAAATATTACAACCTCCATGACAAGATTCTAGTGAAATATACCTTTAAGAACAATCCTCCCGTAAATAAATTTTAACCTAGTTTTTACACATTACAGAGAACTTACCGTATTGCTGATGGCTGTCATCCAATGGCTAGGAATTGCAAAACAAACATCAACAGCGTAAGACCAGTGTACTAGGCTATATGTTTTAGTTACGTTACTAATAATAAAATTGTTATTATAATAGTAGCTATTGCAGCAAATATTTTGGTGAAAACTGTAGGCTTTTACAAGAATATTATATGACAGACTATAGCCCCTTTTTATGTTGAGCGGTATGTGTGTTCCAAATAAATAAACGATAAAATGTATTGAAAGTTTACGAATTCATTTTTTTCGTATGTTTTTTTACGTTCTCGTACATTTATTTTCGTAAGAACTTAGGAAATTAGTGATTTTTCCTATATTTTGCCTGAAAATTTTGTCTTAAGGCAGGCAAACTGCGGCATTGCTACATCAATTGTATCGTGATATTTTAGTGGACAGAGAGCTCACCGATTACCTATTTTGGAATTTAATTACATTTAAACGAATTTACAACACAGACGTGTGCGAGAGATGAGTGAGTGGAGTTGAATGGTTATGATGATAGCTTTGTTACTGACTAAGACCAGTTAGCTCTAGGGTTATAACAATATGATCTCTAAGGAGAGCTAGGTCCAGCGTCGAACCATCAAAAAGCTAATTACTGTTCTCAGGGTCGAACCAGTGCCCTATATCCACTCTAGGTGCCATCCTATCTTAAATAGGGGATATAACCGACTTAGGTCTATCACATGTACAACTGCATCTTGAGCTGAAGCAGCCATGGGACTGTGTCAGGCATACTCTTCAGACAATGTGTTGCTGATACAACTTTACGTTTAGCTTCATTCAGTTATAATATTTTATTTAATTGGCTGAGCATTACGCTTGGGCGTGATAGTATATACTCACTTGACTTCCTCCTCGGACTGAGCCAGTAGCCAATGGACTTTGTCACCTCCACGGGTGCCGAACGCCATGAGCTGAACGACATGACAGCCCGAGGGCAGCACGGGACGACCAGGGATCCTCAATGTCCATTGGGATACTGCCAGCATCTCAGGGGCTTCCTTGACCACGACACTACCTTCAGGTTCCCCGCGACCCTTCTCCTTGAACCACGCCAGCGTAGAGTCGTCGTACAGCACCACCCACTCCTCCCGCCACGCTCGGCCAAACAAACGCTCTGCAACAAGTGCGTTCAGTGTATTTCATATACATATCAATTTTGAAGAGTAGATTCGTAAACTCTTGTACAATCTAAATTGACACGTTCAAGTACACTCAACCGCTTTAACGGTAAAGTAACCCCTGGAATGTTTGCAAATATAAAAGGGATAGACCCCTTTAATCTCGCACAGAAAAACAAGTTTAAGACACTAAACATTAGGATATGAACACTTCGAAACTTATCTCAGAAGTATAAATATGCGTGGTTCCCAAAAAGAATGTAACATTTAAGTTTTCCTTAATGTAGTTAGCTCATATGATTTGTTTGATTGCTTATCAAAAAAATCATATAACTGAAATAATATAACTTAAGTGCAAGTTCTTCTATAAAAACTTTTAAAAACTCAAAGAGAGGCAAACATATTGACATCAGAGTGCATTTTATAAAAGATCCATGTATGAAAGGAATAATTGATGTGCAGTATGTAGTCAGGATAATCTCGCCGCTCTATGTAAAGAAAGGTTCGTGCAATTGCGCAAGATTATAATGAATATAGACTGATGTAATAATTTGTTGTCGTTAAACCGATTAATATATTTTTTTAAAATCAAAATATCAATCGAGGGGGTGTGTTAAGATATACATTAGTTCTGTTAACACATAATTATTTAAATTGTCTTACTTGTCTGTATTGCATATGATTTCCTTTGTTTTACAAGTGAGTTCTGTTGCTAACACTTAAAGTTATGTCCTGTTAATACAAATAATTGTTCTTCCACGTGCTGCCGTATTTTATTGAAGAATAAAATAATCTAAAACATTATATGTCATGTAGGTGACAATGTTATGTAGTGATATCAAATACATTTTAAAACAAACAATTTAATAATATAATAAAAATGTGTAGTAGTGTTAATAACATTTTAAATAATCTATTGTAATATTAACTAGCTGTTGTACCCGTGCTTCGCAGCGGAAATGAAATTCTGTTAAAACGAAGTAACGAACCCACGACCTGTTTGACCTATATATTGGCTTGGACAGTCTTGGCATTATTTGTATAAACACCTGTCATTTAAATTTTGTCTCTTGATCGGTCAGTTTGTGACAGGGTGACACATATTTACTTACGAATTTTCGAGCAACCTCCACCGTTCCACCATGAAGACAGGTCCTCGCGAAGAGTTTCTATAAAAATGTCGCAACATCGTGCTCTATTAAAGTTGCCCTCCTTTGACTAAAAACCTTTTTTAACATGACAAAAATATCTGTCTGCTTACTTTATTCCTAACACACATCGGGGATTTATTGGGAGAAGGGGTAGCATAAAGGTATTTAGACTTTCCGTCATAGTGGTGCATTTGAAGGTAGGGGAGACTTCGCTAAAAGACTTCGCTTCGAAGAGAGCACTGCAAGTATTTGCTGTTTTTGACTTGTACAGTGAAGTGATGCATTGCTTTGCGATGACATGATGACCTGGCGAGGGAACTCCAAAATTCGCACAATTCTTTGACGAAGTATTTGTAGTTTGTTTACACCACGCTTCATGCCTCATTGCCCTGCTGGATTAGCCACCCCAAAACTACCTGGATCCCTCGGGACCAGTGGAGTCGTTTTAATCCCTGACCTTTTTAGATCCTCGGATTACGGGACCAGCTAACCATTACCCATCCTATCCAAATGTTCGTTTCGTGTTATTTATTTATTGTGTGCGTGTGACAGTAATGTCTTTTATGTATTTGTACCCTGACGATGCCGTTTTAACGGTGAAACATGAAACTTTTTAACCTCACATCGACAACATTTGGATTACTTGACGAGGTAATTATACCACAATATTATAGCCACATTTTTAGTTTAGGGTTCCAGCTTTTTTCTTATTAAGTTTAATTTTTTTTTAAGTTTAGCAGCCGACGCTAACATTCTAAACTAGCTTTTCGTATAATATAATTGCTTAACATAACAGCTGTAAACATTCAGTGTTTGTGACACAAATTCAGCATTTAAATAATAATTAAATACGTAGGGTTGAGTTATTTATACTATGTGTAATGCTATATTTTTGATAGTTCAATCCTTTGGTGAGTGGATGACATCTATCTATATATTAATAGGCAAGCATGTTTCTTTAAAACCTTTTTTCTCAGCTCGTGTGTATCGTAGGGAAAATCTACGCATACCGTTAGAAAGCTATTTTCCTGTAGGTGTGCAGAATCCCTTTATAAATTAAAATAGGCTCAAAAATAAGCACAAAAAATTAATTTGAAATTTTAAAAAAATTAACATGGATCTTATGGGTTGCTATGGTGATGACGGAATAACAACAAAATATAAACAGAAAATCAAAACAAATGGAAGACATTCCAATCACATGTTTTATTTACAGTGTGGGGTGAAAATAGAGAAGTTTGCACAAAACATACTGTTGGTCGATTTTTCGACCACGGGGCGTGCTCTTGTATTATTTAAATATACACAATAAAAAATGGTAAAATACTAGATGTTCAAATTATTTTCAGAGAAGTCTTTAAAATCTTAGGTTTGTTTTAGTGCAAGTAGGGGCAATATGGCAAATATAAGTCCCTTTGAGCGTTTTTCCCCATAAGAATAACATGGGGATCATTTTTAGACACTAATTCCATAAATCCTGATCGTTACCTACATATCCCTATACAATTATTGTCCAACCTTATAAATATAACTAATCCTCACTTATCCCCTATATATATTCAAAATCAAGCGTAAAAAGCGAATTCTTTCATTTATTGACCTACACAAGTGTAAATGTAAATTAGGGGCAAGAGGGCAAAGAGACGACGCTTTAGGCGTTTTTCCCATAAGAATAACATTGTGAGCTTTTTTAGCCATTTTTTTAATACTGCTCTTGGCCTATACAAGCCCATACAAATGTTCTATACTTATTGGCCAACTCCATTAACACTTAAAATCCCCATCAAAGTATGTGATTTTATCTGTGATAGCACCATGGATCTTAAATCCCATATATTGCAAAGTCACAAATTTTTTTAATTTCTGTAAAACAAATGTTATGAACATTTTAAAAGACACATCAATTCTTGCAACAATTGTCCATATACAATGATTATATTTGTTGGTGAATCGATTAGAACTGAACTTGGAAATAATCTTCAGTCTTGTCCTCTGCCGATAAAATTGACTTTAGTAAGGAGAATCAAATTGATAAAATATACAATAGATCAAAATGGAAAATTACCGAATGAAAAAAAAAAAATTATTGCAGATTTTAGAAGCCTTACCACCTTAACTATTGAGAAAAGAGATTTAATACCTCAAATTGAAAATGCTCTTTTAAAGAATGACGCATCGTAAATCGCATTATTTTTTAATTCGTGATTTTGATAAATTAGTGAAGTACGACCATAAAAAGTATTTTTGCAAGTTGTGTTTACAATACTTTACATTAATGATAAATTAGAACGTGACACAATATATTGTAAAAACTTTGATGCCCAACGAGTGGAAATGTCTAAACAAGATACATTACAATTTAAAAATTCAAAATATTAACTTAAAGCCCCATTTGTGATTTATGCAGATTTTGAATGTTTTATAAACTCTAACAGCCATACTCCACCTCGATTTGCATTTGTTGTAGTGAGAGATTCTAAAATTATTTCTGAAGAATTATATAGTGGCGCAAACGTTATGTGCGTGTTTATTTGAGGTTATTTGAGACTTGTGATTTTATTAAAAGTCAAATGGTGATATATATTCCCCTTGTAATGACTCCAGAGCAAGAGGCATCTTTCCAAAACTCAACACATTGTCTCGATGGAATTTAAATAATGCAACACTTGGGAAAGTTTAATCGTAAATTAAATTGCATAGCCAAAGATATGGAAAAGTACATTTCATTCTCTGTTGATGATATAATATTTTTAGATTCCTATAACTTTCTGTCCCTTCCATTATGCAAATTAGCTTCCAATTTAAATACATTTAGATTTATAGACAATTCACTACTACAACGCAAAGGCGTATTTATCTATTAATATATGACGAGACCAGATAAGTTTTCCGAGTCTCTCCCTCCAATAGAAGCATTTTACAGTAATCTAACTAAAAAACATTCTCCCAATGAATATGTACATGCCTGGAGCCATTTTAATATAAATATTTTTTTTTGTTGTTCTTTTCCGAGTTTGTTTGGCCCTTCTACCCGACTGATTTTCATGATTGAGGTCTCAAATTGAAGGTATGCACGCAAAGATTTGCCATCAAGCATCGGCATATAATTATCTATATTCTCACTCTGTTTATACGTAAACGAAATTTGCTCTCCATGTACTTCTTATGGGAGTTAAATTTGGTTTCTCTTTGCCAAGTTCATTTGGGCTCTTCTACCCGACCAATTTTCATGATTGAGGTCTTACATTGAGACATGCACGCAACGACTTCACATCAAGCATCGGCGTATTTTTACCTACAGTATTACTCCAACAAAAAACATAATGTCAATCATTTTCGTATTCTTACTTCAATTAAGATGTATTTCACCAGTTATAATTAATTATATAATCCTATATATTTTCGTATAAGAACCGTCAGTGAAATACCGGCTTTCATTTAAGCTATTAGTTATTCAAATCGGGTGAGTTTCAAGCAAACGCAAGGTGAACAACCAACATAAAAATAATTTTTAATATGGGTTTTCTATAATTAAAAATCAGTAGCTCCACTGTGAGCCACTGCCCGAGGATGAATTTCGTTGGACGAATGAGATAGACTACAATAATAATCAAAATGACGAGTTTGAATACATTTTGGAAGTTGATTTAAAATAATATGATAAAAGCTTACATGATTTACATAATGACTATCCATTAACGCCGGAGAAAATGAATGGCAAATTAATACCTGATTTAAATTTAGTAAAGTAATAATGTATGATTTCCAGTATAATCGTATGTCACAATTTAAGAACAAAATATTTCTGATTCAAAAATGACAGACACTGAGTCTTTAATGTATTCTATAGTTACAGAGGACTTTTACAAGGAAATAGAATGTGACTTGCACCATTTCAATACGTCTGGATATAGTAAAGACCATTTATTATACTCTGATAAAAATAAATACCCCCGCCGCAGCAAACCTGCCGACTAAGCGAATTTCCATTTGTCTGAATTGATTTTCAGTTAAATAATATTTTAATAACATTGGGTTTAACGAGTACCTAGGTTTGCTGCTACAAGGAAACAAATAAAGTGTGTTTTTGAGTAAAATATTGACAGATTAGTACAAAATAAATAAATTTGACAAGTTTGATCAAAATATATTCATAAACAAGCAAACTACAACATTTGACAATATTCTCCATAAGAATAACATGGGAATTTTAAATTTACAATTTTTTAAATTTTCTCCGTTACTAATAATGGAACAAAAATAATTTTATATACTAAATTATTTGTTTTTTTTAAGCTCTTTAAAAAGGTAAAACAGAAATTGGGAAATTTTGTGTTTTGAGGGGCAAAAGTGAGAACAACCAATTTTTACCCCATAAAACCCCCCGTAAAGCCCCGTTCCCATGGTCCGATCGTGCTGGTTCGCGAACTCATTCAAGTTTATCCCGCTTTACACCTTTAAACCAAATTTCATCAAAATCGGACAAAAATTACTCAAGTTATCGCGTTCACGGACGTATATATATATATATATATATATACAGGGTGAGTTTTAATTGTCCCCCCCCCCAACTTTTTTCTACATTTTTTCAAATATCAATCCCAGACCACTTCCAAACATTGTTGGGTAGTAAGTACTTCATTTTGACAAGGTGGTCATTTCCGGCCGCCATCTTGGATCCGCCATATTGGATGCAACATTTTTTTTTCAAATGTAAAGGTGGGGTTGTGACCCATTATTTCGAACTACATTTTTACCCTGATTACAATGCCGCAAACCGTTTTTAAAAATCTTGATTCATTCTAAAGTTACGAGGGCTTTTTAAAGCTTTATTTTTAGCCCATTTTAACATTGTGCATTTACAAACTAAGACCATAATCCCAAAATAGTGCTAGATAATGATAAGTATACACTACCAGTAATTGTCCACCTATTTTCACTTGATTATGACTGATGTATTTTTTTCGGCCGCCATCTTGGATCCGCCATTTTGAAATGTGATAAATTATTTTAAATATGAAGGGGGTGTTGTGACCCATCATTTTGAACTACTTTTTTAAGCTAAACTCAATGCCGCAATCCATTTTTTGTTATCAAGTTTTATTTATGAAATATTGAAATTTTTTTGTTAAAAATGTCAATATTTCAAAATCAAAAAATGAAAATAAAAAACGGATTATGGAATTAAGTTCAGCTTAAAAAAGTAGTTCGAAATGATGGGTCACAACACCCCCTTCATATTTAAAATAATATATCACATTTCAAAATGGCGGATCCAAGATGGCGGCCGAAAAAAATACATCAGTCATAATCAAGTGAAAATAGGTGGACAATTACTGGTAGTGTATACTTATCATTATCTAGCACTATTTGGGATTATGGTCTTAGTTTGTAAATGCACAATGTTAAAATGGGCTAAAAATAAAGCTTTAAAAAGCCCTCGTAACTTTAGAATGAATCAAGATTTTTAAAAACGGTTTGCGGCATTGTAATCAGGGTAAAAATGTAGTTCGAAATAATGGGTCACAACCCCACCTTTACATTTGAAAAAAAAATGTTGCATCCAATATGGCGGATCCAAGATGGCGGCCGGAAATGACCACCTTGTCAAAATGAAGTACTTACTACCCAACAATGTTTGGAAGTGGTCTGGGATTGATATTTGAAAAAATGTAGAAAAAAGTTGGGGGGGGGGGACAATTAAAACTCACCCTGTATATATATATATATATATATATATATATTGAATAAATATATCGTTCACTATTGAGGGCTACTATTATTATTAATAAATGAAATAAATAATTAGTACCCTTTTTTTAAGTTATTAATTTATTGAATAAACTAACATGTTTCGGCTCTTAGGCCATGATCACAGTTATGAACAAATAGTAAATAAATAGAAATGTAAATAATAAATAAGTAAATTATCATATGATTTTGGAATTTTGTCTAGTATATAGGTTGGCTTAAGTGTTGTTTTCCTTTGATTTATTATATAAGATTTTTTCATATATTATGTTTTCTTTTTGAATTTGCATTGTATTAAGAATGTTTTCAGGATCTTTTTTATGGTTTCTATATATGTGGAATTCTTCTTTAATGAATAATTTGGCTTTGTTGGTTCTAATTCAATTATTGATAAATTATTTTCTATATTTTGATATTTATGATTAGTTTTTATTAGGTGTTCTGCATAGTTTGATTTCATACTTGTTGAATTTTTAGATTTAAATGCCTGTATATGTTCTTGGAATCTACATTTGAAGCTTCTACTAGTTTGGCCAATATAATACTTGTTACAGTCTGTACAGGAAATTTTGTAAATACCGCTTTTGTTAAATTTTGATGATTCTTCAGTTATTTGTTGATGTTTGGACACTTTTGAATTTATAATCTTAAAGACGTTGTTTTTTGTTCTATATGTTGCTTTGTAATTTGTTTTAGATAAGGTTTTCCTTATTGCTTTATTTAATTTAGAGTTATGAGGGAGACATATGTATTCTTTTTTCAATTTCTCTTCTTTTTTCTTTTGTTTCTTAATTTTGTTTTTTATCATATTATCAATAAGATTGTCCTTATATCCATTTTCGGCTGCAATATATTTTATTATCTTCTTTTCCTTTTCAAAATTTGTTTTGTTTAGGGGCAATGTTATGAGTCTGTTAATCATGGAGTGGAATGCTGCCATTTTTTGCTGCCAAGGATGGTTCGATGATTTAGGTATTATTAATTTAGAAGTGGTTGTTTTTCTAAAAATATCAAATGAGTGTTTTGCGTTAATTTTTGAGATTGTTAAGTCCAGATAATTGATTTTTTCTTTTTGAGCATCTTTGGTAAACTTGATATTCTTAGATATAGAATTTATGTATGTTAGAAGTGTGTCACTCTCAGTTTCGGATCCTTCAAATAAGCAAATAACATCGTCAACGTACCTGAACCAATATATTATCTTATTTTTCATGGGGTTTGAATTGTTTATAATTTTGTTTGTTTCTAAATAATTCATATATAAATCTGCTAATAAGCCAGAAAGAGGGCTACCCATTGCAAGACCATCATTTTGTTTGTAATATTTGTTATTGTATTCAAAGTAATTTTGTTCCAAAGTAACTTTTGTGAGATTGATTATGTCTTTTATTTCATTTTGTTTTAGAGATTTGTTTCTTAGTAACAAAATTTAACAAAAGCGGTATTTACAAAATTTCCTGTACAGACTGTAACAAGTATTATATTGGCCAAACTAGTAGAAGCTTCAAATGTAGATTCCAAAAAACATAATACAGGCATTTAAATCTAAAAATTCAACAAGTATGAAATCAAACTACGCAGAACACCTAATAAAAACTAATCATAAATATCAAAATATAGAAAATAATTTATCAATAATTGAATTAGAACCAAACAAAGCCAAATTATTCATTAAAGAAGAATTCGACATATATAGAAACCATAAAAGAGATCCTGAAAACATTCTTAATACAATGCAAATTCAAAAAGAAAACATAATATATGAAAAAATCTTATATAATAAATCAAAGGAAAACAACACTTAAGCCAACCTATATACTAGACAAAATTCCAAAATCATATGATAATTTACTTATTTATTATTTACATTTCTATTTATTTACTATTTGTTCATAACTGTGATCATGGCCTAAGAGCCGAAACATGTTAGTTTATTCAATAAATTAATAACTTAAAAAAAGGGTACCGGTACTAAATGTTTAATTATTTATTTCATTTATTAATATATATATATATATATAAGTCGATATATATATATATATAAAAATATATATAAATACATATATAAAAATTTGAACGAATAGTGTTTTTGGCCTCTGAAGACATCAAAATGAAAAAGTAAATCGGTCCCGGGTCTAGGTCTTACCGTGCCACCTACGGTAATAGCTACTTTAAAACGTCACTGGCAAGTTTAAAGACGAACTAGATGGTCATATTATGTATGAATATTATGGTTTAAGACCAAAGTTATGTTCTTACATTCCTCTAAACTGGTTATATGAAGATAAAAGCAAGATTTAGAGGTAAAGAAAGCTAAAGGAGCTCATTGCGCCACAGTTAAACATATCCTTAAATATCAACATTATTTGAACTATCTTGCAACTGGGCAAGATTACTATGAGAATGTGACAAAAATTAAATCTACAAACCATCACCTTCAAACCTTGACTATGAACGAAAAAGTACTATCTTTTGACGATGACCAGAGGTTTATTCTAGAAGATGGCATGAACACTCTTGCTCTTGGTCATTATAAAATTGATCAAACATAGCCAGGACTGCGAAGCCCTAGGACTCAGGATCAATTGTAAGTGTAGATATAGTCAATGATTGTATATATATGCTGCTAAATAAATGCAAATGTTTTAAACATCTGTCTTTCACTTATTTACCCTTACCATCCTCTTAGTCGTTATAACATTTATCAAACATAAATCTATATTTGCCATTATTCTTTGACCTTTATTTGTCTATTACGAACAATTCATATTTAGTTTTATCCCAACACTGGTAAACCGAGATTTATAAATTGGTTGAGTGAAAAGTCATTACTTACATGATTTTGATATACATGTTTTAAATTTCAATCATCTTGTTTCAATAATATTAGGTTATTAGATTTACGTTATCACGTAAATGATTGTGTACTTTGCTGTGAGATTGACAAAAGTAAAAACAGTTGATATTTTTATGTCAACCCATTGAGAAAAATTGTATAATATTTGGACTATTTATGTCATCAAATTCAACAACTGACTAAGATTCGACATCATTTGGTGTGATTTCACAGTCAGTAAACGTGTGTAATTTTACTTCGTCACACATTAAATATTTAAATTATTTTTTTTTAATTTTCTTGTTCTAAAGATTTAGATATTAAATATAAGTTTGTAAATTTTAATCATTCCTTTCTTACAATTAAATTATTAATTACAACCGTAACCCTACTTCCAATTGGACCACAAATAACACATCGAATAGTAGACCCAACATCGTTGGTATATTTTCCTTAATATGTATTATTTTAAATCTGTTTTTCTGTTGAATAGCAGACTTTTTATATAGTAAAAATGGTAAGAAACGATAAGAAAACATGTAAAAAGGGCAAAGGTTTATTCTTAAAGCCCTACAGGTGTCGAGGGTTATTAAAAACTCTTAAAATAGCCTTCCAGTCAGTCTCCACGTGCGATCGTATCGTTGTTGTGGGCCTGGAACTAAAATACGGGAAACTTTAGCCAAAAATGTACCTCCAAAAAATAAACTAGACTCTTATTGACATATTCTACATGAATAATCCCGATACCGCTGCTCGGAACAAAGCAGACATGAGATTAGCAGACTTAGCTTGGGCTAGAGTTACTGCCAAGGATGCAAATCTTGCTGAAAAAGCAGCAGCTTATGCTGTGATAAATTTGATGAAGGCAAAAGCAAACATGGGAATGGGATTAAAATTTAATAAAAAAGATGGACAACTATTAGCTGTTAGAGGCCGCAAAATACGTGCCTTACTTCAGAAGGTTGTACCTAAAAAACGAGCTAAAAAATCTAACACCAAAAGTAAAAGAGTGCGGAATAGTTAATTTAGACAGTTTATCTGGCACACACTGGACAGCATGTCGTAAAAATAAAGATATTGTAATTCATTTTGACCCATTTGGAATCCAACCTCCAAAAGAAGTAATTAAATATTTTGAGGGACATAAAATCTTCTATAAAACCGATCAAATACAAGATTTAAATAGTTCTATTTGTGGAATTTTATGTTTATTATTTATAAAAAATTTTGCTTATAAAAATGGATTCATTTACTATAACATTTTCGGGTTCAGAGCTTAAGTCAGTGTTGTTTCCTCCTATAGAATTAAATAATGATTATGCAATTGGACTGGTAGATTTTCAAATTAATTAACAAAAAAACAACAAAGGCACCAAATTTACCATTGGCGAAGGTGAGGCTGTTTTCTATTATGACCACAAAGCTCCAATTAAAATATAAATTTCTGAAGGTACATATAAGGTGGTTGAACTTGCAAAGGAAATTCAAAAGCAAATCCCAGACTTTTTACTCACAGCTAATAACAAAACTATGAAAGCGACATTCTAGCCATGTTTTTGATTTTACAAAACCTTTGGGATTTAAAAGTGTTTCTACTCCTCCTGGTGTTCTGTTTGAATCTACAAATAAAATAAACATTAATAATTTAAAATGTGATTAGAGTAAAATGTAATATTGCAAATGGGTCTTATTTAAATGGCAACAAATCACACAGCATACGCAGCTTTTATCCAGAAGCTCCTCCTGGCTACAAAATTATTGAAGTTCCAAGAAATATTATATATTTTCCTGTAAATAAGAGAAGTTTAGATGTTGTCAGCATTACATTTGCCGATGAATACGACAAAGCAATTGACTTGCTTTGAGGCGGAGAGGCCTCAAATGGAAATTCTCCGAATGATCCCATATAGATTACCAAGAGTACAACAAGCCGCCCCACACAAATTAGATTTTGGTCTTTTAGTATCAGACTATTCAGGAAATTATCTCAGTAGAAGTAGTATGCAGACACCACATATTATGGTGTTAGACGAGAAGCAAATAATTTTTTTATTGTAAGTAATGAAGGTGAAATTGTCAGTGATGATGTTACAGTTGCAAATAAAACCTACAAGAGAACAAAATGTTTGTGGCAATTGCTTACTTTAAAAGAGCCTGAGGATTATACTCAGGATGATTTGCAAAACTATAAAGAGATTTTGGAATCTACAAATGGACATTTAAGGAGTTACAAAGATGGTGCACCAATGCCAAGTAATACACATACTAAATCTGTATACATAAAAGGCAAAGCCCTCACTGACACACTCACTCATCACTAATTCTCCCACTTCCCACTTACCTAAGAGGCTGAAATTCATTACACCGACTCTTTGGGCATTAAATAGGAAAACTAAGTAGTTTTTATTCTGATCGGGCTATTGGGCTCCACCCCAGTGGCTCTGGAGGTTTACATGTTAACCTTATGATTTTTCATATTTAAAAGGAATTAATGAATCTTAACAGCTGTATCAATTAAACAAGTTGGTTTTGTTCTATGATGTTGCGTAACAAACGAACTTCAACCGGGACGTGATTGAGCCATGCGAACGAGCTCATCTTTAAAATGAAGAAGTTAAATGGGGCAAAGCCCGTGGGTACAGCTAGTATCTTAATATAATTTAGCCTCTTTTAAAGTCTTTGAAGGTGAAGGTTTGAGACAAGTGACTGGTAATAAAATAAACTATACTTCTTGGGATGACCCTAATGAGCTTGTATATAGGTTAATACTTCTTTGGCTAAGTCACCAAACCGGGAACTTAGGAGTGGATAATTGAATAGATTCCATTATCGAAGAATTGAGATAAAGTGGAATTATTTATTAAATAAAAATACGAGGCATGTTTTTTAAGTAAGTACCGTTTTTTAAATTTCTCCGTTCCAGCGCTGCGATTGGCATTTTGGACATTTGCGCTGTATTTGTTAGGGTTATTAAACAACGCGCAATGGTGTGGATATGGAACATTTTATTGTCTATTAGAGTTATTACACAACAGCACACACATGAAGTAACGAGGACATTACATAACCTCACAACCGACTCCGGACATAGGAAGAATAATACTTTCATTCTTAGAAGAAGAAGAAGTCATATAGGCCTAAGTTACATTGACACTTGATAGCCTAAAGATTGGGGCATGTATGTACTATATGACAAGAATATAAATTTATCCTCTCTAACACCACCCCTTAAATTTATATTCAGCAAAATAAACATAACACAATATGTAAAACACACAGAAAAAAATACTAGGCCCCTAAACATATTTCTTTTTGTTAGGTCTATGCATTTTAGAAAACAATATATGTTAGGCCCTAAACTAACTATGCCTAACAATTCCAAAATGTTGTACACAACTCTCATGTTTAACTTTTGTTAGGGGCTTGGTCAGAACATCTGCTAACATTTCTTCAGAAGGTAGATACTTAATACAAACAACCCCTGATTCAACATGTTGTCTCAAAAAATGATACCTAATATCTATGTGCTTTGATCTAGCATTAGTTACAAAATTCTTTGTCAACTGAATAGCACCTTTGTTGTCACAATATACATCAAATGGGTTCAGAGAATTTTTTGGATCAATTTCTGAGATTAACTGTCTTAACCATAACAATTCTTGAACTGTAAATGACAATGCCATATACTCTGCCTCACAAGTGGACAATGCTACTGTTCTCTGTTTTTTGCTGAACCAAGATATTAAACTACCAGAACATTTTAACAAACAACCTGTAACAGAATATCTTTCATTTATTTTGTTTCCCCAATCTGCATCACAATAGGCTATTACATTTTTATTCCCTTCCCTTGAAAATTCCAATTTAAAATTAACAGACCCTTTTAAGTACCTAAAAATTCTTTTAACTGCTAACCAGTGTACCTTACTGTAAGAGTTATTGAATCTACTTAATAAGTTGGTAGCAAAAGAAATGTCTGGTCTTGTTATTTGTGACAAATACAGTAAACTACCGATAGCTTCTTGGTATGGAACACTCACCATGTCCGTCTCTTCGTCACTTACTGTCGTGAAGTCCAAGCCTGGATCAAGTGGAGTAGTTACTGGCTTCGCTTCGCTCATACCGAATCTCTGTAGCACTTTCTTGGTGTAGTCTTCTTGAGAGATCCAAATTTTTCCAGCTTCTCTATTTCGAGTGATGGTCATGCCGAGACAATGGTTGACAGGTCCAAGGTCTTTCATATCGAAGTGAGTCTTGAGAGTACTCTTCGTCTTTTCCATGGATTTCTTGTTGTTCGAGAAGAACAGCATGTCGTCAACATATAGAGCAATTACTTGTAGATTATTTCCTTTTCTCGAATAGTAAACACACGGGTCAGCTTGAGATCTCGTAAAGTTCAATCCAGATAGCACTTCGTCTATTTTTCTGTTCCAATTTCTTCCAGCTTGCTTCAATCCGTAGACGGCTTTCTTCAATTTCCAAACGTTTCCATCCTTTGAAGTAGCGATCTCTTTGGGTGGTATGACATAGACGTCTTCATGAAGGTCTCCGTACAAGTACGCTGTTGTCACATCCATGTGATCTATCTCCAAATCTTCTTTGGCTGCCAAGGATATGAGGTATCGTATGGATGAATATTTCACGACAGGTGAGAACGTTTCTTTGTAATTTATCCCTTTTATCTGGCTACATCCTTTGATTACCAATCTCGCCTTGAGAGTTTCTTCTTGGTTTTCACATGCGGGCTTAATTTTTAGTACCCATTTAGTTTTCAATGGTTTTACACCTATAGGTAGGCTAGTTTCTTCAAAGGTTTTGTTTTTTATCAAGGAGTGTATTTCTTTGTCAATACTTTGTTGCCACTGTTTTGATCTTTCACCACTTAGGGCTTCTTCTATGGTGATTTCTGTATCATCATTCTTTTCACTGTAGTATATTACATGATCAGGCCAAGTTTTCGGTTTCTTCTGTCTAGCAGATCGTCGTGGTGCTTCACTTGGTACGTCTTCATTTTCAAAACCATGAAAATCTTCATCCTCAGTATCCTCATCTTCATTTGGGAGATTATCTTCTGCATGATGTTCGTTCTCTTCAGGTCCATCTTCACTTGACTCGATTTGTGCTGAAAGGTTTACGTTGTTCTCCTGAACTTGCTTATTTAACTTTTGACTGGTCTCAGGATCCTCTTCTTTTTGGTTTTCCAAAAATATTACATCCCTAGAGATTGTAATCTTGTTCGTCTTAGGGTCGAGAAGTCGATATCCCTTTGTTGATGCACAGTAGCCTACAAAAATAAATTTTTGTGACTTTGGGTCCCATTTCTTTCTTTGCGTTTTTGGTATCTGTACCATGGCTTTGCATCCAAATACTCTCAGGTGAGCTAGACTGGGCTTTCTCCCATGCCATATCTCATAAGGTGTTCTATCTCCAAGGATTGCTGAAGGCGAGCGGTTTGTTAAGTACACAGCTGAAGAAATAGCCTCAGCCCAATATATTTTAGGCAGGTTTGCATCAAACAACATTGTTCGAGCTTTTTCAACTAATGTTCTATTGGCTCGCTCCGCGACTCCATTTTGTTGAGGGGAGTAGGGAGTCGTAAGTTTGTGAACAATTCCTTCAGAAGAAAGATAGTTCTTCATTTCTTCATTGACGTATTCGCCACCATTATCCGATCTGATTTTCTTTATTTTCGCTCCTGTTTGTTTCTCGACCATGGCTTTGAAACTTTTTAAGATTTTTGTCACCTCAGATTTTTCTTTGAGAAAATACACATACATGAGTCTTGAGAAGTCATCAATGAATGTCAAGAAGTATCTTCGTCCGCCGACAGATGCAGTTTCCAAAGGTCCACAGAGATCTGTATGTACAAGGTCTAGAATATTTTCAGAGTACATTTTGCTCCGTTTGAAAGGTAAACGTGTCTGTTTTCCCATTATGCAAAGCTCGCATGGATCTTCCACTACAATATTGTCGTCTAAGCCTGTGGATATTTTAGACAGCTTTAACATACCTTTCCTGTTCAGATGGCCTAATCTACGATGCCATAAAATACCTTTATTCTCAGAATAAAAACAGTTTTTTATTTCTGTTGTATTCATACAATAAATTCCATTTTTTAGATGAGCTGTTGCAACTAAATCACCTGTCTCATTATTATGAACATAACCCCCACTTTTGTCAAAGGTTACAGTGTGTCCCTTCTTAACTATCTTACTCACTGATAGTAGGTTAACTGCCGAACTTGGTATGTGAAAATCATCATTGGCTTCTACTTCTACATTTTCACTACCATTATATAGCTCAAGATATACAGTGCCAGAACTATCTGCAACTAGATCTGAACCATCTGCTGAAACTATTGTAGTATTGTACAGCTATTTGGTTTTAGATTGCTAAGCTTATTTACATCGTTTGTAATGTGCGTGGACGCACATGAATCCAAGTACCATAAACCTTCATTATGGGTACGCCGATGACTGTCTACCGCCAGAAAAGCATTTTTCTTACTTGTATCATGGCTATTTTCATGTTTGTACTCATTAGGCCTACTTTTATTGGGCCTATCTGAAAATCTAGATTCATTAGGTCTAAACCTACTGTTTTGGTTAGGCCTATTAGATTTATTGTTACTGCCATTTTAATGAGGGCAATTCTTAGCTAGATGGTTAGGCTTATTGCACCTAAAACATTTGAGCGGTGTTGACTTATTGGACCTAAACTGTTTATTGGCATAAAGAGCAGATTCGCCGGTCCAGTCCTCGGATTTCACATCCTGAAGGAGTTTTACTTTGATAGAATCACCAGTGATAGGTGTTCCCGAATTTCCTAATGCCATGATCATCGGTTTGTAGTGATCAGGCAAACCTGCGAGTAGCAAGGTACCAATCCACTCCTCACTAACATTCAATTTCATTTCATTTAACTTAAAAGCTGTTGTTATGATTCTATCACAATAATCATCAATAGACTTACATTTTTCAAGCGTGGTTGTGACTAAGGTTTTTAGTAGGCCAACTTTCCTTGTTAAGCCAGAATCCTCAAAGGCCTTTTCCAGGGCGTTCCAAGCTTCTGCAGCCGTTCTCGTGTCTCTGATGTGAGAATAATTAATCTTATCCACAAATAAAACTATTCTTGAATGGGCTTTCTTGTCTTTTTTCTTCCAGTTATCACTGATGGGGTCCGGTGGGGTTTCCTCTATGACATCCCAAAGGTCATCATGTACGAGATAGGCCTTCATAGCAAATTTCCAAGTTGAGAAGTTTTCCCTCCCCTGTAGTTTTTCAACAATAGGTAGACCTGAAGAAGCACTCATTTTTTGTCGGTACTGTCTTCAAAACTATGAACAAAAGTCTCACGTAGTCGCACACGGCACAACCTATGTGTAGGTTAGGATCATTCATTACTCGCGAACCCGTGAACAAACCGAAATCGCAATGTTCCAGTTATTAACATCCATATCCACAAACGGCCTCTGGGCCCATAACCACTGTTAGGGTTATTAAACAACGCGCAATGGTGTGGATATGGAACATTTTATTGTCTATTAGAGTTATTACACAACAGCACACACATGAAGTAACGAGGACATTACATAACCTCACAACCGACTCCGGACATAGGAAGAATAATACTTTCATTCTTAGAAGAAGAAGTCATATAGGCCTAAGTTACATTGACACTTGATAGCCTAAAGATTGGGGCATGTATGTACTATATGACAAGAATATAAATTTATCCTCTCTAACACCACCCCTTAAATTTATATTCAGCAAAATAAACATAACACAATATGTAAAACACACAGAAAAAAATACTAGGCCCCTAAACATATTTCTTTTTGTTAGGTCTATGCATTTTAGAAAACAATATATGTTAGGCCCTATACTAACTATGCCTAACAATTCCAAAATGTTGTACACAACTCTCATGTTTAACTTTTGTTAGGGGCTTGGTCAGAACATCTGCTAACATTTCTTCAGAAGGTAGATACTTAATACAAACAACCCCTGTTATAAGAATATAAATTTATCCTCTCTAACAGTATTTGTGCATCTATTGGCAAGCCCTAGCCGGAAATTCGACAACAATCGGCCGTGTTTACATTCGGTTTCGAGCAATCAAAATGGTGCCGCCAATTGAGACTGCCGCCGACTGTGAAGTGCGCGCTGTTATTCGATTTTTAAGTGCTAAATGTGTGAAAGCCGTTTACATTTATCGACAGATTAGTGAAGTGTTTGGTGAGAACATTATGAGTGACGGAATGGTACGCAAGTGGGTAAGGGCATTTAATGACGGCCCCCCCAAAGTCCATCATGAGCAACGCACTGGGTGGCGTCCCTGTCCTCAGTACCCAGTGCGTTGCTCATCATGAACGTAGGTGGGGCCGTCTTTAGATGGCCTTACCCATTTGCGTACTATTCCGTCACTCATAATGTTCTCGACATACACCTCACTAATCTGTCGATAAATTTCACTCGTATGTTTATAGATAAATTTGATCATTTATATAATCCATATAGTAAACCAGCAGAACCAAGGGCGGCTAATGAACTATTAAAATTTAAAAGACCATAGTTGGAATGGATTAAACTGTAAAATTAGAAGGTAGTGTTAAAGATGGAGAGTTTGTTGATGATGTGTCAACTTTGGGGCAGACATTATCTAGATAAGGTCCATATTTTAATCCATATTTTCTAGTCCCTGAGCTGGTTCTATAACTAAATTAAAATTTTACCTTCGTCAGCCAGCTCCTGATTTGTTATCAACTTGTTACGGCCGTTTCAGCATCACTGTGCCATCGTCGTACTGTTCATCCAAAAGGCGTCGTTAAAACACAAAACATGTTTACACGAATTACACAGATATTTGTCAAAACGGGGTTTTAAAAAACAGGCCTGTTGAGGATAGTACATTCCCGCACTCGAGGAAGTAGCTGACTGGAGTCATCCTTGCATTGTCGTGTCGGTTGCGGTGTTATCAGCTGTACTCTCTCCACTGATTTAAAATACTATTGAATATGAAGTGTGATTTGAATTGTAATTTATCGTTTAAAATTAGTTCAATTCAATAAATTTGTATGTGGGCTTTGTAGATCTCAAATTCTTCCAGGGTACCTAATTTGCTGCCTTTTGTACAGGTGTGAAGGATTTCTAAGCCAGTGTCAAGATTATTTAAGTCGTGATTTTCATCTATCAGGTGTTGAGCAAAAGTTGAATTTTGTTTGTAATTCAACTAAAATTTCTTCCAGGGTACCTAATTTGCTGCCTTTTGTACAGGTGTGAAGGATTTCCAAGCCAGTGTCAAGATTATTTAAGTCGTGATTTTCATCTATCAGGTGTTGAGCAAAAGTTGAATTTTGTTTGTAATTTTTCGGGTTCGGATGATGCATATTTCTTATCTTGCGGCATTTCATTACCATTTTTATTTATATTTTTATTCCTTTGTTTGCTAATTATTCTGTCAACCATGTTTGTTTCATACCCATTAGCTATTGCTATGTTCCTAATGATATTGAGCTATTTTTGATAATTAGTGACCGACATTGGAATGTTTAGCAGCCTATATACCATGCTGTTATATGCTGCAAACTTCTGTGAGGGTGGATGGTAAGAGGTGTTATGAATGGTTTGGCTTGAAGGCTTCCTGTAAATGCTGAAATCTAATCTGCTATCTACTTTCTCTATGGTCAAATCCAAAAAATTAATCTTATTTTATTCTTCCACTTCAATTGTAAATTTTAAATTAGGTGATATGGTGTTGACATAAGAGTGTAATAAATCCAGTTGTCTGTTATTTCCATTGAACAACAGAATATTATCATATACGTATCTGTGGTACTGTATTATCTTTTGCTTTTGTTTGTTACAGTTTGAAAGCATGAATTTGTTTTCTATATAATTTAAGTAAATATCCGCAAGAATACCTGACAATGGAGAACCCATTGCTAGGCCATCAAAATGCGAGTAGTATTTTTCATTAAATATGAAATAAATAGTTCTGCTTCAAAACCTCTTTTAATAAAATTAACAACTCATCAATGGCTTCAGGTGTGAGTTCGTGGTTAGGTTACTTTTAACTATATCTAGAGTTTGATCGACTGGTACATTAGTAAATACCCCCGCCGAAGCTAACCTGCATACTAAGCGAATTTCCATTTGTCTTGAACATCCATTGGATTTACACTAAAAATCCTCCTTAAAAATATCACATTTATTTCCTATTAAAATAGAATTAGTTTAACGAGTACTTAGGTTTGCTGCAACAGGGAGGGTAAAGAGTGTTTTTTGTTGTAAAATGTTAATAGTTTAGTAATAAATTAATGTATTTTCCAAATTTTATCAAAATATGTTCGTAAACTAGCAAATTACAACAGTTGACTTATTCTTCATAAGAATAACATTGGGAATTTCAAATTTACATTTTTTTAATTTTCCCTGTAACCGTTAGGCGCATAATAACGCTTCAATATACTAAATTATTTGTATTTTAAGGTCTACAAAATGGTTTGGTGGGAAAAAACCTATTTCTACCCCATAAAACCCCCATAAACCCCCGTTCTCATAGTCCGATCATGCTGGTTCGCGAACTCGTTCGAATAAATGTAGGTTTACACGTTTATACCAAATTTCATCAAAATCGGATCATTTTTGCTCGAGTTATCGTGCTAACGGACATACATATTAGTAATAGAAATAAATAATTAAACATATAGTACCCTTTAGTTATTAATTTATTATATATAAATATATTAACATATAAATATCTATATATATACTAGGTGGCGTTCGCAGAGGCATCCACAAAATTGAGCGGAGTCATCAAGGGTTCATAATATATATTGTTTTTGTGATACTGCAGTAAAAACAGTCGTTTTTAATGCATGCGTTGCGGGTCTAAAGTAGCATTTTTACTCTTTAGGGAGTACAAATCGTTTTTAGCCTCTATTGAATAAAAAAACAGCTGTTGTCAACTCAGTTGTAAATTTCTATTGTAAACGATTGCATATATCGAAAATATGTATCGATTTATGCTTCATAACCATTTTAACCTACAGTCTACAGTCTCTTCGCATAGCATTTTAGCATTGCAGATACATTAATCAATTCCATCACTCAACACTGCTCACCTTTAATACTTCCTTCACCACCCCCTACGTCGTGGACATGTTTCCCTCTCTTCCCGTACCATTTTAGGATTGCAGATACATTAATGCAATAGCCAAAGACAGTTCCCACACTCTGCACTGCAAGTCTTACTCCTTCCTTCACCACTTCCTACGTCGTGGGGCCTGTTTCCTTCCCTTCTCATAGCATTTTAGGATTGAAGATACATTAATCTAACTGCCACAGACGTTTCTCACACTATGCTCATATTTTACTACTTCCTAAGCCACTTCCTACATCGTGGACCTGTTTTCATCAATTTCCATAGCATTTTAGTATTTTAGATACGTTAATCTAATTTCCCCAAACATTCCCCACACTCCGTACTGCTAGCCTTTACTACTTCTTTCGCCATTTTCTATGTCGTGCGCATGCTTCCATCCCTTCTCATAGCATTTCAGCCCTGCAGTTACATTAATCTAACTGCTACAAACGGTTTCCAGTTCCCCCACACTCCACACTGCTCACCTTACTACTTCCTTCAACTCTTCTTACGTCGTGGACCTGTTTCCCTCTCTTCCCATAGAATTTTAAGATTGTAAATGCCTTAATCTAATCGACATAAACAGTTCCCACACTCCGGACAGCTCACCTTGACTACTTCCTTCACCACTTCCTACGTCTCGGACTTGTTTCCCTCCCTTATAGCATTTAAGGATTGCAGATCCCATAATCTAATCGTCATAAACAGTTTCCACACTCCGGACGGCTCGCCTTGACTACTTCCTTCACCACTTCCTACGTCACAGACCTGTTTCCCTCCCTCCCATAGCATTTTAGGATTGCAGATACTTTAATCTAATCGTCACAAACAGTTTCCACATTCCGGAATGCTCGCCTTTACTACTTCCTTCACCACTTTCTACGTCACGAACCTGTTTACCTCCCTTCCCATAGCATTATTGGATTGCAAATAACTTAATCTAATCGTCATAAACAGTTCCCACACTCCGGACAGCTCGCCTGGACTACTCCTTTACTACTTCCTACATCGCGGACCTGTTTTCGTCCCTTCCCATAGCATTTTAGGATTGTAAATATCTCAATCTAATCGTCATAAACAGTTTCCACACTCCAGACAGCTCGCCTTGACTTCTTTCTTCACCACTTCCTACGTCGCGGACCTGTTTTCTTCCCTTCTCATAGCATTTTAGGATTACAGATACCTTAATCTAATCCTCAAAAACATTTCCCACAGTCCGGACTGCTTGCCTTTACTACTTCCTTTACCACTTCCTACGTCACGTACCTCAAGCTAGTGTCGTACCTCTTACTCCAACCACCAGTCTTGTTTGAGTGGCTGTTTATGTTAAAGACGGTTTAAATGCCAGACAATTGTATGTATCTCCGGGTGAGTACTTGGCTAAACCAGAGTTTATGTTTTTAGAAATTGGTTTGTCTGGATTGAATGCTCTTCTCTGGTGGCATGTTACCGCCCCTCAGTGGTGGGGCATAATCAGGGGAGGATTCTATACAGAGGAGTTGTTAAAGACCAAGTATAAAGACATGCATTTGGTAGAGAAGATGATTAGGAGAAACGGTGATATGTTGTATGTCAAACGGCTTGGGTTCCCAAGTAGCCAGAACTCATGGATTTCCACAAAGGATGTCCAGGGGAGTGCCATTTCATCGCTTTACCAATGAGGGTGAGAAGCCCGACCATGGGTCAGGAGCGAGAAGCATGGGTCGGGAGTGGTAGCACGCCCGAGTTCGCGTGCAAACCTTGCACTGTCAAGTCGATGATTTTGGAAATATACATGGGAATGGACGTGGTTTTGGAATGTTAATGGAGTTGGACAATAGTACTGAACATTTGTATGGGCTTGTATAGACCGAGAGCAGGGTCTATACAAAATGGCAAAAAAATGCTCACCATGTTTTTTTATGGGGAAAACATCCCAAGTGGCGTATCTTTGCTATATTTCCCAGTAGTTTCAAAACAAACTATTTGTTATTGTTTTTACTTTTCTTCTTTTACTCATTAACTTAGCAATTGATGCAGTGAAATTGATTAATGATAGTTAGTTATATGGACGGTTCATGTAATGATGTCAGGATACCAAAATTGTGTACATACTGTGACTTTTATTGGATTCGTTTTATTTTAGGTATTTTTTTTTTATTTTGACTTACTGTAAATTTGGTATAGTATGAGTAATTGCATTGTGGTGGCAATAATTATAAAAGACGCAGGTGATAGAAGGGAATAGGGGGGGAGGCAGTAACCTCAGGGTCTGTTTACTTTGGAGCTGCGCTTTAAATCTCTCTTAGGTCCCAACCAGCGATAGTAGCTGTGACAATGCTTCAGTCCTTTTTCTCAGCTAGTGTCGTTGGTCGTGCAAAGATGGATATTGAAAGTCTAGTGGCGGAAATATTTACGAAATCGGAAAAAAACCATCACAACAGGTTTGTTGTGATAGAGGTTCGTTTTTTTCACCTAGAGAGAAAAAAATAGTAAACCATGTTTACAAGAAGAACAGAAAGGAATGTTTTATTTGTACAATATGAATCATTTTAAAATCATCAGCTGTTCCAATTAATTCTAAAAAGGCTAAAGAAAAAATATTAGATGAAAGAACTTAACAAATAAGACCATATCAATATTCAAAACCCATTATAAAATGTGGTTTTTGAAAAATTATAACAAAATGATTGGTTGATCCTTGAATTGTAAAAGCCAATAACGTCTAAGGTCTATTACTTTCTCCCTCTATACAAAGTAGGGCCTATATGGAAAAAAAGAAAAAACTAAATTTTCTTCTTCAGAGTCACTTATCTTCAACCGGAACCGCCGGAGGTTGAGGTTCGGAACACACTTGTCCCGGCAAAAACTATGTTGCTGGAGGCGGCAACAATAAACAGACTGCAGTCAACTCTGAATCAGTTTAATCTTAGAAATGGCACTGTCAAGACCTCAAAAATTGGCCGTTCTGTGTTTGATCCACCACAGAAGGAAGAGAAAACACCACCGAAATATTTGGGTTCATCCGATTCTGGAGAACAGACACCTCAATGGGGCATTTTATACTTTATTTTTACAGTTGAGGAATAATGAAAATAAGGTTTTTAATTATTTTCGAATGTCTGTCCCCTCATTCGACGAGCAATTATTGAAGATTAGAGTGCAAATACAAGGACAAGACACGTACATGAGAGACTGTATTTATCCACAAGAGATGCAGCACAAATTTGTCTCCAGCTGTCCCTCGTTTTGTTTTTGTCAAGTTCTGGTTTCTCATAAATCAAACCAAAAAGTAAATCCATATCAACATCGACCATGATGATATAGAACTAAACAGACTAAAAATAATAAATAAATTAACTAATTAGCAAAATAAAACTAAATACACCAATTGGACACTGCGCTTAAGTGAAAAACAACCACCACCCTTGAGGGTTGAACCACGACTGAGGAGTGGGGGCAGTCGCAGTTCCGGCTGTTTCGCCGGTATGTGTGTTCATCTCCATAAGGAACAATGCCCCACTACCCACTGGGCCGGCGAAACCGCCGATCCGGCGGTCCGGCGAAGTAGAGAATATCCGGTGGTTTCGCCGGAGCATTTTTCCGCCAGTCCGGTGGTTTCGCCGAACCAGAGAATTGTGGCCTTCCCCATGCCTTCCTGTGTATCTCAACTTGCTCCGGCGCCAAGTGTTCCCCTGACCTTCAGTTGCGACAGAGGTGGTACGGTACCTAAGTTATAGTATGCGATGGAAGGTGGTATCGTTGGCAATACACTTCCCAATTGACTATACTCTCTCTACTGTAGGTGTATAATCAATGTATATTGTATAATGTGTGATGTATAATATTCAACCTACTTATAATCAATGTGCGAATCGGCCACAAATCTCACATCAAGGCTTTTTACATCGACACAATTGCGGTTTCATTATAAAATTATCGAATTTAAAATGTATATTGTATAGGCCTATAATGGGATGAAAACAAATTTGGTCAAGGGACAACTGCAAGAAAATGTATATTTATCCGTATAAACTAGCTGTTCTGAAATATACACAGTTTTAACTGACTACTCGATTCCCGTACGAAGGACGGGCTAATACCTCGTTAATATTATAACAAATCTTGATAGTTGAAACTATCTTATAAAAGTTAGGCTTTCAATGATTACATTCAAATTAATCTTACATTATTTAGTTCTACAGAGCCTTGGTTGACACAACATCGGTTAAAGAATAGTTTTTTATTTCCTTAATCAATGGCATAGTAAAAAAAAAAAAAAACTATATCAAAGTTTTAGATTAAATGGACCTACAACATAGCTGTGAAATAGTATGTTTCATCCCTAGTTCCAGTGACTCCAGTGTGTTTTTTCGACCGGAGCTCAAGTTTTATGATCGAGGCAAAGCCGACGTTGGAAAATGAACGAAGGTTGAAAAGACACTTTTTGCCCGTGTGATAAACTATATTTTTTGTCACATTGCTCCATTGAACAAACTAGGTAACAAATCTGAAATCGTTTTCATTCAACAATAACTTCTCAAAACTACTTCTAGCTCGTTTTCATTTTAATTTGCTAACGGAAACAAGCAGCTATCTGTTTAGTAAGTGACTCAATTGTTTGGTCTATTACGACTGTGTTAGCATACTGTATACTATCAATATGTCGAACTATTTACAACAAGGCAACGATTAACTACAATCGAATAAAAAATCAATCCCTACATACTTTCGATAAATGCAATTGTAAACACAATAGAAATTTACAACTGAGTTGACATCAGCAGATCTTCGCTCCCTAACGGTTAATGCGTTTTACTCCCTAGAGAGTAAAAATGCTACTTTAGACTCGCAACGCATGTATTAAAACGGCAGTTTTTTCTGCAGTACACCGAAAAGAATATATTATATTGTACTTACAAAAAAAAAAAATTTAACTTACTTTTATGCCTGAGTAGATAGCCTCCCTTCACCGGCCTTGCCATTTCTGAAACATAAAAAAACATGTTATATAACCCGTTAAAGAAAAATTAGCTGCCAAAATATCAGATTGAATAGATTCCTTGTAAAATAACGCAAGCTTTGCAATGCCTATCCTAATATACTGAGTAAAATGTTTTACATAATACTACACAGAAACAGTCCCACTCTACACAATAATTGAATTGCCAAATAATTTTCAAACCCTCTTATAGTACCTATTAAAAATGTAAATGATAAAATGCAAATAACCACTCGCTGGTTAACAAGTCATCACGGTATTCGTTGGAATGAAGGTTCTGTACCATACAATCAAGGTTTAATTACAGCTCTTTGCATTCCTTTTAAAATTATTTAAACCAAAGGCAGATTTTTGCGAGGGTTTCATCCTAACGTACGGAAAATCACTGGCCCGTCTGTTTACAATTTCTACCTTAAAGGAGTAAGCTGTGTGAGGGTGACCATAAAATGTGTGCTTTCAGTGCAGCCTACACTCTACAGTACTACTTAAACCTGTCCCTCCATGAAAGCGGCCAGTATGAGCTTGGAGATGGAGAACGCCTGCTCACTGTTGTCTCAAGAGAGCAAAGAGCCTCACGGGGTTCAAACAGACAAATTTGTCATGAGATTTACTAGATCTTAGATTGGGAAATTTTTTCGTCCCATTATGATTTTTCCATTGATATGCTCAGAATATACTTTCACAGAGTGAACTGGGCTCCATTTTTAAAGCACCAGAAATTCCCGAATACTTTCTTCGGGAAATGGCTGTAAACTTTGACGGGTGCTGGGGTATTGCGTTTAAATATCAAAAGTTGTCGGAATCTTTTATCCAAGACTTTGCAAGTAAAGTAGATTGGTAGTAATTTTATATTAAGATGTAATTAGTAATTTTGTATATGATCATTTGATGTACATGGATAGAGATGTTCGTTATTAAAAACCGGATTATGGTTCGAGGTGTTTCCTTGTGTGTGAGCGCGCGCGCGCGCGCGCGTGTGTGTGTGTCCGTTAGCACTACTAGGTGGCGTTCGCAGAGGCATCCACAAAATTGAGCGGAGTCATCAAGGGTTTATATTGTATTGTTTTGGTCAAACTGCAGTAATAACAGTCGTTTTTAATGCATGCGTTGCGGGTCTAAAGTATCATTTTTACTCTTTAGGAAGTCAAAATAGTTTTAAGCCTCTATGGAGTAAAAATCAGCTGTTGTCAACTCAGTTGTAAATTTATATTGTAAGCAATTGCATGTATCGAAATATGTATCGATTCGTGCTACAGTCTCGTCCCATGGCATTTTAGCATTGTAGATACATTAATCCATTCCCACACTCAACACGCTCACCTTTACTACTTCCTTCACCACCCCCTACGTCGTGGACCTGTTTCCCTCTCATCCCATAGCATTTTAGGATTGCAGATACATTAATGTAATTGCCAAAGACAGTTCCCACACTCTGCACTGCAAACCTTACTACTTCCTTCACCATTTCCTACGTCATAGACTTGTTTCCTTCCCTTCTCATAGAATTTTGGATTAAAGATACATCAATCTAACTGCCACAGACGGTTTTCACACTATGCTCATACAGGGTGGCGCAGATGGATCGGGTGGTTTTAAAATATTTGTCAAACTGCCAATTTTAAAGGTATTGGATTGAAATAAAGTGCAAAACGTGTAGTTACAATGGAAGTTTATTGAAAAAAATTAGTTAAGTTTTTAAAATTTATATCCATCAAATGCCTTCCTTCTCGAGCGAGGCATTCTTGGAGTCGGACCTTGAGGTTCCGCATTGCTCGCTCAAGCACATCACCAGGAATTGATGTGATTTCGTTGTGAATTGCAGCCTTCAACTCCTGAAGCAAGGGTCTACATGAACAAACCCCGGACCATTCAGGAGTTGAAGGCTGCAATTCACAACGAAATCACATCAATTCCTGGTGATGTGCTTGAGCGAGAAATGCGGAACCTCGAAGACCGACTCCAAGAATGCGTCGCTCAAGAAGGAAGGCATTTAATTGATATAATTTTTAAAAACTAACTTAACTAATTTTTTGTCAATAAACTTCCATTGTAACTACACGTTTTACACTTTATTTCAATCCAATACCTTTAAAATTGACAGTTTGACAAGTATTTTAAAACCACCCAATCCATCTGCGCCACCCTGTACTTTACTACTTTATAAGCCATTTCCTACATCGTGGACCTGTTTTCATCACTTTCCATAGCAATTTAGTATTTTAGATACGTTAATCTAATTGCCACAAACATTCCCCACACTCCGCGTTGCTAGCCTTTACTACTTCTTTCACAATTTTCTATGTATTGGGGATGCTTCCATCCCTTCTCATAGCATTTCAGCATTGCAGATACATTAATCTAACTGCTACAAACGGTTCCCAGTTCCCACACTCCGCACTGCTCACCTTACTACTTCCTTCGCCTCTTCTTACGTCGCGATCCTGTTTCCCTCTCTTCCCATAGAATTTTAAGATTGTAGATACCTTAATCTAATCGTCATAAACAGATCCGGACACTCCGGACAGCTCACCTTGACTACTGCTTTCACCACTTCCTACGTCTCGGACCTTTTTCTCTCCCTTCCCATGGCATTTTAGGATTGCAGATCCCTTAATCTAATCGTTATGAACAGTTCCCACACTCCGGACAGCTTGCCTTTACTACTTCCTTCAACACTTCCTATATCGTGGACCTGTTTTCCTCCCTTCCCATAGCATTTTAGGATTGTATATCCCTTAATCTAATCGTCATAAACAATTTCCACTCTCCAGACACCTCGCCTTAAATACTTCCATCACCACTTCCTACGTCGCGTACCTATTTTCCTCCCTTTCCATAGCATTATAAGATTACAGATACCTTAATTTATTGGTCATAAACAGTTCCCACACCCCGGACCGCTCGCATTTACTACTTCCATCACCACCTCCCTCGTCACGGACCTGTTTACCTCCCTTCCCTTAGCATTTTTCGATTGCAAATACCTTAATCTATTGGTCATAAACAGTTCCCACACTCCGGACTGCTCGCATTTACTACTTCATTCACCACTTCTTACGTCACGGACCTGTTTACCTTCCTTCCCATCGCATTTTATGATTGCAGATACCTTAATCTAATCGTCATAAACATTTCCCACACTCCGGACTGCTCGCCTTTAACCCCTTCCTTCACCACTTCCTACGCCACGGACCTGTTTCCCTCCCTTTGAATAGCATTTAAGGATTGTAGATACCTTGATCTAATCGTCATAAACAGTTTCCACACTCCAGACTGCTCACCTTTAGTACTTCCTTCAGCACTTCCTACGTCACGGACCTCAAGCTAGTGTCGTCATTTGATTATATTTATGATTCATACCGTTTCTGTTCTAATATCTGTGGAATAATGCTATCAGCTATTTCTTTATCTACTGCATTCAAAAGTCAACAGCTGATCATATGTATTTATTTATGTGTCAAATACTGCTTCCATAAGGATTACATTGAAACTTTGAGACCCAGTGGGGCGGATTCCTGAGAGTTATTTTTAACGCCATATAGATGTTGGCACTCACCGATACGGTCTTTATCACCACCCAAAATTTGAAAACGATTGATTCAGCCGTCTAGGAGGAGTTTGCGTACTACGAAATGCATAAAAGTCGACGTATAAGAGCTTCGCTCGCTCCACTCAATAATTTGAGCAAAAATGATTCGATTTCGATGAAATTTGGTACAAACGTGCAAAATTACGTTTATTCGAACGAGTTCGCAAACCAGCATGATCAGACCTTGGAAACGGGGGTTTATGGGGTAAAAATAGGTTTTTCTCGTTTTTGACCCTCAAAAATAAAACTTTCCAAATTTTTTCTAGACTATTTTGAATAGCTAAAAAAATTGTATATTGAAGTGTTTCTGTATGATTATTGGTTACGGAGAAAATTGTAAATAAAAAATTTCCATGTTATTCTTATGAAGAATAAGTTAACTGTTGTAGTCTGCTTGTTTGGATCAAACCTGGCATATCCATTTATTTCATATTTTTTTAAGGGAGAGGAGGGAAATGCTTTTTCGCACACAGGTATCCCGCCTGTAGTGTGAGACTCCAAATATAACGTTAGTAGTATATTAACGTTTTATTAATAGTTGCTATTGTATTTGCTGAATGTTCTAAAAATGAACAAAAAATGTATTTTGTTTATATTTGTGCAGAGAATACAATAAATAATAATATTCCTACCGCTGTTAGTTGCAACCATTTAAATGAAGCTACAGACTATTCATGAAACAGTTGCTTCATATTTATTAATAAACTATTTCTTGTCAAGGAGCCTAAATAAATTACATTGAAAAAATACATTTTGTTTTGATTACTATTAAAAAGGTATTTCAACGTTTGACAAGATTAGTGTATCTGAGTATTGAATATTCTGACGTATAAAAACATAGTGAATAGCAGCTGTATGATATTGACAAATAAAGGTGTATTGTGAAAACCAAAGCATTCGTAAAAGAGGTCCAAATATAAATTAAATGCAATTATTTAGTGTGAGAGTGCATAATCGTCAATCGTCTTAAAAGTGTTAAATATTTTAATTATTAAACATGCCTTTGCAGATGTGGAATGTTTATTAATATTCTCCAGCCATGTTATATATCATATCCTTTATTATGCCTGCTTCAGAAGGTCCTAGAGAAAGTTGATTTGCAATTTCGACTGCATCTTGAGCAAACAAAACTATCCACCCCTTACACCACTTTTAGCTGAACCAAACTTTTATATAAATATTTTTCAAAAGTACTATACGTGATAATTAACAACAAATTTTCTACTTTTGAGAGATTTTTTAGTGCTGGTGGCTGAGGAAAAACTTTTACATTGTTCCATAAGGCTTGAGACTGTGGCGTCAACTTAGCCACAGCTGTGATGCCTTTGGTCTTCACTTTATTTTAATACTAGCTGTGTACCCGTTCTACGCACGGGGATCTTATAATATTCAGTTGAAACCTTCTTATATAAAGAACAGCAGTTGGTTTGCATATTTTAAGATATGCTGGCCAAACTATTATACATAGCTTCATTTTATGTTGTTTTTTGTTGTTCCGGATCGGTATGACAATCAATAAAAGGTTAAATTACCTCTGTGTCTGCCGGTCGATCCTATAACGGTAGGCTTACTTTTATTTTTACTATCTGATCTCGTTTGCATGGCTCAATCACGTCCTGGTTGAAGTTCGTTCGCTACGCTCACTCACCTGTATGTTGGAGCTCGTTCGCTGCGCTCACTTTCCTTCAGGTTAGCTCGTTCGCTACGCTCACTTGCCTTCAGGTTAGCTCGTTCGCTACGCTCACTCGCCTCCAGGTTGCAAATTAGCTGTTGTCATAAATGTAAAAGAAATAATAGTGCTAGTGCTGCACCCTGTTGGTAATCCTTGTAACTTTAATGCTATTGAACATCACAGAACAGAACCAACTTGTTTAATTGAAACAGCTGTTAAGATTCAATAATTTCATTTCTCATAAGGTTAACATGGGCTTCCAGAAATTCCACGTCAAAAATCGACAAAAACTTGATTTTCAAGGGTTTACTGTTAAATATCTAACTGTCTCATATTCGATGAAATACGTCTAAAACCATCTCATATATGTATAGTATTTGGAAAATAAGTTTCAGGCGGGACAGTGCTATAGTTATTGAGGAGTAGTTGTAATAAAGTGCGTATTTTAGCGTTACCAAGAGAATGACAGATAGACAGACAGACAGACAGACAGACAGACAGACAGAAATTGAGATAAGGTTTGATTCGGTTTCTCTGACCTATGAAATGTAAAAATAACCAAAAAGTTCATTATTCTAAGCAATGTACAGACAAAACTCTAATTTTATTTATATAGATTTATTATGTTACAGCTGTTGATAGATTGTTAAAATGTTTAGTTTTGACTATGTTATGATTCAACACACTTCTTCATTCGTTTGTAAATAAATCTTATCAAAATATTCGTTCATATAGTAGTGATATTATTTAATGCAGATTACACACCCTATATATTGGTGACCCCGAACAACAACCACCATAACACGACATTCCTTCATCAATATTACCAATGTCGCTAGAAGAAATCGAAGCTCAATTGGCGCAACTTTCCGTTACGACTCAAAGTAGCGTAAAATCCGTAGTCACTACTTCTCCCCTCTCTAAAATCCTACGTGAATTCCCTGAAATTACTCGTACTCCAGGATTGCCTCGAGAAGTGAAGCACCAGACAGTACATCACATACAAACGACTCCAGGACCTCCTGTATTCTGCCGACCACGACGACTGGCACCTGAAAAGCTCAGCATTGCAAAGAGTGAATTTTCCAACATGGTAAAATGTGGTACAGCACGTCCATCAGACAGTCCGTGGGCTTCACCCCTGCATCTGGTGCCGAAAGGAGAAAATGGATGGAGACCGTGTGGAGACTACCATGCATTGAATGCACGCACCACTCCTGACAGGTATACTGTTCGACACATTCATGATTTTTCAAATAATCTTTCAGGCTGTAACGTATTTTCTGCCATAGATCTAGTAAAAGCATACCAACAAATCCCTGTACACCCAGATGACATATGCAAAACTGCTATCACAACTCCATTCGGCCTTTTCGAGTTTCCATTCATGACTTTTGGGCTACGTAATGCTGGCCAAACATTCCAGCGTTTCATAGATGAAGTAACCCAAAACCTAGATTTTACGTTCAGCTACACTGATGATATTTTAGTGTTAGGACTTTGTTCAAAAGACTCCATTCCTATGGCGTTATTGTAAACTCATCCAAGTGTGTTTTTGCAATGCCTGAAGTGACGTTTTTAGGGCACAAAGTTTCAGAATCAGGTGTCTACCCTCCACAAGACCGAATATCTGCTCTTCAGGAGTACCAACTACCTAAGACAATGCGTGGTCTTCGACGGTTCCTTGGTATGATCAATTTCTATCGTAGATTCTCACCTAAAGCCGCAGAACTATAAGCACCTTTAGACTCTCTGCTTGGTTGTGCAAATAGCAAAGGATCACTTCCTGTGCCTTGGACCCCAGAGACTGAGAAAGCGTTTCAAGCTTGCAAGTCTAGTTTGTCATCAGTGACACTCCTATTTCATCCGAAACATGACGCCCCTCTTGGACTGTTTAAAGACGCCTCTGACGTTAGTGTAGGAGCTTGCTTTCAACAATTTGTTGAAAATTCCTGGCAGCCTCTTGGATTCTTCTCTAAGAAACTTTCACCAAAGCAAAGCTCTTGGCCAGCGTACTACCCTGAACTTCTTGCTGCGTATGAAGCAGTACAGCATAGTAGTGAAATAGTAACAGTTGACCGCCAAGCATATGCCGGGGCAGATGGGGTAAATTTAACGGGTTTAAAGCCCATCAGCCGGAAATTCGGGAATGCGGGTGGTTTCCGGTCCTACGTCACAAAGTGACGTATGTGGGTACTGTTTTTATTGTTTAACGAGCAAAACACAGTATATACAATTAAATGATGGATATAATTAAATTCATAGTCAACAGTACTGTGTAGTATTCTAGTAAGGTCAGCGGGGCGTGGCGCGGCGCGGCATGGGTCACTCACTGGTCGCCGCGGAATTAGGTTAGTTGGACGGAGGAAAGTTTCTTCAGGGTTGCGGCCACACCCAGCCTTGTTACTCAACCTTCACGAAGCTGTACCCAGATTTGGATAGTATCACAGCCACCTCTAATACAATTGTATTAGAGGTGGCTGTGATAGTATCCACACAGTTCGCGTTTGGAGGTAGTGGCGGAGTGTTGCTGCCTGTACGGTGCTGTGTCTACCGTTAGCTGTATCGTTAGCTGTATCGTGTGCGCGCGTGTGTTTGGAACTATGTGATATAGCAGCTTTATCTTGTACCCACAAATGAGGTAGGCCTAATGTAAAACCAAATATAATTTATATCTTATGTTAGAGGTCCTAAAAAAATTACGTAAAATTAAATATTGTTTATATATCTTTAGAAAAATTAGTAGTAGTAGTATATTAGGGGTTCTAGAGACCATGTTTATATTTTGTTAAATAGTTTGACAGATTAACCTTGTGACGCATAGCAACACGCTATATTTTACATAGTGTGTCCATTTCGCGAAGCCGGGCTGCATGACTATCTCGTTGCCTGCCGCGACTGCATCAACGCTATATCCCCACCTTCCTACTCTTGTCCCCCTTCTTGGCTGATCTCCCTCTTCAACTTCGGCATCTAAAAACGACACAAGAACCAATTTCCAGGACCGTGACTCGAAACTGATAAGTTACAATTAGTATAGTTATGTAGATAGATATAAGTACCAATTATGGTTGGCTAAGTCAGGTAACAAGCGGGGAGCCCTTCTGGCTCACCCGACCATTGAAATGTAGGAATTCACAACTCATTCGGTTGGTTGCCTTCTGCAACCAACCTTTTCAAACATGAAAAACTAAACCACATGTTCCCAGAATGTAGCTTAGCAATAATCAATCAAATTCATACATATTAGCCATGCAGTATTCAATTTACATATTATTTCCCTCACTTATCAATATTAGTAAGAAGTTATCCAAGTTCAGTTCATAGTTGGAAGGATAGGTCAATATTTAAATAGTTAGTTCAATTAGTGCAAATCAAAGCTGGCTAGGCAAGTGTTCTGATCTGGGTAAAAGGTCTCCGTCCCTCTGGTCCCCAGCAATCTTCCTAATTTTATTGGTAGCAGATTTAGCACGCTTATATTAAGTTTGGTCCAGACACACCTACTCCTAACCTATTGCATTACCCTGTTTATTTCCTCCTGATTATCCGAATTCCCTCCTCCATACCATACCATTAACCCCCATCAACACCCCAACCAACGGCCCTCGGCTACAACCTTTGTGGTCAAAATATGTTTATATTATGGAGTCTTTAGAAAGGCTGATACCTTTTGTACGTGAATTATACCCAATTCCATGAGTCCTGACTTATGTGAATCAAATAAATTAGCTTTCCATCTTCAACGTCAGGAGGATTTGATACATTTAATTTTGTCGGAAAGCAAACCTCTAAAAACTTGTTGTCATAAAAGAAAATAAATGTTTTACCATTTTCATTTTGTCTTTGTTCTACTAATTGATAATGTTTGTTTTGTAACAGATATTTAAATGTCACTTTTTCTGTTTCTATTGGACTTACTAGTTGAGGAAGCTTCATTTCTTGACATATGGCTTCGGGTCTATAATAATATAATTGATTAGAATAATTTGATCCTGATGCATTCCAATGTAGTGGTAATTTAATTTGCTTCTGAAACTTTAGACGTAGTGGTATTGACTTGCGAAAATTGCTAGTTTTAGCAGTGGTAGATTTCTTTAAATTTTCTTTTATTCTCTCTAGTTTATCTTGTGTGATTGTACTTGGCTTGTCCATAGTTAACATCAGAACAGAGCTAGCATATGTGAACAGTCTCTGTTGAAGGTTCGACACTGAATGATATGATGTTTGAGACTTCCTTACTTAGTAGGTAGAATTACCTACCCCGACAGTAGGGAAATTTACCCGCGAAGCAGGGTAAACCTCCCAACCAACAAAAAACGTTCGTTGTGTATATCGCCCCCCCCCCTCCCAACAGGCTCGCGTATAAAAGTAGTGGCAGCGAACGGACTGTAGTCAGTCTCACCCAACTGGTACAGCTGACTGGTTGAGTGTAGACTGACTGACTTTTGATTAAAACCTTTCGTCAGATTTGGCCAATCTAACTTAATATTTTAGTCAATAGCATGTGCTGCATGTTGGCTTTAGCTTGTATCTTAGATGGTTTTACTTTATGGAGTGCATCGTGTCTTTGGTACTTGAAGGGCGCAGAGTGTTGTATTTTCCTAATCATGTGATATTTCAGCTAACAAAGGATAAAGAAGTCTCCCATTAAAATGAACACTCTTGTGACTGTAAATGTTCTATATTTTAAATTTAAGTTGACCATTTTGTAATTAGTTGAGAGGTCCAACGGCCTGCATACTATTCTGCATTTGGTTAAATTAAGTTTTAAACTTTTGTTGTCATTGGTAGTTTACTTATGTCAGCTAACAATGAAAACTTTCTTGTGACTGTAAATATTCTATATTTAAAATTTAAGTTGACCATTTTGTAATTAGTTTGGAGGTCCAACGGCCTGCATACTATTCTGCATTTGGTTAAGTTAAATTTTAAACTTTTGTTGTTATACCTAAACACAGACCCTTTCCTCACTACAACAGAAGGAGATATAGAAAAGCTTAATGCTACAAGAAAAAATTGTCGCTCTCAAAAAATTTTGAAAACACTCCCGATGACAATTTAGTATACCCACACTTGGCCAATTGAAAAAAACTCTTGCATATTCAGTCAAAGGGCATTGGATAAAGCCCAGTGCGAGCAAAAGCAATTGTCGCTCTTCAAAGAAAAAATTGACAAAAGCCCCACCTGTCAAAAAATTTAAAATGTTGTACAGACTGTCTGTAAATATTGTATATAGCTTAGTTAACAACAGAATAAGGGTTGGCAATTTGTAAATATACCATGACTGTAAATAAAATTTCTTGTTTATTTGTTTGAATAGTTGAATATTAGGTTTGAATCCGACCGGGCATATGTTCTAGCTAGGGACCGACTATCGCTAGTTAATTTACATAAGCAGGTGCAGCGTTGTTCTACCCCCACCACTCAACCCGAGCGTATAAAAGGGCTGCGAGCAGACGGATGATTGTCAGTCTTGCACAACCGGCGAATCTGACTGGATGAGAGACGTTTACACAAAACAACAACATGAAACCAATAATAAATTCATGACATGGAGTTCTCTTTGACATACACACATTTTTTATGGGGACAGTTCGTTGACTGCGCTGCTCCGGCTTTAGCTAATGAGTCTTTGATCAATACCATGAGGACAGTCCGTTGGCTGCGCTGCCTCTGATCAATAAGACCGTAACATTGGTCTTTAGCCAATCCAGACTTACACACAAACATGAAAATAAAACAAACACTAAGTTCCCCCACTACAACAAAAGGAGAGATGGAGCTAATTTTTGCTCCATCTCTCCTTTTGGCATTATTTTGAAATGACCTTGACCTACTTACAGGACCTAGAAAGCTTCCTTAAAATACATAACAAACACTAAGTTATACTACAACAAAAGGAGAGATGGAGCCAATTTCTGCTCCATCTCTCCTTTTGGCAATATTTTCAAATTACCTTGACCTACTTACAGGACTTAGAAAGCTTCCTTATAGTACATTATTGGGAACCGAGAACAGTTCTTTTAAGTTAACACCAACGGACACAATATTTCCCCTCCAACCACAAGCTTCCCCCCTCCGACCACAAGCTTCCCCCCTCCACTTGAGTTTTGCTGTAAAAGGAGGTTTGCTTCGCAGGCAATCATCATTCAATGGTCTGAAGTAGTCCTAGCTAGCTGAGTCAGCTCAAGTTGCTATTCACTGTTTCATTTGTTATTATGGCTCTTCTTAGAATTCCTACTAGACCCTCGAAAGTAGTTTCTTCATCTTCAAAGTCTCTTCCTCGATCTATTTTAATTTCATCGCATGCATCAGATCCAAAATCGGTTCTTCGAGAAATACTGCAGTCAGAAGGTGCAAGTCCTGGAGCAGAAGAACAATACACCTTCCGGGCCAGTGGTGATCAATCTCCTCCGCTGATAGAAATATTGTCTTCATCTTCATCTTCACAATCAAGCTTGTCTTGTTTATCTACTTTGGAGTCAACCTCGTCTGATTCATCTGCACTACAAGCTCTTCCTAATCCTCAGACTGCACTGTTGCTGATGTTCTACTAACACCTACTGCCACTAGAACTGTGTAGTATATTCAAAAAAAGAATAAAACAAACTAGTAAAAGAAAGAACATTTTTATCTTATTGCCATCTCAACACTAAAACAAACATCATAACAAAAACATAAACCATATGCTTTTAACAAGACAATATAGAATAGAATATTAGACATATGATCCAATATCACACTTCTCCCCCTTCAGATAAAGCTCCGCTTCTCTTACGTAGCTGGTCTGCGTATTTTCGCTTCAGAAGTCCACCAACCCTGACTTGGTATGATAGCTCACCAGTTCTTGATGCAATCACTCCTGGATGCCAGCCGGCACCTATTTCTCTCTGCACCCAGACTTCTTCCCCCTCAGAAAATTCCCTACGTCTACTTTTGCCATCGTGATACTCCTTTTGTTTAAAAACTGATTCTGTTATCACGTCTTTCACCGTAGGCTTCAAATTGTCCAATGGAGATCGAAGTCTTTTGCCGAAGAACAGTTCAGATGGAGGTTTGCTCGTGGATTTTTGTGGTGTGTTTCTGTAGGCAAACAATAGCTTCGCCAACCTTTGTGTTTGATCTTGCCTGTCACCTTTGCTGGACAAATATCTTGACTTGAATGTTTTGATGAACCGTTCAACTTGGCCATTCGTCTTCGGACGATATGGTGTACTGCAGACATGTTCTATCGCGTTATCCTTGCAAAACTTCTCAAATAGCTCTGACGTAAACTGTGTCCCATTGTCGATGACTATCATTCTAGGAACTCCATAGCGAGAAAACCATTCCCGTAACTTGTTCACTGTACTGGCAGCCGTAATAGATCTAACCATTAATATCTCTGGCCATTTAGAAAATGCATCTACACCAACTAACCAATACCACCCATCAAATGGTCCAGCATAATCCAAGTGTAACCGTTCCCATAGACCATCTGGTACATTCCACGAGTACAGAGGTACCTCCGGCTCCCTTGGACGGTTCATCTGACACCCATTACAAGTCTTCACATACGTTTCTATGTCTTCGTCAATCTTGCTCCACCACACATAGAACCGTGACAAACTCCGCATAGCTTCAATTCCAGGATGTCCTTGATGTAAAACACGTAGTGTTTTCTTTTGAAGGGCCTGTGGAACCACTATTATATTTCCCCACATCAGAATTCCTTTCACAGAAGAGAGTTCTTCCCGTCTGTGAAAAAATGGAGACAAATATGAAAGATCATGAGGCAACTTTTGTGGCCATTGTGATTCCATAAACATCATTACCCGCTTGCAAGTCTCATCTTTTCTAGTTTCTTCTTGCAGTTCCTTTGATGTCAGAGCCATATCGTCTATCTTTTCCTGAACCAGTAGTTTTGCAGACAACTCTTCTCTTGATGGGAGGTCACTCTCGCTGGGCAGTCTAGAGAGTGCATCCGCCAACACGTTGTTCCTACCTTCTATATACTTTATATCAAAGTCGTAGTTGTTTAAGAAAATAGCCCATCGAACCAACCTGTTATTCATCGTCTTGGTCAAATCCCGATGTTTACCAAATATTCTCTCTAAAGGCTTGTGGTCACTAGTTAAGGTAAAATGTCTGCCATAAAGATACTGGTGGAATTTGACCACTCCAAACACGCAAGCAAGTGCTTCCCTGTCAATTGATGAATATCGCTTTTCTGATTCCTGCAAAGTACGCGAAGCAAATGCAACTGGTCTTTCTACACCATCGTGATCAGTTTGTAGAATAATTGCTGCTACACCAACCTCCGAGGCATCACAGGATACTGTTATGGGCAAATCATCTCGGTAAGGAACAACCGTTGCATCTTCTGCAATCAGATTTCGTGCTCTGTCAAACTCCTCTTGTTCTTGGTGATTCCACACCCAAGAAGTCTTAGAACTTGTTAATCGGTGTAATCTTGAACAAAGACCATGAAGATGAGGAATGAACTTCTCATAATAGTTAATGGCTCCCAAAAACACTCGAAGCTCTTTCTTGTTTGTTGGAGTCTTGGCTTCCTTTAGTGCCTTTACTTTATCTTCCCTAGGATGTATTCCATCTTGATCAATTTTATGCCCCAAATAGTAGACACTGTTTCGACCTAACTGACATTTTTCTTTCTTCGCCTTTATCCCCGCAGCTTCGAGACGTTTCAACACTGTTCTGACATTGCCCAGGTGCTCTTCTTTGGTTCTTCCACTGACTATGATATCGTATATGTTCACCCCAACCAAAGGGATATCACTGAGGAGATTTTCCATGAAACGCTGAAATTTGGCTGGAGCATCAGTTAAGCCAAATGCAAGGCGTTTGTAGCGGAAATACCCCATATGAGTAGCTATTATTAAGTAGTTTCGATCTTCCTCTGCAGGTGAAATATTCTGTGAAGGACTCACTTTCATTCCTAACAGCTCTTTCAAACTCAAAACGGGCAGCGAAAATCGTTTGGTTTGGACCATACAGTGTGAAAAATGCAGTCTTAATTTCTTCATATGAACATGAATCAAGGTTCTTCGGGATGAAATAATTTTGCATCTTCTGGAGTGGTTCACTTCCCACATAAGCCAGTAGTAAGTCTTTTCTCGCCTCCTTGCTACGCTCATCTGAACCCCCCAACCCTTTCACCCGACAAACACGTTGAAAATGTTCAATGTACTCTTCTGCTGTTTCTTCACATTTGTATTTCTCAAAGACAAACTTCTCCATTTTCCTCTCCAACTCACTGTGAGACTCTTCAACAACTTCCCTATCACTCTTCTGCTTCTTTCTAGACATCCTCGTCGCCAGTGTAGTATATTCACAAAAGAATAAAACAAACTAGTAAAAGAAAGAACATTTTTATCTTATTGCCATCTCAACACTAAAACAAACATCATAACAAAAACATAAACCATATGCTTTTAACAAGACAATATAGAATAGAATATTAGACATATGATCCAATATCACAAACTGCATCTCCACCTCCAACTTCTACACCATGTATTTCTCCCTTGACAACTCCACCTTTACAATTCACTATCCCACCACCCATCATATCTCTCCTAAACGACTCCCTACCAGCCACTTCCAAATCCTTTGGCCACCTACACACTTCTCCGTCAGATAAGTGTAAACAATTAATTGCTGACAGTAGGAGAACATTTGCACACACCCTCTCCAAGTGTTGATATGTTTTTAAAAAGGGTGTTAGTAAGGGGGAACACTGTGAAAAGGTTTGTGTTTTGAATAGTGATATGTGATAGTGGTATGTCCCGGGTCTAGGTTCTACCATGCCACCGACGGTAATAGCTTACTTCCCTATAGGGAAATTCGCTAAAAAGCTCACCATGTTATTCTTATGGGAAAAACACTCAAAGTGTCGTCATACCGGTATATTGCCACTACTGATGTGGCGGGGCGTGCATAATCAGTAAGGTTAAAAGTCCAAACACCGGCAGTTGTCCAAACGCCGGCAGCGGCGGCTTCTTACATGGTCTACAGTTTGTGTGTGGTCACCTAGGTCCCCTCCTTAGTCTGGCCTCATCACGGGTCTTTAGTCAGGCTGATGTTGCTTTCGTTCATAGCCGGGAGCCCCAACATAATTGTGATATACTCAGAGGACATACTCAGTTGCTCGCCACTCTTACAAAAACTCCGAATTAACAGAACTAGTAGACAACATGGTAATTAGGTATAGAACTAGTAGACAACATGGTAATTAGGTATAATTGCAACTTCCAAATTAACGATATGGAGTTTAAAAGGTAACGAGCCGTAGACGTAACCCAAGAAGACTGACAGAAGCAGACAACCCAAAAGGCCCCACGAAACCGAAAATTGGCGAAAGAACTAGGAACGTTTAAACGTTCGAGAAGCTTCTAGAAGCTCAACGGCCTGCGATTGAAAGAAGCGGACACTTCCACCAAAAAAAAACTTATAAATGTAATAGAAGGTTTGGCCGTCAAATCGCTCCATACCTTGGTTGAGGTTATGTCATTAAGTGGGAATTAGCGGGATCACCTAATTACGGAGGTTATGTTGTTTAGCGGGAACCTACGTATGCAATACGTAAATTGAGGTTATGTTACTTGGCCCTCAGTAGTGGCAATATGCCGGTATGACCTCACTTTAGGCACGTTTTCCCCATAAGAATAACATGGTGGGCATTTTTTGGCCACCAATCCTAAAAATCCTGCCCACGGCCTATACTCCTATATTAATGTTCAATACAATTGTACAACTTCATTACTATTTCAAATCCACATGCATTCACATGTATATTCTCAAAATCATCAACTTGACAGTGCGAGGTTTGTGCGCGAAATTGGGCGCGCTCCCGGCTCATGGCGCGGGCATGCTCCTGACCCATGGTTGGTTTTCTTGTCTCTAGTGGTAGCTCTTGATTAAGTCCTGGGTGGGTGACCTCCTGTTGAAGTAATTTTTAATTTTTAATTTTAAATTTTGAAAATTTCAAAAATTTTTTAATTTTCGAAAAGTCTATAAATAGAAGTGACATTTGGGTGATATTTCATTCTGGACCATGAGGCCCACCTGTCAACACTGCTCCGTGTTGCTCTCCACCAAAAGTAACCTGATTCGCCACTACAAGGTAATTCATCAAATGAAGGTGAAACTGTGCAAAGTTTGCATTTTAATCTGTGATAATAACGCGGCTTTAAAATCACATATATTACAAAGTCTCAAGACTTGTAATTTCTGTAAAACAAATTTTGTTGGACATTTTAAAAGACATGCCAATTCTTGCATCAAATGTCCATACACAATGATTAAATTTGTTGGTGAATCGATTAGACCTGACCTTGAAAATACTCTGAAGTCTTGTCCTCTTCCAATTAAATGGACTTTAGTTATGAGAATTAAATTTATGAAATATTCAATGGATCAAAATGGAAAATTAGTTAATGAGAAAGAATGTATTGCGGAGTTTAGAAGCCTTACTACCTTAACTATTGAGAAGAGAGATTTAAAGCCTCAAATTGAAAATGCACTTTTAAAGATTGACGCTTCCATACACAAATATCAAGCCCAAGGCAGTGGATGGATATATGACCATACTAAATATTGGCAGCTGCATGTTTACAAGTATAAGCCCCTAACTCCAAAGTCATATATCCCTACACCAAAAAGTATTCAATCAAAACATGCAGTTTTAAATATTTAAAATTCTGACAATAAATGCTTCCTTTGGTCAATTTTAGCAGCATTACATCCAAGGAATGCTAAAAATGCTGAAAGGATTTCTAATTATGTACCCTATGAAAGTCAGTTGAATATGACAAACATAAAGTATCCTGTGAAAATATTTTATATAGATATATTTGAAATACAAAATAACATAAGTGTTAATGTATTTGGGGTTGAATATGATAAATTTATATATCCATTAAGAACAACCAAACTAAATAGTAATATTCATATAGATTTATTATTATTACAAGAAGGTCGTAAATCACATTATTGTTTGATTCGTGATTTTGATAAGTTAATGTTCCACTCTACAAAAGATGACCATAAGAAGCATTTTTGCAAGTTTTGTTTACAACATTTTTACACTAATGATATATTAGAACGTCACACAACATATTGTAAAAACTTTGATGCCCAACGAGTGGAAATGTCTAAACAAGATACATTACAATTTAAAAAATATAAATATCAACTTAAAGCCCCATTTGTGATTTATGCAGATTTTGAATGCTTTATAAACTCAAACAACCATACTCCATCTGGATTTGCATTCGTAGTAGTGAAAGAGTCTAAGATTATTTCTGAAGAATTATATAGTGGCACAAATGTTATGGATGTGTTTTAGCGAATTTCCCCTATAGGGAATAAGCTATTACCGTAGTACTCATGGTAAGACCTGGACCCGGAACCAATTTACTTTTTCGTTTTGAGGTCACTAGAGACCAAAAACACCATCCGTTCAAATTCATATATATATATATATATATATATATATATATATATATATATTTATTTATATATGTGTCCGTTAGCGCGATAACACGAGCGAAAATCATCCGATTTTGATGAAATTTGGTACAAACGTATAAACCTACGTTTATTCGAACGAGTTCGCGAATCAGCATGATCGGACTATGGGAACAGGGGTTTATGGGGGGTTCTATGGGGCAAAAATAGGTTTTTCCCATTTTTGACCCTAAAAACTTAAAATTTAGCATTTTCTTTCTAAAACATTTTGTAGAGCTTAAAAAAACAAATAATTTAGTATATTGAAGCGTTATTATGCGCCTAATGGTTACGGAGAAAATTCCAAAAAACTGTAAATTTAAAATTCCCATGTTATTCTTATGGAGAATAAGTAAACTGTTGTAATTTGCTTGTTTATGATCATATTTTGATCAAATTTGGGAAATGCATTCATTTCATACTAAACTATTACAATTTTACAAAAAAACATCTTTTACCCTCCCTGTTGAAGCACACCTAAGTACTCGTTAAACTAATGTTATTTAAATAGGGAATAAATGTGATATTTTTAAGGAGACATTTTAGTGTAAATCCAATCAGGCAAATGGAAATTCGCTTAGTCTGCAGGTTTGCTGCGGCGGGGGTATTTTGAAAGGTTGTTTGAGATTTATGATTATATTAAAAATCAAATGGCAATATATATTCCCCTAGTAATGACTTCTGAGCAAGAGGTATCTTTCCAAAACTCAACACACTGTCACATTTGTGAAAAGCCCCTATATTTTGATAGGGTACGTGATCACTGTCATTCATCTGGCCGATACCGTGGAGCTGCCCACAATGATTGTAATTTAAACTATAAAGTAACAAAGAAAATCCCAGTATTCTTCCATAACTTAAAAAATTATGATGGTCATTTAATAATGCAACACTTGGGAAAGTTTAATAAACGTAAATTAAATTGCATAGCTAAAGCTACGGAAAAATATATATCATTCTCTGTTGATGATTTAGTATTTTTAGATTCCTATAACTTTCTGTCCCTTTCATTATACAAATTAGCTTCCAATTTAAATACATTTAGATTCATAGACAATCCACTACTACAACGTAAAGGCGTATTTCCATATGAATATATGACGGGACCAGATAAGTTTGCAGAGTCTCTACCCCCAATTGAAGCATTTTACAGTACTCAAAGAACATATCTCCCCCAACGAATATGAACATGCTAAAAATGTTTGGACTCATTTAAATATAAATAATTTACAAGAATATCATGATTTATATCTTAAAACAGACGTATTGCTACTGGCTGACGTCTTTGAGACATTTAGAGACCTGTGTTTAAAGGATTACAAACTTGACCCCGTACATATGTATTCACTCCCTGGACTAACATGGGAGGCCTGTCTTAGAATGACCGGTATACAATTACAATTATTTCAAGATATCGACATGCATTTGTTCATAGAAAGTGCAATCAGAGGTGGAGTTAGTATGATTTCCACACGTTATGCTATAGCCAATAATAGATATATGGGTGAGCACTATGACCCCAAACAAGAGAGTGTGTATTTAATATATTTAGATTGTAACTCGCTATACTCCACAGCAATGTGTGAGCCACTCCCCATGGATGGATTTCATTGGACTAATAAGATAGACTACAAAATATACAAAAATAACCAAAATGATGAGTTTGGATACATTTTAGAAGTTGATTTAAAATATGATAAAAGCTTACATGATTTACATAATGACTATCAATTAGCACCAGAGAAAATGAATGGCAAATTAATACCTAATTTGAATGACAAAACTAAATATATTTTACATTACAAAGCATTACAAAAATATGAGGAATTGTGTTTAATTGTTACAAAATACCACAGAATTTTAAAATTTAGACAATCAAAATGGCTTGCGCCCCATATTAGTTTTAAAATTGAAATCGAAAATGGGCTAAAAATGATTTCGAAAAAGACTTTTACAAATTGTTAAATAATAGTCTCTTTGGTCGAACAATTATGAATCAACGAAAGTTTCGTGAAATATATCTCAAGGATGAGTCACTATTAACAAAATATGTCACTAATCCAAGGTTTGTTTGTAGCAAAAAGCTTGATAACAATTTACATGCTATACATTTAAATAAATTAGTTATAAAGTTTAATAAACCAATATATTTGGGAATGACCATTTTGGACATTAGTAAAGTAATAATGTATGATTTCCACTACAATTATATGTCAACATTTAAGAATAAAAGATTTCTAATGACAGATACAGATTCTTTAATGTATGCTATAGTTACAGAGGACTTTTACAAGGAAATAGAATGTGACTTACACTATTTTGATACCTCTGGATATAGTAAAGACCATTTCTTATACTCTGATAAAAATAAAAAGTCACTGGAAAGTTTAAAGACGAATTAGATGGTCATATTATGTATGAATATTGTGGTTTAAGACCAAAGTTATACTCTTACATTCCTCTAAAATGGTTATATGAAGAAGACAAGCAAGCTTTAGAGGTCAAAAAAAGCTAAGGGAGCTGATGGTGCTACAGTTAAACATCTCCTTAGACATCAACATTATTTGAACTGTCTTGCAACTGGGCAAGATTACTATGAGAATGTGACAAGAATTAAATCTACAAATCATCACCTTCAAACCTTGACCATGAATAAGAAAGTACTATAGTTTGACGATGACAAACTATAAGGTTTATTCTAGAAGATGGCATCAACACCCTTGCTCCTGGTCATTATAAAATTGATCAAACATAAATCTATATTTGCCATTATTCTTTGACCTTTCTTTGTCTATTACAAGAAAGCCATATTTAGTTTTATCCCAACATTGGTGGCAGAGATTTCTAAATTGGTTAAATGAAAAGTCATTACCAACATGGTTGTTATATACATGTTTTAAATTTAAATCATCTTGTTTGAATAATATTAGGAAATTTACATTATCACGTAAATGTTTGTGTACTTTGCTGTAAGATTGACACAAGTAAAAACAGTTAATATTTATATGTCGACCCATTGAGAAAAATTGTGTAATATTTTGACTATTTATGTCATCAAATACAACAACTGGCTGTGATTTTACATCATTTGGTGTGATTTCACAATCAGTAAACGTGTGTAATTTCACTTCGTCACACAAACCAAATATTTCAATTATTTTTTTATATTTTTCTTGTTCTAAAGATTTAGATATTAAATATAAGTTTGTAAATTTTAATCCTTCTTTTCTTACAATTAAATTGTAAATTACAACCGTCTTCCCACTTCCACATAGACCACGAATAACACATCGAATATTGGTAGGAAATAGACCCAACTTCTTTGGTATATTTTCCTTAGTATGTACTATTTTTAATTTATGTTTTTGTTGAATAAAAGACATTTTTTATATAATAAAAATGGTAAAAAATGATAAGAAAACATGTAAAATGGGCAAAGGTTTATTCCTAAAGCCTTACAGGGGTCGAGGGTTATTGAATACTCTTATAAATAACCTTCCATTCCCACTTCACATACCATCATATCGGTATTGTGGACCTGGAACGAATATACGTGAAAATCTAGCCAAAAATGTACCTCAAAAAAATAAGCTAGACTCTTATTGTAAAGAGCATGACATATTCTACATGAATAATCCCGATACCGCTGCTCGGAACAAAGCAGACATGAGATTAGCAGACTTAGCTTGGACTAGAGTTACGGCCAAGGACGCAAGTCTTGCTGAAAAAGCTGCTGCTTATGCCGTGACAAATTTGATGAAGGCAAAAGCAAAGATGGGAATGGGATTAAAATTTAATAAAAAAGATGGACAACTACCAGCTGTTAGAGGCCGCAAAAAGACGTGCCTCACATCAGGGGGGTTTACCTAAAAAACGAGCTAAAAAGTCTAAAACCAAGAGTAAAAGAGTGCGGAATAGTTAATTTAGATAGCTCATCTGGCACACATTGGACAGCATATCGTAAAAATAAAGATATTGTAATTTATTTTGAAACATTTGGAATCCAACCTCCAAAAGAAGTAATTAAATATTTTGAGGGATATAAAATCTTCTATACAACTGATCAAATACAAGATTTAAATAGTTCTATTTGTGGAATTTTATGTTTATCATTTTTATATTCTTTATAAAAATGGATTCATTTACTATAACATTTTCGGGTACAGAGCCAGAGCTAAAGTCAGTGTTCTTTCCTCCCATAGAATTAAATGATGATTATGTAATTGGATTAGTAGATTTTCAAAGTTATAATTATATTTAATGTAAAATTAACCTCTAAATACTTTAACATATTACAAAGTAGAGAAAAAAAACATTACCAAAAGGAGAGATCTTAGTTGATGATTTAAACCAGTTATTAGATGGTAAACTTAAAGTTATAATACATAAAAATGAAGATGCATTAATAAATACTAAAGTTAAACTTTTATTCAAAGGGCTTATTCCAAAATTAAATCAACTTAAAGGCAACAAATTAACCATTAGTGAAGGTGATTATGTTTTCTATTATGACCACAATGCTCCAGTTACAATAGAAATTTCTGAAGGAACATATGAGGTGGATGAGCTTGCAAAGGAAATTCAAAAGCAAATCTCAGACTTTTTCCTTACAGCTAATAATAAATAACTTCTTGATCAGCATTGTACGTGTTATTAAATTTACGGAAAGTAAATAAAAGAAACGTCTTATAACACTTAAAACATATATTTACGCTTATACTGTTACTCACAAGACGGTAAATATACAAAAAAGATGTAAGCTAATGTAATGTAAGCTAATAATAAAACTATGAAAGCAACATTACTTTCTAGCCATTTGTTTGATTTTACAAAACCATGTTTAGGTTCTGTTTTATTGGGATTTAAAGGTGTTTCTACTCCTGGTGTTCAGTTTGAATCTACAAATAAAATGAACATTAATAATGTAAATGTGATTAGAGTAAAATGTAATATTGCAAATGGGTCCTATTTAAATGGCAAAAATCACACACCATACATTGCTTTTATCCAGAAGCTCCTCCTGGCTACAAAATTATTGAAGTTCCAAGAAATATTATATATTTTCCTGTAAATAAGAGAAGTTTAGATGTTGTCAGTATTACATTTGCCGATCAGCACGACAAGGCAATTGACTTTAACGGAGAAGAAACTACAATTACTTGTCATATAAAAAAGATATGGGAATTTATAAGAGTGGGCAGCTATCTATAAGTGTACAAAATGCTAGGTTCCTAAAATCAATATGACTAAAGTTAAAATTTTCTATTAATAAAAGTGGAAAATTTTCTAGACGTTACAGGGAAATCCCAATTCGATGATAGTGTGGTTAAAATTACAAATCACTCCTATGTTCCCCACAACACTTTGGCAATAAATAATTCAGAAAATTTGCATATGTATTAATAATCAAGATTTGGTAACTCTCCCATGTAGGAGTTATCTGTACATTAAGGTAGAAATTGAAAATAATGATAAAGGTCATTTTATAAATAATACATTCGTGTTCTTATTTGATGAAATTATATATGAAGTCGCAGGTAAAGAAATAGACATTGTAAGAAACCCAGGAATTTCTAGTCTTATGAAAATATTGAGCTCTTACAATAAAACTAATAAATTGTCAAACGTAGCATTTGATTCTGACACAAATTTAAAAGAGTCCCATAAAGGTGGCAAGTTTAGTACATGTTTGCCATTAGAGCTGTTAATGGGTGTATTTGAGGATTTTAATAAGGTATTAGTAAATGTCAAACAAGAATTGGTGTTGAAAAGATCCAAAAATGATTTGAATTGTATATTAACAACCACTAGTGCTCCAGCCAGTGGCACTGCTGATATGATTCCTAAAATTACACTTAACTCAATTCAATGGGTGATGCCACATGTGACACCATCAGATGGGGAGAAGTTACAATTACAGAAGATGTTATTGCAAAATAAAAATTTGCAAATTGCATTTAGAAGTTTAGAGCTACATGAACTTCCATCATATCCCAATACTACAAGACATACATGGTCAGTAAAGACATCTTCAAGTTTGGAGAAGCCTAGGTATATTATATTTGGTTTCCAAACAGCTAGGGATAATAGTGCACGAAAAAGAACTGATGAATTTGATCACTGTAAATTAAAAAATATCAAAGTATTTCTAAACTCTGAATATTATCCTTATAGTGATTTAAATCTTGACTTTGAAAATGGAGATGTCTCTAAAGCTTATGAGATATTTATGAGGTTTAGAGAGACTTACTATAATACTATCCCAGATCCTATGATTGGTAGGGCTGAGTTTATGAAGAAATATCCACTAATTGTAATAGACTGTTCTAGACAGAACGAAACAGTAAAGGAAGGAATTGTTGATATTAAATTAGAGATTGAAACTGCAGAAAATGTACCAGCAAATACATCTGCATATTTGTCAAATAAGATAAATAAAATGTAAATAAAAGATGAAAAAAATTCAACAAGAATTGTTTGACTCTGCAAATCAAATACGAGAGAAATATAGAGCTTTAAAACGTGGCAAGTTTCTAGAGGCTGAAGAGAGGTTTCAAACGTTCCAACCTTTAATAGAGCCATTACAAGAATTAAAACAAATCGCCAAAACAGAAAGGCCTCGAATGGAGATTCTCCTAATGACTCCATCTACAATACCAATAATACCAAGATTGCAACCATTACAGCAATCCACCCCACAGAAATTAGATTTTGGTCTTTTAGCATCAGACTATTTAGGAAATTACCTCAGTAAAAGTAGTATGACAGACACTACATATGGTATTAGACGAGAAGCAAATAAATTTTTTATTGGAAATAAGGAAGTTGATATTGCCAATGATGATGTTACAGTTGCAAATAAAACCTACAAGGGGACAAAAGGTTTGTGGCAATTGTTAACTTTAAAAGAACCTGAGGATTATACTCCGGCTGATTTGCAAAATTATAAAGAAATGTTGGAAGCTACAAATGGACATTTAAAGAGTTACAAAGATGGTGCACCAATTTCAAGTAATAGACATACTAAATATCTTAATATAATTAAACCTCTATTTAAATGTGTTGGTGAAGGTTTGAGACAAGTGACTGGCAATAAAATAGACTATATTTATTGGGAAGATCCTAATGAGCTTGTAGATAGGTTAAGACTTCTTTGGCTAAGTCGCCAAGCCGGTAACTCAGGAGTGGATAATGAAATAGATTCCATTATTGAGGAATTGAGAGAAAGTGGAATTATTTATTAAATAAAAATATGTTTATAGATGAATTTTATCGTTTATATAATCCATATAATAAGCCTGCAGAACCCAGGGCTAGTAGTGAACCTACTTTAAATTTACAAGACGATAGTTGGAATTGTTTAAACCGTAAAACACCGTAAGAAACAGAAACTTAGCGATTTGATGGAAGGTACAGATAGTAAAGATGCTGTGAATGTTTCACAAGTTCCAAACATGGAAGCAGGCTATTGGGATTTTAATAATAAAAGGTTAGTACGTGTTAAACCTGCCATTGATGACACTGACTGTGTTACAAAAGAACAGACTATAACTTATGATAAAAAAGAAAACTGTTGGGATGCCAAAAAACAATTTATAAGAAATCTACCAATGGGGGAATATTTAGATGATATTTGTTTAATGTCACAAGCTATGTATTATGATGGATCAAAATTTGTATATGCAGGAAGAAAATTTAATTTGATGGAATACAATCCTGATTTATTAGTTGCAGACCCTACATCTTTGAGTGGATTTAAGTATATAGATAATAGACCATATATACCAGAAAACTATGTATTTAAAAGAATGGAAGATAATCTATTGATTGGGGCTAATGGTAATATATTTACAGTTAAAGGAAAGAGTGATGTTATAAAAAATGAATGAAATTGCATACGAACTTCATAAGCCTGCAAGAAAGAATTTCATTAGAAGATCTTTTAAAGTATTAGGTATAAACGAAACCGTACAAATAGATTTAATTGATATGCAAAACTATGCTAGAGAAAATTCTGGCAATAAATATATATTAACTTTAATAGATACATTTTCTAAAAAAGCTTATGCTGCTCCGCTAAAGAATAAGACAGGGTTGGTGGTTACAGAAGCCATTAAAACCATTCTACCAAAGGGGGTTAAAAACATTCAATCTGACAATGGAAAAGAATTTTTTAATCTATATTTTATCAAACTAATGAAAAAATTAAATATTAATCACTATCACACATTTTCTACAACTAAGGCTGCAATTGTGGAGAGGTTTCAGAGAACTTTAAAGAATTGGTTATATAGGGAATTTAGTGCTCAGGGGAGTTATAAATGGTTGGATTTACTTCCAAAGTTAATTCGAAAATATAATAATAAGGGGCATAGATCTATAGGTATGAAGCCTAACCAAGTGAATATTAAGAATAGTAAATATGTGCATGAGAGGTTGACTTCTAAAGTAGTGCAAGTTAAAAAGCCATGATATAAGGTAGGTGATAGTGTGACAATTTCCAAGTATAAACATGTTTTTAGTAAAGGATATACCCCGAATTGGACAGGGGAGCTATTTACAATAGTAGAAGTTAAAAATACAAAGCCTGTGAATTATATCTTGAAAGATGAAAATGGTAATATAATCAGAGGAGGATTCTATACAGAGGAGTTGTTAAAGACCAAGTATAAGGACATGTATTTAGTAGAAAAGGTAATTAGGAGAAAGGGTGATTTATTGTTTGTCAAATGGCTTGGATTCCCAAGTAGCCAGAACTCATGGGTTTCCACTAAGGATGTCCGAGGGAGCGCGCCGTGAGCCGGGAGCGCGCACGAGTTCGCGTACAAACCTCGCACTGTCAAGTTGATGATTTTGAGAATATACATGTGAGTGCATGTGGATTTGAAATAGTAATGAAGTTGTACAATGGTATTGAACATTAATATAGGAGTATAGGCCGTGGGCAGGATTTTTAGGATTGGTGGCCAAAAATGCCTACCATGTTATCCTTATGGGAAAAACGTGCCTAAAGTGAGGTCATACCGGCATATTGCCACTACTGCCCTCCAAGTAACATTCCATTTGTGGGAAGGTAAGGTTATGTTGTTTGGCGCAAAAAAAAAAGTTAGGTTAGATCACGTTGGTGTAATTTGGCGGGAATTGGTGGAAAGGTGAGGTTACCTTATTTGGCACGAAAATAAAACTAAGGTTAGACCACGTGGGTACACCTAAAGCGAGGTAAGACCACGTGGGGCACCAGGGGGCGTGCCTTAAGGGGAGGAGTGAGGTCGATATGCTGCTCTCTGATTTGTGGGCCAAAGTATAGCCCTTCCTACTATCGTGGGTAAAGTAGTGTAAGCAACTCGTGTAATTAGAATTTACGAGGAAGTTTTTTAATTCACTACATGGCATGATAAGTTTACGCAATCGTTTCGTAAACTACAATTTTAATAAACTAAAGAAGTAAATAAGGACCCTATAACAAATATTCGTGCTTATTGCACATCCGAATTTTGTATGAAGCTTTCTTCATTACGAAATGTTCGATATTGTCAGTAGTTAATATGTTGTTGATTTCTGGGATATAATAAACGAAAAATTATCGAGACACCAAACCTGTATGCCTACTTAACAGATATTTTATAGCTTGTCATGTGTCTTACGGAGTTTTAGTAAAACTATGTTGGATAAAGTTGATCACCGACATTACGAGATAATAGTTTTTACAAATAAACAAAACTCATATTCAAAATATGAGTTGTACGGCGCAGAAAAATGTGCTTTATCTATAGTAAGAATATTGAAAAATATTGAGCGAGGATTTTTCTACTCATAGATAATCCGTATTCCCAAGATTTAAGTAACACCGATAGTAAATAATAATCTAATAACTCGTGCAATAATTATATGAATTTAAGAACAAATAAACTTTATGATTATTTAAAGTAACAGTTTACTGTTAACCAGTTATGTTAATCTATATTTATAAAAGAGGAAGTTTGTATATATATATATATATATATTTGGACGTTATGAACTCTGAAACTGCTAGACAGATTGTAATGAAACTTTCAGGCATTATTAAGCATTATTCAAGGATGGTTTGTGTGAAGTTTGGTGCAGATCCCTTTCCCATGTTAACCTTATGAGTACTTATATTTAAATGGAATTAAAGAATCTTAACAGCTGGTTCAACTAAACCATTTGATTCTGTGATGTTCAATAGCATTGAAAAGTTAATAGGTTTACCAACAGGGTGCAGCACTATTATTTTCTTTTTAATTTATAACAACAGATAATTTGCAACCAAAAGGTTAGTGAGCGTAGCGAACGAACTTCAACCTGAAGGCGAGTTAGCGTAGCGAACGAGTTAAACCTGAAGGCAAGTGAGCGCAGTGAAAGAGCCCCAGCCTATAGCAAACAAACTTCAACCAGGACGCGATTGAGCGATGCGTCGAGCTCATCTTGAAAATGAACGAGCATTTGACATAAAACCACATTAGGACAGGACGACGTCTGTTGGTCCAGCTAGTAGGCTAATGTCTAAAATAGAAAATGTGGATAAGCGAAAAAACAAAATAATTTAATATTATCCGTTAATGAAGAAACCACAATAAAGTGAAGGAGCCGTTAACAGCTGAATAAGGCGAAGTTTTAATTGGAGCGAGAATGAAGTGCAGGACTTGTGAGGACTGCTTATAACGAAGGATTCTTGATACGCATTTATTTCCATGTTCTGATCTGAATTTTTAATTTCTGCTCACTTTTGAGTGGTACTTAAAAATGTATTACAACATAAATTCTTTTTACAGACATATATTTTTGTTCATAAATGTGGTAATCCTTGATTTGATTCTTTGGAAAACATTGTTAATAGTAGATGAATGCTTATTTTTTGTACTATTCCTGCCACTGAACACATAGTCACCGATAATTAGTTGACTAACCCAAATTCAAACAACTGAAGAATGGAGGAACAAGCTAGAAGTGAAGCGGAGGTTATACGTATATGTTGTTTGGCTTATTCATTAACTCCTTACCATTATCAATTCTCTTGAAATGCTCGCCAAACAATATTTCCTGCATAGTTATTCAATGATTCATATTATTTATTTTATCTTTGACTGAGTTTTAAAAAAATGGAGTTAAAACACTATGTTAACATTTACCTACGATCGTTTTTAACTAGCCTAGCTTAACATTACCGTATTGTTTACTTAGTTTACAGAACTAGTTTTTGTACAGTTTTAGTATAACTGTATTTGGTGATGGCAATTAACTTATCATCCATGAGCAACCCACCAAGGATTAAGTTATTGATCATAGCCAAAGAATAATCGTCACCACTCTAAAACATTTCACTCATATATGATTTTTCTGAAAGTTTTTTTACACTTTATTTGGAATATCTTTTTGTTGGTGGACATAGTTTATACAAATTATTTCGCAGAAACTCGGAGTTTCTGTTTGACTTTATATCACCGTTTATAAAGTATTTTATTCAATGGCTTCCTTAGCACAATCAACTGTAAAATAAGCAGCAAAGAAGGCAAGCCTCTGAGATGATTGCGTGTAAACTAGATGAGCTCACTGCTAAAATACTTAATATTTTTCCAGCAGAACATAATAATTCCAAGGGGATAACCAGTTGTGTAAGGTTTAATTCTTTTCACGTTCTTCCTCTCTACCTTGCCATCTGATGTTTTGTGTGTATCTAGTGTAGTATTGGTTTAGATTTTTAAAATTTACCTTAAGATTAGGAGATCTTACCTTCAGGAAACCGATGATTCTTGCTGTCGTCGCCTGAAACAAACAGGTTGTGTTGGATGAGTTATGCGTTGTCCAATAGAAACATGCAATTTAAATTTGAATGAAATTTTCCGCGCGAATCGACTTCCACTTGTAGCTTGTAGTGTTGCACAAGCGCTAAACACGAAAAGTTTAGGAAATCATAGCGAGGTTAGTTTTGTTCCTATCTGGATGCGGGTGATACCACCATATACCACTGAATAGCAGATATTTGCTGAATATATTAGTATTGATTATTTTATCGATACATCTAAAACAAAGAACATATTTTTTGAAAACACGTAATTTTACAAAAATTAACAAATGGCCAATGGTCCCACCGGGACCATTTATAAAGTCGAAAAATATATGTATTAGAATCCTATATAATATATGAGTAAAGTTTGAATACTTGTTACTTCGATCTCAGACTTACGGCATAACTGATGGAGTTACAACATCATCCAATTTACTTATTACCTGTTTTATAAAATCACTAGCTGGCCCGACAGACGTCGTCCTGTCCTATTGTGGTTTTATGTCACATGCTCGTTCATTTTCAAGATGAGCTCGTTCGCATGGCTCAATCACGTCCTGGTTGAAGTTCGTTCGCTACGCTCACTCACCTTTAGGTTGGAGCTCGTTCGCTGCGCTCACTTGCCTTCAGGTTAGCTCGTTCGCTATGCTAACTCGCCTCCAGGTTGAAGTTCGTTCGCTACGCTCACTCACCTTTTGGCTGCAAATTAGCTGTTCTCATAAATTAAAAAAAATATAGTGCTGCACCCTGTTGGTAAACCTATTAACTTTTTAATGCTATTGAACATCACAGAATCAAATTGTTTAGCTGCACCAGCTGTTAAGATTCTTTAATTCCATTTAAATATGAGTACTCATAAGGTTAACATGGGAAACTCCAGAGCCACTGGGGCGGAGCCCTATTGACGGATCTGCACCAAACTTCACACAAACCATCCTTGAATAATGCTTAATAATGCCTAAAAGTTTCATTACAATCTGTCGAGCGGTTTTGGAGTCCATAAAGGACAAACATACAAATATACAAATATACAAACATACAAATATACAAACATACAAACATACATTGGATTTTATATATATAGATATGTTATATATCTGGTTTTGTTATGATAACAAAGTAAATCGAAGTTATTATTGTGTGAGTGTAATCAAAGAATATTCAATTTTAACAGATTAAGAGACTCAATTAAGTGAGGAATATGGAAAGAAATGAGTTATCCCATTGAACTTTTGAACAGAAATAATTATGACACATGGAAAATGCAGATAGAAGCAATTTTAGTTAAAAATGATTTACTTGGGTATGTGTTAGGTACCATTGAAAGGCATCTAGAAGAAGGTGAAAAAATTACTGCTTGGCTAATCACTGATGCAAAAGCAAAGGCAGATATAATCCTCTCTATCAGCCCAAGCGATTTAAGCAAGTGAAAGGACGTAACACTTCAGCAGAGATATAGGAAAAATTAAAAAGCATCTATGATTCCAGTGGACCAGCAAGGAAAGCCTTTTTGTTAAAGAAGCTAATTTTGGCAAAACTGACACCTGATTATGGTGTCAGACTAACTGGACATGAATATGTTTTTTGATGTGGTGGACAAATAAAAAGGAATGGAAATCGATATTAATAAGGACCTTTTGACAATTATTCTTTTGTATTCCCTGTCAGATGAATTTGAAAACATAAAATTTGCTATTGAAACTAGAGATGCACTGCCTTCTCCTGAAACTTTAAAAATAAAAATTGTAGAAGAGTCGGAAGCGAGAAAAGAACATGGTAAGAAAGAGAGTAGTGAAGCTCTGCTAGGAAAATTTCAGAACCAGGAAGATTTTCAAAGACTCTTATAGAAATAAAACGGAATCAGTTGATTTTCCGTTTCGATGCTTTATATATAAAGCGATCGGGCATAAAGCAAAATTTTGTCCCAAAGCAAATAAAGATCAACAAAACGTAGCGATTGCTAAACTAGAAGAAGTAGGACTTAATTCTTCCGTAGAAGATGACTGTTATTTTGGAAACTTATCAATGAAAGATATACAGTAGTGTTTGTACAGTGGATGCACTTCACATATGACTCGTGTGAACAATAAAATTTACCAAGTACAAGCCTGCAAATGGAAGAAGTATATCTCTTCCAACATTTCATCAACTGATGCAGAGGGGTTGGAACAGTTAATATGAACATTTTAAATGGGAGTACAAATCTAAGCGTTAATCTTTATGACACTTTGTATGTACCAGAACTTCGAACAAACCTGATGTCTGTAGCTAAAATTACTGACCATGGGTATCAAGTTTTGTTTAAAAAAGGTGCTGCTTTGATATTAGCTCAGAATGGACAGACAAAGATCCATGCGAATAGGTTAAATGGACTTTATTACGTACAAGAGAGTAGTGAAGAAATTAATATAAGCTGTGAAAAATCAAGTCTATTGTCTTGACACCAACATTTTGGAGACTTGAACTTTGGAGACTTGAAAAGAATAATCAATTTAAATATGGTTAAAGGTATTAAAGTGAACACAAAAGAGCTTACCTATTCCACAACGCGAGGTGTGTATTCAAGGAACATTTACAAAAAGACCCTTTCCTAAAAGTGAAAGAACTCTGAAGTGCTGGACATTATTCACTCTGACATCTGTGGACCAATGAAAAGTGAGTCACATGGAAAATCTCAATATTTCATTACTTTTATTGATGATAGGTCAAGATGGGTTGAAGTTTACTTTTTGAAGAAGAAAAGTGATGCATTAGTTTTTTTTTTCAAAAAGTACAAGAACAAAGTAGAAAATTTTACAGGAAGAAAAATTTAATATCTTCAAACAGACAATGGAGGAGAGTATGTTAACAGAGAGTTCGATGGATTTCAATTGTAATGGTATTCAGAGAAGATTAACATGCAGCGGAACGCCTCAACAAAATGGAGTGGCTGAACGGATGAATCGTGCATTAAACGACATGGCAAGATGTTTGCTCATTGAAGCAAATCTTCCTCAAACGTTTTGGGCAGAAGCAGTTGCAAAAGCAGCTCATGTTAGGAATAGATGCCCATCAGATGCAATTGTATGCCAAATTGTTCATGAACTTAGCTTGTATGCCAAATTTCATTAATATCGGTTCAGGCATTTTGGTACTATAACCAATTCATAGCGACCCAGCATCCTCTTACGAGCGCCATATTGGTGAAGTCATTATGGGCGACCAAGGTCCTTAAAAATTGGGGTCTGGGCGGTTTTACATTCATGGATATATTATCTTAACCCTAAGTTGCAGGATCACTGCCAGAACTGAAATATTTTTCTGCTACCCACCCCCACTACTAAGCTGTCAGTGTCAAGTCAAGACGATGATGGAGAAGAACGAGTTAGAGACCCTGACGATTCCATGGATGGTGATGATGCATTAGTAGCTGATGAACAATATAACACGTAGTGGTTAAAGAGGCGTATCTACCAGTTTCTTGGTTAATTTTCCTCACAACTTAACATATGACACAGATTCATGATCAATTTTGTAATAATTAATATTAACTGGATTATTTTACCATAATTAATTTTTGTCATATTTCGTTTTTCATGAATAAATTAGCCTTTTTCTAATTAACTGTCGGTTGTATTGTTTTTTATGTTTTTTTCGATTCTGCATCCTAAGAAACATAGAAAACGACACCCCACTTGCTTGAGATCCCATAAATAACAATTTTCTCAAAATCACTACCCCCATAAACCCCCATAAAATGGTACTTCCACCCCCACAATCACTAGAGACTCTTCAGATTTAAAAACCTAATGGTAATAACTACGTTTCCTGCAAGTTTCATGAACGGACCAATTTTTATGTTTTCTTAGGTGAGTTTTACCTGTACTAGAATGATTTGCTCAAATAAAGAAGATGCCCATTGTATGTTAACCTGCATCCAATGAATTTACCAAATTTGAGATAAGTTTGGTCATTGTATATGTAGTGGTTTCGTTTTTGTAAATCTATATTGTTTCGGTGAGATAATATATTTTTTTTGTACAAAATTCCAATAGTCTTAGAAGTATTACCTTTTCGAACAATTTCGATATAGATGATGAATGTGTAAAATAAGTGTAAAAATGGCTATAGGTTTGTAGTTGTCGCAAAGAATGTTATCTCCTTTTGTATGAAGTGGCTTGATAATGTACGTTTTCAGGGCATCTGGAAACTGGCTACATTCAAAGGAAGCATTGATTAAATGAGCTATAGGGCTGGATACGAGGTCTGCAACTTATCTTAACAGTTTGGGTCACAGTTCATCTGTTCCTGCTGACCGTTTATTTTTCATCTCGTTTACAATTTGTTCAACTTCGGTCTTATTTGTTGGCTTAAGAAAAAGTGAATCTGGAATAGGCTTTATGTAATTCGACTTGCCTTTCTTATCAGATGGATTACTAACTGATGCAGAAATATATTAAATACGTTAGCAACTTGTTGTGGGTCTTTGACTATTTCCCCATTTTCATTAAGAAGATTGATTTATTTTGCTGTGTTAGTTTTAGTTGGAAGATTTTCTTATAGTATCCCAGATGGCTTTATTTCTATTGTCAGATTGGTTTATTCTCTCAAGGGACGCAGGATGAAAGCCACGAATGTTTATCTCTATAAGCTGGGGGGACGTAAGCCACGGCAATTAGCGAGGGTTTGAGAAGTTATAATCCTGGGAACGAAAGCCACGACGGCGGGCCAGGTAGTTGGGAGGGGCGAGGGAGAAACGGGAATCTCTTACATGAACATGTTAATTATAATATGCAGGGATGGAAACAAATATTTTGCTAAAGCTGTTTGATGAGGTTTCGATGAATTTTCAAATACAGTTGTAAGAGCTAAAAATAATGAAGGAGCAGACAAATGTAACCCCAATAACATATTCCATGTATATTGTGACTGTTACTTAGTTGATTCTTTTGCTGTTTGTTTCTTTTCCTGTTGAATCAATATCAAATACAAATTTGTATTTATTGTTATATCAATATGTAAAATACCAATAGGTTATGTTAAATTTGTATGTATTGTTGATCCAATATGAACGATATCCAATCAGATCAAAAGCGTAGGGGGGTTTTTACGTGCTTATGAGTACGACTAATTTACATGATTGACCATAGGCTGACGAATATTGACGAAAATCCTTATTGTACTTCCCACTTGTTTTCAATACTGCTAACGTAAATAATTTACTGTATAGAAAGTTGGTTAAATCATTTCTTGTATTAAGATTGTGATGTTTACAATCTAACTAATATTATAAATGTGAAAGTTTGTGTGTTTGTTTGTTTGCTCGAAGTTCAATCACGCATTAACTACTGGACGGATTGGGCTGAAATTTTGCATAATTATAGCTTACATTCCTGATTAACATATAGGCATATTCTTATCTCAAAAATCATTTCGGGCTCCACCCCAGTGGGTGTGTAGTTTTCCTATGTTAACCTTACGAGTATTCATATTTAAAGGGAATAAAATAATTTAGTAAGCTGTTTCAAATAAAAAGGTTTGTTCTGTGATTTGCAAAAGTATTAAAAAGTTATAAAATTTACCAACAGAGTGCAGCACAATTTTTTTTTGCATTTATGAAAACAGCTAATACTGTATACTCGTAATTTGAAACAAAAAACTGCGATACGCAATGAGAACTGTCAAAGAAGGATTGATTACAGTGTGGTATATGTTTTTAATTTCATGAATAATTTGTGATATTTTGCGATTTTTTTGTAATATATTTTTAGTTGTAGAACATTATGGCTAAGGTAGATGTGTAATACTATAGTATACCTTAAGTTTAAAGAAGCAAATGTTGTCAAACTGTGTCCTTCCCCTCTTGCAAACAGAAGCTTATGAGCATAACTGCAATAAATATTTTATACTTATATTCCAACCCCGTACGAAGGACGGGTACTCTGCTAGTACATTATACAGTACCATCGATGTGTCTAGCTACTGTCAACAATGCAACAATAGGCTAAATCTTTACCTAATTAATCAATCGATAAATAATTTTGATTTTATACGTTGTCACAATCCAAATTCACAACTTTTTGCAACAAATTATTTTTACTCGCTATGGAATAAAAATGTTACTTTAGACCCGCGACGCATGAGGTATAAATATGGGTGTTTTTGCTTTATTATGACGAAAACCCCTTATTGTATTGAGCATTATGGAAGATATGATTATTTAACGATAAAAGTTAAACTTAAAACTTAAGTTATACAAGGTTTTACGCACGGAAGTCCAATACACGTTTAGTTTTACATGTTGTAATGTTGAATTCAATAAGTGATGTGGTATATTTCTATCACTACTTTTGTTAAACAATAACTGCGACTATTATTGGTATTTTATTCCAAAAATCCAAACAATTACATTTATTCATAAGTATTAGGTAACCAATAAAACCCCGTCAATATTTTTGCATGTTTGATTGTCACATCCTACACACAACAATAATGTTGTTATATTGCTCACTATGTATCACTATAGCATGGTTATACAAATGTGCACATTAATAATTAAAAATAAATAAAAACCGATTTTTTGTAAATTCTGATCAGAAATCAAGTTAAGTATCGGAAAATTATTCTTTCGATGAAGAAGGCAAATTCAGTACCAGCCGTTCTTAAGCATCTGCATACACGATCTGGCGAATGTGGTTAACATAGTTTGGGTTGAACCATAAATTTATGCATTAATTTTACTTTAAAGAACCAGTACTATACAGTATACCAGTGCGTGTAATATTTTTACGGGGGTTGGTAACATCATAGTTTAGGGTTGTTGACACCCGATTACAAATGGAACGCATGGAGGGAGGTATCATGGAATTAGTCATAAGAATGCTGCGTCACCCTTACTTTTCGGCACATTTAGGATTTCGCATCACTGCATCAGTTTTGCCTAAACATTCAAAGCTGAAGGCCAGAGAAGATTGTGCGGAGTTATTTTTGAGACTGGATGCTCAAGAAAAAAGATTAGAAGTTGTTGATATGTGCAATCCCGTTCATTTCTTCTTATAGCGTACCTACTAAAAATGTAAAAATCATGCAATTGCTGTATAATAGTAGTTCATGTTTTTGGTGTATTATGTCAACCTATAAGCTGTTGAAGTGAATTACAACATTTTTCAATGTTTTTGTAGAGAAATGTATATGCATGACATCAAGTTTTAATAAAACCATTTACTGGAAATTTGAGGAGAGCCTGCAACTGTTTAGGGCTCTTTTTTATTTTTTTTTTAGGGTGAGGAGGGAAAATGCTTTTACGCACAAGGGTAGCCAGCCTGTAGTGTGAGACTCCTGAGATCACAGACTACTCACTAAAAAACCCCCTCTACTCTGTTGGACACAGAACTGGAATTGTTTGTCACATTACTTCAAGTCAGGCCAACATGTGACCTAAGCCCACAGGGCTCGCACCGTTTCTGGCATTATTTATTTTTTTACCTACACCGCATCCCGGTTGAGGTCAAGCTTCTTGGCGCGGAGAACACCCTGGATGTAAAGTGACACACAGGTCCAATTGTCCTCACCCTCCATCATCATCGGTATGAGGTATGACCGTGTCCACCGACAGCAGTCCTACGAACTGTTGAGCCTCTAGGCGGGGCCTTTCCCAATGCTGGCAGTTAAAAAAAGTATGTTCCACGTCGTCGGGAATGAATGGGAAAAAGCCGTGACCCGTCAGAAATTGGGTGAGGTAGAAGTTCACCTCTCCGCACCGCCGATTAACCCAAGGTTGGACCTGTTGTATCAGTCGCCTGGTCCAGAGCCCCCTTGTCTCCTGTTTCCAGCTCTCCTGACACAGCTGGAAGGTCCGGGTGCGTTCCTCAATTCTTGCCTGGTCCTCCCCACGGCGCTGATAAATTTCCTTCCTCTCCGCCGCCAAAATTTTGACGGGGATGACTCCAGCATCCGCACCGTACAGGAGCACGGACTGGACCGCAGACATCATCAGCCTTCTGCGGCTGGACCGCGAACCTCCGACATTGGCCATTAACCGACTACAGGAAGAAACCATTTTAGCGGCCTTGTCCACCGTACGGGTGATCTGGTCTCGCCAGCTGAGCTTGCTGTCCACCATGACCCCAAGGTACTTTGTGGCACGAGTGGTTTGGACTTCAACGTTCCCCACCATCAAAGGCACGATGGTGTCAATCCTCTTTTTAGTCAGAATCACAATCTCAGTTTTGCTCAGAGCGAGCGAGAGACCATGTTCTGCCATCCATGCGATAATGGTGCGCATGACTCGATTTAGTTTCAGCTGGGCAAGCTCAATGCTACGTGCAGCTATTAAAGCCGCAACGTCATCTGCATACCCAACTAGGACAGTTTCCTCAGGTATCTCGGATCTCAAACGGCTGTCGTAGGTGACGTTCCAGAGGTCCGGGCCCAGTATTGATCCTTCGAGCAGCACCAGAAGTTACATCCATCGTCCTGGAGCCTTCTGTAGTGTCGTAAATGATGAGGCGGTACCGGAGGTAGTCCTCTATCATGTGCATGAGGTATGCCGGGACGTGGAAAGTGTTCTCCAGTGCGTCCAGAATATCGCACCACGTCGCGGAATCAAATGCGTTTCGCACATCAAGTGTTACAAGCAGCACAACCAGACGAGAATAGTTGTTAAACTCCTCAGCTCTCATTACGGCTCGCTTTACCTCCTCAATAGCGTCAACCGTTGACCTTCCCTTCCTGAAGCCGTACTGACGAGGGGATAGATTTCCTGCAGCAACCACGGCTGAATTCAGTCGGGAACGGATCAACTTTTCCAAGACTTTCCCAGCAGTGTCCAACATACAGAGAGGTCTGTAAGAGGAGGGTAGGTCTGGGTTTCCTTTTTCCTTCCCCACGAGCACAAGCCTAGCTGTTTTCCAGCAGAAGGGAAACTTCCCCTCGGCCAGACAGGCATTGTACGTGCTCAAAAGGATTTGTGGATTTATTGAAAAGACTTTCTTCAGGGCCTCACCAGGTACCCCATCCGGTCCAGGAGCCTTGTTCAGGAATAGAACGGCCGCCTCCAACTCCTCGAGACTGAACCGCGGTACGTCGTCCTCCCTTCCGTCTGGGATCGTTCCCCTCATTCCGGGACGCTGGAAAGTTGGCGTATTGTAGGGTTCTAAACAATAATAATAACATACAATAACAAGTGTACAATAACAATAATAAGTATCATAATAAAACATCATACGCGGTGTTTATGTAACTTAAATTTGTATATAACTTTTCAAAGCAGTTATGGTGGAACTAACTGTAGCCTACTATTAACAAATTATGTTTAAACTTGTAAACCTAAGTTATACATCTGGAATAGTATTCTAGCAACAAACATAATTTTAAGATATTTTCAGAGTGATCAGTCCGAAGATCCTGATGGTTAATTCTTCCTTATTTCCCTTCAGTAATCGTCCGTCACACATTAATAACCAATTTTGTTGAATAAATTAGTAGATTTAATACAAATTTGCCCTCTGAGAACATAAAATCGAAAAAGTAAAACGGTTTAGAGTTTAGGTTTTACCACACTATCTACGGAAATGGCTTATCCCGAGTTATTATTTGTTTGAAATTAATTATTGCATTTGTATGAGTGAACAACTACAGTTCACTAACGATAACCAGGCAGTAAAATAAAATAACAAACAGTACTATAGCTCAAAGGTCTATTTCTAACCTTTATAGCACGGGGGATTCAGATTGAACTGACAAATTTGCTTGCGACGCATAAATAACAGGGAGATTAAATTTCCCGTTCTCCCTGTGAGCTGCCACCCTGACAGCAATCTACCAGGCTCGCAGTCGTGGCTTACGTCCCCAGGTTTTAAACCTTTTCGACCCTTCACTAATTGTCGTGGCTTTCGTTCCCCAGCTTATAGCCATGGACATTCGTGGCTTTCGAGACGCAGCCCTCTCAAGTATCATATCTGATTTTTTGTACCTGATAATATTTTTGTAAGTGCGTTTGAGCTGCATATATTTTTGACGTATGTGATTATCTGAGATTAGGACTGTAATGTTAAAAATATTACGAGTTTAGAAAACGAGCGTATAGGCGATTTCAAATGGACCGCGCATAGTCAACCGCGACCACGCACTGCGCTATACCAACCCCGTACCAAGGACGGGTACTCAGCTAGTATAAACATAAACAAGCAAACTACAATTTTTTTACCATATTCTCCATAAGAACAACATGGGAATTTTAAATTTACAATTTTAAAGTTTCTCCGTTACCAATTTTCTCCGTTACCAATAACCGTTCAAAACAATTTGATATGCTAAATTATTTGTTTTTTAACACCGTGCCACCTACGGTAATAGCTACTTCCCTATATAGGGAAATTCGCTAAAAGGTTTCAATTTCAATGCCTTCAGTACATGTCACAAAGTAAAGACCAAAATCCTTGGGCGTGGCTAATGAGCAAGTCGGTGTATAGTCTATAGCAAGTCACCAGGAAATAAATCACCTCATTAGCACATTGGACGCCTAAGTGCTTGTTGTTCTTGGAAGTTAAATGAAATGTAAAGGTTTGAATTAGGTTCCATGAACTGGAAAGTAAAGGAATCCACGATCATTTTCAGAATATTATTCCAACATCTCTTCACTGTAAACGTCATTCAGTTAATAAATGAGATAAAGGGCGTGGATCTCAGGCTCTTAAGTCTTGTTAAAGTTGGATAATAGTAAATCAAATCCATCCTATATGTCACCTGTTTAAAACTTAACAGTTTGTACCTGTTTGTTTTTTTAACTTTTAAAATGTTATTGTCTAACCGTTTTAAATACCGTACGTATAAGTTAAACTGTTAATCGTGTTAAGACACAATATATTGTAATACAACTAGCTGTTACCCATGGGCTTTACCCCGTTTGACTTCATAAGTATTAAAAAAACTATTGATTGGGTTGAGCTGAAATCTATATAAATAAAATTAGAGTTTTGTCTGTACATTGCTCAGAATTATATATTTTTAGGATATTTTTACGTTTCATGCAATAAAGAAGCAGAAACGAGTCTTATCTCTATTTCTGTCTATCTGTCTGTCTTTCTGTGTGTCTGTAACACTCAAGATGGAATTGTATGCTATCTTCTTCAGGAAAACGAGAGTACCTATCAAGATCCAAGTCATTTTAATGTATTCACTGGATTGGCGAGAGTGTCTTTTACCATTAAAATATGGGCTCACTACTTTGTGCATAAAATTACGGACGTTCAAAAATGCAGTTTTGTGCGATTTTTGTCAAGTTTTGTCTAATTTGTATCATAATTTTTACATAGTAATCATCTATGAAATGACGAACAGCTGTTCGGATCAAGATTATTTTTTATAGCTGACACTGACATGTTTACAAAATGTTGTTTACAAATACCGCAACCATTTTAGATCACGTTTTGAAAGCAAATCCCAACCAAGTAAGATTAAAAACGTTTTTCTTACATAACGGATTTAATTAATCGCAAGTGCAATAATATAGTGTAACCGTAAATGAAATTAAATAAATAGGCATCACCCAGGTCAGGAACCAGAGATTTTTTGTGTATACAATTGTTCTTGAGTTTTGATAACCCGAAATAAGACCTTAAATTAGTGTTGTATACAGCTGGGAAACTTAAATTTATTAATGATCGTCGCCAATAGCTTAGAAACAAGGTTTCCACTCATTGACGGCGCTTCAATGGCAGTTGTGTAAAAAGCAAAAAATCACAACTGCAGTGGGTGATTGTAACAGAGGTTTACAGATGATGCTAAACCCGCTTTTCCAATGTGTCACTTTCTGTTCCTACCATTGACTATAGTCTATATATATATAGTCAATAGTTAAATCGTCTATAGTACTTCATTTCATACTGTAAGACGTCATTTCGACAGCATTTCGGGTCATCTTTGGTCTAAGCAAATATAAATTGTTATGATAAAATTTGATGACATTAACAAAGATTTCAAATACTAATTTTATATGTACTTTGTTATGCGCGTAGCAAATACCCTAATTAAATTATGTATTTTTGTGTGTATGTCTGTTTGTAACGCATTAATGTCCTTATTTCTCAGTGTTTCAAGGAAAGCACAAGAGCACCTTGATCATGAAAATGTCAACCCGAATAAAGTGTTAAATTGTGAGGTTGAGGTAGTACCTTTAATACTTTTAACCATTGGAAAGTATCTTTCAATTATAGGCCTATCTTAGGGCTATGCCTCGTAGATCTATCATAGGCCTAAAACATTGTTTAGTATAAATCATTGGATTTAACATATGGACCAACACGATCCGGGTGACATTTAATTGCGAAGCATTTGTTTTGGCTTGAAACTGTCAGCCACTGTATTTGAGAAGGTTTATATAAAATAGTTTTGCCAGCATATCTGAAAATATACAAACCAAGTGCTGTTCTTAATGTAAGAAGATTTCAATTGACCACGATTAGATCTCCGTGTGTAGAACGGGCACACAGCTAGTAAACAAATCAGAATACAGTAATACAAACAAATAATCCCACCTGATTTTAATAAGGTAATAAATTAAACATTAAAAAACTAACATAATACATATCAGTAAAGCTGAGGTATTTTTAACATTAGGTATATGGAAAGTTCCCTTTAGAAAACAATTATGACCTTAAAGGGAAATGTATGAAATAATGGTTAGTTTTGCGCAAGGTTTCCCGTCATTACGAGCATTTTAAGTATATGGTTTATGTGGGTGTGACTTGTAGTTTTCTCAAAAGTTCATGGGTACTTTGGGCTTTATATATGGATTACAATAACGACGCAATTTTTTTCGACTTAACATGCTTTATGTAATAAAATCAACCTGAATGTTGGAATATTTAGTACTTTTTGAAGATTAAATCAACTAGAATATTTGGGAGTTGATTCACATGGTATATTTTTAACATGCAATATATTTACTAGTTTTAAGAAACTAATTATTTTCCTTCCATTATTTATACATCAAAAGAATAAAATACATACATCCCTTCAGTAGCAAGATTTTTGTTAGGCTTAATTGACATGTATCTTCAGCATTGATAAATAAACTTAGATGAAAACAAATATTATGTAGTTCATATTATTCGTTTCATATTATTGAACGATTCAGGCTGTATCATCATTGTAAAATTATTATATTATGATCTATGGTGATGTTAAACGATATACTAAGAGCAGCACGACCCAAAAAAAATCCTTAACAAAATTTAGCAATTTGCCCTCATATATTTGCAAATCTTAAATGTTCGATTTTTAACTGCACTCAGCCCAGGCCATGTATGAGGAATGCCTTTGTTTAGGTGTTATCATAACATACACGCAAACTTTATTTCATTGCGTAATTGACAATTTCAGCTTAAATTTCTAAATATTATTGGGATTTCCCATCCTGTTTATCTTTTTGGTGAGATGTACTAGTAAAGTGTTGAACGTGACCCATATCCAGTGGAATGTCTAGTTTAAATTTCTTGTGAAAACAGATTTACCATCTCCCCATTTGGATAAAAGATAAAATCCAAATATATCGAACACGGTTAAAAATGTACACATAACTTAGATCAATGCCACCCGTAATGACTATTGTCTTCTTCCATATTAATGAGGGGAAATTATACGTCATATTTCTATTACTCTTCATTTAAGTCCATGAACTATTGTCAAAACCCTCCATTATTTTTATTTTTATCTGAAAAACCACATAGCTGTGATTATTTTTATAGAACACACTAAGTACTCCAGCGTAAAAAGGCTCATAAAATGTTGATCAAACTTTCGTAAATATTAAATTAATTCTAACAGTAATCTAAATTGCCATAACATATCACTGACACTTGCGTAAAGGAATTAAAGCGTAAAGATTCAGGCTTTGGCTCTATTTATGAAAGGCAACCCCTAATCACTTCTTCAGGCCACCGGCACTTATATTTTATATCATGTGACTGTTCTTTATCATTATACAGTACTGTATAAACGGTAAACATTTGTTGTACCGGTATACTATGAGTGTAGTCGTAACTGCTATAAGTTCTTAATGATGAATGGAGGTGAACACTACGTCATGTTCAATCTTACTCCAGGAAACTGAGCCGTGACTATTTCCACCGGGCGAATGTCACGACTCATGATCAATGGTTCAAGTGTTTTTTTTATAGTAGGCTAGTTCAGTGTTTCTCACTCCACGACCCCGAACAAGGCTGTGGGTTTTGTTCTTATTACTCCCACCGCCGACGATTCAGAGGCTCCGAGACTTTCGTTAGCGCTGCATCGGCATAAATTTTGCATCGTCTTACATCTTAATTTTGTAGTATGTTTGCGTTGTATTTTTGCCTTTTTCTTACTTGTGTGAAGATATTCTCTACTATGCAGTAAATTAAGAGCGCCCAGCGCGCTTGATGGGGCCCGTGAGGAGGAACATGTAGCAGCCGCATCAGCATTGACGGAGTGGATTCTACTGCTCTTGGCCACCCCTGGATCATGGCCCCCCTCTTCCGTCATGCTCGTTTCCCCCTCCGGTGCTGCTTGCCCAGAATCATTGAACTGAACGCCCTACCGCAAGTTACTTAGACCTAATTTATTGTTACCGCTATGGACTGAGGGATTTTAATTGTTATTTTGTTAATTTGTGCACAGATCTCTATTAATTGTTATTCCTTTTAAATTTTAAATTCTTTAGCCTAGGCTACTTGTTGATTTTTTAGATTTTATAATTTTTTTACATATTCTATTAAATTTCAATTTTGGGGCCCCTAAATTTTCTATAGTTACCATGAAATGAATTTATTAAAAGAGTCATTAGATATTTCATTGTTGTAATTTGTTAATTTAAAAGGTTAAAACTGATTAAATTTACTTTGACTGAAATTAGCCTATTTTGAATTTTTTTTTATTAATGTTTGTAAGTGAGTAGGTCAGAGTGGTATCAAAATTTTTTAAAGTTTAATTGAGAGTATTTAATTCATGTATTATTGTTAATTATTGTTGTTGTGTTATTCTTTTAAATGGTTAATTACAGCTCGTTTCTCTCAAATGGCGTGTTGTTCTTGAGCCTCCATCCATGGTTCTCATTTTGTTAAGTAAAGTTTTGTGAGCCGCTCCTCGGGCCTGCGCATGGATCACGCTTCCTTTTCGTTAGTCTGGGTGCAGGCGCGAGGACATGGTTCATCTGGTAGCAGAGCGTGGTTAGTGGGTTGCGTCTTGGGTGCCTTGTCGTGAAACTTGGTTTCACGACTCGGATACTTAGGGATGCGATCACTGTCCACGTTCTATTTTTTGTTTTGTTTGAAGAGCCGTGGATGGATTGGTTTCTTGGAAATGTCTGGCCTGGCAGTTTTGGAAAAGGGCCTTGTTGTGTTGTGGTGGGGCGTAAACACATTTTATTAGGAGCTCGCCCTTTGGCCGAGGCACCGGGTGGAATCGGTGGTAATGACTTGCATCCTTCGGGAGCAAGAGTGTCAAAAGCATGGTCATGTAAAAAAAAAAAAAAAAAAAAAAAAAAAAAAAAGGTTTGTGTGTACACCCCATCACACAAGTGTTAGGTGTTGTCTAGTGTATGTATCGGTGTATGTTTGTGTGTGTGTACGTTCGTGGGTCATTTGTTGTTGTTTTCTTGCGGTACTTGCGGTATGAATGGGCAGGTTCTTCTTTTGGGCCCCATCAGGTGCGTAGGCATCAACGTCCAGAAGCCTTAGGAATTAAATTTCTGTGTTTGTTTTGTGAAAAAATTTTGTTGGCTGTTATTTTGAGTCAAGTGCTGGTTGAGACTCGGTATGGCGTCAATTGTGCCGGAATATTTGAGGAAGCCGGAGCTGGTGTACGAGGTGCGGTCCCGGGGGGAGACTCCTGGAACTGATGTACGCACTTTGCGTACACAGTTCAGACAAATTGCTAGCATGCCTCAAGCTTGGGTTGAGTCGCTCAGTTTGGATGAGGAACTGGAGGCATGTAAAGAGAGGATGGAAGAGCTAAGTGGGGAAATTGATAGTTGGAGTAGTTTGCCTATGGGCTCAGCTAAGGGTTCGGCTATCACACAGCTGACGCACTGGCGTAAGCGACTGCTCTTGGTTTCAGGGCAACCTGAAATCCAAGATGAAGACAAGAGCTGGGTGGAAGCCAGAATTCTTGAGCTGGAAGGAATTTTGGAGAGTATTAAGGCAGGAAAGTCTGTCAAAGAGAAAGTCGAAATTTTTGAAGACAACCGTTCTTTGGAAATTTCAAACGAAGTACCAAGGTCAGTTGATGTGACTCCAGTGGGTACCCCCCAGGCTCCGCCTACGCCAAGTACACTGCTCCAGTTGCCTGCAAATGTTCAAATGTCAAATGCAAATGTTCAAATGTCAAATGCAAATGTCACACCGTCCCCCTCTCACACGTCCACCTTGGCTGCGGCTACGCTGAATGTCCAGTCCCCATCTCCCTTTCCTTCTCAAGTTCATAGTTCCCCTTCCATCTCTAACTCCTTTGGCAAACTTCCCCATCCCCTTGCCTCTGTCCTGAGTGGTTTCCGGCCGGTGGACGGGTTGGATGTGAATGGTCTTTGTTTTTTTCTGGAGAGTGTTTTGCGCATGCGTGAATACCCTGGCATGTCAGACGCAACTTTGATGGAACTCATTGCTCCATACTGTCTGAAACCGTTGGGGGACAGATTGCTTGATTGTTTGCGCAGAGGCGTCACCTTTGATGTTTTCCATAAAGAAGTTTTGGAGCTTTTCATGCCCCGTCGGGTCATGGAGAAGCTGAAAGTTGAGAGAGTTTTTCGTCCTCAGCAGCCAGCCGAGTCTCTCAGTCAGTACGTGGGGGACATTCGCACGGTGGAAAGGGTCTTGCGTTTGGGGATCAGTGAGCTTGAGCTCATTGACATTGTGCTTCAGGGGTTGAAGCCTGAGGAACGCTCCCGTCTGGTTTTTGCACCACGGCCTTCATCTTTTGCGGATCTGGACAGACTTTCCATCCTTTCGAGATCTGTCCAGGACGCTGATTTTCAGAGAGACCAAGCGGCGGGGCATCTTCCCCTAGCTGGTCATCATGCTGTCGTAGCACCCGTGGGGTTGGGTCCTGAACCGCCGCAGTGGCAGAGGCAACCTGTCGTTTGTTTTGGTTGTGGGCAACCAGGTCACATTCGGCGGCATTGCCGTCAAGGTGGAAATTTTGGACGTGGTCCAAAAAACTAGTTTGCTCACAGGAGGAAAAATTGCCCAATCCTTCCTGTGAGGTTGTTGGTGATAATGTAAAGGGCAATAATTTGAATGTTTTTTCAAGTAAGTCAAAGTCTAAGTTAAAGTCAGTTAATGTTTCTGTTGCCTCCCCTTCTGGGAGTGTTGTGCCTGTGACCGAGCCTCTGCTGCGGGGGATTGCGGGCCTTGCTACCATGGGCGTGAAAGCGGCGCGCTCAACTTGCCCACGTCTCAACATCTTCATAGGTTCCACGGTGCAGAAGGCCCTAGTGGATTCTGGGTCAGCCCGTTGCCTCATTTCCTTGTCCCTTTTTGAAAAACTTGAATCGTCTGGGCTTATCAAGCAGGTTGAGCGAAAAACCCCTATCTGCTGGACTGCGTCAAATTCACCCCTTCCCATCATCTATGAAGCCCGTTTCAAGTTCAAAATTGAACATTTTTCTTGGGTTTGGAGTTTTTGGGTGGCTAAGGACCTTTGTTTCCCTGTCATTTTGGGAGCGGATTTTATCAAGCACACTGGCCTAATTTTGGATTTAGGCAGAGGTCAGTGTTTTTTCCGATTTGCGAGGCGGGTATTACTATCTTTTGCTGATGAAATTGGTGGTGGTGCTGCGGTAGTCGAGCCTGAGATACCCAGCAAGCCAACAATTGATCCGTTAGGGCATCTGACTACTTGCGAGGCTGAAGCCATCAGAACCTTGTGTTCTCGTTTCCCAGATGTGCTGACGCCAAAGCTTGGAGTCACTAACCTGTTAGAGTACGAGATTCGTCTAACAGATACCCGTCCCGTTCGCTCTCACCCATACAAATTAGCTCCACCCAAAATGGAAACTCTCAGAAAAATCATTGACGAGCTTCTGGAAAATGGTGTCATTGAACCTTCCCGTTCGAGCTACGCTAGTCCAGCCTTTCTCGTCCCAAAACCCAATGGCAAGTCCCGAATGGTTTTGGACTATCGCAAATTGAATGCGCAAATTGAAATCGACTCTGTGCCTCTCCCCGATTTGCATTCTGCGTTTGATTGGTTCGGTAAGGCCAAGTATTTTTCTGTTTTTGATCTGAATCAGGCCTATCATCAGATTCCTTTGAAACCTGAGTCTCGACCTCTCACTGCTTTCTGCGTTCCGTGGAATTTGTATCAGTTCACAAGAGTTCCGATGGGTCTTGCTGTGGGGGCCCAGACTCTCACCAGACTCCTTGATTCCATCTTTCATGATGTCAAGTTCAAGTTTGTGTTCAATTACCTCGACGATCTCTTGGTGTACAGTGAGAGCTTCGAAGATCACCTGATTCATCTTGAAGAAGTCATGAGTAGATTGAATAGGGCTGGCCTTACCGTGAATCCTGACAAGGTTAGTTTTGCAAAGCCGGAAATTTCGTTCCTTGGTCATCTTATCTCTCATAGAGGCGTCTGCATCGACCCCGCTAGAACCCAGGCTATCAGGGAGTTTCCTCCTCCCAGAGATGTCAAGGGTATTGCTAGGTTCATCGGCATGGTAGGTTTTTACCGACGCTTCATACCCAATGTTGCTGAATTGGCGGCTCCTCTCAATGAGCTTCGGAAGAAGGGCGCCAAGTTTGTCTGGGGTGAAGCGCAGCAGACGTCTTTTGACCTTCTCAAGGAGGCTATCATGCAGCCCCCTGTTTTGGCAATGCCGGATTTCAATCAAAACTTTGTCTTGCAAACAGATGCTTCCTCCGTCGCAATTGCGGCTGTGTTGTCACAAGAGGTGGATGGTGTTAGGCAGCCAATTGCGTACGCCTCACGCACTTTGAGTCCCTGCGAAAAGAAAAGCTCTTCTGTGTATGAACTCGAGTGTTTGGCTGTCGTGTTTGGAGTCAATAAATTCAGACGCTTTTTGGAGCACAAAGAGTTTTTATTGGAAACCGACAACCAGGCACTCTCGTGGCTTCTCGCACATCCACGCCAGCTTGGGAAAATTGGTCGTTGGGTTGTCCAAATATCGTCCCTTAAGTTCCAAGTGCAACACGTTCGAGGCACTCAGAATGTGATTGCGGACACACTATCTAGGATGTACCATTCACCCGACGATCCTCCTTCTGACCAAGAGCAACCGGGTTGTGCCGTGCTCTTGGAGTTTCCACTCGCCTTTTCTGATTTCATTCCCCATCAGCTGAAGGATCCTGAGCTGGCAAAGATCATTGGTGAGCTTCAAAATGGGGGAGCCCACCCCCCATATTTTCTGTCCCAGGGTGCCCTTTGCTGTCGCGCTCGGCTGCGAGGTAAACCTAAAGTTGTGCTGCCTAGTCTTCTAATCCCTATGGTCTTTGAGTATTTTCATTCTTCTCCTGTGGGTGGGCATCTAGGTATCCACAAGACCATTGCGAAGGTTAGGGAAATGTTCATCTGGAAGGGTATGGATCGGGATCTTGCTGCTAGGGTGCGTTCTTGTCAAACGTGCTCACTGAGCAAGCCCGCTCAAAACTCTAAGTTTGGTTTGTTGTCATCTGAGGTGGCGGAAAGACCTTTGGAGAAGGTTTTCATTGACTATGTAGGGCCTCTCCCGCGTAGCAAGTCAGGAAATAAGTTCCTACTTGTTTGTGTGGATGCCTTCTCCAAGTTTTGTTGGCTTTTCCCCTTAAGGAATGCCACTGCACAGCTCACCGTGCAGGTACTTCGAACTCACCTCTTCCAACATTTTGGAATACCCGCCACCATTGTTTCCGACAACGGAACACAGTTTGTTTCCCATCTGTTCAAAAGAATGTGCTTTGGGCACGGAATCCGCCATGTGACTACTTCCCCTTACTATCCACAGCCTTCTCATGCTGAAAGGTTCAATCGCAATCTTCGTTCCGCTCTCATAGCTTTCCATGCTGACAAGCAGACCACCTGGGATCAGGAACTCCCTTGGCTTCAGTTTGCTTTCAATACTGCTCACCATGAGAGTCACAAGGCGGTCCCTTTCGAGCTGTTTCTAGGCTATCCGCCTAACAACCCGTTAGCGAATGTGTGGGGAATTGGCGACCTTCTGCCACCTCCTGGTGCGGCTGATGTCAAGGCAACTTGGCAAGCGGCCAGGAGAAACTTGATCAGAGCTAGGGAATTGGTCCGGAGGAAGCACAATCGTGGTAGAGTAGACAACCCTTTCCAGGTGGGGGATTTGGTGTTTTGTAAAGCTCATCCGGCCAGTTCGGCTGTGGACAAGAGAGCTGCCAAGTTGTGTCATCGGTGGTCAGGTCCCCACCGCATCCTGAGGTTTTTGACGCCTGTCACGGCGGAGCTTGGAGATCCGCGGACTGGAAAAGTGTTCCGGAGGGCGCACATTTCTCATCTCAAGCCCTTCCGCGGAACTCTTCCGTAGGCAATTTTCCTTCCTCTTGTGTCTGGGTGGGAAGTGCACTGGGCCAGAGAACCTGATCACTTCTCCTGTCCCCTGTGTTCTGCGAAGGAATTTCCCTCACAAAATTTTCCAGCTCTGGCCAGAGCAAACCCTGGGGGTGAGTTTTCCCCTCAGTTTGGAAGTCCCTTGGCGTTCCCCACCACAGACACCTGAGTTGTCTTTCAGGTCAATTTCTTTTCAGGAAGTGGGGGAGAGGCTTGTTTGTTTGTCCCTTTTGGAGAGGAGTGTCCTCTTTTGGGGAGGGAGGTTGAGCCGTGACTATTTCCACCGGGCGAATGTCACGACTCATGATCAATGGTTCAAGTGTTTTTTTTATAGTAGGCTAGTTCAGTGTTTCTCACTCCACGACCCCGAACAAGGCTGTGGGTTTTGTTCTTATTACTCCCACCGCCGACGATTCAGAGGCTCCGAGACTTTCGTTAGCGCTGCATCGGCATAAATTTTGCATCGTCTTACATCTTAATTTTGTAGTATGTTTGCGTTGTATTTTTGCCTTTTTCTTACTTGTGTGAAGATATTCTCTACTATGCAGTAAATTAAGAGCGCCCAGCGCGCTTGATGGGGCCCGTGAGGAGGAACATGTAGCAGCCGCATCAGCATTGACGGAGTGGATTCTACTGCTCTTGGCCACCCCTGGATCATGGCCCCCCTCTTCCGTCATGCTCGTTTCCCCCTCCGGTGCTGCTTGCCCAGAATCATTGAACTGAACGCCCTACCGCAAGTTACTTAGACCTAATTTATTGTTACCGCTATGGACTGAGGGATTTTAATTGTTATTTTGTTAATTTGTGCACAGATCTCTATTAATTGTTATTCCTTTTAAATTTTAAATTCTTTAGCCTAGGCTACTTGTTGATTTTTTAGATTTTATAATTTTTTTACATATTCTATTAAATTTCAATTTTGGGGCCCCTAAATTTTCTATAGTTACCATGAAATGAATTTATTAAAAGAGTCATTAGATATTTCATTGTTGTAATTTGTTAATTTAAAAGGTTAAAACTGATTAAATTTACTTTGACTGAAATTAGCCTATTTTGAATTTTTTTTTATTAATGTTTGTAAGTGAGTAGGTCAGAGTGGTATCAAAATTTTTTAAAGTTTAATTGAGAGTATTTAATTCATGTATTATTGTTAATTATTGTTGTTGTGTTATTCTTTTAAATGGTTAATTACAGCTCGTTTCTCTCAAATGGCGTGTTGTTCTTGAGCCTCCATCCATGGTTCTCATTTTGTTAAGTAAAGTTTTGTGAGCCGCTCCTCGGGCCTGCGCATGGATCACGCTTCCTTTTCGTTAGTCTGGGTGCAGGCGCGAGGACATGGTTCAAAACTTTGCTAAGGAAAGTTTTACCGTCCCTAACTTTAGCGGATGATACTCACACATTGTTCAGGTCCCAATTTTTCAAGCATATTATAGATATAGGACTACTGTAGGATTCTTCTTCTGTAGGATCCTTGATTATGGCCTTCAAACCTTGCCACTCTTGAAAAGGAAGAAAACGTCCTTTTAACATTGACTAATTCTCAAACATTTGACAAAAAACACTCTATTAACTTCACTATATCAACACACCTATGTATTCGTTTAACTAGTTTATTTAAATAGGGAATAAATATGCCATTTTAAGGAGATATTTTAGTAATGATCCAATCTGGTAACGGAAAATCGCTTAGTCTACATGTTTGCTTCGGTGGGGATATTGGTTTGGCAATTTTATAGCTTTTTACTTTCTCCCCCTATACCATAGTATATGGAGAAAGTATTGCTTTCGTCAAAATTTTCGACTTTGCGTTTTGAGTTGATATATCAGTTTTGGGTCCCCTTGGACCCAAAAAGGTGGTTTTTGAAGTGATGTCTATGTGTGTCTGTGTGTGTGGGGGGGGAAGGGTGTGGGGGGGGGTGTAAGTGTGTGTGTGTGTGTGGATGTGTAGAGAGCTACAGACCACACCTGTGGTCCGATTTTGATGAAATTTGGTATGTAGGTTCTAATCCATGTTATCTCCAGGCATTTTTTCACTTTTTTAATTTTTGATGTTTTATGTTGGTTGTCCTATAAAAACGGCCAGGACGATTCTGATAAAACTTAAGTATGTTATATCCCTTTAGATTCTGAACAAAATTGTATAACTCCCATTGCTGTAAAAACTACGTTTCAAAAGTTATTGTAACTTATGTTATTTTCCCATGGAGCCCTTATGAATTCACAATACTTTCTGGTACCAGTAACTGAGAAAATTAGCCTAACAATGAATAAAAAAAAATGGTAACTAGAAAAATTTGTTTATGGAACCTTAACCTTTAAATAGATAAATAACTTTCAAATTAATAAATAACAATTAGTTAAAAAATATTTAACAATAATAAATAAATTGGGGGCTCCTTTAAATATCAAGTCCTTCGAAAAATGTTTATAACAATAATAAAACTTGCGGTCTGATGGCACCATAGTTCCTTTGGTGGTAGGCGGTGGTGTTTTGAAGGCGGAGTGTGTCCTACTGGTCCCAGGAGCAGGGTGACGGGCAGCCCGAAGAGGGAGAAGGTGTAAGGTCTCCCCGGGCGACCCTCTCCGGAAGCAGCAGGAAAAAGCCTCCCAACTGGGACCTCATCTGATGTCTCGGCGAAACATAACTACCTACATGACTATAACGAAAAAACGGTGTAACGAATTACAGGTAGCACAAAAACCAAACGATGGATACAGATACACATTTATGTTAACCTAGTCTTTGTAGTTCAACAATCGCAGACCTTCTGGTTAAAATGTGACAGAAGGCGGACATTGACACTGGGTTGCAGGTTTGCTGCCCGACCCAAACCGACCGAGTTCCGGCACGAAGCCAGCACTCGCACTTTAAAAAAAAACACTGAGGCGTGACATTGGTGGGACGCTTGGTGGACATGTCACGGCTCACCATTAAAACCTGAACCATGCCCTCGTGCCTGCACCCAGACTAACGAAATGGAAGCGTGATCCATGCGCAGGCCCGAGGAGCGGCTCACAAAACTTTACTTAACAAATGAGAACCATGGATGGAGGTTCAAGAACAACACGCCATTTGAGAGAAACGAGCTGTAATAAACCATTCAAAAAAACACAACAACAACAAAACATCAACAATAATACATGAAACTCTCAAATAAACTTAAAATAAATTTAGCTACCAATCTGGCCTACTAACTTACAGTCATTTCTTTTATTATTCAAAATAGGCTAAAAAGACCTTACTAGCTTTTACTTTCAAAATTCTTTTAAATTAACACATATATAACAATTAATATTAATATGTCTTCTTAATACTGCATTTAGAAGCTGGTAACTATAGAAAATTTAGGGGCCACAAAAAATGAATTTAATACAACTGTCATAAAATTTTAAATATCAACAAGTAGGCTAATGTATAAACTTTAAAAGGAAATAACAATAAATATAACTTTGTAGGCAATAACAACTAATACTGCAAATAGTCTCTTCCTTTTGTGAAATAAATCTACAAGAACATAACAACAGGTAGTAACTTGCGGTAACGGATAACTAGTTCATGGGTCTTCAGGCGTACCACTGGAGGGCTGCTGAAGTTCGACGGAGAGGGGGCCGGCCAGAGTCCCAAAAGAGGGCCCCACGAAGAAATGTTTCTCCGCCCATGCTCCAAATGTCAAAGGTTGACGGTAGTCCTCCTGGGCCCCAAAAGGCGCGCAAGGCGCTCTTAATTTACTGCATGGTGGACAAAAACTCCACAAAGATGAAATAAAGGCAATAATAAGTAAAACATGCCACAAAATTAAGATGTAGAACGATAAAATTTATGCCGAACCAGGGTGGAAAGCTGCCACAGAACCTATGACACTTGGCGGTGGGAGTAATAAGAACAAGGCACAGCCTTGTTGAGGGTCGTGGGAAGCAACAAAACGAAACACTAAACTAGCCTACTATACAAAAAACACTTTGATCATTGATTATGAGTCGTGACATTCGCCGGTGGAATTAGTCAAACCCCATAACTAATTTTTGAAAAAGTGCCGGTTTTGATAAAAAAAAATAGTATGTTATGGTCACTATAGTTCTAAACAGTAAAGTGCAACCCACCATTGCTGTAAAATTTACGGGTTAAAAGTTATTGGGAGTTTTGTGATTGTTCCTATAAAATATCATAGGTAACGCCTACACATGAATAAGGTTGTTGACAAGCTAATTCGAGAAAGTATGTGTCAGATTGCTGATACCGTTTATTAAAATTATGTTTACTAGTTACAGATATATACACAAACATACATAATAGAAGTCAGAATTGAGTTAAGATATTATGCTTTAGAGCCATTAAATTGTATAACATCGTACTAGGTGCCTATAGCAGCAATTGCTGCTTTTTAGTTATGTATACAAATTAAATTTAAATACACACTTTTCTACACATTTGTAATAATATCAACGAGCTGTTGGCCCGTACCACGTGCGGGAATTAAGTAGTCAACTAAAACTTAACATAATTTAGAACAGTTAGTTTACACGCATTAAGATAAATTCTGTTGGCATTGGCTGCTAGACTTCTTAAAAATCAAAACTTAATTTAAAAAAATCGAAAGCCTAAACTAAAATGATGGCTTCGACATTCTCTAGTTCTCAAAATTATCTTTCTTTCAACACAAAAATCATGAAAATATGTCCAAAAGGTTGATTCAGAATCGTGAAATAAAAAATCCCCGTCAAGTTTTTGAACCTTTTGAGATGTTTTAAATCGGTTTGCGGCAACCTTCTTAGATATGATGGGCTACAAAAATGATGGTTGATTTTGAAAATGTTACCCCTATACAGCGGGGGTACGGGATAGCTCAAAATTTCAAATAGGAAGTTTAGTCGAGTTTGGCATCATTTTACAGGTCTTGACGAAAGTAAACAATTGACATAAAGAAAACCAAAATCGGACTACTAATAAAAAAATAGCGCCCTAAAACGTTTTAAATCCAAATAACCATGAAGGGGGCTTAAAAGTAACTTGGGGTGCAAGTACTTTCACTTTTCTACTAGGATATTTGATATATTTGAAATCGGTTTGCAACATCCTTTTAGTAGTTATGAGTGGCTACAATAATGATGGTTAATTTTGAAAATTTTGCCCTTAGTGGTAGTGGGGGTCTGGTAGTTTAAAATGTTCAAAGCAGAAAGAAGTATGGTCGAGTTTGGTATCATTTTACAGGTCTTGACAAAAATAAACGATTAACATAAAGAAAATAGAAATCGGACCACTAATAACAATAGTTATTTTTGCAACTAGTGAGCAAAGGGAGCAATTGACTCACTCGAGAGAAATACTTACTCACGAGGCGAGTGAGGAATGGTTTCTCGAGTGAGGCAATTGCACTTTGCACTCTAGTTGCACATTATATTTTTCCTAGAGTTACCATAAAACAAATAAATTGTAAAAGAAACGTGACATATTTTTACACAGAAGTGAACTTTTAATATGACATTTAATGATACAACAGTACAACAGCTGACCAGCTGATTTACAGCCAGTGCTGCCAACGTATTTCGCGCGCATACGACCTTGTCTGCATGTTAGGCGCTCACTATTTCGTGCCTTCACGTTGCAAATCTGGAGTGAGTGAGACAAAGTAATTAGAGGTCTCACTGATGAGCGAATTGGCCACTTTGCTTTCTCAAATAAGTGAGAGAACATGTACATTGTTAGATAACTGTAGGAAAAACAGTTTTATATCGTCAGCAAACTAAAAAAATGGGATCTTGACAACTCTCTTGGTGTCTTGAAAGAATATGTAGAACTGAAGAATTGAAAATCCATATTCACCCCACAAAACCACATGAAAACTAGTTCACATGATCTAATCAAGGCAGATACTAAAGCTCAACCTATTGATGGAGTGTTTATTGTATTAAACCAAATTGCAATAATAGAGTTATCAAGATCCCATGTCAAATCCTCCTTATCCTTAGTCACATAAGGACTCAAAACTATGGTACATTCCCATAGAAATCTGTATTGGCAATATTCTGTCTAACCCTTTATCAAACAATAAATGATGTTAATTAGTATTTGTTTTGTTTGTTTTTTTTTAGCTACGGTATTTTAAAAAGTTTCTGGTAGTATGTGGAATTAGAGGTTTTGAAGAGTAAAAATCTAAAAACATTCATATTTGCGACACAGCCCTTTATGAAAAGGATGTCGTATGCTACTTAGTGTGTTTTAAGCTATTTTTATCTTATGCAATGGAATTTTGAGGTTTTCAGAGTATAAAATGTAAACAATCATATTTTACGCCATACAACCATCTGTAAAAGTTTGTTTTAATAGTCTGACCAGAATGACTTGTTACACTCATCATATTATGGATATGTTTTCACTATCTTACATCCAATCATATCAAAAGTGATCGTTTTAAATATCATGGGATACTATTTTTACCGATACCTCCGTAATCCTTTTATTTATCAAGGAATAACATAATATGTGATATACTACAGTACTTTGTTTATATTTTAAGCTCTTTTCAAACAGATCCACTAAACCCATGTCATTTTTAGGTTTTCAAAGCTAAAAATTACAAAAACTTATATTTATCCAATGTAACCCCATTTGAAAGCCCATTATTATAGTCTGATTAACTGATTAAGATGATTTGAGAAACTCATCATTTTGTATAATGTGTTTCCTCTGTTACAACCAATCACATCAAAAGTGGAGTATCATTAACAGTGGTTGCTTTGAATATGCTTCGTTCCCTGAGGTCCCGGGTTCTTCGAATCCCGTCAAATCACCAAAGATGTTTTATTTTATCCAAGTGAATCACTTATAGTGCAATCACTGTGATTGCATAGGCATCGTCAACTTAAAGCTAAATAAAAACACCACAAATAATAATGTACACTAATGGTCAACACAACTACAACTTTAGGGTTATGTGAATTTGAGGAATCAGCAAAAATAATAATAAATTGTTGCTAGGCAGTGGTGACAATAAAACAATTCTATTGCAATGCTATGGATGCTGATTGTGTAGTTAATATGCATTCATGTTTTAAGAAAGTAAACGGGCAGCTGATTTTGCAGCCCTAGGGATGTAAAAACCTGCTCGGTCCCCAAAAACGATGACAGCTGGCATGGCCAGCAAATCGTAACTTTCAGCCACCAATTAACTTATGTAAAACAGCTAAAAACATCATAGTATGGTGAAAAATCAATTTTTTTCTCAAGGGAGTAAAAATTAGCTGTTGTAAACAGTTGTAAATTTCGGTTGTGGCAATCGTTTGGATCAAAATTATTTATCGATTGATTTATTAGGTTAGGGTTTAGCCTATTTTTGTCGATCGCTCGACATATCGATGGTATAATGTACTGTAACGCAATCTTAATGTACGAAATAGTTGAATCACCTACTAAGCAGCTGCCTTGTCACTGTGCTTATCAACTACAATTAATTCAACATATAAAAGATAGATTACAAAATATTTGGATAAATTACATTGACCAAAGACTGCTCTCAGATATACTAAGAATACTAGTTACTTCGATCTCAGAATCGGCCCCAAGAAACAAACACCTTTATACTCACAGTATAATTTTAAAATAATAACGATTTGAATAACGAACTGTTTCCTACAGAAGGGGTTATTACAGACACGGAGAATGAGAGAAGATTTCCAAAAACAAGCTCTATAAATCGCTCCAAGTTAACGAGATTTATAAGAAATGGTCTTTGTTACTGAAGATGATCAATCGTCTACTCTGAACACCTTGTGAAGGCGGCGCGGCAGCCAGCGATCTAGGCCAACTTACACCATTCATGATTTAAAAACTACAAAACATCAGTGATGAACATATCGGAAGATTCCGCCCACCATGTTTAGACTTTTTTGGACCTTTCCCTTACAAAAAATGAAAAAAAAAAATTGGTAGAGATACACACAAATACACATCTTTATAAATAGATTGTGTAATCAGATAGAAGGCTGAAGGTTTTTTACTTTTTTTAGGGAGAGGAGGGAAAATGCTTTTACGCACACAGGTAGCTAGCCTGCAGTGTGAGACTCCTGAATCTATCACAGACTACTCACTAAAAACCCCCTCTACTCTGTTGGACACAGTCCTAGAATTGTTTGTCACATTACTTCAAGTCAGGCCAACATGTAAATTAAGCCCTCAGGGCTCTCACCGTTTTTGGCATTTAGATACTTTATGGCCTACACCACATCCCGGTCAAGGTCGAGCTTCTTGGCACGGAGAATACCCTGGATGTAATGTGACACACAGGTCCAATTGTCCTCACCCTCCGTCATAATCGGTATGACCGTGTCCACCGAAAGCAGTCCTACTAACTGTTGAGCCTCCAGGCGGGGCCTTTCCCAACGCTGGCAGTGGAAAAAGGTATGTTCCACGTCTTTGGGAATGCCTGGGCAGTATATGCAATCGGGTGACACGGCTTTGGCCATCCTGAACAGGTACGACCGGAAAAAGCCGAGACCCGTCAGAAATTGGGGGAGGTAGAAGTCCACCTCTCCACACCGCCGATTAACCCTAGGCTGGACTTGCTGTATCAGTCGCCTGGTCCAGCGTCCCCGAGTCTCCTGTTCCCAGCTCTCCTGCACCAGCTGGTAGGTGCGGGTGCGTTCCTCTGTTCGTGCCTGGTCCTCCCCATGGCGCTGATAAATTGCCTTTCTCTCCGCCGCCAAAAGTTTGACGGGGATGACTCCAGCAACCACCAGGACAGCGGGTTCGGACTCTGTTCGGTAGGCGGATGCAACTCTTAGTGCTTCCTGACGCTGCACTCGGGCGAGCCGCATACTATATACCTCCTTATTGAGAGCGTCTGCCCACACCTCATCACCGAACAAGAGTACGGGCTGGACAGAAGACATTAACAGCCTTCTACGGCTGAACCAAAGACCTCCGACATTGGCCATCAACTGGCTAAGAGAGGAGACCACCCTAGCCGCCTTGTCCGCCGTACAGAAAATCTGATCCCGCCAGCTAAGCTTGCTGTCCACCATAACCCCAAGGTACTAGGCAGAACGAACGTTCTAAACTTCGACGGCCCCTACCCCCAACGGCACGATAGTGTCAATCCGTTTTTTTGTTAATATCACGATCTCAGTTTTGCTCAAATCAAGAGAGAGACCGTGGTCTGTCATCCATGCGTTTATGGTACTCATAACTCGGTTCGGCTTTAGCTGAGCCAGCACAACGCTACGTGCAGCTATCAAAACTGCAACGTCGTCTGCGTACCCAACCAAAATAGTTTCCTCAGGCATTTCAGACCTCAGGAGGCTATCATACGTGACATTCCAGAGGTCTGGGCCGAGTATGGAACCTTGAGCAGCACCGGAAGTGACACTCATCGTCCGAGGACCCTCTGTAGTTTCATACATGAGGAGGCGGAACCGGAGATAATCCTCTATGATACGCATGAGGTATGTCGGGACGTGGAAGGTGCTCTCCAGAGCATCCAGCATATCGCACCACCTCGCGGAATTAAATGCGTTTCGCACATCGAGAGTTACGAGCAGCACAACCCTACGAGAGTAGTGGTTAAAATCCTCATCTCTCATTACGGCTTGCTTCACCTCCTCAACAGCGTCAACCGTAGATCGCCCCATCATGAATCCATACTGGCAAGGGGACAGGTCCCCCGCAGCGACCACGGCTGAATTCAGTCGGGAACGGATCAACTTCTCGAGGACTTTGCCAGCCGTATCCAACATACACAGAGGTCTGTAAGAGGATGGCAGGTCTGGGTCTCCCTTACCCTTCCCAACAAGCACAAGCCTAGCTGTTTTCCAGCACGAGGGGAAAACTCCTTCGACTAGGCAGGCGTTGTACATGCACAAAAGGATCAAGGGGTTAGTAGTCAAAACCTTCTTGAGGACTTCGCCGGGTACCCCATCGGGTCCAGGAGCCTTATTGTTCTTCAGGGATAGGACGGCCGCCTCAATCTCTCCAAGACTGAAAATCGACATCGTCCCTTAATGTCTCCCAGCAACTGCGTTTACTCCGGTTAATGGCTCGACAAAGAGACCTCCTAGCCACTCTGTAAGCATCCGACGGCTGCCTTCAGTTCGGCAGTAAAGGCTGCTTTGTCTTTTAACTTACCCAGTTCAAGGAGAACGTCCCCGTCCCGGGTTCGTCTAATCGACCGTACAACCGTATCGGTCTGCTCTGGCTCAGCCTTGGCCTTAATTGCACTCAAGACCTCGGCGAAAGATCTCCCCCCTGAGGGTTTGACCAGGATTGCCTCCGTCTTGGGCTTTTTTGGCCGGGACTTTTTCGGAGCAGAGACCGAGCCGGGCCCAGTTTGGGCCACGCCGGTCGGCTGTGCCTTCACTCCCACATTCTTTATAGAGCCGACCTCCGCCCTCCTCAATTGCATCTTCTCCTTTCGGGAACGGCGTTTTTCCTACGCAGCCCCAGGTGTCCCTACAACTGATCCCTTTCGCGAACTTCCCTGAAGGGGGGTCGTAGGTAGCTGTGGCTGTTGGTTCTTCATAGAAGCTGTAGCTATGTCCAAAAAGGATCTGGGCACAGCAGACAATGGGTGCGTCTGAGTCGCTTTGGCCTTTACCGTGGTCCTTTTGGTCTGGACGCCTTCTTCTCTTTTTTGAGGACTGTCCGATGTGGAAGGCCTCTTACGTTCCTAGAAGGCAGCGCTCTTTCGTCGGAAAGAGACACAACCTTCTCGGCAATCTTCTCCATGACCACCTTGGTCACCACCCGGCAGGCAAAAACGAATCCAAGGTCATCCTCTAGTTTGGCCATGCCGTTTTTTACCACTTGATTTACGGCTCTCTGGGTCCGGAAGGTGTCCAGCATAGCCTTTATCGTAACTTCCATATCTTGGTGCCAGTTTTCAATGTCACTCTCTGCGTCAAGTCTCAGAGCCTTCCGACCTCGACGTTGCTGTGAAAGGCTCCTACGGCATTCCAACAGCACAACTTGCTGGCAACGCCAGCTCGACGCCTGCAACTCCAACGTTTTTCGCACCGCCCCCAGCTCCACTTGCCGAAGGAGCTCCTAAAAGGGGGAACTCCTTAGTGCATTTGAAAGTTGCAGGTGGCGGGGATGTCCTCACGTTTTTTGGTAGTGGCGATCTCTGAACCTTGGAGCTACGAACAAAAGGGTTCCGCTCCACTTCCAACTTCTTTTCTTGCTCATTTGAGCTCTTAATCAAAAATGTGTTAATGTGTGTATTAAAATATACCTACACTCAAAAGAACATGGTGACCGAATTCTCAATGTAATGAAAAAAACAAAAGCAAAATTCTAATACATGAAAAAATCAGATAAATCAGGGAACAATCTTGCACATTCACATGTTAAAAAATACACCTAACCATTTAATCAAATTTATATATGAATTCAAAACTTATGTTATTAACTATTTATTTCTTTTATTTGTTTACATACTTTTATATAGCTAATACCGAAAAACATAAAGTTAGACGACTAACTCGAACTGGGAAGACGAGTGAAAACAGACCTCGAGGAATTTAGAATAGGTATAAGAAGTATGTTTCTGATATTCATCCGAGTGACCCAAATATGTGGAAAGCAACTAAACGTCTTTTAAGTACTCCTTCGGTCATACCTATGTTGAAAAAAGACAACCTAATCTGTGAGACTGATTCACAGAAGTGTGAACTGTTGGCAGATTTTTATGAAAGTACATTTCAACCCACTGATCTTGGTGATTATGTTGACGATGAGATGGTGAAAGAGACTTTGAATGGACAATTTTTATCTGCTGAACTACCAATAAAGTTTGCACGCCAATCTGAAATTAAAGCAGTAATTAAAAAACTTCCACTCCGTAAATCACCTGGCCATGACCTTATTCCTAATATTATTTTGCGAAATCTCACCAACAAGGGCTTTTCATATTTCACATCAATTATTAATGCATGTTTGTCTAAATCTTACTTACCTTCTATTTGGAAGCATGCGGAAATATCAGTTATTCATAAACCCAATAAACCAAAGTCTTCTCCATCGAGTTACCGTCCAATCAGCTTACTTTCTACACTTTCTAAAGTCTTTGAAAAAATCATCTTGAAACGAATTGTCTGTTACATGGATGCTGCAAATATAATTCCTGCTCATCAATTTGGATTTCGGCCAAAACATTCGCCCATACATAAAATCTTACGAATATATGAAACGATAGTCAAAGGGTTTGAGAGGAAACAGCATACAGTAACGGCATTTCTTGGCATATCTCAGGCATTTGATAAGGTATGGCATGACGGTCTTGTCTTTAAATTGATTAATTTTGGATTTCCAAAATATTTAACCAATATTGTAAAATCGTTTCTCTGTCACAGGACCTTCTCTGTTAAAATAAGTTCTTCCAAATCATATATATGACGAGTCAATGCACGAGTTCCACAAGGTTCAATTTTGGGCCCTGTATTGTTCAATCTATACATGGCAGACATCCCTCTTCCAGAAGACGCCTCATTAGCTCTGTACGCCGACGACACTGCTATCCTGTGCCAACATTCCAACATCCACGAGGCCACGTATTCCCTGCAATACTCTGTGGATCTTCTCATTGATTGGTTCTACAAGTGGAAATTTCGCCTAAATTCAACTAAATGTGTGACCAAAATATTTTCATTGAAAAAACATACATTGCCACATGAAATTCAAATATATGGTAACTTTCTACCTTGGAACCCTGATGACCAGGCCATAAAATATCTTGGAGTATGGCTGGACAAAAAACTTAATTGGAACTACCACGTTAATCAAAAACTGTCCCAAGGTTATGCACGCCTTGCAAAGCTTTTCCCTTTAATCAATAGGCAATCTACTCTGAAGCCAGCTTGTACAGTTCTAATCTATAAATCAATAATTCGGCCCTTGATTACATATGCATCTCCTATCTGGGGATTAGCTATATCAAAAACAAACTCTTCAAAATTCAAGTGATTCAAAACAAAATTCTAAGAATAGTGGTGAATGCCCCCTGGTTTGTTAGAAACAGGCATATACATGAAGAACTAGGAGTGGAGTCTATCTCGGCCTTTATTAAAAAAACCACCTCAAAATTTCTAAAATCAACAAACAATGTTCCTGGTGCATTAACTTTTCATCTTGGTACAGCAACTGAGAACAGGAAGCTACGTCGAAGGCTCCCTCAAGATCTATTGGAGGTATGAAGCCTAAAGAAGATGAAATATATTTCTCTAAATTAATTATGTTACAGGGTGTCTCAGGTTTGGGCGGACCCACGATGTTATTATAGTTAATTTCTTATTAATTTTGTTAACACTTCTGTGTATAATGTCTACATTGAACCAGAAATAAATGATGCTGTAACAAAAAAAAAAATATATATATATATATATACATACTGTGATCATGGCCTTAGTGCCGAAATACGTTTCAGTTTAAATAAAAATGAATTTCAGGGTACTCTGGTTTTTATTATTTCGCTTATTAATTGAAGAAGTATCCGTAAAAAGTGAACAGAACTATATAATATATATATGAATTTAAACGGATGGTGTTTTTGGCCTCTAGGGACCCTAAAAACGACGAAAAGTAAATCGGTCCCGGGTCCAGGGCTTACCATGAGTGATACGGTAATAACTTATTCCCTATATGGGAAATCCGCTAAAAAATAATGTGACGTGCAAGTTATGTTAGGTTAATTTAACTCATGTTAAGCAGTTCGAATTTTTTTAAAGTAGCCTCCAAATTAATACAAAACATACATATACAGGGTGTTCTTTTAAAAACTTGCATCTTTATTTATGTAAAAACCGCAATAGATAGAAATATGCAGTTTGCGGGAATCATCTATTGACGTAGGGGGCCCAATTTTTTAAATTCAAAATTACATTCACATTTCCCCCCTTTCCCCCCTGCCCCCAACTTATTTTCTTTGAATAGCAAGGTACCCCTTGTGACATATCAAATGAAAGAACATGAAAAAAGAAAATGTTTGATGAAAAAAAAATTGAAAATCGGTTAAAAACTTTGCGAGATATTCCCCAAACCTTATTTTTTTAATAGCAAAGTACCCCTTGTGACATATCAAATGAAAGAGCACGAAAAAAGAAAATGTTTGGTGAAATTTATTTTTGATTTGATATGTCACAAGGGTGGGTACCTTGCTATTAAAAAACAAGTTATGGGTAGGGAAAAGGGGAGGGGATTATCTCACAAATTCATAAGCCGATTTTCAATTTTTTTTTCACCAAAAACTTTCTTTTTTCATGCTCTTTCATTTAATATGTCACGAGGGGTACCTTGCTTTAAAAAAAAATTAAGTTCCGGGGGGGAGGGGGGGAATATCTCACAAATTTATGAACCGATTTTCAATTTTTTTCATCAAACATTTTCTTTTTTCATGCTCTTTTATTAAAATCCATGTTTTAGCCCCTGAGCTGTATAATAACTAAAAATAGGCTTTACCTTCGTCACTGCAGCTCAAAATCTTGTGGTGTAACTATGTTACGGCCGTTTCGACATTACAATGCCATCGTCAGACTACAAAAACACAAACTCGGCTGAAGTAGCGTCGTTGAAGTTTAAACACATAATACATACGAACAAAAAAATACATTTAAAATATTTACAAAAACCTAACAGACCTGTCGTACTAACGGGTGATATGTTCCCGTTCCGAGCAAAAACCGACTGGAAGATTTCTATGTCGACCCCGGTGTGGTGGCGTTATCAGTTGAACTTTGTACTCCTGGCTTCTTGTTCCTTTTCTGATTTAAAATGCTATTGAATATGAAGTGTGACTTGTACTGTAGTTTGTCGTTTAAAATTATATCGTCCAAATTATTTTCGGTGTAAGCTTTGTAAATTTCATACTCTTCTAGGGTGTCCAGTCTATTGCCTTTCTTACTTGTGTGGAGTATTTCTAAGCCAGTGTTCAGATCGTTCATGTCGTGATTTTTGTCAACCAAGTGTTGTGCAAACGATGACTTTTGTTTGTCGGCTCTAGGAAATGGATGGTGCTCTTTGTATCTGGTTTTGAATGAACGTCCAGTCTTTCCTATGTAGTAGCTCGGGCAACTTGCACAATTAATCTTATACACACCTGACTTTTCACCTTTATCAATTACGCCACTTGAAACATTCAATTTGTTAATTGTTTTGTTGTTAATCCTAAAAGTCAATTGAATGTCGTGTTTCTTCAGCTCCTTCGTGAGCGTGTGTTGAATGGAATGGGAGTATTCACAAAGGGTACCTTGCTATTTAAAAAAAATAAGTTAGTGGCAGGGGGGGAATGTGAATGTAACGTTGAATTAAAACAAATTGTGCCCCCTACGTCAATAGATGATTCCCGCCAACTGCATATTTCTATCTATTGCGGTTTTTACATAAATAAAGATGCAAGTTTAAAAAAAAAACACCGTGTATTGTAATGTTCTTACTGTTTCCATGACAAAATTACAATAACATTAGTTTCAGAGTACTTAAGACACTTTAAAAAACGAAAGCAGAGCCAGAGTTGATACAGCAACGCTTAAAGAATATTTTTTATTTCTATAATCATTGACATAGTTTTTTATAAATGATCTTTGATAATTTTTTAGATTAAATAAACCAACTACATGATTGTGTGAAATATTATATTTAATTTCATTGGATCAGCTGTCTTAAATTCTGAACTATTCAATTTGGTTGTTCTTCTTGTTTACATTGAAATGTCAAAGCAAATGTAAACATTGTGAGTATCCTCATTGAAGCCATGGAGACAAATCAATATTTACTTTTAAAATCCTTACCTCAGAACATTTAAAGCCGAAGGGGCTAAGCCAACGGTCAGTATCGAAGTGTGAATATTCCTACAATGGTCCTTGGTATGGTAGCTATATTTTTGTAAGATTTAAGCCCAGTTGTTTCAGTAGTTTTTGCACCTATTAGTAACACACATACAGACAGACACCATTAGATTTTTATATAATAGTATAGATTTAACAAAATAATGCATTCTAAATTTTACCCAAGTGATCAACTTTATCATTAAAAGTAAAAAATAACAGAAGAGGAACAATACCCTTGGCCTTAACCTCAATCAAGAACTTTAGAATGGCGACAGCAGAATAGTTTTCAGTTATAAGAACAGAGAAGGAAGGACATTGCTTATTTCGTACCGTAAGTCAACACTTATTTAACAATCGAAATAGCCATTCTAAATTACGAACTCAAGCAGTTCAGTATATAAATAAACATTGGGTAGGAGTAAAAATTTGTAGTTGATGAAAGCCAAGCTTCAGAGAAAGATAAATATATTCAAGTAATGAGGAATGATGGAACATACGGCACGTCCCTTGAATGCCTTGCTCTATCCAAAATATATCAACTCAATTTTCATATATATCTTCAATCTACAGAACCAAGAATAATGACCAGAACGATAGCTATGAGAAAGCCTCGAATAAAAATCTCTTCTGGTGATAACAATAAAATAATTAATTTATTATTATCTGGCAGTCCTGTGTCTGGTCATTTTGACCTACTTATTACAAAATCTAAAACTTGGGACATTGATAAAGACAGCAATTATAGTTTTAGTGATTCATAAACTAATGAAAACAAATGTACTGAATGTGAGATTATTTTCAAAAGTCATGCAAGATTCCCTAATCACTTGAACAAATATAATTCTAAAAAATGTAATGATTCATTGACAACTCTTAATCCCCTAAACACACTGAATGCAGATCTCCTGATTATCTTTCAAAATAGTGCGAAGTAAATCTAATACAAACCTTTGAGGATCAATTAGCATCTAGATGATTGCCTCGTTGGGAAAAGATCGCTACTCTTAAAAGATTGCAATATAATTTTCCAAATAGATCCATTGGAGACAAATTTTTACAATTACTAGCGGAAAAATATTGTTGCTGGCAACTGGAAAAGAAACCTCTAAAAGAGTAATATGTTTCATTGCTGTTATTTTGCAGAGAGAGAAAACGATAAAACAAACAAAAGACATCAGAAGACTAATTTATAGAAGAATAAATTAGTGGAAGGAGGAGGGGAATGATGAGCTTATAAATGAGGCAATTCGATGCAATATATCTTTAAAGAACAAGTGTAAATAACGTGATACAAATGATCAAGAACAGTTTACAGAAACTTATTTCAACAGACTTGTTCTATGAGGAAAAATAAAAGATGCATCAAGAATATTAAGCCAAAATATGTTAGGAGGAATCCTTGATCCTGAAGATTATGTCGGTGACTCCAACACTACAGTATATGATTAATTAAAAGAAAAACATCCAGACACAATAATGCCAATCAAAGAATTACTTAAACTACCTTAAACCATAGGTGAAGTTCCCAAATTAGAAAACACAGAAATAACAGCAGAGCATGTTGAGAAAGTAGTAAGACAAATTCATGGAAGCGGTGGCTAGGGAGGAAGCTCCTCAGAAAATTTGACGGATTTTTTGTTAAGAAATGGAAAGAAAATTACACTTCGGAGATCTTCAATAGCCTTTTAAGCCATAAAATGAAATGGAGAAATAATACCTTGGTATAAAATAAGAGACTTAATGGAAAATTTATTTATAGCCATTAACAAATGTCCCGGAGTGAGACCAATCGGAATTGGAGAATTCCTAAGACGAATCATAGCTAAATGCATGATAGTAGCGTTTGGTGATGATGCCAAACATGCTTTAGGGAATAATCAATTTTGTGGAGGCCTAAAATCAGGCATAGGCTTGGCATGTAGAAGGGTATGGGAGACACAGTGGTAAGCATTATATAATATCCGTGTCGACACCGATGCTCCCTCACAAGTCTTCAAAACCTCACGACGATGTCATAACAAATTAGGAAGAAGAAAAGAAAAGAAAGTATATGTCAGCCTGTGAGAGCCAAAATGCCTCTTTCACTCCCCTCATAACATCAGTCTGCGGAATCCTAGGCAACGATTTTCAAACACTGATAAGAGCACTAGCATTGTGTCTAGGTTGTCAGAAAAATGGGTACGATGGCCGATGAAATAGTCGCCTCAAAATAATCGCTCAAAATAATCGCGCATATATTGTGTGCGCCTAGCCTTTAAGTGTGCTCTCCAACAGTCGCCTGAAGATTTCACATTCAATTTAGGACCGTTGGATAATCGCTGCATGTGCTGTTGATTTTGGAAGACAAGGAGGCGGGTAGGACGAAATCGGAAACAGAAGAGAGGAGATATTAGATGAGTGGAAAATACGTTGGGAGCAGTGTTTTATGTTAACGTTTTAAAGGTAAACGTTCGAATATATACCTAACATCAGAAAGAGACTGGAACAAGATAGGGAAATGGGCCATTATGAAACGCAGTTTGTCACAGTAAATGGAAAATTTCAAGGCGATTTTGTGAAGATTTCACATGGTGGAAGAGGAAGTATGTAAGTATGTAGATGTGGAGATATAAAAACCACGAGTCACGTATTTATAAATTGTTAACTGCAGGAGACAAATAGGAGAGAACATGAATTAGTCTTGGATAAGATAGGCCTAGGAGATGAGAAAATAAAACATGATGAGTGACAAGGAAGCAATTGAGACGTTTAGAAAAGTAGCTAGGGAAATAGGAAAAGACAAGGGATACATACAGGCATTAAAATTTAAAAAAGAAACAAACAAAAACTAAGAAAGAAAAGGGATGAAAACTTGCTCATGAAGGGGAGAGGAAAGGTTAGAGCGAATCTCAATGATCCTTATCACTCAGGTTGGTATGGGGAAGGGAGTCGTGCCGTTAGGCTTTTAGACACACAACGTGTCTGGAAACCTAATGCAGCTATGAGTAAGGCTATTTGTAGAAAACACTATTTACAATAAATGTTTATTATATCGATCTGTTATGTACATCTTTAGTATTTTCATAATCTTTGAGTCGAATATTTTAAAGTCATCAGAAATTATGACTGTTATTTGTTTTAAATAACGCCTGTAGTAATACTTACGAATTCGAGCAACAGGTACACTAGTTTAAATTACTCCAAAGGTTTAACTCTGCTAAAGGCAGCAAAATTGATTGTGAATAAATATTGGTTTAGTAGCTTTGGTCTTTTGATAATAAAAAGGCTTTCCTGATTGGAAAATTAGAAATTGTCTTCGTCGTGATGTTGTTTTATTTCCTTGTGTAAGTTTTATTTTGTTGTAGTTTTATTTTGTGTTATATTGCATTTGATTTTGTTTTATTGTTTAAAGTTTTCAGCTGTAAGTTGTTTTTCCGAGGTTTGGAGGCTGGTAATGGTGTTTTGTTTTGTTAAAAAAAAATAATTGAATTAGGTAAATACATAAACAAATTGACAAACGCCTAGATGATGAGATGTTGGGCAAGAACCAACACGAAGTCGAGCTGGGTGTACGAAGGGAGGTGCAACGGCCTTGCTCCTCTCTTGTGGCCACCTAGTGCAACTTGAATAGAAAACCCTTTTTATTACGATTATTAAGCTGAAGATAAGTGAACCTACTTGCTGAGGGGAACTGTCCGGAACCCCCTCCGCAAGGATACAGTACCAAACCTCCCACTCAAACGTCGGCTGAGGTAGGTACTGGACAATGTGTCTAGCTAAGTATATATAATAATATATACTTCATAATATAATATATTCATTTAGGGGACCAATCGTTGTAATAGGTTTTTTGGGGATAGCAGTACCTCAGCTGGACCGTTGGCATAAATTGTGATTCAATTCCCCTTGGTTGTATTTATGACGGTGTGACTGATATGTTAATGGCAATTTTCAATTTATTGTATTGTTGTATTGTGTCAATTATATGGGAATGTTAGTTTCGGTGGTAATTTTGATTAATATTGATTGATACTGATAATATAGATTTACCTTTGTTAATCATAGGGTTATGTGTAGTTGTATAGTATAGCGAGTCAGGAATACTTGCTGCATAAACAGGGGTGACTGAACTCCGTTTGCCGGCCCCACCGCCCTGCTTCTCACAACGGACAAGTAGCGTTCAAAATTAGAGACCTGCCTGAATAGAGACATTTATTTCATTTTGCGGACCAATCCTTATGTGTATTCTGTGCTGGACATGTTATTTAAAATTTCACCCTACTCAACGTATATGAGCAGCAAGTTTCCTGGGGGGAGGGATGATTCTTGAACCTGTGTTACCTGTAAAGGAGATCGACCCCTATGTCTGTAGAGTTCTCAGAAATCATCTATGTTTCCTTTTGTTTATTACTTTTGTTGTCGTTTTTGTGTCGGTAGTTATCGTTAGCTTAACAGATGTTTTGTTTTATATATTCTTTTTTATTGTCATTAGTTGATAACCTTGTTATATTAGGGCGACATTTATGGTAATCCTGTTAGATCCTAGCCTCCAGGATGAACTAGTAGGGTTTGTAGGTTACCTAATGTATAAATTAGTAGAGTATATGTTTTATCCTCTTCAGTTGTTGTGAATTCTTAATTTCTTTTATTGTAAATGAAATGGTTAGTAAGCCGTTTTTTTGTTTGTTCCCAAACTACCTTGTAATTTGTTGTGATTTACGTTATTGTCGTCAATCAAGTGTAAAAGTGAAAGGGAGCGCTATTCAAGTCCGAAGATAGATTTTTCCGTTTATTTTATTTATTTTCTCTCTGTCGCGCCCCTCGGAGAACAATTAACTGAAAGATTCCAAATTGAACACTAAGTTTGGTGGTGGTTGAGGTGATGACGGGATGGATAGGAGGAGAGATAGGAGACTCATCTACAGAAGGCACACACGCCCTTTGTGGTGTGAGGATTTTTTCAGGGACCCTCGTGCTGAGGCCAGCACGAACTAGAGGGTGGGGGAGTGTAACGGCCTAGCCGTTTATACTCCTAATAATTTAATTTTGACTGACTGCTTAGGAGATATGATAACTAAATAATAAATTGGCAGGGTAGGAGTAACTACCAAATTTGCATGAATGGCCTGGCCTGGTTTGGTGTTAACATCGACTATCACACCTTTTTTCATCAATAGTATCAATAATTAATAAAAATGATCATCGTCCAAACCAGTGGTCAGAAACTCAGGAAATATTTATCTGAGTAATTATTTGAAGGTAGTTGAGTCTCCATATGAATATCCCAGCAGTGCCAAACTATATCAAACCTCGTTTAAATTATAACAATATTCTAGTAGTAAAAGTTACAAAGCTGGAATATGTTCATTTCCGGTTCTGACTCGGGCTTTCTGCTGACGGAGCTACCTCCGAGGGAGTGTATTTGACTGACAAAGAGGTCGAGCCTTGCGCAGTGTGCCGCTCAGTGACTACGCTGAACGCTGATTGGCCCGCGAGGCGCATCAAGAGCTGCCGACAACGAAAGAACAAAGCAGTCCGCGTTGAAATCTCAATTAAAACAGACGCAACTCCGCGCTCCCTTTAACCAAAATTTATATCCTTTGTTCTAACTTAAATTTTTAAATTCTTTTGTTCTCAACTATAACTGTGTAGTTTAGTAAGTTGATGAACCAATAAATCTCATTTTTTCCAAATGCGTGTATAATTTTATAAGCTCCTGAAGCTCGGTCAACGTGAAGTTCGAAATGTCGATAGCTTTTCGGCTAACGAGGCTACGGGTCTCAAAATATTAAAAGGCAAATAAAGGTGTGTTGAGATAAGCTTAGTTCTTAGTCAAAACCGCTAAATTAGCACGCCGACGCACTTATTATTTCTAAGTGTATGCTCTTTTTGTAAAGATTTAACAAAATTGGTGTAAAGTAAAGGCATCCCATTGACCAAATTTAACGCTAGATTTGTTTCTGATCAACATAAAAAAACTACTATTAGCCTGGTGGAGGATTAATTGGTGGTATTTCATCCTAAAGGTGCGACTGACTTTAGATATTCTATCAAAAAGGGCTTAATCAACGGCTGATTCCTAACTATTTTGCGACTGGTTAGGGTTCCATAACCCAGTTATCGAAACCAATCATGAAAATACTTTTCACAGCATTATTGACATGCATATTTTTGGTTAGTTTTAATAAAACTACCTCTAGGTTTTACTGAGGTTTTACTGAGCCTTTTTTGGTAGGAGCAGAAAGCAGTACCTGGTTAAAATCCGCTACAAATAATATTGTTTTTCCGCCCACTGAAACTTGTCACAGTACTTGAAATATATTGAACAAATATGTTGAACAAATGTATTGCCTGTGCGAACCTATTTCATATTTATTCCCAGGTTGATTTCTAAGTATGGCCGTTGGGCGTTGAGGTTATTCCACTTCATACAAAATATTGACTAAACGCTACAACAAATCTCAAATTAAAAATGTTAGTAAGTATACAAAAAAAGTGTTGAATAAATCTTTAACATATGTTTTCTAAATCAAAACAAAGCAGAAGTTTTCAAAAATCTTGAATTGTTTATTATTTAGTTTTCATCCCTTCCTATAGCATTTTAAGATTGCAGATACCTTAATATATTCGTCATAAACAGTTCCCACACTCCGGACTATTCGCCTTGACTACTTCCTTCACCACTTCCTACGTCGCGGACCTGTTTTTCTCCCTTCCCATCCAGTTCTCACACTCCAGACAACTCGCTTTGACTACTTCCTTCAACACTTCCTACGTCAAGGACCTGTTTCCCTCCATTCCCATAGCATTTTAGGATTGCCCATACCCTTAACTAATCGTCATAAACAGTTCCAACACTCCGGACAGCTCCCCTTGACTACTTCCTTCACCACTTCCTACGTCACGGACCTGTTTTCCTTCTTTCCCATAGCATTTTAGGATTGCTGATATCTTAATATAATCGTCATAAACAGTTCCCACACTCCGGACAACTCGCCTCGACAACTTCCTTCACCCCTTCCTACGTCGCGGACCTGTCTCCCTCCCTTTCCTTAGCATTTTAGGATTGCAGATACCTTAATCTAATAGTCATAAACAGTTTCCACACTCCGGACTGCTCACCTTTACTACTTACTTCATCACTTCCTACGTCACGGACCTGTTTCCTTCCCTTCCCATAGCATTTTAGGATTCCAGATACCTTAATCTAATCGTCATAAACAGATCCCACACTTCGGACTGCTAGCTTTTACTAGGCCTACAATGTATTGAGTAATCTTCAGTATAATCTTTGATCAATAGTAACAAGTGATATTTTTCCTTTTGTACTGTATTTTGTAATTTGCTGGTATACAATTTCAAGCCTTTTGTTTACTTTTTACTTGTTATTTAATTCAACCAACATGGTTACTTAGCAACCCATAAGACTAATGTTAAAAAACTGTGATTTTCAGTTCCATTTTTCTACGTAATTAGATTTTTGTTGACAGTTCCAACTGCAGTAAACTCGTTTTTAGGCCAGAAATAAACTATTTACAACATTTGAAGAAAATCGTCGGAGCGGTTTTCGAGATCTTTCTGCAAGCAAGCAATCATACATACATACAAGCAAACATTGCTCGTATTAGAGTGTAGGATTTTATGTGTTCACATCTTGGTTGGACATATGTTGTTTGTTTTGTTTTAAAATTTAGAGAATTTCACTATTCTTCCCGTCGTCACGGGAACAAGACCTTAAATTTGAGCCCTCTCCTGTCGTTCTACGACCGCCCAGTCGCCCACGATTTTGAAGCAAATAATCGGCCGTTAATTAATACTAGCTGTTACCCACGGGCTTCACCCCGTTTGACATCATAAGTATTAATAAAACTATTGATTGGTTAAGTTAACTTGAAATAAACAAAATACAGTAAAAGAAACAAATAATCACACCTGATTTTAATCTTACTAATATTATAAATGTGAAAGTTTGTGTTTGTTTGTTTGTTTATTTGTTTGTTTGTTTGTTTGTTTGTTTGTTTGTTTGTATGATGATAGCTCACATTCCTGATTAACATATAGACATATTCTTATCTCAAAAATCCTTTAGGGCTCCGCCCCAGTGGTTCTGGAGTTTCATATGTTAACCTTATTATATATTTTTAAATTTATTTATATTTAAAAGGAATTAAAGAATTTTGTCAGCTGTTTCAATTACACAAGTTGTTCTATGAGATTCAATATTATTAAAAGTTATAAGGTTCACCGACAGGGTGCAGCACTATTAGTTTTTTTTCATTTATAACAACATAGCTAATTTGAACCAAGCTGCAACAAAGGGCTGTTGTGCACAATGAGAACTGTTAAAGTAGGATTGTTTACAGTTAAGTTTATGTTTTTAATTTATAAATAATGTTTTGATATTGTGTGAATATTCGATAATTTACTTGCTTATTGTTTAGGTGCAGTGGTAGAAAAAAGCCTGTGTGTTGCGACTGTTTCGGATACATACAAATTTTGACAGACGAATTGGCTAACTTGTCTGAAAATTATAAAATATTATCTCAAAATGTATCATCTGTAGTACATCAGCAAGCTAAGTTTCATACTGTGTTGGACTCGCACACTGACATGTTGAGTGGTATTGCTCTATCGAAAGAATATGAAAATGACGATCTGGTACTGAACCAAGGCAAAATCAGCTATAGGAATGCTCTGGTAAGCAATGTAGACAAAGGACGTGAATATCCAGACTCAGGTAGGCCTAGGCTATCCAACATCCCTTCTACGGCTAAGCTTTCAGTAGAGCTTTCCCAGAGTTCTGTAATGATTAATCGGCCTTGTGTTACCTCTTTTCATGAGGAAAAATCTACAAGTACGGAATTTTCAGAGACTAAAAGTAGATCCCCCGACCTAAATGTTAACAGTACCGGTAATAAGGCAGGCTACAAAACAGTAACCTACAAAAATAGGAAGTTACAAAAAACGCAGGACAATAGTGTAAAATCTAATTCTACAAACAGCTATGTACATAGGCCTACAGTGAGGAAGAAATATGTTGCTAATTATTAGTGATAAGCCCAAATCTGTTGCAGTCTTTGGTAAGAGAACGGCTGGTGAAGGAGTGATTAAATTGGGAAGTGTCAATAGGCTGAACTGGATTTTTATCTCTCGACTAAAACCTGACATTAAGAAAGATGACGTTGATAGTTTCCTGTTGGCCAATGGTATATCTGGTCATTCCTGTGAAGATGTTGTGACTAGATTCTCGTCATATAAATCTTTTTAGATTGGAGTCAATGAGGAAGATAAGGCAACGCTGCTTGATCCTTTGTTTTGGGATGAGGGTATTTTGGTGAAGGAGTATGTACCCAAAAAGCGCAACCTTACCAACAAGAATTTTTTGTCCGTGAAGTCAGGTTAGGTCCAAGTGATGCTAAATCTAACCTGTCGAGTGAACTTATCTGTGGAAATGTTGCCACAAAATTTATTCTGTTTAACTGGAATGTGCAGGGCATTGTGTCTAAATTGGACTATCTTGACGTGTTAAAAGCGAGATTAATCCTCATATTTTGTGCCTGGTTGAGCACTGGCTCTCTACTGATGAACTAATATTACTTAAAGTTCACGGTTATTCTATTGCTGTAAGCTATTGCAGAAAATCTTCTAAACACGGTGGTTCTGTTATTCTTCTAAAGGACAGTATTGAAGGTAAGCCACTCCAAGTCATAAATGGCATGGCAGTTGATAAGGAATTTGAAGTTTGCGGAGTGATTATTGCATGCTTCAATTTGGTAATCATTAACGTTTACCGAATAGTCTGGCACAATCGCCTTAGGCGCATGTATAAGTTTAAACTGGGCACAGCGAAGAGTGAATATTTTTCATTGTAAATCAGTATGCAAACAAACCAAAAGCCACTTGGTCTGTTTTTAGCTCATTGACCTCTATAAACACTAAGCCTAAAGCATTTTTAGGTAATAATTTGACATCTGAAGGTTTTAATAATTTCTTTATTGACAAAGTGAGTGATGTTGTCTCTAGTATTTCACCTAGTGTAAATAGTCATTTAGATGTTCTGACTAATGTTGGCACACCTTGCACACTGTTCAATTTTTCACCAATATTAGTGTTGAGAATCTTTATTCTATTATTATGGGTATTAAGAATAGCCAATCACTAGATGTACATGGTTTGAATGCAATAATTATCGAACAGGCAGCTCAGTTCATATGTGAACCCTTAGCCTATGGTATTAATTTATGTATGCATGCTGGTGTTTTCCCAAGATCGTTAAAATATGTGAAAGTAGTACCTGTGTTTAAGAAAGGGAAAAAGGACAGTTATGAGAACTATAGGCCTATTAGTATTGTTAGTATTGTATCTAAGGTCTTTGAGATTGTTCTCAACAAACAAATCGTAGCCTATTTTGAATCAAATAAGATATTTTCTTATTGTCAGTTTGGATTTAGAGCCAAACATAGTGCAATTGAGGCAGTGCTGTCACTTGTTCAGATTAGTTCTGAGGGTCTAGAAAAAAAAACAAAGTGTTGGTTGTAGATTGTTTGACCTCACCAAAGCGTTCGACACTGTGTCCCATTCCATACTCCTTAGTAAACTTTCCTTCTATGGTGTCCAAAACCTTAGCCTATCTCTCATTGAATCCTATCTTAGAGATAGACATCAGGCTGTAGTTGTTAATGGAATTATGTCTAGTTTTAAGTTAGTCGAGTACGGGGTGCCGCAGGGCTCTGTTTTGGGCCCATCATTTTTTATTAACGACCCTCCCAATCAGGTTCATGATGAGTTCGTACATCCTTATTTATTTGCAGATGATTTGACCCTCTCCGTTATTGAAAAAAAAAGCTGAATCCTTGAAAGGTAGACTAGATGACACCTCTAATACCATAAACGACTGGTGCTGTGCTAATAGTCTATGTCTCAATGATCAAAAGACTCTTGAAATTCTTTTTTACTTCTAGCCGTCTCATTGCTGCTAAAGCAAACCCTGTTAAGTTTTTGGGGATTCATCTTGAGCCTGGGTTGGGATGGGAAACTCACATTGACACTGTTGTAAAAAAATATGTAGAGGTATTTTTCTGCTTAAGAGTTTTGAGTATGATTGTTTCCATTGATGCACTTGTAACTGTTTACCATGCTCACATATTTAGTCATCTATCCTATGTCACTATTCTCTGGGGTAACCACTCCTCTGTTGTTAAATTACTAATCCTGCAAAATAGAGCTGTACGTATAATGTGTGGAACTAGGCCTAGAGCACACTGCAAGCCTTTGTTTGTTAAGTTAAAACTACTCACTCTTCCAGCTATTTATGTTTTATAGACTGCTTGATTTATGTGAAAAAGAATGTCCACAATTTATTGTTATGTGAAAATCTACATAATTACTCTACTAGGCAAAAGAATCACATATTTATTAAGTACAATTATTATTCCAGGACCTTAAAAAAATTTCAGGTAACTGCACTTAAGCTGTACAATGTTTAAACACTTTTTGGTTAACAGCCCTATTTATAACACATGTGAATTTTTTGATTTGGACTATTCATTATTGTAGACCATTCCTGGCTGTGTAGCCATTTATGTAAATGTACCTTGTAATTTATGCTTGTATGTGATGCATGATGCAGACGTAATTTATTTATTTCTTGTATGCTACTCGACTTTTATTGATGTGTGCGTTTTTGCAACATTTTGTAATTTTTTTGTGACGAGACTGATAGCATGTAATTGTTGAATGGTCAATAAATTCTCGATTCTTGATTCTTAGAACATCGTGGCAATGGTAGACGTGTTATTCTAGCTTCCGTAAATTAAAAGAACCAAATTTTCTCAAACCGTGTCCTCTTCCATTACAAACAAAAAGTGTGAGTATAACTGCAATACGCATTTTATACTTAAACGCCAACCCCGTACGAAGGACGGGTATTCTGCTAGTAAGGTAATAAATTGAAAGAATAACAAACAAATAAGTACAGCTGAGGTATTTTTAACATTACGTATATGAAAAGTTCCCTTTAGAAAGGAACGACCTTAAAGGGCAATTTATGACATAATGGATAGTTTTGCGCAAGGTTTCTCGTCATGACGAACATTTTAAGTATATATCTTATGGGGGTGTGACTTGTAGTTTTCTGAAAAGTTCATGGGTACTTTTTGCTTTATTTATATAGATATAGAAGATAGAAGATCCGTGAACGCGCGATAACTTGAGTAATTTTTATCCGATTTAAATAAAATTTTGTTTCAAGGTGTTAGGTGGGTTAAATTGAATGAGTTCGCGAACCAGCATGATCGGATCATGGGGACAGAGTTTTAAGGGGGGTTTCATGGGGTAATAATTGGGTTCTCTCAGTTTTGACCTTCAAAACACAAAACTTTCCAATTTCTCTCCAGACCATTATAAAGAGCTAAAAAAACTGGTTTATTATATTTATGATTGTTGGTTACGAATTTCCATGTTATTCTTATGGGGAATATTGTAAGATGGAAGTCAAACAAGTTAATACAGACCTAAACCCGGGAGTTAATGATATACGGTGTTCGTTAGACAATTCAACATCATCTGGATTGTTAAAACTGCATAGTTATACATTTGATCTTTTAAAAATGTGTTCTTTACTTATATGAAAATGGATAATAACACTGAATGAAAAGCACTCTTTTAATCTCTAGATTAGCCTTTAATGTGTAAGGGGAGTGAGAGGGAGGGAGAGGAGTCAATAATGAAGCGTTTGCTCTCAACCGTCGTCAATGACAAGAACACGAGGCTGGCGTTAAAGCACAAAGGTTACTGTAAAGAGTTACAAAGAACATTATAGCTTTTGTCACCCTCGCACATTATTTACACAACCTTTACAAGTGAATGAGAAAACTTGGGAAAACTCTTGTTCTCTTTTCACAGAAACGGGGTATACTCCGAGTCTAATTACCTACTTTATTCACAAACAAAAAAATTTACAGGTTAATGTAATACAATTTTAATTTGGTAATGAAATCATTGTACATGTTGATTATAAAAGAAATAATAAACATCTTTGTCAGCTAAATACTGTTTTGAATGCAAGTAGAACGCAGCTTTTATTTTCAGAAAATACCTACATATTTTCAGTTGTTTCGTGTCTGAAGAGATGGCTGGCCATACTTTTGACTGCGGCGACAATTCTTTATCTTTAGCTGCAAATCGTGTGATGAACAAACACGTTTCTTTCTAATAACATCTCAAACAGAAATAACGAGGAAATAAATCTGGGCTAGGAGGAGAACATCGCAACATTGATGTCAACTGCACGGCCAATCCAGCGCGAAGGGAGATTCTCACCCAGATATTCCTTTTTCTTATTAAGCAGATAGCCTTTTTCCATATTCTTTAAGCATTACGCAAAGCTTGTATGGAAACATGTTTACCTTTTTCATGTAATTATTTAAACTGTCTGTTGTAGAATTTGAAGGTGTATCAACTAACATGCACCAGTCAGTGTACCGGTCCGGACGATGTTAGTAATATGTTTAGGCCGGCCAAAAGTATTAAATGTTAAATGTTTCGTGTAAATAAAAATGTATCATGTGACAGTGTGTGTACGAACTACATCTGGAATGTAATAACCAATGCTTTATTTAGCAAGACAGATGGTTTAACAGTTAGGTAAGTCAAAATATGGTCCAACATAAAACTTAAGGCAATAGAAATAAAATATGGGATTTTGTCAACAAAGGTATCCACAACATCATACTAAAAATCGACAAAAATCTAAGTGGCAGAAAGCCGACATATTGGAAAAAGCTTCCGCCATATTGGATTTACGTAAGCTTTTAGTAAAATAGCAATGGTTTGACAACTTAGCGTCTTATAAATCTGCGGTTTGTTTTCATAGCTTCCTCATTAAGTCTACTTTAAGATAATGACAAATTTTATGCCATTTCAATATTGTTTTGTTTAAATAAGACAGCTTTAAATTTAAAAAATACCAAATTTCAAAAGATTTTTTTTGTAAAACCTTGATTTTTTCAAATACAATGTCAGGCGATATGAACATACATATAAAATGTAAATATAAATAATCTGCATTAAAGTTTGAACAATAATAATCATCACATCAGTTTGTTTCTTGCTTTAAAGTTGGGATATATTTGTTATTAAAACTTGAAACGCTAGCCGTGACACGCGCTGCACCGCTACATCTACTCCGGGTCAGATACACTTTGAGGTGGGAAAAAAATGCTTTAATGAAATTTAAGCCATATTTTGAAATCATTTATACAGAATAATACACGAACAAAAATCCGACCAAATCCGAGCATGGGAACACTGAAAAAGTAGACGTTTTCAAACATACCAAAATTAAATTTTTCATAATGGACAATTTATTTATAACAATAGTATTAATCAGATAGTTGTTTATTTTAGACAATTACAGTAGTAGTCAGAGAAATATAGGATAGGACCTTTAAAAATTCAATGAAACGTTTTATAGTTTTATTTTTAATGTTGGGTTGGCAGAGTGACATACTAAAAGTTGTAAACAATTGGTCCACGGGAAAACCCCTTAAACGACTATTAAAAATGACGGATTTTCCCAAAATTGACAAATTTGAAAAACTGCGTGCATTTTTATGAACATTTTCGAGAAATTGACTTGGTACTACTGCTTATTTAATTTAATTTCATTTATTTCAACGGCAAAATTGCTAATTTATACATGGACAATTAAAATTATACATGATACTGTGTAACACATTTCACAAGCAAAGGCATAGAACAATAATTTAACAATCAACAAAAGAAACAATAACAGATCAGTCAACGAGAAATATCAATAGATACAATAACAATGCAACAAATTGAAACAAGAACAAAAACAGAACAATAAATACAATAAATTAATTATTGCTATAACAAACACTAACAAGATCTAAGCACACAGAAACAGTGAGTTTTTCCATTCTAGGCAGCAACAATATGTAGTAAAGCAATAATAGGACAAGTATAAACATGGGGGAGAAATTGCAAGTTTTGACTAGAAATACTTAAGTTACAAGGAAACAGATATTGCACGATCAAACAATGTCTTATAATTTATAATATGATCAATTTAACAAAGACAACCATTATATGCAGAAAAGAAACAGAAAAATTAGAGAAAGACATAATCAGAACATCAACCTGGGACAATGAGACCTATTGCACATCACTAAGAGCCACCGGTCACTGAACACCATCACTTACTAGCGCCTCGAGTAAATTTTTTTTAAAGATGGATGAGCTGCAGCAGAAGATGTCGAGGTTTCCAGGTATTAGGTTCCCATGCCTTTGAAGTCTCACAAGTGGACTGTTCCTTCCGTAATTTGAGGAAGCTGCTACCCTGGTGAAGAGGTCAGTGGAGCGAGTGCCACTGGGGACCCTGAAGTTGACCTTTTAGAGTAGTTCTAGACAATCAAGCTCAGAGGTGACCAGACGCTGGAGGAATAGTACGTCGTGGTTGAAGCGTCGGGATTCCAGTGAGGCAGCTTCAGGAGGGACTGCAGATCATTAATAGGAGCCTCAAGGAACCTGTATCCCAGGCGAGTACCCATGAGGCGCACAAACCTTCTTTGCACACTCTCCAGCTCGTCTTTCAGATATTGTTGGTGAGGGAACCAGATAATGTCACAATATTCCAGGTGGGATCTCACAAGGGAATGAAATAGCAGCTTTGGCGAGTAGATGCTATTAAAGGTTGATAAGGTTCGGTGAATTAATCCGAGGTTGCGCAAGGCTTTGTTGTAGACAGAGTGGACATGGTGATCCTAGCTGAGGTTTGGGGTGAACAACACGCCAAGTTCCACAATCTCCGAGCATCTAGCAAGCTCTTTGCCATCAATTGTGTAGTTCCTTCGGACGGGGTTGGATATACGATGAAAGGTGATATAATTGCATTTGTTGACATTTAAGGACATCTTGTTCCTAATACACCACCTGGCCACAGAATCTAGACTAATCTGCAGAATGTCGAGGTCATCAATGGATGAAATTGTTTGGTAGAGCTTAAGACCATCAGCGAATAGTTGGAAGCTGCATTGAAGATCTGTAGTTATATAATTTATAAACGAGATAAATAGTATGGGACCAAGTAAGGAACCTTGTGGAACTCGGTGGCATAAAAGTGATGAGAAAGTGAACCGTTGTACCTGACTTGCAGGACTCTGTCTTGCAAATAGCTTGCTATCCATCGAATGAAACAGCCGTCAAAGCCGAAGGTCCTTAACTTTTCCAATAGGAGCCTATGACTGACACGGTTGAAAGCCTTCGCAAAATCGAGTTGGATTGCATCGACCTGGCGAAGATTGGCAAACGCATCGAAGATATCTGTTGCAAAGATCATCAGGTTTGTGGAAGAGGCGCGGCCAGTCAAGAAGCCGTGTTGATTGGAGGAGACGAATGGCGAGATGATGGACTTGAATCTAGGCAGAACGACTTTCTCGAAGATCTTTGAGATGACCGAGAGAATTGCTATTGGACGTCACTTGTTCTTGACGTCATTTATAGGTCCTTTTTTATGAACTGGAATTATATGACTTGGTTTGTATGTCGGGAAAAATACCATTTGACAGAGACAGATTGAAGAGATTGGTAAGTGGGTGTTCCAGTAGGCGGCTTTACAACAGCTGGCGGGATGGAATCTGGACCGCGTTTGCATCAATGTTTAAAATTGCTTGGCGGATTGCTGATATTTATTCGTTGGTTAGTACGTAATTTCGATAGGTAACGCGTTTTTGGCCGCCATCTTGGATTGCCATATTGGATATAAATAAAATATTTTTTATGTAATGATAGTTTTGTAACACATCATTTTAAACTATATTTTCACACTGATTTCAATTTCGTTTTTAAGATATAGGTAATTCTGAGCAATTACTTTACTTGGTCAATCTCAAACTTTTTCATATTTTACTACGGCCATAAGGATGTTCTCAGAAAACAAGAATCATATAATTTAAGCCCCGCAAGGTTAGGTTAGGTTAGGTAAATTTTATGAATTAAAAGGTAAAGTTAGTGAATTATTTAGGTAAGTTTTATGAATTAATGAAGTAAAATATGAATTAACCTAACCTAATCTAACATAACAGTACCGTCACAGCTGGCTTTCCACTGTTTTCGCGTGAACTTTGGACCTTCTTATCGCTCGGCAACCTGTACGATGGCCTTGCGGGTCTTAAACATCTACATGGTAATTTTTAAATTGTTACTATGAAAATATATCAATCACATTATTTTCATAACTTAAACCCTTTAAAAAATCTAAATCGGAACGTGGGTTGATACAGCAAGAGTTATAATCTTTTTTTTATTTATATAACCATTGACATAAATTAGAAAAAAATATTCTATAATTAAGTTTTATATTAAAACTAATAGTACTGCTGGGTTACTGTTGGTAAACCTTATAACTGTTATATAACTGTTGTTAATGCTATTTCATATCATAAAACCAACTCGTGTATTTGAAACAGCTGATGAAATTATTTTATTCCTTTTAAATATGATTACTCATAAGGTTAGCATGGGAAGCTCTAGAGCCACAGAAGCGGAGCCCGAAAGGACTTTTGAGATAAGAATACGTATGACGTAGGAAATGGTGTAGGACGTTGTAAAGGCGAGCCGTGTGGAGTTTGGGAACAGATTTATGTATCTCCGATACTAAGACTGCTTTCAGAGTGAACTAATGATTTTCTCCGAGCAAAGCTCGGTCCCCAGGTACTACGTATATAATATGTTAATCGGGAATGTGAGCTACCATCACAACCAGTATTTTTCGCGTTTACTTGTCACAAACATCCATACATACATACAGACCTACATGCATACATCCAAACTTTTTCATTTATAATTTTGGCATAGAAAATTATGTTAAACGGTAAAAGATAGAAAGAAAACTGAAATACGTAAAATGTTTGTTTAAAAAGGACCTTTCACGTGATATGAATTTGTTATTGAATTGAATTAAAAATAACTTTATTCATAAATCATACAAGTATGTACATTGAATCGCGTCAAAATTCTTAAACTACTTAAACTTACAAGATAATATCAGCTGTACAGTTCATCAAAATTATACAGTACTTTTTGTGTTAAGTATTAGCCCAGGCAAATTAGACATATGCTCCCCAAAAAATCGTCTAAAGCTGGAAAGTGTTTTAATACCTTTTGGGGGTCCCAAATAAGACTCCTGTGAGTTTGCGACGGATTCTGAAGTCTGCTTAAGTTTTGGGAGTCGAAAAACTATGAAAATTTTGCACTTTTTTCAGTTTTTCGCTTATAACTCCTAAATAACGAATCCTAAGGAAAATGTTGTTCGAATGTGTCTTTTAGTTCATTAAATTCTGCGTCGATTGATGTTAAATACATCAAAATCGGCCGAGCCGTTTAGCCGCTGTAGCTTTTCAAAGTTGGGATATTTTCATCAACATGGCCAAAAGGTTAATTATTTGACCAGTTTTCGACTTATAACTCCTAAACGACGCACGCTATACAAAAATGCGCCTGTAGTTAGTTTGGAAAACACAAAATTCGGCATAGAATTATGATTATGAATGACTAGATAGTGGTTTATTTCATGGTTATCATCCAGAGGTTTATCCAAGAATGTGTGAATGGAAGGGTAGCAAGACCCTCTATGCAATTTTAAATCTAATATTGTTGAGGGGGTTACAAAAATTCTAGGATTCGTCCTAAGCTCCCATTTATGCGATCCCATCTCTGGACACTCCCGAATGATGTTAAGCGATTCTAATATATAATAAGATATTACAACCAGAAAGATTTTATTAAATATAGCAAAAATATTATTTTTTAGCTTAATAAACGAAAGATGATAATGGGACGGATGTACATAGTTTTACTATGTATTTAGCCTATTAAAAAAAAGATTGGGATTTTTCGTAGATTTTACCATATAACTTTTCTACTTCTCATCATTGGAATCTTAAGAATAAGGATTCATTCTTTGCAATTATTGGTCTTGCCACAAATGGTGACATTCGGTACCATCTTTTTAGTCAGATATCGAATTGAGATAATCGTGCCCCTTGCAAGTCTTTCAGACAGTAGTGCATTATATCCCTGCATTTCATATGGAGCGAGAAAATGTAAACCTTTTTAACATGCACACGATGGTCGAGATAGGTAGACGGAGTTGAGAATTTCTTGTCGAACCGGTGGATTAGCCGTAGTGATGGGAGTTAACCCATTGACGTTAATTTTCCATACCTATCTCTCTGAATTAAGTACAATTTTAAATGAGCTCTAAAGGATTGGTGGATGAGCAGCCCCTTTTGTTACAATCAAAGTCAAAATTAGTTGAAAGTGTCCTCTAGAAGAGACCAACCCTCACTTGATTTGGATATTTTCTGCTCCCAACCATGTATAGGGCCAATCTGCTTCTGCAACTTCGCCAAGCGTTGTAACCCGTCAGAACACAGTGAGATCCACATTGATTGGAGTAAACAGCATGAGTAGTTTTAGGCTACATGAATAGTTAGATTTTCGACTCTTCTACATCACGCTTTCTTCATCAAACTGCGCTAGTGGGTACGGACCTATTTTTAATCCAAAGTATGATTCAAATTGAGGCTTGGATTTAATGTGGAATATCACGTGTTGACTGAGGGGGCAGATTCTTCTTTAACCTTTACTGTTGCCATCACAGCTCGCGATTAATGTCACCACTTCCTTTTATTCTGCACAGTTTTCACTATAGGATTGCCTATTTACGATTTTCTTGCAAGCTGTGATGCTTTCCATTATGCTTTATACATATCTCGCGTTGATGCTATCATATGGGATAACTGCTGAGCTGATTGACATGAGCGAACTATTTTCAGAAAATGGGTCGTGACACTGGAACCATTTGATGAATTTCTTTTTGATCCCACCGTATCCGTGGAGTTTATACTGTCAACTTGCTGATAATATGTTGAAGAGGTGATCCCACAACATACCTTAACTTGATGGGTAGCATTCACTGCGATGGGCCTGCCAGCGAACCATCGGGCTAGATCCACATCATTGATTCCCCTATCTCGGAAAAAGCTCTCCACAGTAAGATGTTGCTCTCATGAGCACTTACTTGTTCATAGGCCATGCTGCACGATCCATGACGTCACACTAGTGGATAGATTCACTGCCATATCCCCTATGTTTTTTGTAATTAGGCTGGTTGTTTGCCAGATTTCGATGGTAAGATTTTAAACTTGACAAGCATCTGATCTAGTGTTAACAATCAATAGCGGTTAAATGGTGAAGCCGATCTTAATGAATTGGAAAACATTCTACGCAGACGTTTATGCTCTTCAAACTAACTACAGGAACATTTTTTCTATAGCATGCGTTAGAAGATGTAAGCCGAAAACTGAAAGATGAATACAGGGATAGATCGTATATAATGGGTGGTTGGGATGAATCCTAGAATTTTCGGAACCTCAGACAACAATATTAGACTTAAAATTACATACTCTCATCACACCTTATTAGATAAAACTCTAGATAACCATCATGGAATAAACCACTATCTAATAATTCATAATCCATTTAAGAACAGGATCTATGTTGTTACCAATTTTATTAAAATTTCCCAACTTTAACTTTAATACTTTTTTTCAATGACATGGCGTCCATACAAAGTAGGTAACAATTGCCGTTTTTGATTAATAAAAAAAAAAACATTATACGCAGAATTTTGTGTTTTCCAAACTAACTACAGGTGCATTTTTGTATAGCATGCGTCGTTTAGGAGTTTTAAGCTGAAAACTGGTAAAATAATCAACCTTTTGGCCATGTTGATGAAAATATCCCAACTTTGAAAAGCTACAGCGACTAAACGGCTCGGCCGATTTTGACGTATTTAACATCAATCGACGCGAAATTTAATACACTAAAAGACACCTTTGAACAACATTTTCCTTAGGATTCGTTATTTAGGAGTTATAAGCGAAAAACTGAAAAAAGTGCAAAATTTTCATAGTTTTTCGACTCCCAAAACTTAAGCAGACGTCAGAATCCGTCGCAAACTCACAGGAGTCTTATTTGGGACCCCCTAAAGGTATTAAAACACTTTCCAGCTTTAGACGATTTTTTGGGGAGCACACCCTATATTTGATCTAATTTGCCTGGACTATATATTTTAAGCTGGGATTTAAATTTTTTACAATCATCGATTTTCCTCAACCACTCTGGAAGCCCTTCCAAAAATGTTCTTCCAGCACATGACGGTTTTTTGTTATAAAATTCCAGTCTATGGGCACCAACAGCAATTTTGTTTCTATGCCGGGTGCCATATTCGTGGTTATCCCCTAGTTTAGGTAACATACTTTCAGACAAAAGATTTTTAGTTAAAAGAACGGTATGGAAAACATAAATGCCATACACAGTCATTATACCGATTTTCTCAATTGTATTAAGACATCAATGAATGTCCCTGAAAAATGGAAAAAGGTAAAAAGAAAGAACAGTAAACAAAGTAAATTCAATGTTAAAATGTCTTCTCACAAGCAAACCGTTATCAACTGTACTAATCGGTTTAAAGTTCTTGAGAGGGAAAATAATAATGTAAATGTATTAAAACCTCCCCACCCCCTCCACAAACCTATCTCAAAATCAAAGAAAAAACAACAAAAGGTGAGCAAGTAAAAAAAAAACAAATAATAATAAATACATTTGTAGTAGAGCCTAGTACCTCTCTCCCGAGCCCTAGAACTGAGCCTAATATCTCACGAGACCTTACCTCACCTGAAAATATATAGTGATAGTCACGGTAGGGGTCTCTCTTGGATCTTAGGGGAGAAGTTAAAAAGTAGGTTTAATGTGTCTAGTACTGTTAAAGCTAATGGTAATATGGAACAGGTACTAGCTGGTATCGATAAAGACAGACGTCTAGGTAGTGGAAATGTAATTGTTATTATAGCTAGTACCAACAATTTTGATGTGACGGGACGCTGTAACAGATTTTTGCCGGAGCTAGATTCTTTCTTAAAAATTGTGTCGAATCCTGGGATTATTCTTGTTGGCCTACCACCTAGACATGACTCTCCTTCCATGAACCCTGTTGTGGACAGAGTAAATAATGACCTCTTATCCCTGTCAAATCGTCACCAACATGTCTCCTTTGTATCATTGCAGTCCCTACCTCGCCACCAGTTCACCAAACATGGGTTACACCTCAACATGAGAGGAAAAGTAGCCCTAGCCGAACTAATAATTAATTCCTTAACAATTCCACCTGGAGTACGTCCCAATCACCTGCCCCCCTCCTGCTACCCCTACCTTAAAGTCACAGAAAATCCCTTCCGACACAATTCCTACTAATAATAGAGTCAATTCTTTCCAAGCCCATAGATCATCTACCAAACGTGTTTTTGTCAATAAACATTTTTTAGGGGAAGCACGAAAACCACCCGAAGTCCCATGGGTAACCTATCTCAGAGGAGGGTGGGGTCCTCGCACACAAGGCTTAAGTTCCTGCATCAAAATATAAGAGGATTATTGAGTAAAATAAATGAGTTGGAGATATTTGTAGAAGATGAGTGTCCAGATTTAATTTGTTTAACCGAGCACTTCTTAAAAGCAGAAAAAGCTGTAAACTCTACAATAAACGAATTCACATGCATTACATCGTTCTGTAGATCAGAAATGAAATGTGGTGGTGCGGGCATATTGGCCAAACCAGGTCTCAATTGCAAGCCCCTTGATTGTAGCGAGTTTTCCAAAGAGGGCACTTAGGAACTTGCCGCTGTGTCAATAACCGTAGACAATAATGAGAAAATTTTGTTATTGGCAACATACAGACCTCCTTTAAACACGCACACAGATTTCTTTAGTAGAATAACTGAATGTATCAACAAGTATTACAGGGTGGGGCAGGGAAGTATCCCTAATTTTGAAGGTACTTTTAAAGACAACCAAAAATGTTAGAACCAAACTTTTTATTGAGATTAAAAGGTCACGTCTGGGAGTTTATTTTAATATAACTTAACTTGGTTTTAAACAGCATATCCTGCAAGTGGTGTCCCTAATCTTATATGCATTGCTGTATTCTGGTTCTGGAGTTCATAATAACTTTGTGAAGCATTTGTTGTGGAATGCGGCAAAATTCAAGGTGAATTGCATCCTTTAAGGCATCTAGGGTATTCCTTTAAACTATCCCAGGCTTAGCATCACTCCAATAGAGCACATTATGCTTATTTACGGCTCCAGAAATATGGAAGTGTGCCTCGTCACTAAACAAAACCCGAGCAGCATGAGGTAGTCCCGCAATTAAGATTTCACATGCCTGCAATCGTTTGTTGCCAGTCCCGTTGTGTGAGTTCATGAGCAACTACCCTCTTGTATAGATGGAGGTGTAGGCCATCATGGAGAATACGAGGCACAGTATGACTAGAAAACGCCAGCGCCGATGCATGCTTACAAGCAGAACTTTTAGGAGACTGCTAAATCGATCTTCTGACAAGGTCAATGTTTTCAGGACCCCGGACGGTTCTTTGAGCTCCAAATATCCTTTGCAATACACCAAAAAAACACGAAAGTAATTCACCCACACCAAATTGTAACAGCTCTGTGACAGGCCACCCGATAACAAGTTTGCAGCCAACGGTAGCTGCACAGCAACAATAGACAGATTTTTGAAAAAATACATCTCGAGTGCAAAAGCACATTGCTCACTCGAAGAAGCCATTTCTACTACTGAAAGTGGTATTCTTAGAAATTCCCAAAACAAAAGCTTCATTTGAGCCTAACCCCATTCCTCCAGCACACCCCCACTACTCACAGTGCCATCTTAAAAGTAGGGATATTTCCCTGCCCCACCCTGTATAATCGTCACCGTGCAATCTTAGTTATGGGTGATTTAAACATCAATGTTGCTTGTGATACACTTCTCGCTTAACAGCTTACGTCAAACATGGCATCATTTGATTTGCATGATATTATAAAAACCTATACTAGAGAAGTCAATGGGTCTCGTAGTCTCATAGACCACGTTTTTACAAACATAAGCAACGTCGACGGGTCTGTAATATTCGCAGGCTTATCAGATCACAGCGCTCAAACAGCGACTCTGCATATCAATACTCCCTTAGCTCCGAAAGCCTACTTTAAGTATGAAAGATTGTTTTCAAACTCTAACATTGACTTGTTTACATACCTAATTTCTAAAGAAAATTGGGATGAAGTATTTAATGCAGCAGACTTGCAAACTAAGTTTGACGAATTTCTGCCCAAGGTTAAATATTCATTTGAAATTTCCTTCCCGAAAAAGCACAATAAAATCAATAAAAATACGTATTGTAAAACGATTCAGTCGCCTGAGATAACAAAATTGAGGGAGCAGCTGTTTGCCCTATACAATAAAACAAAAAATCTTGAATATTCTCACTACCTGGTTCACTGTTACAAAAATGTAAAAAATCTGTATATACGCCTTATAAGAAAAACTAAGTCAGAAGACACTCTACGCAGAATAAACAAATCAGACAATAAATCTAAGATTCTATGGAATATGATAAACAATAAACGACCATCAGCTAAAAAAAGTTACACCGAAATATCTCTAAAAACTGATAATGGTGAAGACATTACAGACCCTAAAGACATTTCCAATGAGTTTAACAATTTCTTTTCAGACACAGGCAAAGACTAAAAGGCAGCTTCATCCATGAATACAGATATAAATAAGAAATATTTTAATTCACTCTTTCTACATCCAACTACCGAAATAGTTATTTGTGTAACTAGTGGGTAAAGTTGCACTTTGCTGCACTCGAGAGCAATGTTTGCGCACCAGCCGCAGGCGAGTGTGGAATGATCTCGAGTGCAGCAAAGGCCTTTAGCACTCGTGTTACACATTATATTTTCCTACAGTCACTATAAAGCATATAAATAATTAGTCTTTCAAACACTATAAAACACGTTTTTAGGTTCAGCTGGCAACACAAATAGGTGCCCTAGAAAAAGTAGTACCCGGTCCGTATCACTCCGCTATTTTTCCTCGGCAAGAAATGTGCTCCGCGTTTTGAGAATATAGTTCCGTATGTTTTTGTAATTTAAAGTAGTTTCCGCGCGTAAAAAAATGCTTTAAGGGTATTTTCTTGTTTATTAGGATATTAGGAATGTTTTAAAAACGTTTAAAAGAAAAGACCCAGAAAGTTCAGAAATATCGAAACTATAAACACGAAATGACAGGTTAAATCGTAGTTATAATAGTCAATCAGCTGCTCATAGTATTATTATCTTTAAGTGTTGTCAACCTATTTCCAAGCGTACACGGATTACGTGCATAATAGAACCACGCTGTTTTGTGTTGTTTCGTTGGAATCCTGATGTGCGGAAAAGTATAAACCGTACGACAAAGTATAAACCGTACGGCAAAGTATAAATATGCAGCAATTAGCAGCTTTCTGTATTATAAACAGTACAAGGAAGCCAACTTTGTCGAGTGACTGTAGGAAATAGTTATTTGTGTAACTAGTGGTGAAAGTGGCACTTTGCTGCACACGAGAGCAATGTTTACGCACGAGCCGCAGGCGAGTGTGGAATGATCTCGAGTGCAGCAAAGGCCTTTTTCACTCGTGTTACACATTATATTTTTCCTACAGTCACTATAAAGCAAATAAATAATTAGTCTTTCAAACACTATGCAACACGTTTTTAGGTTCAGCTGGCAACACAAATGGTGCCCTAGAGAAAGTAGTACCCGCGGTCCATATCACTCCGCTATTTTTCCTCGGCAAGAAATGTGCTCCGCGTTTTGAGAATATAGTTCCGTATGTTTTTGTAATTTGAAGTGGTTTCCTCGCCTAAAAAAAAATACTTAAAAGGTATTTTCTTGTTTATTAAGATCGTAGGAAGGTTTTAAAAACGTTTAAAAGAAAAGTCCAGAAAGTTCAGAAATACCGAAACTATAAACACGAAATGACAGGTTAAATCGTAGTTATAATAGTCAATCAGCTGCTCATAGTATAATTATCTTTAAGTGTTGCCAACCTATTTCCAAGCGTACACGGATTACGTGCATAATGGAACCACGCTGTTTTGTGTTGTTTCGTTGGAATCCTGATGTGCGGCAAAGTATAAACCGTACGGCAAAGTATAAATATGCAGCAATTAGCAGCTTTCTGTACTATAAACAGTACAAGGAAGCCAACTTTGTCGGGTGACTGTAGGAAAAAGAAATTTTAAATGTCATCAAAGGCTTAAAAAACAAAAAGTCTTCAGGGGCTGATGAAATATCTCCATATTTACTAAAAAGGTTGCATCATATATGGTAAAACCTCTATGCCCTTTAATTAATATGTCATTCACCAGTGGATCATTTCCTGATGCGCTGAAGGTGTCAGTGGTCAGGCCTATATATAAAAAGGGAGATCCAAAGCTCTGCAACAGCTATAGGCCCATATCAGTTGTGTCTGTATTTTCAAAGATATTTGAAAAAAATCATGGTGATTAGGCTATGGGACTTTTGACAATAAATAATATTATATCCGGAAACTAGCATGGATTTACTAAGGGTAAATCTACTAAGGGTACTACCTCAGCGATGTTTCAACTGATAAATGAGGTGGTTTGTGAATTAGATGCTGCAAACTACACGGCTGGTTTGTTTTTCGACTTGAGCAAGGCGTTCGACACAGTGGACCATAACTTATTGCTCGATAGGATGAGTAATGTGGGCGTAAGAGGAGCGGCCTTAAGGCCCAATTCACACCGAACGGACGTCGGGCGGAGACGTGGCACGGACGAGGCACAGACGTGGCAGTGACGTGGCGTGTTCAATGCACACCGAAAGGACGGTGAAGGGACGGTACAGTGGCGAGACAACCTGTATATAGACTAGACTCTTTGGTTTTTGCTTATTTCTATTAATGTCAATGGTGTTAGTTAATTTCTGTCAACATAATTAGTACAAACAAGGGAATTGTTCTACTTCCTCACAATATTTGATATTAAATACAATGTCGTCTCGCATAGTGAAGAAACAACTCACAATCTACACACAAAAACAACTCTACACAACAAGGTTGGTAAGTACAAGCACACTATAAACAAGAAGGTTGGTAAGTATCTATACTATTATATAAAAATCTAATGGTGTCTGTATGTGTATTACTAATAGGTGCAAAAACTACTGAACCAACTGGGCTAAAATTTTACAAAAATATAGTTACCATACCAAGGACCATTAAAGGACTGTTCACATTTCGATACTAACCGTAGGCTTTGCCCCTTTGGCTTTAAAAGTTTTGAGGTGAACATTTTAAAAGTAAATATTGATTGGTCTCCATGGCTGTGATGAGAACACTAACAATGTTTGTTTACATTTGTTTAACATTTAAATGTAAACAAGAAGAACTGCTAAACTGCATATTTCACAATTTCAGACAGCTGATACAAAGAAATTAAATATAATATTTTCCATAAATATGAGGTAGGTTTATTTTAATCTAACCTTTTATCATGGATTATTTATTCTAAACCTATGTCAATGATTATAGAAAAAAAAAAAAATTATAGCCGTTGCTGTATAAACTCAGGCTCTGCTTTGGATTTTTTAAAGCGTCTTAAGTTAATAATCTTAAGTGAAAATAATGTTATTGATATGTTTTCATGGAAACAGTATGAAAATTACAATGTATAGATATTTTGTATGAATTTGGAGGCTACTTTAAATAAATTCTAACTGCTTCACATGTGTTAGATTAACTTATTATAACTTGCACATCACATTGTTTTTTATATGTATATTTAGGTAAATTAAGTTATTGTGTTTTGCTAAACCTATGCTTAAATTAAACTAAATAATATCATCAATAACTAAATTGTCGTTGATTTTTGTTTTCTAAAATCTGTTGTTTATGTGTAACTATATTTAATTATCAAATGGTAATACAAAATACTCTTATTTTATCTTAACATAGCTTTCAATTCACATTTACTTTATTTGATACATTTATTATTTGTGTTTTGCCACACCACTGATTAAATTAAACCAAGGAAAATATCATAAAACTAAGCAGTACACAGTGTTCTTTTGTTTCTAAAATCAATGAAATATCTGTTACTTGTTTTCTTAATGGTAAGTGTGAAAATGTAAAGGCAATGGACGATGGAACTGATTAAAAGAACACTGGTTTGTATATTAAGTTGTTTGTTGATATTTTTGTATAGTAGAATCAGAGATGCAATGGAACATATACTGTATTTGCTAGGCCTATTACATTTTTTAGTCCTTGATGCTTTGATAATCATATTAGTTTTGTCTGCTGTCTTTAATTATAAATTATTTGTTTGAAATTTTTTATAGTACCTATAGATATAGTTTCTTTAATATTTCAAAAGACTGTATTGATAAGGCACAGCAATATTTCTAAAGTTTATAACAGCTGACTTAGTTTTACTAATGATTTATTGTGAGTGAAAAAACTGAAGATGAAAGGATTTGTGATTTAATATAAAGAAGAGTTTAATATAAAGATATTTAAATTTAATAATTAGTATTTTTGCAACTTCAAAATTGAAATTTAAAATGTCAATAATAAATTTAAAAATGTGTAATTAAGCGAGATGAAGGTAAATCTGGTAAATGATGTATGTCAAAGTTTTACTCGAAGATTTGGTCAGTTTTTCTCATATCAGCCTACACAAGATTTAAAATTAATCAAAACCAAAATGGTGATAGGTATCCACTACTTACCAGATTTAAAAGACATAACTTAAACGTTTCTATTAAGGCCATAAAAGTTAAATTTTGTTTCTAAAAGCGTTGGCGGATGTGTAGCCTAACTATTATATGCAAGAGACAAAGATTAAAATGTTTTTATTTTGTGTCCTCTTCCCGTTGCAAAGCACGGGTACAACAGCTAGTAGTACAATATTTGCAGTCCGAACAACGGGCGCGCTACTGACATGCCACTTCCGATACGCCACGAGGGACGCCGAAGCGACGTGGCGGTGGCGGGAGGGCGGCCGCCCGCGCCACGTCACTTGTGTGTGCATTGACCAATTTGTTTACATGGGGAGGCGAGGAACGGACATATGTCCTCGCCACGTCCGTGCCACGTCTCCGCCCGACGTCCGTTCGGTGTGAATTGGGCCTTAGATTGGGTCAGGTCATTCCTTTGTGGCAGAAGGCAATACGTAGAAATAAGGGCAGTTGACGAGGCTGAGTGCATTAGAGCCTACCCTTCTGCTGAGAATTCTGTTACTAGGGGGTACCTCAGGGCTCCGTCCTGGAACCAGTCCTTTTCCTTCTTTTTATTAACAACCTCTCTTCCTGCATAACCTCCTCAAAGTTATCCCTGAGTAGTTATGGGAGGAGATGATTTTATGGAGAATTGAAATGAAATTGAAAATTTTCATATATGTGTATATGTGATTATAAGTGTAGGTGTGAGTGAATAGTGTTAATGAAAGTTGATGGTTGGTGTTTGGTATTGTAAGAGAAATAGAGAATGAAAGAGAAAGAGAGAATGAAAGAGAGAGAGAGAGAGAATGAAAGAGTAATAGATAATGAAATAGAAATGGGAGAAGAAGATGGTATTGAAAGATAGAGAGAGAATGAAAGAGAAAATGGGGGAGAGAGAGAGAGAGAGAGATAGAGAGAGAAGAGAGAGAGAGGAGAGAGAGAGAGAGAGAGAGAGAGAATATATGGGAGGGTGTGGGGGGGGGATTGTACATGATGATGTCATTGATGATGTAAGGTGAGGGGTTAATGTTCGTGATGATGTAATTGTGGGGGTGGGGGGTGTGTTTGTTCTTGTTCATGGTGGGTGTGGGGGTATGGGTTCATGTTGATGGTATGGGTTCATGTTGATGGTATTGGTTTATGTATTTATAAGTGTGTGTGTGTGTGTTTTTTATATTATTTTTAGAATTTTAAACTGTCCACATAGAATAAGTGGAGTATCAATGGAATCTGACATTCTAATGAATGGTTGTATAGAAACTGTAGGGATATTTATATATGTAGTTTTATTTTAAATTTGAGTATATATAAAAATTTAAATTGTTAAAGTCAGTAATGATAAAACATATATATATAAATCTTGAGTTTTTTTTTTTACTGAAAATATAATATGGAGTTAGTAAAAAAAAATAATAATAAGATTAAAGAAGTCATAAAACCTAAAATATATGCTCAATTTGTTATCATTTGAAAGTTTTTAAATTTTGTTAGAAATAAATATAGAAAACCCACTAACTGTCAATTATTGATTTTCATGAGTTTATACATGGCAATGTGCCGTATTATGGTATGATACTTTCTCTTATACAGGGACGTGTGTTGGAAGTTGATACGTTTGAAGGAGGTCTCTTACGATTAAAAAATTGAGTATTTAGAAACAATAAAAGAACATCTTGAATCAACCATGCTGTATGAAATTGTTAAAGTCAGTAATAATGAAACAAAATTGACAAATCTACAGAAGTATATTAAGTAATTAATACTATTTAAAACCCATAAAACCAACTGTTACTGTTGAGGTTTCAAGAAGAATAAATTAAATTCTTAATCCATTCAGAAATAATTAGAGTTGATTGTGATTTATCAGCATACTGTAGGTGTATCTGTTTTTAATAATAAATAGATGGAATGAAAGCTAGTATTTCACTAAATGTCCTCAAATGAAAAATGTAGGATAATTTAATTAGAATTGAGTAAATGTATCTAAAATTAAATGTTATATCTAAAAATAGTATAATAGATTTTTTTAGATTAAGTAATACAATACAGTATCTTAAACTATCAATATTTCAAATGAGACCCCTTATTTCTAGGAATGTTTTAAGACCAAGACATATAAAATAACTAAAGTAAAAAAATAAGTTACATATAATTGTTTGCATATAAATCCTAAAATAATTATAATTATTGTTGGGTTATGCTTCAGGTACGTCCAATCTTATAAATCAATAGTTTAAAAGAAAGTTGTTAATAACTAAAAGTTCTTAAACCAAAATGTCTCGGTAAATAGAACTAGTGAAATATATCTTGAGTTGAAGGACGAATTAAAAAATCTATATTATGTCCTTATTGCTCAAGTATTACAATTGATAATTGAATTATGCTAGTTGCTAGTTGGTGGCAAATCTGTGTATACCATACGCACTTTTAATTTTAAGACCAAAATTATAGAAATTATTTTGATAGAAGAGCCAAACAAACTTACAAAAGAAGAACGAAATTTAACTCCTAAATTATATTTCCTTTAAATAATATAATGGTGTTATATTCCTATTATTTTCATTTAAATATGTCATAGTGATGCAACACAACCAACGCTTCTCTATAACTTTATAAATCATAATAAATATACATTCCTGATTGTAAATCGTTCTATCAGGGATTAGTTTAGAAATAAAACTATTTTGACGTACAACCAGCTATAACTTTATATTTCAACAAAGCCATAGTTGATCTCAACAAGTTATAGTATCAAAAAATATCAAAAGATAGTTATAGTTTACAATAAAAATTGAGTGTTTGGATACAATAAAAGAACATCTTGAACCAACTGTGCTGTGCGCCTTCAGTTCAAGCGGATGCCTTGAGTTTCAAATACGTATCTATAAGTAATCGTTATAACTGGTGTATTTCCTTTCCTGTCAAACTTGACGAGATACAAGTATTTGAAACTATAAACAATATATCAATTAACGTCTACACACTAGACAGTAAGAATAAACAAATAATTCCCCTTAAAGTGACACCCCAAAGAAAACATGATCATCGAGATATACTATTGTACAGTAACCATTACATGTGGATAAGAAATTTTGAAGCATTCATAGGTAAACAATTAGTGAAAACATCATCTAGACTGTACATTTGTAGACAGTGTTTCAAACATTTCTACAAGAAACTCCATCTTCTGAATCATGAAACCGTCTGTGCAACAACTCCCTCAGATCCAATTGTCACACTACCAAAAACTGGTACTAAACTGTTCTTTAAAAATTACCACAAACAGTTGAAGATACCCTTTGTCATTTACTGTGACATAAAAAGTAAGTTAGTCAAAGAGGATACCTGTGAACCAAATCCAAATACTTCGTTCACTCATCGTATAGGGACATACTCAATAGAAAGTCTCACATACAATATCATAGATGAATCAAGTAAAATAATACGTACACTTACCTTTCCAGACATATCCACATTCATGATATCATTAGAAAGTGAATGTGAATCAATAGGAAGGATATATAAAAGAAATATCCCTCCTAACTGTTATCCTCCCAAACCACAAATCAATGACACCTGTCACATATGTGGTCATATTCTTGATAACGACTACGTCCTTGACCATAATCACGTAAATGGACAAGTAAGAGGTTACACCCATTCAACATGTAACTTTAACTATCGTCTACCACATTTTGTTCCTATAATAATTAAAGATTTCGGAATAGAACTGTTAAACTACTTCACCAGTGTCAATGCAAACATAAAATTCATCCCATTCAAGGGACAGATAGAGAAGTTCTTGTGCATATCAAAAAGAATCAAGAACACGACAATGAAGTTTTTAGATTTCTTCCAATTCATCCCCGATGATATACCATTCCATAAACTAGAATCTATACGATCAATCTGTATAGAGAACTATAACCTCGACATATTCCACTACCTGACAATAGGTTCTTACTGTTTCGACGTCATGCTCAAAGTCACTAAAGTCCAAATAGAACTTTTAAACGACATAGACATGTACAACATGATAATGAAAGGAATAAGAGGTGGATATACATCTGCAATTAAAAGCTATGCAAAATCAAATCACCACACTCTTCCAAACTATAATGCCTCAGAACCAGATTCATTTATATACTTTTACGATATAATAGGTCTATACGCCACTATAATGTCAACAGAACCACTTCCACTTGACAATTTCAAATGGATTCCACCATCAACATTTGACCTATACAATGTCAATAATAATAATGGTACAGGTTACATTCTAGAAGTAGATTTAAAATACCCTTTCAATACCGATCACATAGACTATCCACTATGCCCTTACCACGATGAAAGTACAGGAGGTAGGACATTAATATCTTCTTTCAAAGATAGAAAGCATTACGTGATCCATTACAAGACCTTAGAACAAGCTCTGTCAATGGGCATGATACTAGAGAAAGTCCATAGAGTAATTTCATTTAACCAATCATGTTGGTTAAAACCCTACATAGACATTAACACCCAATTACGAACAACCTACTCACACGACAAAACCCTCTCAAATTTCTTTAAACTGCAATCGAACTTAATCTATGGCAAGTCAATTGAAAAAGTAACTGAAAACCTAAACAAATACTTCCTGTACAACAACACTAAGAAACTCATGTTCTTAATAAAACAACCCACGTTCATAGACAGACTAATTCTAAATGAAAACAATTATATAATATTCATGAAAAAGAAAAGGGTCCAGTGCAAGAAACCCATACCTGTAGGATTTTCAATACTAGATCTAAGTAAGAGATACATGTACCACATGTATTACAATAACTTGAAAAAGTACTTCCCACCGTTCAATTTAATATACACAGACAACGATTCATTTGCAATACAAGTATTCACTACTGATACTACTTCATTTACAAAAGATCAACATTTCATTTCTAATACTCTCTTAGGTAAATTCAAAGATACATCTCCTAATAATCCCATTCTAGAATTCGTTACAGTAAGAAGTAAAACATACGGGTACAGGACATTGAAAGATACCATACCACGACTAAAGAATTTACCCAAATCTTTTAATTTTACAAACTATAAAAACATACTACTGTCCATTAAAATGTACAACACCTATAACAGAGTAATTGATAATAAACTATACCAAATAATACAGAATAAAGCAGTAATAAAAAATAAACACACACACACCCAAATACACACACCAATAGACACACACACACACACACACACACACACACACACACATAACACAATGACATCATCATGAACACCCTCCATCATCACCCTCTCTCTCTCACTCTCTCTCTCTCACTCACTATCACTCCTATATCTCCCCTCTCTCTCACTCTCTCTCACTCTCTCAATACCCCTCTTCCTCCCCCATTTTCTCTCTCACTCTCTCTCTCTCTCTCTCTCTCTCACTCCCATCTCACATTCTCTCTCTCTCTTTTCAATACCCCTCTTCCTCCCCCATTTTCTCTATCACTCTCTCTCTCACTCACTCACAACCCCAAACATTCTCTATCTCTCTCTCTTTCATTACCATCTTCATCATCCATTTTCTATTTCACATTCATTCTCTCATACACTTTCAATAACAAACACCAACCCTCAACTTTCAATAACACATACATATACACATATATGAAAATTTTCAATTTCATTTCAATTCTCCATAAAATCATCTCCTCCCATAACTACTTCCCTGTTCGCCGACGACACCGCTCTCTCAGTTTCTAGCTCCAATTTTCTGAATCTGGAACAAATTAGTTTTTTGGATGCAAACGCAACAATGGTTGCAGTGGTTTTTGGATGCATTCAATGGTTTGGCGACAGTTTATTGAAAATCAACACAGACGAAACACAGCTCATTAACTTCCGCTTATCAAATCATTCAAACCGATCAAACAGTGGGTTTAGTCTCCTTCTGGACGAAACTGAGGTCCACCCTACACCAAATGTCAAGTTCCTTGGATTGATCTTAGACGAGAGTCTTAGATTTCATGACCAAATTAAATACATTTCAAAAAAACTCAGTTCTGGCATTTTCGTTTTACGTAACCTCAGGAACAATGAGAATCTGGAGATAATGTTGACGGCATTCTCCACATACTAACATTGGGGGCTCATTTATCCCCACTTAGCATACGCCGTTCCTACATGGGGATGTGAGTGCAAGCAAACTAAAATGTTGTTTAAACTCAAAAAAATGGCTGTGAGAACTATTTTCTCTCTAAAAAAGCACAAATCCTGCCGACAATATTTTTCCAGTTCAAAGATTTTGACATTCCCATGCATTTACATTCTTGAATCTTTAACATTTGTAAAACAGGAATTTTCTAAATTTGACCTTTCTGTAAATAACCAATACACATTGCGCAATTCACACACATTACCTATTCCTAAACATTCAACAACTTTCTTCAAGAAACACTTACTGTACAATGGCATAACACTTTTTAATTCACTTCCACTTTTTCTTAAACTTGAACCAAACCTGTTACAATTTAAAAGACAACTAGCAGAATACCCGTCCTTCGTACGGGGTTGGCATATACACTTTAGTATCTGTTCTACACTCATTCGAATGAATATATCGAACAATCTATAGCCTATATCGATACCTTTAATTCGAATGAGTGTAGGACTGATGCATCCGAAAGTGCATCCGAATTTTGGTTACTTATGTTTAATTATGTGTAACTATTTAATACAACGAATGTAAAGATAAAAATGTTGGTACTTTCCTGTTAAAGGGAACATTCATTATTATCGATGATTTTTTTCTCGATATATCGATGTTTTTGTTTTCCGATCCATTACAAATTGACAACAACTAACAACTGATCTTGTTTAGGCTAAAATAGTCTATTATATGGAATGAAATGAAACTGTTCTAAGCTAACCTAACATAACCAACCAAACTTGCTGTACCATCAAAAAATTCCGTTTGGGTTTGAATATAAAAGGCAAGTTATAAACACGGAATTTTTAAATGTCACAGCAAGTTTGGTTAGTTATGTTAGGTTATTTTTTTAGAACAGTTTCATTTCATTAATGTTTGTTGATACTGAACAATATTTTTCGTAGTTGTCAGCTGATATGTTTCAATTTGTTAATATCGATATATCGAGAAAATAATCATCGATAATAATGAATGTTCCCTTTAACAGGAAAGTACCAAAATGGTACTATTTTATATCCTCTTCCCGTTGCAAAGCACGGGTACAACAGCTAAACAATATCATATTACACTTCCACGTCCGCTCTCCGTGGCAAAAGTACGCGCGTATAGCGGGTAGTATTAAAATTAAAATTCTCTATTTACTCATTAAATCTTTAAACATACAATGATATGAGTTTTGACATACTAGTAAATAAACAACTAATAAAATTACAGAACTAAAAATTATTACTGCTTACATAAATTTGCATGAAAAACTAAGAAAATAATTATCATGATAAAAGTAATGAAGGCTATCAGTAAGTGTTCATAGGTAAATATACCCAATTTGTAAAATAATTCTTGTCCATTTGGAAATCATAAAAAATCTTCTATTTTATAGTAAGCCTTTTCCATTGATAAATCGTTAAGTTTTTTAGGAGTGTGTTTTATGGGTTGTGTGAGATTCTTTTTGGCAATTTATTTAGCATTTTGATAGCCATGCAGTTTAGTGTGTGTTCAAAAAGAGAGAGTCCCTTGGTGGGAATTGATATAAACAACGTTACGAATATACGCCAATCCCGTACGAAATACGGGAACCCTTATAGTAGGCATATTCAACAAAAAGGCAAACTAAATAATTTTTCATTAAATTATATTAAAGTGATTGGCCAAAGTAGCAGATACCGGTACTGTAAGTTGCATTGAACATTTGAATGATAACATTTTTATGTTTGTTAAAATGCGCGAAGAATGGTTGGTTTGACTGAATTTAGTTAAAATAATACAACATTCACTTTAGGTATCAGAGTTCGTTGCTTCGAAGCTTCACTGTCTATAAAAATACACACACAAAATCTGGTCGTTTCCTGGTTGACTTAGAATAATTGTATGTGAAAATTTTATTTGAAAATTTTGTAAAATGTTCACATATCACCCTACACAAGATTTAAAATTAATCAAAACATAAATTGTAGTTTCCACTACTTACCAGATTAAAAAGCCATAAATCCATATCCATAAAAGAGGAACTATGTATGTATGTATGTATGCACGTTATGGTTATGTATTAGAAGAATATGTCATTAGTCGACAAATTTGATATTGATAGTATTTTTGAATTTCGCATCAACACTTTCGGTGATTTTTTTGTAATAGCCGATGTGGTACCAGTCCACCTAGACACCCGATAATATAACATTTTAGTACAAACCATTTAATAACCTGTTAGGTACCGGTATTGGTTCTTTACCTGCTTATCGTCTGATATTAGATCAAAACGTAAATAAACTTTATCAACATAAAATGATGTAGATTTTTGTGGGCTTCACTCACCTTTATTTTTGTTCGTGATGTCCGGGACTCGTAGATATGTGAGGGTAAGATATGTAAGATATGTGAACACGTTGTAGAAACGAATCATATTGTTGATTGGGGTTCGTCTGCAATTCTATACAAGGAGTCTGATTGGAGGAAACGAAATACGGCAGAGTCGCTTTTCATGGCAATAGAAGACGAGCCACTCTCACGACCATCGGTGGATGTCAGTACGGTGTACTTAAACATTGTTAAAAACGAACTAGAACAACTACGAGATAAGGCCAGGAGCGTGAATGGCTTATCAACAATGGACAATGCACCTACCCCCGCCCCCGCCCGTCCTCCACCAAGCTCAGCTGATCCGGCAGTCGTGGTTAGGCGTTCGACCCGCGTGCGGGCTAAAAATAGTTTTTTAATACCCTGAAGAAGCGGAACGTTGTTTGAGTTCCGCGAAACGTCGGACCTTGATGCCGTGGACGATTTTGTGTTGTATATATGTGTGTTTATGTGTTTTGACGAGTCCCGGACATCACGAACAAAAATAAAGGTGAGTGAAGCCCACAAAAATCTACATCAATAATAACACCTCGCCTAAAAAGCATGTCGTTCAAAAACACAACATAAAATGAGGTTACTAACCTGTCGTCAATCAATCCTCTATTGTCTTGGATGACTAGTTTCGGGGTTAAAACCCCATTTTCAAATCTCTTCAGTCTTCAAAAGTCAAACATATTTTCTTCAAAATTACTTCACACATACACATAAACACACACGAAAACATTTATATTTACAAATCATGTAAATATATCATGAATTTCACATCATCATATCTTGAATCATGAATATCACATGATTTGTAAATATAAATGTTTTCGTGTGTGTTTATGTGTATGTGTGAAGTAATTTTGACGACGGCTTATGCAAGAAAATATGTTTGACTTTTGAAGACTGAAGAGATTTGAAAATGGGTTTTTAACCCCGAAACTAGTCATCCAAGACAATAGAGGATTGATTGACGACAGGTTAGTAACCTCATTTTATGTCAATAGATCAATCCTGGAGGCAAATTATGTATAAACTTTATCAAGTCCTGTGATCATGAATACACTCTTATTAAATGTTAACCAATCTTCGTATTACTGTTAAAAAGACTCACTCAACTTTCAGACCATGAATTATTTATTAGGTTAATATTTCCATGGACACAACCAATATTAGATCCTCAACCTGTTATTTCAGTAGGAGTCTGTATAATATCAGGGCCAAAATCATTTTCCCCATATCCATGTCGTTTTATAATACCCCAACCGCGACTAAGCAAAATTCCATCTGCCTGAATTGATTTACAATTAAATCTATTTAAATAACATTAGGTTTAACGAGTACCTAGGTTTGCTGCTACAGGGAAACTAATAGATTGTGTTTTTAGTAAAATATTAATAGATTAGTATAAAATAAATAAATTTACCAAGTTTGATCAAAATATATTTACAAAAAGCCAATCATAACAAGTCAATATAGACATTTAAACGAATGGTGTTTTTGGCCTCTGAGGATATCAAAATAAAAAGAAAATCAGTCCTGGGCCTAGGTTTTACCGTGCCACCTACGGATATAGCCACTTCCAAAAAAATAAATTTGTTAAAATGGCAAATTAAAAAAGAGTTGGGTGCTTAACTACTGTAATTACAGTAAAGTATAACTGTGTGACACACCCACCGCCAAAGCATTGTGAGGTGGGGACAGCATCAGCAGGTTTAGAATACCTCATTAGAGTGCAAGAGGTAAAGTATAACTGTGTGAGTGTGATACACTTTTAACCCCAGGATTGTGAGGTGGGAACAGCATCAGCAGGTTTAAAATATCTTATTAGAGGGCGAGATGTAAAGTATAACTGTGTGACCCACCTTCCACCCCAGGATTGTGAGGTGGGAACAGCATCAGCAGGTTTAGAATATCTCATTAGAGTGCTAGAGGTAAAGTATAACTGTGTGACACACCCACCACCCCAGGATTGTGAGATTGGAACAGCATCAGCAGGTTTAGAATATCTCATTAGAGCGCTAGAGGTAAAGTATAACTGTGTGACCCACCTTCCACCCCAGGATTGTGAGGTGGGACCAGCATCAGCAGGTTTAGAATATCTCATTAAAGGGCGAGAGGTAAAGTATAACTGTGTCACACACCTTCCACCCCAGGATTGTGAGGTGGGAACAGAATAAGCAAGTTTAGAATATCTCATTAGAGTGCTAGAGGTAAAGTATAACTGTGTGACACACCTTCCACCCTAGGATTGTGAGGTGGGAACAGCATCAGCAGGTTTAGAATATCTCATTAGAGTGCTAGAGGTAAAGTATAACTGTGTGACACACCCACCACCCCAGGATTGTGAGATTGGAACAGCATCAGCAGGTTTAGAATATCTTATTAGAGGGCGAGAGGTAAAGTATAACTGTGTGACCCACCTTCCACCCCAGGATTGTGAGGTGGGAACAGCATCAGCAAGTTTAGAATATCTCATTAGAGGGCGAGAGGTAAAGTATAACTGTGTGACACACCCACCACCCCAGGATTGTGAGATTGGAACATCTTCAGCAGGTTAAGAATAGCTCAGTGCTAGAGCTAAAGTAGAACTGTGTGACACACCCACCACCCCAGGATTGTGAGGTGGGAACAGCATCAGCAAGTTTAGAATATCTCATTAGAGGGCGAGAGGTAAAGTATAACTGTGTGACCCACCTTCCACCCCAGGATTGTGAGGTGGGAACAGCATAAGCAAGTTCAGAATATCTCATTAGAGTGCTAGAGGTAAAGTATAACTGTGTGACACACCCACCACCCCAGGATTGTGAGGTGGGAACAGCATCAGCAAGTTTAGAATATCTCATTAGAGTGCTAGAGGTAAAGTATAACTGTGTGACACTCCTTCCACCCCAGGATTGTGAGGTGGGAACAGCATAAGCAAGTTTAGAATATCTCATTAGAGGGCGAGAGATAAAGTATAACTGTGTGACACTCCTTCCACCCCAGGATTGTGAGGTGGGAACAGCATCAGCAAGTTTAGAATATCTCATTAGAGTGCTAGAGGTAAAGTATAACTGTGTGACACTCCTTCCACCCCAGGATTGTGAGGTGGGAACAGCATAAGCAAGTTTAGAATATCTCATTAGAGTGCTAGAGGTAAAGTATAACTGTGTGACACACCTTCCACCCCAGGATTGTGAGGTGGGAACAGCATAAGCAAGTTTAGAATATCTCATTAGAGTGCTAGAGGTAAAGTATAACTGTGTGACACTCCTTCCACCCCAGGATTGTGAGGTGGGAACAGCATAAGCAAGTTTAGAATATCTCATTAGAGGGCGAGAGATAAAGTATAACTGTGTGACACACCCACCACCCCAGGATTGTGAGGTGGGAACAGCATCAGCAGGTTTAGAATATCTCATTAGAGTGCTAGAGGTAAAGTATAACTGTGTGACACACCCACCACCCCAGGATTGTGAGGTGGGAACAGCATCAGCAGGTTTAGAATATCTCATTAGAGTGCTAGAGGTAAAGTATAACTGTGTGACACACCCACCACCCCAGGATTGTGAGGTGGGAACAGCATCAGCAAGTTTAGAATATCTCATTAGAGGGCGAGAGATAAAGTATAACTGTGTGACACACCCACCACCCCAGGATTGTGAGGTGGGAACAGCATCAGCAGGTTTAGAATATCTCATTAGAGTGCTAGAGGTAAAGTATAATTGTGTGACACACCCACCACCCCAGGATTGTGAGATTGGAACATCATCAGCAGGTTAAGAATAGCTCAGGGCTAGAGCTAAAGTAGAACTTTGTGACACACCCACCACCCCAGGATTGTGAGGTGGGAACCGCAGTATCAGCCAGTCTAGAGTCTCCCACTCGAGCGTGCATGTTTTTGTCGACCACTTTGAGCTCTTGCTGAGGAAGTTCTTTCAAACCGAACACTCAGCAATTTCCACCCCAGAGCTTCCTCAAGTCCTCTTCCGGTTTCATCCACAACTACCCACCTCCGCCACTTTCCCCCTCACATTCTAAGTATAATGTTGAAATATATAAGTTAAAACAGTCTTAAGTTAATGTTGCACCTACTTTTAAATACTCTATTTTATATAAAGTATCATGAGACCGAGCTTTGCTCGGATTGAATAAAACATGTATTATATACGGTATGTGAATGATTGAATCGAAGCTTTTGCAAACCTTCTCATTGCCCGGTAGCATTTGGATGATTTTGTTGTTTATCTTTCCTAGTTTTAGCATTAGTGGAGCAAGGATAGCTCGGTATTTAAACATGTCTATTATTAATTGTCCGCTTGCAATGTGTCTCTTAATAATGCTTACTAGTGTACATGTTGCTCGAATTCGAGCAATTGCAAAGTGTTACAGGATTTGTCATATTTACAATGAGTTTAAAATAGTCAACTCAAAGATTACTGGTGTGTAGGCTAACTCAGACCGTGTTTATCTTCGTTATTGAGAAACCTAAATCATTCCGGCCGGTTTTCTCCTTCTCAAAATACCTCGCTGTACAGGCAACACAGGTCATTTGAGAACGAATAGTAGTTTTGGGGTAGTGTTAGGGTGCATTTGTAACCTAATAGTTGAGATTGTCCAGGGTCAGGTGCTGACTGTGATGAGTTAAACCTATTACGCGCCACTGTTCTGTAGCTGCGGTCGTTATCACGATTACGCCTCCTGTCACAGAAAACATACTACTATAACCCAGAATGCCAACCGCATGGTAAAAATCATTAAGTGTTTTGAGAGAGCTTTTTTGCCTGTCAATTCGTAGGCAGCGCCACCAGCAAGTGCATGGCACGTGCATGGCACGCTGGTGGCGCTGCCTACGGATTGACAGGCAAAGCTCTCTCAAAACACTTAATGGTTTTTACCATGCGGTTGGCGTTCTGGGTTATAGTAGTATATTTTCTGTGCTCCTGTCTATGTTTCGTTGTCGTCACGTCGGAGTCAATTAAAAGAAGAAAAAAAACAAATTATAGCTACACAAAACAACGATAAATGCACAAATTTAAGTTACAATCATGCTAACATGATCCGTCATAGCCATAGCGACACAAAACAATGATAAATACACAAATTTAAGGCCCCGTTTATGCACCAAGAGCGGGAGCGGGGCGATAGCGGGCCCGCTCCCGCTGTGAATGGGGCTGTTTATGCACAAAGAGCGATAGCGGTAGCGGTTGGTTAAAGGGGAATGGAATGGGGGTACAGTCTTGCCGACTCAAACTCTGCCAAATAATTAACACAACGATTTGTCCTAAGTGCACGTGCGCGTGGGTCAAGTTGGCAACCCTGGCTTCAGCCGCTCCCGCTCCCGCCGTGCATAAACAGTCCCATTTGACTCAATGTAGTTGAAAACCGCTCTATCCCAAGCAACCGCTGCGATTTCTAACTACACAGCGGGCGAATTAGAAACCGCAGCAGGAGGTCAACCGGTGTTAGAAATCGCTCCCGCTGTCGCTACCGCTCCCGCTCTTGGTGCATAAACGGGGCCTAAGATACAACCATACTAACACGATCCGTCTTAGGGGTTATGTTTAAACAAACTCAAATAGTAAATAAACGTACTCAATGTGTTTCATTATAGACTAAGCAACACAAGGTTTCATTGAATTGAAAAATAAATAACAGCAGTTAAATTATACAGCTGATCAAAATGTAAACAATTATGTTCTTCATAAGGATAACGTGGGAACTTTCAAAGCCACTGAGGCAGAGCCCAAGGGACTTTTTCAAAAATGTAAGGCCAGTTTGCAAATCTACGCCACACGCTCTTTCCAATGAGACGTCAATGGATAAAATCGGTTAAGAAATGGCGGAGTAGTTCAACCGACAAAGTTTCATGTAGCGTATTAATTATATAGATTCAATAATATCTCTCATACACCGACATAGCGACTTGATAGGTTTGAGGAATTTCAGACTTCAGTGCGCTGTCGTTTATAAAAAGGCGAGCAGAGTGGTAAGCATTTTCTCGTAGTCGATTGTAGCTTATCTCCCAAATATGTTCGCTTCGCAGGTTTTCCACGTTTCATTTTTAACCTTGAAAACTAACCTTGAACACATTTAACACTGATATGTACCTAAAAAACTAAACTAAATACAACTAATCTTCAAAATGTTTAGTCCAAACTAACCATTTTCTCCAAAAACTACAGTTTCTTTGTTGACACGTCAAATCAAACTAGCCTACTTGGCGCACGGAATCGTGCGCAATCTAGAAGTGTTTGTATTGATCTTTTTATTCGGTGTTTTAAAGTTTCTTGGTTTTGTTGTTAAAGGTAGTGATGGTAAAAGGTCTAATTGAGTTCGCATTTTACGTGCCATTTTTGCAGTTATGTTTTTGTTGTGAAAGACAGTAAAAGATTCTCTTTTGATTAATCGACGATAACCTAAATGATAAACCAAAGCCCCTCGTTCCAACCATCTCTTGCTTAAGTATGGGACTTACTTTCCAGGCCATTTTCCTGTGAAAATCTTCTAACTTCCCAGGCTTTAGCCACTTAAAATCCTCGTCCAGACACATTATGTGTCCAAAAGCCTAACAGCACGAATCCCTTCCCCCTACCATCCTGAGCGATAGGGATCATTAGGATTCACTATAACCTCCTCTCCCCTTCATGGGGAAGTTTCTATTCCTTTTCTTTCTTTGTTTTAAAAAAAGAAACAAACAAAATTTTTGTTTGTTTCTTTTTTCATATTAAAAACCTAGGTAACCCTGGTAATCCCTGGTTCCTCCTATTTCCCTAGCTAATTTCCTAACCGTCTCAATTGTTTCCTTGTCCCTCATCCAGTTTTTTTTTTTCATCTCTAGACCTTTCCTGTCCAAGACTTCTCCCTGTTCTCTCCTATTTGCGTCCTGAAGTGGACAATTCATAAATACGTGACTTGCGGAAAAATTGTGGTCGTTGTAAACAATTTGCTACTAAGCGGCATTTCAAACTGATAATAAAATCCACAATTATTGAAGGTAACCGGTGAATGGATGATATGTAAACTTTGTTACGTGTATGGTTTTCATTCAAACTAATTCATAATTTTTTTTTAAAGCTAATATTAAAAATTCAGTTTCTCTCAAGTAAGTTTAGAACATTTCAAACACAACTTCAACTGTTAATTTAGTTGGATGGACCAAAAGCAAACATGTTTGTTTTAATATTCAAAATGGAACTTTCAATAAACGTCCAAAAAATATGTTAACGCTCTTGTATAAGGTAAAAGCTAGTGTCGTCATTTGATTATATTTATTATCCATACCGTTTCTGTTCTAATATCTGTGGAATAATACTATCAGCTATTTCTTGATCTGCTGATTTTAAAAGTCAACGGCTGACCTTATGCCTTTGTTTATATGTCAAATACGGTTTCCGTAAGGATTACATTGAAACTTTGAGACCCCGTGGAGCGGATTCCTAATAGATATTGTTACCCCCATATAGATTTGGTACTTGACAATATGGTCTCTATCATCATTCAAAATTTAAAACGATTGCTTCAGCCGTCTAGGAGGAGTTTGCGTATTACGAAATGCATAAGAGTCGACGTATAAAGAGCTTCGCTCAAAAATAAAACAATATTTTAACAAACATTTTGTAATTTACGAAACACATTTTTATTAGAAACCATCGCTGAAATAATAAAAAATCTGTAATGTTAAAGCTTTCAATTAAACAAAAAACAAGATACATTTTTATGATCTTGCTTAAGTTTAAGTGCTACTCGCACAGAATTTTTCGCCCCTCTAGTCATTTGTCCTTTTGTTCGACTTTTACTCTCACTAAAGACAGCAGATAAAAATATGATACAAACGAAATTATATTAGTTTTCAAAATGGCTTTTGACAAAGATTTTTCGCTTTTTCGATACTACTTCTAAAGAAATTGAGATTCTGTCTGTTTTTTTTTTCAATTGGGATTTAGCATACGGTAATAGTTTTATGCCAATTACAACCCCCAGATGTTAGTAATTAGTTTACTTGGAATGCCTCAGTAATTCAGGTATTAGGCTTTGGTGGGAGAGGGCTAAAGTAAAATAATAAGTATTTGATCGGAACTAATTTCACCTACATCGAGAAATCTTCAGTGTAATTTTAATCATTACTCAATTGTTACAACTGATGTTTTTCCTTTTAGCGAATTTCCCTATAGGGAAGTGGCTATTACCGTATGTGGCATGGTAAGACCTAGGCCCGGGACCGATTTACTTTTCATTTTGATGTCCCCAGAGGCCAAAAACACCATTCGTTCAAATATATATGTGTGTGTCCGTGAACTAACTGAGTGACAAATGTACTAACTGAACTAACTGTGTGTGTGATAACTTGAGTAATTTTTGTCCGATTTTGATATAATTTGGTTTGAAGGTGTAAGGCGGGATAAACTTGGATGAGTTCACGAACCAGCATGATTGGACCATGGAAACGGGGTTTTACGCGGGGTTTTATGGGGTAAAAGTTTGTTTTTCTAATTGTTGACCCTCTAAACACAAAATTTCCCAATTTCTCTCCAAACCTTTTTAAAGAGCTTAAAAAAAATAATTTAGTACATCAAAGTGTTTTTGTACAATTATTGGTTACGGATAAAATTTAAAAAATTGTTATGTTACAATTCCCATATTATTCTTATTGAGAGTATTGTAAAATGTAGTTTGCTTGTTTGATCAAACTTGGTATTTTTTTTTATTTTATACTAAGTTATTAATATTTTACCCCAAAACACACTTTTATACTCTACCTGAAATCAGCAAGCCTATGTACTAATAAAACCTAATGTTAATTAAATAGGTACATTTAAATAAAAATCAATTCACGTAGCTGGAAATTCGCTTAGTCGGCAGGTTTGGTGAGGCGGAGGTATTTACTGTATTTTGAAATTTTTTATTATACTGCTTGTTATAAACACTTTTAAGTAGTGACAATTATTTATTATTGTTGTTTATTTTTTTCTTGTTATTTTGTTCAACCAAAATATTTACTTAGCAATCCATAAGGCTAATGTTCAATGGTTTTTAATTTTCAAATACGTTCTGTAGTGAAATACGAATTTCCCTCAGGTAATGGCTATCATCAATCAAGTATTTAGGGATTTAAGTCTCTAATTCCAAAATTTTGTCAAAATCCTTCCACTGGATTTCGAGATATATATTACAGACAGTCAAACAGACATAGCTCTTATTAGAGAATAGGATAGGATACTTAACCTTGAGTTTACATTATTTGTTTTGTGTAAATTTAATAGGGTTTTTACAGTGGATTTTTTAAGAGGCAGGATTTGGAAAATGTTTGCTATTGATTATGTAATTGTAGCATTATGTCAGAAATCGGGTTTGTCAAAGGAATTTGGCTATTTTAAATATGATTGGGCTTTTTCAGGTTTTTTCTATACAGTAGGCCTACATTATACATGGTGTCCCGGAACTCTCTGGAATCTTTTGTATATTTGTTCCTTAGGTTGATTTTTGTCTGTGTGCTTGTATGTGATTTTCACAAATGAATACATAACTTCCGAACTCCTTAAGCGATTGACTTGAAACTTGCCACGTAAGTAGTGATAGGTAAGACTAATCTTTGCACAATGTATCAGGTATAAAATTTTTACCAAACCTAAATGGCGGCCATTTTAAATTTCTTTCTTAAATAACTCAAAAACTGTTGATTTTACGAAACATAACAAGGATAACTTTTTTAAACCAATAAAAAATCTATTGACACCTTATTTTTTTAGATTGAAGGAATATTAACTTAGAAATGGCAGCTTTAGTGAAACGTGACCGCTGGAGGTTAGCTGCTGGCATATGACATAAGTGCATGCATATGGCTAAAGTCTGCCACAAAATGTAACAGTCTCTGTCCGCTTTGCAAAGTATTTTAAAGCGATTTTAGATTATTTCAAACAATATAAAAACATTATATAGCGTAAAAAAGTATCTTTTTTATCAAGTACCTATCCATCATTAGGTTAGGTAAAAAATTGCACACCTTTTTACTGTACTTAAAACTCACACTTAACACCCATGTTTTTACGAGCAAAGTATGTTTGTCTGTCTGTCTATAATATATATCTCGATATCCAGCGGAATGATTTTGACTAAATTTTGGAATTAGGGACTTATTATAGCCTCAAAAACGTGATTGACGACAGCCACTACCTCAGGTAAATTCGTATTTCGCTACACAACTCATTTGAAAATGTAAACATTTAACATTGGCAATTTAACATCTCCAAATGTAGAGGAAATCTTATGGTTTTCAGCACACAATTGTCATCTAAATTCTTTTAACTTCGCCAACGTTTCCTGAATTAAATATCGTGCTATTGTTTTAAAATTTAAATGTCATCTACAACGTGCCGGTTGAACAATACGTACAATATAGCAGGATGTACGGTTACACATTTTGACCATCACTATAGGCCCAGATACTGTTTAATGTGCAGAACGTAAAATCCAGCGTTTAAATAATTATTACCTGTCTCCTGAAGCTGATAGATCTATGTCACACAGTAGATGATGCATTGAAACAACGATATTAGATCTTCTTGATAGTAAGCATATTGAAGGTTTAGTATTTGGTCAAGTTTTGAAAGTAAAACGTGTACAGTATTTTAAACCTTTTGTAGGATTGGATTCATTACTAGTAGCTTAAACCGTTCTTCGCAATGTTAAATGCACCCAAGTTATTTAATGCTACCAATGCTACAACATAAAACTGCGAGTATAATCTATAGGCTACATATTTCCTTATATAGGGAATTAGAATGGAGCAATAAGTTTTTTCCAAAATATGTTATATATATAGCAAACATTTGTTTGGCGGGATGAAATTAATTAAATTTTGAGACAAATAAACAAACTGAATGTAAGCAGTCTGGGTTATCTTACCGTTGACATAAGACAGCTCAATATTTTTTCATGAGTTCAGCACTTAATTTTAAGAGTCTGGTGCAAAGCCTGAGTCTAAATATTAAAATAAACCAGTAATAGTAATAGCAATCTACTAAAGTAATCGTATTGCACTATAAAAATCTGGGAGTATTATAGTAATCTTGGGCTTATAAATTTGTCTTCGTTCAAAATCGCAGCTAATTTGGTCTAGTAGTTTTTATGAGATGAAAAGACAGATAGATGTACTGACTAGTATTTTTTATAAAAGGTCAGTAGGCCTATGAAAATAAACTAACAACAACGGTAAACTTTAGTTTGATTCACTTTTAAGTTACAGCACTAACAGCAATGCTCTAAAATCACATCATAGTACAGCGTACACATTACCTTCCAATCCTAATTGTAAACTTCGTAGCATAGTTTGATTAAAAAATTTATAAGCAGCTCGGTTTTTAGTTCAGGTATAAAAAAACTGTGCGCCTAATGAAGAATGAAAGGAAGGAAACACCAAGGGGCATTGAAGCTTCAATATCCGCTGTTACTTTGCAAATGTTTGCCTTGTCTAATACTCATTTAATAACTCGGAAAGACTTTCTACACTCTTCGTAAATCCTTTGTGGGGAGAACTAATAAAACTTATTTTTAATTAATTATCTGTTGTGAAGATAAATATGACACATTCCAACACAACACACTTCTATCGTCCCAAGGTGTGTGTTTCTAAAACTGTACTTTGTCGTTGTCTTTTTTTTATAGGTTGGCGGCCTCTTTTACCCTTGCATTTGCCCGTCCACATAGACTTTACTCTGCCCGTGCGTGGAACGTATCCAATGAATACGAAGGTGAAGTACTGATAAAATGTTTGCGGCATCGACCAGGGTCCGAACGCATGAAATCGCTGCTTGGGCCCGAAGTCCGTGACGCTACCGACGCTACTGACTCACCATTGATTAATATTGATTGTAATCAGACAAGAGTTACTTCCAAGAGCCAAATGCCTTGATGCCATTTTTACTACGCAAACCTAACTGAAACAAAATCTGCCCGCCTTGTAAAAATAAGTAAACGCCATCGAGTTACGTGATAGTTTACAAAATTGTGTTTCAACTTAGTTCGCAAGAAACTCGTCGTGAAGTAAAAACAAACTATCTCTCCACTAGCAAACCTAATCTTTTTATAGTTAATATACAATTTCCAATCTCAAAAGCGCCATATTGTGAATAAGTCTTATGGCACTGTACAATAATACAGAACGTGAAATAGAAAAGATAATGGCGAGAGAGCTGAAAGGAGACTATTGCTTTTGTAGTATTCGTGCAGTATTCATACGACCCTTACAACTGAGCGGGGAACTTCAAAAGCATTCTTCTCTCAGGCTCTTTCTTTATTAAGATTTTCTTTGTCGCTGCATTGCTTGAATTTGTTAAAAATCGTTGGTTATCCCCAGAGTACAAACCTTAAATGACTGGTTTTTGAACGTATGTCAATTGTGGCTTGCATACAAATTATTTTTAATGAATAAAATGTCGTACGTTTTCTACAAGAGTGGATGAGTTGTGTTGAAATACGGTCTTTAAGATATGTATGCTTTCTGTAGTACTTAAAAAAGTCCTTTTTTACATATATTTTTCCACAACCTAAAATGATTTAAGAAAAAGAATAACAATTAAGTAAATATATTAAATATATTAAATAAGGTAATAAAGACATCAGAATCACAACATTTTATTACTTTTCTTAAATGTTATTTAATTTTGTATTTTTTTATTAAAGAAGCGTCAAGTTTGCGTATGGCTCCATTTTATTTGCGTACTTGAAGAAGGTTAAGCATCAAACCGTTGCATATATTGACGATTAGTCATCTAAACTGCAATAGTGATTAGGTATCTTAAAAACTATAATTAATTGTTAACATCACGACTGGAATGTTTATGAACAGAACACGAGATTATAACCAGTGAAAAGTACAGAAAAAAGGAAAATCAAATAATGGTGGTACTCACTCTCAACAACTTAAGAAGTAACCAGGCTACTTGTACGAGCAGCGGCGACAGTAAATCCGTCTCATCGTGATTGAGTGCTATTCTAGATTATTAATTTACATTAGTAATGTGTCCAAGCCAAAAATCGGAATCTACGAAAAATTGGAAAAGTAGTCGTTAAATCCATTACAATAATGGTGACAAAGTAATTATCTCTCGTGATCGCGGCACCGTTGTTTTCATTTCCTGCGCTATGGTTCCCTTAACTTGACGTTAAAACATGAAATACGCTTAGCCGTACGATATTAGTGGTTAAAATTACCACAGCGCTCAACGCATTTTACAAAATCTACTTACAGTTTGTGGGTTTCCCGGTTTCCCAGGTTTTCGGTCGGAGGGACACTTTGGTATCAATAATTTACTTACAATAATAAAAATAGTTATACTGTACTTGAAAACAACACTATTTTATTATTTAAGCTACAAAGTTCTTGATTTTCCTTGGTTTTGGAGGTGTAGAAGCTATTTGCAAATAAGCTTTGCTTATGTTGCTATTTCACTTAGCTATTATGCATGTGGTAATTTTTTTTATATTATTAAATATAAACAAAACTAATTACTATATAATAAATAACTAGAGGATCCATGCTGCTCCGCAGCGTTGAAATATATACCATATCCGAAAAATAATAAAATTTATGATTTGTTATTGAGTACTAGCTGTGTGCCCGTTCTACGCACGGGGATCTTATCGTAGTCAGTTGAAACCTTCTTATATTAAGAACATCAGTTGGTTTGCATATTTTCAAATATGCGGGCAAAACTATTTTATATAAACCTTCGCAAATACAGTATCAGTAGTGGCGAACCCACAAAGAGACGTCACTTGGGGCGTTTTTTCCCATAAGAATAACATGGGGATCATTTTTTGGCCACCAAAACCAAAAATCCTGATCTTTGCCTAAATATCCCTATATAATTGTCAAAACCTTATTTCTTACTTATTCCCCATAAATATATTCAATATCAACCTAAAAAAAGCTAATTCTTACATTTATTGACCCTTACAAGTGTAAATGTAAAGTAGTGGTGAACTGGAAGTCCAGCTCTCGGCCTATACAATCCTATATAAATGTTCAATAACATTATACAACTCTATTAAAATTTCAATTCCACATCCATTCACATGTATATTCTCAAAATCGAGCGAGGTTTGTACGCGAACTCGGGCGCGCTCCCAGCTCATGGCACGCTCCCTTGGACATCCTTAGTGGAAATCCATGAATTCTGGCTACTCGAGAACCCAAGCCATTTGACATACAATAAATCACCCTTTCTCCTAATAATCTTTTCTACCTTATACATGTCTTAATACTCGGTCTTTAACAACTCCTCTGTGTAGAATCCTCCTCTGATTATATTACCATTTTCATCTTTCAAGATATAAGTCACAGGATTTGTATTCTTAACTTCTGCTATTGTAAATAGCTCCCCTGTCCAATTCGGGGTATAACCTTTACTAAAAACATGTTTATACTTGGAAATTCTCACGCTATCACCCGTCAAGAATTTCTTGACTTCTTGAAGTCAACCTCTCATGCACATATTTACTATTTCTAATATTCACTTGGTTAGGCTTCATACATTAAGATCTATGGACTTTATTATTATATTTTCGAATTAACTTTAGAAGTAAATTCAACCATTTATAACTCCCCTAAGCACTAAATTCCATATATAACCAATTCTTTAAAGTTCTCTGAAACCTCTCCACAATTGCAGCCTTAGTTGTAGAAAATGTGTGATAGTGATTAATATTTAATTTTTTCATTAGTTTGCTAAAATATTGATTAAAAAATTATTTTCCATTGTCAGATTGAATGTTTTTAAACCCCTTTAATAGAATGGTTTTAATGGCTTCTGTAACCACCAACCCTGTCTTATTTTTTAGCGGAGCAGCATAAGCTTTTTTAGAAAATGTATCTATTAAAGTTAAAATATATTTATTGCCAGAATTTTCTCTAGCATAGTTTTGCATATCAATTAAATCTATTTGTACGGTTTTATTTATACCTAATACTTTAAAAGACCTTCTAATGAAATGTATTTCTTGCAGGTTTATGAAGTTCGTATGCAATTTCATTCATTTTTTATAACATCATTCTTTCCTTTAACTCTAAATATATCACCATTAGCCCCAATCAATAGATTATCTTCCATTCTTTTAAATACATAGTTTTCTGGTATATATGGTCTATTATCTATATACTTAAATCCACTCAAAGATGTGGGGTCAGCAACTAATAAATCAGGATTGTATTCCATCAAATTAAATTTTTTTTCTCCATATATAAATTTCGATCCATCATAATGCATAGCTTGTGACATTAGACAAATTTCATCCAAATGTTCCCCCTCTGGTAGATTTCTTATAAATTGTTTTTTGGCATCCCAACAATATAGTTTTTTATTATAAGTATTAGTCTGTTCTTTTGTAACACAGTCAGTGTCATCAATGGCAGGTTTAACACGTACTAACCTTTTTTACTTAAAATAAAATAGCCTGCTTCCATTTTTGGAACTTGTGAAACATTCACAGCATCCTTACTATCTGTACCTTCCATCAAATTGCTAAGTTTCTGTTTCTTAGCATTCCAAACACCATTCTCTGATTCTAAAAATTCATAATTATTATCGTCTTGTACAAATTTACCATCTTCTTTTTCGTATTAAAGTCTGTTGTAAAGTGGGCACAGCATTTAAACTTTCACCCTTTTCCACATTAGTAATTTTCCGTTTCTTAGCACTCCAAACACCATTCTCTGATTCTAAAAACTCATAATTATTATTGTTTTGTACAAACGTACCACCATCTTTACGTATTTAAGTCTGCTGTAAAGTGGGCACATCATTTAAACTTTCACCCTTTTCCACATTAGTAATTTTCTGTTTTTTAGCATTCCAATTTTTATTCTTAGATTCTAAAAACTCATATATTGTTTTACCTTGTAAAAAGACATCACCTTTTCTAGTTAATGTCTGTCCCAAAGTTGATACATCATCTACAAACTCCCCATCTTTAACATTACCAATTTTACGGTTTAAACAATTCCAACTATCGTCTTGTAAATTTAAAGTAGGTTCACTACTAGCCCTGGGTTCTGCAGGCTTATTATATGGATTATATAAACGATAAAATTTATCTATAAACATATTTTTATTTAATAAATAATTCCAGTTTCTCTCAATTCCTCAATAATGGAATCTATTTCGTTATCCACTCCTGAGGTACCGGCTTGGCGACTTAGCCAAAGAAGTCTTAACCTATCTACAAGCTCATTAGGATCATCCCAATAAATAGAGTCTATTTTATTACCAGTCACTTGTCTCAAACCTTCACCAACAGATTTAAATAGAGGTTTAATTATATTAAGATATTTAGTATGTCTATTACTTGAAATTGGTGCACCATCTTTGTAACTCTTTAAATGTCCATTTGTAGCTTCGAAATCTCTTCTTAATTTTGCAAATCAGCCGAAGTATAATCCTCAGGTTCTTTTAAAGTTAACAATTCCCACAAACCTTTTGTCCCCTTGTAGGTTTTATTTGCAGCTGTAACATCATCATTGGCAATATCAACTTTTTCAAAGATTTATTTGCTTCTCGTCTAATACCATATGTAATGTCTGTCATACTACTTTTACTGAGGTAATTTCCTAAATAGTCTGATGATAAAAGACCAAAATCTAATTTCTGTAGGGTAGATTGTTGTAATGGTTGTAATCTTGGTATTATTGGTATTCTAGATGGAGTCATTGGGAGAATCTCCATTCGAGGCCTCTCTGTTTTGGCGCAATGTATGTGATTTTTTTGATTCTTGTAATGGCTCTATTAAAGGTTGGAATGTTTGGAACCTCTATTCAGTCTCTAGAAACTTGCCACGTTTTAAAGCTCTATATTTCTCTCGTATTTGATTTGCAGAGTCAACCAATTCTTGTTGAATGTTTTTCATCTTTTATTTACATTTTATTTATCTCATTTGACAAAGGATTGTACTCAAACACTTTGTCGTGTATTATCAAACAATATGCAGATTTATTTGCTGGTACATTTTCTGCAGTTTCAATCTCTAATTTAATATCAACAATTCCTACCTTTACTGTTTCTTCATAAACTCAGCCCTACTAATCATAGGATCTGGGATAGTATTATAGTAAGTCTCTCTAAACCTCATAAACATCTCATAAGCTTTAAAGACATCTCCATTTTCAAAGTCGAGATTTAAATCACTATAAGGATAATATTCAGAGTTTAGAAATACTTTGAGATTTTTTAATTTACAGTGATCAAATTCATCAGTTCTTTTTCGTGCACTATCCCTAGCTGTTTGGAAACCAAATAAAATATACCTAGGCTTCCCCAACCTTGAAGACGTCTTTACTGACCATGCATGTCTTGTAGTATTGATATATGATGGAAGTTCATATAGCTCTAAACTTCTAAATGCAATTTGCAAATTTTTATTTTGCAATAACATCTTTTGTAATTGTAACTTCTCCCCATCTGATGGTATCACATGTGGCATCACCCATTGAATTGAGTTAAGTGTAATTTTAGGAATCGTATCAACAGTGCCACTGGCTGGAGCACTAGTGGTTGTTAATATGCAATTCAAATCATTTTTGGATCTTTTCAACACCAATTCTTGTTTGACATTTACTAATACCTTATTAAAATCCTCAAATACACCCATTAACAGCTCTAATGGCAAACATGTACTAAACTTGCCACCTTTATGGAATTCTTTTAAATTCGTGTCAGAATCAAATGCTACATTTGGCAATTTAGTTGTTTTATTGTAAGAGCTCAATATTTTCATAAGACTAGAAATTCCTGGGTTTCTTACAATGTCTATTTCTTTACCTGCGACTTCGTATCTAATTTCATCAAATAAGAACGCAAATGCACTATTTATAAAATGACCTTTATCATGATTTTCAATTTCTCCCTTAATATACAGATAACTCCTACATGGGAGAGTTAGCAAATCTTGATTATTAATACATATTCGAATTTCATCAGAATTATTTATTGCCAAAGTGTTGTGGGGAACATAGGAGTCATTTGTAATTTTAACCACACTATCGTCGAATTGGGGTTTCCCTGTAACGTCTAGAAAATCTTCCATTTTTATTAATAGAATATATTAACTTAAGTCCTATTGATTTTAGGAACCTAGCATTTTGTACACTTATAGATAGCTGCCCACTCTTATAAATTCTCATATCTTTTTTATATGACAAGTAATTGTAGTTTCTTCTCCGTTCAAGTCAATTGCCTTGTCGTGCTGATCGGCAAATGAAATACTGACAACATCTAAACTTCTCTTATTTACAGGAAAATATATAATATTTCTTGGAACTTCAATAATTTTGTAGCCAGGAGGAGCTTCTGGATAAAAGCTATGTATGGTGTGTGATTTGTTGCCATTTAAATAGGACCCGTTTGCAATATTACATTTTACTCTAATCACATTTACATTATTAGTGTTTATTTTATTTGTAGATTCAAACTGAACACCAGGAGTAGAAACACCTTTAAATAAAAAAAAACATACCCTAAACATGGTTTTGTAAAATCAAACACGTGGCTAGAAAGTAATGTCGTTTTCATAGTTTTATTATTAGCTGTAAGGAAAAAGTCTGGGATTTGCTTTTGAATTTCCTCTGCAAGCTCAACCACCTCATATGTTCCTTCAGAAATTTCTATTGTAACTGAAGCATTGTGGTCATAATAGAAAACATCATCACCTTCTCTAATGGTTAATTTGTTGCCTTTAAGTTGATTTAATTTGGAATAAGCCCTTTGAATAAAAGTTTGGATTTAGTATTAATTAATGCTTCTCCATTTTTATCTATTATAACTTTAAGTTTACCATTTAATAACTGTTTTAAATCATCAACTGAGATCTCTCCTTTTGGTAATGTTTTTTTCTCTACTTTGTAATATGTTAAAGTATTTAGAGGTTTTTTAACATTAAATATAGAATTATAACTTTGAATATCTACTTATCCAATTACATAATCATCATTTAATTCTATGGGAGGAAAGAACACTGACTTGAGCTCTGGCTCTGTACCCGAAAATGTTATAGTAAATGAATCCATTTTTATAAACAAAAATTTTTTATGAATGATAAACATAAAATTCCACAAATTGGACTATTTAAATCTTGTATTTGATCGGTTGTATAGAAGATTTTATATCCCTCAAGATATTTAATTACTTCTTTTGGAGGTTGGATTCCAAATGGGTCAAAATAAATTACAATATCTTTATTTTTACGATATGCTGTCCAGTGTGTGCCAGATAAACTGTCTTAAGTTAACTATTCCGCACTCTTTTACTCTTGGTGTTAGATTATTTAGCTAGTTTTTTAGGTACACCCCCCGGAAGTGAGGCACGTCTTTTGCGGCCTCTAACAGCTGGTAGTTGTCCATCTTTTTTATTAAATTTTAATCCCATTCCCATTTTTGCTTTTGCCTTCATCAAATTTGTCACGGCATAAGCAGCAGCTTTTTCAGCAAGACTTGCGTCCTTGGCCGTAACTCTAGTCCAAGCTAAGTCTGCTAATCTCTTGTCTGCTATGTTCCGAGCAGCGGTATCGGGATTATTCATGTATAATATGTCATGCTCTTTACAATAAGAGTCTAGTTTTTTTTTTTAGGTACATTTTTGGCTAGATTTTCACGTTTATTCGTTCCAGGTCCACAGTACTGATATGATGGTATGTGAAGTAGGAATGGAAGGTTATTTATAAGAGTACTCAATAACCCTCGACACTTGTAAGGCTTTAGGAATAAACCTTTGCCCTTTTTACATGTTTTCTTATCATTTTTTACCATTTTTATTATATAAAAAATGTCTTTTATTAAAAAAAAAACACAAATTTAGAATAGTACATACTAAGGAAAATATACGAAAGAAGTTGGGTCTATTTCCTACCAATATTCGATGTGTTATTTGTGGTCAAAGTGGAAGTTGGAAGACGGTTGTAATTTATAATTTAATTGTAAGAAAGGAAGGATTAATATTTACAAACTTATATTTAATATCTAAATCTTTAGAACAAGAAAAATATAAAAAAATTGAAATATTTAGTTTGTGTGACGAAGTGAAATTACACACGTTTACTGACTGTAAAATCACACCAAATGATGTAAAATCACAGTCAGTTGTTGTATTTGATGACATAAATAGTCCAAATACTGCATAATTTTTCTTAATGGGTCGACATAACAATATTAACTGTTTTTACTTGTGTCAATCTTACATCAACGTACAGAAACATTTACGTGATAATGTAAATTTCCTAATATTATTCAAACAAGATGATTTAAATTTAAAACATGTATATCACAATCATGTTGGTAATGACTTTTCATTTGACCAATTTAAAAATCGTTCATCAATGTTGGGATAAAACTAAATATGGCTTTTTCGTAATAGACAAAGAAAGGTCAAAGAATAATGGCAAATATAGATTTATGTTTGACCAATTCTATCAAGAGGATGGTAAGGGTAAATAAATGAAAAAGTGAAGTTTTTTAACATTTGCAATTATTTTGCAACATTAAATATATCTACACATATAATTTATTGAACATAACTATGTTTTATCAATTTTATAATGACCAAGCGTAAGAGTATTGAAGCCATCTTCCAGAATAAACCTCTTGTCATCGTCAACGGATAGTACTTTCTTGTTCATGGTCAAGGTTTGAAGATGATGATTTGTAGATTTAATTCTTGTCACATTCTCATAGTAATCTTGCCCAGTTGCAAGACAGTTCAAATAATGTTGATGTCTAAGGAGATGTTTAACTGTGGCACCATCGGCTCCTTTAGCTTTCTTCCCCTCTAAAGCTTGCTTGTTTTCTTCATATAACCATTTTAGAGGAATGTAAGAATATAACTTTAATCTTAAACCACAATATTCATACATAATATGACCATCTAATTCGTCTTTCAACTTGCCTGTGACTTTTTTATTTTTATCAGAGTATAAGAAATGGTCTTTACTATATCCAGAGGTATCAAAAAAATGCCAGTCAGCAGTCACATTCTATTTTCTTGTAAAAGTCCTCTGTAACTATAGAATACATTAAAGAATCTGTATCTGTCATTAGAAATCTTTTGTTCTTAAATTTTGACATATAACTATAGTGAAAATCATACATTATTACTTTACTGATATCCAAAATGGTCATGCCTAAATATATTGGTTTATTAACATTAACAACTAATTTATTTAAAAGTATAACATGTAAATTGTTATCAAACTTTTTGCTACAGCCTAACCTTGGATTAGTGACATATTTTTTTAATAGTGACTTATCTTTGAGATATATGTCACGAATCTTGCGTTGATTCATAATTGTTCGCCCAAAGAGACTATTATTTAACAATTTGAAAAAGTCTTTTTCGAAATCATTTTTAGCCCATTTTCGTTTTGCAATATTAAAATTAATATATGGCGCAAGCCATTTAGACTGTCTAAATTTTAAAATTCTGTGGTATTTTGTAGCAACCAAACCCAATTCCTCATATTTTTGTGCTTTATAAATGCTTTATAATGTAAAATATATTTAGTTTTGTCATTTAAATTTGGTATTAATTTGCCATTCATTTTCTCTGGTGCTAATGGGTAGTTATAATGTAAATCATGTAAGCTTTTATCATATTTTAAATCAACTTCTAAAATGTATCCAAACTCATCATTTTGATTATTTTTGTATATTTTGTAGTCTATCTCATTAGTCCAACGAAATCCATCCACAGGCAGTGGCTCGCACATTGCTGTAGAGTATAGTGAGTTACAGTCTAAATATATTAAATAGACACTCTCTCGATTGGGGTCATAGTGTTCACCCATATATCTATTATTGGCTTTAGCGTAACGTGTGGAAATCATACTGACTCCTCCTCTAATCGCACTTTCTATGAACAAATGCATGTCAATTGTAAACTTATCGGTGTCAGTAAAAAAAAAACAACCTTATACAAACAGCTTTTTGTCATTTAATAGATTACGTATTCTCTAAACAATGATTGGTATAGGCTATATAGGGGGTTAAGGGGGTGCGGTAGTTCCTCGGACAGCTAAGGCTGCACCGATATCTGAAACCGAGGACAATTTCTCCCCCAGGGGCATCTATACGGTGCTCAAGACCGTCCGAGAAGGCCAGTACAAAAATGAAGTACCGGCCTTTGTAGTCCAATGACGTCGTGGCCCCTGTCACGCTGATCTCGGCGGATCTAGGCTAGAGTCCTGAATGACTCTCTGGTGGGGGGCAGCAGCACCATCAGAACTGGGTGTTTCGTGCTGGTCTAAGATGAGGCTTGCCTCTCTTAGAGCAGGGCGCCCACCCAGACGTTCAGTCATAGCAATAGCTATGTCTGAGCACTGCGGGCCCTGGGCTAAGGTGTAATGCGACCCGTGCTGAGAGCCTTGCGGCACTGGGGGCCTAATACTCAGTGTCAGAAACGGAGCCTTCTGGGAACCAGGGGGAACCCAGTCGTATGAACCCCTTACCTCTCTAATCGGGTCACTGGGGAGGTGGACCTTATATACCCGGTACTCGTGGGAACAAAATGGATGTCCAAACAAAAGTTAGTGAGCAAACTGACAAAAACATAACTGATGAGCAAGAAAAGTGTGACCAACAGGTCGAAAGCACTTCTATTGCTAGTGTAAATGTAGAAGATTCGACCCTAATGGAGGGGGAAGGCCTACTAAAATCTGATGAAGATGACAAGCTCCCGGGAACTGGAAAGGAACGAAAAAACAAACGACTTTCCAGGGGAGAGATACGAAGACAAAGGATAGCAGAAGCTCTAGCCAAAGGCGAGAAGGTGTTATCTAGAAGTGAGAGAAGGCTGGCGTGGGCTGCCAAGCACCCGAACTCTGCTCCCGGCGAAGCCGGTTCCTCTGG